>NC_090652.1:43241218-44441218 GCF_040937935.1 Hyperolius riggenbachi | reverse complement strand
ACAATAACACGCCAAGCAGGGAGCCAAATAGATAAACAGTGTATACTCATCTCTCTTTTGTAGTGTGTGTGAGTGTGTGTGTGTGTGTGTGTGTGTGTGTGCGTGCGTGCATGCGTGCGTGTGTGTGTGTGTGTGTGTGCGTGCGTGCGTGCGTGTGTGTGTTTTAATGAATCAGCTTTTATGTAAGACTAAGTAAACTTTTTAATAATTTTATTTAAAATGTTTACAAAACATACATGCCATAGAAAGACACAGGTAAATACAAAAACAAAATGAGTGATTTAAACATTCATATATTAAGAGCATGTGCAGATAACTAAAATCTTATAAATATACATTAATGTACATTGTCATATAAATAAAGGCTCATGAACAAATCATGTTGCATAGGAAAACGTTGTCATGCTACATATATCCTAGAATTTGGTGTAAATAAAGGGAAACAAATATGGACAGCAGCAACACAGAGAGAAAAGGGTGATGGTGGGGGAGAAAGAGGGTGAAAGGAAAAGTCAGTATTGGTCAGTGGCCTACATATGGCTCTACATAATGCAAAGCATAAAACTAAATCCAAAAGGATATCAAAGATTAATAGCAAATATCTTCTCAAAACAACATCAATCTATTTAGTATTTTGTAAGTAAATTATAAATAAATCCAGTATATCATAACAAAGGAACTTCCTTTGCTTGCAGTCACTTTTGGATTTGAAAAAATTTGTACTGTATTTCCTTAGTTTATGAAAGGATTTATGATAATTATGACCTCAATTTTATGTTGTCATATTGTTCAGCTTTGCTCTGCATTGTTCTGGGAAAATATGTTTCTCAAATAAAGCAAACACTACTGATTCGGTCCCACATATTTAATATAAAGTTAGCCCCAGAGGCAACCTCAAGTTTGCAGGTCTTAACAAAGTATATTAGCCAAGTTAGGTTACTAACTGCCCCTCAGAGTAACTCATAATTCAGGGAATAGGGGAATGGCATGTAAAACTGCCAGTATGATTTTGGGTCATGGAAGTATTTAGGATTACTCAGAGGAAACCATGCAAACACAAGTGGAACATGCAAACTACATGCAGAGAGTGTCCTCCTGGCTGGGATTGGAGCCTAACAATGCAAATCAAAAGCACTAAACAGCAAATCACCAGGCCACCAAATTAAACTGTTCTTTAAACTAATGTTCCCCAACCCTGTCCTCAAGGCCCACCAACAGTGTATGTTTTGTGGAGATCCACAGATGTAGTTAATCAGCTCTGCTAAGATGCTAATTACCCCACCTGTGCGTGTTTATGGTTTTCTGCAAAACGTACTGTTGGTGGGTTTTGACCTTGAGGCAGGGCCGGCGCTACCATTAAGGCAAAGGAGGCAGCTGCCCCAGGGCCCCAGAGCTTGTAGGGGCCCCCAGTGGCTACAAGAGGAAAAAAAATTTTTTCAAATCGGCCTTATAGTTTTTGAGAAAATCGATTTTAAAGTTTCAAAGGAAAAAAAAACACATTTAAAAACCTGCCGACTTTAATGGTTAATAGCAAATCCACCTTAAATGCTAGAAACCCTAAATTTGCAGGATATGTTAAGGAGATCATTAGGAATAAGAGGAAAAAACAATTTTTCAAAAAGACCTTATAGTTTTCGAGAAAATCGATTTTAAAGTATAGTTTTAAATGCGGTAAATGTAACTTTTAGTAGCAAACCTAACGGTAGTGTAATTTTACATGCATCAAACGAAAGCACAATAAATTTCCTAACGGGGTTTCCAGGGGGTCTATACGCAGCCGCAGCGCTTTGGCTAGGGATCGCTATACAGCCGCAATATGGCTGTATGAATATCCCTGGCATTGTGTCCTATTTTCCCAATTTTTTTTATGTTTAGAGTGTGGGAATTTTTTTTTTTTTAAATCATGTGGGGTCCCCCCTCCTGAAACTTTTGCATGTCCCCCATGCAGGCTGGGATAGCCAGAATGTGGAGCTCTGACCGATTGGGACTTCACACCCTGACTATACCAGCTGCAAAAAAGGTCCCCTAATGCCGATTTTTGTTCCGGGGTATATGTTGGGGGGGCCCCCCAGGTTTATTTTGCCCTGGGGCCCCATTGTTGCTTAAACCGGACCTGCCTTGAGGACAGGGTTGGGGAACTCTGCTTTAAACTTCTTGTATGCAAAACATTGCTGTATTTCTTCTGCCTCTCATATTCATATGTTTATTCTTATGAAGGTTGACCAAACTGTTGAGGTTGTTTGTCTACATTACTGCTACACATTTTTTTTATTTCCTCCTCCATTAATCGGCTGATGCTAAGTATCTCCCTGCTTTCTCTCGTCAGCTCATGTAATGTCATGTGAGATGTTACCTGTTTATATTTCTCATCAGATTCAACAGGTGTATTATGAGGATTTCCCAAGCATTTTTCAAAGTCCTTCTCAGAATTCTGATCATTTAGATGTCTCCATCTTGCAGCTTGATAACAGCTAAGCTCCATGCACTTGTTATGCAAATATAATCGAAGTTCATTTTGTATTTCTTCTACTTTACCTACAAACTCCTCCTTATGTTTCTGTATGAATGTACTATAGGGGACTTCTCTCTCAAAGAACTTTCTTAGAGATTTTTGCATCATCTCAGTTTGTTCACGCAACAATAGATCTGCTTCCTTTTTTAATAAATCCCACATCATACCTTCTTGTACAAGAGCTAGCTGATCTTGCACTGTATTCTCTCTTTCCGACATCCATTTGTATACTTCTTCCCTGAAGCACCACTCCAGTTTTGAGTATGTTTTCAACAAGTCATCGTAACCTGTCACTCTTATGTTGGGTTTACATTTAAAAAGAAATTTCTCATACTTCACAGTTTCCCACAGATGTTTAACACATTTAATAAAGGTTTTGAAATCATTAAAATTAGAATATTTTCTTTGTTTTACAGTTTTCAATAAATGCTCTTTCAGTTCAGAAACTTTTTCACTATATCCATTGTTAACAGAAGACATAAGGGACGTACCATGCCACAGGCCAGGGATATACCAGCTGTCTTGCTCAATGTCATATTCAATAATATCAGAGAATTTTGTGACATAGGTGTTATTCTCCATCTTTGCTGCTACCCGTGTCATCTCATCAAGTTGCTCCAGTAATAGCTCATTTCTCATATTCTGGTCATGAGCAGATAGATCACTCACATTCTGATGCACAAACATACAGTTAGGCCTCCTCCTCTCTTCATTCATTCTTAGAAATGCATGAACTACAGTCTGCAAAATGTCTTTCATATCTAATATTTTGTCTGTGGACATATGGACAATTGTAATATCACTTAATCCAACTGCCAGTGTTGCCAACTCATTGCCATGTACAATGTCCTCCCCAGATGGTAGTTCTGGAGCTCTCAGACCATCAGTATCAATTACCAAAACAAACTGGCACCCAATTTCTTTTTGTAAGTCTTTTGGCACTTTAAAAAAAGACATGAAGGCACCTCTTACATTTCTAGTATGGCCTGCTGGGAACTGGAAACCAAACATGATATTTAGAAGAGTGGACTTACCTGTGCTCTGCACTCCTAGAACAGAAATTACTTTTAAACTACCTATCCCCCCAGTCTTGTTGTCCAGCTCAGTCAAGACATCGGTTATCCACTGCATGGGGATATTGGAAGAATCTCCATCTATCAGTTCCAAAGGAAAGCCATCCAGCAAGAGATCAGCAGTGACTCCAGGAAGTTTACTAAGCTGTCGGTTAGTTTCATTACACGCTCTGCTTTGTGCTTCATAAAATAGTCCAAATTCACGTAGAAAATGTTCAACTCCCAAATTCCATTCAGACCTACTTGACCCAACATTTCTGTCTTGAAGAAGCTTGGTTTGTGACTTTGATATATTACATCTAGACACCTGATCCAAATAACTTCTCAGGAACTGCAAGAAATGTTGTATTTCTGTTGTAGGCAGATGAAGGAGAGCATATAAAAATGTATTCATGCCATCGGGAAGTGTGTCCTGGCTTTGTTTTTTAAGAAGGTCTAAAAGTAATCTGTTTTGTTGTGCTTTATATTCCTTTTCAGACATTATGTCTTCTGTAGACAGTTTGCATAGCTCTTTTTCAATGATAGCCGATTGATTCCACAGTCCTCCTTGTAGCCTCATTGTCTCTTTCTTATAACTTGCCACATCCTGTATACATGTAGTAATTTCCTGGGCCAGTTGTCTTGGGTTTTTACATTCTTCCAAGTTCTCATCAATGTTGAATCCAGTTTCAGAAGCTACAATTGAAAGTTGCTCAAGCGTATTCTGCTTTTGGTCTGTTGTTATCTGCTCTCTAATGAATGATTTCATTTTTTTTGCAATCTGTATATTGTGGCATCTGTTGGCGTCCAATATCAGAATTCTTCTATTTGTCATAATATTTGGAAATAATTCAAGCAGATATGCAAATATTTTTCGCCCCATCTCATTTTTATATGTAGTGAAAAGATAATTATTATTTTTGAGATGTGATAATCTTTCTAGGAAATACCTAAAGGTCCCTTTTGTAACTTCAGAGTGAACATTGATTATGAAAAAATAATTTTCTTTTGAAATATCAATGTCTGTGAAGCATTTTTGGGAAACGTCTGAATTATCAACAAATATGAATATGGATGTTGACATTTTTGTAAGAAAATCAAATTGATTTTTGTTACACTGTAGATCACCTCTGAGGTTTGCAATGGCAATTGGTTTGAGGAAAATGTCAGAATTACTGCCACTTGGAAAATACCAGGACATTTCCACTAGTCCATCAGAGATTTTTCTTTTTACATTCCCACCATTCATGTCTTGATGTATAAAAAAATCATGATATTGCCCCTCTGGACTAAGAATTTGATTTAGGATTTGGGATTTTGACAAGTTACATTTCTGAAATCTAACAAAAGAAAAGATTGGTAGAGAAATGTACACTAAACAGTTTTCCATCAGACCTTCACTTTTTGAAATGTTTTGTGGTTTCCATCTTTTCACTATGTCTCTCAAGGCACCGAGCAGGAAGGTGCATTTTGATCTATCACCAGCAGGGAGCAGCACAGGGATTGCAAACTGGCAAATGGACATTTTTGTTATTATCTCTCGTTGAAGTAAATGGTCAGAACAATGCAGGAGGGCACATATAACATCAAGAGCATGGACAGAATTTGATTCATCAGTCTCACCAAAGAGCTTATCCACAGTAACTTCATCATCATCATCATCATTATAACATCTTTCTTTGTCTTTTGGCTTTATGCTTCGTGCAGTACTGTTCAGAGCTAAAAGTTTTCCTAAAACATACCAGGGAACATCTTTTAACCTCCCAGTTTCAAAAGTTTTCCAGGGGTCAGAAGCAAGATGGAGCTGTCCCCTGTGTGAAAGCTTTAATGTAGTATATCTGTCAAGGCCAAGTGTCAATAAAAACTCTTGAAAGGATTTTGTGTTGCCTGTAGAAAAGGATAAACATTTTACTAACTTGGACTTGTATAATATATATCCCCCCCCCCCCCAACACACACACACACACACACACACACACACACACACACACACACACACACACACACACACACACACACACACATGCACACTTTTGCAACTAATTACCGGTGTAGGTAGACACCCATTTGTGTCAACAGAAAACATTTGCAAACCACTGCACTTGCTGTGGGGGGCTGTAGGCATATAGAAAGGAGATACAGACAAGTCAATCCACCTTTAAGGTGACAAACTCTGAAGGAGGCTTAAAGAGGAACTGCCGGAAAAATCTTAAAATTTGAAACACATACAAATAGGAAGTACATTTCTTCCTGAGTAAAATGAGCCATAAATTACTTCTCTCCTATGTTGCTGTCACTTACAGCAAGTAGTAGAAATCTGACATTAACAGGTTTTTGGTTAGTCCATCTCTCCACGGACCAACTGCCATTCACTAAGTGCTTTTAAAAATAAAGAAAACCCTGAGAACCCCCATGAGAAAATGGACCAGTCAAAAATCTGTCAGATTTGTACTACTTACTGTAAGTGACAGCAACATAGGGGAAAAGTAATTTATGGGACATTTTACTCTGGAAGAAATGTACTTCTTATTTTGTATGTTTACATATACTTTGAATTTTCAGATTTTCACGACAGAGGTCCTTTAACCATCTTTGGGTGTGGCCTCAGATGCACTTTGAGAGCAGGTAGACAATAGCACTGGTGGAGGCACCCCGTATATATGTTTCTGATGAACAAGTGTGCATATGAGAGGCAGTGTAAATATTACCTTTTTTGAAGGATAAACCAAGATTATTGAAAAAAAAAATATTTATTTGTTTAAGCACTAAGGGCGCGATTCCACTTGAGCGGCGCGCGTCTGCGAGACGTGAGCCAGCTCTTCCGGGTCTGCGGGGAAAGCAGATGAATCCCATCAATTCCGTGCATGGCACGGCTATGGGATCCGCAGCCTCCCGCGCCGATTTGGATGGAAAAGCCGGCCGAATCGCCAGCGGTAGCGATTCGCCCGGCGTTACCATTGCACCCTATGGCAGAGTTTCCCCGCACTATTCGCCTGTGGGGAAATTCTGCGGATTTGCGGCGGTTTCCGCTGAAGTGGAAACGCACCCTTAAAGGGACAACACATTTTGAACAGGCTACTGTATATGTAATACATTGAAGGGTACAATTTGTCATTTTTATTTTTGGTACATCATGATTGTCAAATTTTACATGGAAAACTTAAAGTGAATCCGAGGTGAAAATAAACTGATGAGATAAACAATCAAATGTATCCTCCTACTCCTAAAAATGACTTTTTTTTAGATATTCCATGGTTTTATTTAATATTTTAACATTTATGAAGTAGAGTGAATGTTTTGTTGCCTCTGCTCAATGACAATCTATTAAGTGCTCCAGAGTTAAACCTTTTTTTATCTCCTTCTGCTAATCAGAAGTTGTATTCTGCCAGGAAACCATTTATGGCTGTAATTTGCTTATCAGTGATTATTATATTACTGATAAGGTACCAGCAACACAGAAGCTGTCACTTCCATGCCTAAAATTAACTTGTTCAGGCATCAAAATAAAGCAAGTGAAACAGCCTAGTTATTTATATGTTTTGCACTGTACATACACATGTTTATCTCATCATGTTACATGTTGCCTTAGGTACAATTTAACTTTCAATAACTATAAAAATAGTGTTTTCAATAAAAAAATATTGGTTATACTGAGAAATTCAAAGATGTATTTCTTTTTAGAGTGAGAGATGTGATTGGAGTTCCAATTTGTTTTACATAAGTCAATTGGGAGTGGTGGGAAATTCTGATCAATTTTTTAGAAAATTGAATAGTGTAGAATAGATTCATTCATTTTATTATTATTATTATTATTATTATTATTATTATTATTATGTGTATTTATACAGGGCCACCATATTACACAGCACTGGGCAATAAATAGGGATATATATACAATGTAAACAAAGCGGTGACAGACAGAGAGGTAGCAAACAGTTATACAACATAGCACAAGGTTATACATGGAAACAGAGTATAATATGCATGATCATGTGATTATACAGAGACCCAGCAATTTATGTCTGAGTTAGTCCATGAGACGGGTGACATAGCTGGGGCTGCAAAATCAACAAGGACACACACAAGGGGGGGGGGGCGTTGACCATGCCAGAGGCTTGCAATCTAAAGGGTGGGGGATAATTGGGAAAACATTGAACGCTTCTTGCATTATGCATGGGTCAGCTGTTTCGATCAATCAGAAAAAAAATGATTATGATTCTAAAATTAAAAAAATAAAAAGAAATGTGTGTGTGTGTGTATACATGTATAAAATGTATTTGTTTTTTATTTTTTTGTTTTCTTTTCTTTTTTTTCTATTGGTGTGTGGCGACCTTAAGTGAAAATGGGGCTGATTCACTGTGAGGCTTGGCACAGCAAGATCTTGCATGAATGGAAGTACGAGTGGGTGAGCTGTGTGGTGGGCATAATTAGAGATTGAGGGTGCAGTGCTCTCAAGATCCAAGGAACATTTTTTTAGTTCTGATGCCCAGTGACCCTTTTGGGAATGTCCAAATCACAATTGCATAATATATCTTAGTTAGTTACTGACCTACTGACATACTGCACATCGTTCTCCTTGTCTTACTAAACTTAAAACATTCCCACTTTATACAAGTTACAGCTTTGAGGTTTATTAATGCTAAGTACCATGAACTGTTCTTACCTTTATTGCTAATTAATGCAGAAAGATTTCCTTCACTATTTTTCTGCAGGCTTATTTTTGATTCACGCTCTGTTAGGTAAAGCAGTGGTTTATCTGAAGACAGAAAAATAAATAATTTATCATACTTCTAAATTACTGTATAGTGCACGTTTAAAGTCAGTCATCAAATATTTGTTCATATATTCATATTTTAGTTTTTTTTTTTTTGTGTGTGTTATACTACCTAGTTATTGTTGGATGCTCTTGTCTAACGTCAGTTAGGCATTCTAAACTGTATAGTATATTCATAATTTAAATGAATTTTACATATCCATCATATGCTTCTGAAGTAATGCATTATAAGTATTGCTTATTTCAATGTTAAAACTCCTTACACTATAAAGCACACCTGGATTGACATGTGCCCTTATTCAATATTTCCCAGAAGATACATTTTCATTTGATTTATAAAAATAAAAAAAATAAAAAAAAAAATCAGCACCTGGCAATTGAAAAAGTACTTAAAATTAGGTAAGGAATCAAATGTATTTTGCATATCTCCTAGCATTATCCAGGCTAGGTGCATATGATGCTTTATTGATTAGGTATAACCACACCAACTGTAAGAAAACTCAAAAGAAAAGTGAACAGAATAAGGGTCCTGAAGAGATAAACATAGATACTTTTAGTACTAGCCCTACTAAGACATTGTCTGAAGTCTCTCTCTGTTTTCCAGTACAGCAAGTGCTAAACAAAGAAAAAATGGGGTTTTTAAGAACAATCTGGGCAAATGAGCTTATCGAACAGCTTGTGATAATCAGAACAATTCTTGAAAAATAAATACCAGTAAAAGCCATATAGGTTTATCTGTCTGAGAAAAGGCTTGTGATTGTAATGATCGCTGCTGCAGCAGCTATTGCTGGAAGTAGTAGTGCTGCAGCTCAGGCAGTTCTGACCTATTTCCATGCAAGCTGCATAGCTTTGTCTGTCTTTCCCTGCTGTCAGTTTGTGACTGATTATCATTCACCTGTGTGGGAATCTGCATGTCTGCTCCCATTGGATGACCTCAGTATAAAGATCTGCTTCCTGCAGGGTTTCCTTGGGTTTTCATAGCTTCAGCTTAAGCCTGTCTTGCTGTCGCTTCAGCCCTCGATCGTGTTTCTTGTTCTAAAGATACTTTGCTGGTCTTTGCATCATATATTGGTTCATTGCCAATATATATGCATACCAGCACGTTTATTATTTGCCTTGTATTTGTGTTACGTTGATACATCAGTGTCGCTGATGTATACGTACACGAACTGTTTATATCCTGTGTGCAGTTAGTCAGCTTTCCAGCACGTTTTGGTAGGTTGCGCGTACCGTGACCACCCGTGCTGAGGTAGTTACCCTGCTCCTGGTTCTGTTTGTGGATTGCGTTCATCTCTGCGAAGAGATAACGAATCCTTCTGAATCCTGTTCTGTTACTGTTTGTGGATTGCGTTCATCTCTGCGAAGAGATAGCGAATCCTTCTGAGTCCTGTTCCCTGTAATACTCCAGTCCTAGTCAGCGTTCCTGCTTATGTCATATATCGGTTCATTGCCGATATATACATATGTTAGTCAGACGTTACAAATAGTTTCATTGATAGCTGTAATTGTAATACGCTAGGAAAACATACTTATTGTATATTTATCTGTGTTACGTTCATCTATCTTAATCCTGCTGTTTCCTGACTGTCCTGTCCTGTCTTTGTGAGGCACGCCATCGCCGCAGCGCATTGGCTGCCTCATTCCAGTCTGTCTGGTTTTGGACGCTTGCTGTCGCTAAGTAGCCGCTGGCTAGCAAGCGTTCATTCTGTCTACCTGTCCTGATCTCCTCAGTTCTGGTTTGTGCGCTCAGCGCTACTTTGCGCTGAGACGTTATAGCGAAAGCATTGTTTGTGGCTGTCAGATCTGCACCGGCTCTGTGCGCCACAATCTCCTATTGGAGTCAGTCCTCCCCTCCACTATACTGGGGATAGCCTGTTTCCTGGTGCTAGTGTGTGTACCTCCTCCACGCCAGCTCATGCGTTGCGTGCTGACTGTGGAGAATACACCACCAAGCCTTACATTATGAAAACCCCATTACCAATCCCCATTGTGGGGGGGATTCCCAGAAAGTATGACACTGTTAATTATGGTTCCTGTTCCTTTAAGAAATTTGAAGAACTTAGCTCTGAAACAGAAAATGAGTTTTTCTCTGAATGTGCCAGGTTCCTGGCCAATCCTGATCTCCAAGCGACTCCTGTTTCAACCTGGGCACTCCAACTAAGTTATATTTTGTTTAAAGGGGAATTATTCCAGTGGGCATTTGATGTTCTCAATCATTCCGATTTGAAAGAGAGACCGCTGGAATTTCTAGCGTTTGTGATCCATAACTGGTTGCGCATAGATCCATTGCCTTTTCCTCTTAATGAACTCCTGGCAGCAGGTCAATCAGCTACTCCTTCAATTGCTTGCAAAAATGTTCAGCAAGCAGAAAGTGTTACTGATAATTTTCCTGCAGCCTTGAATAAATCACCAAGAACAGCAGGGAAAACAGCAGGGTCTAAGGCTAAACGCAAACGTTCTAAGAAACGTGTCCGATCTGCAGAGTCGTTATCCTTAGCGACTGAGACCTATAATGAGATTCTGCCATTAACAGATAATGAAATGCAATTGTCTTTCAGGGGAGTTAAATGGACTTATGAAACTACTAATGAACTTTCCTCCCTGGCTAGGGAAAATAAAGATTTTTGTTTAAAAGAATTATCTGAGTATGATTATGAGGAGATATTACAGAGTATTGAACAAATCAACTTATTTGTGAAGCAAGGAAAGTTTGCATACACTACAGTTCAGCACTTGCTACAGGTATTGGAGATTCTTAGGAATAAGGAATCTGCCAATCACCTGCTAATTAACCCAATATATGTCCCTGCTACAATCATATCTGCAAACCATGATCTGCCTGTTAAGTATGCTTGGAATCCTCCATTTGAGAAAGGAGAGATGGAAGCTCTGGTCAATGAATGGAAGAATGATTCAAGTTCATTTTGTCAATTTTACAGTGCAAAAAGTGAATTAGTATTGAATGCATGCATTAAGTCTGCCTATAACCTAATAAAAACTGGTGTGTGTGGGTATGACTTTGTGGCTCCATTGATTGATGTGTGGGAACTGATTTTGGATGATTTTTATGTGACTCCGAATTCGCAAATTTGGCGTTCTGACCCGCCTGCTTCAGCACCTTTGGCTGATTCAGCAGGTGATTCGGAGCTCTTTTTGTGTGAAATTGAAGTTCCTGCAATTCCACCCTGTACCATGGATAACTCAGTGTTACTTACCAGTAAAACAGGAGCCACTGATACATTCTTAACCTTGCCCTGTGCAAATTTCTCAGCAGAGAATCCAGAGGTCCTGCTGACTTCCGAGTCCAGCCTAGCCAGTACTCATGACTCTTTGTTCAGTGAAACAGACACCAGAAAAATCTTGCCTGCCTCTGCAAACACTTCTGCAGAAATTACCTGTGTTAATAAAGTTCAACTCCTGTCTGATCCAGCAGATGCCAATAGATGCACTACATCAGTTCCCGAGTCCCAGCAATCCTGTCTAGAAACCTCAGAAACCCAGCATCTGAATTTTCCAATTTTACAAATGAATGGTGATTCAGATGCGCAAACATTGTGTCTTGATCTTCCTGTTTCTACACCTCGCTCTAGTTTCGTGAATAGCTCAGAGCATCTGCTCTGTGAACCTGAAATCGCAGAATTATTACCTTGTTCAGAAAATGTTCCAATAAATTTGCCCTGTACCATGAATTGTGCAGTGGATCTCTCCAATGGAACTCAGGTCACGGAATCGTTGTGCTGTCCAGCAGGTGCTTCCATGGTTTTGCCCTGCAATATGGACTGTTCAGTGATCCTGTCCAGTGAAGCTGTGGTCGCAGAGTCTTATGCTTCACCCAGTACTTTGGATATTTCAAACCCTCTAGCAGAAGGGTCTGAGGCACTGCTTACCTCAGTTGGTGTTGCAGTAATATTCACTTGTCTAGCAGCTGTTTTGGAATTACAGTCTGCTCTAATAAAACTTGGTGAATTTCTGCCCAGCAAAGCAGAAGCCATTGAAATATTGTCCTCGTCAGCAATTGTGTTAGATACCTTGCCCTGTACACAGTCTGATTTAACCAATGTTGAGTCCCTCTCCAGTGTTGTAACAGCCGAGGAACTCCAGCCCTGTCCTCTGAATGTTTCAAAAGTCTTGCCCTGTAACATGGATAATTCTGATTCTCTGGTCAAAATAATAGAAATCTCAGAATTTCAGTCCGGTCTGATGAGTGTTCCTGAAACCCAGCCCTGTATCCTGAAAGATTCTGGTTCTCTGGCCGCTGTGGCAGAGGTTCCAGAGTCCCCTTCCTGTCCAGGGAATTCCTCAGTTTTGCCTAGTCCAGTGGGGGGCTGCTGCAATACTGACTTGTTCTGCAGTGCCTCATGAGCTCCAATCCAGTGTATTAAATGAGTCTCTGTCCAGTCCAGAGGTAGTTGTGGAGTCCCTATCTGGTTCAGTGCATACATCAGAAGATTTGTCCTGTCTTGTTAGTGCCCCTGAATCTGATTTGTTACTGACTTTGCTGGAGTCAGCGACATCTAAGTCTGATCCAGCATTCTCGTGTAAAAGTCCAGTAGTTGCGAAGTTTAGTCATGATGATTTTTTTTTGGCCAGTCCTGGTTTTGGTGCTGTCCTGGCTGACCCTGAGGCTCACAGTTCCTTGACATGCCCAGAGGTTTCTCTTGTGCCGGTGTGCCCAGATGTTCTTTGTGTGCCAGAATGCCCAAGTGTGCCTAAGGTGTTAGCGTGCTCTGATGCTTCCTTAGTGGGAACACGTTCTGATGTTGCCAGTCTGCCTGCATGCCCAGAGATGGTTCTGGTCCCTGAAAGCCCTGATATTGATGTTTGTCCTTGTGGCCCTGACTCAGGAATTGCCCTAGGTTCCATAGGGGTTCTTGATAGTTCTCCATGTGAGCCTAAGGGGCATTCTGACCTATGGGGATCTCTTTGGAGCTTCAAGGTGTTCTGGGAGGTCTCTGAGAAAACTTGTCCTGGTGCCTTGGACTGGTTCAACAGTGGGTTTTGTGTTGGTAAAGACAGTACCGGTGGGCATTGCAAAGGCTTTGGCGTTTCTGAACGGTTCCTGGAAGGCGGTGGGTATCGCTCAGGGAATTTCGGAGGGCTTTCTTCTGGAAATCATGGTTCTGATGGGTGTCACACTGGGGCTTGTAGTACTGATGGGCATGGTTCTGTAGGTTCTGGTTCTGATGGGTCCAGTCTTGTGGGGACTGATTCTGGAATTCGGTCTTGCCGGGCTGTCCCGGTCATCATGAATTATCAGTCAGACTGTTTTGTTGGGAATTTCAGTTTTGAAAAGCGTCTGGAATCCGCTTTTAAAGGCGGGGGTACTGTAATGATCGCTGCTGCAGCAGCTATTGCTGGAAGTAGTAGTGCTGCAGCTCAGGCAGTTCTGACCTATTTCCATGCAAGCTGCATAGCTTTGTCTGTCTTTCCCTGCTGTCAGCTTGTGACTGATTATCATTCACCTGTGTGGGAATCTGCATGTCTGCTCCCATTGGATGACCTCAGTATAAAGATCTGCTTCCTGCAGGGTTTCCTTGGGTTTTCATAGCTTCAGCTTAAGCCTGTCTTGCTGTCGCTTCAGCCCTCGATCGTGTTTCTTGTTCTAAAGATACTTTGCTGGTCTTTGCATCATATATTGGTTCATTGCCAATATATATGCATACCAGCACGTTTATTATTTTCCTTGTATTTGTGTTACGTTGATACATCAGTGTCGCTGATGTATACGTACACGAACTGTTTATATCCTGTGTGCAGTTAGTCAGCTTTCCAGCACGTTTTGGTAGGTTGCGCGTACCGTGACCACCCGTGCTGAGGTAGTTACCGTGCTCCTGGTTCTGTTTGTGGATTGCGTTCATCTCTGCGAAGAGATAACGAATCCTTCTGAATCCTGTTCTGTTACTGTTTGTGGATTGCGTTCATCTCTGCGAAGAGATAGCGAATCCTTCTGAGTCCTGTTCCCTGTAATACTCCAGTCCTAGTCAGCGTTCCTGCTTATGTCATATATCGGTTCATTGCCGATATATACATATGTTAGTCAGACGTTACAAATAGTTTCATTGATAGCTGTAATTGTAATACGCTAGGAAAACATACTTATTGTATATTTATCTGTGTTACGTTCATCTATCTTAATCCTGCTGTTTCCTGACTGTCCTGTCCTGTCTTTGTGAGGCACGCCATCGCCGCAGCGCATTGGCTGCCTCATTCCAGTCTGTCTGGTTTTGGACGCTTGCTGTCGCTAAGTAGCCGCTTGCTAGCAAGCGTTCATTCTGTCTACCTGTCCTGATCTCCTCAGTTCTGGTTTGTGCGCTCAGCGCTACTTTGCGCTGAGACGTTATAACGAAAGCATTGTTTGTGGCTGTCAGATCTGCACCGGCTCTGTGCGCCACAATCTCCTATTGGAGTCAGTCCTCCCCTCCACTATACTGGGGATAGCCTGTTTCCTGGTGCTAGTGTGTGTACCTCCTCCACGCCAGCTCATGCGTTGCGTGCTGACTGGAGAATACACCACCAAGCCTTACATTATGAAAACCCCATTACCAATCCCCATTGTGGGGGGGATTCCCAGAAAGTATGACACTGTTAATTATGGTTCCTGTTCCTTTAAGAAATTTGAAGAACTTAGCTCTGAAACAGAAAATGAGTTTTTCTCTGAATGTGCCAGGTTCCTGGCCAATCCTGATCTCCAAGCGACTCCTGTTTCAACCTGGGCACTCCAACTAAGTTATATTTTGTTTAAAGGGGAATTATTCCAGTGGGCATTTGATGTTCTCAATCATTCCGATTTGAAAGAGAGACCGCTGGAATTTCTAGCGTTTGTGATCCATAACTGGTTGCGCATAGATCCATTGCCTTTTCCTCTTAATGAACTCCTGGCAGCAGGTCAATCAGCTACTCCTTCAATTGCTTGCAAAAATGTTCAGCAAGCAGAAAGTGTTACTGATAATTTTCCTGCAGCCTTGAATAAATCACCAAGAACAGCAGGGAAAACAGCAGGGTCTAAGGCTAAACGCAAACGTTCTAAGAAACGTGTCCGATCTGCAGAGTCGTTATCCTTAGCGACTGAGACCTATAATGAGATTCTGCCATTAACAGATAATGAAATGCAATTGTCTTTCAGGGGAGTTAAATGGACTTATGAAACTACTAATGAACTTTCCTCCCTGGCTAGGGAAAATAAAGATTTTTGTTTAAAAGAATTATCTGAGTATGATTATGAGGAGATATTACAGAGTATTGAACAAATCAACTTATTTGTGAAGCAAGGAAAGTTTGCATACACTACAGTTCAGCACTTGCTACAGGTATTGGAGATTCTTAGGAATAAGGAATCTGCCAATCACCTGCTAATTAACCCAATATATGTCCCTGCTACAATCATATCTGCAAACCATGATCTGCCTGTTAAGTATGCTTGGAATCCTCCATTTGAGAAAGGAGAGATGGAAGCTCTGGTCAATGAATGGAAGAATGATTCAA
This sequence comes from Hyperolius riggenbachi, assembly GCF_040937935.1. NCBI lineage: Eukaryota > Metazoa > Chordata > Amphibia > Anura > Hyperoliidae > Hyperolius > Hyperolius riggenbachi. The sequence goes on along the minus strand of NC_090652.1, from coordinate 44,425,398 downwards.
GTTCATTTTGTCAATTTTACAGTGCAAAAAGTGAATTAGTATTGAATGCATGCATTAAGTCTGCCTATAACCTAATAAAAACTGGTGTGTGTGGGTATGACTTTGTGGCTCCATTGATTGATGTGTGGGAACTGATTTTGGATGATTTTTATGTGACTCCGAATTCGCAAATTTGGCGTTCTGACCCGCCTGCTTCAGCACCTTTGGCTGATTCAGCAGGTGATTCGGAGCTCTTTTTGTGTGAAATTGAAGTTCCTGCAATTCCACCCTGTACCATGGATAACTCAGTGTTACTTACCAGTAAAACAGAAGCCACTGATACATTCTTAACCTTGCCCTGTGCAAATTTCTCAGCAGAGAATCCAGAGGTCCTGCTGACTTCCGAGTCCAGCCTAGCCAGTACTCATGACTCTTTGTTCAGTGAAACAGACACCAGAAAAATCTTGCCTGCCTCTGCAAACACTTCTGCAGAAATTACCTGTGTTAATAAAGTTCAACTCCTGTCTGATCCAGCAGATGCCAATAGATGCACTACATCAGTTCCCGAGTCCCAGCAATCCTGTCTAGAAACCTCAGAAACCCAGCATCTGAATTTTCCAATTTTACAAATGAATGGTGATTCAGATGCGCAAACATTGTGTCTTGATCTTCCTGTTTCTACACCTCGCTCTAGTTTCGTGAATAGCTCAGAGCATCTGCTCTGTGAACCTGAAATCGCAGAATTATTACCTTGTTCAGAAAATGTTCCAATAAATTTGCCCTGTACCATGAATTGTGCAGTGGATCTCTCCAATGGAACTCAGGTCACGGAATCGTTGTGCTGTCCAGCAGGTGCTTCCATGGTTTTGCCCTGCAATATGGACTGTTCAGTGATCCTGTCCAGTGAAGCTGTGGTCGCAGAGTCTTATGCTTCACCCAGTACTTTGGATATTTCAAACCCTCTAGCAGAAGGGTCTGAGGCACTGCTTACCTCAGTTGGTGTTGCAGTAATATTCACTTGTCTAGCAGCTGTTTTGGAATTACAGTCTGCTCTAATAAAACTTGGTGAATTTCTGCCCAGCAAAGCAGAAGCCATTGAAATATTGTCCTCGTCAGCAATTGTGTTAGATACCTTGCCCTGTACACAGTCTGATTTAACCAATGTTGAGTCCCTCTCCAGTGTTGTAACAGCCGAGGAACTCCAGCCCTGTCCTCTGAATGTTTCAAAAGTCTTGCCCTGTAACATGGATAATTCTGATTCTCTGGTCAAAATAATAGAAATCTCAGAATTTCAGTCCGGTCTGATGAGTGTTCCTGAAACCCAGCCCTGTATCCTGAAAGATTCTGGTTCTCTGGCCGCTGTGGCAGAGGTTCCAGAGTCCCCTTCCTGTCCAGGGAATTCCTCAGTTTTGCCTAGTCCAGTGGGGGCTGCTGCAATACTGACTTGTTCTGCAGTGCCTCATGAGCTCCAATCCAGTGTATTAAATGAGTCTCTGTCCAGTCCAGAGGTAGTTGTGGAGTCCCTATCTGGTTCAGTGCATACATCAGAAGATTTGTCCTGTCTTGTTAGTGCCCCTAACGTTCTGATGTTGCCAGTCTGCCTGCATGCCCAGAGATGGTTCTGGTCCCTGAAAGCCCTGATATTGATGTTTGTCCTTGTGGCCCTGACTCGGGAATTGCCCTAGGTTCCATAGGGGTTCTTGATAGTTCTCCATGTGAGCCTAAGGGGCATTCTGACCTATGGGGATCTCTTTGGAGCTTCAAGGTGTTCTGGGAGGTCTCTGAGAAAACTTGTCCTGGTGCCTTGGACTGGTTCAACAGTGGGTTTTGTGTTGGTAAAGACAGTACCGGTGGGCATTGCAAAGGCTTTGGCGTTTCTGAACGGTTCCTGGAAGGCGGTGGGTATCGCTCAGGGAATTTCGGAGGGCTTTCTTCTGGAAATCATGGTTCTGATGGGTGTCACACTGGGGCTTGTAGTACTGATGGGCATGGTTCTGTAGGTTCTGGTTCTGATGGGTCCAGTCTTGTGGGGACTGATTCTGGAATTCGGTCTTGCCGGGCTGTCCCGGTCATCATGAATTATCAGTCAGACTGTTTTGTTGGGAATTTCAGTTTTGAAAAGCGTCTGGAATCCGCTTTTAAAGGCGGGGGTACTGTAATGATCGCTGCTGCAGCAGCTATTGCTGGAAGTAGTAGTGCTGCAGCTCAGGCAGTTCTGACCTATTTCCATGCAAGCTGCATAGCTTTGTCTGTCTTTCCCTGCTGTCAGCTTGTGACTGATTATCATTCACCTGTGTGGGAATCTGCATGTCTGCTCCCATTGGATGACCTCAGTATAAAGATCTGCTTCCTGCAGGGTTTCCTTGGGTTTTCATAGCTTCAGCTTAAGCCTGTCTTGCTGTCGCTTCAGCCCTCGATCGTGTTTCTTGTTCTAAAGATACTTTGCTGGTCTTTGCATCATATATTGGTTCATTGCCAATATATATGCATACCAGCACGTTTATTATTTGCCTTGTATTTGTGTTACGTTGATACATCAGTGTCGCTGATGTATACGTACACGAACTGTTTATATCCTGTGTGCAGTTAGTCAGCTTTCCAGCACGTTTTGGTAGGTTGCGCGTACCGTGACCACCCGTGCTGAGGTAGTTACCCTGCTCCTGGTTCTGTTTGTGGATTGCGTTCATCTCTGCGAAGAGATAACAAATCCTTCTGAATCCTGTTCTGTTACTGTTTGTGGATTGCGTTCATCTCTGCGAAGAGATAGCGAATCCTTCTGAGTCCTGTTCCCTGTAATACTCCAGTCCTAGTCAGCGTTCCTGCTTATGTCATATATCGGTTCATTGCCGATATATACATATGTTAGTCAGACGTTACAAATAGTTTCATTGATAGCTGTAATTGTAATACGCTAGGAAAACATACTTATTGTATATTTATCTGTGTTACGTTCATCTATCTTAATCCTGCTGTTTCCTGACTGTCCTGTCCTGTCTTTGTGAGGCACGCCATCGCCGCAGCGCATTGGCTGCCTCATTCCAGTCTGTCTGGTTTTGGACGCTTGCTGTCGCTAAGTAGCCGCTTGCTAGCAAGCGTTCATTCTGTCTACCTGTCCTGATCTCCTCAGTTCTGGTTTGTGCGCTCAGCGCTACTTTGCGCTGAGACGTTATAACGAAAGCATTGTTTGTGGCTGTCAGATTTGCTCCGGCTCTGTGCGCCACAATCTCCTATTGGAGTCAGTCCTCCCCTCCACTATACTGGGGATAGCCTGTTTCCTGGTGCTAGTGTGTGTACCTCCTCCACGCCAGCTCATGCGTTGCGTGCTGACTGTGGAGAATACACCACCAAGCCTTACATTATGAAAACCCCAAGGAAACCCTGCAGGAAGCAGATCTTTATACTGAGGTCATCCAATGGGAGCAGACATGCAGATTCCCACACAGGTGAATGATAATCAGTCACAAGCTGACAGCAGGGAAAGACAGACAAAGCTATGCAGCTTGCATGGAAATAGGTCAGAACTGCCTGAGCTGCAGCACTACTACTTCCAGCAATAGCTGCTGCAGCAGCGATCATTACAGTGATAAGGTTTTACCACTAATATACTCAAAGGCCCATTACTTCTGTTTGATTTGCAGCTTAGCAAAGCAGATTTGTCATGGCATCTATTTGGAATTCAGTCCCAAATGCGAAGACGTTAAATTGAAAATAAAAATACAAGACCGAGTTCTACATTCTATTTACTTCTAATAAAACACACAGAAGTAATTATTTAAGTTTATTTTACTTAAGGTTTGCTTTAAGAAACCAAAAGTTGTTTTTTTGTTACATTGGGGTTTCCTTTGGATTAGCATTTTGTTTCCTCCAGACTTACTACAAAAAAATCCTTTCTGTAAAGATGTCCATCAAAGATTTCAAATTTTTAACACGTGTACACATACACCTTTGTCCCAGAGTAAAATAAACTATAAACGTATTTTTTCTATGTCCAATGTTATTTGATCTAACCAATACTCGCTTGATCACAACTGATGTCCCACTGGGAATGCTAAGAAATCTCTTGAGATGCCTACTTAAGTCAGGCCCTTTCTCTTGTCACTTGCATGTTTACATCCCTTCTGCTAAACAATAACTCCTTCCTAAATCTAAACCTGGATTGTTTATAGCTTTTAACTGCGCTGGCTCTGCAAATGTCTTCCTTTCAGTTCCTAGGCCTGATCATTAAATTCTCTGTTTCTTAAATTATTTTGTTTAAATCTAATGATAAGCATAAGAAATTGATTATAATTTTCCAATTTTAAGTGGTACCTGACAAATCTGTGTATCCAGTTTGTATTACCTTCCTTGTTTAATTAACACATCTAAACGTTCAATATTTTAACCACTAGGTGGCCACGTCACGCCAATGGGCGTGCACGTGGCACCAGCCCCAGGACCGCCTAACGCCGATCGGTGTAAAGTCCTTGGGGCGTGCTTTGCAGGAGATTTCACACCGATGTGTGCACATCTCTGCTTGGATGACGGAGCTCTGCCTTTAGTCTCCCAGCGGCGATCACCGCTTGGAGACTGTTATCCGGCAAAACCATCATCTAGTGGTGCTCATCTGAGCTAGGATATCCGAGGTACTCGGATATCCTAGCTCTTTTTTCACTATTTGAGCTCGAATACCGAGCTCGAATAGTATTAGCTATCCGGACTGTGCTATCCGAGCGCACTCAGATAGCAAGCAGCTATCCGGAGATATCCTATAGCTATCCGAGCTCGGATAGCGTCACGAGCTCGGATAGCATCACGAAAGACGTCACCTCGAGTCCTCACAAGCGAATCAGAGGGCTCGCAGCCCTCTGACTGCAGCCAATCACAGAGGGGGAGCGTGGCCAAGCCCCCCTCTATTAATAGCGGACGCCATCTTGCCTCACTCGTCCTGCTTGCGACTTACTGACTAAACTGTACTGAGAGACTGCTCCAGTGCTTTTTGTCTGTGTGCAAGTGCATTGCTATTGTTCTAAACCAAGCGTTTTTACACTTCAACACTTGATATTCAACTGTATTGCTTTGTATTGTAGATAGATTGTATTTTAGGCAGTTTAGTTTGTGTGATTAGGGACTAGGGAGGGAGACTGTCACTGGTGCTGCTTCAGGCCTGCAGCCAGCAGCTAGGCCCTGTGCCTAGGCAAGGCAGCCTGCCCTGCTCTGTGCTCTAGTCTCTAGTTACCTTACCTGTGCTCTCACCTGTCCTACTCCTGTACTACTACTACTTCTGTGTTAGATAGATTTGTACTATTTTGTAGTTAGCAAGGCCCAGCTTTACTGGTATACCTGTCCTGCTGTAACTGCTCTCTGTAATCTAGTCACACCTGTTCTATTATTTAGCTAGATTCTTGTATTGTTTAGTTAGTAGTACTGTAGTGTACTGTACTCTAGTCTGTGTATAGGGGCCGTCCGTCACCGCGTTACCTAGGGTCTTTGTGTGCGCACTGCGCAGTGCACGTCTGTGCTGTCCGCACCCTCTCGTTAGTGCTACACCCGTCCTATTGTTTATTTATTACTTCTATTGTGTATTCGACTGACTTGTACTGTAGTCTGTGTATAGGGACACCGTCAGTCAGCAAAAAAAAAAAAGAAATAACTGGGTCTCAACCTGGATTTTTGCAATTATAGCTTTGGCTTTATTAGCACCATAGTAGCAAACAGCACGACGTTTCGGCCCAACGGCCTTTATCAAGTGTTACACTTGATAAAGGCCGTTGGGCCGAAACGTCGTGCTGTTTGCTACTATGGTGCTAATAAAGCCAAAGCTATAATTGCAAAAATCCAGGTTGAGACCCAGTTACTTCTTTTTTTCTGTGTGTTGGCTTTCTCACCCTTGATGGATCAGGGTGCTACTGGTCGACTCCCTGGTATATAAAGTTTGTGGTAGAGCCCGAAGACACTGCTTTTTCTTCAGGACACCGTCAGTCAGCGTCAGCTAGGGCCTTTGTGTGCGCAGTGCACATCTGCGCTGTCCAAGCCCTCTCGTTAGTGCTACACCCATCCTATTTTTTTGTATTACTTCTATTGTGTATTTGCTGAATTTGTACAGTACTGTAGTCTGTGTATAGGGACACCGTCAGTCAGCGTCAGCTAGGGTCTTTGTGTGCGCAGTGCACGTCTGCGCTGTCCGCACCCTCTCGTTAGTGCTACACCCATCCTATTTTTTTCTATTACTTCTATTGTGTATTTGCTGACTTGTACTGTACTGTAGTCTGTGTATAGGGACACCGTCAGTCAGCGTCAGCTAGGGTCTTTGTGTGCGCAGTGCACATCTGCGCAGTCCGCACCCTCTCGTTAGTGCTACACCCATCCTATTTTTTTGATTACTTCTATTGTGTATTTGCTGAATTTGTACTGTACTGTAGTCTGTGTATAGGAACACCGTCAGTCAGCGTCAGCTAGGGTCTTTGTGTGCGCAGTGCACGTCTGCGCTGTCCGCACCCTCTCGTTAGTGCTACACCCATCCTATTTTTTTCTATTACTTCTATTGTGTATTTGCTGACTTGTACTGTACTGTAGTCTGTGTATAGGGACACCGTCAGTCAGCGTCAGCTAGGGTCTTTGTGTGCGCAGTGCGCACTCTCTCGTTAGCGCTACACCGATCTCTGCTGTAGAGTACACCTGTCCGTCACCTCACACACCCACCACCACTAGTCCCACCCCATTAAAGTATCCCACTTGTCCCACCCGCCTTTACATACATACGTTTTTTTTTTCATTTGTATAATATTAAAAATATACAATGTCTGGCACTGGCAGCCGCAGTTTGGGCAGGGGCAGCAAGGGCATCGCCAGGAGAGGAGGTCGTGGGCGTGGCAGCCGCGCCACCACCACCATGCGCAGTTCTGCGTCTGCACCAGTGGCTATTCCGCCATTAGCCACTGGCCATGGACGCCTTAGCCACCCAACAGCTGGGAGTCATGCTGCAGAGACACAGCAGCAGCAGCAGCAGCGTGTGGCCCAGATGTTCCTCCCACCACCAGGTCGTAGCCGTCCTATTGAGGAGAAGGATGCAGACGCTGTGGTGGAACTGATGGTGGATGAGCAGGCCACCATTAGCTCTGGAACCGAGTCCTCCACCCCCGCCACCACTCCTGTTCACAAGAGCAGCAGCAGCCGACCAGCACTGCCTGGGGGGGAGGAGGAGGAGTGCAGTTCTCCAGCCCCAGCGGGCGACACCAGTACCCTGTCACTCAGCACCTTATTATCCCCAAGCACAGCGGGGTTATGGAGTGCTGTTGCGGCAGAATTGGAGGAGGAAGGAATGCTGATGGGCACTTTGGGGGATGATGCTTTGGACAGTCAGACAGTGGTGACTGTCCATCCGCCCATGCATGCAGAAGGGGAGTTTGGGGGATCCCAGCAGGACATGTTTGCGGAGGGGTAGGATGATGATGACAGGGTGAAGGACAGAGACTGGGTGCCATGTCCTGGGAGTGGGGATGTCATCAGCTCTGAGGAAGAGGAGGAGGATGCGTCTGTGGGCCTTGCTAGAAGGATCAGCATTGCAGGCATGGGCAGGATCACAAGTGGGCGTGGTATGCAGGCCACACAGCGTGCTGATCACGAGACGAGTTCTGCCAGTGCCACCACCAGCCGCACCAAGAACCCCCTCCCCCCCAACCACCACAGGGAGACCAGCGGCAGCAGCACCTTCCAGCCGAAGGGGCAACCTCACCTCCCCAATATGGAATTTTTTCACCCTGCCATATTTGGAGTGCAAGTATGCCACCTGCAACCAGTGCCGCAAGCAGCTCAGCAGAGGGAAGGAGCCCTCTGTGTTTGGCACAACCTCTCTCGTCAACCATCTTGCAGGGAAACACTTTCACGAGCATGAGGAGTTCGTGAAGTTGAAGAAAGCTGGCAGTGGCAGTGGCAGACCCGTCACCACTGCGAAGCCGTCGGCAGCAGCCACCCGCCCTCCTCCACCTCCTCCAGTAGCACCAGCAGGAGTGCGTCAGCAACGCACTGCTCCTCCTCCCTCTGCAACTCCTGCCGCTGACACTGAGGCCTGTTCTGGCAGCCAGTCCTCAGTGGCCTCCTCTGCTCCCTCCACTGATTTTGTGCCAGCAAAAGGCCTCGCCAGACCCTGCTCAGCTACACCTTCCAGGGGGATGGTCAGGGTTCTGCCTCCCAGCAGCCGTCGCGTGCGTCAGCTGAACGGCTTGCTGGCACGGGCCATGTGCTCCCAACTCCTGCCTTATTCCCTTGTGCAGGTGGGGAGCGACATGCGTGTGCTCCTGACGTGTGCAGCCCCCGATTGGCCAATCCTCAGCCGACATTATTTTGCACGCACGGCCATCCCTGCACTTCACCGCTCTGTGATGGCCAATTTCGGGAGAGGGCTGGAGCACGCGGTGGGTCAATGGGTCCACGTCACCATGGACTCGTGGAGCAGCCGGTTTGGGACAGGCCGCTATCTGTCCTTCACCGCGCATTGGGTCAGCTTTGTGGAAGGGGGTGAGGAGGGGGGAGCAGCATGGGGCACTGTCAGAGCAGCAGCAGCAGCAACAACCCAGTGGGTGGTGCCACCATGCAGGGTCAGCGGAACAGCAGCAGGTTCCTCTGATCCGCTTCCATCCTCCAGCACACCAGCCCAAACCCCGCACCTCAGCAGCAGCGTGAAGCCCTGCCACTGCCAAGCGCTGCTGGAATTGGTCAGCCTGGGGAAGACCAAACTGACGGCGAACCACGTCCTGGCCAAACTCCGAGAGCAGGAGAGGAATTGGCTGACCCCCAGAGGCCTCAGAGTCAGAGAGGTGGTGTCCGACAATGGGGCAAACCTGGTTGCTGCCATCAGCAGGGGAGACCTGACCCACATCCCCTGCCTGGCGCACGTCCTGAACCTGGTAGTCCAAAAGTTCCTGCGGACCTACCAGGGGATGGACCGACTCCTTGAGGCAGCAAGGAAGGTCGTGCGTCATTTCCGGCTCTCGCCTGCAGCCGTAGCGAGCCTGGAAGAGGTGCAGAAGGTGATGCACCTGCCACAGCACCGGCTCATGATCGATGTTCCAACTCGCTGGAACTCCACCCTGGCGATGTTGGAGCGTCTGGTTGAACAGAGGCAGGCTGTCAGCCAGTACCTTGCACGTGCAACAGTTGCCTCCATCACTGCAACTGGGCGTGCCGCCACCAACCTCCCGTCCATCATCTCCACAGAGGACTGGGGGCACATGCAGCAGGTGTGCTCAGTCCTGGCACCCTTCCTGCAGGCCACCAACATGGTCAGCAGGGACCATGCAATGGTGTGCGAATGGGTCCCCTTGGTGTGTGTGCTGGACAGGGCCCTGTATGCACTGCTGGAAGAGGGAGCGGCAACCTTGGACCAGCAGGAGCTGCAGGCAGCTTCACAGGCCACCTCTGAGGAGGAGGGCTTGGAGTTGGTGGAGGTCCCTGACCTTGCTGCTGATGAGGGGGAGCAGCAGAGCGCAGCTGGACTGGTGCGGGGGTGGAGAGAGGATGAGGTGGAGGAGACAGAGGAAGAGGAGGACAGCACTGTCACTCTGGGGCTGCCGATGATGTGCCAACAGACGTGGCCAAACTCTTCCCAATGGCAGCGCACATGCTGAGGTGCCTGCGCAAGGACCCAAGGGTGATCCAGATGAAGCACAGGGAGGACATCTGGATCTGCATGATGCTGGACCCACGTCTGAAGGGGAAGCTCAGCCAGTTCCTGCCTGCAGGAGGAGACCGTGTGCAACAAATGAGGGATTTGCAGCTGTCCCTTGTTGAGCGCTTGGAGGAAGCCTTCCCTGAGCCATCCACCCCCACTGTCCAGCCAGCACAGAGGCAGCAGCAGGTGCCTACATCCACCAGCAGCAAGCGCACACGCACCACAGACCTGCTGTCTCTGACCCAAGAGCTCTACATGAGTGTAGAGCTGCCAAGGACTAGAGAGGAGGTGCCTGCAGCAGCATCCTTCTCCAGTCACAGGCAGCACTTGACCCGCATGGTGGCTGACTACATGGGGTCCTTCAGCGGGCTTGACAGCGTGGCCCCTGTTGATCCCATGGAGTATTGGGTCAAGCACCTGCCGATCTGGAGCATTGCTTCAGTGCAGCCGGTGGAGTCGTCACTGAGAAGCGATCTCGTCTGTCTCACAAGTCTGTGGACAGACTGACGTTTCTCAAAATGAACCAGGCTTGGGTGGAAGGCAAATTCCTGGCCCCTGTTGTCGGCGAGAGGGGGACATGAAATGGCGCACACACATTAGTATTACACCTGCTGCTGCTGCTGCTGTATTTCCTCCTGCTGTCTGTGTGTTTCCATTGCCAGGGAACACATTACAAGGTGCAAAGTACACACAGAGAACGCTGTGCACCTTCCTTCAGTATGTTTATTATTTCCGTTTCACAGCCAACAGCCAGCATGGATGACATTTGGAAAAAAGGAATTGCCAAACCTGGATCGATGAGGGTGCCGGGGTGAGCAGGGAAGAGGTGACCGGGGGATGTGTGGACGGCACTACAGCCGTTTCACGCCGTCTGGCGCTTGTTCACGTGCGTGTGTCCGATAATGGGGCAGAGCTGAACGGCTTCCTACATACTGTCATCAAGCCGCGCCCCCAGCGCTGCCCCATTGGTGTGAGTTGCGTGATGGTGGGGGTCGGAGGTGAGGGGGCGGAGACTTTCCGCTCTGCGGAGAGATTTGGCCATGCGTCATGCGTGATCGTGCTGGGCTGCGCTATGCAGCCAAATAGAAAAGTGACCTATGTAAACAAACCATATACGTGCATTACATTTAGTGCATTATTAAACAGGAATTGTTGTAAACATCACTCATCTCTGTGCTTCACATAACATTTAAAGTGCATGAAACTAAAAGTGCATTAGTGCATTGTTGGAGGCATACATTAACGCCAGCATGATGGCTTGACCATCCGGAATCCTACAGTTTTGTATGTTTAAAACTCACCCTTTATTAATACAAGCTAAAAAGGGGTGATAAATACCCCATCCGACCTACCCCAAAGGGGAGTCCCACTAAAACAGATCAGGGGGTGAAGCGCACTAGAAAGAGACCTAAAGGGGCGCATTCACCTGGGCCATGGGCCCTTTGGGCTTGAATGATAGGTTGGAGCTATCATGCTTCTTGGACCCCTAAGGACTCTTGTCTCTTTCCTTCCCTTTTCCCTTCTTCCCCCTGGCTGGTTCCTACCCCCTCATTCATGGTGCTTTTCTTACTTACAGTGCACTTCTTCCCATGTCTGGCCTCCCACCTCCTGGTATTTGGGACTAACCAATTCATCTCTGCCCCTCTGGGATTACCCTGAGCACTCCCCCTTTTTTGGAGTCTTTCTTGCCGGCATGTGAGGCGCACCCAAGACGGACCAATGCCCAACCACGATGTAGTGTCGGGCTGGGGAGGTGCAGACTGCACTGCCAGGTTCTCAATAAGAGACCAGGCTCCCCACCGTTTTGACCGAGAACAATTGTAGTTTGCGGCCAAAAAATAGAAGATTGAGCCGGTTCTATGACCCAGCGTCCGGGACCCGACCCTCTTCCCCTTCCTCCTCTCCCCCCTGGGAGAGGGGTTTGGGGGTTTGCACTTCGGTCTAGAGGGGTTGGGCCTGACATTCGGCCCGGTCTCTGGGCATTTTCTGGGTGATGGGCTCTATGACGCCTTGGCTTTCCTCTGGGCCCCACTATCCCAGCCTGCCTGGAATGATCCAGGTCTGTCCCCACGTGGTGCTCCCCTCCCCATAGATCCCTCTCCTTTCTCTTTTTCTCCCCCTTCTCCCCGTGCTCAAACATACACCTGTTAGCAACAGGCACCTGACCTGGTGTCTACCTGGCCTGGAGGTCCAGAGTTCTGGTACCCCCAAGCATTTTCATTGTAGAAATGACCAGCACCTGTTCTTGAGCATACAGGTGGGATGCCCTCGGGGCATCCAGGTATGGGGTGGGCAGTCCTCCGTATACTCTTACTCCCAGAGGATGGAATTAAACCAAATAGGAGTATGGGTGTATTCCTAAAGGTGAATGCGCCCCTTTAGGTCTCTTTCTAGTGCGCTTCACCCCCTGATCTGTTTTAGTGGGACTCCCCTTTGGGGTAGGTCGGATGGGGTATTTATCACCCCTTTTTAGCTTGTATTAATAAAGGGTGAGTTTTAAACATACAAAACTGTAGGATTCCGGATGGTCAAGCCATCATGCTGGCGTTAATGTATGCCTCCAACAATGCACTAATGCACTTTTAGTTTCATGCACTTTAAATGTTATGTGAAGCACAGAGATGAGTGATGTTTACAACAATTCCTGTTTAATAATGCACTAAATGTAATGCACGTATATGGTTTGTTTACATAGGTCACTTTTCTATTTGGCTGCATAGCGCAGCCCAGCACGATCACGCATGACGCATGGCCAAATCTCTCCGCAGAGCGGAAAGTCTCCGCCCCCTCACCTCCGACCCCCACCATCACGCAACTCACACCAATGGGGCAGCGCTGGGGGCGCGGCTTGATGACAGTATGTAGGAAGCCGTTCAGCTCTGCCCCATTATCGGACACACGCACGTGAACAAGCGCCAGACGGCGTGAAACGGCTGTAGTGCCGTCCACACATCCCCCGGTCACCTCTTCCCTGCTCACCCCGGCACCCTCATCGATCCAGGTTTGGCAATTCCTTTTTTCCAAATGTCATCCATGCTGGCTGTTGGCTGTGAAACGGAAATAATAAACATACTGAAGGAAGGTGCACAGCGTTCTCTGTGTGTACTTTGCATTTGAATTTGTGCTCTGCACTACCCCAAAGCTTGCTGCACTTCCCAATGTTTGGACTGTGAGCTAACTGTTGGGTGCTGCTGAATGGGTGATGCTTAATGCAGGTATATTGGAGCTAGCTGTACCCCCACGTAACCAGCTGTGTGCCAAGTGTCGTTTCTTCACTGGAGTGTACATTACAAGGTGCTGCTGCCCATGTGCCACCAGCTATTATGCTCAACAATAGCTGCATCATTTTGAAAAAAAAAAAATTGTAATTATTTTAGAGGTGTCCGGGTTGAAAACTGTGCTGTCCCAATTGTGTATTGGACACAATGTGGGCTTCACGACCGCTGTCTGGAACCTCATGCTGTGTATTTACGGCCCTGGAACCACCGCTAGGACCCAGGGCCTACTATGTCTCGCTGCCTGCGGCCAAATGCCAGTCTGCCCCACACTTATCCTCCTCACGCTGCCTGCTGTTATATTTCTTCCTGCTGTCTGTGTGTCTCCACTGCCAGGGAACACATTACAAGGTGCTGCTGCCCATGCGCCACCAGCTATTACGCTCAACAATAGCTGCATTAATTTGAAAAAAAAAAAATTGTAATTATTTTAGAGGTGTCCGGGTTGAAAACTGTGCTGTCCCAATTTTGTATTGGACACAATGTGGGCTTCTTGACCGCTGTCAGGAACCTCATGCTGTTTATTTACGGCCCTGGAACCACCGCTAGGACCCAGGGTCTACTATGTCTCGCTGCCTGCCCTCCTGCCTGCTGCCAAATGAAAGTCTGCCACACACACTCATCCTCCTCACGCTGCCTGCTGCTGTATTTCCTCCTGCTGTCTGTGTGTTTCCACTGCCAGGGAACACATTACAAGGTGCTGCTGCCCATGCGCCAACAGCTATTACGCTCAACAATAGCTGCATTATTTTGGAAAAAAAAATTGTAATTATTTTAGAGGTGTCCGGGTTGAAAACTGTGCTGTCCCAATTGTGTATTGGACACAATGTGGGCTTCACGACCGCTGTCTGGAACCTCATGCTGTTTATTTATGGCCCTGGAACCACCGCTAGGACCCAGGGCCTACTATGTCTCGCTGCCTGCCCTCCTGCCTGCTGCCAAATGAAAGTCTGCCACACACACTCATCCTCCTCACACTGCCTGCTGCTGTATTTCCTCCTGCTGTCTGTGTGCTGCTACCACTGCCAGGGAGAACAGAAGAAGAACTATTTTCTGCTGCCACCTGCCCACCCACTCTCCTACCGAGTACCGACTATTACCACACACTACAAATAGCTGCAAGCCTGCAACTACTTCCTCCTCCTGCTGATGTCTGTGTTTTACCACCGCCAGGGTACACAGAAAAAGGCGCTGTGGCTTGCAATGTGCCACTACCTACCTATTATGCCATCAACACAAATATAACTATGGTGTTATTAAAATAAAATATTTCCACAAATGAAGTAAAAAAAAATATTACTAAAGAAAGGAAAACCAAGACACATAATATAATGATAGAGAAGAAGAGGAAGAAGAAGAAGAAGATGAAGAAGAAGAAGATATAGAAGAAGAAAATATAGAAGAAGATGAAGAAGATATAGAAGAAGAAGATATAGACGAAGAAGAAGAAGATATAGAAGAAGAAGAAGAAGATATAGAAGAAGAAGAAGAAGAAGAAGAAGAAGAAGAAGAAGAAGAAGAAGAAGATATAGAAGAAGAAGATATAGAAGAAGAAGAAGAAGAAGAAGAAGAAGATATAGAAGAAGAAGAATATATAAAAGAAGAAGAAGAGGAAGAAGAAGAAGATATAGAAGAAGAAAAAGATATAAAAGAAGAAGAGGAAGAAGAAGAAGATATAGAAGAAGAAGAAGAAGATATAGAAGAAGAAGATGAAGACGACGTAAATGAAGACTGTTACAACAACCATTTTGGACACACCTTCTCATGCAAACACTTTTCATGAAGTTAATTTACTATTTTTGATACCTTTTTTATAACTACTACATCACCACATAATTACTTGATGTTTTTCTTCATAAAAAAGGTGGTTTCATGCATCATTGACCTCCAATACAAGTTTTACAAGCTATTTAAGGCCAGCTCGAATATTTTACTCGAATACAGACTCGGATAGTGACGTCAGATATCCGAGGTCAAATCGGATATTCGATTAAATCGGATATTGAACTTCGAGTGAATTCGGATAGTGTACTATCCGAATTCGACCAAACTCGAATAGGATAATGAGGTATCCGAGCAACATCATCTATTAGCACAGTACAGCGCTGCAATCTAATGCAGTGCTGTACTGGTAAAAGCCATGTGACACGGCTGTCCCCCTGGGGGACACAGAAGCGATCCGCTGTGATAGGCTGAAGCACAGAAAATAAGGGAAATATTTGCAACCAAACCTTGAAGTTAAACTTGATAGATGTTCCTTAACCATTTCAGCCCTCAGTCGTTTTTACTTTATGCATCCGAGCAATGTTCACCTCCCATTCATTAGCCTATAACTTTATCACTACTTATCACAATGAACTGATCTATATCTCATTTTTTCCACCACCAATTAGGCTTTCTTCGGGGGGTACATTTTGCTAAGAGCCACTTTACTGTAAATGCATTTTAACAGGAAGAATAAGAAAAAAACAGAAAAAATTCATTATTTCTCAGTTTTCGGCCATTATAGTTTTAAAATAATACATGCCTCCATAATTAAAAGCCATGTATTGTATTTGCCTAATAGTCCCGGGTATTACACCGTGTAAATTATGTCCGTCCCTATCACATGTATGGCGACAATATTTTATTTGGAAATAAAAGTGCATTTTTTCCATTTTGCATCCATCACTATTTACAAGCTCATAATAAAAAAAAATAGAAATATTTCATCTTTACATAAATATTTAAAAAGTTTAGACCCTTAGGTAAATATTTACCGTATTTTTCGGACTATAAGACGCGCTTTTTCTCCCCCAAAAGTGGGGAGAAAAAGTGGGTGCGTCTTATAGTCCGAATGTGGCAGTTTACCAATCCAGGCGCTTGTATCCTTTGTGCTGTAAACGAATCTAATGATGGCCGTGGTGGTTTGGCAGCAGCAGCTTGATCCCCGGTGTTTCAGAGCGGCATAGCAGCAGCCGCTGTAATAAATGGAAATAACGGCTGTGATCCTGATCCTCCTTGAGCTCTTCCTCTGGCCCGTATTAACGCGATCGTCAGTGTTCCCACGTGGCACAGCTGCAGCCCGCTGTAGTGTCTGGGTCTTCAGCCGCTGTAGTGTCTGGGTCTTCAGCCGCTGCAGTGTCCGGGTCTTCAGCCGCTGAAGTGTCCGGGTCTTCAGCCGCTGTAGTGTCCGGGTCTTCAGCCGCTGTAGTGTCCGGGTCTTCAGCCGCTTTAGTGTCCGGGTCTTCAGCCGCTGTAGTGTCCGGGTCTTCAGCCACTGTAGTGTCCGGGTCTTCAGCCGCTGTAGTGTCCGGATCTTCAGCTGCTCTAACCGCATAGTCCTCAGAGGCTTCCGTACTGCACTATTTACTGGCGCCTTCTCATGACCCCGGCGCACGTGGTCATGAGAGGGCGCCAGTAAATAGTGCAGTACGGAAAGCCTCTGAGGACTATGTGGTTAGAGTGGCTGAAGACCCAGACAGTACAGCGGTTGAAGACCCGGACAGTGCAGCAGGCTGAAGACCCGGACACTGCAGCAGGCTGAAGACCCGGACACTGCAGCAGGCTGAAGACCCGGACACTGCAGCAGGCTGAAGACCCGGACACTGCAGCAGGCTGAAGCTTTACCACGTGGGAACACTCACGATCGCATTAATACGGGCCAGAGGCCGAAAAATACGCTATGTGTTTTTTTTTTTATTTTAATGGTTTTTTTTATTAAACATTTTATGTTAGTATTTTTGGGAGGGTGGGATGGAAATAATAATATTTTTTTGTAAATATATGTGTATTTTTTTTTTACATTTATATGTAGTTTTACTTTTTGGCCACAAGATGGCAGCCATGAGTTTGTTTACAATGACGTCACTCTAAGCGTAACATGTACGCTTAGAGAGACGTAGGGGGGCGTAGGAAGCAGAAAAAGCGAAGCTTCAGAGAGAAGCTGTAGCTTTTTCTGAGGGGAAGAGGAATCAGTGATCAGGCACCATAGCCCAAGTCTCTGATTGCCTGGCTAACGAACCTTGGGCCGGGAGCGTGCGTGCACACGTGCGATCGGCCGCGGGAGTGCACATGGCCTCCTGGACATAGCTTCTACGTCCAGGAGGCGAAAGTAGTTAAAGTGAACATGAACTCTTGCACAGGACTGTGAAGATACGCGGAAAAGCCACCGTTTCTCAAGGTGAGGCGGCTGTTTCCGCGTCCAGCGTGGCATCACAACGCGGAAAAACCGCCGCATGCCGCATAGGCAGAGCGGCGGAATCCGCATTGGGAGCGGCGGAATCCGCTTCGGTGGCGGCGAACTTGCCGCATGGCAGTGGTCCTGACAAAAGGGTTGAGCATGGGGAAGTCGCCGCTGGTGTAGTGAGCGGTGCGGCGGCTCCCACGCTCGGTTCGCTGGATACATTGCAAAACAGTACTGGTGTGGCTGGGACTGATAGTCCACCAAGATTCAGAGTGACACGCGCGCGTGCACAGAGGCAGAGCTTATATAACAGCCAGAAGTGAGTCAGCTGACCAGGCCGGTCAGCTGGCAATTTTTACACCTCTCATTGGTCCAGCATTTGGGAGGGGCCTGGAGAGTGTTCTGGTATATATACTGCTGGCTGTTCAGTTGCTGGTTGTCTGGCATTGCGATCACTATGCGGTAGCACGCATACCTGAGTCAGATCCGAAAGTGTGCCGGGACCAGCTGGAGCTGTAATCCTACACTTAGCTAGATTTGTTGATAGTTTAAAGTACTAGTTTGATTGAGATTATCTGTTATGACCTTCTGCCTGCCTGACCATTCTCCTGAACTCTGATCCTGTACTTTGTCATTCTGATACTCTGTTGCTGAATCCCGGCTCGTCCTTACACTCTGCATCTGCCTTCTGATTTTGTACCTCGATATTTCTGATACCCTGTTGCCGAACCCTGCCTGTACTTTAGACTTCTCCTCTGCCTTCTGAATCTGTACTTTATCTGTCCGTGTGTTTACGACCTGGCTTGTCCGACCTCGAGAACCGACCTTACTGTTAGAGGCGGTTCCCAGTCCTGATAGTGACACTCCCTCTTGAGTGTCACTCTCGTTCTGTCGTTCCTTCTCTCAGCCTGACTCCTCCCTTCGGGAGAGTCCAGAAGGAATTAGGCAGTACTCCTTACTGCTCTGAGGCCCAGTCCTCTACATATTACTGTTTGCACCAAACACCCTCACTCTACTCAGGTGTCCAGAGGTTAGCTGGTATATCAGATTATCGGTAATACTGCAGATCATCTATAATCTGGTATATATCTGTATTCCCAGTGATACTGCAGATCACCGGTAATCAGATTCTCTCTGTGTTACACCGATCGTTACAAGGACACAAGGAAAACATGACAGAAATGCAATCTGCATGTATTTAAGGCGTTTAGCCTGTTTAATTTCTCCTCATTTGTGTCTAATCACTAGTTGTAATTTGATCTCCCCCCTGTGTCACATGACTGCTTATGGCATATAAGCCCAAAGTACAGGCTGTAAACAATATGCCTGCTTCCGTGAATCAGGAAGTATAAACTGTGCAAATGTATTTTTTGTTTAAAAGTTATTATGATATTGTGTATCTTTTAGAGCAGAGAGGAGTTCTGAGTTCAGGTCCACTTTAAAACTTCCACTACTCTCACATTCTGAATGCACCAAGTGTACTGCAGAGAAGAAGGTTCTCATGCACCATTTCTGAAACCCCAAACATATATCTTTGCAGGTCTGACACCCCTAGATGTTGCACTGTCATGTCCTACTTAGTAACACAATGCTGTCCTTTACCTTCAGAATCCAAGCTTCGGATCCCAGAATCCCAGCTATTTAAGATAATCTCTTCTCCAGTATCACAGGCAATCTTTTTACGTCTTTCAATATCTTCTATTTCTGCTGAGAAACAATGGTTAGAATAGAAACTAAACCACATAATACCATTAAGATATATTTATATGTATATAGAAACTGAAGCAGGATTTCACTGTAGAACGTAATTAGAGAAGTAATATGAAAGTGATGTGTGCAAAATGATTGCACAGTATGCCTGTAATGAGTTGTAGACTGAATAGACATGACACAGCATAGAGTAGCTAGAATTTTAAACTCACTGTCTCATCTGTGCAAAACAGAAACTTCCCTTTCTAAAATAGAAGGTATTTGTGATTATTTAGGTTGGATTGAGCTTTGAGGAGTCCCATGATGCATCACTGCAGAATATGCAAATCATCTCTTTGTTTTCCCTGATAGCTCACCACACCTCTAGAACCGCTGGAATGCATGATGTGTCAGCTTGTTAACATTACAGAGCCACACTAATCCAACATGCATACAGACTGTTTTGGATTGGTTGATCCTCATAAATGCATGGCATGGATTAATATGCTAACCTCGTTATCTGTCTCAACCCCACTAACCTCTAGATTGTAAGTTTGGATGGACAGGGGCCTACCTTTTTGTTTCCTGTCTCTGGGCAATTTATCAAATGAAGATCTATCAGTATTAGTGGTGTCATTCTACAGAAGGAAGACGTATACTGAAGAAGCTGATGTCAGAAAGAAAGGAGTATACAGGAAAAGATGATGTCACAAGAAAGAAGAATGGATTGGGAAAAAAAAGTTTAGAAAAAAAATCATAAAAATGATTTTGTTTGCTTAATAATACATAGTTAGTAAGTGTACAAAAGGTAGAAACTAGAAAGTGACCATCTATTCCTATTTACCTGGAAGGGGATGGACATCTTGGGGATCTACCCTTTAAATAGGTAAATGGTGTCATTTTTGACCCTCTGCCTATTAAATATTAAAAGCAAATTGAAACTTACTAAGTTTTTGTATTGTTCTCTTTTTGCTTTCATTGTCACTTTTTTCTTCATTTATTTCTTCCTTCTGTCTTCTTTCTCCTCCTTTAATCTTGATTATAGTGTTGCCTCCCAGTTCCAAATCTGCAACATGGACACACTGAAGCAACTGCCCACCTCCCATTTGCTCCTTGCTGAGACTCTGCCACTCTAGAATAAAGGGAGTCCTGGCACAGCATCTTTGAAACTTCCAGAGGGGCTCCTGATTGATCCATAGTCTGTACCCATAGGTATCCTCCCTGAGGAGGAATCTCATTGGTCTATTAAACTGGCCAATGAGAATCCACCTCCTTTGAGCAGGTGAAAGATTCTTGCTCATGTTTAATGTGAAGCATTGCTTTCCGGTGTTTGAAACCAGCAACGGCATCGGGGAAAAATAACCTTCTTGGTGATTAAATTGCCGAAGCAAGTTTTTTTTGTCCATCTGGCCAGATGCCAATCTACTATTGAACTAGGCAATGTTCTTGTGGCCTAATTGCAGAATCATCACCAGCACATATTGCTGGAAAGTTAAAGAATTGCATAAGATCCCTTGTTTCTGACTGTTACTTTGGGACCTTATCAAATTATATGACCCTTATCTATTGTCATTTTCAATTATTTATTTTTGAGAGTTGTACTGTGATTTTGCCCACCTTTTCTTTGAGAGGGAGTATTTTGGGTGTTTTTTGTTAACATTTTTAAATCTAGATATATTTGACATTTTAAATGATGGTAGGCAGATTACTTCGAAGTAGGTAAAAAGGGAACTAGAGGTACCCTGCTACAAATGGCACTGCCATAGGTGCAATGTTAAAATCTGCTATGAACAGTACTTTGGGCACCAGGGCCAACCACTATGTGGCAAAAATATTGGGGATTAGGGTTAGGAAGCTGGGGTCTTTAGTGTTAGGAGTGAGGGAGTCCTTAGGGGTTAGGCACTGGGTGGGTAAAGGTAAGGTTAATATTAGGTACAACAGAGGGAGTTAAGGTTAGGCATCACAGGGGGGTGGTCTAAGAATAAGGCATTGGTACAGGGAGGGTTCTGTGTTAGAGTAGGCTTAGGCTAGGTCATAGTACTAAGATTTTCAGTGTTGGAATTAAGTAGTACAAAATCAGTAATTTTACAGATATTTCTACTAGCAGCTATCTCCAGTGCCTTTTTTACCAGTTGCCTTATTTGCATGTATGCAGATTACTTCAAAGTCAGTTAGGTTTCAAATGAGAGCACTAAAAGGGTATCACTTCTAAGTATCCCATTCCACTAAATTGATTGTATATGACAGTTGAAATGTGTAGCCGTTATACAGTATATTATGTATCTAACTAGTTTACCTAAGCCAGTTTAAAAACAGGCTCTAGGTAAGTGATACCGCCATTACTGCCACATGTTAGTGCGCATGCGCACACACATGCCCGGCACCCTAACCCCGTCCTCCTGTCCCAACGGCTGTCCGTGCTGTACACATGCGCAGTAGCAAAAAAGCATGGACACAGGGACAGGAGTATATGCAGGGGCAGTTGGGTTTTGTTAGGCAGGATTAGTAAATACTTGACTATGCAAATATGCAAATACACACAGGGGATCCTAAGGAGTCCATAAAATGCAAACTGCAATCCCAATTTATGTAAGCATCATGCACACTTCTTTGTGGCTGATTCTTTTTATTTATTTATTTATTAATTTATTTATTTATTTTTGGGGGGAGGGGGTGTCACAGTATTTTAACTGGCAAGCAACCACACACAATGTGTAAGAGATACATTATCCTATTAAACTCTATGGGCCTGATCCAATTTACTTTTCCTCCTCCAGTTTCCTCTTAGTACCGGTAGTTCGTTTTTCATCTTCTGTTTAAAGAGGGATTTGGATTGGGCTATATGTGTATCAAAAGTCAGTACTCAGTAAGGTGTGTGAAAGCATAGCTATGAATATGCCGCCAGGAGACTTGGGCACATGAGGATACAGCCGATATATACGGCTTACTCTGCTCCTGCACAGGTCCCGGCAGCGTTAATAACTATTCCCCTCAAGGCCACCATGGATTGTGGGGGAATTATGTAATTCGGCTTCCAGCTATTGCTGGCGGACGAATTACGCTCTTTTAAAGGTAACTTCAGCTCCATCTTCTGACAGTGCCGAAGTTACTCACTGTGCGCCACTATAGCCGTAATTCCTATTACGGTCTATGGTGGCGCCGGCTGCACTCAACTCTCCTGCGCTGTTTTAACAGCAATCGGTGTGAAAATGCATTCAATCACTGCTGGTTGGTTACAATATTTTCTTAGGGGTATGTATCATCAAAAGTACTGGGTATGTTTCAACAATTTGATATTTATTGACTTATCTATAGAATATGCCCATAGTCTTCTTTTTTTCAATTCACCATAATTGTTTTTTTTATATAGATTTTCCTGAAAAATCTGCTAGTTTGTGTGTTATTAAATAGATGTGGGAGTATCATGGAATATTCAAATGTAATACATGTGGTCATTTATTTATTTAATGCATCTAACCACTTGAGGACTACAGTGCTAAACCCCCCTAACGACCAGCCCTTTTTTGCTGTACTGGGCTGTGCAGGCTTTTCAGCCTCCTGCACAGCCCAGCTATGGAGCCCAGCGATCGTACTCACCTCCTATTTTTGTCCCTAAGGGGACATGCTGCCGGAGGTGTCCGATCGCTGTAACAGGTTTTTTTTTCTGCAGCCTGTATAAGGCGGTTTCTCCCTCCCTCCTCCCCTCCGAGATCCTGTATTGAACAGGACGGCGATCCGTCCTGTTCCGCCTCTCATAGGCATCAGCCTATGAGAGGACGGCTATCCCCGGCCAATCAGAGGCCGGGCATCGCCGATCTAATACAGCACTGCTGTATGGATGTAAACAAAGGGGATTTCTTTTCCCTTTCATTTACAAATAGCCTGTTAGTCACGATCGGTGGCTAACAGGCTAATCACTGAGCTCCGCACTGTGAACTGGCAGGCAACGATCGCGCATGCGGGCGGCCATTCCCTGGGAAACTGCAGCTCCAGGACTTGACGCCAATTGGCATTATGCAATCCTGGGGCTGCCGCCGCATTCACGCCCAGTGGCGTGAAGCGGTCGTTAGGTAGTTAAAAAGTGCCAACATATTACGCAGTGCTGGACATTAGTTATAGTTGCAGACAATATTTAGGGGTGACATACAGCAATAAGACAATACAGGAATACATGCAAAACCAGATCACACAGCACGGTATGAGTACAGGAAATTAGTCACTGGATTGGAGCATAAAGATTAGGCAAGTTGAGTTCATTTAGATCAATAGGATGGCTGTACGATGATGGAGGTGCGTTAACAGGCAGGAGACATAAGAGGAGAGACCTACTGAAGGATTAAAATCTAGAGGGAGAGGTATGGACACGAAAGGTAGGGGACCAGAGTTCAGTGTCCACCTGCGGGTTTCGAGCATCAGTGGAAGGGGGGGGGGGGGTAAGCCAAAGTGATAAGTTCATTTTGGGGGAGTTCTTAACTGCTCCCAGACCGAAGCAGTACAAATCTATGTCCAGCAGGTGGTGCTGTGGCTCTGACTGGTCGTAGACTCTACTACTTTGGTACTCCGCATCCCCACTGCTGCACCGGTATCGCCACTCTTTCCATTCCGCAATTCGCTTGCTCTGTCATCTATAAGACGGCAGAGCTCTGTGAGCAGGTCAGGAGCAATCGCATTGGCTCACATTGATAGACAGCGTCAGGAGCCAATGAAAGCGGCTCCTGACCAGCTGAAAGCGCTAGGCGGGCATAGAGACGGCAGAGAGAGGAGCCTGCGGCAATGGGACAGTGTCAAGACTAGCGAGAGCGGCAAGTATGTGCGGCAATTCGTTGGGAAGCGGTGTTTTACTGTACCAGCAGTCTCTGTTCCTTAAGGGGGCAGAGACTGCTGGTACGGAAGTGGTTAAAGATGTTGAATGCTATTTTTGCAACTGTATAGATTTTTTAAATGCTTTAAAAGAAAGAATATGCCTTAATTAAACACTGTTTACAAATAGCAGCCGCATATAGCAAAACTATATGTGTGCTACAGGGGAAGTGTGCCCTCCCCAGCCTGGCAGGGTATGTAGAGCGGTGAAGGAACCCCTCTTCCACCAACAGGTGGCGCTGCAATACTGACACCATCCCCTGGGTTCTGATCAGATGCCATATCATGTGATCGGAGCTCAGAAGAGGATGCTGGAGGTGCAGCGCCACTGGTGGATGAAGAAGGAAGGCGGATCCAGCCGCCCAGAACAAGTAAATAAAGAAAAGTTTTCTGCACCCCTCTGCACAGCTGAATTAGGCAGCAAAATGGCTTATGCCATTAGAAGAAGCCCTGGCATGCACCATCTAATTAAAGATAATGCGTGCAGGACTATTAACAGGTTTAAAGTAATACATATCATTAATGCTGCTATATCATTATTATTACTTTCCAATTGAAGGTCATTAGACATTCCTTCCTTCATGCAATAACAACACACACTAGATTATAACTTATCCATGGAATCCAACATTAGATAATCCATGCAAATGCAGGAATGATGATTTACAGATCAACTGGTCTTTGATAGGCAAATATTTAAAAAACAATGGGCTTAATTCACAAAAGTGTGATAACTCAGTTATCATGCCTAAAAGCTTTGCACGTCACGTGCAAACATGCGTGCAAGCTATTGGGTTTGATTCACTAATGCGTGATAAGTGCTATCACAGCAGTTATCATGCTTTAGTGAATCAAGCCCCATGTGTCTCAGGACAGGGAACCTTTTAATAGGTCATACTACTGTATAATAATAATTTCAGACATGGGATAAATAGCACCTGTTCTCTGGTGTTGTGTATATGAATTATACTGACTGAAATCCTCCAATACACACCATGGGCCATATGTAGAGATGGCCCAAACCTCCGATTTTGGGTTCGTGAACCGGGTTCGCAAACCTTCCGCGAAAGTTTGCGCGAACCGAACTTTTGCCAAAGGTTTGCGAACCGCAATAAACTTCAATGGGGTGGCGAACTTGGAAAACTAGACACTTATGCTGCCCACAAAAGTGATGGAAAAGATGTTTCAAGGGGTCTAACATCTGAGTTTTTGCATGGAGGAGTGGGATAGATGCCAAAAGTCCCGGGGAAAAATCTGGATTTGACGCAAAGCTGCATTTTAAGGGCAGAAATCACATTGAATGCTAAATTGCAGACCTAAAGTGCTTTAAAACATCTTGCATGTGTATACATCAATCAGGGAGTGTAATTAGAGTACTGCTTCACACTGACACACCAAAGTCACTGTGTAACGCACCGCAAACAGCTGTTTGTATAGTGACGGCCTTGCTGGACTGGTGCGCACCATGGTGAGAGTGCAGGCCATGGCGGTTTTCAAGCCCATATAGTCGGGCTAAGGTAGCTCAATGACAGAACAACAGTGACTGAGTGTCCAGCTGATCGAATTTGGTCTGTCCACAATGAAGCAACAACCTTATTATCTTCTTTTATGTAGCTAGGCATAGGTAGGTGCCCCAGTAGCTAGCTAGGCATAGGTAGGTGTCCCAGTATAGGTAGTTAGGCATAGGTAGGTGTCCCAGTATAGGTAGTTAGGCATAGGTAGGTGCCCCAGTAGTTGGCTAGGCATAGGTAGGTGTCCCCGTGTAGGTAGGTAGGTGCCCCAGTAGTTAGCTAGGCATAGGTAGGTGTCCCAGTATAGGTAGTTAGGCATAGGTAGGTGCCCCAGTAGTTGGCTAGGCATAGGTAGGTGTCCCCGTATAGGTAGGTAGGTGCCCCAGTAGTTAGCTAGGCATAGGTAGGTGTCCCCGTATAGGTAGTTAGGCATAGGTAGGTGCCCCAGTAGTTAGCTAGGCATAGGTAGGTGTCCCAGTATAGGTAGTTAGGCATAGGTAGGTGCCCCAGTATAGGTAGTTAGGCATAGGTAGGTGCCCCAGTAGTTAGCTAGGCATAGGTAGGTGTCCCAGTATAGGTAGTTAGGCATAGGTAGGTGTCCCAGTATAGGTAGTTAGGCATAGGTAGGTGCCCCAGTAGTTAGCTAGGCATAGGTAGGTGTCCCAGTATAGGTAGTTAGGCATAGGTAGGTGCCCCAGTAGTTAGCTAGGCATAGGTAGGTGTCCCAGTATAGGTAGTTAGGCATAGGTAGGTGCCCCAGTAGTTAGCTAAGCATAGGTGTCTCAGTATAGGTAGTTAGGCATAGGTAGGTGTCCCAGTATAGGTAGCTAGGCATAGGTAGGTGCCCCAGTAGTTAGCTAGCATAGGTAGGTGCCCCAGACAGTATAGTTAGGCAGGACCTGGCACAGTATAGCAATTACCAAGGTCCAGCTGCAACAGATAGGGCTGTATATGCAAGTGTCAGTGGGCCACACAGAAAAAAAAGAAAAAAATAGATTACAAGAACATCATTATCTCTCAAAAGAGCTGTTTAGGGGTGATATTTTAGCAATAAGAATCTGCAGCAGTTTTCCCTTCTCTAATTAATGCAGGCACACGAGTAAGTGAAAAGCCTGGTGTTGCTTGCCTTTTATAAGGGGGGGAGTGGCTCCAGGAGGGAGTGTAGCCTGATTGGCTACAATGTGCCTGCTGACTGTGATGTAGAGGGTCAAAGTTGACCCTAATGGTGCACTATGGGGGCGAACCGAACTCCCGGAAAAGTTCGCGTTCGCGGGTGAACGCAAACCACTGAAATTTGCCGGGGACCGTTCGCCGGCGAACCGTTCGGGCCATCTCTAGCCATTTGCAATTCACTTTTTCACCTGAGTTATCTCTTAGGAGATAATTTTCATCTTCTCTTTGAAATACCTTTTCACGTAGGTAGAAAAAAACAAAGTCTTGTAAAAGTAATACCTTTTAATGGCTAACTGATAAAGTTAAATAATGCAAGCTTTCTGGGATCTAGTCCCCTTCTTCAGGCATATTTCCAGATGTAAGCTGTAGTAAAACACAGATGCAGGTAAACAGCAAACACAAAGATGGCAGTTGTGCTGGTTGCTGTTTAGCAGTTAGATGTCAGCTGATCAGCAGGCTGGAGCCAGTGACCTCATGCAAGCAAACCTACAATCTAGCAGGTTTCTTCACAGCATGCAAGATCTCAAAGTACTTATTCTTAAGGGTAACTTCAAAAATTAACAAGCAAGAAAGATTGAGTACAAATTTATAAAAATGTTCAAGACATTAACAGAAGGGTTAAATTGTGGAATGGGATTCATGACTCCTTATGTAACATGATTGACTTGGCTTCATGATCTTCAGAAACCTGCTAGATTTCATGTTTGCTTGCATGAGCTCACTGGCTCCAGCCTGCTGATCACCTGACATCTAATTGCTAAACAGTAACCAGCACAACTGCCATCTTCATGTTTGCTATTTACCTGCATCAGTGTTTTACTACAGCTTACATCTGGAAATATGCCTGAAGAAGGGGACTAGATCCCAGAAAGCTTGCATTATTTAACTTTATCAGTTAGCCATTAAAAGGTATTACTTTTACAAGACTTTGTTTTTTTCTACCTACATATATTGTTTGGCTAACACGATACAGAAACATTTTTACTACTAAATACCTTTTCAGAATTTTACAATTGAAAAAGTACCCAAAAGTTGGTGAAAAGGTACTATTGAATTTATTTTAAGTATGTTCTTGCTTGCTGGTGGTTCAAAAGGTATTTAAAAAAAAAAAAGGTGTTTATATGTGGAGGTGTTAACATATCACCTAGGGGAAAACTCGGGTGAAAAAGTGAATTGCATATGGGCCCATATGTTATATGAGACCTATATTCAATTTCTCCTCCGTAGCTAAATATTTGAAATTTACAATGTAAGGTTACTATGTAAGTTTAATTGCTCTCCTTTTCACCTTACTTGAGCTTTGAAATTCAGTTCCGTGATAATTGTTTGATGCTATTTACTTACAAATTTTTCTTTTAAGCGCTAGTGGAACTACAATGTATGTTGTTTGTATGCAACATCTTAACTCTAATTTATTTTTGCCTTGTAAAAAAGAATGTTCACAACTGAATGTGTTGCCTGTTTTTTTTTATATGCTTTTGAGTAGTAAAATATGAAAATGTAGTAAGTAACTGGTTCTTTTGGCATGTCATGTCATTATTAATTAATTTTCACAGAATAAAACAAAATATATTTTACCTTCTATAATACCTTTTTTCTTCTTTTTCTTTTTTTTCATTATGCAGTTGATCATAATTGCAATAGCTGAGCCGAGAATTAAAACACCAATGATCGGTAGGACAATGGCTGGAACATTTGTGAATGACTCTTCTGTAAAAAGAAAAGGAGAGTTTAGGGTTAAAGGAACACTATTGACGAACATGTTTTTTTTTTTTTAACCTGGGATTGAGTGAGGTTCCCGAAGTGCTGGTAAATACCGATGTATACATTTGATTTGCTTACCTCTTTTGTTTGCTGTATCAAATTCCTTTCACTCTAACCTGACGGCACGTTTGCTCTAATCTAATGGCAGAGTGAACCATGAGGGAAGGGGGGATTCCCTCAAAGTGCATCTGTTAACCCTGTGTGTGAGATAAAGCTCTCAGCAGCTGCCTGTGTCCTGTGTTTCTGACTGAACTTTCCGCAAATAGCAAAGGAAATGGAACTTGTTATAAACATTTGTAATTGTCCGTGACACTACAGCTTTTCGTACTTTTTTGCTTTCAGAGAAAAATACTCTGTACTCTGCAAAAAAACAACACTGGCTGTGCTTTGCAGCAGACACCCTTTTAGTAGATGGAAGATTGCAAAGAAATGAACAGCGCTACTTAAAAACAGATGAGTGCTTACCTGCAAAAAAGTGCACACCCCACTCATGGGATTCAAATACACAATGAGCATACACGACCTGTCTACCACTTGGAGGATGTTAGTTTCACTAACAATTTGCAATTTGTTAGGTACTTGTCCCTCCCACTGTCGAAGAAGTCTTTCCTCCATGGGAGGGGGACCTAACACTAACTAAATTCTACCTATGCATATGCATAGCCTGGGCGCGCTACCAGTAAAATTGAGAATTGCGTCCCCCTCCCATGGAGGAAAGACTTCTTCGACAGTGGGAGGGACAAGTACCTAACAAATTGCAAATTGTTAGTGAAACTAACATCCTCCAAGTGGTAGACAGGTCGTGTATGCTCATTGTGTATTTGAATCCCATGAGTGGGGTGTGCACTTTTTTGCAGGTAAGCACTCATCTGTTTTTAAGTAGCGCTGTTCATTTCTTTGCTATGTTTGATTGATTTATTTCTGGTCAGCTGCTCCCACTTAATAGTTTTCCTTTGGTGTATATGCAGAGCCTCTGTTTGGGTTCAAGGTGCGTTTGCAGTTTCTGGGGGGGCTCAGCGCATCTCTGAGCTGAGGCCATTCAGAGGCGGCCTGGTGATGCGCTGATCCCACTTTTTTTTGCGCAATTCTCAATTTTACTGGTAGCGCGCCCAGGCTATGCATATGCATAGGTAGAATTTAGTTAGTGTTAGGTCCCCCTCCCATGGAGGAAAGACTTCTTCGACAGTGGGAGGGACAAGTACCTAACAAATTGCAAATTGTTAGTGAAACTAACATCCTCCAAGTGGTAGACAGGTCGTGTATGCTCATTGTGTATTTGAATCCCATGAGTGGGGTGTGCACTTTTTTGCAGGTAAGCACTCATCTGTTTTTAAGTAGCGCTGTTCATTTCTTTGCTATGTTTGATTGATTTATTTCTGGTCAGCTGCTCCCACTTAATAGTTTTCCTTTGGTGTATATGCAGAGCCTCTGTTTGGGTTCAAGGTGCGTTTGCAGTTTCTGGGGGGGCTCAGCGCATCTCTGAGCTGAGGCCATTCAGAGGCGGCCTGGTGATGCGCTGATCCCACTTTTTTTTGCGCAATTCTCAATTTTACTGGTAGCGCGCCCAGGCTATGCATATGCATAGGTAGAATTTAGTTAGTGTTAGGTCCCCCTCCCATGGAGGAAAGACTTCTTCGACAGTGGGAGGGACAAGTACCTAACAAATTGCAAATTGTTAGTGAAACTAACATCCTCCAAGTGGTAGACAGGTCGTGTATGCTCATTGTGTATTTGAATCCCATGAGTGGGGTGTGCACTTTTTTGCAGATAAGCACTCATCTGTTTTTAAGTAGCGCTGTTCATTTCTTTGCTATGTTTGATTGATTTATTTCTGGTCAGCTGCTCCCACTTAATAGTTTTCCTTTGGTGTATATGCAGAGCCTCTGTTTGGGTTCAAGGTGCGTTTGCAGTTTCTGGGGGGGCTCAGCGCATCTCTGAGCTGAGGCCATTCAGAGGCGGCCTGGTGATGCGCTGATCCCACTATTTTTGCGCAATTCTCAATTTTACTGGTAGCGCGCCCAGGCTATGCATATGCATAGGTAGAATTTAGTTAGTGTTAGGTCCCCCTCCCATGGAGGAAAGACTTCTTCGACAGTGGGAGGGACAAGTACCTAACAAATTGCAAATTGTTAGTGAAACTAACATCCTCCAAGTGGTAGACAGGTCGTGTATGCTCATTGTGTATTTGAATCCCATGAGTGGGGTGTGCACTTTTTTGCAGGTAAGCACTCATCTGTTTTTAAGTAGCGCTGTTCATTTCTTTGCTATGTTTGATTGATTTATTTCTGGTCAGCTGCTCCCACTTAATAGTTTTCCTTTGGTGTATATGCAGAGCCTCTGTTTGGGTTCAAGGTGCGTTTGCAGTTTCTGGGGGGGCTCAGCGCATCTCTGAGCTGAGGCCATTCAGAGGCGGCCTGGTGATGCGCTGATCCCACTTTTTTTTGCGCAATTCTCAATTTTACTGGTAGCGCGCCCAGGCTATGCATATGCATAGGTAGAATTTAGTTAGTGTTAGGTCCCCCTCCCATGGAGGAAAGACTTCTTCGACAGTGGGAGGGACAAGTACCTAACAAATTGCAAATTGTTAGTGAAACTAACATCCTCCAAGTGGTAGACAGGTCATGTGTATGCTCATTGTGTATTTGAATCCCATGAGTGGGGTGTGCACTTTTTTGCAGGTAAGCACTCATCTGTTTTTAAGTAGCGCTGTTCATTTCTTTGCTATGTTTGATTGATTTATTTCTGGTCAGCTGCTCCCACTTAATAGTTTTCCTTTGGTGTATATGCAGAGCCTCTGTTTGGGTTCAAGGTGCGTTTGCAGTTTCTGGGGGGGCTCAGCGCATCTCTGAGCTGAGGCCATTCAGAGGCGGCCTGGTGATGCGCTGATCCCACTTTTTTTTTTGCGCAGTAGATGGAAGATTAATAATCTGCTTTTGTGCTCAATATCCCCTGAAGTCCCTTCCACACATACATTAATATGTGTTTCCCCATAAAACTGTCAATTCTATTATTGCAAAAACAACTTTAAAAAAATCTTTTCATTTGTGATAGAATTCCACAAGCTTTCAAGACCTTCATAGCAATGTATAGCAATGTAGCAATGGCCATAATAACATGTTTGGTGAATAAATTATTGTTAGCTGTCTTGTATGGCTAAGATAGCAACTTGATAAAGATGTATGTGTAATTATCCGTTTTAATTCTAACAGTAAATAATAGAACATTTGTCAAGAATAGCAAGTTACAAAAGAAGGATGTTAGCTAACTGTACATCATTCTCTTGGGCCATCATTTGTGGCATTTGTATGTAGTGATCTGCTACTTCTGGCGATTTTATAGCCAAGAAAGAAATCTTTTGAGTGTCTAGTTCTTTTTCTGCCTTTTGCATATCTCCCAAGCATCCCAAATTTTCTAGGACTGTCCCGAATATAAGTGTTCCATCCCATGTCCCGCTCCCTGATTGTTCAATCCCGACTTGACAGCTTCTCTCCCCTCTGTAACCATGCTCTTGATAGGACTTTGGGTTGTCTCCATGCCCCCACAGAGTCACGCTGAAGTAGCTGACTTATAACCTGCAGATCAAACACGGTGCTGTGCACAGAAGACTACCCCTTCTCTATTTGTGAACAGCATGCAGTTTGAATGTGGCAGCAGAAGTGTAACGATCTAGCATGTGGAGCCCTGCACAAAGAAAGAAGGGAAAAGAGATATATAGTAATCACTAGGAATAGTTTATTCTTAAGGGGCCCATACACTGGTCGATTTCAGCCATCTTTCGACCGATCGATTCCATAGAATCGATCGATTGGAAATCGATTCTTTTAAATCAGCCAATCGATCGATTTGCAGCTGATTTTGATCAATTAGCTTGATCGGTCAGGGTTGAAATTCTGGGTCGATCGACTGCTGGCAGCCGATCGATGGCCTATAGGGTTGCATTGGATCAAAGGGTGCAACACTGCATTTGGATCGAGTTTCAATAGATTTAGTTCTGAAATCTATTGAAATTTGATTCCTACTGTGTGGCACACATCAGATACATTCCTGTCAGATTCGACCTGATAGGCACCTGACAGAAATTTATCTGAAACCTCTGGAATAAATGACAATTCACAGTGGTGCCGACTTATCCACTCTGTTTCATCTGAGAAATGTATCTGATGGTCGAATCTGCTGTAATTCTATAAGTGTAATTTCCACCAATGCAGATTACTGGTGTATTTCAGATTTCCATTCTCTGATTCCAATTTCTGAGGAGTCTTTTTTTTTTGGGGGGGGGGGGGGGGGTGAGGGGGGTCATTTTTTGCATTCTCTGATTGGTCGAATATTCCAGAGTTGACTCTGCTTTCTCTGATTGGTTCAATGCTTCCAAGTTCTGTGATTGGGCTAAAATTAACAAGTTTCGGTATTGTAGTATTGCCACAGAAATCCAATTTCCTTTTTCCAATTTTCAAGTTCGGATCGGAAATGTGGAAATTTCTGCGGAATCCGAATAAGCATCCCTAATAGGCACCATGGGGTTTATATTCAGTTTCTATTTCTTAATAACAAATTTCTGTGCATTCTCTCAGAGCTCCCAAGTGTCCCACTTTTGGGGGGACAGTTCCTCTTTTGAAACCCACTTCCTCTGACCTTCTTTCTTCCTCATTTGTCCCTCTTTCTCATGGATTTACGTAAATGTACTTTTGTTTTACTGAAATATGTATCTAATTGACTTTAAACTTCATTCACATCTTTTAAATGTATTTATTTCTTATTTTTAAATGTTATTATGAAGGAAAAGTAGTGGCTATAAAAAGTGACCAGTGTGGTTTTGATAATAAAAATACCTCTTTTGTTAATGAATTCTTTATGGTTTACCGTACTAGGGGTGTAGTGGGGAAGTGACTAGGGGTGTGGCAGGGGAAAATCTTAAATGGTGAAGTGGTGCGTTGTCTTGGCACATGAAGAAAAAAAAACACAGGAGGCAAAAGACGGTAGCCCAAATAGCGTAGTATGTCAATAAATCGAAATATCAAGTATAAAATAGATTGGATACTCAAAAAGGTGGGTTGCAGTGGGCCAATCGACCACAAGAAGCAGGTGGAGATAATGAACCTGACTCCACTTAAGGTGTCCCGGCTGGGATTGGAATGCCCAATCCCAGCCGGGACACCCCAGTGGTTGGTACCATGTGTGGTCCGTTTGGAACCCCTCCTATAGCAATGTGTAGGGGGCTAGCTTAAAGAGAACCCAAGGTGGGCAGATTGGGGAAGATAGGACACAGAGACATGTTCTCTGCCTCTTGACATGCCTCTTTGTCACCACACCTCTGCTCTCTGCCTCCCCACCACAGCACTATAGCCCCCAAAGATGAGCACCAATATTTGTCGCTATCTCTAAGGTAAACACAGAGAGAGGGATTCCCTGTTCAAAATGCCCACCAGGGGCATTACTGCAGGGATTCTGGAGCTGCCAAATGTGTCCCTCTTTGTTATCTCAAAATGTTTGGAGGTATTCCTTTCATTCCAATTTTTCTTATATATAAGAGTTAAGCCAACTAAGAAGAAGAAAAGAAAGCCAATTACAAAGTTCAGTGGCAGGAGGACTTGTAAAAGCAGACCTGAACTCAGAAATTCCTCTGTGCTCTAAAAAATTAGCAACATTTAGAGAAAGAAAAACATTTTCTTGTTACAGCTTATAGAACTCCTACAGAGATGCTGCAGAGTAGTTACTTCCTGTTTTGCTGAGAGCACATAAAGGGTTAACCTCCTGTGTTTACTTATTAGCTCATAACTCGACAGACTCGGCAGACGGTTGACACTTTAAATTACACTGGCTCATTACTTGCTAAGAAGGGAGATTTACACAAGGTGGTCCCTATAAAGATAAACAGGGTCAACACAGGATGGATTTCTCTGTTTTCCTTCTCTCTTGTGAAAGTGTTCAGGTCCGCTTTAAGGCTCATGTGATTTTTTGACCAGGGATGAGCAGAAACTACGCCAGTGCGAATTTATGCATCGTAGTTTGCAACTACGCATCGTAGTTCGTAGGTGAAGTTGCAGAACTATGCTTACGAATTTTCGCGTAGCGAAGTACTGCTACGTGTAGCTTACGCTTACTATGCGTAATTAACATGTGTATTGCGTAGTGAACTACGTGTGCATTACTAACATCTATTTTTCCGCGTACGATTGTATGCTTACAAATTTACGCATTGGAAAAGGGAATGTACGCATAGAAGAGTTCCCAGGATAAGCATGTAAAGAGGAATTAATGCATAAAATTTTCTGCATACAGGCATAAGCATCCGCATACACTACGCTTTGCCCTATGCGTAATTGCGTATTTTAACGCGTATTCTACGAAATGCATACGAAGCGAATATTTGATTTCGAAAAGCCGTAGTTTGGCGAAGTGTAATTGCGTAAAACTACCCGTAGTTCCAGCATAGCGAAGTTGGCTGACTACAACCATCCCTGTTTTTGACTCACAACATTTTTTTTTATTACTCTAGCCAGTAAGATCTTCTATGAGTCTCAGTCCTGGAAAACAGATGTGCCTAATATGTGCTCAATGTTTTCCATTATTTGAAATTTTCATTAATTTACCCAAAGAAAGGAAATGTTTTATAGCTAGCCAAGACATTTCAGTAGCTTCTTTGTAAATGCCTTGTTTTCTATTGGATAGATTACAGATAGGTTAAAGGAGAACTATTGTAGACTTACAAATACTTTCATGTCTTTTCTCCAACATTCATGTGCACTGGAACTAATTTACATAAGTTTTACCCAACACATATTTACCACAATACAATTTTGCAGTTGTACCTTTGTACTCTAGGTAGAAGTTTTCTTGGTGAGGTTTTTGCAGGGATGCATGTTGGACTTTGCAGGTGAACAACCTGTCCTGGTGTTTAGAAGTTTGTTTTACTGTAATAGAACTGCTAAAATTGTAGGTTTGATCTTCATTTTTCAAGATTTTACTTGTGACAGAGTTTTCAAGAATGTTTCCATCTTCCATCCAAACAATGTAAATTTCTGGAGGATAAAAACCACTGGCCATACAGTGTAATATATGCTCTTTCTTTCCATGGTCAACTTTACTTCTTATTTTAACTACTGGAGGTACTGTAAAAAAAAGCAAATCTGTTATTATTTATATAGCACCAACATTTTCTTTCGCCCTGTACGGAGTATATAGTCTTGTCTCTTAAATGTTCTTCGGAGGGGCTCACAATCGAATCCCTACCATAGTCATTGTCTAGGGTAATTTATCGCCAGGCATCTCTCATGTTAATATTGTACGTGATTCAGAAAACCTGGGCTGGATTTATAAAATATCACAGTAAGGTTACCAAGAGGTGTGTAATTTAATTGCTTTATTATCACAGTAGCATGCAGTATCCATAGCCAAAAGTTTTTCTTCATGCACTTCAACATGTACTTAAAAAGAAAGAAGGTGAAGAAATCAAGAAAAACATTTTTTTTTCCCACAGAACTAAACATGCTCTTTGCAAATCTAAGACAAAAGAAAAGCCCTGTCTATCAGAACAATTTTTGTGTTAATACACAAAGACATTGAAAATTTCACGAAGACATTGAAAATTGTAAGGGCCGGTTCACATTCAGCGCTTCCCCACCACTTGCCCACGATGGATTTGGGGTCGTGATTGTGATTCATGCGCAAAATCTCTCGATTCTCTTTGATCTGCTATTGCGATTCCCATTCTATAGAAATGCCCCAAAGACACTGCATGCAGTGCATTTGCGATTGATCGCAATCACAGATGCTGCAGTGTGAATGTATCAATAGGGATACATTAGTAGCAGCACTTTGCTGATCGCAGGCGATCAGCAAAGCACTGAAAAAGCTCAGAGTGTAAACCAGCAGCACTAAGAGTTCTGCAAAATAGCTTTTGAATCAATTTTCAAAGAGTTTTTGCAGCGATTTGGAGGCTGAATGTTTGTCTTTGTAAATAAAGCTTACTACACTCACCATGTGTCCGGATGCCAATCTTCTGCCTGCAGCCCCGCCCACTAGCAGAAGAGGCCACAGACGCTTATCTGGTTGGAGCTAGAGAAGCACATATGACCTCTTCTGCTAGAGGGTGGGGTTACAGATGTAAGTCGAACATTGGGACTTTATTTACAGAGACAACTTTCTAATCAGAAGTGCTATATAGTTTAAAACACCACAAAGCACTGTTGTAAAAACTCCTAGGATTTGCTGCACACAGTATTTACACAAATTCTGCAGTGTTGCAATGGTTCCTAGTGGGTCCCAGGCATAACAGCAGTTCTTCCTAAAATGTTGTTCCAACTGATACCAACACAACACCCCACTCTGGTGTGTGCTCCCGGATAAGTTGACCTGGAGTGCATGACTTTCCTAAGTATCCCTCCCTTCCCAGTATAGCTAGATGTGTCCCCTGTATTAGGCTTCCCCCCTCCCCATATGCAAGTGATGCTGGGATCTCTTCACTATGTGGCACAGTCACAGCATCTCCTCTCCAACTCCCTCAGTGTTGCAGGTAATGAGAGGTGCCACTAGAGGGTATCATAAAGAGGAGACACTGTGACTGTGTGCCAGAGTGAAGTGGATCCCAGTAGCACAGAGACAGGTCACAATTCCAGCTTGTTCCTCTCATGCCGCTTAATCTGCATATGGTTGGCCAAGGGGAGGCACTCAGGAGGCACAGGCAGGCCCTTAGGGAAATGCACCCAGAGGCTACTGTCTCCCAAGCCCCTGTCTTGGCCCAGTCCCGATTTTAATCTAACCAAACATTGAAAGCAGAATGCATACAATTTATATGGTTTACAAGTAAAATATATTTCTGCTTACAGCAATGGGTAATATGACAAAACAATTTACAGCATCAATCAGTATGGTGAAAATTACCTTGTATCTCCAACTGGGATGTGACATCACCATATTCCATGTTGTATATAACTAAACATGTGTAGATTCCTTCATCTGCAAAGGATACATTGGACAAGGATATAGATACGTTTCCATATCTTGCCAGGTCTTCTCTGAATGTGATCCTGGGATGACTGCTCACAACTTTCTTATTATATCTTAGGATTTCATTTCCATGAAAAAACCAAACGGTGACAAGGGAATCCAAATCCACAGAATCAGGCACAGAGAGAGTACATGAGAAGAGAACATTGGATCCAGGTGAAGCTCGATGAAGGGGAGATCCAAACAAGTCCAAGGCAGATGCTGTAAAATTATGTAAACAAAAGAAAACCAAAAAGTGAAAACTTTATTAAATAGCTATATGACAATGTCATAAAATACAAAAAGGTGGAACTCGGCCCTGAAAGTTCTCCGGTCTGGGGTGTCCTGTGCATTTACACACACCCCGCCACGCTCCCATCACCAGTAGCATCCTGCACCTGCGCAACATGCTCAAATAGAAACACTTCAGCTAGGTATTATGATCATTGATTTCTATAGCACTAAAATCTTATGCCGTACTGTATAATTGAAAAATTTGCAAAAGCAATAAGGAGTGCTAGACTTAAACATCAAAAAGTCACCCTATAACTAGGGGACCAACAATGTGATCATACATAAACCATACTATTGTATAGTTGAAAAACATACACTATATATGTCTATGTGTGTTGGTTTACTTATGTTGGCTAAGATAACCAAGGAAAACTATTCCATTTGCAGACAAAAAAAAATGTCATGCTGAATTATAAATATTTTCTGTTGTGTTCTACAATTCGAAACCTCTTCAAGAAGGCCTACCCTACTTCATTGATGCCCTAACTCTGTCTGCCAAGAACCTCTAGCTGCAGCCCCACTCTCATAGATTTCTACAAACTTATTTAGATTGTGAGTCTTTGGCAGGGCACTCCATCCTTGTATATCCTACCTGATCGGCATTCTGCTCACAGAATAACATGGACTTGAATCATTGGGACTGTTACTCCAGTGTATGATCTTGCATTGTGTGTCTTACTAGTAGTGTTGGGCGAACAGTGTTCGCCACTGTTCGGGTTCTGCAGAACATCACCCTGTTCGGGTGATGTTCGAGTTCGGCCGAACACCTGACGGTGCTCGGCCAAACCGTTCGGCCATATGGCCGAACTAAGAGCGCATGGCCGAACGTTCCCCGAACGTTCGGCTAGCGCTGTGATTGGCCGAACGGGTCACGTGGTTCGGACCCGAACGCGCTCTGATTGGCCGAACTGTCACGTGGTTCGGGTAAATAAATACCCGAACCACGTCATATCTCCGCCATTTGTCTGTGGGTTTAGCTTTGGGTAGGCAGGCAGGGTAGTTCGCGCTCCAGCCACGCTAGCCAGGGTCCCCCCCAGTCATTGTGTGTCGCTGCTGGGAATAGTAGTACACCGCTCGCTCAGCATTCTGTTTACTGCCACTCTGTGTACCTCGCTCAGCCACACTATATAGCATTCTGTTTACTGCCACTCTGTGTCTGCTGGGAATAGTAGTACACCGCTTGCACAGCCACACTATATAGCATTCTGTTTACTGCCACTCTGTGTACCTCGCTCAGCCACACTATATAGCATTCTGTTTACTGCCACTCTGTGTCTGCTGGGAATAGTGGTACACCGCTCGCTCAGCCACACTATATAGCATTCTGTTCACTGTTCTGTGT
Source organism: Hyperolius riggenbachi (assembly GCF_040937935.1). Lineage (NCBI taxonomy): Eukaryota > Metazoa > Chordata > Amphibia > Anura > Hyperoliidae > Hyperolius > Hyperolius riggenbachi. Next base: position 44,386,715 of record NC_090652.1, on the reverse strand, counting down.
CTGCTTGGAATAGTGGTACACCGCTCGTTCAGCCACACTATATAGCATTCTGTGTACTGTTCTGTGTCTGCTGGGAACAGTAGTACACCGCTCGTTCAGCCACACTATATAGCATTGTGTTTACTTCCACTCTGTGTCTGCTGGGAACAGTAGTACACCGCTCACCCGCCACTGTATAGCATTGTGCTCTGTGTCACTGCTGACAATAGTGGTACACCGCTCACCCACCACTGTATAGCATTTCTGTACTGCCACTGTACTGCTGCCAGTCAGCGTGTACTTTAAGGATAAGTGAAATGAGGAAGAAATCCGGTGAAAGAGGGAGGGGCAAGGGAAGAGGTGTTTCCCCTGACGGTTCACGTACAGGCCACAGGGGAGCACCCAAGAAAACCCACTCAATACTGCCCATGTTGTCCAGGACAACAACCCTCACAGATCCAAAAGAACAGGACCAGATAATTACTTGGATGACCTCTCAAGCGTCCAGCAGTGGGTTAAGCAGCACCAGCACATCACGCACGAGGTCCGAGTCCTCAGCCAGTTAAAGTCTGGGCTTTCTTTGAAGACTGCACTGAGGATGTTACCATGGCGATTTGCAAGGTGTGCAAGACCCGCCTGAGCAGGGGGAAAAGTATTAACAACCTCTCCACCACCAGCATGAGCCGCCACATTCTATCCAAACATCCCACTCTGTGGGCAAACGCGGCAGGACAGGGTACCACCAGCAACACTGCCTCCCTTGGGTTCACCAGACTCACCACCAGACCCGCCTCAGCAGCAGCAGTAGCCCAGCCATTGCGTGGTTCACAACATTCACAAACATCAGACGATGCTGACACTGTCACTTTCCGGACTAGTGCTCTTGAGGTCTCCCAGTGTTCATCAAACACAACAACCAACAGCCCTTCGGTGTGCAGCGCTACGGTTGAGTTGTCTGTTTCTGAGATGTTTGAGCACAAGAGGAAATTGCCAGCAAATGACCCCCGGGCCGTGGCAGTAACAGCCAGCCAGCATAGCCAAGCTTCTGGCCTGCGAAATGCTGCCATATCGAGTGGTGGAGACAAACAGCTTCAAGGGCATGATGTCAGTGGCCATCCCACGTTACGTGGTTCCCAGCCGCTACCACTTTGCGCGCTCTGCAGTGCCTGAGTTGCATGAGCACGTGGTCAGCTAAATAACCCGAAGCTTGAAGAATGCCGTTGCCTGCAAGGTTCACCTCACCACTGACACCTGGACGAGTGCGTTCGGCCAGGGTCGATACATCTCCCTTACCGCGCACTGGGTGAACCTTGTGGAGCCTGGCAGCGATTCCTCACCTGCTACGGCGCGGGTGTTGCCCACGCCGCAAACAGCTGGATAACAACAGCAGCACCTACCTCTCTGACTCCTTCTCCTCCAACGCATCTCAAAGCTGTACCTCATCCGGAAATGCTAACCCAGCACCAGCAGCAGTAGGATCGTGGAAGCAGTGCAGCACAGCTGTTGGCATGCGTCAGCAAGCGTTGCTGAAGCTGATCTGCCTTGGGGATAAGCAGCACACAGGGGAGGAAATTTGGAGGGGAATAAAGGAACAGACGGATTTGTGGCTGGCACCGCTGGACCTGAAACCGGGCATGAAGCTAGACACCTGGCACGAACTGGCAATGTACGCAATAGAGGTGCTGGCTTGCCCGGCAGCCAGCGTTATGTCGGAACGCTGTTTCAGTGCTGCCGGAGGCATCATCACAGATCGGCGTATCCGCCTCTCCACAGAAAATGCAGACCGTCTGACTCAAATTAAAATGAATCAATCCTGGATTGGAAACGACTACGCAACACTCCTGGACCCCAACCAAGTAACATGACCGATGAACATCTGGGATGGTTTAGCGTTTCCGGTCCCTGTTTATTGAACCTCTCATCTGTATTACATTTATGACTGCATGGCGGCAAAAAGCATTGCTGCTATATCCGCACGCTTTTTGTCCTCATGCAAGGCCTGGGTTGTTGTGTCTCACAAAGCGTGGCCTTCTCCTCCTGCGCCTCCTCCTGTTCCATCACGTGTGCTGCTGCTGCTGCTGCTGCTGCTGGGTTACCGTTGCCGCGTGGTCCCTGTTTATTGAACCTCTTATCTTTATTACATTTATGACTACATGGCGGTACAAAGCATGCTATCCGCACGCTTTTTGTCCTCATGCAAGGCCTGGGTTGTTGTGTCTCACAAAGCGTGGCCTTCTCCTCCTGCGCCTCCTCCTGTTCCATCACGTGTGCTGCTGCTGCTGCTGCTGCTGGGTTAGCGTTGCCGCGTGGTCCCTGTTTATTGAACCTCTTATCTTTATTACATTTATGACTACATGGCGGTACAAAGCATGCTATCCGCACGCTTTTTGTCCTCATGCAAGGCCTGGGTTGTTGTGTCTCACAAAGCGTGGCCTTCTCCTCCTGCGCCTCCTCCTGTTCCATCACGTGTGCTGCTGCTGGGTTAGCGTTGCCGCGTGGTCCCTGTTTATTGAACCACTTATCTTTATTACATTTATGACTGCATGGTGGTACAAAGCATGCTATCCGCACGCTTCTTGTCCTCATGCAAGGCCTGGGTTGTTGTGTCTCAAAGCGTGGCCTTCTCCTCCTGCGCCACCCTCCTCCTGTTCCATCACGTGTGCTGCTGCTGGGTTAGCATTACCGGTCCCTTTTCCTGGAACCTCTTATATGTATTACATTTATGACTGCATGCCGACAAAAAGCATGTTACCTGTGCAAAGAAAACAGACATTTCCCGCATTTAAAAGACAGTTTTCCCTTTGAAACTTTAAAATCGATTTTCTCAAAAACTATAAGCTCTTTTTGCTAAATTTTTTTTTCCTCTTGTACCCACTCCCAAGGTGCACATACCCTGTAAATTTGGGGTATGTAGCATATAAGGAGGCTTTACAAAGCACAAAAGTTCGGGTCCCCATTGACTTCCATTATGTTCGGAGTTCGGGTCGAACACCCGAACATCGCGGCCATGTTCGGCCTGTTCGGCCCGAACCCGAACATCTAGATGTTCGCCCAACACTACTTACTAGCTATTACCTTTATTGTATTGTCTATCACACTTGTTAATACTGTCAGTCACCTTATTTATTGTCCAGCGCTATATAATATATTGGTGCTATGTAAATCCATTAAGTAATAATAACAACCTCAGTACACTCCAGTAGAGCCTTAGTAAGTTATTCCCAACAATGAATCCCTAGTCTTTAGTGTACAATATGAATAATTGCTGCACATAAAATGTTTTAAAGTTTAATTCCACAAACCGTGAAAGATACACAGAAAATATTCAATCTTAACATATACACTGACACACACAAACACAAAAACACACAGTGACAGGTGACACCTCAACCAGAGAAACGCACTCATATGCACACTCATATAACACACTCATATGCCCAACCACAGGAACACACTGAAGCACACCAACGCAGAAACACACTAAAACACACAACCACAAAAACATACAAAACCACAGAAATATACTAACATGCGCCATCCCAAAAACACACTGACAAAAACTCATACAGAACATATTAACACCCTCAAACATAAAAAATACATAGACACAAATTAATATGAAAAAGAAATATAACATGCACAAACACGTGAAAACTAGTGCATAAGTGACTACGTAACTTTTTTCTGTTTTTGGCCATCATCTTCAGACTTGTACGTGGTGTAGACTTTCTGCCTTAACTGGTGGTTTACATGGTACAATACTACGGAATGGGTTGTAAAAAAAATCTTATTTATCTTGTATATGCTACAGGATCATACAGTTCCTGTTTTGATTTTTTTCAAAAATGTTACATAGTTATTTGGGTTGAAAAAGAGACATAGGTCCATTGAGTTCAACCAGAAAATAAGGTACAACACTAGCTACATATCTTAGTTGATCCAGAGGATATTGTAGTGATATATTTGCAAATTGAATTAATTATCATTCTAAAATCATGAAACACATCACATAACTATTATTGTATTACAGGTTTAACCAGAATTGAGTTTTAATGTCAGCAACAAAGCATGCTGTGTTTTGTAAATCATCATTTAAAAATCCTATTAAATGTTTACTAAAATAATCACAGTAAACATGCCACACCACAGTAGTCTTTGTTTACAATCTGTAATAGCATATTTTAATCTACGAAGCATTTTTGTGGTAGAAATAAATAAATAAATAAATTCAACTTACATATTTCACAAAACAGGAGAAAGAGAAACACTCTGTACTCCATTCTCACGAATGTGTAGCTCTGTGAACAGTGTATATTTTCTCTTTCTGATCTGTTATTTACTGAAAACAAAACAATAAAAAAAAGCTTCCATGCTGACAAGCAATATTGTAAGGAAAGGATTATAGGCGTAAATTCCCTCTGGGTTTCTTTTTGCTGGCTCAAGTCCAATTGCAGTGTAAAACAATAAATACATTCATACAAATATTTTAATACGTACTGTATATTTTTATTGGACACTTCTTTAGAGAAGGGTTAAGGTCTCACACTTCATCACCACTTTTTTTTATTTTTGATTGCTCATAAAAGTGTTTTAAAAGGTCACTGCTGTACGTGACATTTTTTTTTCCGCATTGTTAGCACTTCATTATAAAAGTGAGGAAGAATGCATTTTAAAAAATACCATAAGGGAAAGATTTGCATGGTCTATTACTCTGCATTGAAGTGGTGTATTTTTCTTGAAGGTAATCATTAGAGATGGCCCAAACAGTTCACAGCCGCACAGTTCCCAGCAAACATGGGGCTGTATTTAATGCAATTTTTTTTATAAAAAAAATAATAATTTACATATTTTACATGGAAGCCAATGGCCCCTGAGTTTAGCAATTGCAATTTAGCAATTGCAATAATTGCAAAGCCCCCTTACATGCTAGAAACACCACATTTGCAGGGTATGTTAAGGAGGGCAGGTTTTGAGAAAATCAATGTTAAAGTTAGAGGAAAAAAATAGCAAAGTGTAGCAAAGTTTCTGCGCTAAAAAGAGAGATATTGCATTAACATGTATATAAATGTATTTTTTATATATGTGTTCAGTGAGGGAAATTAAAAAAAAATATATGTGGGATCCTGCCTCCCAAGCCTCTTTAACCCCTCTTTAACCCCTTGAATCCCTAGCCAGAATGCGGAACCCCGGCCATCTGGGGTTTTGCACCCTGAGCTATACCAGCCCAAGTGGTCCATAGTATGTAGGAGCTCTGAGGCAGTGGCGTAGCTAGGGTATTTGACACCCTGTGCGGACCATTCAATGACATACACACCCCCTTCCCGATCAAGCAATTTTTGTGTAGTGTGTGTGTGTTGGGGGGTAGTGGAGGGGGTGGCCTGCTGTGTTGCGGCCGAAGTTTGGGGAAAAAGAGTGAGTGCAGCATGTGGGGCACACCACAAGGAAAATGGCTGTTTGTGACCAAGGCAGGGTGTGTGCTGAGCCAACTGTAATGTAACAGCAGTGTAACGCAAAGGCAGTGGACCCGCATTTCCTCCTAAAACACAGCTAGCAAAGTAAGGTAATTGCGTGCCATGACCCTAAGTATTAAGGCAGTTCTGAAGGCAAAAACGTGCCAAACTCAGAATTAGTAAAACATACTTAATAAAGTGGCCAGTGCAATATATCAATTTTCCTAACGGTGGAGTAGTGGTTAGCACTCTCACCTTGCAGCGCTGGGTCCTCGGGTCGCATCACAGTCAGAACACTAGCTACACAGAGTTTGTATGCTCTCCTTGTGTCTGCATGGGTTTCCTCTGGTCAATCAGTTTCCTCCCATGTGGGCAGCACAGTGGCGTAGTGGTTAGCGCTCTTGCCTTGCAGCGCTGGGTCCTCGGTTCGAATCCCAGCCAGGGCATTATCTGCAAAGAGTTTGTATGTTCTCTCTGTGTCTGCGTGGGTTTCCTCTGGGCACTCCGGTTTCCTCCCACATTCCAAAAACATACGGATAAGTTAATTGGCTCCCTCTAAAATTGGCCCTAGACTACAGTACTTACACTACATAATATAGACATATGGCAATGGTAGGGATTAGATTTGTGAGCTCCTTTGAGGGACAGTAAGTGACAAGATATATATATATATATATACACTGTACAGCGCTGCGTAATATGTCGGCGCTATATAAATACGACATAATAATAATAATGTCCCAAAAACATACAGACAAGTTAATTGGCTTCCCCATAAATTGGCCCTTAACCTTCCTGGCGGTAAGCCCAAGCTGAGCTCGGGCTATGCCGCGCAGGTGGATTTCTCAGGCCCTGCCAGGCAGCGCTGAGGGGTGGATCGGGACTCCCTTAGACGTCACAACATCGATGACGTCAGTGACATCATCCCGCCCCGTCGCCATGGCGATGGGGGAAGCCCTTCAGGAAATCTCGTTCTTTGAACGGGATTTCCTGATCGATCGAAGCAGGCGGGGGGATGCCGCTGTACAGCGGCTATCATGTAGCGAGCCCTAGGCTCGCTACATGATTTAAAAAAATATTTAAAAAACAGTGCTGCGCTGCCCCCTGGCGGTTTCTAATAGACAACCAGGAGGGTTAACTGTGATGCATACAGTACACTACACGATACATGCATAGGCACAGATACATACATACATACATAGACCATGACCATGTTAGGGAGTAGATTGTGAGCTTCTCCGAGGACAGTCAGTGACATGATTATGTTCTCTGTAAAGTGCTGCAGAAGATGTCTGCACTATATAAATACATAATATTAATATGGTAGGACATTAGACTATGACTATGGTAGGATTAGATTGTGAGCTCCTCTGAGGACAGTCAGGGACATGGCTATGTACTCTGTAAAGTGCTGCAGAAGATGTCAGTGCTATGTAAATACATAATAATACTATGGCAGTACATTAGACTATGACTATGGTAGGATTAGATTGTGAGCTCCTCTGAGAACAGTCAGTGACATGACTATGTACTCTGTACAGCACTGGGGAAAATGTCATCGCTGTTTTAACACAAAATAAAGTTAATACTAGGGAAAAGTAAAGGTGACCATACATCAGATGACTCAGCAGCCCATCATCCATCTCGGCACTGTGGCAGGCAACAGTGGACAGTAGAAATGCGAGTAGGGGAGCACATTTACAGGGGCAATGACGGAGGTGGCAGATTCCCGAGAGATTTCATGTTGAAAGTGATTGGAAATCGCACTGCGGTGTATGGGTGGCCAAAAGATCTCTCTCTCTCTCTCTGATCAGATTCAATCAGAGGGAGATCTGTCTCTCAGCCATGCTCGAATGTACCAAAATTCGATTTGGGTACATTCGAATTCGGGTCAAAGGGAAAATTCGGATTCGGTTGCGATCACCAAATTCGGTTCGGATTTGAATTCGGTTCGGGGTCAGTAACAAAATTCGGGAAAAAATTTGGGTTTGCGAATTCGGATGCATTTCTTTTAAAGGGAAATCACATTTAAATAGGTGTAATAAAAATAAAAACACAAAAATGTGATGGAAAACTTTTTTTCTGAATTTCTTGTTTATTCTTCTTTACCGTCTTCCCCTTCTTCTTTTTGTTCTCTCCATCTTTTTCTTCACCGTCTTCTTTTTCTGTTTTACCATCTTCTTTCTCGTCATCAATCATTACTATCATCTTCATCATCTTCTTCTTCACTGGCACCTGGTTATTTAAGTTCTTCTTCTTCTGGTTTTTCATCTTGTTCTTCACCTGGTTCTTCTTTGTCTTCTTATTCTCCTTCTTCATCACGATCTGGTTCTCCTTCTTCATCATTGCTGCTCGGGTACCACTTTTCACTATCTGGAACCAATTCGGATCAGGATACCCCTCTATCTGATCCGGGTCGGATATCCGGATCAAAAATTTTCCAATCCGAATCCGGGTCGGATATCCGACCCCAGTATCCGACCGGATTCGGATATCCGGATGGAAAAATGTTTTTAAGGGTCAATGAGGCATGTAGCATCATTCTTTTTGAAAGGGGAACACTAATTGATGATGTGGGGACTTAAAATCCCCCCCCCCACAAAAAAGGCTGTCAAAGGGCCAAGTGCAAAGTGCCAAATGCAAAGGGCCAAGTGCCTAATGCAAAGTGCCAAGGGCCGCCAAATGCAAAGGGCCAAGTGCTAAGTGCAAAGGACCAAGTGCCAAGTTCAAAGGGCCAAGTGCAAAGGGCCAAGTGCCAAATGCAAAGGGCCAGGTGCCCATTGCAAAGGGCCAAGTGCCAAGTGCAAAGGGCCAAGTGCCAAATGCAAAGGGCCAAGTGCCAAATGCAAAGTGAAAAGTGCAAAGGGCAAAGTGCCAAGTGCAAAGGGCCAAGTGCCAAGTGAAAAGTGCCAAGTGCAAAGGGCCAAGTGCCAAGTGAAAAGTGCCAAGTGCAAAGGGCCAAGTGCCAAGTGAAAAGAGCCAAGTGCAAATGGCCAAGTGCCAAGTGCAAAGGGCCAAGTGCCAAATGCAAAGTGCAAGAGCCAAGTGCCAAGTGCTAAGTGCAAATGGCCAAGTGCCAAATGCAAAGGGCCAAGTGCCAAGTGCAAAGGGCCAAGTGCCAAATGCAAAGGGCCAAGTGTCAAATGCAGAGTGCCAAGTGCAAAGGGCCAAGTGCCAAATGCAAAGTGCCAAGGGCCAAGTGCCAAATGCAAAGTGCCAAGTTCAAAGGGCCAAGTGTCAAGTGCAAAGGGCCAAGTGCCAAATACAAAGTGCCGAGGGCCAAGTGCCAAATGCAAAGTGCCAAGTGCAAAGGGCCAAGTGCCAAATGCAAAGGGCCAAGTGCCAAATGCAAAGTGCCAAGGGCAAAGTGCCATGTGCCATGTGCAAAGTGCCATGTGCCATGTGCAAAGTGCCAAGTGCCACTGCCAACATGTGCAAACACGTGCAAACACATGCAAAATTGTGCAAACACGCGCAAACATGTGCAAAAATGTGCAAACACGTGCAAAGTGAAAAAATGTGCAAACACGTGCAAAGTGAAAAAATGTGCAAACACGTGCAAAAATGTGCAAAGTGCAAACACATGCAAACACGTGCAAAGTGCAAAAATGTGGAAAGCGCAAACACATGCAAACACGTTCAAAGTGCCATGTGCAAAGTGGCACTTTGCACGTGTTTGCACTTGTTTGCACTTTGCACGTGTTTTCACGTGTTTGCACATGTTGGCAGTGGCACTTGGCACTTTGCACATGGCACATGTTTCATCATCTGGTTCTTCTTCTTCTTCTTCAATCATTTGGTTCTTCTTCTTCAATCATTTGGTTCTTCATCTTCTTCTTCTTCACCTGGTTCTTCATCTTCTTCTTCTTCACCTGGTTCTTCTTCTTCTTCTTCACCTGGTTCTTCTTCTTTACCTGGTTCTACTTCTTCACCTGGTTCTTCTTCTTCTTCTTCACCTAGTTCTTCTTCTTCTTCTTCTTCTTCTTCACCACCACTATCTTTTTTTTGTTTTGTGTTCATATTCTTCCTCTTGAACCCAACTTAATGTTTTTTCCCTTACAGAACTCTACTGTTGTAAACTTTTATCTTCAACACCAGCATAGCTAAATTGTGGCGTAATAGCTAGAGGCGCATGGCAGCAGCGCATAATTCTGTGGACCCTGTGTAATGGTTAGCGGAGATATGGCCGCAACAGCAAGCGGCATGGCGGCTATCTCCACGTCGCAGCCAACGGTCTCCGCCGTGCGGTTACACGCTGGTGCTCTGCCTGGTCCTTCTATTGCTCATAGACTAAGGGATACGCGCGCGCCAGGCGACAGGACCTTTATGCAACTAGAAGGTGAGTCAGCTGATCAGGCGATCAGCTGACTCCAGCTATGCTCCGAATTGGCTGAGTGACTGTGGAGCGCTTGCAGTATATATAGGACAGATCATTCAGTTGCTCCGAGTCTGCTGTTACAGATGCTACGTGTTAGCACTCAGACCTAGTCAGATCCCAAAGTGTGCTAGAACCAGCTGGAGCTGGGGATCCACACTTAGCCAGATTCTGTTGATAGCTTAAAGTACTAATTGAATTGTATTATTTGTTATGACCTTCTGCTAGCCTGACTACTCTTCTGTTTACTGATCCTGTACCTTTGCCTATCTGATATAGTTGCCGACTCTGCCTGAAACACTACTCTGATCTAGCTTTCTGTCTCTGTACCGTATCTGTCCGCTCGTTGCCAAACCTGCTTGTCTGACTCTCCTATCCTCACCAGTGAGCCTAGTCACTTGTGAGGGATTATTTGCCAGTATCACATACTTTTACTGGTGAATACTAGCTGCAGTACTATCTGAATCACCTGCCCCTCCGGTGGTCAGTAGCTGCAGTATAGTCTGAATCACCTGCTTCTCAGGAGATTACTAGCTGCAGTACTATCTGAATCACCTGATCCTCAGGTGGTCAGTAGCTGCAGGACAGTCTGAATCACCTGCTTCTTAGGAGATTACTAGCTGCAGTACTATCTGAATCACATGCTCCTCAGGTGGTCAGTAGCTGCAGTACAGTCTGTATCACCTGCTCCTCAGGTGAATAGTCACTACAGTACTATCCTCTCTACCTGCCCCTCAGGTAATAGTGGCTACAGTAAAGTCTGAATCACCCATTCCTTGGGTGATCAGTACACTTGTTAACTTAATTCCACCCGCTCCTCGGGTGAACTATCTCTCTATTGTCTGTATCTCCAGCTTGCTGGAGTTTGTATTCCTGTGTTACATAGATATACTCATATCCCCCAGCTCCTCTGGGAATAGCAAGTATCTCTATTATTACTGTTGTACCAAAAACATACCCTCACATTGGTTGTCCTGGTCCTGGCTATACCAGTATTATTGGTGATTCTGCAGATCACACATAATCAGGTATAGCGTCTGTATTGTTGGTGATACTGCAGATCACCAATAATCAGAGAAATCTGTTCTTGCTGACACCAATCGTTACACCCTGGCAGTGGAAACACAGATAGCAGGAGGATAAATACAGCAGGAGGAGGAGGAGTGACGTATGGCAGCAGGCAATGTATTCTGTGGACCCTGGCAGTAGGAACACAGACAGCAGGAGGATGAATACAGCAGGAGGAGGAGGAGTGATGTATGGCAGCAGGCAATGTTTTCTGTGGACCCTGGCGGTGGGAACACAGACAGCAGGAGGATAAATACAGTAGAAGAGGAAGAGTGACGTATGGCAGCAGGCAATGTATTCTGTGGACCCTGGCGGTGGGAACACAGCAGGAGAATAAATACAGCAGGAGGAGGAGGAGTGATGTATGGCAGCAGGCAATGTATTCTGTGGACCCTGGCGGTGGGAACACAGACAGCAGGAGGATAAATACAGTAGAAGAGGAAGAGTGATGCATGGCAGCAGGCAATGTATTCTGTGGACCCTGGCGGTGGGAACACAGCAGGAGAATAAATACAGCAGGAGGAGGAGTGATGTATGGCAGCAGGCAATGTATTCTGTGGACCCTGGCGGTGGGAACACAGACAGCAAGAAGATAAATACAGCAGCAGCAGTAGGAGGAGTGACGTGTGGCAGCAGGCAATGAAACGGGGCCATGGTACTTAGCGTTGGTACCACAGCTGTAAATAAACAGCAAGATTAGGAGGTTACGGACAGCATTCGTGAAGCCCACATTGTGTCCAATGCACAACTTGGACAACAAAGTTTTCAACCCAGACACCTCCGATTTTTTTTTTTTACAACAGTATACAGCTATTGTAGTGGCGTATTAGCTAGTGGCGCATGGCAGCAGGCAGTGTATTCTGTGGACCCTGGTGGTGGGAACACAGACAGCAGGAGAATAATTACAGCAGGAGGAGGAGGAGTGATATATGGCAGAAGGCAATGCATTCTGTGGACCCTGGCGGTGGGAACACAGACAGCAGGAGGATAAATACAGCAGCAGCAGGAGGAGGAGTGACGTGTGGCAGCAGGCAATGAAACGGGGCCATGGTACTTGGTGTTGGTACCACGGCTGTAAATAAAGAGCAAGATCAGGAGGTTCCGGACAGCAGTCGTGAAGCCCAGATGTGTCCAATGCACAACTTGGACAGCACAGTTTTCAACCCAGACACCGCAGATTTTTTTTTTTTTTTTTTTTTTACAACAAAATACAGCTATTGTTGTGGCGTAATAGCTAGTGGCACATGGCAGCAGGCAATGTATTCTGTGGGCCCTGGCAGTGGGAACACAGACAACAGGAGGATAAATACAGCCACATCAGGAGGAGGAGTGACGTGTGGCAGCAGGCAATGAAACGGGCCATGGTACTTAGCGTTGGTACCACGGCTGTAAATAAACAGCAAGATCAGGAGGTTATGGACAGCAGTCGTGAAGCCCACATTGTGTCCAATGCACAACTTGGACAGCAAAGTTTTCAACCCAGACACCTCAGTTTTTTGTTTTTTTTTACAACAGTATACAGCTATTGTAGTGGCGTAATAGCTAGTGGCGCATGGCAGCAGGCAATGTATTCTGTGGACCCTGGTGGTGGGAACACAGACAGCAGGATAATAATTACAGCAGGAGGAGGAGGAGTGACGTATGGCAGAAGGCAATGTATTCTGTGGACCCTGGGGGTGGGAACACAGACAGCAGGAGGATAAATACAGCAGCAGCAGGAGGAGGAGTGACGTGTGGCAGCAGGCAAGGAAACGGGGCCATGGTACTTAGTGTTGGTACCACGGCTGTAAATAAACAGCAAGATCAGGAGGTTCCGGACAGCAGTCATGAAACCCACATTGTGTCCAATGCACAACTTGGACAGCACAGTTTTCAACCCAGACACCGCAGATTTTTTTTTTTTTTTTTTTTTTTACAACAAAATACAGCTATTGTAGTGGCGTAATAGCTAGTGGCGCATGGCAGCAGGCAATGTATTCTGTGGGCCCTGGCGGTGGGAACACAGACAGCAGGAGGATAAATACAGCCACATCAGGAGGAGGAGTGACGTGTGGCAGCAGGCAATGAAACGTGGCCATGGTACTTAGCGTTGGTACCACGGCTGTAAATAAACAGCAAGATCAGGAGGTTCCGGACAGCAGTCGTGAAGCCCACATTGTGTCCAATGCACAACTTGGACAGCAAAGTTTTCAACCCAGACAACTCAGATTTTTTTTTTTTACAACAGTATACAGCTATTGTAGTGGCGTAATAGCTAGTGGCGCATGGCAGCAGGCAATGTATTCTGTGGACCCTGGTGGTGGGAACACAGACAGAAGGATAATAATTACAGCAGGAGGAGGAGCAGTGACGTATGGCAGAAGGCAATGTATTCTGTGGACCCTGGCGGTGGGAACACAGACAGCAGGAGGATAAATACAGCAGCAGCAGGAGGAGGAGTGACGTGTGGCAGCAGGCAAGGAAACTGGGCCATGGTACTTAGTGTTGGTACCACGGCTGTAAATAAACAGCAAGATCAGGAGGTTCCGGACAGCAGTGGTGAAGCCCACATTGTGTCCAATGCACAACTTGGACAGTACAGTTTTTAACCCAGACACCGCAGATTTTTTTTAATTATTTTACAACAAAATACAGCTATTGTAGTGGCGTAATAGCTAGTGGCGCATGGCAGCAGGCAATGTATTCTGTGGGCCCTGGCAGTGGGAACACAGACAGCAGGAGAATGAATACAGCAGGAGGAGGAGGAGTGACGTATAGCAGCAGGTAATGTATTCTGTGGACCCTGGCGGTGGGAGCACAGACAGCAGGAGGATAAATACAGCAGCAGAAGGAGGAGGAGTGATGTGTGGCAGCAGGCAATGTAACAGGGCCATGGTACTTAGCATTGGTACCACGGCTGTAAATAAACAGCAATATCAGGAGGTTCCAGACAGCAGTCGTGAAGCCCACATTGTGTCCAATGCACAACTGGGACAGCACAGTTTTCAACCCAGACACTTCAGAATAATTTTTTTACAACAGTATACAGCTATTGTAGTGGCTACTGCTGCTGCTGCTGGATAGGCAGGAGGGTGGGATGATGCTGCTCCTGCTGCTGCTGAAGTGGCTGTCTGGCTCTGACCACTGCCTGCGCAACTGTCCTTCAGCTTCATATACTCACTATAGTCCTCAAAATGTTTGTTCTCTAAGTGGGTCTGCAGGCACGAGGCACTCAACTTGAGGAGATCGCGACCTCTGCTGAGACTGACACTGCAACTGTTGCAAATTGCATGGGTAACGTCCACTGTGCACTTGGTGAAGTACCGCCAGACTGGGGACTTAAACTTGCTCTTTGAGCTTGAGGGCTGGGGATTTTTTTCGCCCTTGGAGGGTTGTGTTTTTTTCTGTTTGCTTGGAGGAGGTTTGCTGCGGGTGGTGTTACCGGCTGAAGCAGCAGGCTGTGGCTCCTACCTTCCACGCCCTGTGCTGGCCGCCTTGCACCAGAGACGCCTCCTCCTCCGATGACGAGCTGCCTTCAAGCAAGTGTGCTGGTGGTACTGGTGGCACATAGGGAGGATCCAGCACGTCATCATCATCATCCCCAAACATCTCCTCTGAGCCCGCCTCAACCAACTCCTGTACCCTAAAATCCCCTGCATCACGCCCCTCCTCATCACCAGTGCCAACAACAAACTCCTCCACCTCAAACTCCTCCTCCTCCATGTCCCCATCATCTCCTCCTCAAACTGCTCCACAACATCCCTCAAAGCGCTCGCGGTCCCTGGGGTGAAGAGCAAGCTCATTGAGGGCAGGCTGGTTGATGGGGTCACCGTGCTTTGCACCTTGCTTTATCACATGGGCAAAACGGTTTCCATAGCCCTGTAAGAGAAAGTGTTATAAGGGCCCTGCCATAACATAGATATTACGGTAGCTAAGACTACTCCTGGGCTTTTCTTGTAGTTGAAGAGATGAGTGAACTGTGACACCACACTTAAAAAAAAAAAAAACCAAACAGAGAAGCTTCCCCATATTGTTACACTACTATCTATGTTACAGCAAGGCCCTAATGACACTTTCTCTTAAGGGGCTATGCCCACCGATTGGCCCATGTGGTTAAGCAAGGTGTAAAAACCAAAGTACACCTAGCAGAGGATGGTGTTGACCTATTGACAAAAGGTTGGTGGTTCAAGCCCACCCAGGGATGGCATTGTGTTTTGTGAAGGAAACTAATGTACCCTTCTTAAACTTGAAGATTGTATACAAATGTAAGCAGACTGCAGAGTGGTGCAGCGGGAGTGTGCTGGGCCCATAACTCAGAGGTTGATGGATCAAAACCATCCTCTGCTAGGTATGATTTCATTTTTGCACCTCGCTTTATCGCATGGGCAAAACGGTTTCCATAGCCCTGTAAGAGAAAGTGTAATAAGGGCCCTGATATTACCGTAGCTAAGACTACTCCTGGGCCTTTCTTGTAGTTGAAGAGATGAGTGGACTGTGACACCACACTTAAAAACAAAAAAAAACAGCAAACAGAGAAGCTTCCCCATATTGGAGCATTGGATTTGGTAAAGTCTTAAGCCAATGTGTTGACTCACCACACAGCCCTGCATCCAGCATGTGTCTTATATGACTGTCTATATGATCACTCACCACACAGCCCTGCACCCAGCATGTGTCTCGTATGACTGTCTATATGATCACTCACCACACAGCCCTGCACCCGGCATGTGTCTCATATGACTGTCTATAAGTAAGCTTTAGGTTAGCAGGAATGGTTGCATGGCCACCTAGCTTTTCATCCTTCCCACCCTTTGCCCTGGAATCTTCCAGATTTCAAAGTGCTGTTGTTTGATGTGTGTGTGGTTGGTGGTATAGTGGTGAGTATAGCTGCACTCCAAGCAGTAGACCTGGGTTTGATTCCTGGCCAAGGTATGTGAGCTTGCTTTTGACATACTAAAAATCCCTGCAAGACCAGAGAGAGAGGCTGGTGGTAGTATGTTTTTAGCTTCTAAAATGGATAAGAAGCCTTGAAAAGACAATTTCCGGTTTTCAATTTGGATATTTGAATCCAGCCGGATACTGGGGTCGGATACCCGAATTCAGTTCGGGTATAAAAATGTCAAATTCGGATATCCGACCCAGATTGGATATCTGGATATCCGGATCTGAATTAGTTCCAAATAGTGAAAAGTGGTATCCGAGCATCCCTGGCCAGGTCTATAGGTGACCCCAGATTAAGTAGCCAGGTCTATAGGTGTCCCCAGTTTATGTAGCAACTTATGTAGGTGTCCACAGATTAGTTAGCCAGATCTATAGGTGTCCCCAGTTTAGTTAGCCAGGTTTATAGGTGTCCCCAGACTAGGCAGCTAGGTCTATAGGTGTTCCCAGTTTAGTTAGCCAGGTCTATAGGTGTCCCCAGACTAGGTAGCCAGGTCTATAGGTGTTTCCTGTAGCCTGGAAGGGGGAGCAGCGGGCACAGAGCAGTGGGGAGGGGGGTGGGGCAGTCTCTCTCCCCCTCCCTCACCAGAGGCCAGCCCTTCCACACTCCCCCCTCCAGACCAGAATATAATGGAGAGCAGGCAGCGGCATCGAGCGGGGAACCAATCAACTTACTTCTTCCTGGTTCCAGGCTTCCCGCTCTGCGTGCCGCTGCTCTGGTCTGGTCTTCTCTGCTGTCCAATCACACTCTCATAGGAAGCACCATGAGAGCTTGATTGGACAGCAGTGAAGACCAGACCAGAGCAGCGGCATGCAGAGCAGGAACCAGGAAGTAGTAAGTTATTCGGTTCCTCGCTCGCTGCTGCTCTGGTCTGCCGCTCTGGCCTGGAGGGGGGAGCGTGGAAGGGAAGCCCCTAGGTGGGAGGGGGGGAGACTGCAGTGTACTGCCTGGTCCCATGGAATATTATGGGGGGAAGCTGTAACTGAGCACCATTTTTTAAACATTGCTTGGTAGTCAAGTGATTTTTAAGGAACATTATCAGTGGTGGTTTTAGTATAACATCTTTACAGGTTTCAGTTCTGTTCCCACACCTCCTCAAACGTTACTCATATTATTTTGGGTTGCTTGCCATTTCATTGGTATTGTGCATGGGGCGTAGCTTGGGGTGGGCAGGGTAGGACATGTGCCCCTGGGCGCTAACTCTCTGAGGGCACCGACTCCCTGAGGGTGCCCAGCTGCGTTTACTTTTTTTTCTTAAAATCTCCTCTCTTTGCTGTTGCCTTCAAGAGCCATTCACCGGATGGTAAGTGAGGAGCACCAACGAGGCACGCAGGGAAGTGCAAGTGTGACTGTGGAGGGGGGTGGAGATGGATGATTAGAGCGAGCGGAGCTAGCATCCATCCAAGCCCAAGTTGTCTCTGCCCTGGCTGCAGATGCAGAGACAGACAACACAGGCACATAGGGTGGTGGAGACATGGAGCTACATATTTACCTGGGTGCACAGTGGTAAGGGCACTCAGCATGTCTTCTGGGTTTTTTTTTTCTTTTAACTTGACTGATGTCTGTGTGATGTCATCAGCTGCCCGCTGCACTTCCAGGATGAAGTGAAGCACTTCAAGACAGCCCTGTGAAGCCTCTGCCACTGGGGAATCGGATTCCAGAGAGGAATGGTATGTGAAACTGCAGCTTACAGCTTCTGTGTAACTGCAAGTGTATGTGTGAGAGCAGCCCCCAGCACCCCATCTTCCTCTCTCCCTGTGCCCTGGAAGATCAGAGCAGGGAGAGAGGCTATATGGCCATTCAGCCTTCTATAAAACTTCTCCCTACCCCCCTCCACTCCTGGGAGAACTGATAAAGACCTGGTGCTTGCAAAGATAAGACTGCAAGGTCCTAATGCTGTCATGTTAAAGTGAAGATGCCCATACATCTGGCAATGGTGGGCAGATTTGACCAAGAGACAGATCTCTCTCATATCAAATCTGATTAGAGAGAGATTTGTCGCCTACCCATACACCACAGGCCGATTCTCAATTTATTGCTCCCCTAGTGTATATATGTGCTCCCTGTGTGTACATTTATACATTACCTTTCCTATTTCACCCACTGTGCAGTGTCCATATGTCTTCCGCTTTCTGCTCCTCCATTTTGGCTTCACACTCTGCAGGCGTTTAGTGCATGGCGCGTGTGACGTAACCCATGCACTATATGCCGGCGGTGTGAGGTGTAAATGGAAGAGGATGAAGCTAAACACGGATGGGAAGTGTGCGGTGGGCAACATAAGACAGGTAAAGTAAAAATACACACGGAGACTTGTTTATACACTTGGAGGGGAACAGCGCTGGGAGTTTTCTCGCTTGTCCTGATATCGTTCACCATTACCGCCGAACACCCGATCAAACATGGCGGCCCAACATCTCGTAGCATGTCTGGTCGATACATGCATCGTCAATCAGGCATGCACTTGGCGGCACCGATTTTCATCCGATTTAATAATAATTATCGAATTGGATGGTCAATTGACCACTAAGTCAAGAAATGTTTGGCCACCTTAAAGAGATACTTAAAGAGACACTGAACCGAAAAAAAAAAACATGATATAATAATGGTTGTGTAGTATGGGTGATTACTAGAAGATCAGTAGCAAAGAAAATATTCTCATATTTTTATTTTCAGTTATATAGTGTGATTTATAATATTGCATCATTCTTTAATGTTTGCAGTTTACACACTATTCAGCATTCTAAATGTTTTTTTTTTCAGAGCAGTCTTGTGAACTATTGACTTGTCCTCTGGCAGAGAAAAAGAAAATTCTTCACTGACAGATAATAAAGGTCAGAAGACAGAGCTCTCTGTGACTTTGAAAGTGGTAGAGCTTAATGGCTTTTTTTGCATATAGAGAACAACTGGAGTTTCTTAACTCTTCCTGTAATTTTATTGGAATTCTACGTGAAAGACCAATACAAAGTGGTGTACACGTGAGAAGTGGAACGAAAATCATACATGATTCCAAATTTTTTTTTACAAATCAATAACTGCAAAGTGGGGTGTGCATAATTATTCAGCCCCCTTTTGTCTGAGTGTAGTCAGTTGCCCATAGACATTGCCTTATGAGTGCTAATGACTAAATGGAGTGCACCTGTATGTAGTCTAATGTCAGTACAAATACAGCCACTGTATGTCTCTGATCTTAATTTTCACTTCAATGTCTCTTTAAGGCTAAAAAAAAAAAATCAGTTTTACTCACCTGAGGCTTCTACCAGCCCCCTGCAGCCGTCCCGTGCCCTTTCAGTCACTCACGACAGCTACTTTCACTTCGTCAACAGGCCCACGTGTCTCCTTCTACGCGTTTCTGTCCGCAATAGCGTCCTGCAGGGTTGTGGAGTCAGTACAAAAATCATCTGACTCCTCAGTTTATGAAACCTCCGACTCCAGGTACCCAAAATGACTCCGACTCCTCGACTCCGACTCCTTAGTCTAATACTTACCAGGGCTGTGGAGTTGGTACAAAAATCATCTGACTCCTGACTCCTCAATTTATGAAACCACCGACCCCAGGTACTCAAAATTGTTCCAACTCCACAGCCCTAGCGTCCTGCTCAGGGCACTATTGTTGACGGGAACACATAGAAGGAGATGCGTAGCCAGTAGTGATGGGCGAACAGTGTTCGCCACTGTTCGGGTTCGCCCGGATTTTGGGCTGTTCGAGTTCGGTTCGGGCTCCGCCGGACACCTCGTGGTGTTCGACCATGCGTTCGGCCATGTGGCCGAACTTATGTTCGGCCTGACAGCGCATGGCCGAACGTTCCCCGAACGTTCGGCTCGCGCTGTGATTGGCCGAACGGGTCACGTGGTTCGGGCTCGAACACGCGGCTCGCACTGCGATTGGCCGAGCGGGTCACGTGGTTCGGGTAAATAAATACCCGGACCGCGTCATTTCTCCGCCACTTGAAGTTGGGTTTAGCTTTGGGTACGCAGGCAGGTTAGACTCTGTCACCAGCTAGGCTAGCCAGGGCCCCCCCAGCCTCCTAGTCATACTACTGTAGTGCCAGTCAGCGTGCTTGTACTGCTGGGATCAGTAGTACTTCCGCCACCAGTATATAGCATTGTCTATTTGCCACTGTACTGCCAGTCAGCATGTACTGCTGGGATCAGTAGTACTTCCGTCCGTCACCAGTATATAGCATACTATATAGCATTGTCTTATTGCCACTGTACTGCCACAGTCAGCGTGTACTGCTGGGATCAGTAGTACTTCCGTCCGTCACCAGTATATACTGTATAGCATTGTCTTATTGCCACTGTACTGCCACAGTCAGCGTGTACTGCTGGAATCAGTAGTACTTCCGTCCGTCACCAGTATATAGCATACTATATAGCATTGTCTTATTGCCACTGTATTGCCATAGTCAGCGTGTACTGCTGGGATCAGTAGTACTTCCGTCCGTCACCAGTATATACTATATAGCATTGTCTTATTGCCACTGTACTGCCACAGTCAGCGTGTACTGCTGGGATCAGTAGTACTTCCATCCATCACCAGTATATAGCATACTATATAGCATTGTCTTATTGCCACTGTACTGCCACAGTCAGCATGTACTGCTGGGATCAGTAGTACTTCCGTCCGTCACCAGTATATAGCATACTATATAGCATTGTCTTATTGCCACTGTATTGCCATAGTCAGCGTGTACTGCTGGGATCAGTAGTACTTCCGGCCGTCACCAGTATATAGCATACTATATAGCATTGTCTTATTGCCACTGTACTGCCACAGTCAGCATGTACTGCTGGAATCAGTAGTACTTCCGTCCGTCATCAGTATATAGCATACTATATAGCATTGTCTTATTGCCACTGTATTGCCACAGTCAGCGTGTACTGCTGGGATCAGTGCAACCATAATGAAGAAATCCAGTGAAAGAGGGAGGGGCAAGGGAAGAGGTGTTTCCCCTGACGGTTCACGTAGAGGCCGCAGTGGAGCACCTAAGAAAACCCACTCAATACCACCCATGTGTGCCAGACAAAAAACCCTCACTAATCCACAAGAGCAGGACCAGATAGTGAATTGGTTGACCTCTCAAGCGTCCAGCAGCGGGTTAAGCAGCAGCAGCACCAGCACATCCTTGTCACGCACGAGGTCCTCTGCCAGGTACAAGGAGCCAGTGGGCACAAAGGTGACACAACCAGCAGCTACACCATGCACACAATGGCCAAATAACCAGTCCGAACAATTATTTCCGGACACAATGGGCTCTTCGGAGGAGCTATTCCCACTCCAACCCCAACAAACAATGGAACAGCCAGAAATGTTGTGCCCGGATTCACAACCATTGTGCGAGGAAACTGCACCATTCATTGAAATGCAAGGCGAGGACGAAGACACCCAAATCCCTGAGCAATGTGCGCAGGAATTGGAATTGCAGGAGGTCCACCAAGAACATCTTGAAGACATGGGAGTGAGGTGCGCAGAGGGTGTTCTGGGGAGCTCTAGTCCACTGCACACAGACACAGTCACAGTCACAGATGAGGAGATGGAAGAGGAGGTTTTGGACGATGTGGACACAGACCCGGATTATCGAGTAGAACCTCGCCGTCGGGATAGCAGCAGTACAGATGAGTCTGCTGCAGAACCCACTGCTGCAAGAGTTCGCCGTGTGCCACAAAGTAGGCGGGGTATTTCGGACACAACAGGCGTAGCCGTAGAAGTGAGACGCCAAAGAGGCACGAAGCAAACTCGCCAGCAAAGCAGGAGCTCAAAAGTCTGGGCTTTCTTTGAAGACTGCAGGGTGGATGTTACCATGGTGATTTGCAAGGTGTGCAGGACCCGACTGAGCAGGGGGAAAAATGTCAACAACCACTCCACCACCAGCATGCGCCACCACATTGTAGCCAAACATAGCACTCTGTGGTCAAACACGCAAGGCCAGGGTAGCGGCTCGCTTCCAGCCCCCAGCAACACTGCCTCCGTTGTCACCAGACCCTCCTCCGCAGCAGCCCAGCCATTACGTGGTGCACAAACATCCATAGTAGACGACGATGTCAGTTTCCGCAACAGTCCTCTTGACGTTTCCCAGTCTTCAACCACCACGACAACAACAACCAACTGTCCTTCAGTGTGCGATCCTACGGTTCAGTTGTCTGTCCCGGAGATGTTTGAGCGCAAGAGAAAATTGCCAGCAAATGACCCCCGGGCCGTGGCACTAACAGCCAGCATAGCCAAGTTTGTGGCCTGCGAAATGCTGCCATATCGCGTGGTGGAGACAAACAGCTTCAAGCGCATGATGGCGCTTGCCATCCCACGTTACGTGGTTCCCAGCCGATACTATTTTGCGCGGTCTGCAGTGCCAGCGTTACATGAGCACGTGGTTAGCAAAATAACCAGAAGCTTGAAAAATGCCGTTGCCTGCAAGGTTCACCTCACCACAGACACCTGGATGAGTGCCTTTGGCCAGGGTCGATACATCTCCCTGACGGCGCACTGGGTGAACTTTGTGGAGCCTGGCAGTGACTCCTCCTCACCGGCTACAGCGCGGGTGTTGCCCACGCCGCAAACTGCTGGACCGACGTCCCTCAGAGGCACCAATCTCGACTCTGACTCCTTCTCCTCCAACGCCTCTCAAAGCTGTACCTCATCCAGCATTGGTAACCCAGCAATAGGGTCGTCGTGGAAGCAGTGCAGCACAGCTGTTGCCATGCGTCAGCAAGCCTTACTGAAGCTAATCTGCCTTGGAGATAAGCAGCACACAGGTGAAGAAATTTGGAAGGGAATCAAGGAACAGACCGATTTGTGGCTGGCACCGCTGGACCTGAAACCAGGCATGGTTGTTTGTGACAATGGGAGCAATCTCATTCGCGCTTTAAAGTTGGCTAAGCTGAGACACATCACTTGCCTGGCACACGTTATGAACCTAGTTGTTCAACGGTTCCTGAGGACATACCCAGGCGTGGCAGATCTTCTGTTGAAGGTGTGACGAGTGGCCAAATATTTCCGAAAGTCCAGTACCGCTTCGGAGGGACTCACCAAGATGCAGGAGCGGTTCAATCTACCGAACCATCGCTTGGTGTGTGACGTACCCACGCACTGGAATTCGACGCTGCACATGCTAGCACGCTTTTGCGAGCAGAAGAGTGCAGTGGTCCAGTACATGATGGCGCAGTACCGAGGCGCATCCGGGCAGCTACCAAGCTTCTGTGGATCTGATTGGGCCACCATGTTGGACCTCTGCCAAGTCCTCCAAAATTTTGAGCAATCCACGTTGCTTGTGAGCGGTGAAAACTCTTCAGTCAGCATTACGATACCACTGCTGTGTTTACTGAAGAGATCAATGTTGCAGATCAAGGAAGCCGCAGTCAGGATGCAAGTGGGGGAATGTCAAGAGGACAACGATCAGCGTGAAGATGATACCAACATCAGACAATCTGCCTCAGGAAACGCTGGTCTTCCCAGCTATGCTGAAGAAGAGGACGAGGAACAGCTGGAGTTGGAGCAGGACTTGGATGCCCCCACTGCCGAGGGACAGAGCGGTGCACGTTGGACTTCCACGATTCAGCGGGAATGGACAGCAGAAGAAGACGAGGAAGAAGGTGGGCGACGGGGTGATGCTGGTGATGATGATGAGGGTGCGTCAAGCTCAGAAGAACATGATGAGGATTCTGTTAGGACTGTGGCAGACATGGCTCAATTCATGCTAGACTGCATTGAACGCGACCCGCGCATTGTTCGAATTCTGGACGACGTGGATTACTGGGTTTATACCCTTCTGGATCCACGGTACAAAGACAATGTTCAAAACTCATTGAAGAAAGTGTCAGACAGGTCAAAATTGAAGAATACCAGCAGACTCTTGTGGAGACATTAGAGAGGAGATTGACATCCTCCTCCTCCTCTAGCCAGTTCCACGCCGACAGACTGACTTCCGCTAACCCAGGACGAGGAGGGGAACAAAGAATGCAAGCTGCAGGTAGTGCCCACAAGGGAATGGTATCGGCAGTGTCCTTGGAGTGGCAAAATTTTATGACACCCATGCAGCAGCCCACAGAACAGCAATCACCCAGTTCCACCTCCAACACCGATCGCCTACAGAAGATGGTCAAGGACTACATGTCAGATGGCATAGCCGTGTTGAACAATCCATCTGCACCCTTCAATTATTGGGTCTCTAAGCTACACATCTGGCACGAACTGGCAATGTACGCAATAGAGGTGCTGGCTTGTCCTGCAGCCAGCGTTATGTCCGAACGCTGTTTCAGTGCTGCCGGAGGCATCATTACAGATCGGCGTATCCGCCTCTCCACAGCAAATGCAGACCGGCTGACACAAATTAAAATGAATCAATCGTGGATTGGAAACGAATACGCAACACTGCCCGAGTCCGACCCCGACCAAGGACCATGAACATCTGTGATGGCTTAGCGTTGCCACTCTCCGTAATATCCCATTTCTATTTATTAATCACTGCATGGCGACAAAACTCATTGCTTTGCTTTGAAAATAATACAAGATTGTTGTTACCTGTGCCAAAAAAACCTGACATTTCCCGCATTTAAAAGACAATTTCCCTTTGAAACTTTAAAATAGTTTTTCTCAAAAACTATAAGGTCCTTTCGAAAAAAAATAGTTTCCTCTTATACCCCCCCCCCCCCCCCCCCCCCCGTCCACATACCCTGAAAATTTGGTCTATGTTACATGTAAGGAGGCTTTGCAAAGCAGGAAAGTTCAGGTACCCATTGACTTCCATTATGTTCGGTGTTCGGCACGAACGTACCGAACATCGGACACCGTTCGGCCGAACGTTCTCGAACCCGAACATCTGGATGTTCGCCCATCACTAGTTGTCAGGCCGGTTCAGTAAGCCTGTCGGCAAAGTGACAGGAGGATCTGATTGTGACTGTGAGGGCACGGGGCATCTGCAGGGGGCTGTTTTTTTAGGCTTAAGGATCCCCTTAAGTAAACATTAATATATGTGTTTCATTGACTGAAAGTTTTCATTGACTGACTTAAAGTAAAATAAATATAAATGACTGAACTGGGGCTTCATCCAGCCACCTGTAATCCTTCTGGTCCCTCGCTGTCCTCTCAGTCTGCTCCATTATGTACTCCTCCAAAATCTCACTGGCTGGGCTACTGTGCATGTGCTATCCCGGCTGCGTGCCTCCCCAATCGTGCATTCATGGCCCGGAGTATTCTGTACATGCACAGCTGAGAGATTTATGAACTGCGCATGCCCAGAACTTTGCCGTCCATGACACAATTGAGGAGGTGCGTGAGGGAGAAGAAGCCCATGGTGTGACAGCTGCACCACAGAATGGACCTGGCTGACACCAAGGCACCTGAAGGACTACAGTGGGCTGGAAAATGCGATAGGTAAGTAAAATTCAACTTCTTTCCCTCACTTTTCTTTAAGTTCATTACTAATTTAATCCTACTATAGCCATAGTCATACCATGATTTTATTGTGTATAAATACAGCACTGATATCCCCTGCAGTACTTTGCAGAGTACACAGTCATGTCACTGAGGAGGAACTCAGAATCTAACAATGGCCATTAATGATAAAATTTGCAGAACAATCGTTTATGAAAGATTCTTCGTATGAATGATCGGAAATGATCGTTTGGAACCACTAATGGACAAAAATCTCCTAACCAATCTGATCAGATTGACGATCATTTCTGATCATTCATACAAAGAATCGCTCATAAACAATCGTTCAGCAAATTTTATCATTAGTGGCCACCTTAATACTTACCATAGTCAGAGTCTAGTGTCTTACCATATTATTATTATTATGTATTTATATAGCACTGACATCTTCTGCAGTACATTACAGAATACATAGTCATGTCACTGACTGCCCTCAGAGGAGCTCACACTCTAATCCTACCACAGTCATAGTCCAATGTCCTACCATATTATTATTATTATTATTATTATTATTATTATTATTATTATTATTATTATTATTATGTATTTATATAGCACTGACATCTTCTGCAGTACTTTACAGAGTACATAGTCATATCACTAACTTTCCTCAGAAGAGCTCACAATCTAATCTCTGTCATAGTCATAGCTCCACCCAGGCCACGCCCACATTCTGGTGCATGCCAACGCCCATTTTTTGCGCACTGCAGGACTGTCTGGAGGGAGGACGCAAAAACTGTCTTTGTTCCCGAGCGCTGTAAACCCTAGCTACGCCTCTGATTGTGCAACCTGTGCTGTGTCCAATGGGCACCTATTTTCCAGATAGTATTATGTATAAATAAAAATGTGAACACTGTATTAAATTGCTGTATTAAATAACACACTGATATCATTGTTTTTTTGTTTTCCAAATTGTACCTTTATTCAAAATACGTACAGAAACTATTTGTACACTATTGTCAATAAAAAACAGACATATTTAAATAAAACACTTTAGTTAATAAAATGTGAAAAAAAAAAAAGATTGGTGGGAAGAATACTGTATTTACACAAATAACATGTACCAAAATTCAAAAAAAAAAACTCAAAATTTATAAAGGACTCAGCTAGCTTTTATATTTTCACACATAAATTTGTTGACAGAAGTTCTACAACATTGTTTTGAATGGCACAGTTTAAATTAAGGATTTCTGAAATCAGAGGTTTTGATTTTCAAAAAATAGACAAGGAAAAAAAATAAAACTTTTTGAGACTACCATTTATTGATAAAAGTCTTATTATTGGAAAAAACAAATGTTTTCAACTTAAAAACTGAAAATAAAAACTGTAAAACACAACAGAGGTCATCTTTGGAGACGTCTAGCCTCATGTAGGCCTTTAGGCATGTAACTGTGCAAACATGAACAGATTCTGACACCCACAAACACCATGATGCCATGACACCCAACCCCTCACCTTTTGGCATGAGCTCAAAAAGCAGGAGCCACAAAAACACACGCACACACCTATGCAGACACACACGCACATACACACACTACAAACATTATTAATATTATTATTATTGATTTATAAAGCGCCAACATATTCTGTGGCGCTGTACAAACATGCATCTAACACCATGATCTCATTCACAAACTCACACATTTGCACCTATATGTGTCAGCAACTGGGCCTGGATAGCAATAAACAAATGTTCTTTAAAAAAAATCAAAAGTTTTTGAAACTCAATGTTTTGTTTTTGTTTAGTTTGTTTTTTTTATTTTCTGGTAGTGTTTAACCATCTCTAGTTCTAACAACTTTTTTATGTTCAGATATCATAGCTTCCTGAGGAATGAAGAGTAACAAATATAAGATGCACATAAACCACATGCATTTAGGCCTAGTGCACACCAGAGCGGTTCGGCTGCGTTTTGCGATCCGCTTACGGCTGTGGATACTCGTGGGTAATGTATTTCAATGGGCTGGTGCACACCAGAGCGGGAGGCGTTTTGCAGAAACGCATACTCCCGGGCTGCTGCAGATTTTGGATTGCGGAGGCGTTTCTGCCTCCAATGTAAAATATAGGAAAAACGCAAACCGCTCTGAAAAACGCTAGATCAGAGCGGTTTTCCAGGTGTTTTTGTTACTGAAGCTGTTCAGTAACAGCTTTACTGTAACAATATATGAAATCTACTACACCAAAAACACTTCCCAAAACCGCAAAATGCTAGCTGAAACGCTACAGAAAAATAAGAAAAAGCGTTTCAAAATCTGCTAGCATTTTGCGGATCTGCTAGTGGGTTTTGGTGTGCACCAGGCCTAAGACAAGTTTAGTGCAATAAGTACCTTCTCTTCCTAGACACTAAGGCCTGGTGCACACCAAAAACCGCTAGCAGATCCGCAAAATGCTAGCAGATTTTGAAACGCTTTTTCTTCTTTTTCTATAGCGTTTCACCTAGCGTTTTGCGGTTTTGTGTAGCGGTTTTGGTGTAGTAGATTTCATGTATTGTTACAGTAAAGCTGTTACTGAACAGCTTCTGTAACAACAACGCCGACAAAACCGCTCTGAACAGGCGTTTTTCAGAGCGGTTTGTGTTTTTCCTATACTTAACATTGGAGGCAGAAACGCATCCGCAATCCAAAAAATGCCTCACCCCAGGAGTATGCTTTTCTGCAACTCCTCCTGCTCTGGTGTGAACCACCCCATTGAGATACATTGACCAAGCGTATCCGCAGCCGCAAGCCGCTGCAGAAACGCTGAAAAAGCCGCTCGGTGTGCACCAGCCCTTAAAGTGTACCTTGCACAGGACAGAAGGAAAACATAGAGAGATGCACCCTTTATATATTTATAGAGTTTAGCCTGTCTAACCCCCCCTTATCTGTGTCTAAGTTGTAATTTGATCTCTCCCCTGTGTCAGCTGACTGCCATGACAGATAAGCCAATTTGAAAGCACAGGATGCTTATAATAACAATATGTTTGCTTCTCTGAAAGCAGGAAGTAGAAACACTGCAGATGTATGCAGGATTTGTATCAGCTGTAAAAATGAAATATTTTTTTAAAGGTTATTCTGTTGTTGTATATCTTTTGGAGTAGAGAGGAAGTTCTGAGTTGAGGTCCGCTTTAACACAAAAGTGTCAGTGAGTACTTACAGGCTAACAAAATACTACAATGCACATGGCAAAAATACAACTTTAAAATAAAATAAATCATTTTTTATTTGGAAATTGGCTAATAATTTTAATTTGTCAATGATGGGGGATTCAACTTATTTCATTTATTCTCTACAAAAACACTCCCTGGAAAGGATCTACACAAAGATGCAGGCCGGCCGCCCACCTGTTTCATCACTGTTCTGGAAGTTGGAATGAGCAACTGCCATTCACTAAATGCTTTTGAAAATAAAATAAAAAAACCTTTACGAATCCCCTATGAGATGATGGGCTAGTCCAAAACCAGTCAGATTTCTACTACCAACTGTAAGTGACAGCAGCAATGGAGAAAAGTAACTCATAGCACATTTTACTTTAGGATAAATGTACTTTTTAATTATGTATTTTCAGGTATTTTAAATGTTAAAAATGTTTGTGATAGTCATCCTTTAACTGCTCTGCAACTGCCTTGCGCCAATTGGCAGTCGCAAAGTGTCTCCCCTAGAACCGCCTAAAGCTGATTGGCATCAAGTTTAGCAGGGAACGCACATGTGCATGCGCAATCATTCCCTACCGAGACGCGAAGCTTCGTGATCAGCCTTCCAGCCCGCGATCGTGGCTGGCAGGCTGTTAGAGAAAAAAAAGCAGTTTTTTACATTGTACAGCACTGTGATCTAGCCCAGCCACTTGGCTGTCCCTTGGAGTGGCACAGATGCAGATCCTTCTCATAGGCTGATGCCTATGAGAGGTGATCATTGTGAATGGATTTAGGGGTAGGGTAGAGAGGAGGGAGGATGAAAAAAATTGCATATTTTATTTAAAAAAAAAATCAATAAAATGAATAAATAAATAAATAAATAAAACCCTCAGCTGCAATCAGATGCCACTGTTGGTGGAAAGAAAAGGAAGCAAGATTCATTTATGTGCTACGTTGAATGGCCGTGCAGCGAACTGTTAAAGCTGCAGTGTGCTGAAATGTACGAAATGGCCTGGTCACTAGGGTGGTGAAAGCCTGTGGTCCTCAAGTAGCTAACTTGGGCAAGGAATTGCCTGATCCTAAACCTCCAATGTATATTCCTACCAATTGTGTTAAATCCCATCTGATGCCTAGCTTAAACCTTCAAGCAATGTACGTGTTTCCTTACATCTAACCCTACATTTTTTTCTTAATCATTACACATAACCTCCCTCAACTGCATTGAATTAAACCCTCTAAAACATAGGCCAACCTTAACCTCTGACCCTAATTAATGCTATTCTTCCATCTTCTTCATCTTCAGGTTTCTGCCATGAGTTTCAGTGCGCGGCTAAACTGTACACATTTGCTCCATGTGTTCCGTTTCCAAGATGCATTTATTTGCATACAATGAGTTTACAATTTGCATAAACTTAGAACTTAGAATTCTCAGCACCTCACCTAATTTTTTTTTTCAGATCAGAGAAAAACAGGAATAAACAGTCAAAATTCTGAATAAAGTTTGCAAACATTTAAGCAAAGCTGAAGCAACAAACAAAACAAAAAAATAAAAACAAAAAGAAAACAAAAAAAAAGTATTGTAGTGAACTGTATGCGTAGTATGGATAATGCATAGAACATTAGTAGCTAATAAAAGAGTCTAATACTTTAATACATTATTTACAGTTATATAACTTTTTACAAAGCTATATAACTGGATGAACTCGATGGGCGTATGTCTTTTTCTCAACCCAAATAACTACGTAACTATGTAACAACATTGCATCATTCTGTTATAATTGCAGTTTTGAACCCAGTTTAGAAACTGTTTTAAAGTAAATGGGAACCGGTTTATTATAATTCATGTGAATATAGAACAGTTCAACTTTCTTTTTTTCCCTTCTGTTGTGCCCACTTACCCCCTCAATTTCTGCCTAATTGCTCTGTAATCGCCTTTTATTGTATTTGACCATTTCGGTCGAAAAACAAAAACTCTTTTTTTCATGAGGAGGCAGAGCTTCTTTCCCCTGCTCTGTCACTCCTCTGTCATTTTTGGCTTCCCTACCCCCTTTCCCTGCCGCTCCTTTCCGCATTCACTAGAAAGCGTGGCTCTGTTGTCACCCTCACAGAGCGCGTACGTCTTGTCTTCGCTCGGCATCTAGGGAGACAAGTTAGTGCAGCTAACTTAGGTTGAAATAAACGTTGGAGGTGTTTTTCATCTAAACATACCTTCACTAGTAATGTGCTCTTCAGATGGCCGTTCCGTTCTAAAAGGACTGATGTGACCAGTGCACTCACGAACTCTACAGAACGCGCTCGCACACGTCAACAGGGTCGTGCTGCACACTGTCGTACTCTTGCAAAGGCAACTCTCGCGCAGCTGAAAGCGCTGTGTGGCACACAGGAAAAGGCTGCTGACCCGGAAGAAAAAGAAAAGGTCAGCAGCCATCTTGGATACCGGGGGAAAATATTATGCGGCTGAATTACCAGGTTTTTTAATTTGCTGCACATACATGATTTTATGTAAAAAACTGATAAATTGCATTCCCATTAGCTTTAAAAAAGCAAAATTATTTTTTTTCCATAGTATTTTAGTAATAGGGATGTTTGGTCCATTGTAGCCCCTTACACACTCCAAGGAGTTCTGGTTCACAGTGAGCTTGCTGGGTAGTCTATAACTCTGGGCGTTTCAAGTCCTACCCCAGAGAGCCACATTAATCCATGCCATGCACTGATGAGGATCAACTAATCAGAAACAGGCTGTATGCATGTTGGATTATTGAGGCTCTGTAATAATAACAGCTGACACATCATTGTATTCCAGTGGATCTGGAGGTGTGTTTAGCTTCCAGTGACAACAATGGGTGATTTGCATATTTCAGCAGTGATACACTGGGAGACATTTCAGAGCTCTCTCCAACCTGAATTATTGCAACTACTTTCTTTTTTAATAAAGCAAACTTTTTGTTTTCCACAGCATTTTAGTAAGAGGGCTGTTTGGTCCTTTATAGCCCCTTACACACTCCTAGGCGTTCTAGTTCACCATGAGCTTCCTGGGTACCTCCTAGCATGCTCCACCAATTATTAGTGGCATCGGGCGGCGGGCAGGAACACATACCTCCATGTGTACTGCGCGCCGGAAGTTCCACTGTCTAAGTGTCTGATGCTACTTCCTGTTTAAACAGGAAGTAGCGTGAGGCACTAAGAGATACAATCCGGTATGTCTTCCTGCTGCCGCCCACTGCCACTGATAATTGCAGGAGTGGCGCGTGCAGAGGGGAGTGACTGTCCCCCCTCCCCGTCATTCTGTGGCCATGCTCTCTCCTCATGCTGCAACCCCTCATGCCCTCTAGAATGGCCCTGAGCGAGCCCTGGGGGGAAGGGAATCAAAATTTTTTGTTAACTCTCCCTGTACTGGAAAACAACATGAGACTGTTTTCTTTGCTACTAGTGTTCTATTTCATAGCTGTACTACACATACAATTCATTATCTTGTACGTTTATTTTCACTTCAGGTTTGCTTTAATGCCAAATAAAGTTTGTTAACATTGTTTTAACATAGTTTTCCTAGAGAGGAAGGATTCGTTTTTTTCTCCATAACCGTTTACTGATGCCTGGAATAAAGTATTTTTTATTCATATGCTGTTTATCTCCTGTTGTTCCGAGTAAAGGTTTTATTCCTAACATGTCAGCTAAAATAGATCTTAAAGAGAAACGTTGAGTTCCTAGAAAACAAATACTTATTACACATTCCTGACAACTCTCTGATTGCCCAAGCAAGAGACCCCAAGGAGATGTCTGAAGTCTGGTACACCCCTTCAATTTTGATCGGACAATCTTTGACCAATTGTACCACCTCCATGTAGTATGATCTCCATGTAGACACAATCTGCTCACAGTATTCAGTATCTGTTGACCCTCAGACTACAGACTACTGGGGAAATTGGCCTGTCATTGGCCAATTAAAACTAAAGGTGTATACCAGGCAAAAGAGAAAAACAAAAAGAAACTTAGCTATGAAGAGAAAAGCCTCTGAATACTTCAGAGGCTCATCCATGTCCTCCTCACCTTCACTGCCGCTCGATGGGACTCCCTTTTAGATCATGGCCAGTTGGCCACACTTCCTGTACAGCTATTACTGCACACTTAGCCAAAGCCACTTGTAAACACTTGACTTTGACCAATCTGGCAAGCCTTTTCAGGATATATTCTAGGTATTCTTGTTTAGGGGGGGGGGGGTGCAGGGGGTTTGAAGGACACAGGGTGCCCCTGGACTATCCAAAGACTTTATTCCACCTAGGTAAGTATCTGTTTTTACTATGATTGTTCACCTCGGGTACACTTTAAGAGTCAACTGTTCCAAAAACATGATAGCCACTTTACATGTTTTCCCAATTGTATCACTGAAGTCACTATTTAGTGTAAAAGCAGGTCATTGGGTGCACTATTATATACAAATTTATTGCCATGATATGATGGTGCACTACACAAGGCTCAGCAAATTGCAGCTGATTTTGCGTAAAAACAAAAATTTGCATGTAAACACAATCCCTAACCTTAATTATACATGTTCACATAATTAATGCATCATTTTGGATGCAACACTTTTTTTCGCATACAAAAGCATTTTTTGCATTGAATATTTAGATAATAGCCATGCGTGTGCAGTATACTCACTGATGGATGCATTGAATGTGATTTACAGGTAATTGCATAGTTACAGGTGTAATTACGATTCACAAACGTAGTATACTGTAAGGAGGGTAATTGCAAAATACGCAAAATTTTGCATAAACGTAATTGACCCATTACGAGCACCACTAATTCCAGCCAATAAGACCGATCTTTTCTGCAGCTGTCATGTGAAGAAAAATAAAAGAGAGTCATTATCACATTTTTGGGTGGCTGCCTGGTAATTATGAATTATTTGAACAGACTGGAATTAGCATAGTCCAATCTAGAAGGTGTTTGTTCATGGGAATGGCTTGCTTGTCTGGCCAATATTTTCCATTCCTGTTAGGAACCTGTTATCCCAGATTCCCAGCCAGGGTGTAGATTTAGCGAAGCGAAGGGGCACACTCCCTTCGCTACCGCCGATCATGCTACTCTTCCATCAGTGTAGCCCACTCGCACAGCCATCCCAATGACACCAGAGCTCAGTGAGCTGGTCAGTAGCTGATCACATTGGCTCTTGACCCTGTGATCACTGTGAGTCAATCACAAGGCTCTACTGTAATAGTGAGGCAGAGCGAGTGGGCTTCAGTGATGGGAGAGCAGCGCGAATGGCCAGAGTGATGGGTCTTTGCGGGGTGATGTCAGTAAGTCCCGTTTTTTGTACCAGTAGTCTCTGATCCTTAAGTGGCCAGAGACTGTTGGTACTCAAATGGTTAATAAGTAAACAGGAACATATTCATCAGTAGTTCTAATCAAGCCAAGATCTAGCAAAACAGACAATTTTTAAAAACTAGAATGGTTGAAACTGTGAACTTTTACTAGCACATTTAAAGGGGCACTACAGCAAATTTAGACTACTGAGATTACCCTAGTAGTGTGTTTCTAATAGGAAAAGCAATACAAATTAGGTAGAATTATATCACACAAGACGTGTTGCCATTCAGTTGCAATGTATTTTGTAAAATAGAACAGCACACCCTTATATTTCAACAAATCCCTTTATTGCACCCCCTTTAGATTGTATGCTTGCAAGTAGTGTTGGGCGAACAGTGTTCGCCACTGTTCGGGTTCTGCAGAACATCACCCTGTTCGGGTGATGTTCGAGTTCGGCCGAACACCTGGTGGTGTTCGGCCAAACTGTTCGGGGTTCGCCCGAACTGCAGAATGCATGGCCGAACATGGCCGAACAGGGCCCCTGTTCGGCCGAACAGGGCCCTGTTCGGCCGAATACTGCCCCCCTATGCCCCCTATGGGGTCGCAGGCATAAGGGGGGAGCATGCCCCGATCGCGGGGGGGGTCGGAAATTCCCCCCACCCCCTCCGCTAGCGCTCCCCCCTCTGCCCGCTTCCCCATACAAAAAGTTTTAAACAAGTTCAATAGTACCTGGCTGGTGGCACTGGCTGGCAGTGGAGTGAGGAGGAGTCCGAGTAGCAGAGTGACGTTGAGGCCGGGCAGCGGGCGGTTCAGCGCTAGTACCCTTGTGGTACTTCCGCCCTTTCTCTGACCTCACGTCCTCTGCATACGAGGGTACGCATCACGCGTACCCTCGTATGCGTCATCACGCAGAGGACGTGAGGTCAGAGAAAGGGCGGAAGTACCACAAGGGTACTAGCGCTGAACCGCCCGCTGCCCGGCCTCAACGTCACTCTGCTACTCGGACTCCTCCTCCTCCTCACTCCACTGCCAGCCAGTGCCACCAGCCAGGTACTATTGAACTTGTTTCAAACTTTTTGTATGGAGAAGCGGGCAGAGGGGGGAGCGCTAGCGGAGGGGGTGGGGGGAATTTCCGACCCCCCCCGCGACCGGGGCATGCTCCCCCCTTATGCCTGCGACCCCATAGGGCCCCCAAAATGGGCATGTTCGGGGGTCCCATTGACTCCCATTGAGTTCGGCGTTCGGGCCGAACATGCCGAACATCTGGCCCATGTTCGGCCTGTTCGGCCCGAACCCGAACATCCAGGTGTTCGCCCAACACTACTTGCAAGAGCAGGGCTCTCTCATCCTTTTGTGTCTCAGAATTTTTTATACATTTTACAAAGTAAATTTTTTTTGCCCACCTTATTCTGTGTTATTCAAGACAAGAGGTTAAGTGCTGCATCTATGTGATTTCTTCCTCCTATTCATGTTTTTAAACACTAGGGGCCATATTCTATTGCTGAACTCGCCAGCGCTAAGCACTGGCGAGTTCTTAACTTAGGCGATGGGGGCATCGCCTAATTGAATTAAACTTTAGACCCCCCCCAGGCGGAAAAGAACTCGCTTGGGCGATATAATCGCCCAGTGAGTTCTTAACACGGAATCCAATTACCCTTATCATGTCTCCGGGAAGCGATGCTTCCCGGCAGACTTAAGCGTTAGCTTAGACCTGCAAAAAGCAGGTCTAAACCAGCTAACGCACGTCGCCTCCGCAGCATCTGGGGGTCTCCTTTATTGGTTCAGGCAGCGGACCAATAGGGAGCCCCAGCTGCAGATTCAAAGATGCTTTGCCCGGGCTCCTATGCGGACAGTAATTACAGTGTTACACTGTAATTACGTGACGGATTTTGCAGCGAGAGGCGTCGGGTGATCGGCGGAGATATTTATAATGACAGGGGAGCCTTAGCAGAGCTGCGTGGGGGCTTCTAAACTGTGCGGCAACCTGACGGAGAGCTCTGGGGGTCTCCTTATGGAAGGAGACCCCCAGATGCTGCGGTGGAAGATGGCGGCGATGTTCGGCGGGCGAGTGCGCATGTGTGGGGAGTGAGGCCGTGGTGCTGAAGGACAGCACCACAGCATAAACCTCACTCCCCATCGCTCGGTAAAAGGGAGCATCACTCAGGCTTTCGCCTGAGTAATGCTCCCTAACGATCGTCCATCGAGCGAAGGATATGGGCAATAGGATTTTCCGGTAATCCTCGCACGATGGCAAGGTGATAAGTAGCTCGCATTTGCAAGCTACTTATCACCTTGAATAGGATATGGCCCTAACTGTCTCTAAAAACACCTAGGCCCATATGCAATTCACTTTATCTCCTGAATTTTCTCCTAGGAGATAATTTTTCATTTTCCATTTAGAATAATTTTTCAGAACTTTGCAATTGAAAAAGTACCAAAAACGTAGGTAGAAAAGTATTACCAATACTATTTTCAGTATTTTCTTGCTTGCTGTTGCTGGTGATTTAAAAGGCATTTTATTGACAAGTTTGAAAATATCACTTTGCAGAAAACTCAGCAGAAAAGTGAATTGCATCTGGGCCCCAGTGTCTACCAGGCAAAACCAAACAAGCAGTCAAAATTAGTAATGCAAGCATGGAGAATTAATGATTTTCAATAATATTGATGCAATAAAAAATAAAATATAAAAAATAAAGAAAAAAAATTAAGATCAGTATAAAAACACTTTATATACAGGATTTACTTGTAATGCTGTCATAAGCCTGACTTTCTGTTATGCTGTACCAGTCCTCAGGCAGTCTAGCAAGCCGTGCATTGTATCTCTTAGCAAATTCATAATTAAACTCTTTGAAAACATATTTCCAGTACAGGGAAGCTTCGGCACTTGGGTCAGGTTTGATCCTCCAGCCAGGGTAAATCCTTTCATACTCTTTGAAACGGTATGGTTTCCACTCCGTGTCCTTGCACTCAAAATTTGTATTGCTTACAACATTAGTTGTACATAACTCATGACAAAGAATTAGTGTGTTCTTATTTTTGTATTTTCCCAATCCTTGAGGCCAATGAACAGATGCGAAGTGCTCACTATGATCAGCACCTCCTGCTTCACAAGGAACGTTACAAAATGGACATTGCTGTCCACATCCAAAGACTTTCCTGAACAACTCTTCTTGGGGCTTTATGGTAACTTCGGATAGTATAACAGTAATATCCAGAGTATTCAGTTCATTCTGTATTTGCACTTTAATGTCATCTAGAAGTAGATTAGTGTGCTGGAAGAACTGGTGAACATTTGCTGTGTCTGGAAATATCACTACCTCCATATCATTCTGTGAGATGACTAAATCATTCTTTAAAATATCACAAAACACTTTTAAACTTTCAGACAATTGTGTACATTTCAGAACTAATTCTTTCTTCAGAACGTCTCTGATTTTCAATGTGGTTTTGTTTAGACAAGAGCATATTAACTGATTCAACACTCCAGGCTCATTGTATCGAGTTGTTATGTATGCAGTAATCCAGTCTTTTGCAAACATCTCGTACTGAAG
This sequence comes from Hyperolius riggenbachi, assembly GCF_040937935.1. Lineage (NCBI taxonomy): Eukaryota > Metazoa > Chordata > Amphibia > Anura > Hyperoliidae > Hyperolius > Hyperolius riggenbachi. The sequence continues at coordinate 44,349,533 of NC_090652.1, read as the reverse complement.
GCAATATTTCACATAGTCATTGAATACTTTGTTTTTTAGTAGATCAGTGAGAAAAGCGGTTCGAAAGAAAGTTTTGCTTCCCTGTTTCCGTAAGTCTTCACTGGCTAGAATGTCGTCAACAATACTGTGGCCAAGCCTTGAAAAGAGATAGTCAATCAATGCTGGTTTTAAACACAGTTCGCAGAATCTCTTAGCCCTGATTGCTGAGTCATCATTTTTTATAAAACCATTTTTGAATGTTTCTAAATAAACAGGTTTTAATTTTTCTAGATAAAGCTTTGGGTCATTTTCCTGGATGAACTCATTATGCATCTTCTGGAACTTTGGTGCTGCCCTAGCTAAAATGAAAAGTTTAAGATCCATTTCAAACAAAGGTTTAAACTCAAACTTTTTTACATAATTTTCTTGAAGGCTGTTATTAACAATGTCCAGTATCTGCTGGCAGAATATTTCATTGTAATCCTCTTTCCTAGTTATGATATTCATGACACATCGTTTGCAACGATCCATGATATTAATGGCTACATTGGTTGCCTCATCCCAGATTTCTTCTGTCTTTTTGATGACTTGGAATTCTGTTCCTTCAAAGTAATCAATCTTCATAGTAAATTTTTTTTCCTGGTATACTCTTAAGCTCTGAAGTTTACTTAGTATTTCATTTATGTAACTTGCTTTATTTCTCATGTCCTTCATCAGATGTTCCAACATAATACTATTAATGTCTTGAATTGTTAAACTGCTCAAATTGAATCCTTCTAATGTTTTGTTCCACATTTCCAGGAACTCTGACTCTAACTCTTTATCACTGAGCTTTCTTTTTACACATCCATATTTCCCCAGAAGTGTTCCCACTTGTTCTTCTATTCTTTCTTGGTAACTTCCTTTTTTGCTTCTTATTTTACTTTTTACTTTTTGAATAAGAAGAACTTCTTTGCATTTATTTTTTAAATAACCTGCAACTTCTGTTTTTAGCTGGGAAACACTTGCCATGAAATCTTCTTTGTATTTTTCCACTAACCTCACATGCTTATCATCTTTTTTGAAGTAGTTCATCAGAAAACTATTTAATTTTTGTTGTTGACTCTGTAACATGTTATCAATTTCCTCTTCGAAGTTGATTGGTATCTCAGGTTCTTCACCTGACATCTGATTTTTTATCCTATTCTCTGTTTTTATCATCCAGTGATGTGCTTCTTTTCTGAACTGCCATTCTTGTTCTGAGTATGCAACACACAACTGATTGTAAGCATCTGCCACTAAGCTGCTCCTAAAACTAAAAACAAACTTTTCGTGTTTCACAGCATTCCATAAGCTTTGAATCCACTCAATAAACTCCTTTATGTTGCAAGAATCATCAGACTTTGGCTTTTGTTTGAGAATTTCCAATAAATGCATTTTAAGTTCATAAACATTTTCACTGTATCCAGTGCTAACAGAAGCCATGGGGGGGACACCATGCCACAAACCCGGGATATACCAGTTATCCTTTTCAATGTCATAGTCAATGATATCAGAGAACTTTTTGATATTTGTATTGTTCTCTAACTTTCCTGCTACTCTTGTCATCACATCGAGGTGCTCCAACAATATATGTTTCTCTCTCATAAGTTTGTTATGAGCAGACACATCACTGACATTCTGATGTACAAACTGACACCTGGGTTTCTTACCAATTTCCTTCATTCTAAGAAAGGCATGGACAGCTATCTGCAATGTTTCTTTCATCTCAGCTGTGTTCTCCATAGACATATTTACTACGGCAATATCACTTAGACCAATCACTAGTGTAGCTAGTTCATTATCATGGCAAAGCATCTTCTCCTCAGCAGAGAACATTTCGGGAGGTCTTAATCCTTCAGTGTCAATCACTAGGATAAAGTGACAACCCAGTTCTTCCTGAAAGTCCTCTTTCACGTTTAGAAGGGTCATGAAGGCTCCTCTAGTGCATCGCCCACTGCCTACTGGAAACTGCAACCCAAACATGGTATTCAGTAAGGTGGATTTCCCTGAACTCTGCACTCCCAGTACAGATATCACTCTCATTTTGAATTGCCTTCCTGTCTTTATGTTCACTTCTTCTAGGACATCAGTTATCCATTGTAAGGGTATATTGGAGGTATCTCCATCAAGAAGTTCTAATGGAAACCCACCCAACAAGAGATCAGCAGCAATTTCTGGAAGATGGTGAAATTGTTTATGTTTGCTGATTTTCTTACTAACCATTAAACACTCAGCCTCATAAAACTGTCCTAACTCACGAATAAAATGTTCAGTTCCCAAATTTCTTTCAGATAATGTTTGGCTACTACCGGTTTCTTTGGTTTGTTGAATATTTAAAATACTGTTTCTAGATATCGATTCAAGTTTGAATCTCATCCACTTTGTGAAATATGTTAATTCATCCGCTGATTTTTTAGTCAATGCATCTATAAATTTGATGATACCATCAGGAAGTTTCTGCTGAATTTGTTGTCTGCGCAAAACAAATATTTTTTTATTTAGTTGGGATTTATAATCTTGCCCGGACAAGTTACCTTGCTTCCTCATTTGGCATAGTTCCTTCTCACATTCAGCTAATTGTTTCCAGAAGTCTCCTTGTAGTTTCATAGTTTCTTTCTTATATGTGACCACGTCAGTTATACATTTAGTGATTTGCTGAACACGAGTTTTTGTGTTCTTACACTCATTGCAGTCCTCGTCTACAGCCATTCCAGTGTTGTAAGCAATAACATCCATTTTCTCAAAACTATGTTGGCTTTCCATTATCTGTTCTTGAATTAGTAACTGCAGTCTTCTGACAATTTGTTTCTCTTGAGACATTTTTGGGTTCAGTGATAGGATTCTTCTGTTTATGTCTGAAAACTGTTGTGATAGATACTCCACATTTTTCCCCCCTGTATTTTTATCAAGCTTGTTAATAGTAAAAAGATAATTTTTGTTTGTCACTTTTGATAACTTTTCTAGAAATGTTCTGAATGTTCCCTCTATGTTTTTGAAGGGCTGGAGACTAATAATGAAAAAGTAGTTTTTACATGACAAATTAATGTCTTTGAAAGACTGGCTATCCTCATTATTGTTTTCAATAAATATAAACAAAGTTTTTGAGATTTTTGTGAGAAATGTGAACTGTTTCTTGTGACACTGTAGGTCACCTCTCAGGTTAAGGATTGTGATAGGGTCTTGAAATACGTCTGACTCTTGTCCAGGTGGAAAGTACCAGGTGATTTCCACCAATCCATTTGCTACTTTTCTTTTAACATTTCCCCCATTTGAGTCCCTGTGCAAAAAGAAATCATGAAGGTGCTCTTCTGGGCTGAGGATTTGATTAAGAATTTTGGATTTTGATAAGCTATGTTCACCTAGTCTTACAAACGAGAACATTGGTAAAGAAAGTTCCACAATGCTTTCTTCTTTATACCCTTTCTGCTTCATAGAGATTCTTGGTTTCCATTTCTTCTCTATAGCTCTCATTGCCCACAACATGAAGGTACAACCATCTGACTCATCACCAGCAGGGAGGATCAGAGGGACTGCAAACTGACAGAATGCCATTTTTCTTATGATTTCCTGTTGAAGGAATCTGTCTGAGCAGTGGAGAAGAGCACACACCACGTCAAGAGGATTGATGGAATTTGATACACTCTCATTATCCTCAAATAAGTCATCGACCTTAAAGTCTTCACAATCATCATTTTCTTCTATGTCTTTTGAATTTAAGGCTCGTACAGTTACATTTAGAGCAAAGAGTTTCTGTAGGTAATATCCAAAAACATTCTCTAAAGGTTCAATCTTTGTACAAGCTTCTGATCCAATATAAAGAACTTCTTTAAGTGTAAGCTTGGATTCTAAAAATTGTTCAAGTCCCAGGCCATGCAGAAAGATCTGAAGTGCCGTATCAGTTGCTAGAGAGAATGATAAATATTATTAGTTAAAAAAAGAGTCCAGATATACCAATACAGCAAACAGTTTATGTTGCATTAACCTCCCTGGTGGTATGATTATTTCCAGATTTTAGGGTATTTTCTGAACATTTCCGACCCTAAAATCAGGAAACAATCATGCTGCCAGAAAGCCAGCAGCAGCCCTGGCACTCACTCACCTCCCTGGGCTCCAGCGCTGCAATTTTACCTCCATCCACCGGGTGGCGCTGTAACACTTTGGTGAGATCAATGACGATGATCTCACCAGAGTGACTCAGAGCCTCCAAAGACAGGAAATAGAATGGCTACCGACATATGCAGGAGGAAGGTAAAAGCTCCTGCTGCCCTCCATTCACTTCTATTGAGCCTCCCGCAGCTAGCCCAAGCTCAGCTCGGGATTACCGCCAGCGAGGTTAAGCAAGAAATATGGTAACTAAAGAATTCAGCTGATTAAGGTGCTACAAAACATCCTCCAGACAAACATGACTCATTGTAGGTGTGAGACATTAATTCTTCCAGCAGCAGAATCACATGCAGCTACAAACAATTTCAATGAATGACCACACTTTAATTCTGGAAACATCTCTTTATTGGTCTCTCAAGCACAAATACCTTTGACCGATTACCAATGATTGTTTCAAGACTGTAAATGTCTCCTTTGTCAAAACACAGGAAAGAAGACAACAATGTGCTTGTCTTCTTTCCTGTGCCTTGACAAAGGGGACAATTAGGACACTCTAAAATGACCATTGGAAATTGGTCAGAGATAGTTCTATGTGATGTACAAATAAATTGATGTTTCCAGGATTACTTCTGTGCGGTTACACACCTTCATTGTAATTCATTGTAGAACATTAGAAAACTAGCTATTTTCTTTCAGCAATCATAAGGAGAAATTAACAAAGTTTTGAGACAGAATAGGGTATGCAACCTCTGTGTTAACAAGTTACTGCACCATGTGCAGCATTTCTACATCCTGCAGGACTTCATAGGAAGTCCCAGGAATGTAGATATTCATCTACCGCTGCCACCACCGCTGTGTGTGCTCCTGCTCACTCCCGCACAAGCTTCTGTGCATGACACAGTTCCTATTAACCGATCTAAGTGCCTGTATTCAATGACCACCGGCATCAATGAGATATTGTGGTCATTAACATAATGTAAATAAAAACATACACACATTACTTCCTGTGAGTGTGCTCACGCTCTCCAATAGTTACCAAAATAAAACATTTGCATATAAAAAAGACATTTAAAAAAACCACATAAAAAGTTACCTTAGGGACTCAACTTTTTTTAATATGTATGCCACGAGGGTATATTACTGTTGTTTTTGCAAATTTACTGTTATTTTTGCAAATAAGGGCTTGTAATTAGTGATGGTCACAAAAAAACCCCACACCTTTATTTCCAAATAAAATATTGTCGCCATAAATTGTGATAGGGACATAACTTAAATGGTGTAATAAAAGGTAAAAATGGGCAAATAAAATTTGTGGGTTTTAATTACAGTAGCATGTATTATTTTAAAACTATAATGACTAAAAACTGAGAAATCATTGTTTCCATTTTTTTTATATTATTCCCACAAAAATTCAGTTAGAATAAAATATTACTAACATTGTTTTCAGTTTTGCATCAATCACTAATTACAAGCCTGTAAATAAAAAAAAAACTAATGGTAATATACCCTCTTGACATACCTATTAAAAAATTTCAGTCCCCAAGGTAACTATTTTTTTATGTATTTTTTTTTCTATACACATTTTTTTTGAGTAATATGAGAGAGTGTGGGAGGGTAATAGTTAATTTTAGATTTTTTTTTTAAATAAAATGCATTTTGATGTAATTTTACTAATTAAACACACATTATTTCTGATTCACGTACATAAGTACGTGAATCAGCATGCATGAAAAGGGCCCGGCTGGATAACGAAATGGCGCCGGTGGATAACGAAATCTAATTGTAACGATTGAGGAATTATCTCCGTGGTCAGCGCACAAGATGTGCGCTGACACTGCTGAAGTCCTCCACAAGCGTATTAAATGATAGAACCCAGATTTGGTGCAATGCACCTGTAGAGAGAAAAGTGAGCACAGAGACAGAATGTATGTGTGTCCACCAATCTAGTCGCCACCCGGCGACGGTGAAACACACAACAGCGGAAACCAAGTGGGAACGCAATCGCAAGAGTGGCGATTGCTAACAGCGACACAAGACCGACCAAAGACAGAGCATAAGAGTAGTAAGAGAGACACAGCAAACAATAATGATCAGAACGCCAAGGAAAATAACAAACACTAGCTAAACGCGAACTCCGCACTCATTCGCAACAGCGAACGCGTTTAAGACACGATCACCGCGCGTTAGGTGCCCAGTGACAAGCGTGCCACCCTAACTAACCAATGTAACACGAAAATGAAAAGAGAACGCGAATGCTTGCTTAAACGGTTCCCTCACCGAGCCTACAGCAAGCGTTCGTACCAGACAAGACAGACAGAAGGAGTAACCAGTAGCAACCGCAGCTCTGGCCTACACTCCCAGACAGAGTACAGAAGGAACCACCGCCACTACCACTATGGCGGATGCGATCCAGACAGACAGACAGATGGAGCAACCAGTAGCAACCGCTGCTCTGGCTTGCACCCCAAAGACAGAGTACAGAAGGAACCACCGCCACAACCACTAGGGCGAATGCGATCCCAACAGACAGAACGATTTCCTGTCGACCACCGCTGGCGACAAGACAATCGCAACAGACAAGACAGAATAGGCAGTACAAATTAAACACAAACCTGACTGCACTAAATAGGAGTGCAAGGAGCACTCCCCAAGAATTAACTACACTAAGATAGCAATGCCTGACACTCCAGGTGAGTTAGCAGGAACACACCTCTATGACCAGCAGGGAATTCTGGGAGCAAAATGTATTTATACTGCAAGCCATCAAAGGAAGCAGCTAAGCAATTTTCATGACAAGTGAATGCAAATTCCTCACCAGCAGAGCAACTCTGAAACTTGCAGTGTGAAGACAGGTCTCCTTTCCAGGGACCTGCAGCACTTAGACCTACAAAATGGTCAAAAAGCTGTCTGTCTGTGCAGACAGCAGAGCGGATCATTACACTAATAATGATAACAATCGTTGTCAATCTTGGTTAACGATAAATACCATTGTAAAAACAGACGGGAAATAATAAAAAGATATTAATGTTAAAAATGGTTACTTATTTCAACAATACAGCTTAACCCAACCCTACTCTCACACAGAACCCTCCCCTGGAGGTGCCTAAAACTAAACACTCCCCTGGTGGTGCCTAACCCTAATCACCCCCTGGTGGTGCCTAACCCTACCCACCCGCCAGTGGTGCCTAAACCTAAACCCCCCTGTGGTGCTTAACCCTAATCACCCCCCTGGTGGTGCCTAACCACCCCCCTGGTGTTGCCTAAAACTAACCTCTGCACGGTGGTGCCTAACCCTAACCACTCCCTCTGCAGAAACATCCTTTTACACATGGAAACGATAATATCTTTGATAACATAAAATATGTACATACAAACAAAATAATATGATAAAAAATGTTGCAAACTTCTAAAGCAATAAAATACTTCAAAAACTTAAATGTTCTAATGTTGTTAACGATATTTATCGCGGCACCCTTTTTTCTGCTTTTTTCGCTATATTACTGATAATTGCATTAGTGTCTATGGTGGCGCCCTTTTCGTTCACCCTCAGCCGGCACCCTTTTTTCCTGCTACCATGAATCGGAAGTACTGTGTGGCACTGTAACTCCATGAAGATACAATGACGCAGGCATCTAATAGATGCCGGCGTTCATTGACTTGGGGACTTAGATTAATAAATGGGAACTGGGTACCCATTCATTCATCTCCCCGCTAACAGGTGGTGATGGTAGCGTGCGCGGGGGTGTGCCGCTGCAGCTGCATATTCACGGCCCTGGGATTTCAAGTGAAGTTTTCCCAGGCCGTGATTATACTGCACCTGGTGCAGTAAGTTGTTAGTTGATCTCCCACAATTTCTGAGTATAAACCATAGCCACACTCAGGGGCATAACTATAAATGACTGGGCCCCCCTGCAAAACATTAGATGCGCCCCCCCCCCCCTCACTTTCTGAAGAGGTAAACTGAGAACCAATGTTATTCAACTGGCTAGTGAACACTTTAATGTGTTTTCGCCATGCAGATAAAAACAGACAACAGTGAAGCACTGCTTGCATTTTCTTTATCAATTACATTAGCTTCTGCAATAAATGTGCACACATACAGACACACGTGGGGCTTGATTCACTAAACCGTGATAACTCAAATATCACACCTTATCAAAGATATCACACCTTATCAAAGTTAACACACCTTATCGAACTTATGCCTGCTAATTGGCAATGGTACTCGTCCTGTCCTGAGCCCTTGCGGGTTCGTAGCGTTTGCCATGCTACTCTGATAAGGTGTGCTAACTCTGATAAGGTGTGATATCTTTGACGTCACTAGACCAGAGCAGCGGTTGCACAGATAGATCTCCAAGCTGGGAATAGGAAGTGAGTTCTGCCGCCGCCGCTAATATCTGCAGGGGAGAGCGAGGGAGGGGGAGCCCCAGGTGAGGGAAGGGGGGAGACGTCCACCCTTCCCCACTGCTGTGCCTACCGCTTCCCCTTCACTGCGTTGCCAGTGCCACCCCTCCTGCTGGGGGGACACCTGGCTACCTATACTGGGGATAACTATAGACCTAGCTACCTAGTGGCATAGTGGTTAGCGCTCTTGCCTTGCAACGCTGGGTCCCCAGTTCAAATCCCAGCCAGGACAACATCTGCAAGGAGTTTGTATGTTCTCCCCGTATCTGTGTGGGTTTTATCCGGGCACTCTGATTTCCTCCCAAAACATACAGATAAGTTAATTGGCTTCCTCTAAATTGGCCCTAGATTATGATACATACACTACACGATACATACATAGACAAATGACTATGGTAGGGACTAGATTGTGAGCCCCTCTGAGGGACAGTTATTGATAAGACAATAAACTCTGTACAGCGCTGTGTAATATGTCAGCGCTATATAAATACTTGAATAAATAAATATTCTGGGGACATCTACTGTATAGCCCTGGCTACCTGTTCTGGGGACATCTATAGCCCTGGCTACCTATTCTGGGGACATCTATATGCCTGGCTACCTGTTCTGGGGACATCTATAGCCCTGGCTACCTGTTCTGGGGACATCTATAGCCCTGGCTACCTATTCTGGGGACATCTATACGCCTGGCTACCTATTCTGGGGACATCTATAGCCCTGGCTAAATATTTTGGGGACATCTATACCCCTGGCTACCTATACTGGGGATAACTATAGACCTATCTACCTATTCTGGGGACATCTATAGCCCTGGCTACCTATTCTGGGGACATCTATAGCCCTGGCTACATATTATAGGGACATCTATACACCTGGCTACCTATATTGGGGATAACTATAGACCTAGCTACCTATTCTGTGGACATCTATATGCCTGGCTACCTATTTTAGGGACATCTATAGCCCTGGCTACCTATTCTGGGGACATCTATACACCTGGCTATCTATACTGGGGATAACTATAGACCTAGCTACCTATTCTGGGGACATCTATATGCCTGGCTACCTATGCTGGGGACACCTATACACCTGGCTACCTATACTGGGGATAACAATAGACCTGGCTACCTATTGTGGGGACATATATACACCATGCTACCTGTTCTGGGGACATCTATACACCTGGCTTACCTATACTGGGGACATCTATACACTTGGCTACCTAATCTGGGGACACCTATAGGCCTGGTTACTTCCACTGGGGACACCTATAGACCTGGCTACCTATTCTGGGGACTACTATAGACCTGGCTACCTATTCTGGGGACATTTATACACCTGGCTACCTATTATGGGAACTACTGTAGACCTGGCTACCTATTCTGGGGGCATCTATACACCTGGCTACCTATTCTGGGGACACCTATAGGCCTGCTTACTTCCACTGGGGACACCTATAGACCTGGTTACCTATACTGGGGGCACCTATTTTGGGGGGAACTGCTGCCAGATTAACTGTATTTTTGAATAACCGCTGCTGCCAGATTAAGTGTATTTTGGGGAACAGTTGCCAGATTATATGTATGTTGGGGGAACCGCTGCAGACAGATTATGTCTATTTTGGGGGAACTACTGCCAAATTATATGTATTTTGGAGGAACCTCTGCCAAATTACGTGTATTTTTGGTGAAATGCTGTCAGATTACATGTATTTTTGGGGGATACACTACGGCAGAGCTCAAACTTCCCTGGCAGACCTTTTACACCACTGCTAAGGTCATGTATATTTGCCCCCACCCATTACCCTGCCCACATTCTATTGCTTGGCCATGCCCCCTTTTTGGCATGGTGCAGGTTCCTCCTTAGAGGGCGCATTAATAGTCTTTGTCCCTGGGCACTGAAAGCCCTAGCTACGCCTCTGATACTGTTAATCTCTGTGATTACTTAATTCCAATTAAGATTATCCGGTAGTCAGTGTGCTGCTGCGAAGTTTGTGAGGTTATGAAAAGCTTCAGGAACAATTTACCTATCCTTGAACTCATTGGGCTTGATTCACAAAACGGTGCTAACTGTTAGCACAGCTGTTAGCGCGGCTTTGTGCACGTTTTAGCACGTTTTCGTGTGAAAAATCGGGTTATGGTTGTCACGCGCAAAAACTTGTGTTCGCGTGATAACACGAATTTATCATGCAAACGCAAGCCTAATGTGTGAGAAATTTGTTTTAACGCGTGGATGCAAATTTTTGAGCGCAATAACCGTTATCATGCGAAATTTTGCGCAAAGCACTTTTCACAGCGTGCTAACAGTTAGCACCGTTTTGTGAATCAAGCCCATAGATTCTGATCATTTGAAGAGTTTTGAGGAAGGTATTATTTGAAATACAGTGCTGCCAAGCAGCTAAACTTTGGCTTTCAGTCTGTATGTATGAAGAATTAACACATTTTTACCATAGTTTACTTATCATACAACAGCTTCCAATTATTAAAATGTATTATTATTATTATTATTAGTTGTTTACTTAATATTTGCAAGGTGCAGTATTTTAAAGAAGCCTTGGTAAATTAGTAATTTTAGAGCATCTAACTGTTTTTTATTTCACTCCACTCATCAGCTTGCAGAGTACATCCTAAATCTCACTATCCCCATATGCAATTAGCTTTTTCTTCTGAGTTTTCTCCTAGGTGATTTGTTCAGGCGTTGTCAATAAAATCCCTTGCAACCACCAGCAAGCAGGGAAATACTCAAAATAATCTTGATAGTACCTTTACACCTACTTTTCGGTACAATAGTTTCCTGAGAAAACTCGGGAGAAAACGTTAATTGCATTTTGGCCCCAAGATGTTGGGTTTAAAGGTATGGGGCTCAATCTAATTCATATGTTATCCAAGTTTTCTCTTAGGTGATATTTTCCCATTTTATCAATACAATGCCTTATAAGCCAACAGCAAACAAGAAAATACTCAGAATATTTTTTTACGGTAATTTTTCACCTACTTTCTGGTACTTTCTGTAAATTGTGGATGGGAGAAGAAGATCCCAAAGCAGGACTGCAGCCAGGTGTGGCGACAGGAGCAGGTAATGCATTTACTGTACTCACTAGGGATGGTCGGAAATGCCAATTTCCGATTCCGCGATAATTCCGCATTCCGCCATTGCTAAATACCGATTCCGCTTTCCGCTACCAATTTCCGCATTCCAATGCGGAATTTCCGCCGGAAATCACGGAAATTCCGCTCGAATTTAACATTGATTTTCTCAAAAACTATAAGGTCTTTTTCAAAACTTTTTTTTGCATCTTGTTCAGAAGATTCTGTTTAATAAACCCTGAAAATTTGGTGTTTTTAGGACATACAGGGGCTTTGCTATTAACCATTAAAGTCGGCGGATTTTTACTGTAAATGCAGAAAATAGGCAGATGCAGATTTTCTGCATTTTACATTACAGTAAAAATCCGCCAACTTTAGCGGTTTTGAAAAAGACCTTATAGTTTTTGAGAAAATCGATGTTAAAGTCGGGTTGAATATCTGCGATTTCCAGCGGAAATACTCACACTGTACTCACACTGCCTGCACAGGGGGACACCGGCACTGGAGGACACAGGCACAACAGGGGGACACGGACAGTGGTACAACTAGGGGACACTGACAAAGGGGGACACTGGCACAACAGGGGGACACTGACACAGTGTAACACAGGCACAGGGGGCCACTGGCACAACAGGGGGACACAGGTACAACATGGGGACATGGCAGGCACAGGGGGAAACAGCAGGCACAGGAGGAAACAGCACAGGGTGACACAGGAACAGCCAATCACTACACTGACAACGTAGGGGAACATAGGGAGGCAACATGGGAACAGCCAATCATTACACTGTAGTGTTGGGCGAACACCTAGATGTTCGGGTTCGAGAACGTTCGCCGAACATCGCCGCGATGTTCGGGTGTGTGCGCCGAACTCCGAACATAATGGAAGTCAATGGGGACCCGAACTTTCGTGCTTTGTAAAGCTTCCTTACATGCTACATACCCCAAATTAGCAGGGTATGTGCACCTTGGGAGCGGGTACAAGAGGAAAAAAAAATATTTGAAAAAGAGCTTATATTTTTTGAGAAAATAGATTGTAAAGTTTCAAAGGAAAAACTGTCTTTTAAATGCTGAAAATGTCATGTTTCTTTGCACAGGTAACATGCTTTTTACCGCCATGCAGTCATAAATGTAATAAAGAGAAGAGGTTCCATAAACAGGGACTGGTAAAGCTAACCCAGCAGCAGCAGCAGCACACATGATGGAACAGGAGGAGGCGCAGGAGGAGAAGGCCACGCTTTGAGACAAAACAACCCAGGCCTTGCATGAGGACAAGAAGCGTGCGGATATAGCAATGCTTTTTGCCGCCATGCAGTCATAAATGTAATAAAGAGAAGAGGTTCCATAAACAGGGACCGGTAACGCTAACCCAGCAACAGCAGCAGCACACGTGATGGAACAGGAGGAGGCGCAGGAGGAGAAGGCCACGCTTTTTGAGACACAACAACCCAGGCCTTGCATGAGGACAAGAAGCGTGCGGATAGCATGCTTTTTACCGCCATGCAGTCATAAATGTAATAAAGAGAAGAGGTTCCATAAACAGGGACCGGTAACGCTAACCCAGCAGCAGCAGCAGCAGCACACGTGATGGAACAGGAGGAGGCGCAGGAGGAGAAGGCCACGCTTTTTGAGACACAACAACCCAGGCCTTGCATGAGGACAAGAAGCGTGCGGATAGCATGCTTTTTACCGCCATGCAGTCATAAATGTAATAAAGAGAAGAGGTTCCATAAACAGGGACCGGTAACGCTAACCCAGCAGCAGCAGCAGCACACGTGATGGAACAGGAGGAGGCGCAGGAGGAGAAGTCCACGCTTTTTGAGACACAACAACCCAGGCCTTGCATGAGGACAAGAAGCGTGCGGATATAGCAATGCTTTTTGCCGCCATGCAGTCATAAATGTAATAAAGAGAAGAGGTTCCATAAACAGGGACCGGTAACGCTAACCCAGCAGCAGCAGCAGCACACGTGATGGAACAGGAGGAGGCGCAGGAGGAGAAGGCCACGCTTTTTGAGACACAACAACCCAGGCCTTGCATGAGGACAAGAAGCGTGCGGATAGCATGCTTTTTACCGCCATGCAGTCATAAATGTAATAAAGAGAAGAGGTTCCATAAACAGGGACCGGTAACGCTAACCCAGCAGCAGCAGCAGCAGCAGCACACGTGATGGAACAGGAGGAGGTGCAGGAGGAGAAGGCCACGCTTTTTGAGACACAACAACCCAGGCCTTGCATGAGGACAAGAAGCGTGCGGATATAGCAATGCTTTTTGCCGCCATGCAGTCATAAATGTAATAAAGAGAAGAGGTTCCATAAACAGGGACCGGTAACGCTAACCCAGCAGCAGCAGCAGCACACGTGATGGAACAGGAGGAGGTGCAGGAGGAGAAGGCCACGCTTTTTGAGACACAACAACCCAGGCCTTGCATGAGGACAAGAAGCGTGCGGATATAGCAATGCTTTTTGCCGCCATGCAGTCATAAGTGTAATACAGATGAGAGGTTCCATAAACAGGGACCGGCAACGCTAACCCAGCAGCAGCAGCACACGTGATGGAACAGGAGCAGGCGCAGGAGGAGAAGGCCATGCTTTTTGAGACACAACAACCCAGGCCTGGCATGAGGACAAAAAGCGTGCGGAAATAACAATGCTTTTTGCCGCCATGCAGTCATAAGTGTAATACAGATGAGAGGTTCAATAAACAGGGACCGGAAACGCTAAACCATCCCAGATGTTCATTGGTCATGTTACTTGGTTGGGGTCCTGGAGTGTTGCGTAGTCATTTCATATCCAGGATTGATTCATTTTAATTTGAGTCAGACGGTCTGCATTTTCTGTGGAGAGGCGGATACGCCGATCTGTGACGATGCCTCCGGCAGCACTGAAACAGCGTTCCGGCATAACGCTGGCTGCCGGGCAAGCCAGCACCTCTATTGCGTACATTGCCAGTTCGTGCCAGGTGTCTAGCTTCGATACCCAATAGTTGAAGGGTGCAGATGGATTGTTAGACACAGCTACGCCATCTGACATGTAGTCCTTGACCATCTTCTCCAGGCGATCGGTGTTGGAGGTGGATCTGCACGCTTGCTGTTCTGTGGGCTGCTGCTGCATGGGTGTCAGAAAATTTTCCCACTCCAAGGACACTGCCGATACCATTCCCTTTTGGGCACTAGCTGCGGCTTGTGTTGTTTGCTGCCCTCCTGGTCGTCCTGGGTTTGCGGAAGTCAGTCTGTCGGCGTACAACTGGCTAGAGGAGGGGGAGGATGTCAATCTCCTCTCTAAAGTCTTCACAAGGGCCTGCTGGTATTCTTCCATTTTGACCTGTCTGACTCTTTCTTCAAGCAGTTTTGGAACATTGTGTTTGTACCGTGGATCCAGAAGGGTATAAACCCAGTAATTGGTGTTGTCCAGAATGCGCACAATGCGTGGGTCGCGTTCAATGCAGTCTAGCATGAATTGAGCCATGTGTGCCAGAGTCCTACCAGAATCCTCATCATCCTCTTGTGAGCGTTGTGATAGTTGTTGTGATGCATCATAGTCGTCACCTTCTTCCTGGTCTGCTTCTGCTGACCATTCGCGCTGAATTGTGGAAGTCCAACGTGCACCGCTCTGGCCCTCGTCAGTGGTGGCAGGAAATTCCTGCTACAACTCCAGCTGTTCCTCCTCCTCTTCTTCGTCATAGCTGCTGGGGCCAGCGTTTCCTGAGGCGGATGGCCTGATGTTGGTACCATCACGCTGATCGTTTTCTCCTTCAGATTCCCCCAGTTGCATCATGACAGCTGTTTCCTTGATTTTCAACATTGACCTCTTCAGTAAACACAGCAGTGGTATGGTAATGCTGACTGAAGAGTTGTCACTGCTCACAAGCAACGTGGATTGCTCAAAATTTTGGAGGACTTGGCAGAGGTCCAACATGTTGACCCAATCGGATCCACAGAAGCTTGGCAGCTGGCCGGATGCGCCTCGGTACTGCGCCGTCATGTACTGGACCACTGCACTCTTCTGCTCGCAAAAGCAGGCTAGCATGTGCAGCGTAGAATTCCAGCGCGTAGGGGCATCACACAGCAAGCGATGGTGGGGGAGATTGAAGCGCTCCTGCATCTTGGCGAGTGCCCCTGAAGCAGTACTTGAATTTCTACAATGTTTGGCCACTCGTCGCACCTTCAACAGAAGATCGGCCACGCCTGGGTATGTCTTCAGGAACCGCTGAACTACTAGGTTCATCACGTGCGCCAGGCAAGGGATGTGTGTCAGCTTAGCCAACCTTAAAGCGCGAATGAGATTACTCCCATTATCACACACAACCATGCCCGGTTTCAGGTCCAGCGGTGCCAGCCACAAATCCGTCTGTTCCTTTATTCCCCTCCAAATTTCCTCCCCTGTGTGCTGCTTATCCCCAAGGCAGATCAGCTTCAGCAACGCTTGCTGACGCATGCCAACAGCTGTGCTGCACTGCTTCCACGATCCTACTGCTGCTGGGTTAGCGTTTCTGGATGAGGTACAGCTTTGAGATGCGTTGGAGGAGAAGGAGTCAGAGAGGTAGGTGCTGCTGTTGTTATCCAGTGGGAGGGACGGCGATGCAGCTGTTTGCGGCGTGGGCAACACCCGCGCCGTAGCAGGTGAGGAATCGCTGCCAGGCTCCACAAGGTTCACCCAGTGCGCGGTAAGGGAGATGTATCGACCCTGGCCGAACGCACTAGTCCAGGTGTCAGTGGTGATGTGAACCTTGCAGGCAACGGCATTCTTCAAGCTTCGGGTTATTTTGCTGACCACGTGCTCATGCAACTCAGGCACTGCAGAGCGCGCAAAGTGGTAGCGGCTGGGAACCACGTAACGTGGGATGGCCACTGACATCATGCCCTTGAAGCTGTTTGTCTCCACCACTCGATATGGCAGCATTTCACAGGCCAGAAGCTTGGCTATGCTGGCTGTTAGTGCCACGGCCCGGGGGTCATTTGCTGGCAATTTCCTCTTGCGCTCAAACATCTCCGAGACAGACAACTGAACCGTGGGGCTGCACACTGAAGGGCTGTTGGTTGTTGTGTTTGATGAAGACTGGGAGACCTCAAGAGCACTACTCCGGAAAGTGACAGTGTCAGCGTCGTCTGATGTTTGTGAATGTTGTGAACCACGCAATGGCTGGGCTACTGCTGCTGCTGAGGTGGGTCTGGTGGTGAGTCTGGTGAACCCAAGGGAGGCAGTGTTGCTGGTACCCTGTCCTGTCGAGTTTGCCCACAGAGTGGGATGTTTGGATAGCATGTGGCGGCTCATGCTGGTGGTGGAGAGGTTGTTAATACTTTTCCCCCTGCTCAGGCGGGTCTTGCACACCTTGCAAATCGCCATGGTAACATCCTCAGTGCAGTCTTCAAAGAAAGCCCAGACTTTGGAGCACCTGCCTTGCTGGCGATTTCTGTTTGCGCCTCTTTTGCCTCTCACTTGAACTTCCACGCTTGTGGTGCCTGAAATTGCGCGCCGCCTACCTTGTGGCACAAGGCTAACTCGTGCAGCAGTGGGTTCTTCAACAGACTCATCTGTGCTGCTGCTACGACGGCGATGTTCTCGTTCACAAACAAAATCTGGGTCTATGTCCACATTGTCCATACCCTCCTCTTCCATCTCCTCAAACTCGTCATATGTCATTGTGGGGGGCCGCCGCCGTGGAGTAGAGCTCCCCAGAACAACCTCTGCGCAGCTCACTCCAACGTCGTCTTCCAGAGCTTCTCGGCCGACCTCCTGCAATTGCAACCCATCCTGCCCAACTTGCTCTGGGATTTGGGTTTCAAAGTCCTCGGACTCGCCTTGTTGTATTTCAGTGCCCGGTGCATTTCCCACAGTTAATGGTTGTGAATCCGGGCACAACATTTCTGGCTGTTCCTCCATTGACCTTTCAAAGGTGGAAGTTTGTTGGCCTGGGAATAGCTCCTGCGAATACCCCATTGTGTCCTGAGGTAATTTATCGGACTGGTTATCTGGCAGTTGTGTGCGTGGTGTCGCTGCCGGTTGTGTCAGCTTTGTGCCCACTGGCTCCTTGTAACTGGCTGAGGACTCGGACCTCGTGCGTGATGTGCTGGTGCTGCTTAACCCACTGCTGGACGCTTGAGAGGTCATCCAAGTAATTATCTGGTCCTGTTCCTTTGGATCTGTGAGGGTTGTTGTCCTGGACAACATGAGCGGTATTGAGTGGGTTTTCTTGGGTGCTCCCCTGTGGCCTGTACGTGAACCGTCAGGGGAACCACCTCTTCCCTTGCCCCTCCCTCTTTCACCGGATTTCTTCCTCATTTCACTTATCCTTAAAGTACACGCTGACTGGCAGCAGTACAGTGGCAGTACAGAAATGCTATACAGTGGTGGGTGAGCGGTGTACCACTATTGCCAGCAGACACAGAGTGGCAGTAAACACAATGCTATATAGTGTGGCTGAGCCGTGTACACAGAGTGGCAGTAAACACAATGCTATATAGTCTGGCTGAGCCGTGTACACACAGTGGCAGTAAACAATGCTATATAGTCTGGCTGAGCCGTGTACACAGAGTGGCAGTACACACAATGCTATATAGTCTGGCTAAGCGGTGTACACAGAGTGGCAGTACACACAATGCTATATAGTCTGGCTGAGCCGTGTACACACAGTGGCAGTACACACAATGCTATATAGTCTGGCTGAGCGGTGTACACAGAGTGGCAGTAACCAATGCTATATAGTCTGGCTGAGCGGTGTACACACAGTGGCAGTACACACAATGCTATATAGTCTGGCTGAGTGGTGTACACAGAGTGGCAGTAACCAATGCTATATAGTCTGGCTGAGCGGTGTACACAGAGTGGCAGTACACACAATGCTATATAGTCTGGCTGAGCGGTGTACACAGAGTGGCAGTACACACAATGCTATATAGTCTGGCTGAGCGGTGTACACACAGTGGCAGTACACACAATGCTATATAGTCTGGCTGAGCGGTGTACACAGAGTGGCAGTAAACAATGCTATATAGTCTGGCTGAGCGGTGTACACAGAGTTGCAGTACACACAATGCTATATAGTCTGGCTGAGCGGTGTACACAGAGTGGCAGTACACACAATGCTATATAGTCTGGCTGAGCGGTGTACACACAGTGGCAGTACACACAATGCTATATAGTCTGGCTGAGCGGTGTACACACAGTGGCAGTACACACAATGCTATATAGTCTGGCTGAGCGGTGTACACAGAGTGGCAGTAAACAATGCTATATAGTCTGGCTGAGCGGTGTACACAGAGTGGCAGTACACACAATGCTATATAGTCTGGCTGAGCGGTGTACACAGAGTGGCAGTACACACAATGCTATATAGTCTGGCTGAGCGGTGTACACAGAGTGGCAGTACACACAATGCTATATAGTCTGGCTGAGCGGTGTACACAGAGTGGCAGTAAACAATGCTATATAGTCTGGCTGAGCGGTGTACACAGAGTGGCAGTACACACAATGCTATATAGTCTGGCTGAGCGGTGTACACACAGTGGCAGTACACACAATGCTATATAGTCTGGCTGAGCGGTGTACACAGAGTGGCAGTAAACAATGCTATATAGTCTGGCTGAGCGGTGTACACAGAGTGGCAGTACACACAATGCTATATAGTCTGGCTGAGCGGTGTACACAGAGTGGCAGTACACACAATGCTATATAGTCTGGCTGAGCGGTGTACACAGAGTGGCAGTAAACAATGCTATATAGTCTGGCTGAGCCGTGTACACAGAGTGGTAGTACACACAATGCTATATAGTCTGGCTAAGCGGTGTACACAGAGTGGCAGTACACACAATGCTATATAGTCTGGCTGAGCCGTGTACACACAGTGGCAGTACACACAATGCTATATAGTCTGGCTGAGCGGTGTACACAGAGTGGCAGTAACCAATGCTATATAGTCTGGCTGAGCGGTGTACACAGAGTGGCAGTACACACAATGCTATATAGTCTGGCTGAGCGGTGTACACAGAGTGGCAGTACACACAATGCTATATAGTCTGGCTGAGCGGTGTACACACAGTGGCAGTACACACAATGCTATATAGTCTGGCTGAGCGGTGTACACAGAGTGGCAGTAAACAATGCTATATAGTCTGGCTGAGCGGTGTACACAGAGTGGCAGTACACACAATGCTATATAGTCTGGCTGAGCGGTGTACACAGAGTGGCAGTACACACAATGCTATATAGTCTGGCTGAGCGGTGTACACACAGTGGCAGTACACACAATGCTATATAGTCTGGCTGAGCGGTGTACACACAGTGGCAGTACACACAATGCTATATAGTCTGGCTGAGCGGTGTACACAGAGTGGCAGTAAACAATGCTATATAGTCTGGCTGAGCGGTGTACACAGAGTGGCAGTACACACAATGCTATATAGTCTGGCTGAGCGGTGTACACAGAGTGGCAGTACACACAATGCTATATAGTCTGGCTGAGCGGTGTACACAGAGTGGCAGTACACACAATGCTATATAGTCTGGCTGAGCGGTGTACACAGAGTGGCAGTAAACAATGCTATATAGTCTGGCTGAGCGGTGTACACAGAGTGGCAGTACACACAATGCTATATAGTCTGGCTGAGCGGTGTACACACAGTGGCAGTACACACAATGCTATATAGTCTGGCTGAGCGGTGTACACAGAGTGGCAGTAAACAATGCTATATAGTCTGGCTGAGCGGTGTACACAGAGTGGCAGTACACACAATGCTATATAGTCTGGCCGAGCGGTGTACACAGAGTGGCAGTACACACAATGCTATATAGTCTGGCTGAGCGGTGTACACAGAGTGGCAGTAAACAATGCTATATAGTGTGGCTGAGCCGTGTACACAGAGTGGCAGTAAACAATGCTATATAGTCTTGATGAGCGGTGTACACAGAGTGGCAGTAAACAATGCTATATAGTCTGGCTGAGCGGTGTACACAGAGTGGCAGTACACACAATGCTATATAGTCTGGCTGAGCGGTGTACACAGAGTGGCAGTACACACAATGCTATATAGTCTGGCTGAGCGGTGTACACAGAGTGGCAGTAAACAATGCTATTTAGTCTGGCTGAGCGGTGTACACAGGGTGGCAGTAAACAATGCTATATAGTCTGGCTGAGCGGTGTACACAGAGTGGCAGTGAACAATGCTATATAGTCTGGCTGAGCCGTGTACACAGAGTGGCAGTAAACAATGCTATATAGTCTGGCTGAGCCGTGTACACAGAGTGGCAGTAAACAATGATATATAGTCTGGCTGAGCGGTGTACACAGAGTGGCAGTAAACAATGCTATATATAGTGTGGCTGAGCGAGGTACACAGTGGCAGTAAACAATGCTATATATAGTGTTGCTGAGCGAGCGGTGTACTACTGTTCCCAGCAGCGACACACAATGACTGGGGGGACCCTGGCTAGCGTGGCTGGAGCGCGAACTACCCTGCCTGCCTACCCAAAGCTAAACCCACAGACAAATGGCGGAGATATGACGTGGTTCGGGTATTTATTTACCCGAACCACGTGACCGTTCGGCCAATCAGAGCGCGTTCGGGCCCGAACCACGTGACCCGTTCGGCCAATCAGAGCGCGTTCGGGTTCCAAACCACGTGACCCGTTCGGCCAATCACAGCGCTAGCCGAACGTTCGGGGAACGTTCGGCCATGCGCTCTTAGTTCGGCCATATGGCCGAACGGTTTGGCCGAGCACCATCAGGTGTTCGGCCAAACTCGAACATCACCCGAACAGGGTGATGTTCTGCAGAACCCGAACAGTGGCGAACACTGTTCGCCCAACACTATTACACTGTCCCCTTATGTGGTCAGTGTAATAGTATGTAGTGTAACTGGGGGGGGGGGGGGGTGAAAAGTCCTTAAGATGTCTCTGAATCATAGACGCACCTAGGTTTTGTTTTTTATTTTTTTCCTGATTTTTGCCCTCAAAATCTGGGTGTGTGTTATACGGCGAAAAATACGGTATTTAGTTCGAGAATGCTAAAAAGTTATTTTAATCAGAAGATGAAAAATAATCGCCTGGAAGAAAATGTAGGAGAATAACAGAATTGGGCTGGGCCCACAGGGAGATATGATGGTGAGCAATAGGTTGAGTATCAGTGAATGCTGCTATATTTTATAGTATTTTTCCTATTCTGATTCCACTGAAAAGACTTTTCTCTAATCAGTTTTAGTAGCAGTTCAAAAGCAAATGGAAAGTGTAGTAAAAACATGAAGGTTACAGAGTACAAAGCAAAGCCATATTAACCAATTCACCACTAAGGGGTTTTTACCCTTAAGGATCAGAGCAATTTCCACCTGTCAGCGCTCCTCCCATTCATTCGACAATAACTTTATCCCTATTTATCACACATAAATAATCTATACCTTGTTTTGTTTTTGGGCCACAACTTAGGTTTTTTTGGGGGGTGATATGTGTTTTCAGTAAACATTCTATTACAATTGGGGCATTTTCTCAGCAAACAGGGAAATAAACAATTGTTTAACAAAACTCTATTGCAGTTTGAACAGATTTGCATGGGTCAAGGCCCTGGCTGTGAGGAATACACTTTCCATATTGCACTTACCACTAAAAAACAGAGCATAACTGCATACATGTTTTTGTGATGATCAGTGGAAAATAATATTTTCTCATAAATATTTTATTGCTTCAAGAAGCAGATTACAAAATGTTCTATTGGTGGCATACCCCAGATACATTGCCCAAACTTTTTCCTGGCTCTTCTTTCATTTACTTGAGATGGGGATCAAAAAGAAGCTCCCTGCTCCATATCTTCTGGCAGTGTACAAGACTCAGCCACTTTTGTTGGGATGTTAAGAAATATATGTTTCAAACTTTCAGTTAACAGATAAAGTACCATGAAAAAAAAACAGTTGAAAAAGTTGCGGGCAAAAATAGGCGCAATTGTTATTTATCAATATATGTGGGCATAATTGTTATTTATCGTAATATAGAAAGCCGTTACGCTATTTAGCGAGCGGCTGCAATTGAATTGAAATTTATTGTATTATTGGTAGCGGGGATCTGGGGGTGTTAACCTCCCTGGCGTTCAATTTCTCCAGGATTTCTATGCAAAAAGTGATCCAATTAATTTTAATAACCTTTTTTTTCCCTGTAACTTGCCAAAATGTGTCAAGCAAGGGTCTAGTATACAGTGCAGGAGAGTATTAATGTGTATGCACATCAATGTTGTTCACATCATGTTTTTTATGGATGTGTATAACTGTCAATACTGCTAGGGAGGTTAAGGTTAGGCACCACTGGGGGGGTCTTAGGGTTAGGCACCACCAGAGGGGTCTTATGGTTAGGCACCACCAGGGGGGTCTTAGGGTTAGGCACCATCAGGTGGGACTTAGGATTAGGCACCACCAAGGGGGGGACTTAGTGTTAGGTACCACCAGGGGAGTCTTAGGGTTAGGCACGGCCAGGGGGTCTTAGGGTTAGGCACCACCAGGGGGGTTTTAGGGTTAGGCACCACCAGGGGGGTCTTAAGGTTAGGCACCACCAGGGGAGTCTTAGCTTAGGGTTAGGCACCACCAGGGGAGTCTTAGCTTAGGGTTAGGCACCACCAGGTGACGTGAAGGTTCTGTGTGAGAGTAGGGAGAGGTTAGGTTATAGTTAGGTTCAACATTATTGGTAAATTTACAGATAATGTAATACCACAATTCAATCTTTATTTACCGTTTATTGTTATCGATTTTGTTATTTAATGTTAAGCTTAAATTGTTATTTACCAATATCGCCAGTAATATCGTTATTTAACGTTGCTCCTAAATTAGCCTGCGGCTTTTTCAAATGTATACCCACCGGAGAACCTATTGCCCAACAACAGCTGGTCCCACCATAAATAAGAAAGAAATCTTTAACCAGACAACTTGTTAATGCAGCAAGGTCCTTAGTCGTGGAATGGCTGGTAGAACTACGGTAAGTGTCATTTTACTCAAAGAATGAAGGCTCTCACTGCCACCATTCACAACAAGTAGAAAGATTACTGCAACACAAGAAAACTGCTGCATACCAATATTTAGAGTATCAGTGAATGTGACATTCTCTGTTAGGGTTCGTTCACTGATCTGTTTTTCATTTAAACTGATTAATTTGTTACAATGACATCTGCTTTCCATCTGGTTCCTTTCCATCTCCACCTTCTCAGAATTTCCCAATGTCCATTCGGGTTTTTGGCACTGCTGATACTAATGCTCAGTTCCACTGCATTGAAGAAATGCCAGTATTCTGATCCCAGAGCCCCATCAGAAGCATCACAGGCATCTATTGGTTTGCAAAAGACCAATTGGAATCCTTCCTGAGCACCAGGGAGGATTTTTATTGGTCCACTACTCCAACTACCAATTAGAATCCTCCCTGGGTAGTGATGATTTCAATTGGTCTTTTGAAAACCAATTGTAGCCTGCTTCTGCTGGAGCTCTGGGGTCGGTATACCCGAGTTTTCTTTGGTGCAGGGACCCGAGCAGTAGTGTAAGCGGTGCAAAGGACTTACATAAATGATGGCAGTTGAGTATTTTGTGAAACTACATAATGAGCAACCTAGTGAAAATGGACACAGACCGTTCTCGTGGCTAGTATTGAATCTTTCCGCCTTCGTCACCATCCGTTGCCATCCACATCATCCAGTGGATCTGAAAAAGTTATACAGGCCCCAAAGTTTCATTCTGTTCACCGAAATGGATTGAATGGAACAGATCTGTTTTGAATGAACTTAAATGGATCCTATTGCTTGCAATGGACACTATTTGCGTGCAGCAATTTCTTCACTCTGCATCACTACACAGTGACGCACAATATTAGTCAATGAAAGTGCACAGTAAAATATGTGCACATGAGCATAAAGCATGACCTCTTTGCCTGTGTTGCATTGCAGGAAACCACAAATGTTCTTTTTTACTTGTATTCAAAATACATCAGCATTGAAAGGGATGTGGAGGCTGCCATATTTATTTCCTTTTGAACAAAACCAGTTGCCTGGCATCCTGCTGATCACTCTGGCATTAGTAGATCTGAATCACACACCTGAAACAAGCATGTGGCAAATCTTGTCAGATTTCATGTCAGAAACATCTGATCTGCTGCATGCTTGTGCAGGGTCTATGGCTAAAAGTATTAGAGGTAGAGGCTCACCAAGAAAGCCAGGTGATATGCATTGTATAAAAGGAAACCAATATGTAAGCCTCAATGTCCCTCTAACTTTAGGTGTCCTTTAAGTACAGGATTTATTTGCATTCTTTCAGTACAGTTCCATTTAGTTCCGTTAGACTGCAAACTTTTTTTTTATTAGCGGGGCCTTATATTTGAGTTATATTTAACCCTCCTGGCGGTCTATTAGAAACCGCCAGGGGGCAGCGCAGCAGTTGTTTTTTTATTTATTTTTTTCTAAATCATGTAGCGAGCCTAGGGCTCGCTACATGATAGCCGCTGTGCAGCGGCATCCCCTCACCCGCTTTTGCACTGGTTCAAAGAACGGGATTTCCTGGAGGGTTTCCCCCGTCACCATGACGTCAAAGGGAGCCCCAATCCACCCCTCAGCGCTGCCTGGCACTAATTGGCCAGGCAGAGCACGGGGTCTGGGGGGAGGGTGTGGCGCGGCGAGCGGCGGCTATTCGGCGCAGAGCGGCGGCAATCAGAGTGCACACGCAGCTAGCAAAGTGCAAATTGGCCCAGCAGGGCCTGAGAAATCCTCCTGCGCGCCATAGCCGAGCTCAGCTCAGGCTTACCGCCAGGAAGGTTAATGCTCGGGTAGGGGCTCCTACAACTAATCACATATCCAAGTATCTGCCTTCTGTTTTCTTTTGTCCTCTTTTCCTTGCTGTTTTTCTTGGGTAGCACTTTGGTAATACCTTTTGTGTATACAGTATATCAGTAAGCATGAACCTGAACCAAGCAAAATCCTCATAAAGACCACACCACACACCATTAGGTCAATATTGTACAAATGAGCTTTATTGAAGTTTACAGTTACACAAGAATAAGTTAAAAACAATTAAAACCAAGAGGTCCAGGTATCACACATATATTAAATAATTCATAATATACAGTTCAAATAATGAGCCCAACCCCTTCCTCTACTCAAAATATATTGCATACAGTAAAGCTGGATGGTGAGTAAAGTGACTAGTGCTATCAATAAATCATTGAATATCATGAAACTATGTGCAAAAATGTATCATAAAGTGCATACAGTGAAGAGGTAGCACAAAGAATAAAGCTCTAAATAAAGTGCACCAAATGAGGAAGAACCCCCAAACAGGGGTAAAGATGCGTGATGTCAGTGGTCCAACCGGGACCAGAAATATGAAACACCCAAAGCATGAAGGAAAAAACTCACCAAAACGTGAAGGGAGGACCTCACCACAGCATAGCAAAAGAGGAGGAAAGGCAGTGTGAGCCTGGAGCCAGCCTTCACAATTCGCTGCTCACGGCGGCTTCAACCGGGCATAATGAACGCTGGCGCATCCCTAACTTAAATAGGAAGTGCATCACAGAAAGGGGGCGGATCGTCAAAGTCAAACAGTGTACTTGGCCACATGATGCTGGTGACCGACTTCATCGAAATACCATCGGGTTATGGCTTCGTATTTGGCTGAATAAAATGAAAAAATTGATATAATTTATGTATTTGAGATTGTATGTACATATTTGCTTTTTGACCACTAGATGACTTTATCAGCCTTTATTCAATTGTCTATTGTGCATTTGTCATTGAGGTACAATAACTTTGTTAATTGTTAAGTGCTCTATTGTTTGATATATCTTCTCTTGCATCCCTTATAAACGCATGTTGTCATATATTCTATATGTATTACTAATCTACAATAGCTTCCTATGTTCCCTCTGGTCCTCTCTTCTTTTTCTCTAATGCATGTATTTCAGCGCAATGGCGCTTTATACTATAGCTTATGGTTTTCATGACGGCGCATCCCCACCTGACTTGTGACGCTCTGAGGGGAAGCGCTCCAAGTGAGCGCGGCATCCTTCTCTGTGTATGTGGCCACGTACACTGTTTGACTTTGACGACCTGCTCCCTTCCTGTGACGCACTTCCTATTTAAGTTAGGGACGCGCCGGCGTTCATTATGCCCGGTTGAAGCCGCCGTGAGCGGCAAATCACAAAGGCTGGCTCCAGGCTCACACTGCCTTTCCTCCTCTTTTGCTATGTTGTGGTGAGGGCCTCCCTTCACGTTTTGGTGAGTTTTTTCCTTCATGCTTTGGGTGTTTCATATTTCTGGTCCCGGTTGGACCACTGACATCACGCATCTTTACCCCTGTTTGGGGGTTCTTCCTCATTTGGTGCACTTTATTTAGAGCTTTATTCTTTGTGCTACCTCTTCACTGTATGCACTGTATGATACATTTTTGCACATGGTTTCATGATATTCAATGATTTATTGATAGCACTAGTCACTTTACTCACCCCCCAGCTTTACTGTATGCAATATATTTTGAGTAGAGTAAGGGGTTGGGCTCATTATTTGAACTGTATATTAGAAATTATTTCATATGCGTGTGATACCTGGACCTCTTGGTTTTAATTGTTTTTAACTTATTCTTGTGTAACTGTAAACTTCAATAAAGCTCATTTGTACATTATTGACCTAATGGTGTGTGGTGTGGTCTTTATGAGGATTTTGCTTGGTTCAGGTTCATGCTGAATGTTTTTTGATCCTCCTTTGCACACACTTTAAATTAATTTTTGTGAAGGACTTAATGAGCTTTTTGACCCCCCTTTTTTGTACTGGTGCTACCCATATTTTTGAGGTATATTACATTATATCAGTATTCTCAAAAGGGACATGGGTTTATGAGTTTAAAGCTAATAAGATGCTTCTCTAAATACATTGATCTTTTGCAACTCTGTTGACAGCAAGAGGCTATTTTTTTTAAAGTGACACTGAAGCGAAAATAAACGTATGATATAGTGAATTGTACGTGTAGTACTTCTACCATGTTTCCCCTAGAGTAAGACTTACCCCGAAAGTAAGGCCTCCCTTATATTTCAAGAAATCTTGAAATATAAGACCTACTCCAAAATTAAGACCTAGCTGGGGGGAGGCTATGTGTATGGGGAGGTGTGTGGTCTCTTACCGCACCTCCCTTGTGGCTGCGTCCCCCTCCGTTCCAAGTAATTCCTCCGGTGGTGGCGGCGGCGGCATTGTAATCAATCTGTGAGGGCGCCCACATGCAGTACGCTAGGCCAGCTCTGCACTGGCGCTGCATTAATCAATATGCGCCTGGGACACATCAGCCGGGCGCACATGATGACAGGAAGAGAGCGCCAGCGCAGAGCCGGAACTAGCATACTGCGTGAGGGTCAAAGGGCGCCCTCACAGATTGATTACTAAGCCACCGCTGCCACCGGAGGAATTACCGGTACTTGGAACAGAGCAGGACGCAGCCACAAGGGAGTTGCGGTAAGAGCCTTCCCATACACATAGCGTCTAGCCCCTCCCACCCCCGAAAATAAGCCCTAGCACATGTTTCCTCCCCAAAAAGAATATAAGACAGTGTCTTATATTCGGGGAAAGATGGTAAGAAATAAGGCATAAGTAGCAAATAAATTATTATAATATTGTTCCCAAAGAAACTTCAGTTGTTACAGTATCTATGCAAAAGAGCCTCTCGGAGCTCTCTGACTCAACTTTAGTTGCTGTTTTCTGGAGCACTTATACATCAAAGAAACAGACAGATTTAGATAAGATTTTTACTGCAGAAAGGTTGAAAAGGTCATTATTTCTGCTTTGTTTTTTAGCTTAAAAGACAGAGCGGGGTGTTAAAACTGCAACTGTGACAGAATGATGCAATATTATAAATAAAAGCTATATATCTGAAAATAAAAATATGAGACTATTTTCTTTGCTACTAATGTTCTTTTAACTATCCCTACTACACATACAATTCATTATATCATCAGTGTCACTTTAACCCCCCTGGCAGTAATCCCGACCATAGCTCGGGCTAAGATGTGTAAGATGGAAGCGGTAAGCCCGAGCTACGCACAGGTTAGCTAAATTTGCAGCTCCTGCTGCTTACCAGGGTCCCGGGACTCCAGGGATCTTCTGCCGGCCACCGGGATCTCCAGCTTCTCTCTTCTTTCTGGATCCCAGTTGCCAATATCGGCGTTGTGGCGGTACGGAGACGTGTGACGTCATCCAGGGGGCGGCACCACAATTAAAGTGACCTGAACTCAAGCACAGGACAGAAGGAAAAATGCAGCATGCACACATGGAAAGAGTGTAGCCTGCCTAATCCCCCACCTGGAATCCCCCATCTGGATCAGATCTCTTGAGAGCGAATGAGATTTCACGGTACTTTGCGCGGGAATCGTCAGCAATCTTAGCAATGTAATACGCTGTGACGGTCGTTATTGTGGTGCAGCTTTCGAGTGGTTGTGCACCTGTATCCAAGTCACGATATAGCTGAAGTGACCGTTGGGTGCTCAAAAATTGTCAGTCATCGGCAAAATCGCAACATGGATACATAGCTTTACTGTTACCGATTTTGCCTGGATTTTGACTGCCCTCTCTCTGCCACCTGTACTAACCTCTGCCTGGATTTTGACTATTCTCTGCCTGCCGCGTAAGCAAAGGGAAAAAAGAGTGAAAGGAATCACGCTTCTACTGCCTTCATTGTGATGTCGCCCTCTGTGCCAGTACCTGTTTCAAAAAATACCTCACGCGGGAGGTGTATTTGGTGTATATGTACATACTGTATAGTCTGGTGCCTTATTTGTACAGGAGCTTACTATGCAGGCGTAGTGCAAAGTTTTCTCGTACTGCGTCTGTGCAGTAAGCTCCCTGAGACATGAGTGGGAGCGAGGACATGGGCAGCCATGGCCATGCAGCCAAAGTGACATTCATCTATTTAGGCGAAAAATTGGACAGTGAACCACGGCGAGGAATGGAGGATTCTTGAGTGATGGAGTGGGACAGGATATCTGCAGGAGGCCATTAGAAGCCCCAGGTAAGTAAAACTTTTTTGTTTTTAGATACCGTCACAGAACCCCTTTAATATAAACTGCATTAAATGTTATTTTTTTTTATTATTATTATACCAGTACTATCTTACCTAGTTTACAATCCATCTTGAGCAAAATGTGAAGTTTAGCTTACATTGTACATCACGTTCTAAAAGACAAAAATAAATAACTAAAATTATTTGGTGCAGTTTATACAAAAATAACTAGCATACATAACACCAGTAGCTACATATTTTAATTAGCTTTGGAAATTAATATTTGTATAATAGTTTTTATATTTTTTCCAAATAAAATGTTTATTAAGTGATCATTTTCTTAACGAGAATCTGTAACCTCATATAATTGAACATACCAGCCTGTAGGTTTTCATCTCCTGCCCCCCTCTGTCACATTTGCACTACTCCCCACAAGGATTATGGCCAAAAAAAGCAGTTTTATAAACTGTTTTTGTAAACAAAAAATATGGCTGCCAAACAGGAAGTTCATCATAATATTGCATGTTCCTGTAAACTGCATTACAATGTCTATGAAAGATTACATTATTGAACAATAAATTCAGCCTTTAGAGTTTATTTCATAGTTTAGAAGAAGTTTTACCTTGTAAAGAATGCACCACTGCTCCTTATGGCATCATACACGCCTTCTTAAACAGGAACGGTCACGAAAATCTTAAAATTTAAAACACATACAAATAAGAAGTATGTTTCTCCCAGAGTAAAATGAGCCATAAATTACTTTTCTCCTATGTTGCTGCCACTTACAGTAAGTAGTAGATATCTGACAGAACTGACAGGTTTTGGGCTAGTCCATCTCTCCATAGGGGATTATTAGAATGGCCTTTATTATTTATACAGACATTCCCTGAAAATTATTAATACAAAGATGCTGGCCAGCCTCCTTGCTCGGTGCGCACTATTTTGGCAGTTGGATGGAGCAACTGCCATTCACTAAGTGCTTTTAAAAATAAAGAAAACCCTGAGAACCCCCCTAAGAGAAGATGAGCTGGTCCAAAATCTGTCGGTAATGTCAGATTTCTACTACTTACTGTAAGTGACAGCAACATAGGAGAAAAGTAATTTGTGGCTCATTTTACTCTGGGAGAAATGTACTTCTTATTTGTAAGTGTTTTAAATTTTAAGATTTTTGTGACAGTTCCTCTTTAAGGAAAATACATGGGCCCATATGAAATGAACTTTTTCTCCAGATTTTTCTCCTAGGTGATATTTTCAAACCCTATCAACAAAAAGCATTTTAAACCACCAGCAAGCAAGAAAATAGTCAAAATAATTTTGATTTGACCTTTTCACCATTTTTTTGGTACTTTTTAAATTGCAAAGTGCTAAAAATGTTAAAGTGACCCAGAGAAGTCAGCTATTAAAGATGTTTTACTTACCCGGGCTTCCACCAGCCCCATAAGCACAGTTGTGTCCTCCTGCTTGCCTCCATTAAGCTGTGATCACTTCCCAGTATTCGGCTCAGTCGGGCCCAGTATTACTCATTGATGTCAGCCGGGGGTAGGAGACTTCCGGCTGACATCAATGAGTAATACTGGGCCCGACTGAGCAGCAGAAAGCCCCCTGCTGACATCACTGAGCTGAATACTGGAGCTGATCGCAGCTTAACAAAGGCAGGCTGGAGTACGGTGAGGGATGCATCTGTGCTTATGGGGCTGGAGGAAGCCCCGGCTAAGTAAAATATCTTTAATAATGCTCATCTCTGGTACACTTTAAAGAGAAGATGAAACATAATCTAGGCGAATACTTGGTAGAAAAAGTAAATTGAATAAGCACCATAATAGACTTCTAAAAACACAAAACAACAATACTAATACAAGTTATAACCCCTGTAATAAATACGCACAACAATTGTATGTACTCATGTGCAGCATTTTGGCTTCTCCCCCCCTATAACTAGTAAATATGCAGCCACCACATCCCCTCTTCCATAACTATATAAGATATAAAATATTTCCACTTGTAGTGTTTCTCACTATATTGCTTTCAGTGGCTATAGTACCCTCAACTTTAGTGCTCTCCATTAGTGCCCACTGTTAAAGGACACCCGAGGTGAAAATAAACTAATGAAATAAACAATTGTATCTATCCTCCTTCTCCTAAAATTACTTTGACATATATTCCACAGTTTTATTTTATGTTTAAATCTACATTTTAAGTTTTAACTGTTTTATTGTTTTTGCTCAATGACACATTCATTGAAGTATGCCAGAGCTAAAATCTATGAACTATTGACTCTTTGTATCTCTTTCCTGCTCTCAGAAGCCATTTTCTGTTAGGAAAGTGTTTTATAGTTGGAATTTTTTTTATCAGTGAGGATCACATTGTAGTCACTTCCTGTCTGAGTCAGGGCTGAGTCAGCCACTTGCATACCTGTTATTTAACTCTTTTAGGCAGAGAAAGAAAAAAAGGAAATCAGCATAGTTATTTGTGTGCTAGGCACTGTACGTACCCATGTCTATCTTACCATGTCACATGTCACCTCGGGTATCCTTTAATAGTGTTGTCTATTATAGCAATGTTGTCCTATAGTCCTCTATTGCAATGCTCCAACTTATGATGTTCCCTATTATAATATCTTCAGTTTAGTGTCTTCCAGTATATTGCCTTTCATTATATTTCCTTGAAGCTCCCTGTACAGCTCATTGAGTTGTAATACTCTTCCAAGTGCCCTCTTATGGTATCCCTGTTATGATGTCCTTCAGGCACATGCAGAGGTGGGGGGAGGGGGCTCTGGGTACCCAAGCCCCCCCCCTTTAAATTTCCATAAAAAGACCCCTTTGGCTGTAAAAACTAAGCTCTGCCTCTGGCCGTAATAATCTCGGCCCCTTCTCGCAGGAAGCCCCACCCACAGGAAGCTCCTTCCATCTGGGACACTTTGGAGTAAAGAAGTGACATACAGGAATCCTGGTGTAACCATCCCCACAGCTGTGTGGGAGCAGGTAAGATAGTGTCTCTATGACAGCAGTGACTTCTACCTCCCCCAGCATCCACAGTGACCTCTCCCTCAACCTTGCACCCACAGGCACCTCTCCCTCTACATAGGACCCACATAGGACCCATACTGACCTCTCCCTCCCCAGCATTAGCACTGCAGTGATCCTGCCTCACCCAGCACCCACACTGCCCCCTCCCTCCCCCAGCACCTACAGTGGCTTTTACCTCCCCCAAATGCACCCTTCCTGTCCCCAGCAGCCCCCATAGTGACCTCCTACAGGACCTAAACTGACCTCTCTCTCTCCCAGCACCCCCAATGACCTCCCCTTCCTGCAGCACTCACACTGACCTCTACTTCTGTACCCACAGGACAACCAATACCCCCTAGCCAGAAACTAGGAGGGGGGCGTGCAGGGAGGAGGCTGCTTTTTTAAATTTGAGCACTCCCCACATAAGAACCCTTTGCACAGCCCTGATATCCTCTATTACTGAGCTCTGTTATAGTGCCTGCCACTATAGATCCCCAGTTTTAATGCCCCCACTGAAGTGCCTCAATTTCACACGGAGGGCAGGGATTTCAAGACCATATGTGGAATACGTCTCCTAGGGGTGAGAAGATGACACTTTATCATGTGCGATTTTATATCTTGGCAACTTATTAGGTTTAAAGCAATTAAAGCAATATATAATTTATAATTTAGGTACTCTTTAAAGCGGAATATAACATTATTTACAGCATATTTGTCACGATCGGTGTAGCAGAGAGAGGGTCTGATTACCAGTGAACTGCAGTATCACCGAAAATGCAGAATATACCCGATTATCGATGATCTGCAGTATCACCGATAATCCGATATAACGCTAACCTCTGAACACCTGAGTAGTGTAAGTGCTTGGTGCAACAGTAATACCTTGAGGACTAAGCCTCAGAAACAAGTGCCGTACAGTATGAAGTACTGCAGCAATACAGATTCCTTCCGAAGGCCTGGACTCTCCCAGGGGAGGAGTCAGGCGGAGCGTAGGAAGGACAGAACGTGAGTGACACCTAGGAGAGAGTGTCACTAACAGATCTGGGAACTGCCTCTAACAGTAGGGTCAGTTCTCGAAGTCAGGGAAGCCAGGTCGTAACACACGGACAAATACAGTACAGATACAGAACGCAGAGGCGGAGACTAATAAACAAGCAGGGTTCGGCAACAGGGTATCAGAAATATCGGGGTACAGAATCAGGAGTCAGATGCAGAGTCTAAGAGCGAGCCGAGGTTCAGCAACAGGGTATCAGAATGACAAGGTACAAGATCAGAATACAGAAGAATAGTAACAAGCTTGAGGAACCTGAGGAGCAGGTTCCCAATGAATACAGGATGGGCCCTGGGGCAGTAAATACAGAGCTGGCCCTGTGGAGCAGGTGCCCAGCAAATACAGCGCTGGCCCTGGGGAGCAGGTGCCCAGCAAATACAGAGCTGGCCCTGGGGAGCAGGTGCCCAGCAGATACAGAACTGGCCCTGTGAAGCAGGTGCCCAGCACATACAGTGCTGGCCCTGGGGAGCAGGTGCCCAGCAGATACAGAACTGGCCCTGTGAAGCAGGTGCCCAGCAAATACAGTGCTGGCCCTGAGGAGCAGGTGCCCAGCAAATACAGAGCTGGCCCTGTGAGCAGGTGCCCAGCAGATACAGAGCTGGCCCTATGGAGCAGGTGCCCAGCACATACAGGCATGAACTATCTCCTAGCGATAGAGATAGTTCTCAGGGTCGGGAAGGCCAAGTCGGCAACTCACAGACAAACAAAGTACAGGATCAGAAGACAGAGGCAGTGTAGTCAGACAGGCAGAAAGTCATAACAGATAATCACAATCAAACTAGTACTTTAGACTATCAACAGAATCTAGCTAAGTGTAGGATTACAGCTCCAGCTGGTCCCGGCACACTTTTGGATCTGACTAAGGGTTGCAACGACAGGCAACCAGCAACTGACCAAGCAGCAGAATATATAGTTGCTGGACACTGCCGCCCCGCCCGAACCATTCAACCAATCATGAGTCCTGCAGGAGTCAGATGACCTTCCTGATCAGCTGACACTTCCCTTGCTAGTATAAAGGTCCTGGATTCAGGCCCGCGCGTGCATAGCTCTCCATCTGCCTAAGTGCACTAACAGACCCAGCCACACCAAGCACATGCTGCTGCATGCAAACAGCCGCTTTGCTGTCAGGACCTGCGGCGGCTTTTCTGCGTTCCACCACACACCCAGACGCGAGCAAACCGCCGCGTAGGACGCGGAGTCAGCCGCCTAGCTCTTGGGACACGCGGCGGCTTTCCGCATTTCCTCACAATATTATATGCAACCAGCATTTTTTTTTACTAGACCAGCTTTGGAAGGGTTACACACAGAGTTTTAAAGTTTGGTGGAGAGAACTGCAGATGCATCCGAAGCTTAGATAGATACATTTAACTAAACAGAATGTAACAACTGTGGAATGTGACTCACTCTCTCTGACTGTGCAGGAGCTGGAGGACAGCCAAAGAGTGTGTAACATTCCTCACTTGTTACATTCTGTTTAGTTAAATGTATCTATGTAAGCTTCGGATGTGTCTGCAGTTCTCTCCACAGAACTTTAAAGCTCTGTGTGTAACCCTTCCAATGCTGGTCTAGTAAAAAAAAAATGCTGGTTGCATATAATACGCTGTAAATAATGTTTTAGAGCAAAGTTGAAATGCAGGGTTATATTCTGCTTTAAGTTCAGAATCAGCAGCCATGGGAGTTTCATTCCTTCAAAGTATAATGTATAAGTTAAAGTGTGACATTGGTATCGGCATAGGGTAAAAAGTCACCAAATCAGTGCAATCAGCCAGGTACACCCTTGTTATATAATACCCTGAAGCCAAAGAAGGTTATGAAAATTCCTATAAAACATAGACTACTCAGAGCTCATGGTGACCCAAAACCCCTAGGAGAGTATAAGGGGCTAAAAGAGACTGAAAATCCCTCTAAAAAAATAAATGCATTAGCTATAGGCTCTCTATACACCGGTGGATCAGGATGTGTGCCAGGCTTCCAGTAGTGGTGCTCAAATACCCCTTTTCAAAATTCGAGTTAGGTCGAATTCGAATAGTAAATTATTCGAGATCAGTCGAATATTCGAGTCGAATAATTTTTACTATTCGATTCGACCTCGGAATTCGAGCTCACTATTCGAGTCGGTATTCGAGCTCATTATTCGAGCTGACTATTCGAAATGGCCTTAAATAGCTTCCAACACTTGTTTTGAGGGTGAATGATGCAAGAAACCTCTTTTTTTCCAAGTAACAACAGCAAGTGATTATGTGGGGATGTTCCTTTAAAAAAAAAAAGTTGAAAAGAGAAGTTGTGTCCAGAAATTTGTTCAGTACTGTATATACTTCTTCTTCTTCTTCTTTATCTTCTATATCTTCTTCTTCTTCTATATCTTCTTCTTCTATATCTTCTTCTATATCTTCTTCTTTTATATTGTCTTCTTCTTCTTCTTCTTCTTCATCTTCTTCATCATCATCTTCTTCTTCATCTTCTTTTTCTTCATCTTCTTCATCTTCTTCTTCATCTTCTTCTTCATCTTCTTCATCTTCTTCTTCATCTTCTTCATCTTCTTCATCTTCTTCTTCTTCTTCTTCTACATCTACTTCATCTTCAACTTCTTCATCTTCTTCTTCTTCTTCATCTTCTTCATCTTCTTCATCATCATCTTCTTCTTCTTCATCTTCTTCTTCTTCATCATCTTCATCTTCTTCTTCATCTTCTTCTTCTTCATCATCTTCATCTTCTTCTTCTTCATCTTCTTCATCTTCTTCATCTTCATCTTCTTCATCTTCTTCTTCATCTTCTTCATCATCATCTTCTTCTTCTTCATCTTCTTTTTCTTCATCTTCTTCATCTTCTTCTTCATCTTCTTCTTCATCTTCTTCTTCATCTTCTTCATCTTCTTCATCTTCTTCTTCTTCTTCTTCTTCTACATCTACTTCATCTTCAACTTCTTCATCTTCTTCTTCTTCTTCATCTTCTTCATCATCTTCATCTTCTTCATCTTCTTCATCTTCTTCATCTTCTTCTTCATCTTCTTCTTCATCTTCTTCATCTTCTTCTTCATCTTCTTCATCTTCTTCATCTTCTTCTTCTTCTTCTTCTACATCTACTTCATCTTCAACTTCTTCATCTTCTTCTTCTTCTTCATCTTCTTCATCTTCTTCATCATCATCTTCTTCTTCTTCATCTTCTTCTTCTTCATCATCTTCATCTTCTTCTTCATCTTCTTCTTCTTCATCATCTTCATCTTCTTCTTCTTCATCTTCTTCATCTTCATCTTCTTCATCTTCTTCTTCTTCTTCTTCATCTTCTTCATCATCATCTTCTTCTTCTTCATCTTCTTTTTCTTCATCTTCTTCATCTTCTTCTTCATCTTCTTCTTCATCTTCTTCATCTTCTTCTTCATCGTCTTCATCTTCTTCATCTTCTTCTTCTTCTTCTTCTTCTACATCTACTTCATCTTCAACTTCTTCATCTTCTTCTTCTTCTTCATCTTCTTCATCATCTTCATCTTCTTCATCTTCTTCATCTTCTTCATCTTCTTCTTCTTCATCATCTTCATCTTCTTCTTCATCTTCTTCTTCTTCATCTTCTTCATCTTCTTCATCTTCATCTTCTTCATCTTCTTCTTCTTCTTCTTCATCTTCTTCATCTTCTTCTTCATCTTCTTCTTCATCATCTTCTTCTTCTTCATCTTCTTCATCTTCATCTTCTTCATCTTCTTCATCTTCTTCTTCTTCATCATCTTCATCTTCTTCTTCATCTTCTTCTTCTTCATCATCTTCATCTTCTTCTTCTTCATCTTCTTCTTCTTCATCATCTTCATCTTCTTCTTCTTCATC
This sequence comes from Hyperolius riggenbachi, assembly GCF_040937935.1. Classification (NCBI taxonomy): domain Eukaryota; kingdom Metazoa; phylum Chordata; class Amphibia; order Anura; family Hyperoliidae; genus Hyperolius; species Hyperolius riggenbachi. The sequence goes on along the minus strand of NC_090652.1, from coordinate 44,312,085 downwards.
TTCTTCATCTTCTTCTATATCGTCTTCTTCTTCACTTATTTCTCTTTTCAAATTTTTTTTTTTTAAAGAAATGCAGCTATTTTTGAGCGTAACAAATAGCTGGTGGCGCACGCATGTTGGAAGCGCCATTGTATGTGCTCCCTGGCAGTGGAAACACACAGACAGCAGGAGGTAAATTCAGCAGCAGGAGGAGGAGGATGAGTGTGTGGCAGCAGGCAGTCAATGAGGCAGGCAGCGTGACATAATAGCCCTGGTACCTAGCGGTGATACCAGGGCTGTAAATAAACACAGCAGGCAGGAGGTTCCAGACAGCGGTCGTGCAGCCCACATTGTGTCCAATACACAACTGGGACAACACAGTTTTCAACCCGGGCACCTCAGAAAAATTAAACCTTTTTTTTTTTTTATGGTTTTGTAGTTTTGGTTTTACAACCAATTACACAGATATAGCTATTTTTTGACGTAATAGCTGGTGGCAGAGTGGCAGCAGAAGGTAAATCTGTGTACCCTGGCGTTGGGAAACACAGACAGACAGACAGCAGCAGCAGCAGCAGGAGGAATGGAGGAGTAATGTGAGCAGCTATTGTTTGACGTAATAGCTGGTGGCAGAGTGGCAGCAGAAGGTAAATCTGTGTACCCTGGCGTTGGGAAACACAGACAGACAGCAGCATCAGCAGGAGGAATGGAGGAGTAGTGTGAGTGTGGCAGCAGGCAGGCAGCGTGACATAATAGCCCTGGTACCTAGCGGTGATACCAGGGCTGTAAATAAACACAGCAGGCAGGAGGTCCCAGACAGCGGTCGTGCAGCCCACATTGTGTCCAATACACAACTGGGACAACACAGTTTTCAACTCGGGCACCTCAGAAAAATTAAACCTTTTTTTTTTATGGTTTTGTAGTTTTGGTTTTACAACTAATTACACAGACAGATATAGCTATTGTTTGACGTAATAGCTGGTGGCAGAGTGGCAGCAGAAGGTAAATCTGTGTACCCTGGTGTTGGGAAACACAGACAGACAGCAGCATCATCAGGAGGAATGGAGGAGTAGTGTGAGTGTGGCAGCAGGCAGGCAGCGTGACATAATAGCCCTGGTACCTAGCGGTGATACCAGGCCGTAAATGAACACAACAGGAGGTCCCAGACAGCGGTCGTGCAGCCCACATCGTGTCCAATACACAACTGGGACAACACAGTTTTCAACCCGGGCACCTCAGAAAAATTAAACCTTTTTTTTTTTTTTTTTATGGTTTTTTGGTTTTGTTTGTAAAACAAATTACACAGATATATAGCTATTGTTTGACGTAATAGCTGGTGGCAGAGTGGCAGCAGAAGGTAAATCTGTGTACCCTGGCAGTGGGAAACACAGACAGACAGCAGAAGGGCAGTACACAGCAGCCCACTGTAGGTGTAAAATGTGTGGCTGCAGGCGACGTAATAGTCAAAGTGAACCAGGCTGGCTTAGTGAGCAGGAGCCAGGAGGTGGTAAAGGGTGGTAAGGCACATTAACGATGGTTCTTAGCCAGTTCATGTCCCCCTCTCGCCGACAACAGGGGCCAGGAACTCGCCTTCCACCCACGCCTGGTTCATCTTGAGAAACGTCAGTCTGTCCACAGACTTGTGAGACAGACGTGAGCGTTTCTCGGTGACCACACCACCAGCTGCACTGAAGCAGCGCTCGGACAGCACGCTGGAAGGGGGGCAGGACAGCACTTCCAGGGCGTACTGCGCCAGCTCGCTCCAGATCTCCAGGCGCTTGACCCAATACTCCATGGGATCAACAGGGGCATCGCTGTCAAGCCCGCTGTAGGACCCCATGTAGTCAGCCACCATGCGGGTCAGGCGCTGGCTGTGACCGGTGGAGGATGCTGCTGCATGCACCTCCTCTCTAGTCACTGCTGCCGGAGCCTCTACAGTCCTGTAGAGCTCGTGGCTGAGAGACAGCAGGTCTGTGGGGCGCTTGCTGCTGGATGCAGGCACCTGCTGCTGCCTCTGTGCTGGCTGCTGGACAGTGGGGGTGGAAGGCTGGGGGAAGGCTTCCTCCAAGCGCTCAACAAGGGCCTGCTGCAAGCTCCTTATTTGTTGCGCTGGGTCTCCTCCTGCAGGCGGCAGGAACTGGCTCAACTTCCCCTTGAGGCGTGGGTCCAACATCATGCTGATCCAGATGTCCTCCCTCTGCTTCATCTGGATCACCCTGGGGTCTCTGCGCAGGCACGTCAGCATGTGCGCTGCCATTGGGAAGAGGCGGGCCACGTCTGCTGGCACATCGACGGCAGTGCTGCTGTCCTCATCCTCCTCCTCTGCCTCGTCAGCCTCATCCTCTCTCCACCCCCGCACCAACTCAGCTGCACTGTGCTGATCCCCCTCATCAGCAGCAAGGTCAGGGACCTCCACCAAGTCCTCCTCCTCCTCCCCCTCAGAGGTGGACTGTGCAGCTGCTTGCCGCTCCTGCTGGTCCAAGGCTGCCGCTCCCTGTTCCAGCAAAGCATCGAGGGCCCTGTTCAGCAGACAAACCAGGGGCACCCACTCGCAGACCATAGCATGGTCCCTGCTCACCATGTTAGTGGCCTGCAGAAAGGGAGCCAGCACTAAGCACACCTGCCTCCAGTCATCATCGGGGACGATGGACGGGATGTTGCTGGTCTTGTCCCTTCTCTGAGCGGCGGAAACAGTGGCCAGGGCAAGGTACTGTTTGACAGCGCGCTTCTGTTCAACCAGACGCTCCAACATCGCCAGGGTGGAGTTCCAGCGAGTCGGAATGTCAAGGATCAGCCGATGGCGTGGCAGATCCAGCTCCTTTTGCACGTCTTCCAGGCTCGCACAGGCTGCAGCCGAGCGCCGGAAGTGACGCACAACGTTCCTTGCCGTTTCCAGCAGTTCGCCCATCCCCTGGTAGGTGCGCAAGAACTTCTGCACCACCAGGTTCAGCACGTGGGCAAGACAGGGGATGTGGGTCAGGTTTCCCCTGTCTATTGCGGCAACCAGATTGGCCCCATTGTCGGCCACCACCTCTCCGACTCTGAGGCCTCTGGGGGTCAGCCATATCCTCTCCTGCTCCTGGAGTTTGGCCAACACATGGGTTGCCGTCAGCTTGGTCTTCCCAAGGCTGACCAAGTGCAGCAGCGCTTGGCAGTGGCGGGCCTTCACGCTGCTGCTGAGGCGGGGGGTTTGGCCAGGTGTGCCGGAGGATGGCAGAGGATCGGAGGAACCTGCTGCAGTTCCCCTGACCCTGCGGGTTGGCACCACCCACTGTGTTGCTGCTGCTGCTGTGCCCGCTGCTGCTCTCCCATCCTCACCCCCTTCCACCAAGCTGACCCAGTGGACAGTGAAGGACAGGTAGCGGCCTGTCCCGAAGCGGCTGCTCCAGGAGTCCATGGTGACGTGGACCCTTTCACCAACCGCGTGCTCCAGCCCTCGCTCCACATTGGCCATCACAAAGCGGTGCAGTGCAGGAATGGCCTTGCGGGAGAAAAAGTGTCTGCTGGGGAGCTGCCAGTCTGGGGCTGCGCAAGCAAGCAGCGCACGAATGTCGCTCCCCTCCTGCACGAGCGTGTACGGCAGGAGTTGGGAGCACATGGCCCGTGCCAGCAAGCCGTTCAGCTGCCGCACGCGACGGCTGCTGGGAGGCAGAGCCCTAACCACCCCCTGGAAGGACTCGCTCAAAAGGCTCTGGCGTGGCCTTTTGCTGGCACGGGAATCAGCAGACACAGCGGAGGAGGCCACTGAGGACTGGCTGCCAGAACAGGCCTCAGTGTCGGCGGCAGGAGTTGCAGAGGGGGGAGGAGCAGTGCGTTTCCGCACTCCTGCTGGTGCTGATGGAGGAGCAGGAGGGCGGGTGGCTGCTGTTGCTGCTGCTGCTGAAGGCTGTGCAGTGATGGGTGTGGTGCCACTGCCAGCACCAGATGCCTTCAGCCTCTGGAACTCCTGATGCTGGTGGAAATGTTTCGCAGCAAGGTGGTTGATGAGCGAGCTGGTGCAGAACTTTAAGGGGTCTGCACCTCTGCTCAACTTCCGCTGACAGTGGTTGCAAGTGGCGTACTTGCTGTACACTGTGGGCATGGTGAAAAAGCGCCAGATTGGTGACAGAAACATCCCCCTACGGCATGGAAGCGCTGCTGCCTGTCTCCCTGTGGTGGTTTGGGGGGGGGGCTTGGGGGGCTTGGGTGCGGCTGGTGGTGGTACTGGCAGATGCTGCTGCTGCTGCTGCTGAGCCTGAGACACCAGCAGGCTGTGGGACCTGCCTACTGCTGCTGCCAATGCTTGCAATGATGCGCCTCCTTGCAAGGCCCACAAGAGCATCCTCCTCCTCCTCCTCAGAGCTGCTGAGGACGACATCCCCTGGAGGTGGTGGCACCCAGTCTCTGTCTGTCACCGGGTCATCAACATCCTCCCCCTCCTGAAACATGTCCTGCTGGGATGAGGACCCCCCAAACTCCTCTCCTGATGCATGGATGGGCTGCTTGACTGTCGCCACAGTCTTGCTGTCCAATCCCTCATCCCCCAAAGTGCCCATCAGCATCTCCTCCTCAAGATCGCCAACAACAGCAGACAATTTACTCATGATGCCTGGGGTCAAAAGACTGCTGAATGACAGGTCGGCGAGTGACGGTGAACGGGCCTCCTCCCCAGACCCTGCTGGGCGGCTGCTGCGAACAGGGGTGGTGGTGGTGGTGGTGAGGGTGGAGGCCTCAGATGCAGAGCTGATGGCGGGCTGCTCATCCTCCGTCATGAGTTGCACCACAGTGTCTGCATGCTTTTCCTCAATGGGACGTTTCCGACCCGACTGGAGGAAAATCGGAGCAGGTGCTACACGCTGCTGCTGCTGTGTCTCTGCAGCATGAGTTGCAGATGCTCCTGCTGGGCGGCGCCCAAGGCGTCCACGGCCAGTGGCTATGGGAGGAATGTTAGCCACTGACGCTGCTGCTGCTGCTGCGGAACTGTGCATGGTGGCGCGCCCGCGGCTTGCCACAATGCTGCTCCCTCTCCTCCTGATTCCCTTGCTGCCCTTCCCCTTGCCCAAACCGCGCTGGCTGCCACTTCCAGACATCTTCGATGTTTTGGGCGTATAGACAAAAGTTTTTTAAAAGGGCGGGTGAAAAGTGGGGTACTTTAATGGAGTGGGTTGGTGGGTGAGGTGACTGAGTGAGTGTCCCTAGTACAGTAAGTAAGTAGTAACAGTCAGGAAGTACAACTAGCAGTTACAACTTACAATAATCAGTAGAAATCACAAGTAAATTTAGTGTGTGTACACTACAGACAGTGAGTGCACGCCTATGAACAGTGACTGAGTGAGTGTCCCTAGTACAGTAAGTAAGTAAGTAGTAACAGTCAGTAAGTACAACTAACTAATTACAATAATCAATCAGTTATCAGAAGGAAATAGAGTGTGTGTAGTGTGTACACAGACAGTGAGTGCACACACGCAGGAGCTAGTAGCCTATGAACAGTGACTGAGTGTCCTAGACTCCTAGTACAGTAAGTAGTAACAGTAAGTACAACTAACTAATTACAATAATCAATCAGTTATCAGAAGGAAATAGAGTGTGTGTAGTGTGTACACAGACAGTGAGTGCACACACGCAGGAGCTAGTAGCCTATGAACAGTGACTGAGTGTCCTAGACTCCTAGTACAGTAAGTAGTAACAGTAAGTACAACTAACTAATTACAATAATCAATCAGTTATCAGAAGGAAATAGAGTGTGTGTAGTGTGTACACAGACAGTGAATGCACACACGCAGGAGCTAGTAGCCTATGAACAGTGACTGAGTGTCCGAGACTCCTAGTACAGTAAGTAGTAACAGTAAGTACAACTAACTAATTACAATATTCAATTACAATAATCAATCAGTTATCAGAACTTGGAAATAGAGTGTGTGTAGTGTGTACACAGACAGTGAGTGCACACACGCAGGAGCAGCTAATAATTGTTCAAAAAAAGCCTTGCAATTTAAAAAAAAATCGATTTAAAAAAATGGATTTTAAACTGTCATTTTTCTGGGTTTAAAAATCATTTTTTCTTTGCATTTTAAAAGTCAATTTTCTCGCAAACTACAAGGTCTTTTTGAAAAATTATTTTTTTGGCTTGTACCCACTATTCTCCTTAACATGTTTGTTTTGGTAGCCATAGCATGTATGGGGGCTTTTCAATTCACCGCCAAAGTCGCCACGAAATCACACGTAAATTACGTGTAAAAATTCATGCTTAATTGCAAATGATTATACAAAATCAATTGAATTACGAATTTGTCATTACGTATAGGCATAATTGTGAAAATGTATGTGTAAATTGGCGTAATCGTAATTAGCAGATTACGATCATCACTAATTTTTATAATGATAGTGTGGCAACAAATACATTGCAATTCTATGGGCTCGATTCAAAAAGTGGTGCTAACCCAGGTAGAGACTTTAGGCGTGATAACCATTGCGCCACACTGGTGAAAAGCCAGTTTAGGCGTGATAAGTTTAGGCATGATAAGTTTAGGCGTGATAAGTTTAGGCACAAAGTCCCGCACACAAAGCAGCGCCATTAAACTCTATGCGAAGTGCACCACACTTTGCTAGCGCAAAACTTTTGATTAGCTGTGCACTGCGGTGCTAACCCAGTTGGTGCTATAGTTATCACGCCTAAACTTATCACGCCTAAACTTATCATGCCTAAACTTATCACGCCTAAACTTATCACGCCTAAACTTATCACGCCTAAATGTATCATGCCTAAACTGAGTTTAGGCGTGATAAGGGGCTTTTCACCAGCTTGCTAGCTGTTAGCACCACTTTGTGAATGAAGCCTTATATGTCAGTTATACCCACACAAGATCATACAGCATGAGCAGAAATATAAAAGGAGCATTGGACCTTTTTTCTTTTCCTCTGAGCTAAACATACTTATACTTTGGCATTAACAAAGCTTTATGAATAAACCATACAGATCAGATAATAAATGGTTCTATTGCACAAGGTTACACATGATGGTAATTTCAAACTACAATATCTGATATATAGTGAGATAAATTAGCATAAAGAAATGCATCTGCAGTGAGGGGAATATTTTTCATGACTGTTGGAATAAAAGGTTTTTTGTAGGATACTTTTTGAGGTTTTCTTAGTAAAAGTACTGGAACCCACTAACGGCGCTTTTCTGAGCGCTTTGTGATGTGAAAAGCTCTTGCTAATGTAATGCTATGGGTGTGATCCCACTTGAGGGATGTGATTTTATAAAATTCCCAATAACATTGCATTAGCAAGAGCAATTTCAAATCACTAGCGCTAAGAAAATGCTGCTAGTGGGTTTGAGACCTGAAGCTGCTTACATACAAAGTCTGTGAGCAAGAGGCAGTCACACTGCAACACTTATACACTTTGTACTAATATAAATTGCATAGATATAAGCACCAAGCGCACTTGTTGTATAGGAAGATGTCTAGTCTAGCCAATAGTCACTTGCACAGAGACTGAGCACTGGTTTGTAAGTTGAGGTTTGAGAATAAAGTGTTCAGAGACGTAACATAACTAACAAATGAATGCATGCATGTGTGTCCATACTTTAATGCTGGGTTTACACCATACAATTTTCTGTTAGATTTACCTGGCAGATAGATAAAGTTCAACATGTTGGAAATTATCTATCTAACCATCTATCTGCCGAGCAATTAGGCATTGTTCTACTCAGCAGGAGATAACCAGAAGACAATGCACCAGAGATAATGACCATTCTCTGCAGAAAATAATCTAATTATGCATTCTAACAGAAAATCTAACAGAAAATTGTATGGTGTAAACCCAGCATTCAGTGCTCAATCCTTTCATTTGCCAATAGCTTAATCACTACTAATCACAATTAAATATCTATATTTTGTTTTTTTCACCACCAATTAGGCTTTTTGGCGTTGATATTTGTTTTCAGTAATTACTTTATTTTCTATGCATTTTAAAAGGGAAAAAGAAGGAAAAAATACACTATTTCTCCAATTCCATCCCCTATAGTTTTACTGTCCATAAAACCCACACATTTTATCTGCCCATTTTTCCTGGTTATCATAACGGCTCTAGGACGTTTTTATAAGTCAAACAGTGCTGCTGCCGCTGTGCGCGTGCATGTGTGCGTTCCCGCGGTGCATGTGCATTCCTGTGTGCGTGTGCACCTGAGATTAGTGAGAAAAAAAAACACCATAGAAAAAATACACCTTTATTTCCAAATAATATATTGTCACCATACTTTGTACTAGGGACATAATTAAAATCTTGAAAGAAATCCAGCATTAGAAACTGTGTTGAGTCCATTAACCTTCATTGCAAGTATTTACAGCATATTTCTAAACAATAGAAAAATACATTTAATAACATAAGTTCAGGTACGCCAATCACTATTCTAGATAACAAACAATGGGGTTCATGTACCCCCCCCGCGCGCACAAACACACAATAAATACAATTGCAATTATCAACCTACTTTGCTCAGAGCACTTTGACAGAGAAGAGTTTGAGTTCCATGGTGGATGTACCACTTGCTATCTCAGCAGGTTAGGTCCCTCAGAACACTGGGGAGAGACTTTCTTTTAGCTGTATAAATGTCAGAACATTGAGAAGGAAGAAGACTGTATTTTAACCAGATACATTGTTTTCCATAAAGTAGTTTTTCTCAAAAGTCATAGTAACTTATTCACAAGAAGTCTATATATCTATTTTTTTTACTTTCACTTCCTTTAAAAACCATGTATACATATGGTGTAATATAATCAGATAAGCCCTAAAACTTTCAGCCACACATTTAAGGCTGGTGACTTTGTACTTTGAAACCACTAAAAAGGCATGTCAAGTTTGTTCTACAGAAGTTAAGATAGAATTAATTGTATGCCAAAATAGAGAAGTGTCTCTTTGAGGTCACTCGAGTTCCTTTCCTGGGTTATATTATTTCGACTGCAGGTCTCTCCATGGACCCAGAAAAGGTCTCGGCTGTCTTGGAGTGGCCTCAACCGGTGGGCTTGAAGGCACTGCAGAGATTTCTTGGTTTTGCCAACTACTACCGGAGATTCATCAAAGGATTTTCTTCGGTAGTAGCCCCTCTTACCAGTCTTACTAAAAAAGGGGCTGACCCATACCATTGGTCATCGGAGGCCCAGACAGCCTTCAATACCCTAAAAAAAATCATTTTGTTCTGCGCCCATACTGAGACATGTCGATGTCTCTCTCCCCTTCTTGGTAGAGGTAGATGCCTCAGAAATCGGGGTGGGGGCTGTGTTGTCTCAGCGTTCAGGTCTGCAGGGCAAGACACATCCTTGTGCCTATTTCTCATGTAGGTTTTCCCCTGCAGAGAGAAACTACGATGTGGGCAACCGGGAACTTCTGGCCATCAAACTAGCCTTGCAGGAATGGTGTCATTGGCTTGAAGGGGCCGAACACACCATTACTGTATATACTGACCATAAGAACTTGGAGTACATTGAGGGGGCCAAGAGGCTTACTCCTCGACAGGCTCGCTGGTCGTTATTCTTTTCGCATTTCAGATTTGTCATCACTTACACTCTAGGTTCTAAAAACGTCAAAGCAACACCCTCTCCAGATGATTCGAGCCTGAGACAGCTCAGCCCGCACTTCCCGAGGGTATTGTACCTCACAAGGTGGTACTGGCTGCCATCGAAACCTGGGAGGATTGGGCAGCCACCTTAGCCACTCACCAGTTAGATGTCCCGGAAGGGAAACCAGAGGGGGTCCTTTTTGTTCCACTGCCGTTCCCTTTACAGATCCTGCAGCTGTTCCATGCCCATAAGAACGCAGGTCACCCTGGGGTTCCCCGCACTCTGGATTTACTCACGAGGTGTGTGTGGTGGCCTTCATTGACCTCTGATTGTAAAGAGTTTGTCAGAGAATGTGTGGTGTGTGCTAGGAGCAAACCTTCTTGCCAGGCGCCAGTGGGTACCCTACAATCCTTACCGATGCCAAGAGAACCATCTGTCCATGGATTTTGTCGGCGAGCTCCCCAGGTCCGAGGGTATGACTGTTATATGGGTAATCGTAGACAGGTTCAGCAAGATGGCCCATTTTGTTCCACTTAAGGGATTTCCTTCAGCTCAGGAGTTAGCAGATCTCTTCATACAACACATCTTCCGGTTACACGGAATTCCGGATGATGTGGTGTCGGATAGAGGAGTCCAATTTGTATCAAAGTTTTGGAGGGCCTTTTGCCACAATCTGGGTATGAACCTGTCCTTTTCATCTGGGTATCACCCACAGACAAACGGGCAGACTGAAAGGGTTAATCAGGCACTGGAACAATTCCTTAGATGCTATGTGGCGGATGCACAAACTGAGTGGGTTAGGTTTTTGCCCTTTGCAGAATTTGCACACACCAACCTGAAAAGCGCTTCAACGGGCTTGTCCCCTTTTCAGGTTGTGTCAGGAAGGTCACCTAAATTTTCCCCATTGCCGGTGTGTTCCTTGCCCTTCCCAGCTCTGGAAGATTGGCAGAGGGTTTTGAGGGAACGTTGGGGACAAGTAAAGAAAAATTTAGGAGCAGCCTTTCAGGCTCAGAAGAAACAGGCCGACAAGAGACGGTCTGTTGAGTGGCACTTTGCCCCGGGAGACATGGTGTGGGTGTCGACGAGACATTTGGCACTCAAACAACCGTCTACCAAGTTGGGTCCTAAGTTCGTGGGGCCTTATCCGGTGGTCAGGAAGATTAATAATGTCTCTTATGTGGTCGGTCTCCCAGCCAGTATGAGAAGTGGGAGATCCTTCCATGTCTCTTTGTTGAAGCCAGCAGTGTATGTGGATTCCTCTCCCCCAACCCCCCCCAGTGGTAGTAGAGGGCCAGACAGAGTATGAAGTTGGGAAGATTTTGGATTCTCGGCTGGTACAGAATTCTGTGCAGTATCTGGTCCATTGGAAGGGGTATGGGGTGGAAGATAGATCTTGGGTACCAGAGGACCGCATGCATGCTGAGAGATTGAGAAGGAGGTTTCATCAGTTACATCCTGAGAAACCGTGTAGGAAGTGTCCTGAGTCCACTCCTCAAGAGGGGGGTACTGTGAGAAATAGCGGAGCCGCCATCAGAGCGCATGTGGCGACGGACTCCGCATCTCGGACAGGGGCCTCCGCACTTCTGGCGGCGAGTGTTGTAGGGCAGGCGGCGGAGTCCGTGAGCTTGGCGGACTCCGCCGCACACTTGCTGCCTGGGGATCGCCCGCTCTCTCACCGGCTCGGTGGCTGCAGATTAGGCGCGCACGCGCGAGGAGACAGGAACTTTATTGTTCCAGAAGAAGAGTCAGCTGACCAGGCCGGTCAGCTGACTCCAGCAATGCTCTGGATTGGCTGGGGCTCTGGGGCGGCGCTGAGTAGCTCTCTGGCTACAAATAGAACTTGCTGGTCAGTAGCAAGTTGTCTGCTGTAGTGAATACTTAGGTGTAAACGCTCAGCTCTTAGGTGTTGATACCAAGGACGTCACAGCTTAGTTAGGATTATTATTGTATATTTATCTGTGTTTTGACTCTGGCTATCCCTGACTACTCTTTTCTCTTGCCGATCCTGTACCTCTGCCTATCTGATTCAAAGTTGCCAACCCTGCCTGTTTACCGACTCTGAATCAGCCTTTTGTTCCTGTACTGTTGCCGTCTTTCTGTTGCCGAACCTTTGCCTGTCTGACCTTTCTCCCTCCAGTGGAACGCCTCCCACTGGTGGGCTATCTCTGAGGCTTGCCTCTCCAAGACGCCTGCCCTAGCAGACAATTACTGCCAGGGGCTGAGAATCCTCTCTCTGCCTGCTTGAGGATCTCACACACGGGGTTCCCATTCAGAGGTAACCACACCTCTGAGGAATTACCGTGTGGTGGATATCTCCACATACGTGTGAATTATTATTGTTGTCTCATTGTCAATTGTTTCATTTAACGTCCAGAGGTTAGCTGTGCTTGTATTATTGGTGATTCTGCAGATCATCAATAATCGGGTGACATCTGTATTGTTGGTGATACTGCAGATCGCCAACAATCGGATTCTCTCTGGTTGCTTACACCGATCTTTACACTACACCATTAGGCTCCCACTTGTGTCTCCTGTATCTTTTCACTAGAGGGTGTTTTTAACACCCACATCCCACTACTTTAAAGGACCACTATCACAAAAAAGTAGGCAGTTAAAATCTGACAGAACCGACAGGTTTTGGGCTAGTCCATCTCTTCATGGGGGATTCTCAGGGTTTGTTTTCAACAGCATTTCCTGAACAGAAGTTTAAATGCCAGAATAGTAAGATACCAGCCAGCCTCCCTACTCACTTGCACATGATTTTGTCAGCTAGACTTTGCAACTGCTGTTCAGGAAATGCTGTTGAAAACAAAGAAAACCCTGAGAATTCCCCATGAGGAAATGGACTAGCCCAAAACCTGTCGGTTCTGTCAGATTTTAACTGCTTACTTTTTTTGCGATAGTGGTCCTTTAAGTCAAGGACACATTGAAACAATCTGTGTATCAGTCTACTTATTCTCTCTGACTGGATCAAGGATCAGCTTACCACATCTAGAAGTCATAGCTAAGGATGATATTCAAAGTTAAGAATAGTAGAGAACAGAGGCACCAGTAAGTGTAAAACCAATGTATTTAAAAACAATAAAAATTGGAGGTAGTGGTGGACTTACCTCCCCATAGAAGAATCAACAGATGTCAATATCAATAATAATAATTTATTGAGGAAAGCTTCAACAAAGAAACAAAGTGAGGGTGTTTTGCAATGCGTTTCACAGTGCCACTGTCCACTTCATCAGGCAACAAAAATAGAAGCAAACTTACTCTGTCTTGAATCAGTCACAGCGCCTTTGTGGCACTGTAAGTATATTCTTGCATATTCATATACCTATTTATGGCTTACCTAACATACTACACCATAGTGGTCTCCTGTTGCTTGTCCCCTTTTTGTCTTCAAAGTTAAAGAACACCAGAGATCAACTAAACTAAAGAATCAATACTTACCCGGGGCTTCCTCCCACGGCGGATCGCGGGAACAGCAGACGGCGGGAGGACAACGTGGAACTCAGACGTTGTCGACGTTGTCCTCCCGTTGTCTGCCGTTCCGCCGCGATCAGCCCTGGTAACTTGCTCAGTCGCTTTCAGTCTGGGTCTTCTGTGCATGCGTGGACCTCCCGCACAAGCACAGTAGACCCGGACTGACGTCACTGAGCAAGTTATCGGGTCTGATCTAGTGTTGGGCGAACAGTGTTCACCACTGTTCGGGTTCTGCAGAACATCACCCTGTTCGGGTGATGTTCGAGTTCGGCCGAACACCTGATGGTGCTCGGCCAAACCGTTCGGCCACATGGCCGAACTAAGAGCGCATGGCCGAACGTTCCCCGAACGTTCGGCTAGCGCTGTGATTGGCCAAACGGGTCACGTGGTTCGGACCCCGAACGCGCTCTGATTGGCCGAACAGGTCACGTGGTTCGGCCCGAACGCGCTCTGATTGGCCGAACGGTCACGTGGTTTGGGTAAATAAGTACCCGAACCACGTCATATCTCCGCCATTTGTCTGTGGGTTTAGCTTTGGGTAGGCAGGCAGGGTAGTTCGCGCTCCAGCCACGCTAGCCATGAAATGTGAAGAGGAGGCACTCCTTCCAATAGTAGTGAGGATGTGCCAAGGCCGTCCGGAGACCAACCGGATAAGGCTTGTAGTAAGAGATAGGCCGGCACCATCCAAAGTATATATAGCTCTTTTATTGAATTGTCATCACAGCAACTTGTCACAAATATGCGACGTTTCGAAAAGGATTTCTTTCTCAAGCAAGTGACAAGTTCAATTGTGTACATAGAACAAGCAGTTAATATACCCCACCTATTTTCAAACCACACCTCCATTGTAACTCACTAACCAATCATTGGTCCTGTCTTTCAAGCGGACCTGATGGAAAACTATTGGTGGTAAATGGAATAAAGTGTATATAGCACCGCTCACCTGTCCAGGCCTCCCACGTCCCATGCAGATAGGAGCCGCCGAGATCAGTGCGCCGCCGACTGCGGCGAGGGCACGCCCACCAAGGCGGACGCGTCCACCGCATTGGAGAGCGCCTAACGCCAGCGCCCTGTGGCCAACACGGAAGTGTCGGACCACACGTGAGGGCAACGCATGGAGCGCAGAGGTCGCACACCGCGCAGATGTAATTGCGTACACTGCGCGCCTCTGCGTGTATACGTCACCCCATAGGCCTCTGTGTAGACGCATCTCCCCGGCGACGTCCGTCCCAGCGTGGTCCATCCCCATGGAAACGGGGCAGCCAACAAACCAGCAAAGTCTGTAAAAAGAGAAAGGCCATAACATAAGAAGTCAAATTAAACCTGTTTAAAGGGGACATACATAGTGTAACAAAGCTGAATATATAAGAAACGAAATATGTAAACAAATATATACAGCGACCTAAATGGATGTAGACGCATTGTCAGATGCGGCCACCCATCACAGAAGAGGCAACAGGTCATATTCCTTATTGAGACCTCTTGGATGAAGACAGTCAAGTGTCCTAATCCAAAAGGCCTCCCTATAAAGTAGTCTTTTTAATCTGCTGCCCCCTCTTTTATTGGGAGGGACAGCTTCAATGACCTGATATCGCAACTGATTGACGCTGTGGCCACATTCAACAAAATGCGCCGGAACCGATTGGTCAATAAGTTTGTTACGAATAGCAGATTTGTGGGCTGATATTCTGACTTTAACTTTGGAGGTCGTTTGACCCACATAAATAAGCCCACAAGGGCACTTAAGTAAGTAAACCACATATTGTGTGTCACAATTAAAACATCCCCTAATATGAAATCTTTTACCAGAGTGAGGGTGAACAAAGTATGGAGACCTAATGACTGAGTGACAGTGCACGCAGTTGAGACAGGGGAATGTGCCCCTGCGGGTGGAAGATTCAGGAGGTCTAACAAGTGTCCTCATTTCAGCATGAACCAACCTATCACGTAAAGTCGGTGCACGTTTATATGAAAGCAGAGAAGGCTGTTGAAATTCACTAACCGAGGGGAAGGAGTGCGACAAGGAAAGCCAATGCTTTTTTAAAATATTGCCAATGGAATTACTCCAAATATTAAACTGCGAAACAAAAGGCAAACGGTTGCCCGCACTCCTCCTCATCTGTCGACCAGCCAAAGATTCACCCGCCTCACCGCGCGCAGCCTGCACCAAGTCAGAAGGATATTCACGGGCCAGGAATTTGTTGGACATCTCATTAAACCTAGTTTCACGTGTCCTATCATCACACACTATACGGCCTATTCGCATAAACTGGCTTTTTGGAATGGCTCGTTTGGTATTGATGGGGTGGAAGCTATCATAAGACAGGATGGCATTGCGATCTGTCGGCTTAATATAAAGATCGGTACGTAAGTTGCCTGATTCAAGATATACCATCGTGTCCAAAAAATTGACACGTTGGGAATGGCTATGAACTGTAAGGCGAATAGCCTCGCACTGTTGATGTAAACAAGTGACAAACTCGTCAAGGGTCGAACGTGGCCCCGCCCACACGCAAAATATGTCATCTATATATCTAAGCCAAATTTTGGCATATTTTTGGAAGATATGATTCGTATATACAAAGCTTTCCTCGTAACGTTCATATATATGTTTGCGTAGGACGGAGCCACGTTCGACCCCATCGCTGTACCCCGAACCTGTAAATAAAATTGATCATTAAAGACAAAGTAATTACACTTGAGTACTACACATAACAGTTCGATCACAAAGTCAATCTGAGGGTCGGAAAAATCAGAGGCCACAAATAATGTGTGTCGCACCGCCTCTACACCCCCATCATGTGGGATGGAGGTGTAGAGGCTCTCGACATCCATAGTAACTAATAAGCACTTCTTGACCCTTGACGAGTTTGTCACTTGTTTACATCAACAGTGCGAGGCTATTCGCCTTACAGTTCATAGCCATTCCCAACGTGTCAATTTTTTGGACACGATGGTATATCTTGAATCAGGCAACTTACGTACCGATCTTTATATTAAGCCGACAGATCGCAATGCCATCCTGTCTTATGATAGCTTCCACCCCATCAATACCAAACGAGCCATTCCAAAAAGCCAGTTTATGCGAATAGGCCGTATAGTGTGTGATGATAGGACACGTGAAACTAGGTTTAATGAGATGTCCAACAAATTCCTGGCCCGTGAATATCCTTCTGACTTGGTGCAGGCTGCGCGCGGTGAGGCGGGTGAATCTTTGGCTGGTCGACAGATGAGGAGGAGTGCGGGCAACCGTTTGCCTTTTGTTTCGCAGTTTAATATTTGGAGTAATTCCATTGGCAATATTTTAAAAAAGCATTGGCTTTCCTTGTCGCACTCCTTCCCCTCGGTTAGTGAATTTCAACAGCCTCCTCTGCTTTCATATAAACGTGCACCGACTTTACGTGATAGGTTGGTTCATGCTGAAATGAGGACACTTGTTAGACCTCCTGAATCTTCCACCCGCAGGGGCACATTCCCCTGTCTCAACTGCGTGCACTGTCACTCAGTCATTAGGTCTCCATACTTTGTTCACCCTCACTCTGGTAAAAGATTTCATATTAGGGGATGTTTTAATTGTGACACACAATATGTGGTTTACTTACTTAAGTGCCCTTGTGGGCTTATTTATGTGGGTCAAACGACCTCCAAAGTTAAAGTCAGAATATCAGCCCACAAATCTGCTATTCGTAACAAACTTATTGACCAATCGGTTCCGGCGCATTTTGTTGAATGTGGCCACAGCGTCAATCAGTTGCGATATCAGGTCATTGAAGCTGTCCCTCCCAATAAAAGAGGGGGCAGCAGATTAAAAAGACTACTTTATAGGGAGGCCTTTTGGATTAGGACACTTGACTGTCTTCATCCAAGAGGTCTCAATAAGGAATATGACCTGTTGCCTCTTCTGTGATGGGTGGCCGCATCTGACAATGCGTCTACATCCATTTAGGTCGCTGTATATATTTGTTTACATATTTCGTTTCTTATATATTCAGCTTTGTTACACTATGTATGTCCCCTTTAAACAGGTTTAATTTGACTTCTTATGTTATGGCCTTTCTCTTTTTACAGACTTTGCTGGTTTGTTGGCTGCCCCGTTTCCATGGGGATGGACCACGCTGGGACGGACGTCGCCGGGGAGATGCGTCTACACAGAGGCCTATGGGGTGACGTATACACGCAGAGGCGCGCAGTGTACGCAATTACATCTGCGCGGTGTGCGACCTCTGCGCTCCATGCGTTGCCCTCACGTGTGGTCCGACACTTCCGTGTTGGCCACAGGGCGCTGGCGTTAGGCGCTCTCCAATGCGGTGGACGCGTCCGCCTTGGTGGGCGTGCCCTCGCCGCAGTCGGCAGCGCACTGATCTCGGCGGCTCCTATCTGCATGGGACGTGGGAGGCCTGGACAGGTGAGCGGTGCTATATACACTTTATTCCATTTACCACCAATAGTTTTCCATCAGGTCCGCTTGAAAGACAGGACCAATGATTGGTTAGTGAGTTACAATGGAGGTGTGGTTTGAAAATAGGTGGGGTATATTAACTGCTTGTTCTATGTACACAATTGAACTTGTCACTTGCTTGAGAAAGAAATCCTTTTCGAAACGTCGCATATTTGTGACAAGTTGCTGTGATGACACTTCAATAAAAGAGCTATATATACTTTGGATGGTGCCGGCCTATCTCTTACTACCAGCCACGCTAGCCAGGTTCCCCCCAGTCATTGTGTGTCGCTGCTGGGAACAGTAGTACACCGCTCTCTCAGCCACACTATATAGCATTGTGTGTACTGCCACTGTGTACCTCGCTCAGCCACGCTATATATAGCATTGTTTACTGCCACTCTGTGTACACCGCTCAGCCAGACTATATAGCATTGTGTGTACTGCCACTCTGTGTACACCGCTCAGCCAGACTATATAGCATTGTTTACTGCCACTCTGTGTACACCGCTCAGCCAGACTATATAGCATTGTTTACTGCAACTCTGTGTACACCGCTCAGCCAGACTATATAGCATTGTGTGTACTGCCACTGTGTGTACACCGCTCAGCCAGACTATATAGCATTGTTTACTGCCACTCTGTGTACACCGCTCAGCCAGACTATATAGCATTGTGTGTACTGCCACTCTGTGTACACCGCTCAGCCAGACTATATAGCATTGTTTACTGCCACTCTGTGTACACCGCTCAGCCAGACTATATAGCATTGTGTGTACTGCCACTCTGTGTACACCGCTCAGCCAGACTATATAGCATTGTTTACTGCCACTCTGTGTACACCGCTCAGCCAGACTATATAGCATTGTTTACTGCCACTCTGTGTACACCGCTCAGCCAGACTATATAGCATTGTTTACTGCCACTGTGTGTACACGGCTCAGCCAGACTATATAGCATTGTGTGTACTGCCACTCTGTGTACACCGCTCAGCCAGACTATATAGCATTGTTTACTGCCACTCTGTGTACACCGCTCAGCCAGACTATATAGCATTGTGTGTACTGCCACTCTGTGTATACCGCTCAGCCAGACTATATAGCATTGTTTACTGCCACTCTGTGTACACCGCTCAGCCAGACTATATAGCATTGTGTGTACTGCCACTCTGTGTACACCGCTCAGCCAGACTATATAGCATTGTTTACTGCCACTCTGTGTACACCGCTCAGCCAGACTATATAGCATTGTTTACTGCCACTCTGTGTACACCGCTCAGCCAGACTATATAGCATTGTTTACTGCCACTCTGTGTACACCGCTCAGCCAGACTATATAGCATTGTGTGTACTGCCACTCTGTGTACACCTCTCAGCCAGACTATATAGCATTGTGTGTACTGCCACTCTGTGTACACCGCTCAGCCAGACTATATAGCATTGTTTACTGCCACTCTGTGTACACCGCTCAGCCAGACTATATAGCATTGTTTACTGCCACTCTGTGTACACCGCTCAGCCAGACTATATAGCATTGTGTGTACTGCCACTCTGTGTACACCGCTCAGCCAGACTATATAGCATTGTTTACTGCCACTCTGTGTACACCGCTCAGCCAGACTATATAGCATTGTTTACTGCCACTCTGCGTACACCGCTCAGCCAGACTATATAGCATTGTGTGTACTGCCACTCTGTGTACACCGCTCAGCCAGACTATATAGCATTGTGTGTACTGCCACTGTGTGTACACCGCTCAGCCAGACTATATAGCATTGTTAACTGCCACTCTGTGTACACAGCTCAGCCAGACTATATAGCATTGTGTGTACTGCCACTCTGTGTACACGGCTCAGCCAGACTATAAAGCATTGTTTACTGCCACTGTGTGTACACAGCTCAGCCACACTATATAGCATTGTGTTTACTGCCACTCTGTGTCTGCTGGGAACAGTAGTACACCGCTCACCCGCCACTGTATAGCATTGTGCTCTGTGTCGCTGCTGGCAATAGTGGTACACCGCTCACCCACCACTGTATAGCATTTCTGTACTGCCACTGTACTGCTGCTGTAAGGATAAGTGAAATGAGGAAGAAATCCGGTGAAAGAGGGAGGGGCAAGGGAAGAGGTGTTTCCCCTGACGGTTCACGTACAGGCCACAGGGGAGCACCCAAGAAAACCCACTCAATACCGCCCATGTTGTCCAGGACAACAACCCTCACAGATCCAAAAGAACAGGACCAGATAATTACTTGGATGACCTCTCAAGCGTCCAGCAGTGGGTTAAGCAGCACCAGCACATCACGCACGAGGTCCAAGTCCTCAGCCAGTTACAAGGAGCCAGTGGGCACAGAGCTGACACAACCGGCAGTGACACCACGCACACAACTGCCAGATAACCAGTCCGATGAATTACCTCAGGACACAATGGGGTATTCGCAGGAGCTATTCCCAGGCCAACAAACTTCCACCTTTGAAAGGTCAATGGAGGAACAGCCAGAAATGTTGTGCCCGGATTCACAACCATTAACTGTGGGAAATGCACCGGGCACTGAAATACAACAAGGCGAGTCCGAGGACTTTGAAACCCAAATCCCAGAGCAAGTTGGGCAGGAGGGGTTGCAATTGCAGGAGGTCGGCCGAGAAGCTCTGGAAGACGACGTTGGAGTGAGCTGCGCAGAGGTTGTTCTGGGGAGCTCTACTCCACGGTAGTGTTGGGCGAACAGTGTTCGCCACTGTTCGGGTTCTGCAGAACATCACCCTGTTCGGGTGATGTTCGAGTTCGGCCGAACACCTGACGGTGCTCGGCCAAACCGTTCGGCCATATGGCCGAACTAAGAGCGCATGGCCGAACGTTCCCCGAACGTTCGGCTAGCGCTGTGATTGGCCGAACGGGTCACGTGGTTCGGACCCGAACGCGCTCTGATTGGCCGAACGGTCACGTGGTTCGGGTAAATAAATACCCGAACCACGTCATATCTCCGCCATTTGTCTGTGGGTTTAGCTTTGGGTAGGCAGGCAGGGTAGTTCGCGCTCCAGCCACGCTAGCCAGGGTCCCCCCTGTCATTGTGTCACTGCTGGGAACAGTAGTACACCGCTTGCTCAGCCACACTATATAGCATTCTGTTTACTGCCACTCTGTGTACCTCGCTCAGCCACACTATATAGCATTCTGTTTACTGCCACTCTGTGTCTGCTGGGAATAGTAGTACACCGCTTGCTCAGCCACACTATATAGCATTCTGTTTACTGCCACTCTGTGTACCTCGCTCAGCCACACTATATAGCATTCTGTTTACTGCCACTCTGTGTCTGCTGGGAATAGTGGTACACCGCTCGCTCAGCCACACTATATAGCATTCTGTTCACTGTTCTGTGTCTGCTTGGAATAGTGGTACACCGCTCGCTCAGCCACACTATATAGCATTCTGTTTACTGTTCTGTGTCTGCTGGGAATAGTGGTACACCGCTCGCTCAGCCACACTATATAGCATTCTGTTTACTGTTCTGTGTCTGCTGGGAATAGTGGTACACCGCTCGCTCAGCCACACTATATAGCATTCTGTGCACTGTTCTGTGTCTGCTGGGAATAGTGGTACACCGCTCGCTCAGCCACACTATATAGCATTCTGTTCACTGTTCTGTGTCTGCTGGGAATAGTGGTACACCGCTCGCTCAGCCACACTATATAGCATTCTGTTTACTGTTCTGTGTCTGCTGGGAATAGTGGTACACCGCTCGCTCATCCACACTATATAGCATTCTGTTCACTGTTCTGTGTCTGCTGGGAATAGTGGTACACCGCCCGCTCAGCCACACTATATAGCATTCTGTTCACTGTTCTGTGTCTGCTGGGAATAGTGGTACACCGCTCGCTCAGCCACACTATATAGCATTCTGTTCACTGTTCTGTGTCTGCTGGGAACAGTAGTACACCGCTCGCTCAGCCAGAGTATATAGCATTGTGTTTACTGCCACTCTGTGTACACCGCTCAGCCAGACTATATACCATTGTTTACTGACACTCTGTGTACACCGCTCAGCCAGACTATATACCATTGTTTACTGACACTCTGTGTACACCGCTCAGCCAGACTATATACCATTGTTTACTGCCACTCTGATTCTGCTGGGAACAGTAGTACACCGCTCGCTCAGCCAGACTATATAGCATTGTGTTTACTGCCACTCTGTGTACACCGCTCAGCCAGACTATATACCATTGTTTACTGACACTCTGTGTACACCGCTCAGCCAGACTATATACCATTGTTTACTGAAACTCTGTGTACACCGCTCAGCCAGACTATATACCATTGTTTACTGCCACTCTGATTCTGCTGGGAACAGTAGTACACCGCTCGCTCAGCCAGACTATATACCATTGTTTACTGACACTATATAGCAGACTATATAGCATTGTGTGTACACCGCTCAGCCAGACTATATACCATTGTTTACTGACACTCTGTGTACACCGCTCAGCCAGACTATATACCATTGTTTACTGCCACTCTGATTCTGCTGGGAACAGTAGTACACCGCTCGCTCAGCCAGACTATATACCATTGTTTACTGACACTCTGTGTACACCGCTCAGCCAGACTATATACCATTGTTTACTGCCACTCTGATTCTGCTGGGAACAGTAGTACACCGCTCGCTCAGCCAGACTATATACCATTGTTTACTGACACTATATAGCAGACTATATAGCATTGTGTGTACACCGCTCAGCCAGACTATATACCATTGTTTACTGACACTCTGTGTACACCGCTCAGCCAGACTATATACCATTGTTTACTGCCACTCTGATTCTGCTGGGAACAGTAGTACACCGCTCGCTCAGCCAGACTATATACCATTGTTTACTGACACTCTGTGTACACCGCTCAGCCAGACTATATACCATTGTTTACTGCCACTCTGATTCTGCTGGGAACAGTAGTACACCGCTCGCTCAGCCAGACTATATAGCATTGTGTTTACTGCCACTCTGTGTACACCGCTCAGCCACACTATATAGCATTGCGTACTCTGCCAGTCAGTGTGTATATTGCTGGGATCAGTAATACTCCACTCACCGTCAACCACTATATGAGCTCAACATGAGTTCCCCAGAGACCTCCGCTGTGAGCAGCACTCCCAACAACAGCAACAGCCAACGCCCCACGCAAGCTATAACATCCACCCCAGCAGCCAGTGGTCAGCAGCAGCCCTCCCCGGAGGAGAACGTTGTGTCCATCAGTCCGTCGCCAGAGCGATTAATGAGGGCTGCCATTGAGGAGATGATGGGGCCTGATGTGGAGGAGGAGGTCTGGCTCAGGCCAGCATCCCAAGTTAATGTTGAGGACGATGAGGGGTCTGTGTCTGGGGATGTTGGGGTGGCAGAGGTGGTGGGTGGGTCAGACTCAGGAGAAGAGTTGTATGATGAGGATGATGATCGGGACCATCTGTATGTGCCTCAGAGTCCGACCCCGGAAAACATGTTGTATCGTGTGTTTAGGTACTAAAATCTGCGTTCCCTCCCAGTAGTGTTGGGCGAACAGTGTTTGCCACTGTTCGGGTTCTGCAGAACATCACCCTGTTCGGGGTGACTATATAGCAGACTATATAGCATTGTGTTTAATGCCACTCTGTGTACACGGCTCAGCCACACTATATAGCATTGTGTTTACTTCCACTCTGTGTCTGCTGGGAACAGTAGTACACCGCTCACCCGCCACTGTATAGCATTGTGCTCTGTGTCACTGCTGACAATAGTGGTACACCGCTCACCCACCACTGTATAGCATTTCTGTACTGCCACTGTACTGCTGCCAGTCAGCGTGTACTTTAAGGATAAGTGAAATGAGGAAGAAATCCGGTGAAAGAGGGAGGGGCAAGGGAAGAGGTGTTTCCCCTGACGGTTCACGTACAGGCCACAGGGGAGCACCCAAGAAAACCCACTCAATACTGCCCATGTTGTCCAGGACAACAACCCTCACAGATCCAAAAGAACAGGACCAGATAATTACTTGGATGACCTCTCAAGCGTCCAGCAGTGGGTTAAGCAGCACCAGCACATCACGCACGAGGTCCGAGTCCTCAGCCAGTTAAAGTCTGGGCTTTCTTTGAAGACTGCACTGAGGATGTTACCATGGCGATTTGCAAGGTGTGCAAGACCCGCCTGAGCAGGGGGAAAAGTATTAACAACCTCTCCACCACCAGCATGAGCCGCCACATTCTATCCAAACATCCCACTCTGTGGGCAAACGCGGCAGGACAGGGTACCACCAGCAACACTGCCTCCCTTGGGTTCACCAGACTCACCACCAGACCCGCCTCAGCAGCAGCAGTAGCCCAGCCATTGCGTGGTTCACAACATTCACAAACATCAGACGATGCTGACACTGTCACTTTCCGGACTAGTGCTCTTGAGGTCTCCCAGTGTTCATCAAACACAACAACCAACAGCCCTTCGGTGTGCAGCGCTACGGTTGAGTTGTCTGTCTCTGAGATGTTTGAGCACAAGAGGAAATTGCCAGCAAATGACCCCCGGGCCGTGGCAGTAACAGCCAGCCAGCATAGCCAAGCTTCTGGCCTGCGAAATGCTGCCATATCGAGTGGTGGAGACAAACAGCTTCAAGGGCATGATGTCAGTGGCCATCCCACGTTACGTTGTTCCCAGCCGCTACCACTTTGCGCGCTCTGCAGTGCCTGAGTTGCATGAGCACGTGGTCAGCTAAATAACCCGAAGCTTGAAGAATGCCGTTGCCTGCAAGGTTCACCTCACCACTGACACCTGGACGAGTGCGTTCGGCCAGGGTCGATACATCTCCCTTACCGCGCACTGGGTGAACCTTGTGGAGCCTGGCAGCGATTCCTCACCTGCTACGGCGCGGGTGTTGCCCACGCCGCAAACAGCTGGATAACAACAGCAGCACCTACCTCTCTGACTCCTTCTCCTCCAACGCATCTCAAAGCTGTACCTCATCCGGAAATGCTAACCCAGCACCAGCAGCAGTAGGATCGTGGAAGCAGTGCAGCACAGCTGTTGGCATGCGTCAGCAAGCGTTGCTGAAGCTGATCTGCCTTGGGGATAAGCAGCACACAGGGGAGGAAATTTGGAGGGGAATAAAGGAACAGACGGATTTGTGGCTGGCACCGCTGGACCTGAAACCGGGCATGAAGCTAGACACCTGGCACGAACTGGCAATGTACGCAATAGAGGTGCTGGCTTGCCCGGCAGCCAGCGTTATGTCGGAACGCTGTTTCAGTGCTGCCGGAGGCATCATCACAGATCGGCGTATCCGCCTCTCCACAGAAAATGCAGACCGTCTGACTCAAATTAAAATGAATCAATCCTGGATTGGAAACGACTACGCAACACTCCTGGACCCCAACCAAGTAACATGACCGATGAACATCTGGGATGGTTTAGCGTTTCCGGTCCCTGTTTATTGAACCTCTCATCTGTATTACATTTATGACTGCATGGCGGCAAAAAGCATTGCTGCTATATCCGCACGCTTTTTGTCCTCATGCAAGGCCTGGGTTGTTGTGTCTCACAAAGCGTGGCCTTCTCCTCCTGCGCCTCCTCCTGTTCCATCACGTGTGCTGCTGCTGCTGCTGCTGCTGCTGGGTTACCGTTGCCGGTCCCTGTTTATGGAACCTCTTATCTTTATTACATTTATGACTACATGGCGGTACAAAGCATGCTATCCGCACGCTTTTTGTCCTCATGCAAGGCCTGGGTTGTTGTGTCTCACAAAGCGTGGCCTTCTCCTCCTGCGCCTCCTCCTGTTCCATCACGTGTGCTGCTGCTGCTGCTGCTGCTGGGTTAGCGTTGCCGCGTGGTCCCTGTTTATTGAACCTCTTATCTTTATTACATTTATGACTACATGGCGGTACAAAGCATGCTATCCGCACGCTTTTTGTCCTCATGCAAGGCCTGGGTTGTTGTGTCTCACAAAGCGTGGCCTTCTCCTCCTGCGCCTCCTCCTGTTCCATCACGTGTGCTGCTGCTGGGTTAGCGTTGCCGCGTGGTCCCTGTTTATTGAACCACTTATCTTTATTACATTTATGACTGCATGGTGGTACAAAGCATGCTATCCGCACGCTTCTTGTCCTCATGCAAGGCCTGGGTTGTTGTGTCTCAAAGCGTGGCCTTCTCCTCCTGCGCCACCCTCCTCCTGTTCCATCACGTGTGCTGCTGCTGGGTTAGCATTACCGGTCCCTTTTCCTGGAACCTCTTATATGTATTACATTTATGACTGCATGCCGACAAAAAGCATGTTACCTGTGCAAAGAAAACAGACATTTCCCGCATTTAAAAGACAGTTTTCCCTTTGAAACTTTAAAATCGATTTTCTCAAAAACTATAAGCTCTTTTTGCTAAATTTTTTTTCCTCTTGTACCCACTCCCAAGGTGCACATACCCTGTAAATTTGGGGTATGTAGCATGTAAGGAGGCTTTACAAACCACAAAAGTTCGGGTCCCCATTGACTTCCATTATGTTCGGAGTTCGGGTCGAACACCCGAACATCGCGGCCATGTTCGGCCTGTTCGGCCCGAACCCGAACATCTAGATGTTCGCCCAACACTACTCCACGGCGGCGGCCCCCCACAATGACATATGATGAGTTTGAGGAGATGGAAGAGGAGGGTATGGACAATGTGGACATAGACCCAGATTTTGTTTGTGAACGAGAACATCGCCATCGTAGCAGCAGCTCAGATGAGTCTGTTGAAGAACCCACTGCTGCACGAGTTCGCCTTGTGCCACAAGGTAGGCGGCGCGCAATTTCAGGCACCACAAGCGTGGAAGTTCAAGTGAGAGGCATAAGAGGCGCAAACAGAAATCGCCAGCAAGGTAGGTGCTCCAAAGTCTGGGCTTTCTTTGAAGACTGCACTGAGGATGTTACCATGGCGATTTGCAAGGTGTGCAAGACCCGCCTGAGCAGGGGGAAAAGTATTAACAACCTCTCCACCACCAGCATGAGCCGCCACATGCTATCCAAACATCCCACCCTGTGGGCAAACTCGACAGGACAGGGTACCAGCAACACTGCCTCCCTTGGGTTCACCAGACTCACCACCAGACCCGCCTCAGCAGCAGCAGTAGCCCAGCCATTGTGTGGTTCACAACATTCACAAACATCAGACGACGCTGACACTGTCACTTTCCGGAGTAGTGCTCTTGAGGTCTCCCAGTCTTCATCAAACACAACAACCAACAGCCCTTCAGTGTGCAGCCCTACGGTTCAGTTGTCTGTCTCGGAGATGTTTGAGCGCAAGAGGAAATTGCCAGCAAATGACCCCCGGGCCGTGGCAGTAACAGCCAGCATAGCCAAGCTTCTGGCCTGCGAAATGCTGCCATATCGAGTGGTGGAGACAAACAGCTTCAAGGGCATGATGTCAGTGGCCATCCTACGTTACGTGGTTCCCAGCCGCTACCACTTTGCGCGCTCTGCAGTGCCTGAGTTGCATGAGCACGTGGTCATCAAAATAACCCGAAGCTTGAAGAATGCCGTTGCCTGCAAGGTTCACCTCACTACTGACACCTGGACGAGTGCGTTCGGCCAGGGTCGATACATCTCCCTTACCGCGCACTGGGTGAACCTTGTGGAGCCTGGCAGCGATTCCTCACCTGCTACGGCGCGGGTTTTGCCCACGCCGCAAACAGCTGCACCGCCGTCCCTCCCACTGGATAACAACAGCAGTAGCTACCTCTCTGACTCCTTCTCCTCCAACGCATCTCAAAGCTGTACCTCATCCGGAAACGCGAACCCAGCACCAGCAGCAGTAGGATCGTGGAAGCAGTGCAGCACAGCTGTTGGCATGCGTCAGCAAGCGTTGCTGAAGCTGATCTGCCTTGGGGATAAGCAGCACACAGGGGAGGAAATTTGGAGGGGAATAAAGGAACAGACGGATTTGTGGCTGGCACCGCTGGACCTGAAACCGGGCATGGTTGTGTGTGATAATGGGAGTAATCTAATTCGTGCTTTAAGGTTGGCTAAGCTGACACACATCCCTTGCCTGGCGCACGTGATGAACCTAGTAGTTCAGCGGTTCCTGAAGACATACCCAGGCGTGGCCGATCTTCTGTTGAAGGTGCGACGAGTGGCCAAACATTGTAGAAATTCAAGTACTGCTTCGGGGGCACTCGCCAAGATGCAGGAGCGCTTCAATCTCCCCCACCATCGCTTGCTGTGTGATGTCCCTACGCGCTGGAATTCTACGCTGCACATGCTAGCCCGCTTTTGCGAGCAGAAGAGTGCAGTGGTCCAGTACATGACGGCGCAGTACCGAGGTGCATCCGGACAGCTGCCAAGCTTCTGTGGATCCGATTGGGCCAACATGTTGGACCTCTGCCAAGTCCTCCAAAATTTTGAGCAATCCACGTTGCTTGTGAGCAGTGACAACTCTTCAGTCAGCATTACCATACCACTGCTGTGTTTACTGAAGAGGTCAATGTTGAAAATCAAGGAAACAGCTGTCATGATGCAACTGGGGGAATCTGAAGGAGAAAATGATCAGCGTGATGGTACCAACATCAGGCCATCCGCCTCAGGAAACGCTGGCCCCAGCAGCTATGACGAAGAAGAGGAGGAGGAACAGCTGGAGTTGGAGCAGGAATTTCCTGCCACCACTGACGAGGGCCAGAGCGGTGCACGTTGGACTTCCACAATTCAGCGCGAATGGTCAGCAGAAGCAGACCAGGAAGAAGGTGATGACTATGATGCATCACAACAACTATCACAACGCTCACAAGAGGATGATGAGGATTCTGGTAGGACTCTGGCACACATGGCTCAATTCATGCTAGACTGCATTGAACGCGACCCACGCATTGTGCGCATTCTGGACAACACCAATTACTGGGTTTATACCCTTCTGGATCCACGATACAAACACAATGTTCCAAAACTGCTTGAAGAAAGAGTCAGACAGGTCAAAATGGAAGAATACCAGCAGGCCCTTGTGGAGACTTTAGAGAGGAGATTGACATCCTCCCCCTCCTCTAGCCAGTTGTACGCCGACAGACTGACTTCCGCAAACCCAGGACGACCAGGAGGGCAGCAAACAACACAAGCCGCAGCTAGTGCCCAAAAGGGAATGGTATCGGCAGTGTCCTTGGAGTGGGAAAATTTTCTGACACCCATGCAGCAGCAGCCCACTGAACAGCAAGCGTGCAGATCCACCTCCAACACCGATCGCCTGGAGAAGATGGTCAAGGACTACATGTCAGATGGCGTAGCTGTGTCTAACAATCCATCTGCACCCTTCAACTATTGGGTATCGAAGCTAGACACCTGGCACGAACTGGCAATGTACGCAATAGAGGTGCTGGCTTGCCCGGCAGCCAGCGTTATGTCGGAACGCTGTTTCAGTGCTGCCGGAGGCATCGTCACAGATCGGCGTATCCGCCTCTCCACAGAAAATGCAGACCGTCTGACTCAAATTAAAATGAATCAATCCTGGATTGGAAACGACTACGCAACACTCCAGGACCCCAACCAAGTAACATGACCAATGAACATCTGGGATGGTTTATCGTTTCCGGTTCCTGTTTATTGAACCTCTCATCTGTATTACATTTATGACTGCATGGCGGCAAAAAGCATTGCTGCTATATCCGCACGCTTTTTGTCCTCATGCAAGGCCTGGGTTGTTGTGTCTCAAAAAACATGGCCTTCTCCTCCTGCGCCTGCTCCTGTTCTATCACGTGTGCTGCTGCTGCTGGGTTAGCATTGCCGGTCCCTGTTTATGGAACCTCTTCTCTTTATTACATTTATGACTGCATGGCGGTACAAAGCATGCTATCCGCACGCTTCTTGTCCTCATGCAAGGCCTGGGTTGTTGTGTTTCAAAGCGTGGCCTTCTCCTCCTGCGCCTCCTCCTGTTCCATCACGTGTGCTGCTGCTGCTGCTGGGTTAGCGTTACCGGTCCCTGTTTATGGAACCTCTTCTCTTTATTACATTTATGACTGCATGGCGGTAAAAAGCATGCTATCCGCACGCTTCTTGTCCTCATGCAAGGCCTGGGTTGTTGTGTCTCAAAGCGTGGCCTTCTCCTCCTGCGCCTCCTCCTGTTCCATCACATGTGCTGCTGCTGCTGCTGGGTTAGCGTTACCGGTCCCTGTTTATGGAACCTCTTCTCTTTATTACATTTATGACTGCATGGCGGTAAAAAGCATGCTATCCGCACGCTTCTTGTCCTCATGCAAGGCCTGGGTTGTTGTGTCTCAAAGCGTGGCCTTCTCCTCCTGTGCCTCCTCCTGTTCCATCACGTGTGCTGCTGCTGCTGCTGCTGGGTTAGCGTTACCGGTCCCTGTTTATGGAACCTCTTCTCTTTATTACATTTATGACTGCATGGCGGTACAAAGCATGCTATCCGCACGCTTCTTGTCCTCATGCAAGGCCTGGGTTGTTGTGTCTCAAAGCGTGGCCTTCTCCTCCTGCGCCTCCTCCTGTTCCATCACGTGTGCTGCTGCTGCTGCTGGGTTAGCGTTACCGGTCCCTGTTTATGGAACCTCTTCTCTTTATTACATTTATGACTGCATGGCGGTAAAAAGCATGCTATCCGCACGCTTCTTGTCCTCATGCAAGGCCTGGGTTGTTGTGTCTCAAAGCGTGGCCTTCTCCTCCTGCGCCTCCTCCTGTTCCATCACGTGTGCTGCTGCTGCTGCTGGGTTAGCGTTACCGGTCCCTGTTTATGGAACCTCTTCTCTTTATTACATTTATGACTGCATGGCGGTAAAAAGCATGCTATCCGCACGCTTCTTGTCCTCATGCAAGGCCTGGGTTGTTGTGTCTCAAAGCGTGGCCTTCTCCTCCTGCGCCTCCTCCTGTTCCATCACGTGTGCTGCTGCTGCTGGGCTAGCGTTACCGGTCCCTGTTTATGGAACCTCTTCTCTTTATTACATTTATGACTGCATGGCGGTAAAAAGCATGCTATCCGCACGCTTCTTGTCCTCATGCAAGGCCTGGGTTGTTGTGTCTCAAAGCGTGGCCTTCTCCTCCTGTGCCTCCTCCTGTTCCATCACGTGTGCTGCTGCTGCTGCTGGGTTAGCGTTACCGGTCCCTGTTTATGGAACCTCTTCTCTTTATTACATTTATGACTGCATGGCGGTACAAAGCATGCTATCCGCACGCTTCTTGTCCTCATGCAAGGCCTGGGTTGTTGTGTCTCAAAGCGTGGCCTTCTCCTCCTGCGCCTCCTCCTGTTCCATCACGTGTGCTGCTGCTGCTGGGTTAGTGTTACCGGTCCCTGTTTATGGAACCTCTTCTCTTTATTACATTTATGACTGCATGGCGGTACAAAGCATGCTATCCGCACGCTTCTTGTCCTCATGCAAGGCCTGGGTTGTTGTGTCTCAAAGCGTGGCCTTCTCCTCCTGCGCCTCCTCCTGTTCCATCACGTGTGCTGCTGCTGCTGCTGGGTTAGCGTTACCGGTCCCTGTTTATGGAACCTCTTCTCTTTATTACATTTATGACTGCATGGCGGTAAAAAGCATGCTATCCGCACGCTTCTTGTCCTCATGCAAGGCCTGGGTTGTTGTGTCTCAAAGGGTGGCCTTCTCCTCCTGCGCCTCCTCCTGTTCCATCACGTGTGCTGCTGCTGCTGCTGGGTTAGCGTTACCGGTCCCTGTTTATGGAACCTCTTCTCTTTATTTCATTTATGACTGCATGGCGGTAAATAGCATGCTATCCGCACGCTTCTTGTCCTCATGCAAGGCCTGGGTTGTTGTGTCTCAAAGCGTGGCCTTCTCCTCCTGCGCCTCCTCCTGTTCCATCACGTGTGCTGCTGCTGCTGCTGCTGGGTTAGCGTTACCGGTCCCTGTTTATGGAACCTCTTCTCTTTATTACATTTATGACTGCATGGCGGTAAAAAGCATGTTACCTGTGCAAAGCAACATGACATTTTCAGCATTTAAAAGACAGTTTTTCCTTTGAAACTTTACAATCAATTTTCTCAAAAACTATAAGCTCTTTTTCAAATATTTTTTTCCTCTTGTACCCACTCCCAAGGTGCACATACCCTGCTAATTTGGGGTATGTAGCATGTAAGGAAGCTTTACAAAGCACGAAAGTTCGGGTCCCCATTGACTTCCATTATGTTCAGAGTTCGGCGCGAACACCCGAACATCGCGGCGATGTTCGGCGAACGTTCTCGAACCCGAACATCTAGGTGTTCGCCCAACACTAGTCTGATCATGGCGGAACTATAGACTGCGTGAAGATGGCGAGGGACTCGCACGTGTTTATGGGGCAGGAGGAAGCCCCGGGTAAGTATAGAGTCTTTAGTTTAGTTGATCTCTGGTACACCTTAAGAAAGCATCCAAACCCCAAGTATACAATTCACCATAGCTACTTCCTGTGGTAATATAGTCCACATTTTAACTAGAGTTGGGCCGAACGGTTCGCCTGCGAACGGTTCCATGCGAACTTCAGTGGTTCGCGTTCGCGTCCCGCAGGCGAACCTTTGCGGAAGTTCGGTTTGCCCCATAATGCACATGGAGGGTCAACTTTGACCCTCTACATCACAGTCAGCAGGCCCAGTGTAGCCAATTAGGCTACACTAGCCCCTGGAGCCCCACCCCCCCTTATATAAGGCAGGCAGCGGCGGCCATTACGGTCACTCGTGTGCTGCCTGCGTTAGTGAGAGTAGGGCGAGCTGCTGCAGACTGTCTCTCAGGGAAAGATTAGTTAGGCTTAACTTGTTCCTGTCTGGCTGCATACCTGTTCTGTGAACCCACCACTGCATACCTGTGCTGTGAACCCACCACTGCATACCTGTGCTGTGAACCCACCACTGCATACCTGTGCTGTGAACCCACCACTGCATACCTGTGCTGTGAACCCACCACTGCATACCTGTGCTGTGAACCCACCACTGCATACCTGTGCTGTGAACCCACCACTGCATACCTGTTCAGTGAACCTGCCACTGCATACCTGTTCTGTTCAGTGGACCTGCCACTGTATACCTGTTCATTGAACCCACCACTGCATACCTGTGCTGTGAACCCACCACTGCATACCTGTTCTGTGAACCCACCACTGCATACCTGTTCAGTGAACCCGCCACTGCATACCTGTTCTGTTCAGTGGACCCGCCACTGTATACCTGTTCAGTGAACCCGCCACTGCATACCTGTTCTGTTTAGTGAACCCGCCACTGTATACCTGTTCTGTTTAGTGAACCCGCCACTGCATACCTGTTCTGTTCAGTGGACCCGCCACTGTATACCTGTTCAGTGAACCCGCCACTGCATACCTGTTGTGTTCAGTGAACCTGCCACTGCATACCTGTTCTGTGAACCTGCCACTGTATACCTGTTCTGTTTAGTGAACCCACCACTGTATACCTGTTCTGTTTAGTGAACCCGCCACTGTATACCTGTTCTGCTTAGTGAACCCGCCACTGCATACCTGTTCTGTTCAGTGGACCCGCCACTGTATACCTGTTCAGTGAACCCGCCACTGCATACCTGTTGTGTTCAGTGAACCTGCCACTGCATACCTGTTCTGTGAACCCGCCACTGTATACCTGTTCTGTTCAGTGGACCCGCCACTGTATACCTGTTCAGTGATCCTGCCACTGCATACCTGTTCTGTGAACCCGCCACTGTATACCTGTTCTGTTTAGTGAACCCACCGCATCAGTGCGCATACCTGTGCAGTTAAGTGAACCCACCTACCTACGTGAGTGCACGCAGTGTGATATACCACTCCGTGCATACCCGATATGGACAAAACAGGTAGAGGAAGAGGTAGTGCCAGAGCCAGAGGAAGGCCACCCGGCAGGTCTGCGCGAGGTCGTGTAAATGTAATTTCGTGTGGACCTGGCCCACAGTACAGTGCTCGGAAGAAGGCACGTCCCATCACCTCCCAAGATTGTCAGGACGTGGTTGAGTATTTAGCGACACAGAACACCTCATCTTGCTCAGCCACCAGCGCTACTACTAGCACCACTTCCGCTGCATTTGACACTTCGCAAGAATTATTTAGTGTTGAAATCACTGATGCACAGCCATTGTTGTTACAGCCAGATGAATTTTCACCAGCTAATATGTCTGAGTTACGCGGCAACACTATGGATGTAACGTGTCAGGAGGATGAAGGACCTACTGATGGTGCAAGTTTGGATTTGTCTGAGGCAAGCGAAGCTGGGCAGGATGACTACGATGATGACGGTAATAGGGATCCTCTGTATGTTCCCAATAGAGGAGATGAAGAGGGGGACAGTTCAGAGGGGGAGTCAGAGAGTAGTAGGAGGAGAGAAGTTGCTGAAAGAAGCTGGGGCAGCTCTTCGTCAGAAACAGCTGGTGGCAGAGTCCGGCACCATGTATCGCCACCTATGTACAGCCAGCCAACTTGCCCTTCAGCATCAGCTGCTGAGGTCCCCATAGTGCCCACATCCCAGGGTGGCTCAGCGGTGTGGAAATTTTTTACTGTGTGTGCCTCAGATCGGACCAAAGCCATCTGTTCGCTCTGCCAACAAAAATTGAGCCGTGGAAAGGCCAACACTCACGTAGGGACAATTGCCTTACGAAGGCACCTGGAGAAAAGGCACAAACAGCAATGGGATGGCCACCTGAGCAAAAGCAGCAGCAGCACACAAAAGCAAAGCCACCCTCCTTCTCCTCTTCCTCCTCCATCAGGTGCATTATCTGCTTCTGCCGCTTTCTCCCTTCCACCTTCACAGGCACCCTCCTCCACTCCGCCTCTGCCCTTGAGCGGTTCCTGCTCCTCTGCCCACAGCAGCAGTCAGGTGTCCGTGAAGGAAATGTTTGAGCGGAAGAAGCCAATTTCGGCCAGTCACCCCCTTGCCCGGCGTCTGACAGCTGGCGTGGCGGAACTGTTAGCTCGGCAGCTGTTACCATACCGGCTGGTGGACTCTGAGGCCTTCCGTAAATTTGTGGCCATCGGAACACCGCAGTGGAAGATGCCAGGCCGCACTTATTTTTCGAGAAAGGCCATACCCCAACTGCACCGTGAAGTTGAGAGGCAAGTGGTGTCATCTCTTGCGAAGAGCGTTGGGTCAAGGGTACACCTGACCACGGATGCCTGGTCTGCCAAGCACGGGCAGGGCCACTACATTACCTACACAGCCCATTGGGTGAACCTGGTGGTGAACGATGGCAAGCAGGGTGCAGCGGACCAAATTGTGACACCTCCACGGCTTGCAGGCAGGCCTCCTGCCACCTCCTCTCCTCCTGCTACATGCTCTTCGCTGTCCTCCTCCTCCTTGGCTGAGTGGCAGTTCTCCTCTCCAGCTACACAGCCCCAGCTCCGCAGGGCCTATGCTGCATGCCAGGTACGACGCTGTCACGCCATCTTAGACATGTCTTGTCTCAAAGCGGAGAGTCACACTGGAGCAGCTCTCCTGGCTGCTCTTAAGAAACAGGTGGATGAGTGGCTGACCCCGCACCACCTGGAGATAGGCAACGTGGTGTGCGACAACGGCAGCAATCTGCTTGCCGCTTTGCATATGGGGAAGCTGACACACATACCCTGCATGGCACATGTCATGAATCTAGTGGTTCAAAGATTTGTGGCAAAGTACCCTGGCTTAGCGAATGTCCTGAAGCAGGCCAGGAAGTTCTGTAGGCATTTGAGGCGGTCTTACACAGCCATGGCACGCTTTGCGGAAATTCAGCGCAAAAACAACATGCCGGTGAGACGCCTCATTTGCGATAGCCCGACTCGCTGGAACTCGACCCTGCTCATGTTCTCCCGCCTGCTAGAACAGAAGAAAGCCGTGACCCACTACCTCTACAACTACAGTAGAATGAAACAGTCTGGGAAGATGGGGATGTTCTGGCCCGACAACTGGACACTGATGGAAAATGCATGCAGGCTCATGCGGCCGTTTGAGGAGGTGACCAACCTGGTGAGCCGCAGTGAGGGCACCATCAGCGACTTAATTCCCTACGCTTACTTCTTGGAGCGTGCTGTGCGTAGAGTGGCGGATGAAGCTGTGAATGAGCGTGACCAGGAACCGTTACGGCAGGAACAGGCATGGGACCAATTTTCATCAGACCCAGCTGTTTCCTCAACACCTGCGGCAGCACAGAGGGGGGAGGAGGAGGAAGAAGAGAAGTCGTGTGCAGAAGACGAGTCAGACTCAGAGGATGATGAGCAAGGTGTTTCTTTGGGGGAGGAGGAGGAGGAGGAGGAGGGGACAGCGGCAGGAGAACAACCTCAGCAGGCATCACAAGGGGCTTGTGCTGCTCAACCTTCCCGTGGTATTGTTCGCGGCTGGGGGGAGGAGGTTGACTTACCTGACGTCACTGAGGAAGAGCAAGAGGAGATGGAGGTTACTGGATCCGACTTTGTGCAGATGTCGTCTTTTATGCTGTCCTGCCTGTTGAGGGACCCCCGTATAAAAAACCTCAAGGGGAATGAGCTGTACTGGGTGGCCACACTACTAGACCCTCGGTACAGGCACAAAGTGGCGGACCGGTTACCAACTCACCGGAAGGTGGAAAGGATGCAGCACATGCAGAACCAGCTGTCAACTATGCTTTACAATGCCTTTAAGGGTGATGTGACCGCACAACGCCAGCAAGGTACCACTGCCACTAATCCTCCTCCCGTGTCCACGCAGTCAAAGACAGGACACTCCAGCGATCTCATGGTGATGTCGGACATGCGGACGTTCTTTAGTCCAACGCCTCGCCGTAGCCCTTCCGGATCCACCCTCCACCAACGCCTGGAACGGCAGGTAGCCGACTACCTGGCCTTAAGTGTGGATGTAGACACTGCTGTGAACAGCGATGAGGAACCCTTGAACTACTGCCCCAAGAAGACTAAGTCGCTCCCAGTCCCTCCACACAGCATGTCTGCCTGCAGGCCGCTTGACTACCTTCTCCGCCACCACCAACAGGGTCCGGGACTCCAGGCGGATTGCTGAATTTTTTAGGCCGCTGCTAGCAGCGGCGGCTGTAATAATTTTTCGGGTGCGTGTACATGACTGCCTAATTTTTCTGGCTGCACTGCGGGCAGCTGCAACAACAAAAGAAAAGGCATGTACATGCACCCATTCCCCTTCATGATCATTACCTTGCCGTGGTGAAGGGGCTTGCGTATCACAATGAAGCAATGACCGGCGCCTAGATGAGTGTCTCGGGGGGCACACCCACGATAATAAGGTCGTTGCCTCATTGTGGTCAGACCAAATTTGATCAGCTGGACAGTCACTGTTCTGTCATTCAGCTACATCAGCCAGGCGACCATATGGGCTGTAAAGCCACCAAAACCTGCACTCTCGCCATGGTGCGCACCAGTCCAGCACGGCCGTCACTACACAAACAGCTGTTTGCGCTGCGTTACACGGTGAGTTTGGTGTGTCAGTGTGAAGCAGTACCTTAATTACACTACCTGATTGATGTATACACATGCAAGATGTTTGAAAGCACTTTAGGCCTGTCATTTAGCATTCAATGTGATTTCTTCCCTTAAAACGCTGCTTTGCGTCAAATCCAGATTTTTCCCGGGGACTTTTGGCATGTATCCCACTCCGCCATGCCCCCCTCCAGGTGTTAGACCCCTTGAAACATCTTTTCCATCACTTTTGTGGCCAGCATAATTATTTTTTTTTTTCAAAGTTCGCATCCCCATTGAAGTCTATTGCGGTTCGCGAACTTTAACGCGAACCGAACCTTCCGCGGAAGTTCGCGAACCTAAAATCGGAGGTTCGGCCCAACTCTAATTTTAACCACTCTCACTGAGAAGAACCCCCTTCTAGACAGGCTGTAAAATTACTTTTCCTCTATATACAGATCATTACCCTTTGACCTTTGTACAGGCTTAGAGAAAAGCTAATTGGCCAAACCTTTATATTGCCTTTGGGTGCACATATATACATGTTAACCAGGTCACCTCTCCGTCGGCTCTGTCTATATCTCTCTCTCTGCCCTCAAATACTGCTATTTTTTTTTCTTTTGGGGGGGAGGGGGGTGTTATCAAAGATCACCTAATGGTCTTTGATCCCACCTTAGTTAGGTGGTCTAACTGAAAGGCCTTTTTTCCAGTGGCAGTATCACTTTCAGCTTTATTCCACTGAGCAATGTAACGCCATAAGTCCTGTTTTTCCATTCAGCCTTGTTGAGTGTCCTGACTTTTTAGGCAGCTTTGATGACAAGGGTGCAGACACTTTTTTTTACTCCTCCACACTATACACAACTGTCCCATAGAACTCTTACTAATGGTGCCCACTAATGGTCCTATCATTTTCATCCAATCTTACTATTTCTATGTAATATAAGGAACTTCCTAAAGATTCCATCAAAGATATTAACCCCATTTATGTTTATGCCACATAGATTTGGTCAAATTGGACAGAAAAGACTGAATTATTAGTGACCACCCATTAGACTACACTGATCACAAATGTATATGAAAAAAGACAGCTTCATCAGATACTCTACCTCACCTGTTAATGTGATGTCAGCCAATGACAGTTGGTGAGATTTGGGAAAGTAATACTGCAGTTCCTGCTGGAGTTTCCTATTCATAGCATCAAAGAAAAGGGTCATTCTTGTGTAATCACCCTCTTGGATTAACAAGATCAAGTCAAGCAGCCAGATCTCTGGAAATTGTTCTAGAAGATGCTTTTAAAAACCCTTTCCATTCTCTGTACACATAAAAGTATTTTAGTGGCTGTCAGGAACCTTGTGTTGCCGCTTTCTGCCTGCTGGTGGCGATATGGAGCAGGACTGTCATGAAGTTACATCATCCCACCAGCAGATGGCTCTGAGGACTTTGAACCTCCACCATCCACCAGCAGGGGGCCTGTGAATATTATTTTAAGGACTTGCAGTTCCTTGTTTGGCCTCCGGGTGGCTTCAAGTGAACTCTCACCACCAGCTGCATCCTGTTTGCTATTACATGGACTATTTAAGGACTGCCTCTTCCCCCTGTTAATTGCCAGAACTTTGAGCTCCCAGGTCTGAGTTTCTGGACACCCTGGTTCCTGTTCCTTGCCCTGATTCCTGTGTATGCCTTCCTGTTGCCGAACCTGTTTATTCTGTCTGAGACCTTGCTTTTGTCTAATCCCTGGTACCTTGCTTTTCTGATAACCTGTTGCTGACCTTGCTCTCCTGCTGACTCTGATATTCTGCCTAATCCCTTTTGTACTGCGATTGTGTATATATTTCCTGTATATATGATTGTGCACTTAGTTAGATAGTCAGGTGTTGTATATATCCCCCCTTGCTAATTGCCAGAACTTTCTGTCACAAGCCTGAACGGAGGAACAGGGTTTGACAACAGTTTGCAGTATACGGACACTGGAACCAGGGAATAAGGTGCAAAAATAATGATTTATTGCAAATGCAATAATGCAAGCATACATACAAGCGTAATGCAAATATCATACAAACATATGCACAGCACACAATATACAAATAACTCGGGAAGCAGTGACAAATATATACAACACCTGACTATCTAACTAAGTGCACAGAACCTGTGTCCAGAAACTCAGACCTGGGAGCTCAAAGTTCTGGCAATTATCAGGGGGAAGAGGCAGTCCTTAAATAGTCCATGTGATAGCAAACAGGATGCAGCTGGTGGTGAGAGTTCACTTGAAGCCACCCGGAGGCCAAACAAGGAACTGCAAGTCCTTAAAATAGTATTCACAGGCCCCCTGCTGGTGGATGGTGGAGGTTCAGGACAATTCAAAGTCCTCAGAGCCATCTGCTGGTGGGATGATGTAACTTCATGGCAGTCCTGCTCCATATCGCCACCAGTAGGCAGAAAACAGCAACACAAGGTTCCTGACAGTGGCCTTACATATGCTGCTCACCCCAGGTCCACTATTGTTGCATTAGGTCATGCCCATTTCAAGGGAAAAAAATAAGCAAAAATATTATTAAATTACAATTAACCACTTGCCGACCAGTGGATTTTACACTGATCGGTGCTGCGTGGGCTCTACAGCCCACAGCACCGATCAGGAGTCCAGCAGGGTGATCAGACTACCCCCCTTTTTTCCCCACTAGGGGGATGTCCTGCTGGGGGGGTCTGATCGCCGCCGGCCATCTGCGTTTTGCGGGGGGGGGCTTCTCAAAGCCCCCCTCCACAGCCATTTCTGCCCTCCCGCTCCTTACCTCCCTCTCTCCGTAATGCGCAGGACGGAATTCCGTCCTGCGTGAAGGATAGGCTTCAGCCTATCATATGCCGGCGATTCCCGGCCAATCAGAGGCCGGGGATCGCCGATCTGCCTGACGGCGCTGCTGCGCAGCAGCGCCGTATGATGTAAACAGCGGGGATTTCTTCCCCGCCTGTTTACATTTTGCCGGAGAGCTGCGATCGGCGGCTCTCCGGCTGTTCACGGAGACACCCTCCGTGAACTGACATGGAAAGGCCGCTCGATCGAGCGGCCGTTTCCATGGTAACCCGCAGACGACCAGTTTACGCCAATCGGCGTTAGCTGGTCGTCAAGAGGTTAAAGATTGGAAATATATTTTTTCTTGTTAACCAAGGTTTTCAAAGCCTGACTGGGCTCCCCAGTGCAATGATATCGTACACATGACCATTATTGGCTGTAGTCTACGGACATGGCTAGAGGCATGCGTCATTATTATTTTTAACTGTACATTTTTATTGACATTTTTTGAAAGTTGCATTGATATTTCAATATTCAATATTCATACAAGCTGCATATGCAGGAACCAAGTCCGATAAAGGCGTATTATTAGCCGAAAGCTTACTTTTTATTTATCTCTAAGTTAGCCAATAAATGGTATCATCCTGATTCAAAACTTTTTACTAATACAAACTGAGAATGCACAATGTATGAAAATGAAAAACATCAACAGATAATAGCATGAAAAGGCACATTCTCTTATTCATTTTGAGAATACATTTGAAATGTGGTTTTTAACCTGGGCTGTCCAGGAAACTGTTTAAATTAAACAGATGGCCATGACTGGAGAGTCAGTAAAGCAGAGTCCGAGGTATATAGATTATCAATCTGCCCAATAAAAATCAATTGGACTTCCTCCAGGACTTCTGCCCTCCAGCTGTGCCATCAATCACATGGAACCTTCTGCCCATCCCCCGATTACATCACTACAGCAGTGATGTTGAATGCTAGCCACCACCCCTCACATTGCATCAGTACCAAAAACTGGTCATGACAATGGCGGCTGGCTTGTTAAAAGCAACGTACCTGTGCCTCAGTGTCATGTTATTTGACAAAGGTGTTGCACATGAATAGGCAAATTCTCTTATGCTCAAATTAAGATACATAGTAATGAAGCTGAACAGTAGGTAACCAAAGAAGAAACTGGCTAGCAGTGCTGCTCGAATACCCCTTTTCAAAATCCGAATCCGATTCGGATCCGGATACCCCGGATCAGTGGTGCTCAGCAGAGCTCGAATATTCGAGTAGCTCGAATATTCGAGCTCTTTTTCAGCTATTCGAGCTCGGTATTCGAGCTCCGAATAGCTGGAGCTATTCGAATGGGCTATCCGAGTACACTCGAATAGCCCATTCACTATTCGAGCTATTCGAGCAACCCGGCGCTATTCGAGCTCGGTACCGAGCTCGAATAGCGTCATAGCCCAGATTGATGTCCTTAGAGCCAATCAGAGGGCTCCCAGGCCCTCTGACGGCAGCCAATCACAGAGGGGGACCCTGGCCAGCCCCTACCCTATAAATAGCGGCCGCCATGTTCCGTTTCTCCATGCTTGCCTGAGACTTGTACAGAGAGAGAGTTGCTCCTTTGTGCTTTGGCTTAGCAAGTGCTCTATTGTGATCATTTACCTAGCGTTTTTGCTCACCTACACCTGCCATATACACCTATATTGTTGTTAGTTAGATAGACATTGTATTTTAGTTAGTAGCTTGTGTGTTACATTAGAGACAGGCAGCTGCTGCAAGCTTACAGGTTTAGGCCTCAGGGGGGCCTTGCCTCTGTGGGCAGCTGTCCTCTGTTTATTTCTCTCATCTATACCAGTATTTCTGCTGTCCTTTACTAATAGTATTGTAGTTATACTGTACTAGGAGTAGGACACTCACTGACTGTCACTGTTTATAGGCTACTAGCTAGCTCCTGCGTGTGTGCACTCACTCACTGTCTGTGTGTACACACACTCTATTTCCTTCTGATTACTGATAGATTATTGTTAGTTAGTTATACTTACTTACTACTTACTCTTACTGTACCCGTAGGGACACTCACTGTCACTGTTCATATAGGCTACTAGCTCCTGCGTGTGCGCACTGCACTCACTGTCTGAGTGTACACACACAACACACACTCTATTTCCTTCTGATCGCTGATTGATTATCGTAATTAGTTAGTTCTACTTACTGTTACTACTTACTCTTACTGTACTAGGAGTCTAGGACACTCAGTCACTGTGTTCATAGGCTACTAGCTCCTGCGTGCGGTCACTCACTGTCTGAGTGTACACACACCCACACTCCATTTCCTTCTGATCGCTGATTGATTATTGTAATTAGTTAGTTCTACTTACTGTTACTACTTACTCTTACTGTACTAGGAGTCTAGGACACTCAGTCACTGTGTTCATAGGCTACTAGCTCCTGCGTGCGTGCACTCACTGTCTGAGTGTACACACACCCACACTCCATTTCCTTCTGATCGCTGATTGATTATTGTAATTAGTTAGTTCTACTTACTGTTACTACTTACTCTTACTGTACTAGGAGTCTAGGACACTCAGTCACTGTGTTCATAGGCTACTAGCTCCTGCGTGCGTGCACTCACTGTCTGAGTGTACACACACCCACACTCCATTTCCTTCTGATCGCTGATTGATTATCGTAATTAGTTAGTTGTACTTACTGTTACTACTTACTCTTACTGTACTAGGAGTCTAGGACACTCAGTCACTGTGTTCATAGGCTACTAGCTCCTGCGTGCGTGCACTCACTGTCTGAGTGTACACACACCCACACTCCATTTCCTTCTGATCGCTGATTGATTATCGTAATTAGTTAGTTCTACTTACTGTTACTACTTACTCTTACTGTACTAGGAGTCTAGGACACTCAGTCACTGTGTTCATAGGCTACTAGCTCCTGCGTGCGTGCACTCACTGTCTGAGTGTACACACACCCACACTCCATTTCCTTCTGATCGCTGATTGATTATTGTAATTAGTTAGTTCTACTTACTGTTACTACTTACTCTTACTGTACTAGGAGTCTAGGACACTCAGTCACTGTGTTCATAGGCTACTAGCTCCTGCGTGCGTGCACTCACTGTCTGAGTGTACACACACCCACACTCCATTTCCTTCTGATCGCTGATTGATTATTGTAATTAGTTAGTTCTACTTACTGTTACTACTTACTCTTACTGTACTAGGAGTCTAGGACACTCAGTCACTGTGTTCATAGGCTACTAGCTCCTGCGTGCGTGCACTCACTGTCTGAGTGTACACACACCCACACTCCATTTCCTTCTGATCGCTGATTGATTATTGTAATTAGTTAGTTCTACTTACTGTTACTACTTACTCTTACTGTACTAGGAGTCTAGGACACTCAGTCACTGTGTTCATAGGCTACTAGCTCCTGCGTGCGTGCACTCACTGTCTGAGTGTACACACACCCACACTCCATTTCCTTCTGATCGCTGATTGATTATTGTAATTAGTTAGTTCTACTTACTGTTACTACTTACTCTTACTGTACTAGGAGTCTAGGACACTCAGTCACTGTGTTCATAGGCTACTAGCTCCTGCGTGCGTGCACTCACTGTCTGAGTGTACACACACCCACACTCCATTTCCTTCTGATCGCTGATTGATTATCGTAATTAGTTAGTTGTACTTACTGTTACTACTTACTCTTACTGTACTAGGAGTCTAGGACACTCAGTCACTGTGTTCATAGGCTACTAGCTCCTGCGTGCGTGCACTCACTGTCTGAGTGTACACACACCCACACTCCATTTCCTTCTGATCGCTGATTGATTATCGTAATTAGTTAGTTCTACTTACTGTTACTACTTACTCTTACTGTACTAGGAGTCTAGGACACTCAGTCACTGTGTTCATAGGCTACTAGCTCCTGCGTGCGGTCACTCACTGTCTGAGTGTACACACACCCACACTCCATTTCCTTCTGATCGCTGATTGATTATTGTAATTAGTTAGTTCTACTTACTGTTACTACTTACTCTTACTGTACTAGGAGTCTAGGACACTCAGTCACTGTGTTCATAGGCTACTAGCTCCTGCGTGCGTGCACTCACTGTCTGAGTGTACACACACCCACACTCCATTTCCTTCTGATCGCTGATTGATTATTGTAATTAGTTAGTTCTACTTACTGTTACTACTTACTCTTACTGTACTAGGAGTCTAGGACACTCAGTCACTGTGTTCATAGGCTACTAGCTCCTGCGTGCGTGCACTCACTGTCTGAGTGTACACACACCCACACTCCATTTCCTTCTGATCGCTGATTGATTATTGTAATTAGTTAGTTCTACTTACTGTTACTACTTACTCTTACTGTACTAGGAGTCTAGGACACTCAGTCACTGTGTTCATAGGCT
Source organism: Hyperolius riggenbachi (assembly GCF_040937935.1). NCBI lineage: Eukaryota > Metazoa > Chordata > Amphibia > Anura > Hyperoliidae > Hyperolius > Hyperolius riggenbachi. The sequence goes on along the minus strand of NC_090652.1, from coordinate 44,268,115 downwards.
ACTAGCTCCTGCGTGCGTGCACTCACTGTCTGAGTGTACACACACTAAATTTACTTGTGATTACTACTGATTATTGTAACTGCTAGTTGTACTTCCTGACTGTTACTACTTACTTACTGTACTAGGGGACACTCACTCAGTCACCTCACCAACCAACCCACTCCATTAAAGTACCCCACTTTTCACCCGCCCTTTTACAAAACTTTTGTCTATACGCCCAAAACATTTAAGATGTCTGGAAGTGGCAGCCAGCGCGGTTTGGGCAAGGGGAAGGGCAGCAAGGGAATCAGGAGGAGAGGGAGCAGCATTGTGGCAAGCCGCGGCCGCGGGCGCGCCACCATGCACAGTTCCGCAGCAGCAGCGTCAGTGGCTAACATTCCTCCCATAGCCACTGGCCGTGGACGCCTTGGGCGCCGCCCAGCAGGAGCATCTGCAACTCACGCTGCAGAGACACAGCAGCAGCAGCGTGTAGCACCTGCTCCCATTTTCCTCCAGCCGGGTCGGAAACGTCCCATTGAGGAAAAGGATGCAGACACTGTGGTGCAACTCATGACGGAGGATGAGCAGCCCGCCATCAGCTCTGCATCCGAGGCCTCCACCCTCACCACCACCACCACCCCTGTTCGCAGCAGCCGCCCAGCAGGGTCTGGGGAGGAGGCCAGTTCACCGTCACTCGCCGACCTGTCATTCAGCAGTCTTTTGACCCCAGGCATCATGAGTAAATTGTCTGCTGTTGTTGGCGATCTTGAGGAGGAGATGCTGATGGGCACTTTGGGGGATGAGGGATTGGACAGCAAGACTGTGGCGACAGTCAAGCAGCCCATCCATGCATCAGGAGAGGAGTTTGGGGGGTCCTCATCCCAGCAGGACATGTTTCAGGAGGGGGAGGATGATGATGACCCGGTGACAGACAGAGACTGGGTGCCACCACCTCCAGGGGATGTCGTCCTCAGCAGCTCTGAGGAGGAGGAGGAGGATGCGCTTGTGGGCCTTGCAAGGAGGCGCATCATTGCAAGCATTGGCAGCGTCCCACAGCCTGCTGGTGTCTCAGGCTCAGCAGCAGCAGCAGCAGCATCAGCCAGTACCACCCCCAGCCGCACCCAAGCCCCCCCCCCAACCACCACAGGGAGACAGGCAGCAGCGCTTCCATGCCGTAGGGGGAAGTTTCTGTCACCAATCTGGCGGCTTTTCACCATGCCCACTGTGTACAGCAAGTACGCCACTTGCAACCACTGTCAGCGGAAGTTGAGCAGAGGTGCAGACCCCTTAAAGTTCAGCACCAGCTCGCTCATCAACCACCTTGCGGCTAAACATTTCCACCAGCATGAGGAGTTCCAGAGGCTGAAGGCATCTGCTGCTGGCAGTGGCACCACACCCATCACTGCACAGCCTTCAGCAGCAGCAGCAGCAACAGCAGCCACCCGCCCTCCTGCTCCTCCAGCAGCACCAGCAGGAGTGCGGAAACGCACTGCTCCTCCCCCCTCTGCAACTCCTGCCGCCGACACTGAGGCCTGTTCTGGCAGCCAGTCCTCAGTGGCCTCCTCTGCTGTGTCTGCTGGTTCCCGTGTCAGCAAAAGGCCACGCCAGAGCCTTTTGAGCGAGTCCTTCCAGGGGGTGGTTAGGGCTCTGCCTCCCAGCAGCCGTCGCGTGCGGCAGCTGAACGGCTTGCTGGCACGGGCCATGTGCTCCCAACTCCTGCCGTACACGCTCGTGCAGGAGGGGAGCGACATTCGTGCGCTGCTTGCTTGCGCAGCCCCAGACTGGCAGCTCCCCAGCAGACACTTCTTTGCCCGCAAGGCCATTCCTGCACTGCACCGCTTTGTGATGGCCAATGTGGAGCGAGGGCTGGAGCACGCGGTTGGTGAAAGGGTCCACGTCACCATGGACTCCTGGAGCAGCCGCTTCGGGACAGGCCGCTACCTGTCCTTCACTGTCCACTGGGTCAGCTTGGTGGAAGGGGGTGAGGATGGGAGAGCAGCAGCGGGCACAGCAGCAGCAGCAACACAGTGGGTGGTGCCACCCCGCAGGCTCAGGGGAACTGCAGCAGGTTCCTCCGATCCTCTGCCATCCTCCGGCACACCTGGCCAAACCCCCCGCCTCAGCAGCAGCGTGAAGGCCCGCCACTGCCAAGCGCTGCTGCACTTGGTCAGCCTTGGGAAGACCAAGCTGACGGCAACCCATGTGTTGGCCAAACTCCAGGAGCAGGAGAGGATTTGGCTGACCCCCAGAGGCCTCAGAGTCGGAGAGGTGGTGGCCGACAATGGGGCCAATCTGGTTGCCACAATAGACAGGGGAAACCTGACCCACATCCCCTGTCTTGCCCACGTGCTGAACCTGGTGGTGCAGAAGTTCCTGCGCACCTACCAGGGGATGGGCGAACTGCTGGAAACGGCAAGGAATGTTGTGCGTCACTTCCGGCGCTCGGCTGCAGCCTGTGCGAGCCTGGAAGACGTGCAAAAGGAGCTGGATCTGCCACGCCATCGGCTGATCCTTGACGTTCCGACTCGCTGGAACTCCACCCTGGCGATGTTGGAGCGTCTGGTTGAACAGAGGCGCGCTGTCAAACAGTACCTTGCCCTGGCCACTGTTTCCGCAGCTCAGAGAAGGGACAAGACCAGCAACATCCCGTCCATCGTCCCCGATGATGACTGGAGGCACATGCAGCAGGTGTGCTTAGTGCTGGCTCCCTTCCTGCAGGCCACAAACATGGTGAGCAGGGACCATGCTATGGTCTGCGAGTGGGTGCCCCTGGTTTCTCTGCTGAACAGGGCCCTCGATGCTTTGCTGGAACAGGGAGCGGCAGCCTTGGACCAGCAGGAGCGGCAACCAGCTGCGCAGTCCACCTCTGAGGGGGAGGAGGAGGAGGACTTGGTGGAGGTCCCTGACCTGGCTGCTGATGAGGGGGATCAGCACAGCGCAGCTGAGTTGGTGCGGGGGTGGAGAGAGGATGAGGCGGCAGAGGAGGAGGATGAGGACAGCACTGACGTCGATGTGCCAGCAGACGTGGCCCGCCTCTTCCCAATGGCAGCGCACATGCTGACGTGCCTGCGCAGGGACCCCAGGGTGATCCAGATGAAGCAGAGGGAGGACATCTGGATCAGCATGATGTTGGACCCACGCCTCAAGGGGAAGTTGAGCCAGTTCCTGCCGCCTGCAGGAGGAGACCCAGCGCAACAAATAAGGAGCTTGCAGCAGGCCCTTGTTGAGCGCTTGGAGGAAGCCTTCCCCCAGCCTTCCACCCCCACTGTCCAGCAGCCAGCACAGAGGCAGCAGCAGGTGCCTGCATCCAGCAGCAGCAAGCGCCCCACAGACCTGCTGTCTCTCAGCCACGAGCTCTACAGGACTGTAGAGGCTCCGGCAGCAGTGACTAGAGAGGAGATGCATGCAGCAGCATCCTCCTCCGGTCACAGCCAGCGCCTGACCCGCATGGTGGCTGACTACATGGGGTCGTACAGCGGGCTTGACAGCGATGCCCCTGTTGATCCCATGGAGTATTGGGTCAAGCGCATGGAGATCTGGAGCGAGCTTGCGCAGTACGCCCTGGAAGTGCTGTCCTGCCCCCCTTCCAGCGTGCTGTCCGAGCGCTGCTTCAGTGCAGCTGGTGGCGTGGTCACCGAGAAACGCTCACGTCTGTCTCACAAGTCTGTGGACAGACTGACGTTTCTCAAGATGAACCAGGCGTGGGTGGAAGGCGAGTTCCTGGCCCCTGTTGTCGGCGAGAGGGGGACATGAACTGTCTGCCGGAACCATCGTTAATGTGCCTTACCACCCTTTACCACCTCCTGGCTCCTGCTCACTAAGCCAGCCTGGTTCACTTTGACTATTACGTCGCCTGCAGCCACACATTTTACACCTACAGTGGGCTGCTGTGTACTGCCCTTCTGCTGTCTGTCTGTGTTTCCCACTGCCAGGGTACACAGAATTACCTTCTTCTGCTGCCACTCTGCCACCAGCTATTACGTCAAACAATAGCTATATTGGTTGCAAAACCAAAAACCAAAAAACCATAAAAAAAAAAAAAGGTTTAATTTTTCTGAGGTGCCCGGGTTGAAAACTGTGTTGTCCCAGTTGTGTATTGGAAACAATGTGGGCTGCACGACCGCTGTGTGGGACCTCCTGTTGTGTTTATTTACAGCCCTGGTATCACCGCTAGGTACCAGGGCTATTATGTCACGCTGCCTACCTGCTGCCACACTCACACTGCTCCTCCATACCTCCTCCTGCTGCTGCTGCTGCTGTCTGTCTGTGTTTCCCACTGCCAGGGTACACAGATGATTTACCTTCTGCTGCCACTCTGCCACCAGCTATTACGTCAAACAATAGCTGCTCGCCTACTCCTCCATTCCTTCTCCTGCTGCTGCTGTCTGTCTGTGTTTCCCACTGCCAGGGTACACAGAATTACCTTCTGCTGCCACTCTGCCACCAGCTATTACGTCAAACAATAGCTATATTGGTTGCAAAACCAAAAACCAAAAAACCATAAAAAAAAAAAAAGGTTTAATTTTTCTGAGGTGCCCGGGTTGAAAACTGTGTTGTCCCAGTTGTGTATTGGACACAATGTGGGCTGCACGACCGCTGTCTGGGACCTCCTGTTGTGTTTATTTACAGCCCTGGTATCACCGCTAGGTACCAGGGCTATTATGTCACGCTGCCTACCTGCTGCCACACTCACACTGCTCCTCCATACCTCCTCCTGCTGCTGCTGCTGCTGTCTGTCTGTGTTTTCCACTGCCAGGGTACACAGATGATTTACCTTCTGCTGCCACTCTGCCACCAGCTATTACGTCAAACAATAGCTGCTCGCCTACTCCTCCATTCCTCCTCCTGCTGCTGCTGTCTGTCTGTGTTTCCCACTGCCAGGGTACACAGATGATTTACCTTCTGCTGCCACTCTGCCACCAGCTATTACGTCAAACAATAGCTGCTCGCCTACTCCTCCATTCCTCCTCCTGCTGCTGCTGTCTGTCTGTGTTTCCCACTGCCAGGGTACACAGAATTACCTTCTGCTGCCACTCTGCCACCAGCTATTACGTCAAACAATAGCTATATTGGTTGCAAAACCAAAAACCAAAAAACCATAAAAAAAAAAAAGTTTTAATTTTTCTGAGGTGCCCGGGTTGAAAACTGTGTTGTCCCAGTTGTGTATTGGACACAATGTGGGCTGCACGACCGCTGTCTGGGACCTCCTGTTGTGTTTATTTACAGCCCTGGTATCACCGCTAGGTACCAGGGCTATTATGTCACGCTGCCTACCTGCTGCCACACTCACACTGCTCCTCCATGCCTCCTCCTGCTGCTGCTGCTGCTGCTGTCTGTCTGTGTTTCCCACTGCCAGGGTACACAGATGATTTACCTTCTGCTGCCACTCTGCCACCAGCTATTACGTCAAACAATAGCTGCTCGCCTACTCCTCCATTCCTCCTCCTGCTGCTGCTGTCTGTCTGTGTTTCCCACTGCCAGGGTACACAGATGATTTACCTTCTGCTGCCACTCTGCCACCAGCTATTACGTCAAACAATAGCTGCTCGCCTACTCCTCCATTCCTCCTCCTGCTGCTGCTGTCTGTCTGTGTTTCCCACTGCCAGGGTACACAGAATTACCTTCTGCTGCCACTCTGCCACCAGCTATTACGTCAAACAATAGCTATATTGGTTGCAAAACCAAAACCAAACAAACCATTAAAAAAAAAAAAAAGGTTTAATTTTTCTGAGGTGCCCGGGTTGAAAACTGTGTTGTCCCAGTTGTGTATTGGACACAATGTGGGCTGCACGACCGCTGTCTGGGACCTCCTGTTGTGTTTATTTACAGCCCTGGTATCACCGCTAGGTACCAGGGCTATTATGTCACGGCGAGCTGCCTGCCTCATTGACTGCCTGCTGCCACACACTCATCCTCCTCCTCCTGCTGCTGAATTTACCTCCTGCTGTCTTTGTGTTTCCACTGCCAGGGAGCACATACAATGGCGCTTCCAACATGCGTGCGCCCACCAGCTATTTGTTACGCTCAAAAATAGCTGCATTTCTTTAAAAAAAAAATTGAAAAGAGAAATACGTGAAGAAGAAGAAGACGATATTGAAAAGGAAGGAGAAGATGAAGATGAAGAAGAAGAAGAAGATGAAGAAGAAGATGAAGAAGATGATGAAGAAGAAGATGAAAAAGAAGAAGAAGATGAAGAAGATGAAGAAGAAGAAGATGAAGAAGAAGAAGAAGATGAAGAAGAAGAAGAAGATGAAGAAGATGATGAAGAAGATGAAGAAGATGAAGAAGAAGAAGAAGAAGAAGAAGAAGAAGAAGAAGAAGAAGAAGAAGAAGAAGAAGAAGAAGAAGAAGGAGAAGAAGAAGAAGAAGAAGAAGAAGAAGAAGAAGAAGAAGAAGAAGAAGAAGAAGAAGAAGAAGAAGAAGAAGAAGAAGAAGAAGAAGAAGAAGAAGAAGAAGAAGAAGAAGAAGAAGAAGATGAAGAAGAAGAAGAAGAAGAAGAAGAAGCAGAAGAAGAAGAAGAAGAAGAAGATGAAGAAGAAGACAATATAGAAGAAGAAGAAGAAGATATAGAAGAAGAAGAAGAAGATATAGAAGAAGAAGATCGAGAAGAAGAAGAAGAAAGATAAAGAAGAAGAAGAACAAGTATATACAGTAACACTACTGAACAAAATTAAGGACACAACTTCTCTTTCCACATTTTTTTTTAAAGGAACATCCCCACATAATCACTTGCTGTTGTTACTTGGAAAAAAAGAGGTTTCTTGCATCATTCACCCTCAAAACAAGTGTTGGAAGCTATTTAAGGCCAATTCGAATAGTCAGCTCGAATAGTTAGCTCGAATACCGACTCGAATAGTGAGCTCGAAGTCCGAGGTCGAATCGAATAGTAAAAATTATTCGACTCGAATATTCGACTGACCTCGAATAATTTACTATTCGAATTCGACCAAACTCGAATTTTAAAAAGGGGTATTTGAGCATCACTACCCCGGATATCCGAATTCAAAATTTTTCTATCCGAATCCGATTCGGATATCCGACCCTAGTATCCGACCGGATTCGGATATCCGAATTGAAAACCGGAAGTGGCCTTTAAATTGCTTTAAAAAGGTTTGTAAGGGTCAATTAGGCACGTAGCATCATTCTTTTTCAAAGCGGAACACTAATTGATGATGTGGGGACTTAAAATCCCCCCCCCCCCCCACAAAAAAAGGCTGTCAAAGGGCCAAGTGCAAAGTGCCAAATGCAAAGGGCCAAGTGCCTAATGCAAAGTGCCAAGTTCAAAGGGCCAAGTGTCAAGTGCAAAGGGCCAAGTGCAAAGGGCCAAGTGTCAAGTGCAAAGGGCCAAGTGCAAAGTGCCAAATGCAAAGGGCCAAGTTCAAAGGGCCAAGTGTCAAGTGCAAAGGGCCAAGTGCAAAGGGCCAAGTGTCAAGTGCAAAGGGCCAAGTGCAAAGGGCCAAATGCAAAGGGCCAAGTTCAAAGGGCCAAGTGCCAAATGCAAAGGGCCAAGTTCAAAGGGCCAAGTGTCAAGTGCAAAGGGCCAAGTGCAAAGGGCCAAGTGTCAAGTGCAAAGGGCCAAGTGCAAAGGGCCAAGTGCAAAGTGCCAAATGCAAAGGGCCAAGTTCAATGGGCCAAGTGTCAAGTGCAAAGGGCCAAGTGTCAAGTGCAAAGGGCCAAGTGCAAAGTGCCAAATGCAAAGGGCCAAGTTCAAAGGGCCAAGTGTCAAGTGCAAAGGGCCAAGTGCAAAGTGCCAAATGCAAAGGGCCAAGTTCAAAGGGCCAAGTGTCAAGTGCAAAGGGTCAAATGCAAAGGGCCAAGTTCAAAGGGCCAAGTGCCAAATGCAAAGGGCCAAGTTCAAAGGGCCAAGTGCCAAATGCAAAGTGCCAAGGGCAAAGTGCCATGTGCCATGTGCAAAGTGCCAAGTGCCAACATGTGCAAACACGTGCAAAAATGTGCAAACACATGCAAAAATGTGCAAACACATGCAAAAATGTGCAAACACATGCAAAAATTTGCAAAGTGCAAACACGTGCAAACACATGCAAAAATGTGCAAACACGCGCAAACACATGTAAAAATGTGCAAACACATGCAAAAATGTGCAAACACATGCAAAAATGTGCAAACACGCGCAAACATGCAAAAATGTGCAAACACATGCAAAAATGTGCAAAGTGCAAACACATGCAAAAATGTGCAAACACATGCAAAAATGTGCAAACACGCGCAAACATGCAAAAATGTGCAAACACATGCAAAAATGTGCAAACACGCGCAAACATGCAAAAATGTGCAAACACATGCAAAAATGTGCAAAGTGCAAACACGTGCAAACACATGCAAAAATGTGCAAACACGCGCAAACACATGCAAAAATGTGCAAACACATGCAAAAATGTGCAAACACGTGCAAACACGTGCAAAAAATGTGCAAAGTGCAAACACGTGCAAAGTGCAAAAATGTGGAAAGTGCAAACACGTGCAAACACGTTCAAAGTGCCATGTGCAAAGTGGCACTTTGCACGTGTTTGCACGTGTTTGCACATTTTTGCACGTGTTTTCACGTGTTTGCACATTTTTGCAGTTTGCACGTGTTTGCACTTTGCACGCGTTTGCACTGTGCATGTGTTTGCACGTGGCACTTTGCACATGTTTGCTCGTGGCAGGCAGGCAGCACCTGGCCTGGTGTGTGTACAACACACACACAATCACATAGCAGCTGCAGCAGCACTGCAGCACACACTCTTAATGTCACATTTATGACATCAATCAAGCAAATGAATGATTTAACTATACTGTAGTGATAGTGAAGGGGTTAATCACTGAACAGCATAGGTTTATAACTATGTACAGCCCTTTGTAGGGCACCAGCAATGGAGCAGGAGCATGTCTCTCAGGAAGCATTCAGCAAGCCAGGACGATCTGTCTCATCATGGCAGCCCTCCTTATTATACCAGGGGGGCTGGCCAGTGTTCCTTTCTGTGATTGGGAGCCAGGGTTTAGGCTGGGAGGCCTCTGATTGGCTTAATGAGGTCAGGTGGGGCTGGCCAGGGTTCCCCTCTGTGATTGGTTTCTGGTGCTTCTGCTGGGAGCCCTCTGATTGGCTCCCATGACGTCTGGACCTCATGCAGTGTTTCACTGGTCCGGATATCCGCGGATATCCGTACTATCCGCGGATATCCGCATAGCCCAGCCAACTATCCGCAGATAGCTATCCGGATACTGGACCAGCTATCCGGAATCCGGATCCCATCGGATAGGCCTAAAAAGGTCGGATATCCGAGTTTATTCGGATATCCGGTATCCTGTTGAGCAGCACTGCTGGCTAGTTGCTCTTCCTATTGATATTGAGGAAGAAAGGGTCATTTGACCTCTGCACTCGACAGAGGGAGCGATCTTGGCAATACAGATGTAAAGTATAGCCAAAGTATGTTAGTTGGTGCTGCTCCTTTAAAAGCCACTCTGGGTGGTGAAGATATCTCTAAGGGATAAGGGTGAAAAAGGAAGGGGAGGGGGAGATCACACTCAATAGACAATTTGAGAAAACTGGTTAGCAAACCGTGGAATAATCTCACCTGAGATTCTTGCCGATAAGCCCATATGGGTTGGTCGGCTGAAGAGCTTTTGTCCCACTCAGATCCGGGGACCAGGTCTGTCCAGTGATCTTCCTCCACAAGATGTACTGGCACATATGCTCCTCCATCCACTAAACTTCAGTCCTGGATCAGATGTATTTCCACTCCTCGCAAATGCTACCTACAGCTATAGGTGGCTGCATTCATGTGTAGGAGTGTCTGCACAGAGGTGTCTTGGATGTGCCGGAGGAACCAAGTTTGTGCCTAGATTACTCCACGCTGCTCAGTATGCTTTACACTTGTAAGCCACAGGCTGCAGAAGCTCTTGGAGGCAGGAGCTGGCTCAATTTGTGTGAGGGGTAATGGCTGGGAGAAACTCCACTCTGCTCTGATCCAGGACTGAAGTTTAGTGGATGGAGAAGCATATGTGCCAGTACATCTTGTGGAGGAAGATCGCTGGAAAGACCTGGTCCCGGTTCTGAGTGGGACAAAAGCTCTTCAGTCGACCAACCCATATTCCACGGTTGGCTAATAGAGATGGCCCAAACTGTTTGGCCACAAACTTGTTCGCGCGAACATCGGTGGTTCACATTCACGGTGAACCGCGAACTTTATGCGAGTCGACCCGCCCCCTATACTACATCATTAGGCTAAACTTTGACCCTCTACAACACAGTCAGCAGACACAGGGCAGCAAATCAGGCTACACTCCCTCCTGCCCCCCCCCCAATAAATAGCAGCAGTGTCGGCCATTTCCTCACTCTGTGTGCTGCGTAGGTAGTGAGAGAAGGGAGAGAGGTTGCTGCACAGCTTAGGGAAAGCTTAGTTAGGCTGTTGTTAGGCTTGTTAGCTTGCTCATTGCTGATACTTATTGCTAAGAAGCACCCCAAAACAGCTCTTTTTGTTTGTGTGGCCCACTGACACTTGCATATACAGCCCTGTCAGTCGCAGCTGGCCTTTGCTAATTGCTATACTGTGCAAGGCCCAGCACATTCAGTGACTACCTTTTCACCGCACCTGTGTGGGACAGCTGCATATTTGTAATACCAGTCACTGCATACCTGTTCATGTTTACTGCACCTGCATGACAGCAGCACGCAGTGTTATATACCAGTCTCTGCATACCCGTTCACGGTACCTGTGTGTGTGACAGCTGCACATTTGTAATACCAGTCACTGAATACCTGTTCATGTTCACTGCACCTGCGTGACAGCAGCACACAGTGTTACAGTATATACCAGTCACTGCATACCTGTTCACTGTACCTGTGTGACTGCACATTGTATTAGTCAAGTCAGTGCATACCTTTTACTTCATCCTCCCCAATATGGACTAAACAGGCAGAGGTAGAGCCAGAGGCAGGCCACCTGGCAAGTCTGTTCGAGGTCATACTGTGGTGATTTCGTGTGGCCCTGGATCAAAGTACAGTGTTCAGAAGGCACGTGCCATCAACCCCCAAGATTGTCAGGACGTATTTGACTATTTAGCACAGAACACCTCATCTTCCTCAGCTTCCGCACGGAACCGTGATATATCTTCCTCCTCCTGCTCTGATTCTGGGACCCCACTTAACACTCAGTCGCTGCCACCACCAAAGTGCCATCATCCTAGGGCTCAGCGGTGTGGACATTTTTTTGTGTGTCTGCCTCAGATGAGAGCAATGCCATCTGTACTGTCTGCCACTGAAAATTGAGCCGTGGAAAGACCAAGACCTGCGTAGGGACAACTTCCTTACGAAGGCACATAATGAAAAAGCACAAACTGCAATGGGATAACCACCTGAGGAAAAGCAGCACACAAAAGCAAAGACACACACAGGAGGATACCAGGCCGCAACTATTTCTCAAAAAAGGCGATACCCAAACTGTATGTTGTGTGATTTTGGAAAGGCAAGTAGTGTCATCTCTGGCACACAGCGTTGGGTCAAGGGTTATTCTGACCACGTGGTCTGCAAAACATGGTCAGGCCTGCCTGAAGACTAAGTCTGTCCCCACACACAGCATCTCTGCCTGCATGCCGTGTGACTGCCTGACCCAAGACTAAGTCGGTCCCTACACAGCATCTCTGCCTGCAGGCCACTTGAATGCCTTCTCCGCCACCACCAACAGGGTCCAGGACTCCAGGTGGATTCCCGCATTTTTGCTAGCAGCGGCCACTAACAAAACCACTAATAATTTTTTTCTGGTGCGTGTACATGCCTGCCTAATTTTTCTGGCTGCACTGCGGCTGCAACAACAAAGCAAAAGGCATGTACATGTGTCAATTTCCCTTCATGATCGTTACCTTGCCGCGGTGAAGGGGATTGCGTATCACAATGAAGCAATGACCGCCGGCTATATGAGTGTGTTGGGGGGCACACCCAAGATAATAAGGTCTTTGCTTCATTGTGGACAGACCAAATTCTATCAGCTGGACAGTCACTGTTGTTCTGTCATTGAGCTACTTCAAGCCATATGGGCTTGAAAACTGCCATCGCCTGCACTCTCGCCATGGTGTGCACCAGTCCAGCATGGCTGTCACTACACAAACAGCTGTTTGTGGTACGTTACACAGTGAGTTTGGTCTGTCAGTGTGAAGCAGTTCACTAATTACACTACCTGATTGATGTATACACATGCAAGATGTTTTAAAGCACTTTATGCCTCCAATTTAGCATTGCAATGTGATTTCTGCCCTTAAAACGCTGCTGTGCTTCAAATCCTGATTTTTCCCCGGGACTTTTAGCATGTATCCCATTCCGCCATGCCCCCCTTTCCAAATGTTAGACCCCTTGAAGTTTTGAAAGTTTGCCTGCCCATTGAAGTCTATTGTGGTTTGCAAAGTTCGCATAAACCCAAACTTTTTCGGAAGTTTGCGTTTGAGGTTCGCAAACCTAAAATCGGAGGTTCGAGCCATCTCTATTGTCTACAGCCTAGTTTCTCAACGTGTGGTACGTATACCCCAAGGGGTACTTCTGATGGTTCCAGGGGGTACTAGGGCTAGATATACTTAACCAAGAATATTAAAAAAGAAAAATCTTATATATACAACACCAGAATAGTATTTTAGCTAATTAAAATCAATAGTAAAGGCTTGGAAATTGTTTTTTATCGATTATCATGTACTACAATTAAATATATATTTGTCAAGGGGTACTTGTGATAATGTTTACTGTGCTTGGGGGTACTTGGTGAATTCAGGGTTTTAAAAGGGGTACATACAGTGGCGGCTCCAGGAAAAAAAAATTTGGGGGTGCTATGCAGGTGCTGGATAATTTTGCAGGGGAGCTAAGTATTACGTACGCCGCCGAAAATTTTCGAGGGCGTGGCCAAAATGGGGCGTGGTTAACAAAATAGGGCGTGGCCAGGCCCATCCCGATTCCCACAGCTCAGCTGCCCCACACAGTAAACAGAGGCAGGCAGGCACTGTTTGGCAGCCAGGCCCAGTGGGCCAGGCTGGCTCTGTGTGGCCCATGTAGCGGCAGCTTGGCGGCAGGCAGGCAAAGGCCCCAGCCCAGTTCCCAGACCCCGGGCAAGACCCAACTGCCCCCCCCACCTGATGCCCGCGCTGAACTGGCTGGGGAGACTCTTAGTCGGGACAGAGTGACTCTCAACAACAACAATCCTCTCGTCTCGGCTCCTCTCGTCTCGGCTCCGTCCTCACCATGCCAACACACGCGGCGTGCACAGTTTTATGCTGCTTGGCCGAGTGATGTCACGTCAGCATGCGCTGCACACGGAACATCTGACGTCGGTCGCACACAGCAAGGACAGCGCGTGAGTGCCATGGAGATGGGGCTGGGGCTGGGGTCTGGGCTACAGGGATAGTGACTGGCAGGCAGGGCTGGGCCGGCTCATATTAAAGCAACAGAGCGGCGCCAGCTTCTGCTACGAAATAAAAAATTTTTTAAAAAATTTAAATCAGCACCTGTTTTTTTAGGGGGTGCTAATAAGGTACTTGGACAAATTTAGGGGGTGCTTCAGCACCCAATAGCACCCCCCTGGCGCCGCCGCTGGGTACATACCAATAAAATGTTGAGAAACACTGGTCTACAGCACTGACTTCAAAAACCAAGCCCTATATATAAATATGTGTGGGTGTGTATTTACAAAACATAGATGTATACACAGTGCATTTATATATAAAGTAATGCCACAAAGTCACTAGACTCTGCCATCTGGAGGCTAAAAATCTGAATTGCAACAGAATTGTGTGCAAAAGGTACAAATTAGATTCACTGGGGTTTCATGATCCTCTCAGTCAAATAGATAAAATGAAAATCTTTTATTTTTGGCATACAATATGTAGACCATTGACAGCCATATGATCCTCTGTTATAGTTTTAACCTGTCTGACCTTGGTATAGGTATTCACCATATTTTATGAAAAGCAAATGAGCTTGGATGTTTGACTAATTGCTTTGTCCCTATTGCTCGTGTGTTGCTTTTCCATCTCCTTCTGGCAAAATACCCCCTTACTGGGTAACATTATATTATTATTGCAGAGAAGGGAAGAAAAAAATCGGCACTAGATGCTGACTTGGCAGGTCAGGAGCTACAGGTGCAATGTCCACTGTGTCTCCAGTGTAGTAGTATATCCAAGTAAAAGCAAGTAAGGTTCTCCGGGCACCAGAAGGATTTGCAAGTCACCTTTAATAAACTCCCAACACCTTCAGTAGATACATGCAACAAATCTAAGCCTTACAGCTGTTTCACAGGATAAACCTGCTTCTTCAGAGGCAGAAGATACAAAGTATGGCATAAAAACACGATATACTGTATATATATAGAAATACATTAGCATCAAGTCTTACCAAACACTAATGTTTGGTAAGACTTGATGCTAATGTATTTCTATATATACATATCGTGTTTTTTATGCCATACTTTGTATCTTCTGCCTCTGAAGAAGCAGGTTTATCCTGTGAAACAGCTGTAAGGCTTAGATTTGTTGCATGTATCTACTGAAGGTGTTGGGAGTTTATTAAAGGTGACTTGCAAATCCTTCTGGTGCCCGGAGAACCTTACTTGCTTTTACTTGTAACATTATATTAAAGGGACACTTAAGCCAGGAATAAAAAAATCAGTTTTACTTTCCTGGGGCTTCTTCCAGCCCCCCGCAGCTGTCCCGTGCCCTTGCAGTCACTCACGGAGCCTCCAGTCCCCGCCGCCATTAGGGTTGTCACCTCATCCCTTTAAATACCGGCACATATGAATCATGCATGCCTTGTGGCTAGTTAGATGCAGTTTAGGCACTGATTATGTGTGAGTAGCCCTAGAACCTGTATAATTCATATGTGCCTGTATTTAAAGGAATGAGGTGGCAACCCTGGCCGCCATCTAGTTTTGTTTTTGCCCGGTGCAGGGGTGGGGTGCTGAAGAGGGAGTTACGAGCATTTACATAGACGTTTGGTCAAGCTGCGTTCAACGCAACGTGACTCTCACCTCAAACTATACAAGTATACAGTGGGTGTGTGGTTCTGAGTGTGTTTCCATGTTTTTTTTTTGTTTTTGTTTGTTTGTTTGTTTTATTCCTATTATTATTATTTCTGTGGTATATTTGTGTGTGTGTGTTGAACATAAGGGTGTGGTTGCAGGTTCCAGGATGACTACCGTATTTTTCGGCATATAAGACGTTCCGGCATATAAGACGCACCTTGGTTTAGAGGACAAAAATAAAGGAAAAAATAAATAAACTAAACCTAGGTACATCTATATTGCAGGGGCGTCTTATGGAACTTTTATGCCCTAAAACTGTCTAAGCTACTCTATCTACACTACACTGCCCATATACAATTCACTAATCCCTACTACCCTAACAACTAAGCTACACAGCAATACAATACAAAACACTACACAACACATTAATACACTTCACTACACAACACAACATATTAATACACTATGCTACATTATACTATGCTACACTACGCTGCACTAACACAACACATCACTTCAATACTCTTCACTACACTACACTGCAATGCACTGACTCAAAGTGAACACACCACTTTACTACACTGTACTGTACTGTACTACACTAACGCTAAACTGCAACACAATAATTTCACATTAATACTACACCTGTTCCTGCAGCCGCGCTCCTCTCTTCCTCACTCCAGCCGCGATCCTCTTCTCCCTCTGCCCGTGCAGTTCTCTGATGCCGCCTCCGCCGCTAGATCCCCCGTTCCTCCTGGCCTCCTGTAAAGAAAATAAAAACAATCATTAGTGGCATTTCTCCCTTCTCCAGCTGCGATCCTGTCACGCGATGCCACTCACGGAAAGCCGCCGCCGCCTCCTCTGCCGCTATACCGCTGGGCGTTCCATCCTCCTGTCTTCCTACTACTTCCTGTTTACAGTACGTGCAGCCACGTCATGCGTAACCTGGTTACGCATGACGCCGCTGCACGTGCCATAAACAGGAAGTAGTAGGAAGACAGGGGGATGGAACGCTCAGCGGTATAGTGGCAGAGGAGGCGGCGGCGGCTTTCCGTGAGTGGCATCGCGTGACAGGATCGCGGCTGGAGAAGGGAGAATTGCCACTAATGATTGTTTTTATTTTCTTTACAGGAGGCCAGGAGGAACGGGGGATCTAGCGGCGGAGGCGGCATCAGAGAACTGCACGGGCAGAGGGAGAAGAGGATCGCGGCTGGAGTGAGGAGGAGAGGAGCGCGGCTGCAGGACTGGTAAGAGCTTCCCTGCGCACTCTGCACCAATTTTTTTGTAAACAAATAGATGAGGAAAGATGGAAGCTGGCACTGCTGCAGGTGGCCTCCGTAGAAGCGCTATTTAGCGCGAAACGGCCGTCAGGCATCAGTGCCCAGCACCCACCACCACCTATGCCTCTTCTCACAGGGTATGTGCTTCATCAATTGTAACCTGCATGTTTGTTACACTATTGCACGTTTGTACCTATAATGTTACGACATTAAATTGATCACCTGCAGCAGTGCCAGCTTCCATCTTTCCTCATCTATTTGTTTGCATCATTGTCAGCTTGAGCACGCATCAGTGGGTGTCCAGGATATAAGGAGGAGGCATACTTGAAAAGGCCCTCACACATCTACTGCATGATCTGCATTGAGTTGTATCAACCTGTAGTGCCAACCTTCTGTTTCCTTTTACTTGTAAACCAATTTTTTTGTGTATTTGGCATATAAGACGCACCCACTTTTAACCCCCTGACTTGGGGAAGAAAAAGTGCGTCTTATATGCCGAAAAATACGGTAATCTGTTGTAAAAAAAAAAACATAATTTGGACAAAGAAACCTGTTCTAGTGGCTGTGGCTTTAGGAAATGCTACACTGGCAGCTCCTTCTCAGACATACGGGCAGACACTCTGATAAGCGAAGCTCTGCTGCTGTAAAGATGCCCATACATCTAGCTATTTGGCTGTATGATCAACTATTCAGTTTGATCATTTTCTAGAATCGAGAGGGAATTTAGTGTGTTCCAGAATTCCCAATCGATGAAAAGTGGCTGATTTCATGTCGAATCGACCAGCTAAAGTCGATCGAGCAGGTTGCAAGATATCGGTCGATCGCACAGGAATCGTCTACTGTTCACATGTCATTCAATCCAGTCTGAATCGAACTGTGCATTCTGAGCATGGAGAAACAACTTCGAATGTGAAGGTGAATAGTGTAGGATATTGTTTGTAGTGTGTGGGTCACTAATTGATCGACTTTAGATCAACCATACTGAAGTTGATTTCTTAATAAAGCCAATGATTTGTTGATTGAATCAGATTTGCTAGATGTATGACTACCTTTCCATAGCTCCCAACTGTCCTTCTTTTGGAGGGACAGTCCCTCTTTGGGAGCCCTGTCCCTCTTTCCTTCCCATTTGTCTCTCTTTCAGGACTGTGTCCCTCTTTCTATGTAAATATATGTATTTCTCTACTAAAAATCTGTTTGATTGACTTTAAACTTTATTCCCATCCTTTAAATTGATATATTACTAATTTTAAAATGTTAATATGAAGGAAAATGAACCAGGATGGAAAGGACCAGTGTGGTTTGAATTATAAAACAACATATTTTTCTTATGAAATCTTTATGGAATGCACAACTAGGGGGTGTGATGGGGCGTGCCCAGGGGTGTGGCAGGGGAGTGGCTTAAGTGTCCCTCTTTCTCATCTCAAAAAGTTGGGAGGTATGCCTTTATAATAAAGATTGCATACAAAGTAGCCAGGAAACTCATGTGTGTATTCCACAATATACCGCCACCTTTACCCTACCCTGGTGGTATTTACTCTGCACTTTGTTCTGGCACTGAATGTACAATATTATCTTCCAGATATAATGTCACTGTTAAATATTAAGCTTTCACATTCTAAAGACACACCCTATTCTGCTCTGCAGACATGACTAAGAATGAAACTACTAAAGTGAAAGAACAGAAAAAGCAGGAAATGAATTCAGCTGTAGAGGGATTCCAGCACAACCTCTGGAGAAATGTAATGTGCTATAAGAGAAACGCATTCACAAGGATTTACCTATAACATAATCCTGTGTCTCTGATATTTGGAAATCAGCAGCAGACACCAAGGTCCAGGCAGAAGTATGACCAGAGCTGGAGAAATAGTGACAGCATAGTGCTGTTCATTGCGAAATGCAGAAAGGTAAGCAATTTCTAGCAGCTACTCAAGTCAACACACACTGGTACACAGATGGTTGCTGAAACACACACACACACACACACATACAGTACATACATACATACAGTACATACATACACACACCACACACACACTACTGCACTGGCACACACTACGCTGCTACACACCCACACACTGCCGCACCAACACACACTACATTGCTACACACACAAACACACACACACCTGCACATGCACACACACTATACTGCTACCCTCTCCCCTGTCCCCCACACACACACATACACTACTCTGCTACACACACTTCTACACACACCTTTCACTGCTACACACACACACACAAACACACATACTGCTACACAAACACACACACTCTCTACTGCTACACACACACACACACACACACACACACACACACAGGCATACTGCTGCACAAACACACACACTCTCTACACCTACACACACACACACACACACACACACACACACACACACACACACACACACACAGGCATACTGCTACACAAACACACACACTCTCTACTGCTACACACACACACACACACACACACACACACACACACAGGCATACTGCTGCACAAACACACACACTCTCTACACCTACACACACACACACACACACACACACACACACACACACACACACACAGGCATACTGCTACACAAACACACACACTCTCTACTGCTACACACACACATGCATACTGCTGCACAAACACACACACTCTCTACTGCTACACACACACACACACACACACACACACAACATACTCACCACACTGCTACATACACACACTGCTACACAAACACACACTCCACTGCTACACACATACACAAACACGCTACAGACATACACACACATACACATACACACACATACGCACACACTGTTACAAATACACACACACACACACGCACACGCACACGCACACACACACACACACACACACACATACACACACACACACAGAAGGATCATCCACAAGGCATCCTAGACAGGTGTCTAAGGCCTAAGGCCTAGTGGGTGTCAAGGTGCCCAGCTGCCACCTTCTTTGACCCTATTCTCACCTTTGCTTACCGGAAAGATTATCATGGGATGCCAAAGCTACTACCTTGCCTTTGGGCCCCATTATGACAAGACAAATAACATTTATATTTTGCTTTTCTCCTAGCAGACTCAAAGCACCAGAGCTGCAGCCACTAGGGCATGCTCTATAGGCAGTAGTAGTGTTAGGAAGACTTGCCTAAGGTCTCCTACTGAATAGGTGCTGGCTTACTGGACAGGAAAGGCCAAAATTTGAACAAAGGTCTCCTGTGTTGGCACCAGAGCCCTTAATCATTACACTATCCAGCCATTAAGGCTTAATCCTACTCTGCACAAACACATATGCACACACAAACACACACATGCACACACATACACCACTGTTACACAAAACACACACACAGCTAATACACACAGTGCTACACAAATACACACACAAAGCTATACACACACACACACAGATACAATTGCCTACATACACCACACACATGCATACACACACACCGTTGTTACACACACGGTTATGCATGCTTACACACTGCTACACAAACATACACATACATGCTGCCAAACACAAATGTACATTCAAACACAGGCACACACAAATACACACACACAAACACACACACACACACACACACACACACACACACACACACAACACACACCACACACACACACACACCACACACCACACACAGACACACACACACACACACACACACACACACACACACACACACACACACACACACACACACACACACACACACACACACACACACACACACACACGACAAAATAGAACCACAGCTCCCTACTCTCCTAATTACTGTGACAGGAAGGGAATGGACATCAGCAAAGAAGTGACTCGAGCAATATTTCCTCCATCATCATTTTAGTTTTGTCTTTGTCAAGAGGAAAACACTAAACAAAACATACTTAGCATACTTTGAGAATATTTGTTTCCTTATTTTATCAGGACTGAGCCACAGCAGCAATCCTCAGGAGTGGTGGATGAAGCTTCCCATAATTGTTTTCTGCATAATCTCAGGAGCTTTCGGGGAAGGTGAGAAGACAATATTTACTCAAAGTCAGTGATGTAGCAATAGGAGATGCAAAGGTAACTGCCACACCAGAACACCTGGACCAGAGGGGCCCACTAACAGCAAATCCGGGACAAGGTCCTCCATCACCTAAGGCTGAGACACCAAAGTGCCCCCCCATCCCTCCCACCCCAGCCATCACACACTGATTGCTATTAGACTAAAAGGCGCCCCAGGGCCCCAAACCACCCAACGTCTTAATCTCTAGTTATCTGCCTTGCAGATAAGGCTTGCTTTTCTTATTTCTCTCTGCTTCAAACACAATAGGGGAATGATAGCTGAGTGATCTGCGCCCCTCCTACACTGCGCCCTGAGGCTGGAGCCTCTCTCGCCTCTGCCTCAGCTGGGCCTGCACTAGATTCAACTGCTTTATTAGCTCTTTATTGTTACTATGCTGTTTATGATCACCTCTGTATGATTACCTGTAACCATTAATAGACTGGTCTCCTCCCCACCAGGGGTGGACCGAGGACCTGGCATATTTATTTTCTTTTTAAGCAATGCACATTGCCTGGCTGTCCTACTGATCCTCTGCCTCTAATACTTTTAGCTCTAGACCCTGAACAAGCATGCAGATCAGACTCTGGCTGAAGTTTGACTAGTTTAGCCACATGCTTGTTTCAGGTGTGTGATTCAGATACTACTTCACCCAGGGCAATTTCTAGGCTACTTAGCTCCCATGGCAAAGGTTTAAAAATGGTGCCCCCCATATACCCGAACACACGTATATAGATAGCCAGAGTTCCCCCTCCCCTGCCACATTATATACAGTAGGTAGCCAGAGGGCTCCCTCCCCTAGTATAAAGGTAGCCAGGGTGCACCCTCCTGTCCCATATAGGTACCCAGGGTGCCTCCTCCCCTATAGGTGGCCAGGGTGTCCACACTTCTCCCATATAGGTGGCCAGGGTGTCCCCTCTCTTCCCATATAGGTGGCCAGGTCTTCCCACCTCCCTTTAGCAGTGGAGGGAGCGTGGGCACATGCGAGGAGCAGTAACAACTCACCTTGCGGGATCCACATGCATCTATCTTCTTCCACCTAGGCATCCATCATGTTGGTAACAGTGCCCCCCTGTGATGACATACAATTACATCATCACAGGGGGCGATGTGTTACCAATGTGATGGACACCTAGGAGGAGGAAGATAAATGCAGCATGTGGATCCCGCTAGGTGAATTGTTACTGGTCACTGCATGAACAGATCCCCCGCTGCTATGCCCCAGGCAGTCACCCGCTCTGATGACAGAGTCAATATTATGCATGAGATAGATGTCCTACCATATCAGAGGGTGGCGGTGGTGGGTGCAGGGCAAAAACGGTAGCCTAACGGCCGTTTCGCACGTCAGTGCTTCTTGCGAGGCTGGTCCTTGGAATCAGCCTCGGAAAAAGCACCGCCGTGCAAAACGGCTGTTAGGCTACCGTTTTTGCCCTGCACCCACCACCGCCACCCTCTGATATGGTAGGACATCTATCTCATGCATAATATTGACTCTGTCATCATAGCACAAGTTGTTTGCTCATGACTTATGCACCTGCCTTTCAAATACAAGAATTTCACTTGTTGTGATTCATATCACGTTCAATTTGCAAATAAATACGAATCAACTGCCGTGCCTGATGGAACCTGTTTCTTTTCTCCAATGATCCATGTTATATACATCTGCTAAGAGCATCATGAGCACGCAGTTTCTTTAATCAAGGTGGCGTCTGGATGTTTGTTACCTCCTGCTTCCAGTGATAGGACTGTACATCTCATACTGTATTGCCGGTAGAACTTACTCTCTCCGAATTCAGTCACCCGCTCTGCCTGCCCCTAAAAACAGGACTGACTTCACCCAAAGAGATCAGCAGGACAGCCAGGCAACTGGTATTGTTTAAAAGGAAATATGGCAGCCTCCATATAACTATCACTTCAAGTGTTCTTTAGGCCAGCTTTACACTTATTGTTTGCATTGAGGTGTGTCAATCAGTGTCATTCATTTGACCCTGGGTCATATGATAGGCACGCCCTCCATTCAGTTATGTACTCCTCGTTGGACAGGAAGTACATCACCAGGATTCCCGACAGTCCGCGCATGCATGTTGTGACGCTCCATGCGCCGTCGTTTACACTTACTATGTTGCCCATGAACTTGCATTGCTGCATAATCCATGCACTAGGCATGGATCATGGGGCAATGCACTGCAGGCTATGCATCGGGATTTCAGCGGATTGGATACTACCCGCAATAAGTGTGAATAGCCCCATTCACTTGCATTGCTGTAGCATCACCCTGCGGTAAAACAGAGTAACACAACACATCTTCCATGCAAGTGTGAAAAGGGCCTTAAAGGATACAAGAGCCCAACTTGCTCTGCTTAAAAAACATGTTGTGCTGATGGGAGGGGATCAGTGTTCACTTACTGCTCCCTCTATTAGAATCTGCATGCCACCATTCTCCCCTCTTTTTCCCCCATTGTTGCTGCCGACCCATCCGTCCAGGAAGGAAATTATCCTCTGTGAAGGCGCTCCTCACTCTTCCCTAGATGTGCCCGCTCTTGCAAGCATCCTGGCGTGCACGCTTCACAGCCCTTAGCAGTTCCTGATGTGGAGACGCACTGGCTGGAGACACCGTCCCTCCTGTGATGCAGTGGCTGAAAAAAAAAATCTTCTAGCCTCCTTTTGGCTCCCAGCCAGCCAGTGCATCTCCACAACAGGAACTGCTAAGGGCTGTGGAGCGCGCACGCCAAGTAGAGATGGCCCAAACTGTTCGGCTGTGAACTTGTTCGTGCGAACATCGGTGGTTTGTGTTCGCGGTGAACCACGAACTGTATGCGAGTTCGATCCACCCCCTATACTACATCATTAGGCTCAACTTTGACCCTCTACATCACAGTCAGCAGACACAGGGCAGGAAATCAGGCTACACTCCCTCCTGGAGCCCCCCCCCCCAATAAAAGCAGCAGCGTCAGCCATTTTCTCACTCTGTGTGCTGCGTAGGTAGTGAGAGAAGGGAGAGAGGTTGCTGCAGAGATAGGGAAAGCTTAATTAGGCTGTTTTCAAATGTGGAACAGAGGCGCCAGCAGGATAAAAATTCATAAAATCTTTAAAAATGCCCCGTATACGGTACCCCAAACGGTACCCCAAACATCTATCTATTATATTGTATTTCTATGCGGGTACTCTTCTCGGTGAGCATATCAATATTGGCATGAATATAACATATGATATTATGGAAACATGAAAAATATACAGTAACCTGCGATTCTTAGTCCTAATATGACCACACTATAATATTTTACATAGCTTTGTTCTAATCATAGAGAGCCATCTGAATTTGCATCTATGGTACCTTAAGATCTAGACCTGACATAATATCATATGTTATATTCATGCCAATATTGATATGCTCACCGAGAAGAGTACCCGCATAGAAATACAATATAATAGATAGATGTTTGGGGTACCGTTTGGGGTACCGTATAAATAAATGTGTTAATTTATACAAACAGGACTTTTTGTTTGCTTTTGGGAGTCAAGCCCACCACTTCCTCCGAGCATTTTTAAAGATTTTATGAATTTTTATCCTGCTGGTGCCTCTGTTCCACATTTGAATACACTGTGTCCACTCCTGGTGGAAGGGAGTACCACCCTCTTTCTTTTTCTACAGAGAGCGACTTCTTAGTCCTGAGTGAGGACAGGCTTAATCTCCTCACCTGCCTTTTTAGTGGTTGCCTGTATGGTAACCCATGTTTGTGAGTATATTTCTCGCACATTAACATTTGATCATATCATCTCAACATACTGCACCATATCGGGCTCTCGGTTTCTCTTTTTGTCTTAGTTAGGCTGTTGTCAGGCTTGTTAGCTTGCTCCTTGCTGATACTTATTGCTAAGAAGCACCTCAAAACAGCTCTTTTGAGTTTGAATGTTCTTTTGATGTGTTTTTTTCGGCCCACTGACACTTGCATATACAGCCCTGTCAGTTGGCCCTTGCTAATTGCTATACTGTGCAAGGCTCAGCACAATCAATGACTACCTTTTCACTGAACCTGTGTGGGACAGTGGCACATTTGTAATACCAGTCACTGCATACCTGTTCATGTTTACTGCATCTGCGTGACAGCAGCACGCAGTGTTATATACCAGTCACTGCATACCTGTTCACGGTACCTGGGTGTGTGACAACTGCACATTGTATTGTTACCAGTCACAGAATACCTTTCACTGCATCTGTGACTGCACATTGTATCATACATGGGAGTCAGTGCATACCTTTCACTTGAATGGATGGCAGACTTGCCCTCCATAACGGATTCCCATTAAAGGCACGTGGTGTCATCTCTGGCACACATCGTTGGGTCAAGGTTCCATCTGACCACATATTCCTGGTCTGCAAAGCAAGGTCAGAGCAGGTACATTACTTATACAGCACATTGTGTCCTTACTTGGATGTGTGGTGGTAGCCGTTTCTCAGGCTTCCACTCCGGGCTTGAATCGAACCCTGATTGCCTGCCATTATACTGCTGAAAGTACCAAAGAGAGTTGACCACACAGTTGAATGGATGGCAGACTTGGCCTCCATAACAGATTCCCGATAAAGGATTTCAAGTGTACTCATCATTATACAGAGCCTCGAAAGAGTCCTGTATTGTTATTTTTTGTCACTACCTCCCCGAGTCGGGACTTGGGTGCCGTGCCTGCTGCCTTCCTTGGATGTGTAGTGGTAGCGGTTTCTCAGGCTTCCACTCCGGACCAGAATCAAACCCTGATTCCGCGGCCGTATGCTTCCTTTAACAATGGTAGAGAAAGAACCATCGACAGTCGGAGCAGCGATGGACCCCTGGACTACTGGGTGCGCAGGCTTGACCTGTGGCCAGAGCTGTCACAATTTGCCATCCAACTTCTGGCTTGCCCTGCCTCAAGCATCCTAGAAAGGACCTTCAGCAGAGCTGGAGGCATTGTCAGTGAGAAGAGAAGTCGCCTAGGTCAAAAAAAGTGTTCAGTACCTCACCCTTATTAAAATGAATGAGGCATGGATCCCGGAGAGCTACTGCCTGCCCGAAGACTAAGTCAGTCCCCACACACACAGCATCTCGGCCACTTGACTGCTTTCTCTGCCACCACCAACAGGGTCCAGGACTCCAGGTGGATTCCTGAATTTTTGAGGCCGCTGCAAGCAGCTGCCGTTAACAAACAGAATAATATTTTTTTTCTGGTGCGTGTACATGCCTGCCTAATTTTTCTGGATGCACTGGGGCTGCAACAACAAAACAAAAGACATGTACTTGTGTCAATTCCCCTTCGGGATCATTCCCTTGCCATGGTGAAGGGGCTTGCGTATCACAATAAAGCAATGACCGCCGGCTATATGAGTGTGTCGGGGGGGGGGGGGGGGCACACCCAAGATAATAAGGTTGTTGCTTCATTGTGGACAGACCAAATTCGATCAGTCACTGTTGTTCTATCATTGAGCTACCACAGCCCGGCAACCATATGGGCTTGAAAACCACCATGGCCTGCACTCTCGCCATGGTGTGCACCAGTCCAGCAATGCCGTCACTACACAAACAGCTGTTAGCGATGCGTTACACAGTGAGTTTGGTGTGTCAGTGTGAAGCAGTGCACCAATTACACTACCTCATTGATGTAGACACATGCAAGATGTTTTAAAGCACTTTATGCCTCCAAGTTAGCATTACAATGTGATTTCTGCCCTTAAAATGCTGCTGTGTGTCAAATCCAGATTTTCCCCGGGACTTTTGGCATTTATCTCACTCCGCCATGCCCCCCTCCAGGTGTTAGACCCCTTGAAACATCTTTTCCATCACTTTTGTGGCCAGCATAAATGTTTGTAGCTTTCGAAGTTTGCCTCCCCATTGAGGTCTATTGCGGAAGTTCGCGTTCGAGGTTTGCAAATCGTAGGTTCGAGCCATCTGTAACGCCAAGACGCCTGCAGGAGTGGGTGTGTCTAGAGAAAGAGTGAGAAGCATGTTCACAGCGGGTAATTTCCTTACTGGACGGATGGGTCAGGAGCCACAACGGGGGCAGAAACAGGGAGACCAGAGGCATGCAGATTCTAACAGAGGGAGCAGTAAGTAAACACTGATCCCCTCCCACCAGCACAACATGTTTTTTTAAGCAGAGCAAGTTGGGCTCTGGTATCCTTTAAAGCTCTTCTAGGATAAGGTAGGATGAAAGTAATCAGCTCTGGTCATCACACTCAGTTTTTTAATTTATTGTAATTGTAAATAGTTTTTAATATGTTGCTGAGCTTTTGCTTCCACCTTTAATTTCATGCTTGAAAACAGAACATTTATATCCTCCCATTCTATCTGCAGAACAGGCCGGTGACAGTAAGAAGACAGACCAACATCGCGGGAGTCCGACTTGGGTTTCACGTCTAATCATGTTGGTAACTTTTCATGGACTCGTCTACATTGCAAGTAAGCAACATTGTGAAACAAATTACCCAATGTAATGAATAATGAGGCAGCTGCGGCGAACCACGCTGCCATCGCAGCTGCCTCTACCTCCCTGCCTGACAGTACTCCCAGACCTCGGGCGTCTAGCACGCCGAGGCCAGGTTTTTCTTCCGCACAAAGGGTCGCATTGACGCGCGCGCACGCACCGTCACGACCTTTATGCGGCGTATCAGCTGACCTGCGGGTCGGCTGACGCCACGCTATGCGCCCGCCGCCTCTGATTGGCCGGGCACAGGGTCTCCTTGGGCTCTTAAGCCCAGATGTATCACTAGCAACTTGTCTGCTGTTGTGATCACTTTGTGTTAGCGCTCAGACCTTAGATAGATCCGGTGTGCTTTGATCCGGGAGGAAACTGGGGATTTCACACAGTGTTAGGATTTGGTTGATTACTATTATTATATTGATACTGTTTATTATCTGTGTATGACTCTGGCTCGTTCTGATTATTCTTACTCTCAGTGATTCTGTACTTCTGCCCATCTGATCTTGCTGCCGACTCTGCCTGTTAAAACCTTCTTGCCTTTGCCTTCTGATTTTGTACCGTATCTGTCTGTCTGTTGCCAACTCGATTAGTCCGACCACTCTACTCTCACCAGAGGGCCCTTGTCTCTGGTGAGGGGCTCTGTACTGTTAGTGCCCTCCAGCTCCTCTGGTGAGGTACAGATATGTCTATCACAACTACTGTTGCACCAAGCACTATCCTTGCTAACACATTAGCTGCTGGTTTACTTGTATTATTGGTGATTCTGCAGATCACCATATAATCAGGTATATATCTGCATTATAGGTGATACTGCAGATCACCTAATAATCAGAACTCTGTTACTTGCTGACACATATCGTTACACCCAAGAGAAACTTGAAATAGGTCTAGTCAAGTTGACATACTAAAATATGTAGAAGTTATCCCCTTATGTGTCCCCTTTTAAGATGTAAGTCTTATTTGTGGGTAGATATAGAGACCTTGAAAGGAACCTAAACTGAGAGGGATATGGCTGTTTCCTTTTGAAAAATACCAGTTGCCTGGCAGTCCTGCTGATCTCTTTGGTCGCAATAGTGGCTAAATCGAACACCTGAAACAAGCATGCAGCTAATCCAGTCTGACTTCAGTCAGAGCACCTGATCTGCATGCTTGTTGAGGGGCTGTGGCTAAAAGTATTAGAGACACAGGATCAGCAGGAGAGTCAGGCAACTGGAATTATTTTAAAAGGAAAAATCCATATCCTTCTCAGTTTAGGTTCCCTTTAAAGGGGATGAACTATAGACAAAACCTTGTCCTCAACCTCAATAGGTAAGTATTGACCCAAATCATCCAATAACCAATTAAAACATCAATTTATTATGAATCTTTAAAAAATATTCACATAAATACAAATACACCGTTTCCGCCTAGCCATTACAGCAAAGTCATGATTAAACAGTTTACAAACATTATACATAGTTCCCAATAAAGGTACCATGAAACTGGAAATTGTCCCTTCTATCATGTCCACCATTATATAAGTATCATGGAATCCCTCTTTGGGACAAATATATCCATATATTTTGACACTTAGTTTATGCAACATAGGGCTCGATTCACAAAGCAGTGCTAAAATAATTAGCACGACTAAAAGCGTTGGGTGTGCTAACTACAGTGCTAAGTAGTTAGCATGGCCAAAAGCTTTTAGTTAGCGCGCGCAAAGTTTAGCGATGTGCGGTGTGCATGAAGCGGCGCACAGGGGTGTGTCTAAAATGTCGCATTAGGTGCGCCTATAACGTCGCACTGGGTGCACTCAAATCATCACACAGTGCAGCGATTTGGGCGCACCCGGTGCAACGTTATAGCTGCACCCAATGCAACGTTTTAAAAGCATCCCGTGCACCGCACAGTGCTAATCTTTGTGAGCGCTAACTTAGCGCGCAAAGCTTAGTGCGCCATTAGTTACTTTAGACGTGCTATGGGCTTTTAGGGCGTACTAACTAAGTTAGCACTGCTTTGTGAATCAAGCCCATTGTGTTGTTGTATCTCGTTATAACCCTAAAAACAAAAAAGGCATACAGAAGATAAACCTCTTATAACACTATACGGGCCCTTTTCCACCAGCGCAAACTGGCTGGCTGAATCGCAAAACCGCAAACCGCTAGCGATTTTACAATCGCTACGGTTTGCTTTTTAACATAGGAATCGCAGTAGGTCATTTCCACTACCGCGATTCGCTTTTGTCGGGAACGCGAACGCGCGGCGGAGCGATAATTGCCGCGATTTTGCTATGCAGTGCATAGCATAGCAAAATCGCGGCCGCAAACGTCGGGGGAATCGCCGGTTTTGCGATTCAGCAATCGCTAGCGTTCAGCATGAACGCTAGCGATTGCAGGTGGAAAAGGGCCCTAATAGATAATATGGTATGGCAGAGAAAGTAAACTTTCTATAAAGTAATCTACCGACGTGTAGAAATGGCTAATGGGATGCTAACATTATTGCAAACTGTATGGAGCCTTGAATTTGGTCAGCCAAATGCCACTTCTTGACAATCTTGTTTGGCTACATTCCAAGCACGTGCATGAAAAGAAGGCGTGAGGAAAAAAGGGCGCATAACAAAATCGTATAAAACAATAAAGATCCTTTCAACTGGGTACAAAGTGAAGCCGAAAACATGTAAACAATAAGTATTGTTGTAAAACTGATGGGAAATGAAAACGAAAAGATATTTACTTTAAACACCATTGTATTATTCAATAATACAGCTTAACCTAATCCTACTTCCACACAGAAACCTCCCCTGGTGGTGCCTAACCCTAAGACCCCTCTGGTGGTGCCTAACCCTAAGATCCACCTGG
Source organism: Hyperolius riggenbachi (assembly GCF_040937935.1). Lineage (NCBI taxonomy): Eukaryota > Metazoa > Chordata > Amphibia > Anura > Hyperoliidae > Hyperolius > Hyperolius riggenbachi. The sequence goes on along the minus strand of NC_090652.1, from coordinate 44,238,507 downwards.
TGATGCCTAACCCTACAACTCCCCTGGTTGTACCTAACCCTAAGATCTTCCCTGGTGGTGCCTAACCCTAAGACCCCCCCGGTGGTGCCCAACCCTAAGACCCCCCCCCTGATGGTGCCTAACCCTAACCATCCCACTGGTGGTGCCTAACCCTAACCACCCCCCTGGTGGTGCTTAACCCTAACAACCCCCCCAGTGGTGCCTAACCCTAAGACCCCCTGGTGGTGCCTAACTCTAAGACCCCCCTGGAGGTGCCTAACCCTAAGACCCCCCCTGGTGGTGCCTAACCCTAAGATCCCCCTGGTGGTGCTTAACCCTAACAATCCCCCCAGTGGTGCCTAACCCTAAGACCCCCTGGTGGTGCCTAACTCTAAGACCCCCCCTGGTGGTGCCTAACCCTAAGACCCCCCCTGGTGGTGCCTAACTCTATGACCCCCTTTCCTGACTCCCTTTCAAATGTAGAAATGATTACATATTTTTTTTTACATAAAATCTGTACATACAAACAAAATAATATGACAAAAAGTATAATGTTGTACGTTTCAAAACGATAACATATTTCAAAAGCTTTAAAGTTCTAATGTTGAAAATGATATTTATCGGGCACTCTAATTTCTGCTTTCGGGGCCGTATTAACAATATTTATATTAGCATCTATGATAATATGTGAAAATATCACCTAGAGAAAACTCTGGAGAAAAAATTAGTTGGATTGAGCCCTAAATGAGATCACAGGAAACAACAAGAGGGAGAGCGCGGCATTTGAATTAATGACGGTAAGCGATGATACTGAACACTGTCTAATCATTTGAATGGACAGTGCTTGAGTGACGAGCACCACATACATCGTTGAATGCCGGTTCAATGCTCGTGTGAACTGGCCCTAACATGGCTGAACTCATTACTTAACTAGACATTACCCCTAACAGCCAACTGTGTATATATGACTCATTTGAATTTAGCAAAATCTAACAAACAACACATTTTTCACACAAAGTACATTAGGATCTCTAAAATGTATTTTGCTGTTATCACAGGCCTGAGTTTAGGAGTAGCAGAATTTCAAAGTAAAGACATCTAAAGATGTGTGTTTTACTTTTAATTAATGCAAATGTATCATTCTCCAATATATGTTCTGCATTTTTTAGTATGCTGCTGTAAACGGAAAAAAACAAAAACAGACCCTGACCAGGCTGAAGAGCTTCACGATGTTTTGGTTCAAGCGGACAACAGTAGAAGAGAAGACTGCGGAGAAAGCAATTTAGGTAGGAAATATTATTATTATTTTATAAAGCAGGGATAGGGAACCTATGGCTTGGGAGCCAGATGTGGCTCTTTTAATGGCTACATCTGGCTCACAGAGAAATCAGTGGGGGTTGATTCACTAAGCTACACTGCTCAAGCAGCACAGCTTAGTGTGGCAGTGCAAGTAACATTTTCAGAGTAGGCCCGCTACTGCTGTAGCATGCACCACTAACTTACTTGCGCTACCACAAAACTAACAGCCGCTCTAGCCACTTGACAGGCAGCCTATTGGGCCAAAGTGCTGGATCTCATGCTACAAAGTGAATCAACCCCCAAGTCAGCTAGCTAATTGTGCAAGCTGTTAGTCGGTATTTCTCCTGTCTGCCTCTCGGGGAAATTGCTGATGTTACTGAAAACCAAGAGAAGCTGAAGACGTGTCTGACACTTCCTCTGCCCGGGGGATAAACTGTAAACACATCACCATGGCAACAGGGACGTGATCCCTACTATCCAAGTTTGAAGCATATGGTATGGCTCTCACGGAATTACATTTTAAAATATGTGGTGTTTATGGTTCTCTCAGCCAAGAAGGTTCCTGACCCCTGTTATAAAGTGTCAACATATTCCATGGCACTGTTTTTTAAAGTCTACATATATATTTTTTTAAGTTAATTAGTCTTATTAAACAGCTGTAAAACAAAAATGATGCCAAGCAATGAATAAGCAAACCCCTTGGTTAATTCTTTACCAATACATAATCAATCATTTGAAAAGTGCTTGCTAATGTAAGTGCTATTAGTTTGAAACAGCCCTTACCTCCAAAGCAAAAAATCAGGGGAGAGCCTCTAGTAGAATTTTAGTAAAACTGGTGATGTTCTACTAACGGGCGCTGGCTAACACTGGTAGTAAAATATACATAATTTTACTATTGCTCCCTCTAACCGTCTGTACACCTTAACCTTCTCTTTAGCTTCTCCTAACACTACCCTACCATTATTTATGCGTAACACTAACCTACCCCCACTTATGGCTAATAGTTTAGTAACGCTACATAATAGCCAAACCCCATACCCCTGATCACTTACTCCCACCACAGCTATCTGTTCCTCAGCCACTAATTTCCTCCATTTCCGCTGCTATCTGTCCCGCTGGTGCTTTTTCTGATGCTTCGGCTATACCAGGGCAAATTATGGCCCACTTGCTCTGGTACTCCAGCCCGCCAACAGGTGGTCAGATCTCTCTCTTCCCCCTCCCTCCCTGTAGAGTCGTGAGCAGGCGGTAGCTAGGGGAGACTTAAAACTCACCTGATCACCATCCAGCATCGTATCTCCATGGCAATAAGGCATCACATGACATGATGTCGGGATGCACCAGCATATTACACACTGATTGCCAGCATGCAATATGCTGGCACGCCCAAAGTCATGTCATTTGAAGCCTTGTTGCCATGGAGATGCGCCGATGGGTGGCGATCAGGTGAGCTTTATGTCTCCCCCTTAGCTACCGCCCGCTCACAGCTCTGCAGGGAGGCAGGGGGAGGGGATAAACGTGGCCCATAGTCCGTAGCATGCAGCCCGGACCGCAAAAAGTTTGCCCAGGCCTGGGTGCCACTATAGCCACAATTAACACTGCAATCTATAGTGGTGCTCAAATTTCCAAATGGCCACAGGTGCCTATTTTAGCTGATTCAGTTCAGATTTGTGCAACAGAACATGCCATTTCTCTGTTGATGCAGTTCCACTAGTAAAATTTCCTACACATTGCTTAAATTGGATGCATAGGGAATAATGAGACTTGAAGTCCTTGTCCCAACAGGGCTAAATAAAAAATAGAATTTGTCTGTAGCTTTGAGGTTCACATGTATTTTTTTAAATAATGAGGGCCTGCCTTTTTATGTTAAAATCAGGGAAGCTGCACACTTGCTTACCATGCATTGCCTTTGCCTCTTTTCCCTTTTACCTTCCATTTATTTTCCTAGAATGTGTTAAGATTTGTTTTTATTCATTTTTTTGTCTTTCTATGTTCTTGTCCCTTGGCTAATTCTGATGGTGATGTGTTACAGCAGCAGGGTCAGCCATACTATGCCAGGGATAAAAAAAAAAAAAAACAACATATATAAGTAGATAACTACTTGTGCTACTCACATAAGAGATATAGGGCTTGATTCACTAACCGGCGCTAAGCGCTAAGTGTTAGTGTGCGCAAACCACGACGTTAGGTGGTTTGCGCCCACACAGTTGAAATAATCCCGCTCACTGCGCGCAGCACGGATAATAGTGCGCATTGCTGGCCCTTAAAAGTCACACCAGATGCGGCGAAAATGATGCTTCGGGTGCCCGTTAAGCAACGCTATGATGCGCCACTTCGGGAGCACCCAATGCGTCATTTTCGTCGCATCGGGTGCGACTTTTAAGAGCCAGTGGGTGCAACGTTATTGTCGCACCGCGCACTAATATGGGTGCACCCGTGCACGGGGCCACGGGCAAAGTAGGTTTGCGCACACTAGCGGCTAAAAAGGGCTTTTCACACTGGCGCTAACACTTAGCGCTGGTTAGTGAATCAAGCCCATACTCTATTATAGTTATTTCAGTGAATTTTATATCGTAAATAAAAGAAAATCCTGTTGTATGCATTTTCCATTTTGATTCCCTCTGACTGAAGCTAATGCTGATGTCATTTCCTACCTTTTTTTTCTCCTATAAACTGCTCTGTCATAGCTAGCTTGCTTTGTAAACATGTGAGCACAGCGAGATCAGATTTCAGCATGGTGTCACACTGAACTACCCTCAGATAATCAGTGAGGAGCAAGAGTGTGGGAGGGGTGATGACAAGCTCACTTCTCATTGGCAATATACCAAATAGAGCCAGGCTGACTGAGGTGATTTATTACAGCAGAAACATTTCTGATTAGATTGGAGTGCTTGCAATGCAGGGTGAGGTTGCAGGCTGCACAATAAACACAGAGCAGTGGGTAAAGGGAATTCGATAGCAATCGACAGTACCTATTTATGTAGTACAGTAATCTGGGTCCATTTTTTGGCATTCATTTGTGTGTGGCTGTGGCATCTAAGTCAACTTTATTTTTTAGCCTAGTTGCTTCAGGATTAACAATGTATGTTTTGTATTCAACTTTATTTTTTAGCTAGCTGCTTCAGGATTAACAATGTATGCTTTGTACTCCACATCATGGTCTCCCTTATAACATGCATCGCCAACTAGTATTACAGGAAGCATTTAGAGGAAACATCTGTGGCCAAAAACTTCGTCTGATTGGTTTGGAGATTTGTGTGCCCTGGGATGAGTATTGTTGTGGTTGTAAATATGCTGCATAGCAATGGCTGACTGGTTGTTACACTTTGTTGTGATTGATGTGCAGTTTGTAGTCTGTTTTTTAAGATCGTGGTGTTTTTGTGATGCATGGCATTTTTTCAAAGGATTTACCTGCTTCACATGGTGGATTTATCTACTACTTATGTTGTTTCCCATCAGGCCCAAGAAACAAACAACATGATTTTGATTGGTTCATTTATCTCAAATATTTTTATTAAGAATATTACCAGTATACGTTTAACAAGAATAAGATATAATTACAGAAGTGTGGAGGTTGCATAGATGTTACAGTACATCCATTTGTTTATGGTACATGTATAAGATATCACCAGTAATGAGGAGGGTGATATATCAAGTCAGAGAAAAACTAAATATAAAAATACATGTAACAAAAAAAGCAACCGTAACAAATCTAGAAAATGAATAGTTTGATGAAGGGGAGAAACTAACACATTCATGTATTTTGTGGCCGCTACCTGTGGCATTGATAGCACAAGTATGGTAAATGGATATTAGGATAGCAACAATCCAAGAAGGGACTTTAACTAAGGGCTTGTTCACACTAGGGGCGCTTTTAGCTTTTTTTAAGCGCTGGGGATTTTCAAAATTGCCCTAAAAGCGCTTGTGCAATGATTCCCGATGAGAGTGTTCACATCTGAGCGGTTCGATTCTGATCCGCTCAACAAAGCGATGCCTGTACCATTTTTGGGGCAATTTGCCTCAATGGAAGGTATAGGGAAATTGAAAAACACTTGAAAAGGCACTTTGTGTAGCGATTTTTCCAGCGCTTTTAAAGAGACTCTGATGTCTCTCTATTTTTTTTACCTTTTTTTTAATTTATTACTGTTCAGCATCATATTCCAAGTAAATTTGCTGCATTCCCACGGCAGAATGAGAGCTACAAAGGAGAGAAGTAGCCCAGTAAAGTTCCTGGGCTTTGGAGCTTCTATTTCCGCATAGAGCAGCATAGAGGCAGAGCTTTACGCTGTATCTCTGCCTCTACTCCAGTCAATCTTTGTGGATTGGCGCCTCTCCCCGCCTCTCTCAGTCTTCTTTCACTGCAATCATCCGGTCAGATGCTGCAATGATTTGAGAAAGAAGTATTGAAATGCCTGTGCGTCATCATCATGCAGATTTGCTTTTAATCATGTCTTTTTACAAGAGCTATAAATAAAGAAACTTGAAATTTGAACTTTGGATGGTGCGGACCTTTGATGATTGCTGTGGATTCCCTGTGACTCCAGGGGTGGTCTCTGCACGCCAAACCCATTGGTGCAACAACGCTGGTTCTGATTCAGTCTTCTTTCACTGAGAGGGGTGGGGAGGAGGCGGAGATTCACAGAGATTGATTGTGGAGAGGCAGAGCTACAGAGCAAAGCTCTGCCTCTCCAGGGCAGCATGATCTGCGACCTGCAAAGTCGTGGAACTTTGTAGGTCCATTCCTCTGCTTTATAACACTCGTTTTGTCATGGGAATGCAGCAAATTTACTTGGACTATAACGCTGAACAGGAATAAATAAAAATAACTGGTAAAAAACAAGACTTCGGACTAACTTTAAGAATATATACATTGTATTTATCCTTTTTCGGGTCAAAGACTTTTGTCAGAAAGTGAAAAATAAAAGCGCTTAGGAAAGAGAGGCCGGGAGGTGCTACAAATAATTGTTCCCAAAATCGCAAAACGCTGGCATCCGTGATTGCAATTTTAGATGTGAACAAGGCCTAAGTGTTGCCATGGGGTTATGTAAATTGGAGAGGAATCAGGGCCTCAGCATGTAACGACTCATAGCTTATTAAGGCTCATTCACACATATCCAACTTTATGTACAACCAACCGCATAACATGACCAACCGTACAAATTGCTTACCTGACAAATACAAACACACGGGGCAACCAACTAAGTAACCAACTCACTTAAATACTATGCGTGCAAGCTAAATGACAAACTGCACACCATGTCTGCCTTCAAATACAACAAAGTTGTTCAAAAGAGTTGTGTACACATTCCAATCTGCATGAAAGTTGGGCAGATTGATCCACCGGTTGTATCTGGAAAACAACCTGTTGGTTATTTGATTGTTTGTCAGCCGTATACATGCCCAACTTATCTTCCAACAGACAAGTTTGGAAGATAGTTGAACAGATTGTTGGTACGTGTGTATGAGCCTTTGTGCTTAGTGCTAGTGTAATAATTTGCGGGAAATGGTCCGATATAATGGATATTACAAAGGTGAGGTTAAGGCCATTCCCTCCGTTGATAACAGGTAAAACAAACAAACGATAAATAGCAGCACAATTATCAAACAACTTTTGTTGTGAAACAATTTGAAACAATCAAAAAAAAGTTGTTTACTATTGTTCAAACAACTGATAAGACTGATAAGACGTCAATCCAACAGTTGGATTGACATCTTATCGGTCTTATAAGTTGTGTGAACAATAGCAAACAACTTTTTTTTTTGGTTGTTTCAACTTGTTTCACAACAAAAATAGTTTGATAATTGTACTGCAGAAAAGACCGCTGTTGAGTGTGTACATGGGCATTAAGAACAGCTCAGAGAAACAGATAAATCCACCTTAGGAGAAATGATGATTCAGGCAATTTGTGGCTCAAGGGGAGAGATGCAGACTTATCTCATGAGAAGCTTGTGGCACAGCCTCATGGATCCAAGGAGCCAGAAGCCTGTATGGCACTGCTCCTGGGTTTGATATAGGATAAAGGTTCAAAACAGCAGATGATTTCCACTTTGAATGACAACTACTCCATCATCTAATCAAAGTGGCTTCGGTTTCTGATCAGTGGGCACAACACAACATTTCATAGTAAGACATGTAAGGTATGTATAGCAAGATATGCATTGACTAAAAAAGTGATGAGAGCTTGGAATGTTAAGTATGCTAAGTTCTATATTTAGTAGTGTGAGTGTTAATGGATTGGTTGAGCTGGGAGAGAAAGAAGTGAGTGGAGTTGGGTGTAGTGCTGACATTAATGGTGCATAGTATGGTGATTGTTGATGATAGTTGGGTGTGTCCACCCTGTGGTTATGTAAGGATCAAGTATTATATGGTTCTTATGTATGTGTCTCCTTGGGTATTATTATGCACCAACATATTCCTTTACTATTTCTTTCACATTACTATTGGTTATTTCATTTGTGGACTAAAGAAACTTTGAACTATATATCATAAGAAGTGTTTTTTGAGGCCTTTTTACAATAAATAAATAAATATATACCAATCTGATCCCTTCACTTCCATGGGATTTACAGACATTATGCTAGGAATTTAAATGTGTGATCCCAGTCTGCTGTTTTGGCCTCCTTTTGGTGGCTGTTATATTATTATTATTATTTATTGTATTTATAAATCGCCAACATATTACTCAGCGCTGGACATTAGTTTAGGTTACAGACAATATTTAGGGGTGACAAACAGCAATATGACAATACAGGAATACAAGAAAGACCAGATCACACAGCACAGTATGAATACAAGGTAATGCTTAGTCAGTCACTGGAGGGGAGCATGGAGATTAGGCGAGTTAGGTTCACTCAAATGCATAGCATGGGTGCACAGTAATGGAGGTGCATGATCAGGTAGGACACAAAAGGAGGAGGACCCTGCCCAAAGGCTTACCATCTGGAGGGAGTGGTAGGGACACGAGAGGTAGGGGACCAGAGTTCAGCTGTGGGTTTAGAGCAATTGTGAGGGGTAGTAGGCCAGAGTGAAAAGGTGAGTTTTGAGGGACTTCTTGAAGGTGTTGAAGGAAGGGGCTGCCCTAATGGGTGGAGGTAGGGAGTTCCATAGTGTTGGAGCGGGTGAGTGAGAAGTCTTGGAGGCGTGCATGGGACTGGGTGATGCGGGGGACGGTCAGGCGAAGATATATAATAATTGTTGTAGCATAGTGTTTTGTAAACGCAGATAGGCACCCAGTATAACAAGTTAGAACTCTTTACTGAAGAAAAACTTGCAGAGATATATCATACACCATGATCAGGAAATGCAGCTTAGAGTGAATACAGGAAATGACAATCCCATAAAGATTACCATCACGTTTTACACACATGTGACATCTTGTGGTTGTTTTACTATACTGTGAGTTTAAGGTAATAGTGTTGTTAAATCTCTAAATGTTGCTCCTTTTTAAACAGATAATATGGGATTCCCCGTTGAACAGATTCCCCTATTAGATGTTCATAAAAGTGCTCAACATAAGGCCACACCAAGGATTGATCCTAATGAACAGCAGAAGACTGAACAAGACACAGGTAAAGGATTGATGAAAAAATGTAAAGACAGTTTGTAAGCATTGAACAGTAAAATGACATGAAAGGATTCATTCTAATTGAGCCCAAACATTTCATATCCAGGAGGCACCATCCATTAGTCATACACATTTCTCTCTTAGGGGCATGTTTTTTTAAATTAGAAAATAGGGGGGGGGGGAGAAAAAAAAGAAAATAGGGGGAAGATCGGTCAGACTTTTAGGGGGACTTATTTTTTATATATTAATGTTTTAAAGGGCAACGGAAGTGAGAGGGATATGGTGGCTGCCATATTTATTTCCATTTAAGCAATACCAGTTGCCTGGCTATCCTGCAGACTCCTGCATCTAATACTTTGTGCCATAGACCCTGAATAAGCATTTGAAGATTAGGTGTTTCTGCCATTATTGTCAGATCTGACAAGATTAGCTGCATGCTTGTTTCTGGTGTTATTCAGATACTTCAGCAGCAAATAGATCAGCAGGACAGCCAGGCAACTGGTATTTTTTTAAAAGGAAATAAATATGGCAGCTTTCATTTTTTTTTGCATTTCAGTTGTCCTTTAAAGCCGCATCTACACGCGTAGATGTGGCTCCGATCCGGCGGCTCGATTAGCAGCCGGATTGCCTCTTCCACGTCCCCGCGCTTGCCCGCCGCATCCCCGCTTGCCGCACATGCGTCAGATTCGATTCCCCGCTCGTCCCCGCCGGTGCCGCTTATCTTCCGCTCGATTCCCTGCCATTGTCCCCTCGCGGGGAGCAAGCAGGGAATCGGCGGTAGGGAGATCCGTCCTATCGGATCTTATCAATCGAGCCGCATCAGCGGCTCGATTGATAAGGAGCATCGCCGCCGCATCTACCCGTGTAGATGCGGCTTAAGAAATAGGTCTTTTTTTTTTTCAGAAAACCCTACATTTATTAAATACAATAGCATGAAAGAGTACTCATTTTATAATGTGTAAACCATTTAATGCAAACCTGTATCTCCCCATTGCATGGGCCAGTGGGTGTCGGGGGCAGTAACTCACCCATTCACCCACCAACCAATTGCATATCTTACAAGCTCTGAAATGTTGTCCTTTTCTTTGGCAGAACTTCCAAGCAGGGTTTGTTCTATCTAAAATCTACACACAATGAATTACAGCTTTTGCCTCTGATATTTAACATGACAAGTAGGAAAATGTTTACACATCTACTTCATTTGAAAATTGTCATTTGGACATTATTTGTACATTGTCATTTGAGAAAACTTGGGTATTGATAGTGTTCCTTTAAAGAGAACCAGAGATGAAGCACCCTCATGTATTTTATTACATTTATCAGTGACAGTAAACACCTACCCTGCTTTTAGTTTCATTGTTATCTGCTTAATTAGTCTATTAGCAGCTGTGATAAGAATCCACCGACTATTCAGTCGAGGTTTGACCTGGAATCATTATAGCTGAGTCACTCTTCTGTGAAGTGTTTTCAAGCCCAAGCCTTCCCCTCTCCTGGCTTAGATTTCCTGCTTTGCATACTGAGAGCTGTGATGACTGGGAGGGGCTGCTCTGCTGAGAGAGAAGCTCTGTGGCTGCAATATGATCCCTGTGTGCTCTGTGTGCACTAGATACTGATAATAACGGCAGTTTCATTCCTATGAGAGACACTTCCTACAGGCAGTACATCATACCAAAATGAAAGCACACAGCAGCCTTTCTCATATAGCCTAGATAGCAGCCTAGTCTCATATAGCCTAGACAGCACATCCAGAACAACTCATATAACCCGGAAGGAGAAGGGATATGAGCTGGCGGCCATATTTGATTTTTCCTGGAGCAATAATGGATAAAAAACACTAAAAAAGGCACACCAGAGCGGCAAAATTACCAGGTAGAGCATTTATTATTTACAAGCTATCAGCTGATATGTTTATTTTGTGTGAAACGTTCATCTCTGGTTCCCTTTAAGGGAAAGTTATAATAGCAAATGCCTTGTATTAGAAGAAGAGGTTGTCTCTAATATTTCTTATTATACAAGCTTATAGTAGAAAAGCCAAATTACAAAATGCAACATTTTTTGTAAAAAAGACAAGCTACATAATTCAACATGTTTCGTGAAACACATCAATTTGTTCACTTTATCAGGAGAAAAGGGGCTTGTCTTATGATGTTGAATGAACAAAATATCACTTATTGCTTTACTAGTTCACTAGTTTACTAGTAGTGTATCCAGATAGTATCAGGTCTATATCAAGGACAGAGTGCATGGTCTCTGTAATCATGCTGATCAGGCGGGCACCTAGACCAACTTTCTTGCAGCTCCCCCTCCATGTGCAGCGCCCATTCCTATTTCTTGTGCTACCCTATCTTTCGTGTCTAACATTCATGTACAGCAACCCCCTTTAATTATATACAAATCCCTTGGGCTGCAGCTCCCTATATCTATCTATTGTTCCTTATTTACAACCTCTATTCCATTTGCATCAACCTCTCTCCAGACGCCCCTCAGCCAGCTGCTGCCCAAGGCCCGGGCCTTTGTGACATTTTCCAGAAATCCGTCCCTGATGGTGAACATGACACTTTCTGAACTGATAAAAAAAGTGATGGGCCAAAATTTTGCATATTCAAAATTTCGCATCAAAATTAGCATTTTCGCATCGTAATCGCAATGCGAAATTTCAGGGAAAAGCGTAATTGATTTCATAATAATTGATTTTGTAATAGTAGTATTTCATAATTCTGCGTACTTTTTCATGTAATTTTCACGCAATTTTGCAAAATGTTTTGCCGACTTCGGCAGTTAATAGCAAAGCCCCCATACATGCTGTTGCTATTAAGATTGGAACATATGTTAAGAAGAATATTGAGTACAAGTCAAAAACATATTTCAATAAGACATTGTAGTTTTTGAGAAAATTAGTTTTAAAAATGCAAATGTCATTTTTAAAAAACATTTTTCTTTGCATTTTTTAAATCGATTTTCTCAAAAACTATATGGTCTTTTTGGAAAATGAGGAAATGAGGCTGAAAGTTTACTCTTTGCTAGTGCAAAATTGAGGAAAACATTTGCTAGATAATTGTGTGAATTAATATTTGTCAGCGGCATCAAACATCATTTGTAAACGTGCTAAAAATTGTGCAAAATGAGTTGGGATACTTATACTGCTTACATTCTGTCCCAAGTTTGCCTCTTTAGTTTTATAAACCTGCTAGATTATTTTGCAAAACAATTTTACATGTGAACAGTTGTCCCGCAATATTGGTGACATAATTATTATCAATCCACTGAGTTGGACAATATTTGGCCAAGAACTTTAGTAGTTCTTCCTATGAGATGCAGTGGATTCAGGGGCGTAACTAGAAATCAATGGGCCCCCCTGCAAAACTTTACATGGGGCCCCCTTCCCCTGCACACTTAATAGGTAATGTCTACAAGTCTTTGTCTACAAAACTTTGTATAGTTCGTTATCAGTGGCTGAGCAGATGCAGTCATTAGAACAACTGTGCATAGAGCAGAATGTTTTTTCTCTCCTTGCCGTGAGTTGTCAGCCTCTCAGGACAGGGCCCCCTGTGGCTTCTGGGCCCCCCTGCGGCTGCATCCCTTGCAGGGTCTATTGTTACGCCCCTGAGTGGAATGTATTCTGTTAATCCTTCTCCTCCAATCTCCGTGGGATTTTAAGGTACTGAACAAGTATTTGAGGTGTGTGATTCCAATCTGCTGCATTGAGTTTCTTCCTATTGACTGTGATATGGCAACTGTTGTTCTATTCAAACAGATGACATGGGATTTCCCTTCGAGAAAAATGCTCAACCTGAGGACATGTCAAGATATGATCCCATCCAACCACTGGAGACTGAAGACAATACAGGTTTAGGTATGATTAAATAATGTGAAGGCAGTACATAAACAATGGGATGTGAAATTCCCTGAAATTAAATAAAAATAATTCATTTCTATTAAACTGTAGCAATCCACTTTCTAGAAATCATCACAGAGCCTCCTCTCTTAGAGGCAGGGCTGGAATTACATCTCAGGAGCCTCTAGGCACCAAAGTTCTGGCCTTCCAACCCGCAAATCCCGATGTAAATGCAGATTCATCTGCTGGCTACCCCTATTCCTTCTCCTGTAGGTCACCCTGCACAGTTTTCCCATCCTCACCATCCAGGAGCTACACTGATATCACGTCCCCCGGAGCATAGAGAGCAAGATGGGTGGTCTGGATAGGACTGCCCATCCAGCCCACCCATCCATTTCTCCAGTGGTGTAGCAATAGCAGGTGCAGAGGTAGTGACCACTTCGGGGCCCTTGATCTAAAGGGGCCCTGAGGGGCCCACCCCTCAAACACAGTATTAGCTCTTTATTGGTCCTGTGCTGATAATATTCACTTCTGTAGTTGAGTTGAATAGTAGTGATCATTAACACACAGTTTCCCATCCCCTTCTCGCACCTCTGACACTGTGGTTGTCCTTGATTGATTTTGATGTGTTCTATCAATTGTTATCTATAGCATGCTTGGAGGGACCCAGTGCTAAACTTGCAATGGGGCCACTGGCTTCGTAGCTACGCCACTGCAGTTCTCTATACGTTGGGGGCGGTGATGTCAACGTGTCTCCAGGACGGTGATTGTAGTTGTCCCCCCCCCTTTCATTCTCCAAGAGATTCTGAGGGGAAAAAAGGAAATTGAAGTGTGTGATTCTATTCTGCAGCTTTGGCCTTTTTTGTGACAATTCTATGTAAATGTCGCTCTTTTCAAACAGATGACATAGCATTGTCCAATAAGCAGCTTCCTTCACCATCAGCTGATGTCCAAGAAAGTGGTGCTCAGCCTGGGGCCATACAAAGCTCTGATACTTTCCTGCAAATGGAGACTGAACACAGTACAGGTATTGGAATGACAAAATAATGTAAAAACAGCCCATAAGCAAAGAAAGTGTGGAATTAGAGAAACCAGTGATTCAATATAATTACACCATAGCCATCCACATTCTAGAAAGCATTATCTATTTTCATTCCCGAACCTCCTTAGGGTGCGCACACATGCAAAATGGCTGTCACTTGAAGGAATCAGAAAGTGATAGGGGCGGAGTCCTGCACAGACACCTCACTCTGCTGAGCCCATAAGCAATGAGAAGGTGTGAAATTAAATGGAATGGTGATTTAATCTAATTAAAATGTGGCCATCCACATTCCAGAAAGCTTCATTCATGTATCACAGTAGCTTCTCTCTTAGTGGTATGCTTATCATTATCTATTAAAAACAGCTATTGATTCCTTCACCACCACTGTTCAGGCATTCTGCAGTCCATTCATGAAGGAATAAAGACTGCCCTGTTTGGACTGGAAATGTACACCTTTCATATGTGAACATACCCATAGAAAACTGATACAAAACCAATACAAAACGGACGGGGCAGGACAGGACTGGAAAAATACATACAAAAACTGATGCCAACTGTCAAAAACTGACAGGACAGGACTGGACATGTTTTGTGTGAACCAAGCACGACACTTGACACAACCGCAAGTTACTTCATATAACTCCATAATGTTCCCTGATGTTGCATGGTAACAACATTATCTCAAACACTCCTTGATGCATGTACTGTATATTTTATTATGAGTACTTGTGTATAAATGCTTCTAACTAACTAAAAAAGTTTTTCAGAAATTGTTTTCTAAACTCAAAATTTACAACAATAGATTGCATGTCATTAGTTCAGAGACTCGCTGAGCCAAACAAAACCCTTGGCGTGTGCCACATATTTAGAACCTAGGCTGGGGTAAAACTGGTCTCCAAGCTGAAATGAATCCCCAAAAACTTGTCTGGGTTTATTGAATATTAGGCACAGTTCAATTCCCATTTCTCTCCTAAGTTTTCTCCTAGGAGATACATTTTCATCTTCTATTTAAAATAACTTTTCAGCATTCTGCAATTGTAAAAGCACAAACAGTAGGTTAAAAAGTACTGTCCAAATTATTCAGAGTATTTCTTGTTGCTGGTGGCTTAAAAGGTATTTTTTAATTAAGATGTGAAAGCATCACCTTGGAGAAAATGTAGGAGAAAAAGTGAATTAGATCAGGCCCATTATTGCTTATTAAACAGCAAATATTATCACCTCTCATAACAGAGCAAATGCTGTTGAAAGTTTACCACGTTAGTGATTAGTGATGGACGAGCATCCCAAAATAATGTGTGTGTATTTCCACAAATGTTTGTGAACCGCGAGTACGCAGCAATCCTCATTGCCTTCAGGTTGGGTTCACCTATAACATGACATTTTTTCTGGTGTTTTCAGCAGGTGCGCTTGCGCTAGGCTAATGAATTTTTAAATGCATTTTGTGTTTGCATTTTTTTCAGCAGATGCAATTTTCATGCGTATTGCGTGCATTTGTACGCATTTGCGGTTCACTAATTGAAAAAAGCATATGCGTTTTGTATGCATTTTCTCCGCGTTTTTTCTTTTACATAGATGCAAATCACTGAGGAGACAACAGGAAGCGGAAATCAGTCACAGAACTTTGACTTTTAAATTAAAATGCAGCGGAAAACGCATACAAAAACGCATGCCATATGCGTTCCCATAGACTTTCATTATGTGCGTTTTGGCAGCCAGCCTGCATATTATACCACACTGCAAGCGTTTGCAGAACGCTTACTGTAAATACGCATGGAAAACGCTTACGCGTTTTTTACATGCATTTTTTCCTGCGGCCCATAGACTTCTATTGCTGCATAAAATGCAGCGTTTGGGGCTCCACAAGCATTTCTGCCATGTGTGCACCCAGCCTTAATGGCAGGCAAATTTCTATAAGCTTCAGGGCATCTTTGCAGCCACAATTAAAAAAAAAAAATGTACAAAATCCTGGACAAGGGCAATTTATTTGTAGAAAAAAATCTGTAATTTATGCACAAGCTTTTTTCATGCGTAAATGTGAAAAACCACATATAGCATATGGATTTTTTAAATTAAGGTCTGTAGAATGGCCGCCGTGTTTACCTGCCCAAAAGATTTAAGTTGTAGGCACTGTAACAGAGGCCTTAAATACGTGGCATTTTCCTGTCTAAAATGTGTTAGTCGCTTGCACTGTAGCATAGGCCTGTAAAAAGTGGCATCCAGCAGCCTAAAACATGTTCGATGCATCCACTGTAGCAGAGGCCTGAAATATGTGGCATTGTAACACAGTGGACCTGATTCACAAAGCGGTGCTAACAGTTAGCACGCTGGTGAAAAGCCCTTTATTACGCCTAAACTCAGTTTAGGCATGATAAGTTTAGGTGTGATAAGTTTAGGTGTGATAAGTTTAGGCATGATAAGTTTAGGTGTGATAAGTTTAGGCGTGATAAGTTTAAGCACCAACTGGGTTAGCACCGCAGTGCACAGCTGATCAAAAGTTTTGCGCTAGCAAAGTCTGGTGCACTTTGCATAGAATTTAATGGCGCTGCTTTGCGTGCGGGACTTTGCGCGCAATCTAAACTTATCTAAACTTAGCATGCCCAAACTTATCATGCCTAAACTTATCACACCTAAACTTATCACGCCTAAACTGGCTTTTCACCAGTGTGGTGCAATGGTTATCACGCCTAAAGTCTCTAACTGGGTTAGCACCGCTTTGTGAATCGAGCCCCATGTATGACATTTTGAACTGCATCCACTGTATGAGAGGCCTGAAAAATCTGTTTTTGTAAATTAATTTCTGAAATATGGAACATTTTACATTTTTACTGAAAAATCGGTCATTGTTATTCTGTCAACGGCAATTAATTCCTACTAATGGATTGTGTAACTAACTTTCCACATATTTATTAAACAGTTGTGAATGACTTGCCGCCAGGACAGGAAGTACCTCAACAAAGGAACAAAGAAACTGAATTTTTTGCCAGACAAAGGAAAACCTCACAGGAAGAAAACGCTACAAACCCTGAGGACCTGTATATATCTCCAACAGGTAAAATACTTCAGTACATGAAGCATGGATAGGTGAGGTATATTGAGGCTGGAGAATAGTGAAGAACATAAATAATCCAGCAAACTTTTCATGGATTTATGTAAAAAAAAACAAAAAACAGTCACATGGTTGGGATCATGTGACCTTGACTAGAAAGCAGAAACAAGGCATAATCATGTGACTGTGATCAGCCAATCAGAGACTTGCAAAGCCTGATCAAATTGTAGACTGCACTGCAATATTCTCAGAGGTTGAGTCTGGGTCCCACCTCCCTGTAGTGTGAACAGCAGGATGATGTAATCCAAAATACAGCAGCAGCTCCTCCCATAAAGTCTGTAAAAATTCCCAATACTCCTCTGCTTCTTATCACCTGATCAAAATTTCAGGACATGATTTTATCTACCAAAGCTATAGTTGGGCATGTTTGCTGTTCTATGCACCGGACTAGAGAAAGTCCACCATTGGTTGAAGAATCGGTAAATGACCCTGAAGCTTTGTTTACAGAGACAGCTGACCACCCCCTATACACTTACACCCCTCCTTTTCTGGCATTTTATCTTCCATATAGAGCATACACTTAAGCATAGCTCCCAACTGTCCCTTTTTCAGAGGGACAGTCCCTCTTTGGGAGCCCTGTCCCTCTGTCCCTCTTTCCTACTCATTTGTCCCTCTTTTAGGACTTTGTCCCTCTTTCTATGTAAATATATATATTTCTCTTCTAAAAAGTTTGTTTGATTGACTCTAAACTTTATCCCCAACCTTTAAATGGATATATTACAAATTTTAAAATGTTAAAATGAAGGAAAATGAACCAGGATAGAGAGGACCAGTGTGGTTTAAATTTTAAAACAACATATTTTTCTCATGAATTTTTTATTGTATACATGACTAGGGGTGTGATGTGAGCGTGCTTAGGGTGTGGCATGGGTGTGGCTTAAGTGTCCCTCTTTCTTATCTCAAAAAGTTGGGAGGTATGACTTAAGTACAAGAGTGCCGACCTTTTCAAGCAGTAACAATCTATCACACAGACCTCAAACCAGTCCATATAACTCCACAATGTTCCCTGATGTTTGCATGAATTTGCATAATGTTTATTTTTAAAACTATCAAATATAATGATCACTCATGGCCCATATGCAATTTACTTTTCCTCCTGAGTTTTCTCTTAACTTTCCATCTTCGATTCTGAATACCTTTTCCGCACTTTGCAATGGAAAAGGTACCAAAAAGTAGGTAAAAAAAAGTACTGTCAAAATTATTTTGAGGTTTTTTTTGTTTTTTTTTGCTCGCAGGTGATCTAAAGGGCATTTTATTGGCAAGTTTAAAAATATGACCTAGGAGAAAACTAAGGAGATAAAATTGCATATGGTCCTGAATCGATCTCCTATTTTGTTATAGTAATATATTGTACACTCAATCCTTGTTATATTTCTTAGAGATAGGATTTCCCATGGTCATTGTGAAAATACCAGAAGACCTTTCTACAGGTAACCTGTAGCCTTAAAGGACTATGTGAAGTCTGGTACTTGTTTGAACTATTAAACCATAACTGCTATTTTTCAGATCCCTCCACAGATTCCGAATCATTTTCTCCTAATACAATAACTGATAGGAATGAATGTGAAGATCTTACCAGTGAGAAGCTGCAGAAATCCGATACAGATTTAACAGATGGTAAGTTTGGAAAAAAGAGGAATTATTTTATTTTGTTCAAAGAATACTAAGCTATGCATCAATAAGAGTTCAATAATTAGGATTTAAAGGGCAACTGAAGTGAGAGGGATATGGAGGCTGCCATATTTATTTCCTTTTAGGCTGTATTCACAGTGGGATGTTGCGTTTTAATGCGACGTTAAAGTCACAATGTATCTGTGTTAAGAGGTAACGCACTGCAAGCAGTGAGTTACCACAACGCAACATTTTTTTAATGCGACTTTAACGTTGCACTTTAGGATTAGCATTGCAGTGCAGCAAGCTGCGTTATAAGACTTTATAACGTGCGACCATAACGCCCCACTGTGAACGCGACCTTAAGCAATACCAGTTTCCTGGCAGTGTTGTTGATCCTCTGCCTCGAATACATTTAGCCATAGTCCCTGAACAACCATATGCAGATCCGGTGTTTCAGACATTGTCAGATCTGACAAGATTAGCCACATGCTTGTTTCTGGCACTACTGCAGCCAAATAGATCAGCAGCATAGCCAGGCAACTGGTATAGTTTAAAAGGAAATAAATATGGTAGCCTTCATATTCTTCTCACTTCAGTTGTCCTTTAAACATCCACATTTTCTGCAGGACCATAATAGCATCCCTTAAAGGATACCTGGCTCAAGGCATAACTACCCAAGTTAAAGGATACCCGAAGTGACATGTGACATGATGAGATAGACATGTGTATGTACATTGCCTAGCACACAAATAACTAGGCTGTGTTCTTTTTTTTTCTTTCCATGAAACAGTTAAATATCAGGTATGTAAGTGGCTGACTCAGTCCTGACTCAGACAGGAAGTGACTAGAGTGTGACCCTCACTGATAAGAAATTCCAACTATAAAACAGAAAATGGCGTCTGAGAGCAAGAAAGAGATAAAAAGGGGAATTTCTTATCAGTGAGGGTCACACTGTAGTCACTTCCTGTCTGAGTCAGGACTGAGTCAGCCACTTGCATACCTGATATTTAACTCTTTCAGGCAGAGAAAGAAAAAAAGGAACACAGCATAGTTATTTGTGTGCTAGGCACTGTACATACACATGTCTCTCTCATCATGTCACATGTCACTTCAGGTATCCTTTAAGCAAAAAGGTATGTCCATACTGGGTCCACATACCTCTATGCGTTGTTTGTTTCTCTCCTTGTTTATTTTTGCTTGACTGTGTAATCACTCCTTCAAATATGAGACGTTTGACTTAAGTCAAATTTTCAGACAGGAAGAGGCTGGCATGCTGTAATGTTCCCTCCTTTGACCCTCCTGTTCCCTCCTCTTAAAGTGGACCTGAACTCAGAACATCCTCTCTACTCCAAAATATAAGCTACAGCACAATAACCATTGAAGAAAAGCATTTAACACCCTGTTTTTACAAATGAGTTGCTCTGCCGAGGCAGCCAGCTGAAACAGCTGTGATATAAAATTACAGTTCTGATTAGTCACAGAGGAGGGGGAATTAGACAGGCCAAACTCTCTAAATACATACAGGGTGCATTTCTCTGTTTTCTTTCTGTCCTGTGCAAAGGTCCACTTTAAACAGAGTAAATGGGGTGGGGAGGAGGAGGAAATGAGAGAGTGATAGGAAGGAACATCACAACAAGCCTGCCTCTTTACAGCAAGCCAAACAGCTGATTATTCAAGAAGTGATTACAGGGACCAGAGGGAACAAGGAGAGGATTGGGCAATGCACAGGGCTTATGTGGGTCCAGTATGAATATTCCTCTGTGCTTACCTTAGCTTTACCTCGAGTCAGTTGTTCTTTAAAGAAAATCTGTGACTAAACTTCCCTATATAATCTTTTTATCTGTCCATGTTGTTATTCTAATTATGCCCATTGCCATCTAAAGGTAGCCATTGTAATGATCCGCTCAGCTGTCTGCACAGACAGACAGCTGTTTGACCACTCCTTAAGTCTGAGGGCGGCAGGTCTCTGGAAAAGAGACCTGTCTTTGCTTTGCAGGTTTCAGACCTGTTCTGCTGCTGAGGAATTTGCATACATTCGTTATGCAAATCGCCTACCTGCCTCCTTTGAAGGCTGGCGGTATAAAAGCCATGTTCTCCCAGAATCCTTTGCCGGTCATCCTTCATGGTTTGTTTCTGATGAACTCTCCTAGAGTATCAGCCCTGTTGTTTGCTAAAGTTTATCTTAGAGTAATTCTTGGGACTGCACTAGGCAGCTCTTCTAGTGCAGTCAGGTTGCTTTATCTGTTTTGTCTGTGTTGCCTCTCTGCTGCGATTGTCCTGTCGCCAGCGGTGGTCGACAGGAAATTGTTCTGTTTGTCTGGGGGTGCTAACCAGAGCAGCGGTTGCTACTGGTAGCCCCTTCTGTTCATCTGTTTGGATCGCACTAGCGGTAGCGGCTGTGGATCCTTCTGATCGGTCTTCTTGGAGTGTAAGCTAGAGCAGCGGTTGCTATTGGCTACCTCATCTGTCTGTCTTGTTTGGATCGCACTAGCCTCTAGCGGTAGCAGCTGTGGATCCCTCTGATCTGTGTTCCTGCTTGTACTCGGATCACACTTGCTCTGGCGGAAGAGAGGTGGATCCTATCTACCCTATCCCTGTTTTCCGTTTGTCTGTCTTGTCTGATTCACGTTCTTTATTTCGTGTTTGTCTGTCATTGGTTAGTCAGGGTGGCATGCTTGTCTCTGTTGCGCTTTTCGTGCGGAGACCGCGCCGTAAACGCGTTCGCTGTTGCGAATGAGTGCGGTGTTCGCGTTTAGCTAACGTTTGTTATGTTCGTTATCTTCTATTTGTTGTTTGCTGTGCCTTTGCTACTCTTGTGCTCTGTCCTTCTCTGTCTGGTGTCTGTTGGCAATTGCCATTCTTTGCGATTGCGTTCTTGCTTTGTTTCTGCTGATGTGTGTTCACCGTCGCTGGGTGGCGACTAGATTGGTGGACACACATTCATCCTGTCTCTGTGCTCTTTCTCTTAGAGGGCTATCGTGCCCTAATTGCCTTTATCTGTACAATTCCCATCTGGCATCTGTGGCAGCGCAGGGGGTTTATTCCTCTGCACTCCACAACTCCATCTGCCGGTGGGAATTGCCCTTTGCTGGTGCATTGCACCTAACCTGGGTTCTCCAAATTACACATTTGTAGAGGATTTCCGCTGTGTCAGCGCGCATCTTGTGCGCTGACCTCGGAGATAGAAACCTGCAAACGTTACAGCCATACATCTAGTGATGTATGGGCAGATTCGGCCAAGAGACAAATCTCTCTCTTATCGAATCTGATTAGAGAGAGATCTGTCAGCTGCCCATACACCGCAGGCTGATTCCTGATCAATTTTATGCTGAAATCTCTTGGGAATTTACCTTGTGTGCCACATCCGCCGCCTCGCAGCTGTGATGCTGTAATGTAAATGTGACCCCGGTGCCCCGTGCCAAGTATACATTACTTGTTCCATGGCCTCTGCTTATCCCTCCGCTGCTCCGGGATATCTTCTCTGCATACATGCGCCCCACATGTGGTTTCCTAGTAAGGGTACACGTGTGGGGTGTCACATGCATGCCCATACAAGGAAATCATGTGGGTAGTGTGTGCATGAAGAGGAGAATGCGCTCAGAGCAGTGAAGGGACAAGTGGAGGCCGCGGACAGGTAAGGAGTGTGTGTGTGTGTGGGGGTGTATGGTGTGTGTGTGTGTGTGTGTGTGTGTGTGTGTGTGTGTGTGTATGTGGGTGTGTGTGGGTGTGTGTCTGTGTGGGTGGGTGGGTGGGTGTGTGTGGGGGGGTGTTGTTAAGCATCAGGAAGGGAGTTTGTGGGGGAGGGGTAGTTTATGGGGGGGGGGGGTTAAAGACTAGGCATCAGGATGGGTGTTTGTGTAAAGGGGAGGACAGTATTTAATACCAATATATTTACTGTCATCATATCTAATTGTATACATACGTCATGTCAAGATAGATGCTATCTTTCTTGGGTATAATAGTTATAAACAAAACTTAACATCAAAGAAAGAATAAAAGTTCTGGAAGGTCCATCTAAGGGAGGGGAAGGTATCAGCCAGAAGGAGATTAGAGGGGATGAAGGGGGCCATCTGGAATGTTAAATAGACACAAAGAGTGATGACTGTTGGATAAATATTGTTATTGGGATATTGGTTAGTCAATTATTTATAGAGGTGGGTTAATAGGATGAGATGGAGGAGATGAAGGAAAGAGGTTATATGTTTATGGATTTATCTTTATTACTTCTTGATGTTGCATGTATATAGCTGTCTGTTTCATCAGCTAGTAAGCAAACAGGATTGAAGTCTGAAGAAGGCTGCACAGCCGAAAGCTTACTCTTATTCTTACAAGTTAGCCAATAAATGGTATCATCCTGACTCAAAACTTCTTGCTTTTACTGATGGCTAACAAGGTTCAATACTCTACTGCTATTATTACTTCATGCACCCCTTTTTGAGAAATGGTGTATGTCAAGTACTCCCTACTGTGGACAACATCTTCTCCAGCACACAATCAGCATTTTCATCCATAATATTGAGAACCTAGGTTGGGGTTGAAACTAGTATCCCCGAGTGGAAACAAAATTGGTCTAAATATTAGCTGTTATTGGATAGCAAATATTATCACCTCTCATCCCAGAGCACAAACTGTTGAAGTTTACCAAGTTGGCGATTGTGTCATAACAGTCACATCCAAAGCTAGTCTTCCAAGGACTGGTGTAGAAAAAGGGTATGCAGGGGTTGTTACCACACCAGAGGCCTTAGACCTAAGGGACTCCAGCAGCTGCACTAGGTTTTATTGGTGCTTTAGCAGTGGTGAGTGCAAAAGTGGTAAGCCATTCCTTTTCCTCTACTTAAAGTGAACCTGAGGTGACCTCTGGTAAAAAAAAATGTACTTACCTTAGAAGATGGAAGCCTCTGGGCTAATGGGTTTACGGCGGTACTCACCCTGCGCTAGTAATCGTAAAATTGCCACGCGCTCTCTTCACACATGCAATTTTACAGGACTTAAAGAGACTCTGTAACAAAAAAAATCCCCTGGGGGGTACTCACCTTGAGAGGGGGAAGCCCTCGGATCCTAATGAGGCTTCCCCCATCCTCCTGTGTCCCACAGCGGTCTCGCTGCAGCCCACGGAACGCACAGGCGCTTTGTCGCGATGTGCAATATTTACCTTTTCTGGCTCCAGCGGGGGCGCTGTTGCGGCTCTTCTGATGGAGATAGGCGGAAATCGCCGTCCGCTCCGTCGCGTCCGCTCTACTGTGCAGGCGCAGACTGACAGAGATCGGCTATTTTCACCTATCTCCATGCAGAGAACCGGTACTGTGCCTGCGCTGGAGCCCGGGAGGTATATATTTACATCCACACCGTTCCGGGAGGATTTTCTCTGCCGCTGTGGGACACAAGAGGACGGGGGAAGCCTCGATAGGATCCGAAGGCTTCCCCCTACCGAGGCGAGTACCCCCCAGGGGATGTTTTTAGTTACAGTTCCTCTTTAAGTGCATCAGGCCTAATATTTCCTAAGTCCAGGGCAGGTTGGCAGCACCACTTGTGTTTTCCCGTAGTCTTTAATATTCTTCAGCTTAATCGCTTCCTGTCCACCTAACGCAGGATATCGCATGAGCATGCCATATTGCACGAGCATGCTCTTCTATCATTCAGCATATGGGGCCCCACCTATCAGCCTGCCTGCCAGACAGTGATCGGCGCTAGCAGGCTGTTTATTTCAGCAGCCGCTGGAGAGATGCTTAGAGGGCGCACTTCTCCTGCGTAGACTGGCCTAACTGACACAAGTGCGGGGACCCGGTATTAGAGCTCAAATCCCTACCATAGGCATATGTCTATGTACTGTATGTATAGTGTAGTGTATATATCTTAGTCTAAGGCTAATTTAGGGAAGGGGGGGGGGGGAATAAAAAAAAATTGCACACGTTTCTGTCTTTTATTAATAAAAAATAAAATAAAATAAAATTATAAATTGCAGCAGCAATCAAATAGCACCACAAGAAAGCTCTATGTGTGAGAAGAAAAGGGATTAAATTCATTTGGGTGTTAAGTTGTATGACCGAACAATAAACCGTTATAGTTGTAAAGAGCAGAATTGTAAAAAATGGCCTGGTCACTAGGAGGGTATAAACCTCTGGTCCTCAAGAGGTTAAGAAGGCCTTTAGTAAATCAGCCCCAGTGTATTCAGTTAGCCAGGAACCTCCTGAATTATACTTACCATATATATCACAGCTGTCAGATATTTATTATATACAGTATGCACAGTTTAGGAAGGTTTCAGTCATGGATTACCTTTCTTGCTAGCCAACATTTTCACCAAACTACTCCCAATATCTTAATCATGTTTGCTGATGTTTGCATTATTAGTGTCATATAATTAAACATTATAATAGATAATGCATTTCACATGTCATTTTGTTATTGTTTTAGAGACAGATTTACCTGATGGCAGAGTGCAAACACTAAGTGAACTTTCACCAGGTAAGGGCTAAAAGACAATTTAAAGCAGCAGGGACAGCCATACTATCCCAGGAAAAAAACACGTATATAAGTAGATAAATACTTGCTCTACTTACATAACTTATGTATTGTACTGTCCGTGTTTTTATTTCTGTGAATTTTATATAGTAAATAAAGTGAAAACTGTTTCAAACATTTTCCATTTTCACTTCCTGTGACTGAAGCCAATCCTGCTGGCATTTCCTCCCTTACTCTTTTTTTTCTTCTACAAATTGCACTGTCATATCTAGCTTGCTTTGTAAACATGTGTGAGCAAAGAATAGATTATATTTCAGCACCCTCTCCCTTCTCAGCCTTGAGTCAAACTGAACTGCCCTCAGCCAATCAGTGAGGAGCAGGAATGTGGGAGGGGAGATAGCAAACTTCCCTCTCATCGGCAATGTACCAGGCTGACTGGCATAAGATTTATTACAGCAGGATTAAATTGGAATGCTTGCAATGCAGGGTCAGGTTGCAGGCTGCATAATAAACATAGAGCAGTGGGTAAATGGAATTTGAATTTATGGCTGACAATGCCGCTTTAATATGGAAAGTTGTCTAGATACATGAGAAATTCAATTTCTCGTATTCTTAACAAAACACTATAACAAAAAACTTTGTAATAATAGGCCAGATTTTCCAAAGCATTACTGCTTAAAGTGTTCTAACCAGCAGAGGGACTGTTCTGCATGATAATAAGAAACTTCTCAAATCCTATGTAATAGCGGCAGTTTAGCGTAGATTTTTAGAACTGCACTGAAGTTAAGAAAAGTGCAAATCCATCCCTAAACTGTCACAGTTTAAAGGGGAACTGAAGTAAGAGGTATATGGAGGCTGCCATATGTATTTCCTTTTAATCAATACCAGTTACCTGGCAGCCCTGCTGGTCTATTTCTCTGCAGTAGTATCTGAATAACACCAGAAACAAGCATGTAGCTAGTCTTCTCAGATCTGACATTATTGTCAGAAACACCTGATCTGGTGCATGCTTGTTCAGGGGCTATGGCTAATAGTATTAGAGGCAGAGGATCATCAGGAGGGACTGGCAACTGGCATTGCTTAGATGGAAATAAATATGGCAGCCTCCATATCCCTCTCACTTCAGTTGCCCTTCAAGAAGTACTTAAAGGGAAGGTTCAGGGTGGATCCCCAAAAAATAAAAATGCTAATCCACTTACCTGGAGCTTCCTCCAGCCCGTGGCAGGCAGGACGTGCCCTCGGCGCTGCTCCACAGGCTCCCGGTCTCCTCCGGTGGCCGACCCGACCTGGCCAGGCCGGCTGCCAGGTCGGGCTCTTCTGCGCTC
Source organism: Hyperolius riggenbachi (assembly GCF_040937935.1). Classification (NCBI taxonomy): domain Eukaryota; kingdom Metazoa; phylum Chordata; class Amphibia; order Anura; family Hyperoliidae; genus Hyperolius; species Hyperolius riggenbachi. The sequence continues at coordinate 44,212,283 of NC_090652.1, read as the reverse complement.
CAAAATACGCCTCACGGGGGCGCGCTGAAATCATCGGACGTCCTCCGGGCTGTACTGCGCAGGTATAGTGGTTAAGTCAGTTACCTACCACACACTGAGACCTGGGTTCAATTCCCAGCCAATGTGAGTTGGCTTTTGACATACTACAAATCCCTAAGCACGGTAATTTTTCTCTTGGATTGATCATAATGGTACATGCTAGGCTGGCTTCTTATATGGCTGTTGTGCATTGCTGAACTTTGATTTATTTATCCCGAGCTCCTCACCACACTCAAGGTTCCAGCTGGGGACACCAGACTCAAAATTATACGCCAGGTTCCCCCCCTTTGCATGAGATATCAACTGAGCAAGTGCATGTGTTCTAATCTGCTGGCCAGGTGTGAATGTGTAGTGGGTGCGAGGTTGGGTATGGCTGATGGTGGGATGGCGGCCACTGGGTTGCCTCTTTCTTTTTAATGTTTTTTCTTTTTTAATATGTATGTTCTATTTGCTTATTTGACAATTAATACAAGTTTTTGATATTTTTCTAAAAAAGTTTGATTTGTTTCTTGCTTGGAGCATATGACCCGCCTTTTGCACCTCCTACATTTCTTTTTTTGTTTGAATCTTCGGGCGGTGCGATGCTCCAACTAATTAACTATTTACTGTGACCGGTCTTTGATCCACAGGGGGCAACACCCTACTTGTGTGGGCTAATTGGGACTGAGTCCTTGGATCTTTGCCCGGGTTTGCGGTCCGGTTGGTGGAATATTGGCGTGGGCATGCTACGCTGGGACGCGCTGGTGTCGCAGGTGGAGAGGGATTGTTCCCAATCGCGGGGTGATAGAGAGGCCCATCAATTGATAAATGGGGGTTTCAGAAAGCTTACTAAGCTATATGAAAAAAAGTCCAGATTGTATTGGAATCTCAAATATAACAAAAAATACTTAGACGATCATTTTGCTCCTATGTGGTTACGCTTTCAGGTGTTCCCCCATAGAAGCAATATTTCACAGGAGTTTAAGGAGAAATGGGAATCAAATTTTGAAACATGTGCAAAGGTATGTCTGGCCTTGATGAGCGAGCTGGATGGAGGTGACCTGGCCTCAGTTGAAAAAGAAATTGTGAGGGTCAGTGGGTCTTTGGAGGCATTTCAGGAGGACCCACTGTACAAAAAACAAAATGAGGAATTAGAGAACCACATAAAAAAATTTAACAAGGGGTTGATTGTCCAACGGGATCAGAAATTGGTGAGAGATAAAACCGCCTACAAGATAGGGACTGCATATAGGTGGGGTGTGAGAAGACAGGCTCCTAAACCGAGGGGAGGTAGACCAGGGGCCCAACCAGTGGAAACTCCGAATCGGCCTCCACATACAGAGGCTGATATTGTTGAGTCTGACTCATCGGTTAGTGGCATAAGTTCAGCCAGTTCGGCTAACACAGATCCCAAAAAGAATACCAATAAAGACCATTACACACGATCAAGGGCGGAGAAAAGTCAACCGAAAAAAGTGGATAAGGTAACGAAAAAGGGCCAAGGATGTGGTGGTGGAGGGGGGAGGGGGGAGGCAGGCGAGTCCCAGGTATCGCCCGGGGCAACGGGTGGCCTTGGGACGCTATCCTCTGCGTCCTCGTCCTCCTCTTTAAACTTGTAGACCCCACCTTTGGTGGGGATCAACAATTTATCTCCAAAAAGGTAGAGGTGGTGAATCCTGTTGGTGCCTCTAGAGTCCCACAGATAATTAATCTTACTGGCGAAATTTTACCCAATACTGTAACACAGATTTTGGGGAGAGGTCTAGGATTTTGCCCCACCAATAATATCGATGTGTTCAAAACAATTGTTGATTTGCACATGTTTGGGAGACGCATCCTTATGCAATTCTTGAGACATGATTCTAGGAGGAGGGTCGCCCCCGATCCAGCCGCTCGTGAATGGTCTGACAATGACCTTGTGACACTACGTAATCTGTTTGAATTACAAGATGAGGGGAACACTGGAGAGGAGGAGACATGGTCATGCCCTCCTCCACCTGGTGGCTATCATCCCCAACTACAAGAGTTTGGTTTATTTAATAGATCAAGGAGGTTCCCCCCGTTCACCTTATGTCCGAACCTCAAGACATTTATTTCGGTTGTTGAGAAGGATTTGAGGGGTGTGGGTGGGGGGGTTGTGGGGCACAGCAATTTAAGCGACGAAGAAGTATCTGTGCTGGCTGAATTGTCAGCACAGAATCGGTGGACTATTAAACCCGCCGACAAAGGCGGTAATGTGGTAGTCATGACCACCTTGGCATATAGGGAGATGTGTCTAGATATCCTCGGGGTGCGGGAGTGCTATGTGGGGGTTTCCCCGTCGAGGGCTGCACGTTGCCAGAGGGAACTTTTCTCCATCATTGATGACGCTGTGAAGCGTGATGTCATTGATGACGATGTAGGGACGTTTTTGAAGGTTGCAGATCCGATCACTCCCACATTCTACGCACTCCCTAAAGTGCATAAGAATCTGACTAAACCACTGGGGCGACCTATCGTCTCCGGACGTGGTTCTTTAACCGAAAAAGTAAGTGTTTATATTGATCGACATCTGCAGCCTCACGTTAAGTCCCTCCCCTCATACACGCGGGACACTCTGCACCTCCTCCAGATCTTGGATGGGATGCAGGTGCCTGTGGGGACGTTGCTTGTGGCCCTCGATGTGGAGGCCCTCTACTCGAGCATCCCGCACAACCTGGGGATTGACGCAGTCGACCTATTTTTGAGTGAACTTGGGTTGCAACATGTGCCTCACAATCTCTTCCTCTCGTCCCTCTTACGATTTCTATTACACAACAATATTTTTGTGTTCGAAGAGTCCCACTACCTCCAGGTGCAGGGTGCGGCGATGGGCACTACATGTGCTCCGTCTTACGCGAACCTGTACCTGGGGGCGTGGGAACGTGTCGTATTTTCGGATGATGGACTCTCGAGGTATCTGTGCCACGTTTTAACGTGGCACAGATACATTGATGACATCTTCGTTCTTTGGACAGGGGGTGTGAATCTGTTGCAGGAATTCGTGGTTCGTTTGAACACGAATGATCGCAATTTGAGATTCACAATGCAATGGAGTGCACTGAGCATTCCATTTTTGGATATAAGGGTGGGCATTGATGGACGGGGGTACCTCTCTACCCAACTCTATCGTAAGGATACCTCAACAAATTCATTACTACGGGCCGATAGCTTCCACCCTGATCACACGATCAGGGGGATTCCTATGGGTCAATATCTTCGTCTACGTCGTAACTGCTCAGAGACTACAGATTTTAAGAGAGAGGCAGATGATCTCCGGGCACGGTTTCATGCACGGGGATATCGAGACAAACATCTTAAATGGGCATATCAACGGGCCCATGCGAGCAGCAGAGACACTCTACTCGGGTCGTCGGGGAATGCGAAACAAGGATCAGAAGTCCTCAGATTTTGTACCCAATTTTGTGTTCAACACACATCAATTCAACGCATAATTGATCGTCATTGGCACATTTTAACTAATGATCCTAAACTTGCCGGATTTGTCCCCGACAAACCTCAAATCGTTTTTCGCCGGGCACCGTCGTTGCGGGATAAATTGGTTGCGAGCCACTTTCGTGGCACTAACAGCACACACCAACATTGTAAAGCCCTAGGGACGTATACGTGCGGGGGTTGCACTATGTGCCGTTATATTCGAGTTGGAAAAACAGCGATGCTTCCCAATGGGAGGTGTTGGAACTTGTCACATTTTGTGAACTGTGGGACGATGCTGGTGGTGTACCTTCTGACATGCCCCTGTGGGGCGTTTTATGTCGGTAAGACGAAACGCGATCTAAGATCTCGCATGTCAGAACACATCACCAGCATCACCACAAAAATCCTTCGGTTATCCCTACACCAGTGGCTCGGCATTTTAAAACGGCACATGGTGGTAACCCGTCGGGGATACGATTCATTGGTCTGGATCGCATCCATCGGACGATCCGGGGGGGTAATAGTGATCGCCTGCTGCTCCAAAGAGAGTCCAGGTGGATCTTTGACCTACGGGCCACGGATCCTCCTGGACTGAATGAAAGCAATAGTTATTCCTCCTTTTTACCTGTTTAGTTCTGCGGCCCTTTCGTGTGACCTTAGCGATTCTCCTGACCTTTCCTCTCCACCGTGCGACATGCTGGCGTGTGCCAGTGTGGTGTTCCCTTGCGCAATCTATCCCAGCGTATTAAAGGTTCTCTCCTTTGTAAAGAAATATTGATTTCTTGCTTTATTGAGATGGGGACTGTTTGAGTGCAGTTTCCCCATTGATTTTTTACTGGGATTTGTGAATCCACCAAAGCATTAATATATATGTATTTCTCATTCTTTACTTACACACACTCCCTGGAGTCATTTAATGAGCATTTATCTTGCGTTCATGGGCGGCATGACGGCCGCTGCACTCCTCCACGAGGATGGTTGGGTCTGTTAGTCCCACATCCTCCTCATTTGACATCATGCCCCCTCCTGTGTAGGGGTTGAGTGGGAGATGTGTGCTGTGCGTCTGTGCGCTATGTGTTGCGTGGTTTGTATGGCCTTGTCTGTCGCTGGGTGACGCGCCCGCCCCCCCTGCCCTCTTAGTGGATGTGGGCTTCTGCCTCCCTCCCTTCTCCTGATGGAGGATTGGGCCGTGTGGGGCGGGCGCTTTGCGCCGCGATTGGCTGGCCTAAGTATTTCTGGGCTGTTCGGGGACGAATGGGATGATTGTGCCACGCCCCCTTTGAGAAAGCCGGAAGTCCGGCGAAACATGTCAGGAACGCGTGGCTTGGCGTCCTGAGGCCGTTTCTACCCACCTCTCATGCCGATCTGCCTCACCCGACTGAACCTCCCTTGGTTGGACATTTCCTTGCTGTTTGCACGCTGCACCATGCTTCTCTGGTCCCTAGTGTGACCTTACCCATGCAAACCGTCTGGCAACTTTAACAGAGCAAAGGGAGTCTGGCTCTGTTCACTGTGTCTGCCCCATGCTGCATCTGACCTTGGAACTGTTTGCTGCAATATGGATTCAAGCTGAGCTGAGAGGACATTCAACACAGGGTATCGTATGAACGGCACATGTTCATTTGGACAAATCATCCATGTCCATGTATAGCTCTTGCATAGGCTGACTCTGCTTGCTGCCTTTTGCTTATGTCCATATAGACTCTGCTGTGCTCTGGCTTTGTTCACAACTGTACACCAACATATACCTATGCTTTCTGGAACTGTGGCTTGCATCACGGAGACAGGGGGACGCCCCTGTTCTTGTATCTCCCTCTTGCTTATATGGCTGTTGTGCATTGCTGAACTTTGATTTATTTATCCCGAGCTCCTCACCACACTCAAGGTTCCAGCTGGGGACACCAGACTCAAAATTATACGCCAGGTTCCCCCCCTTTGCATGAGATATCAACTGAGCAAGTGCATGTGTTCTAATCTGCTGGCCAGGTGTGAATGTGTAGTGGGTGTGAGGTTGGGTATGGCTGATGGTGGGATGGCGGCCACTGGGTTGCCTCTTTCTTTTTAATGTTTTTTTCTTTTTTAATATGTATGTTCTATTTGCTTATTTGACAATTAATAAAAGTTTTTGATATTTTTCTAAAAAAGTTTGATTTGTTTCTTGCTTGGAGCATATGACCCGCCTTTTGCACCTCCTACATTTCTTTTTTTGTTTGGCTTCAGCATGTAGTATGTTGGTGGTGGTATAGTGGTTAAGTCAGTTACCTACCACACACTGAGACCTGGGTTCAATTCCCAGCCATGGTATGTAAGCTGGCTTTTGAAATACACAAATTCCCTGGAAGATGAGACCCTCCTCCGGGAGGAGGGGAGGAAGGAATATGGAGGAAATAAATTTGAATTCCGTAAAATTCCGCGGAATTAAAAAAAAATCCACAGAATTCTGTTTTAGAGCTATAGCAATTCCGTTCCGACCAGCGGAATCGGAATTGGCCCAATTCCGGCCGGAATAGCAGAATTTAGAATTCCGCGGAATCCAGCGAGCATCCCTAGTCAGAAGCTCCTGATTTGCATGCTTGTTCAGGGTCTATGGCCAAAGTATTAGAGGCAAAGGATCAGCGGACTAGCCAGGCAACTAGTATGTTGTAAAAGGACCCTCATGAGGAGCTTTCTGTTGGTAAGGCTCTGATCCTCGCCAGCATGTTTATTTATTATTTTTTTTATTTATTCACTTTTGTTTATTTTTTACATAAATTGCTCTTTCTTTTTCCTCCCTCCCCCCGCCAGCCAATCACTGTGATAGGCTGTCATAGGCATCAGCCTATTGCATTCAATCACTCCTGAGCCTGCCAGGGGGACAGCTGTGTCACATGACTGTCCCCGGTACAGTGCTGCCGTAGATTGCAGCACTGTACAGTGTAAATAGATGGCAGTTCCACCGTCTAACAGTTTCCGAATGGCGATCGCCGCTGGGAAACTGATGATGGAGCAGAACTTCGTCATCCAAGCGGAGATTGGCGCGCGATCTGCAAAACACGCCCCAGGACTGCACGCCAATTGGCGTTAGGCGGTCCGGAGACGATGTGTTGGGGGGTGCAATAAAGTGGTGATCTGATACTCATCTGGAGCCCAGATTGCCTCCTCCTGCTGCAACTATTGAGCTATTTACAATATATATAGTGTTTAATTACAATACAGGGCAGTGCTAAAGTAGATAGCGCTTGGATTCTAGCTCTGCTTTTTTATGTCATAGATGATGATCTATAGTACAAAATGATCAATTAGAATCTCAAATTTACTTCAATAAATTGTGTCTATTTATTGTCTTTTTCTTAGAGGTGAATTTATCTGAAGTCATTGTGGAAATGCAAGTAGACTTTGAAACAAGTAAGAGCTTTTACAGGAGAATGGCGTATATTCACTGTACCTTGGTAAATCTTATGTGTGTAGAGCTTTACAGAAATTGCACAATGCATTACATAGTTTGCTTGAATTGTGTTATACAACCACGTCTATGTTGCCAATTACACAAGCAAAGTAGTTGTCGCATGTTTAACATTTTTTACATATAGCATTACATCCTTTGTTTTTACCCTGGTAAACTTAACGTGCACTTCGGACACAAATTTATTGAGGTATAGCAAATATTACCCAGTACGTTACATTGCCAAGTGTTTCTATTTTTACAATTCATGTTTTATTTATAAAACTTCTCCGCAGACTCTAATTCCACTTCTAAAAGACCTTTTGAGGGAAGTGAACCGGAAGAAAATCTGCCCAGTAGTAAACAGCAGAAACGTGATCCAGATTTTGAAAATGGTAATTAAACAACAGTTTGATGGGCTTGACAATTAGATTATTCTTATTTCCTCATTGATGACATTTCATGTATTGAATTTATATACATCTGTGGACACACAACACATTTCGCCATGGGCAACTGACTTCTTCAGGTGATTTCTTAAGATTATATAATTCTCTATAAGGAGCTGCCCCTGGTGAACCCAAGAATGTATTCATAGCTTAAAGGATACTTGAACTGACATGTGACATGATGAGATAGACATGTGTATGTACAGTGCCTAGCACACAAATAACTATGCAGTGTTCCTTTTATTCTTTCTCTGCCTGAAAGAGTTAAATATCAGGTATGTAAGTGGCTGACTCAGTCCTGACTCAGACAGGAAGTGACTACATTGTGACCCTTACTGATAAGAAATTCCCCTTTTTACCTCTTTCTTTCTCTTAACCACCCTGGCGTTCTATTAAGATCGCCAGGGCGGCTGCGGGAGCGTTTTTTTTCCAATAAAAAAAAAAACTATTTCATGCAGCCAACTGAAAGTTGGCTGCATGAAAGCCCACTAGAGGGTGCTCCGGATGCGTTCTTCTGATCGCCTCCGGTGGCCAGAAGTAACACGGAAGGCCGCAATGAGCAGCCTTCCGTGTTTCGCTTACCTCGTCGCCATGGCGACGAGCGGAGTGACGTCATGGACGTCAGCCGACGTCCTGACGTCAGCCGCCTCCGATCCAGCCCTTAGCGCTGGCCGAAACTTTTTGTTCCGGCTACGCTGGGCTCAGGCGGCTGGGGGGACCCTCTTTCGCCGCTGCACGCGGCGGATCGCCGCGCTGCGGCGGCGATCAGGCAGCACACGCGGCTGGCAAAGTGTGCTGCTTTTTATTTGATGAAAATCGGCCCAGCAGGGCCTCAGCGGCAGCCTCCTGCGGTGATGGACGAGCTGAGCTCGTCCAGACCGCTCAGCTGGTTAAAAGCCATTTTCTGTTAGGAAAGTGTTTTATAGTTGGCATTTCTTATCAGTAAGGGTCACATTGTAGCCACTTTCTGTCAGGACTGAGTCAACCACTTACGTGCCTGATATTTAACTCTTTCAGGCAGTGAAAGAAAAAAAGGAACACAGCATAGTTATTTGTGTGCTAGGCACTGTACATACACATGTCTATCTCATCATGTCACATGTCAGTTCGGGTATCCTTTACGGTGATACGGAGGGCACATAGCAGATAAGGGAAGCTAAATATAACATGGAACTGTATGTACTTTACAGAGTCGTGGGCTGTTATCTGGATAATTAAAGGGAACCCGTGGTGAGAGGTATACGGAGGCTGTCATATTTACTTCCTTTTAAACAATGCATCTTGCCTGGCTGTCCCCCTGATTCTGTGTCTTTATTACTGTTAACCATAGACCCTGAACAAACTTGCAGATCAAATGTTTGATTTAAGTTTGAATGCATTTGCCGGATGCTAGTTTCAGGGTTGTGACTCCAGTCACTAATGATGCCAGAACATTACCAGGACTGCCAGGCAGCTAGCATTGTTTAAAAGGAAATAAATATGGCAGCCTCCATATCACTTTCATCTCAGATTCACTTTACATTTTACAGAAGAGCTTTAGGATGTCTACCATCAATGATACAGTCTTAACCCTCTTAGCGGTAACCCCGAGCTGAGCTCGGGGTAAGCCGCCGCAGAGTATATCTCAGCCCCTGGTGGGGCGATTTGCCTCATTTAAAATGCTGTACGCCAGCTAGCACTTTGTTAGCCGCGCGTCCAGCTTGATTGCCACCGCTCTGCGGCGATCGTCCGCACGCAGCGGCGGAAGAGGGCCCCCCGCCAGAGCCCTGCGCTGCCCGGACCAATAACTTCCAGGCAGTGCTATGGGCTGGATCGGAGGCGTCTGATGTCAGGATGTCGGGACAGGAAAAGCCAATAGGGGAACGCGTTATATATGCATTCCCCTGTTTGCTATTGATGACGGCGATGTGCGCACTAGAGGGACACATGCGCCCTCTAGTGTTGTTTCATGTAGCTACCACTCTGATAGCTTCACATGAAACAATTTTTTTTTTTAAATGTATTTCTGCCTATTTGGCAGAATTAAAGAACCGCCAGGAAGGTTAATTATACAATTATCTAAATCTACTGTACATAGCACAAAGATAAACTGAGTGATTAAAGCAGATCCGACTTGTCTATATATCCTATCTAAAGTTTAGATAGTTTACACAGCAAATCTAGCTGCAAACAGCTTTAATAGAATATGATTATTTCTTCCTGTGATACAATGACAGCAGCCATGTTGTTTGTAAACATTACACAGAGGCAGGCTTATCTGTATCTTCAGCACTCAGCCTGTGAAAAAAAATGTATCCTCCCTCCTCCTCCCTCCTCCCCTCTGCCTCTGAAATCAATGGCTAGTAACAGCTCCCCCTCCTCCTGCCCAGACTGAACTCCCATGCGCCCTTGCTACTGCCAAGGCTCTCTGAAAACCTGTGTGTGTGTGGCTTGTTTAGTTTATAGGGAATTAGAGTATTAAAACAAAAACAAAAAAGTATTTGGCTTGAGGAACGCCCTATAAACAATAGGAAAGGAACACAATTATGCAGTGAGTAAAAGTTCACCTTGGATCCACTTTAACTGAGTGATTATACCTTAAATGGAGAAGAGAAGAACCGAGAACCCGATATGGTGTAGTATGTCAAGTTAATTGGGTAATTAGAAAGAGTATGAAATGTATACTCACAAACCAGGGTTACCTCCAGGCAACCACTGTATAGGCAGGTGAGGAGATTAGCCTGTCCTCACTCAGGATTAAGAAGTCGCTCTCTGTAGGCTTGAAAAAACAAGAAGGTGTATCCCCCTCCACCAAAGGTGGATACAATCAGTATTATGATAGAGAACAGAGGCACCAAAAGAATAAAAACAATATTTAAAAGTTTAAAACTATTGCTTAGGAGGCAGTGGTGGACTCACCTCCCACAAGCAGACACAACAACTGTGTATTCACAAAAGGAACATTTATTGGTATACTCCAAAAAAGATCGCAACGCGTTTCGCAGGTCAAACCCGCTTCATCAGGCAATTACAGGACGGAGCACACAACTGGGGGTAAGAGGCAACACATTTGTACAATTCCTTTTGTGAATACACAGTTGTTGTGTCTGCTTGTGGGAGGTGAGTCCACCACTGCCTCCTAAGCAATAGTTTTAAACTTTTAAATATTGTTTTTATTCTTTTGGCGCCTCTGTTCTCTATCAATATACCTTAAATGGATACTTTCTATAGTCCATCATATTACATAGATGTGGTGAAACTGTACGGTCATTAATGGGAACCTTTAGGCTGGGTTTACATATGATATAGCGTAAAAGGCAGCGGTTTTTGGCATGTGCGTTGCATTTTTTTGTACGTTTTTAGTGCACTTTTTCTGAGTTTGCATTTTTGACGCGTTTTGCATGCATTTTTACACATTTGTGGTTCACTAATACAAAACGCATATACTTTTTGTATGCATTTTTCATGCGTTTTTGTATTGCATTTTATGCAAATCACTAGGAAGACAACAGGAAGAGAAAATGCATCACTAAACAAATTCTATAAGCAAAAACGCATAAGAAAGCATGAAAAACGCATACCATTGCATTCCCATTGACTTTCCTTATGTGCGTTTTGGCAGCCATCCTGCCTATTATGCAACAGAATCAGCATTTTGTGAAACACATACTGTAAAACGCACCGAAAATGCATATGCGGTTTTTACATGCATTTTTTCCTGTGGCCCATAGACTTCCATTAGCGGCAAAAATGCAGTGTTTTCCGCTACGGTAGCATTTCTGCCATGTGTGCACCCAGCCTCAGAGTTTTCTGGTATCTGGATTTCAATAGTTGGCAAATGTTGCACAGAATTAGGGAGGGAGTTCCAGTGGTGGAAGACTGTTTTCTGTTGTCTCTTCTTCCATTCCCTACAATACATCCCCTGGACTCTCCTAGATAGATTCCTAAAAAAAATACTGTTGAGGGGAAAACATTATTGAGTCTTTCTTCAGCCAGTTCTGGAACTAGCACAGCTTCAAAAAAATGTGTCCTATAGATCTACATTGGAGGATATAGTCATGACCTCTGCTTGTTTTCCAAAACACTTTTATTGCAAAAAGATACTAGAGTGTAGTGGTGCTCAAATACCCCTTTTCAAAATTCGAGTTAGGTCGAATTCGAATAGTAAATTATTCGAGATCAGTCGAATATTCGAGTCGAATAATTTTTACTATTCGATTCGACCTCGGAATTCGAGCTCACTATTCGAGTCGGTATTCGAGCTCATTATTCGAGCTGACTATTCAAAATGGCCTTAAATAGCTTCCAACGCTTGTTTTGAGGGTGAATGATGCAAGAAACCTCTTTTTTTCCAAGTAACAACAGCAAGTGATTATGTGGGGATGTTCCTTTAAAAAAAAAAAGTTGAAAAGAGAAGTTGTGTCCAGAAATTTGTTCAGTACTGTATATACTTCTTCTTCTTCTTCTTTATCTTCTATATCTTCTTCTTCTTCTTCTTCTTCTTCTTCTTCTTCTTCTTCTATATCTTCTTCTTCTATATCTTCTTCTTCTATATCTTCTTCTATATCTTCTTCTTCTTTTATATTGTCTTCTTCTTCTTCTTCATCATCATCTTCTTCTTCTTCATCTTCTTTTTCTTCATCTTCTTCATCTTCTTCTTCATCTTCTTCTTCATCTTCTTCATCTTCTTCTTCATCTTCTTCATCTTCTTCATCTTCTTCTTCTTCTTCTTCTTCATCTTCTTCATCTTCATCTTCTTCATCTTCTTCTTCTTCTTCATCTTCTTCATCTTCTTCATCTTCTTCTTCATCTTCTTCTTCTTCATCATCATCTTCTTCTTCTTCATCTTCTTCATCTTCTTCTTCTTCATCATCTTCATCTTCTTCTTCATCTTCTTCTTCTTCATCATCTTCATCTTCTTCTTCTTCATCTTCTTCTTCTTCATCATCTTCTTCATCTTCTTCTTCTTCTTCATCTTCTTCATCTTCTTCATCTTCTTCTTCATCTTCTTCTTCTTCTTCTTCATCATCTTCTTCTTCTTCATCTTCTTCATCTTCTTCTTCTTCATCATCTTCATCTTCTTCTTCATCTTCTTCTTCTTCATCTTCTTCATCTTCTTCTATATCGTCTTCTTCTTCACTTATTTCTCTTTTCAAATTTTTTTTTTTTAAAGAAATGCAGCTATTTTTGAGCGTAACAAATAGCTGGTGGCGCACGCATGTTGGAAGCGCCATTGTATGTGCTCCCTGGCAGTGGAAACACACAGACAGCAGGAGGTAAATTCAGCAGCAGGAGGAGGAGGATGAGTGTGTGGCAGCAGGCAGTCAATGAGGCAGGCAGCGTGACATAATAGCCCTGGTACCTAGCGGTGATACCAGGGCTGTAAATAAACACAGCAGGCAGGAGGTCCCAGACAGCGGTCGTGCAGCCCACATTGTGTCCAATACACAACTGGGACAACACAGTTTTCAACCCGGGCACCTCAGAAAAATTAAACTTTTTTTTTTTTTAATGGTTTTGTAGTTTTGTTTTTACAACAAATTACACAGACAGATATAGCTATTTTTTGACGTAATAGCTGGTGGCAGAGTGGCAGCAGAAGGTAAATCTGTGTACCCTGGCGTTGGGAAACACAGACAGACAGACAGCAGCAGCAGCAGCAGGAGGAATGGAGGAGTAATGTGAGCAGCTATTGTTTGACGTAATAGATGGTGGCAGAGTGGCAGCAGAAGCTAATTCTGTGTACCCTGGCATTGGGAAACACAGACAGACAGCAGCATCAGCAGGAGGAATGGAGGAGTAGTGTGAGTGTGGCAGCAGGCAGGCAGCGTGACATAATAGCCCTGGTACCTAGCGGTGATACCAGGGCTGTAAATAAACACAGCAGGCAGGAGGTCCCAGACAGCGGTCGTGTAGCCCACATTGTGTCCAATACACAACTGGGACAACACAGTTTTCAACCCGGGCACCTCAGAAAAATTAAACCTTTTTTTTTTTTTTATGGTTTTGTAGTTTTGGTTTTACAACCAATTACACAGATATAGCTATTTTTTGTCGTAATAGCTGGTGGCAGAGTGGCAGCAGAAGGTAAATCTGTGTACCCTGGCGTTGGGAAACACAGACAGACAGCAGCATCAGCAGGAGGAATGGAGGAGTAGTGTGAGTGTGGCAGCAGGCAGGCAGCGTGACATAATAGCCCTGGTACCTAGCGGTGATACCAGGGCTGTAAATAAACACAGCAGGCAGGAGGTCCCAGACAGTGGTCGTGTAGCCCACATTGTGTCCAATACACAACTGGGACAACACAGTTTTCAACCCGGGCACCTCAGAAAAATTAAACCTTTTTTTTTTTTTTATGGTTTTGTAGTTTTGGTTTTACAACCAATTACACAGATATAGCTATTTTTTGACGTAATAGCTGGTGGCAGAGTGGCAGCAGAAGGTAAATCTGTGTACCCTGGCAGTGGGAAACACAGACAGACAGCAGAAGGGCAGTACACAGCAGCCCACTGTAGGTGTAAAATGTGTGGCTGCAGGCGACGTAATAGTCAAAGTGAACCAGGCTGGCTTAGTGAGCAGGAGCCAGGAGGTGGTAAAGGGTGGTAAGGCACATTAACGATTCGGTTCTAAAGCCAGTTCATGTCCCCCTCTCGCCGACAACAGGGGCCAGGAACTCGCCTTCCACCCACGCCTGGTTCATCTTGAGAAACGTCAGTCTGTCCACAGACTTGTGAGACAGACGTGAGCGTTTCTCGGTGACCACACCACCAGCTGCACTGAAGCAGCGCTCGGACAGCACGCAGGAAGGGGGGCAGGACAGCACTTCCAGGGCGTACTGCGCCAGCTCGCTCCAGATCTCCAGGCGCTTGACCCAATACTCCATGGGATCAACAGGGGCATCGCTGTCAACCCCATGTAGTCAGCCACCATGCGGGTCAGGCGCTGGCTGTGACCGGTGGAGGATGCTGCTGCATGCACCTCCTCTCTAGTCACTGCTGCCGGAGCCTCTACAGTCCTGTAGAGCTCGTGGCTGAGAGACAGCAGGTCTGTGGGGCGCTTGCTGCTGGATGCAGGCACCTGCTGCTGCCTCTGTGCTGGCTGCTGGACAGTGGGGGTGGAAGGCTGGGGGAAGGCTTCCTCCAAGCGCTCAACAAGGGCCTGCTGCAAGCTCCTTATTTGTTGCGCTGGGTCTCCTCCTGCAGGCGGCAGGAACTGCCTCAACTTCCCCTTGAGGCGTGGGTCCAACATCATGCTGATCCAGATGTCCTCCCTCTGCTTCATCTGGATCACCCTGGGGTCTCTGCGCAGGCACGTCAGCATGTGCGCTGCCGTTGGGAAGAGGCGGGCCACGTCTGCTGGCACATCGACGGCAGTGCTGCTGTCCTCATCCTCCTCCTCTGCCTCGTCAGCCTCATCCTCTCTCCACCCCCGCACCAACTCAGCTGCACTGTGCTGCTCCCCCTCATCAGCAGCAAGGTCAGGGACCTCCACCAAGTCCTCCTCCTCCTCCCCCTCAGAGGTGGACTGTGCAGCTGCTTGCCGCTCCTGCTGGTCCAAGGCTGCCGCTCCCTGTTCCAGCAAAGCATCGAGGGCCCTGTTCAGCAGACAAACCAGGGGCACCCACTCGCAGACCATAGCATGGTCCCTGCTCACCATGTTAGTGGCCTGCAGAAAGGGAGCCAGCACTAAGCACACCTGCTGCATGTGCCTCCAGTCATCATCGGGGACGATGGACGGGATGTTGCTGGTCTTGTCCCTTCTCTGAGCGGCGGAAACAGTGGCCAGGGCAAGGTACTGTTTGACAGCGCGCTTCTGTTCAACCAGACGCTCCAACATCGCCAGGGTGGAGTTCCAGCGAGTCGGAACGTCAAGGATCAGCCGATGGCGTGGCATATCCAGCTCCTTTTGCACGTCTTCCAGGCTCGCACAGGCTGCAGCCGAGCGCCGGAAGTGACGCACAACGTTCCTTGCCGTTTCCAGCAGTTCGCCCATCCCCTGGTAGGTGCGCAAGAACTTCTGCACCACCAGGTTCAGCACGTGGGCAAGACAGGGGATGTGGGTCAGGTTTCCCCTGTCTATTGCGGCAACCAGATTGGCCCCATTGTCGGCCACCACCTCTCCGACTCTGAGGCCTCTGGGGGTCAGCCAAATCCTCTCCTGCTCCTGGAGTTTGGCCAACACATGGGTTGCCGTCAGCTTGGTCTTCCCAAGGCTGACCAAGTGCAGCAGCGCTTGGCAGTGGCGGGCCTTCACGCTGCTGCTGAGGCGGGGGGTTTGGCCAGGTGTGCTGGAGGATGGCAGAGGATCGGAGGAACCTGCTGCAGTTCCCCTGACCCTGCGGGGTGGCACCACCCACTGTGTTGCTGCTGCTGCTGTGCCCGCTGCTGCTCTCCCATCCTCACCCCCTTCCACCAAGCTGACCCAGTGGACAGTGAAGGACAGGTAGCGGCCTGTCCCGAAGCGGCTACTCCAGGAGTCCATGGTGACGTGGACCCTTTCACCAACCGCGTGCTCCAGCCCTCGCTCCACATTGGCCATCACAAAGCGGTGCAGTGCAGGAATGGCCTTGCGGGAGAAAAAGTGTCTGCTGGGGAGCTGCCAGTCTGGGGCTGCGCAAGCAAGCAGCGCACGAATGTCGCTCCCCTCCTGCACGAGCGTGTACGGCAGGAGTTGGGAGCACATGGCCCGTGCCAGCAAGCCGTTCAGCTGCCGCACGCGACGGCTGCTGGGAGGCAGAGCCCTAACCACCCCCTGGAAGGACTCGCTCAAAAGGCTCTGGCGTGGCCTTTTGCTGGCACGGGAATCAGCAGACACAGCGGAGGAGGCCACTGAGGACTGGCTGCCAGAACAGGCCTCAGTGTCGGCGGCAGGAGTTGCAGAGGGGGGAGGAGCAGTGCGTGTCCGCACTCCTGCTGGTGCTGCTGGAGGAGCAGGAGGGCGGGTGGCTGCTGTTGCTGCTGCTGCTGAAGGCTGTGCAGTGATGGGTGTGGTGCCACTGCCAGCACCAGATGCCTTCAGCCTCTGGAACTCCTGATGCTGGTGGAAATGTTTCGCAGCAAGGTGGTTGATGAGCGAGCTGGTGCAGAACTTTAAGGGGTCTGCACCTCTGCTCAACTTCCGCTGACAGTGGTTGCAAGTAGCGTACTTGCTGTACACAGTGGGCATGGTGAAATGTCGCCAGATTGGTGACAGAAACATCCCCCTACGGCATGGAAGCGCTGCTGCCTGTCTCCCTGTGGTGGTTGGGGGGGGCTTGGGGGGCTTGGGTGCGGCTGGTGGTGGTACTGGCAGATGCTGCTGCTGCTGCTGCTGAGCCTGAGACACCAGCAGGCTGTGGGACCTGCCTACTGCTGCTGCCAATGCTTGCAATGATGCGCCTCCTTGCAAGGCCCACAAGAGCATCCTCCTCCTCCTCCTCAGAGCTGCTGAGGACGACATCCCCTGGAGGTGGTGGCACCCAGTCTCTGTCTGTCACCGGGTCATCATCATCCTCCCCCTCCTGAAACATGTCCTGCTGGGATGAGGACCCCCCAAACTCCTCTCCTGATGCATGGATGGGCTGCTTGACTGTCGCCACAGTCTTGCTGTCCAATCCCTCATCCCCCAAAATGCCCATCAGCATCTCCTCCTCAAAATCGCCAACAACAGCAGACAATTGACTCATGATGCCTGGGGTCAAAAGACTGCTGAATGACAGGTCGCCAACTGACGGTGAACTGGCCTCCTCCCCAGGCCCTGCTAGGTGGCTGCTGCGAACAGGGGTGGTGGTGAGGGTGGAGGCCTCGGATGCAGAGCTGATGGCGGGCTGCTCATCCTCCGTCATCAGTTGCACCACAGTGTCTGCATGCTTTTCCTCAATGGGACGTTTCCGACCCGGCTGGAGGAAAATCGGAGCAGGTGCTACACGCTGCTGCTGCTGTGTCTCTGCAGCGTGAGTTGCAGATGCTCCTGCTGGGCGGCGCCCAAGGCGTCCACGGCCAGTGGCTATGGGAGGAATGTTAGCCACTGACGCTGCTGCTGCTGCTGCGGAACTGTGCATGGTGGCGCGCCCGCGCCCGCGGCTTGCCACAATGCTGCTCCCTCTCCTCCTGATTCCCTTGCTGCCCTTCCCCTTGCCCAAACCGCGCTGGCTGCCACTTCCAGACATCTTCGATGTTTTGGGCGTATAGACAAAAGTTTTTTAAAAGGGCGGGTGAAAAGTGGGGTACTTTAATGGAGTGGGTTGGTGGGTGAGGTGACTGAGTGAGTGTCCCTAGTACAGTAAGTAAGTAAGTAGTAACAGTCAGGAAGTACAACTAGCAGTTACAATAATCAGTAGTAATCACAAGTAAATTTAGTGTGTGTACACTACAGACAGTGAGTGCACGCACGCGCAAACACGCGCAGGAGCTAGCCTATGAACAGTGACTGAGTGAGTGTCCCTAGTACAGTAAGTAAGTAAGTAGTAACAGTCAGTAAGTACAACTAACTAATTACAATAAGCAATCAGTTATCAGAAGGAAATAGAGTGTGTGTAGTGTGTGTACACAGACAGTGAGTGCACACACGCAGGAGCTAGTAGCCTATGAACAGTGACTGAGTGTCCTAGACTCCTAGTACAGTAAGAGTTAGTAGTAACAGTAAGTACAACTAACTAATTACAATAAGCAATCAGTTATCAGAAGGAAATAGAGTGTGTGTAGTGTGTGTACACAGACAGTGAGTGCACACACGCAGGAGCTAGTAGCCTATGAACAGTGACTGAGTGTCCTAGACTCCTAGTACAGTAAGAGTAAGTAGTAACAGTAAGTACAACTAACTAATTACAATAAGCAATCAGTTATCAGAAGGAAATAGAGTGTGTGTAGTGTGTGTACACAGACAGTGAGTGCACACAAGCAGGAGCTAGTAGCCTATGAACAGTGACTGAGTGTCCTAGACTCCTAGTACAGTAAGAGTAAGTAGTAACAGTAAGTACAACTAACTAATTACAATAAGCAATCAGTTATCAGAAGGAAATAGAGTGTGTGTAGTGTGTGTACACGGACAGTGAGTGCACACACGCAGGAGCTAGTAGCCTATGAACAGTGACTGAGTGTCCTAGACTCCTAGTACAGTAAGAGTAAGTAGTAACAGTAAGTACCACTAACTAATTACAATAAGCAATCAGTTATCAGAAGGAAATAGAGTGTGTGTAGTGTGTGTACACAGACAGTGAGTGCACACACGCAGGAGCTAGTAGCCTATGAACAGTGACTGAGTGTCCTAGACTCCTAGTACAGTAAGAGTAAGTAGTAACAGTAAGTACAACTAACTAATTACAATAAGCAATCAGTTATCAGAAGGAAATAGAGTGTGTGTAGTGTGTGTACACAGACAGTGAGTGCACACACGCAGGAGCTAGTAGCCTATGAACAGTGACTGAGTGTCCTAGACTCCTAGTACAGTAAGTAGTAACAGTGAGTACAACTAACTAATTACAATATTCAATTACAATAATCAATCAGTTATCAGAAGGAAATAGAGTGTGTGTAGTGTGTACACAGACAGTGAGTGCACACACGCAGGAGCAGCTAGTAGCCTATGAACAGTGACAGTGAGTGTCCTAGTACAGTTACAGTATATAACTACAATACTAATACAATCAGTAGTAAAGGACAGCAGAAATACTGGTATAGAATAGAGAGAAATAAACAGAGGACAGGAGGACAGCTGCCCACACAGGCAAGGCCCTGAGGCCTAAAGCTGTAAGCCTGCAGCAGCTGGCCTGTCTCTATGTAACACAAAAGCTACTAACTAAAATACAATGTCTAACTAACTAACAACAATATAGGTGTGTATAGGAGGTGTATGTGAGCAAAAACGCTAGGTAAATGACCACAATAAAGCTCTTGCTAAGCCAAAGCACAAAGGAGCAACTCTCTCTCTATGCAAGTCTCAGGCAAGGACGGAGAAACGTAACATGGCGGCCGTTATTTATAGGGTAGGGGCTGGCCAGGGTCCCCCTCTGTGATTGGCTGCCGTCAGAGGGCCTGGGAGCCCTCTGATTGGCTCTAAGGACATCAATCTGGGCTATGACGCTATTCGAGCTCGGTACCGAGCTCGAATAGCGCCGTTTGCTCGAATAGCTCGAATAGTGAATGGGCTATTCGAGTGTACGCGAATAGCCCATTCGAATAGCTACAGCTATTCGGAGCTCGAATACCGAGCTCGAATAGCTGGAAAAGAGCTCGAATATTCGAGCTACTCGAATATTCGAGCTCTGCTGAGCACCACTGCTAGAGTGTAGTGCACAAAATCTTGTTCATTGCTAATTCATGCAAATGTACTATTATGTGCATCAAAATTGGGAGGTTGACTTAGGCCTTTATATAAAAAAAAAAACAGGGTATAATGAAGGGAAATGTATTATAAGAATAAGATCTTCTCTGCAAACTTTTAAAGCATAAATTG
The DNA here is from genome assembly GCF_040937935.1 of Hyperolius riggenbachi. Lineage (NCBI taxonomy): Eukaryota > Metazoa > Chordata > Amphibia > Anura > Hyperoliidae > Hyperolius > Hyperolius riggenbachi. The sequence goes on along the minus strand of NC_090652.1, from coordinate 44,192,528 downwards.
GGCAACAGTATTGATTCTGGACACATATCAGCACCAAGGATGAGTAGGCAAAAGCGAAATTCATTTTCACTGGAGGCGAAACTGAAACTGAGCATTGATGGAAGTGGGCAGTGTGAAAGTGAGTTAACTTTCCCTTCACACCGCTTCTGGATGCCTTGCTCCATCCTACCGATACTTTCTCCTTCACAGTCAGAAGGAGGAAGTGTTATGAGAATAGCCAGGAACCCCCTTCTTTTAACTGTCCACACATTTTATACTGTGCGTGTAGAATAACTGGTTCCGGTCCAACGCAGTATGAATCTTGCTCCAGTAGTTGGTGCTGCTGCTCTGATTGGATGTAGATTCAACGTCCCGCTGAATGACACGTCCCGCAGATACCGCGGATCTAGCCAATCTCGCCGCTCTGAACGAACCGCAATAAGCTCCCTCTGTCATCTATAGCTCTTTGAGCGGGTCAGGACAGGAGCCGCTTTCATTGGCTCCTGAATGTGTGATCATGGAGAGCCAATCACACTGGCTCCCAATGGTAGACAGCGCCAGGAGTCAATGAAAGTGGCTCCTGACTGGCTGTCAGCACTCTGCCGTCATAGAGATGGCAGAGAGAGGAGCCTGCGGCGATGGGGCAGCATCGTAACCGGCGAGAGCGGCGGGTATGTGCGGCGATTCATCGAGAGGCGGCGTTTTACCGTACCAGCAGTCTCTGGTCCTTAAGGAGGCAGAGACTGCTGGTACGAAAGTGGTTAAAGGGTGCATGAAATGAGAAGATGGACATGATCAGATAAACATATGTGTGCAGTCCCAATCCTACCTAGAGGTAGCCTGTGTTCCTTTCTTTTCCCACTGTAAAAGTTAAGAATTTATGGCTATAAATCAGATTCTCTGCAATGGAAATGTAACAACTGTCACTCACTGATAAGTAATTACAGCTGATAAAACTATTTGTGGCTATGAAACAAGATTTGTTTGTCCAATAACCCTGCTAGTAAAAGTTCACAGTAGTGATTGTTCATCGTTATTTTTGGTTTACTGTACAAATGTGTTTTAATGAAATATTGTGTATCTTTTTTTAGCTATACTCCCCCCAAAGGACATCAAGGAAATACTGGAAGAGCTTCCAACAGGTAGCGAACTTATCCTGGAAGAAATGTATGTAGTTTAAAGGTTGCATGAAATGACAAGGGACATGATCAGAAAAACATGTGTATGTACAGTCCCAATCCTACTTATAACTAGCATGTCTTCTTCTTCTTCTTTTCCCTCACTGTAAGGGTTAAAGGATATATGAGGCAGCAAGGTAATAAAAAAAAGTTTGACTCAAGGGCCTGACACACCGAGTGTTTTGCAGCTCATTTTCGTTTTTTATTTATTTTTTAATCACGATCATGGCCATTTTGCTGTTATTTTACCGTGATTTAATGTAAGTCAATGGAAGCGTTTTTTAAAAAATGAAAATGATCTGCAAATTGCTCCCCGTTGTGCCAGGGCCCTCACCTGGGGCTTCTTCCAGCCCCCAGAAGGGTTTGAGTCCCTCGGCGCAGCTGCACAGTCTCCCAGTCATCAGCTGTTCCTTCCGCAATGGCCAACAACCCTCTGCGCCATGGGAGCACAGCCACGAGCAGCAGATACGTGCACCCACGCATGCGCAGGAGAAGCTGGCCATTTTGGAAGGAACAGCTGGTTACTGGGAGACTATGCAGCTGCACCGAGGGACGCAAGCACTTCTAGAGGCTAAAAGAAGTCGCAGATGAGTCAAACTTTTTTTTTTTTTTGCCGCTGCATGTATCCTTTAAGAATTCATTGCTGTAAATCAGAGATTCTCTGCAGTAGATTTGCAGTGGTTATTTATCATTTTAGATATTCCCCACCCTAAGGACATTGTGGAAGTATCGGAACAGTTTCCAAGCGGTAGCAAACCTTAAAATATGTCATTGGCCTCAATTCATTAAAGAGAACCCGAGGTGGGTTTGAAGAATATTATCTGCATACAGAGGCTGGATCTGCCTATACAGCCCAGCCTCTGTTGCTATCCCAAACCCCCTTAAGGTCCCCCTGCACTCTGCAATCCCTCATAAATCACAGCCACGCTGCTGACAAACAGCTTGTCAGAGTTGGCTGTGTTTATCTCTATAGTGTCAGTCTGCTGCTCTCCCCGCCTCCTGCAGAACTCCAGTCCCCACCTGCATCCCTTCCCTCCCTGCTGATTGGAGGGAAGGGATGGGGGCAGGGACCGGAGCTCTGCAGGAGGCGGGGGAGCAGCTGAGACTGACACTACAGATGTAAACACAGCCTCACAGCACGGCTGTGATTTATGGGGGATTGCAGAGTGCAGTGGGACCTTAGGGGGGTTTGGGATAGCAACAGAGGCTGGGCTGTATAGGCAGATCCAGCCTCTGTATGCAGATAACATTCTTTAAACACACCTCGGGTTCTCTTTAAAGCAGGGGAAATGGTCAAAAGATGCAATTCACAAACCAGTAGCTATGACTGACATCCTTCTCCTCTGATGAGCGCTCCTCTGCATACAATTACACTCCTGCATAATGAATTCAAAAGGTTCCATCCTCACATCTAAAATACCTCACACAATTACTTTACCTACAGAAATCAGCTGGTCTAATCTCTGTCAGAAAAAGTGGGCGTGGTTACTCCTTGTTTGCCTTTGTGAATTGTGTAATTACTGAATGTTAGACCAGGTCTAAAAACAGGTCTAAAATATTACACCGAACCATCAGTAGACTAAAAACCATCTTTAGACTAGTCTAAACTGCTTAAAGAGAACCCGAGGTGTGTTTAAAGAATGTTATCTGCATACAGAGGCTGGATCTGCCTATACAGCCCAGCCTCTGTTGCTATCCCAAACCCCCCTAAGGTCCCACTGCACTCTGCAATCCCCCATAAATCACAGCCGTGCTGTGAGGCTGTGTTTACATCTGTAGTGTCAGTCTCAGCTGCTCCCCCGCCTCCTGCAGAGCTCCGGTCCCTGCCCCCATCCCTTCCCTCCAATCAGCAGGGAGGGAAGGGATGCAGGTGGGGACTGGAGTTCTGCAGGAGGCGGGGAGAGCAGCAGACTGACACTATAGAGATAAACACAGCCAACTCTGACAAGCTGTTTGTCAGCAGCGTGGCTGTGATTTATGAGGGATTGCAGAGTGCAGGGGGACCTTAAGGGGGTTTGGGATAGCAACAGAGGCTGGGCTGTATAGGCAGATCCAGCCTCTGTATGCAGATAATATTCTTCAAACCCACCTCGGGTTCTCTTTAACCACCTAATTACCAAATGGCTTAGACCAGGTCTAAAAACAGGTCTAAAACACTTGGTAATAGTGAATTCCCCTTTGATGCAACTGACAAACCATCAGTAGAATCAGTAAACTGCTTAGTGAATTAAGGCCATTGTCTGAAGACAACAGACACTGATCAGTTTTCCCTTGCATGATGGAAATATACAACAATGCTCAATATCAGTGCAGAGAACTCTTCCAAATGTCAGTAGCAGCTATGGGAGGGTTGTGCCTGTGGCTGCAACATGGTCCACTGTAGTGACCCCCTCTCTAGACCAGTGATGATCAGTGAAATGCAAATAACTCCAGCTTGCATGCAGATTTCATGACAAGACAAATACAGTAACATTTATATTGTGCTTTTCTCCTGGCTGATTCAAAGCACCAGAGCTGCTGCCACTAAGACGCTCTCTATAGGCAGTCGCAGTGTTAGGGAGACTTGCCCAAGTTCTCCTCACTGAATAGGGGCTGGCTTACTGAACAGGAAGGGCTGAGTCTTGATTTCATGCAATATATATAAATATTAGGACCAAACATATACACGTCCTTTGTTTTTTTTGTTTGTTTTTTTTGGGGGGGGGAGGGGGAGTGGCCCGATTCTGTGCTGCGTATAACTTGCATTATATTTGCATGCAATTCAAAATTATGTGCATGCCATTGACAGTTTACACCCTTCTCTATCATTGCATCAAGAGTGCACAAGGCCCATGTCAATGTTTAATGGTCGTTCTCCTGCCTAATAGTAAAATTCAACAGTGATCTCCCAGTGATGAGAGAAAATGCCAATATTCTTTCTGCATTTATTTTCACGAGAATAAAGTTAATTTAGCCTTTTGAGCGAAAATGCCACCGAAAATCATTTTGTAATAAGTTTGTGATTTTTTTTGTGACTTTTTGCACTGCAATAACATTTTTTGAGTTTTCACTCTAAAAACAACGATTTTTTAAGTTTTCACAGTAAAAATAATGTTTTTTTGTGATTTTTTTTGTGTTTATTTTTTACTATCTTGTGAAAATACAATGTATTTTTATTAAAATTTCTTGAAATCAAAATACAATTTTCAACTTGAAAATGACTTTGGTGAAAATTTGTAAGCTGGATCTCACACAGCATCGACACGCAGGGATTGTTACACAGCCAATTTGAGTAGAAGTAGAGCATTGCACCTTGTTAGTCAATGGTTAAAGAGAAACCATAACCAAGAATTGAACTTTATCCCAATCAGTAGCTGATACCCCCTTTTACATGAGAAATCTTTTCCTTTTCACAAACGGATTATCAGGGGGCTCTGTATGGCTGATATTGTGGTGAACCATGGTCAGGGCGTCTCTAGCCATTTTGTCACTCCAGGCGAGAAATCCTGTGGTGGCCCCGCCCTCCCGTCCCCCGTGAACCCCACCCCCAAGACCCCCGAAAATCATAATGCAGCAGCGTTTCACCAGAAAATACACTTATTGCGGCATGGGTTCACCAGAAAATAGTTGTAATGCAGCAGAACATTTAACCATAATATATACTTATTGCGGCATGCACTCACACACACCACACACAGTACACACACACACACACAGTACATACACACACACACTATACACGCACACACCGCACACAACATACACACTATACACACTACACACACACACGCACAGTACACACGCACAGTACACACACACTACACTATACACACACACACACTATACACACGCACACACAAAGCACATTATACACAGCACACAGTAGACATACACTAAACACGCACACACACTATGCTGCTACCAGGGGAGGACTGGGACCTTCTGGCCTGGGGGGAAACAGACTAGAGGCCCGTTATCATGGCAGCCTCAGCCCAAATTATGTCACACACTCACCCCATGTCGTATATGCCAGTAATCACGTGGAGCGCCAATGCGGAAATACAGCAAGGACACTCTGTGAACAGTGTGACAGGTAAAGTACAGGCATCAGGGGGGCACAATACATTTTGAGGGACAACGGCCGGGATTTCCATCTTGTCTATAATTCGTGGTTATCACACGCCATGATTATCGCACCTGACAACCACATTGGCCAAAGATTTCCCAACATCTCAGATTGACACATTCAACCAATTTCCACCCCAAATTTTTTATCCGATTTGCTAATATCAAAACGGTTGGTCGATCGGTTGTCAAGTCAACAGAAGTATGGCCACTGTAATTCCCTCAAGGCCAATACCCCCCCCCCCCCCCACATACACCTACCTATGTCCTCCCCTTCACCACCATCTCTACTAATCCCGGTTTTCACTACCTTATAGTGTGTCTGATCCCTTATGCAGAGAAATAATGAGGAGAGAAAAGCTGAAAGAGAGGGAAGAAGATATTTGCCTCACCAGGTTTGCACTTTTTTTTAGCTTTCCTGTATGACAAGAAGACACAGACACCCAGCACTAGGGAAAGAGGGAAACAAAGGTGAATGAAGAAGGCTGGTGCACACCAAGAGTGCTTCTGAGCGTTTTTCAAATTTACAGTGATTTGAAAAGCGCTGGGCTAATGTTACCTTATGAGGGTGTTCCCACAGCAGTGTTGTGATTTTTTTTAAATCGCAAACATGCTGCAGGTAGCATTTATTGGAGCGATTCTTTCAAAAATCGCTTCACAAAGTCGCATTCCCGAATTGCTAGCGATTGCTATTGCGATTTTGGCGTGCACTAGCCCAGAGAGAGGAGGAGTGGAGTGAGACTTAAGGCCCATACACACGGGCTACAACTGTTGCTGGAAACACATGGCGCGCGCATGTTGCGGCAACAGGTCCTCCATGTGTATGAGGCGCGCGCAAGCAACTGTTGCTAATCAGAGCTGTCTCCAGGCGATTGACTTGTTCAATCCCCGGCAACAGCTGTTGCAGCAACCGTCCCTAGTCTCAAGTCGGTGCGGTCGTGTGTATGCTAGTCTCTAGCAACTCTTGTGAGTCCGACAGTTCATTGAACCTGCGACAGAAGTTGCTGAGCAACAGTTTACGCTATGTTGCAGACAGGTTGTTGCCGCGTGTATACAATCGTTGCTTATATACAACTGTCGTTGCTGGAGACTTTCAACTGTTGCTTGTCTCCATGCAACTGCAGACATCCGTGCCTCATGTGTATGTAGCTTAAGAATAGCCTGAGATGGACCAGAGAGCTAATCTGTATTGCAGTCCCACATTACACAGAGGCTACTTGCCGGTAATAGGACTGCGGTCCCTGCCAGTCCCTCACACAAGTCAGAAAGCAGCCCTCCTGGAGTATAGGGACTGTCAAAACTTTTCAACCTGTTTAACACCTTATCTGCACATGCAGAGGAGGCCGTTGGGGGGGCTACCTACATGAAGGCCACTATACCTACATGAAGGCAGTGGCCTTCATGTAGGTATACCTACCTACCTACATACCTACCTATACTTAAGGCCCTATACCCTGCTACCTATACTGAAGGTACCCTTACCTACCTACCTCTACCTAAAGGCCCCTATACCTACCTACCTACGTACCTAAAGGCCCTTATACCTACCTACCTAAAGGCCCCTACCTACCTACATACCTAACCATACTTAAGGCCCTATACTCTGCTACCTATACTGAAGGTCTCTTTACCTACCTACCTACCTAAAGGCCCCTATACCTACCTACCTACCTAAAGGCCCCTATACCTACCGACCTACCTATCTAAAGGCCCCTATACCTACCTACCTAAAGGCCCCTATACCTACCTACCTACATACCTACCTATACTTAAGGCCCTATACCATGCTACCTATACTGAAGGTCCCATTACCTGCCTACCTACCTGAAGGACCCTATATCTACCTAAAGGCCCCTATACCTACCTATCTACCTAAAGGCCCCTATACCTACCTACCTAAAGCCCCTATACCTACCTACCTACATACCTACCTATACTTAAGGCTCTATACCCTGCTACCTATACTGAAGGTCCATTTACCTACCTACCTAAAGGCCCCTATACCTACCTACCTATCTACCTAAAGGCCCCTATACCTACCTACCTACCTAAAGGCCCCTATACCTACCTACATACCTACCTATACTTAAGGCCCTATACCCTGCTACCTATACTGAAGGTCCCTTTACCTACCTACCTACCTATACTGAAGGCACATGTACCTTACTACCTATACTGAAGGCCCCTATACCTAGCTACCTACCTATACTGAAGGCACATATACCCTGCTACCTATACTGAAGGCCCCTATACCTTGCTACCGATACTGAAGGCACACGTACCTTGCTAACGATACTGAAGGCACACGTACCTTGCTTCCGATACCGAAGGCCCCTATACCCTGCTACCTATACTGAAGGCCCATATACCCTGCTACCTATACTGAAGGCCCATATACCCTGCTACCTATAATGAAGGCCCATATACCCTGCTACCTATAATGAAGGCCCCTATACCCTGCTACCTATAATGAAGGCCCATATACCCTGCTACCTATACTGAAGGCCCATATACCCTGCTACCTATAATGAAGGCCCCTATACCTTGCTACCTATACTGAAAGCTACCAATATTGAAGGCACCCATACCTAGCTAGATATACTAAAGGCACCTATACCTCGCTACCTATACTGAGGGTACCTACGCCTGGGTACCTATACTGCGGGCAACTATACCACGGATCGCACAATTCTTATGTGCAGGATTCGTTAGATTCGGGATTCAAAAGGTTGGAGATATTCAAGAACCTTTTTAGATTCGGATTTGAAGAAATTGTGGATTTGTCTCATCCCTAGTATCTATCCTCCTTCTTCTAAAAATGACTTTTGTAGCAATCACACAGTTTTATTTTAAATTTAAGTCTACTTTTTAGTTTTTACAGTTTCATGGCCTCTTCTCAATGGCACATTCATTGAATTCATTGAAGCATGCTAGAGCTAAAATCTATGAACAATTGACCATTTTTATCTCTTTCATGCAAAAAAAAAGCCATTTACAGCCAGAAAACTGTTTTATGGCTGCAATTACTTATCAGTGAGGGCTATGCTATAGGCCGGCCCGGTCCCGACCCAGACAGAAACTGTCACTTGCATACCTGATTTTTAACTCTCTCAGGCAGAGAATGAAAAAAAGGAACACAGAATAGTTATTTGTGTGCTTGGCACTATACATACACATGTCTATCTCATCATGTCATATGTCACCTTGTGTGTCCTTTAAAGCAGGTCATTTTGGAACAGGATGATAGCATTGGATAACTTTAAATTACACCTGAACCGAAAAGGATATGGAGTATGGAGGCCACCATATTTGCAGGGCAGCCTCCATATCCCTCTCACTTCAGGTGTCCTTTAAAAAGATCCATAGAGTAATCTTTTGACCCATAAGATCGTTCTTTTTTGGTCTCTAATTCCTGATATTTAAAAAATTGTTTTATCTAGTGCAGGGGTCCCCAAACATTTTGGGTTGAGGGCCAAGTCAGCATACTTCAGACTGCTGGGGGGCCGGAATATGCATAAAATGATGTAGAAGTCTTTGCGGGCCAGACAGTGTAGCATACCCAGGTCACAAGCTGCAGTCCAATTGGACAGCAATGTCACCTGATGTGGAATTTGATTGGAAACCAGTGAATTACTGCTTTCCTGGCTTCCATGTGGATTGATGGTGCCAGCATTGTTATTCTATATGTGGACCACCAATATTTAAAGATGTAGCTGTCTATAAGTAATACGTTTTGTGTGTGTGTGTGTGTGGGGGGGGGGGTAAAAAAAGCCACACGGGCCACATTCGGCCCGTGGGACTTAGTTTGAGGACCACTGATCTATTTGGTCGAAAGTCCCACCCCTCCCCCAACCACCACCACAAGTGTACGTAATCTTTCCTTAAAAAGTCTGAATTTCAGCTAAAGTCAAATCTTCAGACAGGAAGAGGCAGGCTTTCTGGGACGGCTCCTGCTGTCAGTCTCCTGGAAAAGGAGGGAATGGAAGAGTGATGGGAGGGAACATCCGGGAAAGCCTGCCTTTTTCTATCTGAAAATTTTACTTTAGCCAACAGTCAGACTTTTGAAGAGTGGTTAGGAAGACTGGGGAGGAAGAAGGTAAGGATTGGACAGCACACAAAGGCATGTGGATACAGCATAAACATACCTTTGTGCTTTCCTTGGGAAACTTTGTCTTGGGTTAGGTGTGCTTAAAAGAAGACCTGTTATGAATTTACAGCACATTAAAATATACATGCTACTGTTTCCCCCGTTATTACGCCTCTTTATTTCTCCTATTTTTGCTGCTCCCCGCTGCCAATAAATAATTAATAAAATATAACTTTTAAACCTTTGGGCAAGTTGGCTGCAATGTAAAGTGCTTCTGGGTCAGTACACAGTCTCCCTGTACTGCTGTGCATGAGAGCTGAGCTGAAGCCACACAAGGCAGATCTCCTCCCTGCTGTCAGCCTCACTGGAGCGAGGCAGGTCTTCCCCCTGCTAGCTGGAGCACACAGAAAGGTCAAGGATGGCTCATCAGATGACGTGCAGCAGGGGGAGGGAGTGGCAGATGAAAGGGAGGAATAGCTGCTGTATTGTCTGCCTCTTCCTGCAGCACAAAATTTGTTTTACTATACAAATAGGAGAGAGACAGCACAGTTGCTTCTAAACAAGACAAGGGAAAAAAGATTTGTACTTATGAAAGGAACATATCTCTTCATTTAAATTGCATTTTGAAAAAGGGCCACAGAACTCCTTTAAGGTCTAGCCAGAGAATAGCTTGAAATTATGCATATGAATTACCAATCTTGTTTTTTTAACCTTGCTTTCTTCATCTTTCAGATATCTTAGAAGATATTGAAAAAATTGGCACAGAAAGTGTTATAAAATCTGGATTGGATGCTGATCTGAATTTGCACTTTTTGAAAAATGTGATGGCCTTGAATCCAACTGCAAGAAGTTGTAATTTTTATCAAACAGATTGTCTCATGGACTCTTGTGATAATAGCTCTGATTCTCCTGATCCTGTTAATCCTCTTGATATTTTGTGTGATATACTAAAGGATTCATCAAACGTCAAACAAATATCTCAGCAAAAAATTGTAACAAAAATGGCCATGTGCCAGTTTGCTGTCCCCCTGCTGCTTCCACATGGTGACAAATGCACCCTTATGATGTGGACCATGAGAGACATTGTAAAAAGATGGAGACCTCAATCATTAGTTGACAGTAAAGGGTTTGAAGAGGACAACCTGATAAACATCTCCATGCCTTTCTGTTCTTTTGTCAGATTGGGTGAGTGCAGCTTATCTAAATCTAAACTTCTTAATCGTGTTCTTAGTCCTTCCTCAGATATCCATAACTTTTTTGTACATCGGGACATGGATGGAGGGAATATCGTGAAAAGAAGTTCAGATGGACTGGTTGAGCTAAGCTGGTATTTCCCATTGGGTCAGGAAAGTATAGATGTCTTCAGTGATCCTATTGCAGTCACCAATCTGAGGGGAGATCTTGAGGCTCACAACCAACAGCTGCAGTTCTTGTTGTCCATATCAACAGCCTTATTCATATTTGTTGAGACTATAAGTGAAGAACAATTTAAAATGCTTTCTACTTTACCAACAGGAGACGTACAGTACTTTTTCATTATCAATACAAAAAGCATAAAACCGGATAAAGAAATGATGGAACACTTAAATAAATTGCGAACAATTTTAAACCTAAATAAATTGAACTTCATCGCTAAAAACAAAAATGTGAATGACTCACAGCTTGTAAAGAAATTGCACTCAACAATAAAATATTTACTCCGAGATGACAAAGAGACAGAGCCAAAGGCAAAGACTTTAAACTTGATGGAGATTGCAAACATGGTAACTGAAAATAAATCCAGCATACTGGTTGATGAGAAATCTATAACAGAGTGTCAAGTATCAAGAGAAAGAGCTACAGAAATTATCAATAATATAAAAGAAATGACAGTAGCACAATATAAGAAGGAGACAATGAAGCTACAAGGAGATCTCTGGAGACAGCTAACTAAAGCAGAAAAAGAATTGTGCAGGATGAGGGATCTTGATGACAAAGATCCAGAGGAATATAAATCACAACTTCAAAAAGAAATACATGATATTCGAAAACAGCAAAGTAACCACCAAATGCCTAAAAGCCTTAAAATGTTTAAGAAAGCAATGACAGGGCTACCCTTCATAGAAAAACAGCTTTTCATAAAATGGTTAAACATTCTCCTCGAAGAAGGTGGAAGAAGTCAACTTTCATTGTTGCAAGCAGAATATAGAGAACATTGCAGAGATATATCCATTAATGCAAATGCACTGAAGGATTTAGACCAAAGATTAGCTGATAGTAGTTTAGGTATTGAACATTTCATACGTGAACTGGGACAGTTCTATGAAACAGCAAAAATGATGAAGGACAAGAGAGAACCTGTAGATGAACTTCCTAGAGTAGCATCTAGTCTGCTTCTTGCCGGGTTTCCACTAGAACTTATTGATGGAGATGCCTCCAATATTCCTTTACAATGGATAACTGATGTTCTGAAGGATCTAGATAGAAGGACAGGAGGTAACTGTAGACTGAGAGTAATCACAGTGCTGGGAGTGCAAAGTACTGGGAAATCAACTCTTCTAAACACTATGTTTGGTCTGCAGTTTCCAGTGGCTAGTGGCCGATGCACAAGAGGAGCTTTCATGACTCTTCTAAAAGTGAGCAAGGACTTTCAGGGTGAACTTGGCTGTCACTTCATTTTAGTCATTGATACTGAAGGGTTGAAGTCTCTGGAACTGGCTTCCCTTGATGGGAGCTATGAACATGACAATGAGTTGGCCACAGTTGTGGTTGGATTGAGTGATATCACTATAGTCAATATGGCCATGGAGAACACTGAAGAGATGAAAGATGTTCTACAAATTGTGGTCCATGCCTTTCTGAGGATGAAAGAAGTTGGGAAGAAGCCCAGCTGCCAATTTGTACACCAGAACGTCAGCGATGTGTCAGCTCATTACAAAAACCGTAGAGCCAGGCAAAAGTTTCTTGAACAGCTGAATGAATTGACGAAAGTTGCAGCAAGAATGGAGAAAAAAAGTGATAAGTCAAGCTTTTCAGAGATTATTTACTGTGACACCGAGAAAGACACCTGGTACATCCCTGGCCTGTGGCAAGGTATACCCCCCATGGCTTCAGTTAATATTGGTTACAGTGAGAATGTTCAAGAACTAAAACAATCTATAATCAAGTCCCTGCAGTCAATGTCTAGAAAGTCACAAAACATCAAAGAGTTTACAGAATGGATAAGAAGCCTGTGGACTGCCGTGAAACATGAGAAATTTATCTTCAGCTTCAGAAACCAGCTGGTGACTGAGGCCTACAACCAGCTTTGTATTGAATACTCAGACTGGGAATGGAACTTCCAGAAAAATATTCATCACTGGATGATAAAGATGGAAGCATACATATATAATGTACCATATGACAAGCCGGGAGAAGCTAGCTGGAATAGCATTAAGGATGAAATGCATCATTTGTTGGATCGGGAGCAAAAAATCATGTCACAAGCACTTGAAGATTACTTTAACCGTGATTATGGGAATGTTCACCTTTTAGACATATTCAAAGGAGACTTTCTCAGGAGTGTGAACTACCTTAGAAAAGAGCTGGAAAACACCCTGCTCTCAAGGTGTGAGAGAGCAATGCGCGTCCAGAAGGAAAAATGTGAAATCCAAGCTATGCAAAATCGATACATCAATATCATTGAAGAAAAAGTTTCTGAAATAATGGAAGTGAAGAGAAGAAATGGAAGTAGTATGAATCCCGAGCAGCTGAGGACAGAATTTGAGGCAATGTGGGAAAACACTTTAACTAAGCTTCAACTAAGTAAACTAGAGAAGCAAAATGTTGAACAAATACTTATACAACAGTTGAAACATGACATGAATGGCCATGAGCAGGCTTCAGAAATTGTTTGCAATCTTACTAGCCTTTCTGAGTACAGAAAGGATTTTTTGGCAAATAAAACACCCCTTTTTGAAAATTCTAAACAAGAGATCGAATGCCTAAAACAATTGTCTTCCTTTTTAACCCAACAATGTCAACATTATGTCTCAGAATGTATTAGCACAAAAGAAGACTTCAACAAAATGATGTCCCTAGAGTTGATTAAGAGAATTAACAATGCTTTGAATAGCCAGAACATTAAAGGATGTAATATCACCAAAACTTTTGAACTGGATTTGAAGCTTCATATCTTAGGAAATGCTGCTCCCCACTTCGAGAAGATGCACAATGACTTTGTCCAAAACAATGACCCCAGAAGCTGCTTGGAAAGCCTCAAACCAGAATATTTCTCTACTTTTGAAAATCTTTTTGAAAAAAGAAATGAATGCCAAAGAAGAGCTATACAATTTTGTGAACTGTGCTTGAGGCCAGCAATTGTTGAACATGTCAACAGATGTCTTGGCAATGAGATAGTGGAAGATATTTTGAAGAAAGGAGGCCCTTGGAAATTCAAGAGTCTCAATTTTTTTCAGAGTTCATTGCTTGAGGAACTACTGCAAAGTGAATCCTATGTAGGGTATGTAAATTATATTAATGACTATAAAATATTTGTGGAAAAATGGATTTCACAATTCATTCTGGAACACTATAATCAGATAAATCATCTCCAGACGTTACAAGGTAGTATTCTGACATCACTGAGTTTGAAAATAAAACAAGCTCTTAGACAATTAAACACTGCCCATAGTAGTGATGTTTTAACTTTATTAGCTGAGTTTTGCAATATTTTGAAAACAGAACTGGTTATTTCTCAAAATAATCTGAAAGTAGTCGCTTTCCAAAGTAACATGGATATAAAACAATTTATCAGTGACATTGAGACATATCTTCCCGATTTAGAGAACGAACTCTGCACAAAAATGAAATCGTTAGATGTAAGTTCTGTACTTTCACAGCTGAATTGGAAGCCCCAAGAGGAACTGGTGAAGAAGGTTATAGGATGTGGTAAGCAATGCCCGTTTTGTAAAGCCCCCTGTGAAGCTGGGGGAGCCGACCATAAGGAACATTTTGCTTCAATCCACCGACCAAGAGGACTAGCACAACACAAGGACGAACAGACCAAGATTCTTGACCATTCAATATGCTCCACTAATGTACTTTCCAATAAGAGTTTCAGTAATGCTGACACAGACTGGAACCCCCATCCTTACAAAGATTACCAAAAAATTTACCCGGACTGGATTATCTACCCTGAAACAACTGCCGATGCCTCAGATTACTGGAAGTATGTTTTTCAGAAGTTCAATGACTCGTTTGCCGGTAGATACAATGCCAGACCTGGTGAACTTCCAAAAGACTGGTGCAGAATAACAAAAGATCAAGCTCTAAAGAGTCTAAATACAGCATTAAACACTAAAGAGAAGAAGATGTACATACAGAGTTAAAGAATATCAACATGATTGTACTTCATTGCACATCTCGTTATGCACATTTCTTCTAAGTAGGCATGAGCTCCAGAAAGCTCCACCATTTGGATTCTGCATTGTGAGCAAAACTTGCAAGCCATGGCAGGGGGGCATTTAACTTACCCTTGTCACCACCTATAGCCAATGCACTCCACATCACGTTACTCCAATACTTCCTCCTTCAAGGTTTGAAGGAGGAAGTATCGGAGAGACAAATGCAATGGATTGCGACGTGAGGCGCATCAGCTGTAGGTGGCAACAAGGGTAAGTTAACGTGAAACTTAAGTGAAAATAAATTGATAAGATAAATAATTGTATCTATCCTCCTACTCCTATTTTTATATATAACACAGTTTTATATTATGTTTAGATACATAAAAAAGTTGATTTACAGGTGAAATTCAAAAAAGTAGATTATTGTGCAAAAGTCCATTTGTTTTAGTAATTCAACTTAAAAGATGGAACACATATATGTAACATACTCATTTCAAGCAAATAAAGATATTTCAAGCCTTTATTTGTCATATTTTTGATGATTATGACTTACAGATTATGAGAACCCCAAAATCAAAATCTCAGACCATTAGAATATCGCAAAAATGTTTAATATTCTAGGATCAAAGTATCAAACTCTAATCATCTAATTAATCCAAAACACCTTCAAAAGGGTTCCTATTTCTTGTATTAGTTTTACCTTTTAACTTTTGCATGATGTTCTAATTTTTTGAGTTGCATCTGTATTGTTTTGTCTCAACTCAATGAAACAGTCTGTCCCTTATCTCTGAGTGCTAAAATATATGAACTATTGACCTTTTTGATCTAGCCCCTACTCTCAGAAGCATGGCTCAGTTCTCTGCCAGGAAAGCTGTAATTCCTTATCCGTGAAGAAGGCTATAGTCCGACTGGGTCCCGACTAGAGAAAAACTGTCAGTTGCATAGCTGAATGTTAACTCTTTCAGGTAGAGGAAAATGAAAAAGAAACACAGCATAGTTATTTGTTTGCTGTGCACTGTACATACACATGTCTATCTCATCATATCACATTAGCTTCACTTTAAATGCCCCCCTTGCCGTGGCCAGCAAGGTTTGTTTAGAATTCCGAATATGAATGGCAGAGCTCATGCCTTATGTATTATTATAGAATAAAGAAGACTGATATTTCCTCTGATTATAATTATTGCTTAGTTAGTAAGCATGTTTAAATGTTTGTAATAGGTGTCTTTTCCGCACTTATTTATGTTTATGGAACGTACTTTGCTTGGTTTATGAAAATCCCCCTTAGCTTGAAAGCACTACAAAGCATAGGTGATACTACAAATCAGTATAAGCACCACCAACAAATTGTTACTGTTTGTAACTTTCTGCTTTCTGCATTATATTATAAATTAACTGCCACTAACAACTTTTGGAGTCTGGACAGTGCCCACCCGGAGTCTTTCATCCTGGGAGTGCCTGTAGGACAATATTATTGCAGATGAAATTAGGATTTGGGAGGCATTAGAAGCCATAGCAAGAAAGTTACAAGTCTGATTTAAAGCCAGATGATCCAATATCCAGTGCAGGGGCAAACCCAGGATTTTCAAGTGGGGAAGGGGGTAATCTTGAAATGTCTCCCTCAGCAATGCACAATATAATAATATGGTAGGACATCATTTGGGGTACACACTATGTAATTTACTGTCCAATTGACGGGGTCGGATTATTTCCAACATGTCCGATCTGCTCCGGATCAACAAGGGGATCAATTGATAGCAATTTGAATACAGATAATAATGAGGACAGCCTACATCTGTAATGAAGGGGAAAATGAAGCCTTCTGTGAGGTCCCAACTTTCTTCTTCACTAGCACACAGCAGGGGAACAAGGCTGTGCTCATACCTGGCTCTGTGCTCTGTCAAGTTCCCCAGGGCTGCTCCACGATGCTGCTACATCCAAAGTCAACTGTAGCAGGGAAAGAAAGGGGATGCAGGATGCCTGCAGATATTTTGGTGTCTCAACGTGTGCTTGCCCTAAGACACTGCACTGACCCTGATCTGAGGAGGGGTTCTAGGAACCAGTCCTCCCCTAAACTTGCCTATGCAGTGCTTGGCTGAAGCTTGATCAATGGGTGTTATATGAATTTTGTCAGATCAACAAATGGATATTAGGATATCTGTATTACTGCATACTCAGCTTAGTCTACAGAGCTGGAAATATTTTTTGCTTTAAGGGAACCTGAGATGAGCTAGAGAGAAAAAAATGTATACATACCTGGTGCTTCCTCTGTCGCAGGATGATCACAACTTTGCCGCCCTCCTGCACCATCTGGATCCTTTGTAACTCACCTCCAAAGGTCTAGGGTGTACTGTTCATGTGCGGTCGGGCTGTGTGCACGCCCTTGTCAGAGTCCCATCACCAGGAGTGTTCTGACCCTTTGCAGTACTACTGCTCAGGAGCAGAATGCTCCCGACCACGGGGGAGTGGACGGCTGGACTATACCTGGCTTTGTGCTACTGTAGGCCTGGACTGTACTCACGTATGCGCAGTACCACCACGCATCGTACACAGATTGGAGCATGGCCATGGAGAAGTAGAGGGTCCCGGCCAGCAGCAGAGGGGTCTAGGAGGACGGGACAGCTTCTGGTGCATCCAAAGGCTTCCCACTACTTACTGTAGTTTACCCATTTTCCCTACAGGATTGCTTTGAGTATTTTAGTTTTTGTAGTAGATGCCAGTATTGCGGAGGGGCATTACTGTAGCATAATACTTCATTAAGTCGGAATTAATTGCATCTCATTGACCATCCCTATTTATAATGCAAAAACTGAGTTCATTGTTGGTGAAATACAATGAAATACAATTGCATTGTTACTGCAGTAGGCAGCACTTTATAAATGAATATTCTTAGTACATTGGGGTATTGGATGGGTATATTTTCTATGCTGGGTGATTTAGGTGATATTTATTATAAACCGTCTTCCGCTATCTTTATGCATAAATAAAAATATTCAAATCCTTACTTTTAACATATTTGTGGTGATTTTTTTTAATTTATTTATTTATTTTTTCTACACTATATAATCTCTTATGGATATAAACGCAATAACTTTGATACAATAGAACCTTTGCGTGCACGATATTTAGTTATTATTGATAAGGGTAATTGGCCTTGATTCATAAATCTGCACTGCTATAGTAGAGTCAGCTCCACGACAGCAGCGCAACCTAAATCCAAGGCTGCACGCTAAGCATGGTCCTGAGGCGTAGCGTGCCTTCCTTAGTTACGAGCACTGCTTACACAGTAGCTATGTCAATTAATATAGTAGCGGCCGCGCTAGTGCGGTATCAAAATACTTTACAGCAGCAGCCGGCATTTACAGGAACGTACACTGCTACGTAAGCAGCGTGCATATCTAAGGAAGGCATGCTATGCTGCAAGAGCGAGCATAGCATGCAGCCCAGGATTTAGGTTGCACTGCTGTCATGGAGCTCGCACTGCTATAGCAGTGCAGCTTCATTAACCTCCCTGGTGGTATGATTATTTCCAGATTTTAGGGTCTTTTTAAAATGTTTCAGACCCTAGAATCAGGAAAAAAAAAAACATGCTGCCAGAATGCCTGCAGCAGCTCCTGCTATCACCTCCCTGCAATTTTACCTCCGTCCTCCGCGTGGCTCTGTAACTCTGTGGTGAGATCGATGACGGCAATCTCACCAGAGTAATTCAGAGCCTCAGAGGACAGGAAGGAGAACGGCTACCGATGTCTGGATCCCCCAGGAGGTGAGTAATAATGCCCGCTGGGATAACCACCAGGGAGGTTAATCAAGCCCATTGTGTTATGGTTTTAAAATACTATGTGCATGTTTTTCAAATAAATAAGTTTAGTTAGTCTGTTGTCTTCTTCTGGAGTATCACTCCCGGACGGTTTTAGCATATTTAACCTAGCAGTGCACCTTTAAGCCTGGTACACATGTTCAATTATAATTGGCCAATCACTGACCGACTGTACCACTTCCATGTAGTATGAGGGTTCACCAACGCAATCTTCTCATAGAATTCAATATGTGTTGACCCTCATCAGTGGTGCTCATCACGACCTCGTGATCACAACATAGTCGGGATTCACAGGCATTTTTCCACTATTCAACATCCGGGTCCGAATCTGTGATCGATTCTGGATCACAGAATTGAATAACAGATTTTCCGTGATTACTAATATTTGGAACGGTCGTGATTGCGTAAAAATAGCCGTGATTAAACCAGCCGACTTTAAAGGTCCATAGCAAAGCCCCCTAACATTCTATAAACACCAAATTTGCAGGATATGTTAAGTAGAACAGTGGAAACAAGATAATTTTTTTTCCAAAAAGACCTTATAGTTTTTGAGATAATCGATTTTAAAGGTTCAAAGGTAATTTCAAAGGAAAAAAGTAAACATGTAAATACGGTAAATACATTAACTGTCATTACCGTATTTAAATGCATACTATTTTCCTTTGAAAAGTTAAAATCGATTATCTCAAAAAATTTGAATTAAACAGAAGATTTAATCATAGCAGAGTCTTCATTCAGGTTTACTTGACCACTTCAGGACCGTACAGCTCTGGCCCCCCCTTAAAGTGGATCTGAGATGAACTTTTACTCATTGCATAATTGTGTTCCCTTCCTATTGTTTATAGGGCATTCCTCAAGCCAAATACTTTTTTGTTTTTGTTTTAATACTCGAATTCCCTATAAACTAAACAATCCACGCCCACAAGTATTCAGAGAGCCAAGGCATTTTCAGACAGTAGCAAGGGCTCATGGGAGCTCAGTCTCGGCAGGAGGAGGGGGAGGAATTACTAGCCAGAGATTTCAGAGGCAGAGGGGAAGAGGTAGGAGGAGGGGGGTTAGGTTTTTTTCACAGGCTGAGTGCTCAAGATGCAGATAAGCTTGACTCTGTGTAATGTTTACAAACAACATGGCTGCTCTCATTGTATCACAGGAAGAAATAATCATATTCTATTGAAGCTGTTTGCAGCTAGATTTGCTGTGTAAACTAAACTTAAATCTAGTAAATCTAAACTTTAGATAGGATATATATATAGACAAGTTACTTGTTATTGTTAGTTTTTCATCTCGGATCCGCTTTAAGGACTACAGTAATCGTAAGGTCTAAAGTCAATAACATTTTCTGGATCACACACTTGGAACAAGCAAGCTGCAAATACAAACTTCAGTCAAACATCTGATCCACATGCTTGTCCAGGGTCTATGGCTAAACTTATTAAAGGCAGAGGATCAGCAGGACAGCCAGGCAATGTGCTTTGTTTAAAAGGACATCAAAAAGGGCAGCCTTCTTATCTCTCTGACTCTTTTAAAGGGAAGGTCCCAAGTGAATAAAAATCTACTTACCTGGGGCTTTCTCCAGCTTCCTGCATCCGTCCTGTGCCCTCACCACAGCTCCGGTGACTCCTGGTCCCCTCCGGTGCAGATGCCGACCTCGTCAGGTCGACATCTTACTGCGCTTCAGCGTGTGGCTCACAGAGTCGCACTGACGTCATCCAGACTGTACTGCGCAGTGACGTCAGTATGACTCCATGAGCCTCATGCTAGAGCGCAGTAAGATTCCAACCTGGTGAGGTCGGCATCTGCACCCGAGGGGACTGGGAGTCACCGGAGCTGTGGCGAGGGCACAGGACACGTGCCAGGGGCTGGAGAAAGCCCCAGGTAAGTAGATTTTTTTATTTTTATTCACCTCGGACCTTCCCTTAAAAGGTAAAACAATGAGATTAAAACAACTTTCCATTAGTGGCAGAGAGTAGAGCAAGGGTTGCAATTCCTTTGGAGATCGAAACATCTTAATTCTGTGATCTTGCCCATCCAGAAGATAGCATATGGTCCATTTATGGTGTTTAACTCAAATATCGTGTTGTGAGATATGTTGGGAGTGACTGTAGTTGCATAAATATTATGTATGTTGGGAGTGTTGCATTTGTTTGTGTGTTTCTTTTGTTTGTTGTTTTTATATTTATTTCTCTCTTCCTCCTCCTTTCTTACTTCTTTCCTGGACCATCTAGGACTCTCAGTTCAGTGTGGGATTTTACAATTTTAGTAAGAAATATTGCTTTATTAGGCTACTATTATTACATGATGCAACTTTTTGCCACCAACGCAAAGAGCACTGTGATTTAGCCTGAACACATGGGTGTCAATTCATCAAGGCTGTTCGATAAACAAAAAACAAGTCAAGAAAATACCGCATTCTGTATTTTAGACTTGTGTGTGCTGATTCATTAATATTTTCACAGGTGTGGCAGAAGTTTGTTAATTTACCGAAGCCCATTGTCGGTCACAGCAGAAGAGTGTGTGCAGAGACAGCATTACAAGAGTAAGATTCATCCCAACATCCCTTCAGGTGAACATGTTTTGTTATACTGTTTGTTATACTGCCTCTGCTCGCTCTGAATCTGTCCATCAGTCTTTCTTAACATTTTATTTAATTGCCACAGATTAGATGAACTTCCAGGAGACTTTACACATGCCCTGCTTAGGTGATTTGCCCATTAGCTTCTCTGCATCTTCTAACAGGAACCTAAGAGGTTAAACTGCCAAAGGGATGCAGGGGAAGCCTCTTTTGCACCCTGATCTCTCTGTGGGCTGCCTGGGGGGTAGGAAAGTTAGACCCGCTTGTGCATCATCGGGACTTTCAGGAGACAGGGGCTGTTTCTATTGGCTCCCGTCAGTCATAGGTAATTGTCTCTGTTTCTGTGAGTTCTGTGAGTCCCGCACTGATACCGACAGAAGAGAACTGTCAGTAATGCATGCTGTAACCTTGATGAATTGAAATTTACTGACATGTGTTGAGGTATTTACCGCACAAGTCAGTAATTTACCTCACAGCTCAGTAATTTCAGCTTTGCATGTGGTCACAGCCTTGAGGAATTAACATTTTCCTAAGTAATCGGTAAAATCAGCTGTTTCCTGCATTACCGAAGTGGTAATGCTTGCGAAATTGACACCATAGTTTGAACCCCATTGGACTTGTCTGATTATATTGTAAAGGCCCGTACACAAGGGCTCACCGATATTGCTTGTCTGGGACCAAGACCTGATCCCTCGGGCAACATTGTTAGGTCAGACTATAAAGAGACAGCATGTCATCTGTACAGCTGGTGATGCATTGTTGTATGATGCGTTCTTTTGCTATATATGCAGGGTGGCAGAGGGACGATGGGGTGCACACACGTAATGTTACAGTTGGGATGGGCGGGGTGAGTGGAGTGGACAAAGCAATCAGTCATCGTTGATCCACCGGGTTGATCGCTATTCAATCTGCGGTCATTTGTCGGAGGCTGCTGTACGCACCCCAGATTATTGGTCCTTATCAGGCTGCCTCAGTCTTGCGTGTGTGCACAGCTTCAAAAAAAAAAGAAAGTGAGCTAGAACTCTTCCTGGGTTGTATGAGTGTAGCACAGGAGAGACACACACAACACACTCAGTGAACCAAACACATTTTTACTGTGAAAATCAAACTGATAACACACTGTAGATAATTTACAAAATAACTTATGTATATAGAAATACTGTAATAGCAGGCATGACTTACCCAGGGGCTGCAATCTGCTTATTGATGGGGCAAGGGAAATCACATCTGGCAGACATTGATGAGTCCTCTTTCAGTCCCGTCACATAGCTCTTAACAAGCCCCCTTTCCAACACAGAAAGTTTGGGATGGACTCAAAGGTCACATCTAGTCACATGACTAAACTTGAAATGGGTGTGAATTTTTGCAGATTCACATGTAGCTTAGACAAAATGCATTCAGCTTGATAAGGGTGTCCACTCTGAGCTAGTTGGCAAACCTCCCAGCTTTTTGAGATAAAGTGAACCGAGCATCATTTTTAACTCCCAGGTCAGCTCGATAGCAAATTAAAAATGCATGCTAAAAATATGGTTCATTATTAAAAAAAAAAATTTAACCTCATCTTTTTACATTTAAGGGTTAAAATTAGAGGCAGTAATCCTCTTTCTCTGGTCATGTGGTCTGTGGTCTGTCACAAGCAACATACAATTGAAGGCTTATAAGTACTCTAATTGACTTAATTGACCACAACATAAAATTCAAACAAACCCTTTAAGCATTAGGGAGGTGGAAGACTGTACTTCAAAGAGATAAGATAAGTGACTTGTTGAACTTCACACTAAAGGTGGCCATACACTCTTTAGATTAAGGCTGGTTACCTGCAGTGAAAAGGGGATTTCCTGCTTACTCCGATCGCCGGAAGCGATCGGAGTGGATGCGGAGCTGCCGCTGCTCAGCGGCTATCATGTAGCGAGCCCTGGGCTCGCTCCATGATTTAAAAAAAAACATGGCAGCCCTTTCAGCTATTTGAAAGCAGGAGCTGCTCAGATCCTTTTAAGAGAGAGGGACACTCTAAAGGCCCATACACACGCCGTACTAAAGGCAACGACAGGTCCGTCGTCACCTCCCACTGGGCGGGCGTTCCAGTGACAGCACGGCGTGTGTACAGTCTGTTTGCAGACTGATAAGGCTGTTTCTGTCAGAAACAGCCTTATCAGTCCGCCGACAGACTGTACACACGCCGGACTGTCTGCTGAAAACCCGCCCAGCGGGAGGTGACGGACCCATCGTTGCCTTTTGTACGGGCCTTAAGACACGCCCTTGCCACACCTCTAATCATGCCCCAGACGTACCACTAGTCTTGCATGTCACAAAGCATTCGCAAGCAAAAGATGTACTTTTATAATTGAAACCACAGAAGTCCTTTATATCATCATTTGTTTTATTTTGTAACAACACTTGAAAGTAAGATCTATATTAATTTAAAGAATGGGAATACATTTTGGAGTCAAATAAAAATATTTTCCAGTTGAAAAATACATATATTTATAAAGATCTGTACATCAGTTCTGAAAGAGGGACAAATGGGAAATAAAGAGTGACAGAGGGATTGGGTTCTCAAAGAGGGACTGTCCTGCCGAAAAAAGGGACAGTTAGGAGCTACAGTATTTAGTTGGTAATACCCAGGAGTACATTCTCAGGGTTTGTGACTGCGTTGACTATGTGACCAGCGGGCAACCCCAGGGCATTCTGTTGGGCAATGACCTGGGA
This sequence comes from Hyperolius riggenbachi, assembly GCF_040937935.1. Taxonomy (NCBI): domain Eukaryota; kingdom Metazoa; phylum Chordata; class Amphibia; order Anura; family Hyperoliidae; genus Hyperolius; species Hyperolius riggenbachi. The sequence continues at coordinate 44,168,719 of NC_090652.1, read as the reverse complement.
GTGGTGCAGTGTCCATTGTGGGCGACCACCAACAAGTGTCCAGTGTCCAATGGAAATCTCTTAAAATTATCTTGTAGGCACTCAAAAAATAAAATACAAACATAATAATCCTGTACTAATTTACCCAACCTTTTGCCTTCAGAAGGGCTTGTTCACATGTAGGACGTTTTCGGCTTTTTTTCAAGCGCAGGCAGTTTTCAAAATCACCCTCAAAACGCTTGTACAATGATTCTCTATGAGAAGGTTCATATCAGTGCGTTACATTCCACTTTGCGATCCGCAAAGCGGTGCCTGTACCCAGTGTCGGACTGGGAGGTGGAAAAGCTGAGGAAATCCACTTGTTGGCCATGCAGCAGTAATCAGGTGTTGCTGCTCACAGTGAAGACCTGCTGCAGGTTTCCATTGGGAGTGATGACACAGGGTTTCTGCTGCCTGGGTCGCAGGTGGATTTCCCCAGCTTTTCCACCTCCCAGTCCGACACTGCCTGTGCCATTTTTTGAGTGATTTTGCTCTAATGGAAGGTATAGGAAGAGTGGTAAATGCTCACAAAACTGTTTTGTATTTATTCTTTTCCAGGTCAAAGAGTTCACTTCCTGATTTGCGTCAGAGAGTGAATTAAAAATTGCTCTACAAAAGTGCTTTAGAAAAGCGCTTAAAAAAAACGCAGCATGCAGGCATCCAGAGGCATCCATCTTCCGCATCATGTGACTAGTCACATGGCGCGCTGTGTAATCACAGAGCAAGAAGAGGAAGCCTCTGCCATTAGGCCTGTATTTGCTGGCAAACGGAGTGAAAACCGATCCGATCCATTGGTGATCAGATCAGTTTTCACAATCCGTTTCCCAATGTGCACAGAGACATCAGGATACGGTGAAGCAGAGACTGGATCTGCTCACCGGATCCGTTTGGCTCATTTCTTCTAACGGGCCTAAGTAAATATTCATTAAGGCACATATCACTGATTTGATTCTTTGTATAATCTTATCCAAGCTTATGCCCTGTGATCACCATCTTGTGGATATTAATGACTAGCACATTTTAAAGTGAACCCGAGGTTTAGCCATAGACCCTGAACAAGCATGCAGCAGATCAGGTGTTTCTAACATTATTGTCACATCTGACAAGATTAGCTGCATGCTTGATTCTGGTGTGATTCAGATACTGCTGCAGCTAAATAGATTAGCAGGGCTGCTAGGCAACTGGCATTGTTTAAAAGGAAACAAATATGGCAGCCTCCTTATTACTCTCACCTAGGGTTCACTCAGGCCCAGATTTAAATCACAGGGGCCTATAGGCACAGATTTTCTTGCACCCGTTCCTAAACTCCGCCCTCCATGAACCTACAAACCCCCACCTAACCACACCACAAGTGTGCTGGCCCAGCTGTCACTTCTCCCTTACTTCCTTTGCCCATCATAGGTAGCTACAGGTGTCCCTTAGTATTAGGTAACCAGAGGTACCCTCAGTATTCAGAGGCAACCTCAGTATTATGTAGCTACAGGTGCCCCTGTCTGAAGGGAGGTCTCATTAGTGGAATGCCGAGAGCAGGGTGAGTAGCCTTTCATTTATACTCTGCATAAGGAGGGAGAGAGGTAGGCACTTGGGGAGAGGAGTGAGCCGCCTTTCCATCATCAGGCGCCTGTAGGCCCTGGGTTCACTTTAAGCCCCACCTCCCAGTACAGCATTCAGTGCTAGCCGCAGCCTCACTCTATATATGATTCAAGTAGCAGCTTCCAGACAAGGACTGCCATTTAGATTTCAGCAATAGTGTATATTGGAAAAGGATAGTTCAGTCTCTCATTTTTTTATACACATAATACATTTACATAAATTAGCAATGCACCCAATGTTGTATATTCCCCATCCATTGCTCTTGCAATGAACGTATTGAGAGTACCTGCATGTGTTTGGCTGCATCCAGTATCTTCTGATTGCCAGTGGAATGTATGTAACTTCTCCACCAAAGAGCACATCACCTGATCCACACACTTTCTGCACTCCAATCACAGAGGTCTGTTTAATCCATCCAAGCAGCATCTGACACTCACTTTTTAAAACCATAACCCAGGCAGAAAAATGCTTTCTGAACAATACACAAAGCTGTGTGCTTTCCAAATTGTGATATGCAACATGCAGAAGTAAAAAGTGAATTCAGAAGCAGGCGTTTAATTTGTAAGTGTGCTTGTCTTTTAACTCAATGGCTATCATTCATAAACCATTACCGCATGCGGTAATGCTGAAAACAGCTGACTTTACCACTTAGCAAAATGTCAATTCATAAAAGCTGTTACTGCATGAAAAGATGACATTCCCGAGCAATGAGGTAAATTACTGCCTTATGCGGTGATTATCTCAACACATGTCATTAAAGAGAAACTCCAACCAAGAATTGAACTTTTTCCCAATCAGTAGCTGATACCCCATTTTACATGAGAAAGACAATGATTTTCACAAACAGACCATCAGGGGGCGCTGTGTGACTGATTTTGTGCTGAAACCCCTCCCACAAGAGGCTCTGAATACCGCGGTACTGCTGGCAAACTGCCACAATGTAACAATGTTCAGAGACAGGAAATAGCTGTTATTAGCTGTCTGTAACAGACAGAGCAGCTAGAAACAGCTCCATAACCTGCCCACAGTAACAATGTCACCATGTAATAAATGTCAGAATGTTAATCTGGGAGAGGAAAGATTTTACAATGGGCAAACACTGACTAAATCATTTATACATAATTATGGTAAAAAATGAAGCACTTTTTTTTACTACATTATTTTCACTGGAGTTCCTCTTTAAATGTCAATTCATAAAGATTAGAGCAGGCGGTATTGGGATGGAGAATACCACTTGCTTTGAAGAGGTGATAAGGGTGCAGATAACAGCAAAGTTAATGGAGACAGACCTCCCAGGTAGCAGCGGTGAGAGCAGAACAAAAAAGGCTTTCCAGAATACCCCAGGCTGTGTTTTTTAACCTCTTGGGTACCTGTTTTCATATGTTTTTTACATCAGAAAGCCTGCATGTGTAACATTTCTTGAAGTTCTTCTAAGCTGTGGCAATTAAATAGATTGTTTAGAAAGACCAATAGACAGATTCAGTGCAGATTCAGGGCAAACAGAGGCAGTTTAAAAAAAAATGCACATCCAAAGGGAAGTTGGGGCTGCCTCTTTTATTGTAACGCTGTCTCTGCACGGAGAAAATGTAACAACTCAGGCAGCTTCTCATGTTACCACCAGCTTAGTTCGGGAAAATACCAAACTTCTATCGCAACTTTAAACATTTTTATAAATTAGCACACAAAAGTCTAAATAAAATACCGAATGCAGTATTTTCCCGCCCAGATTTTTTTACCGAACACACTTTTATGAATGATAGCCAATGTACAGGTAGTTGGTTAACAAACAACATAGGGACTGTAGGTTTTTTCTTAGCCTGAATCCATACTTAAAGGATACCAGAGCTGAAACATACAGTAAAAATGGCGATCAAGGACACGCTAAGCCGGGCCAGCGCCTGCACACTAAGGCCTAAGTAGCTGCGAGGGCATTTGCGAAAGAGAGAAGGAGGGCAGAGAAGAATGGGGGGAGAAGTGGGTATAAGGACTGCTTCACATACATGCCAGCTCCCCCTGTTTTTACTATATGCTTCAGCTCTGGTATCCTTTAAGTTGGAACACTGTGTCATATCTGTCCCCTGTACCTCCTCTGTGCCCCCCTGTGCCACCATCTGTACCACCTATGCCTCCTTCACTGTGTCCCTCTGCTTCCACTGTGTCCCTCTGTACCACCTCTGCCCCCTCCCCCCTGTGCCACCATCTGTGCCACCTACGCCTCCACTGTGTCCCTCTGCTTCCACTGTGTCCCTCTGTACCACCTCTGCCCCCTCCCCCCTGTGCCACCATCTGTGCCACCTACGCCTCCACTGTGTCCCTCTGCTTCCACTGTGTCCCTCTGTACCACCTCTGCCCCCTCCCCCCTGTGCCACCATCTGTGCCACCTACGCCTCCACTGTGTCCCTCTGCTTACACTGTGTCCCTCTGTACCACCTCTGCCCCCTCCCCCATGTGCCTCCACTGTGTCCCTCTGCTTACACTGTGTCCCTCTGTACCACCTCTGCCCCCTCCCCCCTGTGCCACCATCTGTGCCACCTACGCCTCCACTGTGTCCCTCTGCTTCCACTGTGTCCCTCTGTACCACCTCTGCCCCCTCCCCCATGTGCCTCCCCTGTGTCCCTCTGCTTACACTGTGTCCCTCTGTACCACCTCTGCCCCCACCCCCCTGTGCCACCATCTGTGCCACCCACGCCTCCACTGTGTCTCTCTGTACCACCTCTGCCCCCCTCCCCCCTTTGTGTCTCCTTCTGCCCTAGTGATGATCATAATGTGCTGATTTCGCTTATGCAAATTGTCACATAAAATTCCACAATCACACATACAGTAATTACAATTTTAGAAATTTAATTAACACATTCAAATAATCCATAAAACCTTTTAGAGGGTCCCAGCACTGGATCACAGGTTTGCTTTAAAATGTGTAGAACTCAGAACTCGCTATATAGTTTAGTGTACCACAGCAAAGTGTAATTTTACACAGGTTAAAAAACACTATTTCTTTGATTTTTTATTAAAATATGGTCTCCCAAAAACTGCAGGGTCCTTTTTGAAAAAAAAATTTTTTTTACTTCTTCCCACAGAGTCGAGGAAGTAAGTTCATTAGTAAGTCGGGCAAGTCCTTGACTACCTTTATATTAAAGCATATATACTTCACCACTATAGGCCCTAATGTGGATTAAACCTATAGCAGCACTCAATCAATTGGGTGCCATCAAAAGACTGAGCCCAAAGTACTTTCAAAAGTAATTTGGTCGCCAGCAGTACAGGTAAAACACAAAAAATTAGAATATTGTGCAAAAGTCCATTTATTTCAGTAGTTCAACTTAGAAGGTGAAACTAATATATGAAATAGACTCATTACATCCAAAGTGATATATTTCAAGCCTTTATTTGTTATAATTTTGATGATTTTGGCTTACAGCTTATGGGAACCCCAAAATCAAAATCTCAGATCATTAGAATACTATATTGTGAAAATGTTCAAAGTGTTATGCTGGGAATACACGGCTCGATTCTGAGCCATTTAGATGGCTAGTTAGATAATTTCCGACACGTCCGATCTCCCGCCCGATCGTTTTAACGCTCAATTCCACATTAAACACAATGGAAAAAGATAAGAAAAACGAGAGGAAGATAAGAGAATCGCCTGCGGAATCGAGCGTGGAATCGATCGAGCGGGAAAACTGAGTGGCAAAATCGAGCCGTGTATGCCCAGCATAAAGGTGGCCACTAATGATACAATCTTTTTCATCCAATCTCACCATTTCTATGTAATATAAGGGAACTGCCTTAATTATCCATTCAGTATATTCACTCAATTTACCCTTATACTACATAGATTTGGTAAAATTAGGATTAAAAAGATTGCATCATTAGTGGCCACCTTAAGACTCTAATCAGCTAAATCCAAAATACCCACAAAGGGCTCCTCCTAGTTCATGTATTAGTTTCACCTTTTAAGTTGAATTACTGAAATAAATGGACTTTTAAATGATATTGTAATTTTTCAAGTGTCACCTGTAGCTGGCAGCTGAATTACATCTTTCCCTAACTTCATGGCAGCCTGGAGGGGGAATTGTTATTAGCACCGCTGCGATTTTTGCAGGAGCAGGGTGGGCCGTTTTTCGTCTTTGTCCTGCGCCCCAATTTTCCTGATGCCGTTTTTGCACGTATGCCTAAATACTCCCATTTTCAGACAAACCTATAATCTATATAAGGAACATTAACCAGTTGCTGATACAGAACATTGTTTGCTGTAAAGGTATTGTATGTAATAAGGCATACAGCAAAAGCTGACATACAGGTTACATACCGATTCTCTTTACATCTGGTATATGTCTTTTATCGCCTTTTACTGTAGGCAGGTACATGTGGGAATCTCTCTGCTATTGTATTCTGGTATTGTTACACCTACTGGCTATCCCATGTATATTTACATTGTACAAGGTTTGCTATACAGCTGTGTGCGATCTGTACTGCCTATATTTGTCCACATAATCCTCTGTTTACCGAATGTATTATTTCTGTACAGTACCAAGAAAGGTGTGGGTGTTACCTAAATAAATAATGATAATAATTTATATCTATCAGCACCCATATTACATGAGAATTACATATTTAAAAATGTATTGTAGACATTCTTAACCCCCTCCCCCAAAAAACTAATTATATATATATATATATATATATATATATATATATATATATTTCCAGAGAATGTTTACTACATTCAGGGCACCAAAAATCATCCAGGGCTGTTTTTTTTTTCTTTTTGAATTTCTCTTCTTTTAAGTGGCAAAATTCTCACATGGGTCATATCAGAGCAAAGTGAGGACTGCAGACTGTGTAGTAAATAAGCAATTGCACAGTCACATTTTTTTTTTAATATATCTAGGTGAAGCTAAACTATTTTACAGTTAAGGCTCATTTTACACTTGCAGGTTATTCCTGCATTGCATTACCCTATTTTACCACAAGGGACCACAACAGGAATGAAAGTCTTTGGAGACTTTCACCCTTATTGCTGTCCATTGCGGTGTGCCGTAAGTATCCAGCCGACGCGAGGTCTGCAGCATGTTACCACAAGCACTTATGGCACAGTGCTTGCGGTAATGGAAGTCTATGGGCAACGCAGGTAGTGTAAACTTTGTGATGTCATGAAGCAAACATTTAAAGGGACCCTGAGCACACAATGTGGGTATGCAATTAAGCATACCCACGACTACATGTTAATACCCCCTCACTTACCGGCCATGATGTAATGCGCTCTGCCCCCTGGCCCAGCCACTGTAAATGACACTGGGGTCGGCATCTCTCAGCAAAGTCGTGCTGTGACCCCCCGGGAGTGGAAGTTGGATCACGCAGTCTGTGCATAATCCGGCTGCCGTCATCCTCCTCTCAGCCTATCTGTGCATGAGCAGCATGTCATTGTGCTCAGTGCACCAGAGGATCTTCCGGGGTCACAGGGCAACTTTGCTGAGAGTCGCCGGCCCAATGCAATTTACACCACCCGTACTGGGGGGAGAAAGCTTTACATCACCGGTAAGTGAAGCGGTAAGTGGGGGAGTATTACCAAGTATTTGTGGGTATGCTTAAATGCATACCCACGCCGTCTGCTCAGGGTCCATTTAATTACCGTTGGTCTCCTTCAAATTGGCCCAGCACTGATTTATACAGGGGGAAGTAGAAAAAAGTCCTTCCATTAACGTTTTATGGTTCACCTCTGCGCAAATTCTGGGCAGTAAACCAAAAACGTAACATTGATTTCACAATAACATTTTTTACCTAACAGATGGGTTTTACGTGTTTCCTGGACCTGCTGTTTTATTCCTTTCCAGGCTTTTGAAAGCATCCTCTTTGGTTATATTGTACCAGTCTTCAGGTAACTCAGCAGGTAAAGCATCATATTCTTTGGCAAATGCCTCATTAAACTCTTTAAAAATATATTTCCAATATACAGCAGCTTCAATACTTGGATCAGGCTGAATTTTCCAATCTGGGAAAACCGCATAGTACTCTTTGTAAGGATGTGGTTTCCACTTCGTCTCGGCACCCTTAAAGTCTCTGTTACCTACAACATCCGTTGAACATAATTCATGGCAAAGAACATTGGTTTCCGTGTTCCTGTATTTTCCCAATCCTTGAGGCCGATGAATTGATGAAAAGTGTTTCTTGTGATCAGAACCACCAGCTTCACAGGGGACTTTGCAAAACGGACACCTTTTCCCGCATCCAAACACCTTTTTAAACAACTCTTCTTGGGGTTGCACTGAAAGTCTTGTTAGCAAATCTTTAGTATTCAGACATTCCAGTTCTGCTTCTACTTGGCTTGCAATGTCATCTAAAGAAATCTTGACATATTGAAAGAACTGGGGAACTTCTTCCTTAATTTCAAAGGAGACCAGGTTTATGTGATCCTGTGATATAACTAAATCATCATTTAAGAATTTACGAAAGTCTTTTAAAGCTTGAGACAGCTCTGCCTGATTTAGGAGTGAGTCTTGCTCAAGGACTTCTTTGATTTTCTTAGTAACAGCTGACAGAAGAATTGAAATTAGCTTTTTCATACTCCCAGACTCTTTGTACCGAGATATAATGTATTTTGTAATCCAGTCTTTTAAAAACCTTTCATAGTGAAGACAGTATTTAACATAATCGTCAAATTTTTTCTCTACTAGGAGGTCTCTCAACAGAGCAGTCTGGAAGAATGTCCTGCTGCCATATTTAATGGAGTCTTCACTGGTTAGGATGTCATCAACGATGTGCATGCCAAGGTTTGAAAACACATATTCAGACAATGCTGGCTTCAGGCATATTTTGCAAAATTCCTGAGCCCTAATTTTACAGTCACTTGTTGCTATAAAAACTTGTTTAAACAGGATCAAATAGTTGGGCTTTAATTTTTCCAGACAAAGTTTTGAGTCATTTTCATGGATGAAGTCTTCATGCATCTTCTGAAACATTGGATATGCTTTCCCAAAAACCAAAAGTTTAAGATCCAACTCAAACCACTGTTTGAAGTGAAATGTGTGCACCTCTTTTTCACTAAGGCCCTTGCTTATAATCTCTAGAAGTTTCTGACCATATATTTTATTGTAGTCCACTTTGCTGGAAACAATATTTGCGACAGAACTGAAGCATCTGTCAATAATCGTAATAGCTACATCCTTTGCATCACTCTGGAATTGGTCAGTCAGGATATTTTTGTTGAAAACAAATGAGGTTCCTTCAAAATGTTTGGGTTTTATTTTAAAATCTCTGGTTTGATATTTTTCCAAGCTGTTGAGCTTAATGAGTTTCTCGTTGATGTAACCCGCCTTATTGCTCATGTCCTTGCGTAAATGTTCCAGCATAATTTTACCAATGTCTTGTCTTTTCAAACCATTTACATTCAATCCCTGTAATGTGCTATTCCACAATTTTTCAAACTCTCTTTCCAGTTCATTTTCACATAACTTCTGTTCCTCTTCTCTGTAATTATTGAGAAGCGTTTTGGCTTTTTGGGCTATTTTGTCATGAAAAGTTGCTTTTATCGCTTTTATCTTATATTTACCAATTTGGATATGAAGGACTTCCCTGCATTTCTCATTTAGGTAACTTTCTAACTCATTTTTTAACAGCGAAATACTTCTCATAAAATCTTCTTTGTATTTTTCTATCAGTTTCACATGATTTTTCTTACCGTCAAAATATTCTTCAAGGGATTTTATCATGATCTTTTCTTCCTTTTGCAGCGTTTGATTCATTTCGTCTAGTAGCTCCAGTGGAACCTCAGGTTCTGTTTCCTCTGTGACCTTGTTTTTTATCTCATTTTCAGCCCTGATCATCCAGTTATGGGCCTCCTTCCTGAATTTCCACTCCATATTTGAATAAAATATACACAGCTGATTATAGGCATCAGCTACCAGGCAGCTTCTAAAGCTGAAAATGAATTTTTCGTGCTTCACAGCATTCCACAAACTCTTTATCCACTCAACAAAATCCTTGATGGTACTGGAATCAGAGTGTGTTTTTTGCTTGATGAAATTCAATAAATACATTTTGAATTTAAAAACAAGCTCACTGTATCCAGGGCTGATTGAAGCCATGGGGGGAACACCACGCCACAAGCTGGGAATGTACCAGTTGTGCTTTTCAATGTCATACTCAATGATATCAGAGAACTGTGTGAAATCTGCGTTATCTTCCATCTTTGCTGCTACTCTTGTCATCTCATCTAGCTGTTGCAGCAGGACCTTCTTATCTCTCATGATCTTCTCATCAGCACACATATCGCTTACGTTCTGGTGTACAAACTGGCAGTTGGGCTTCTTCCCAATATGTTTCATTCTGAGAAATGCGTGGACCACAATTTGCAAAATGTCTCTCATTTCTGAGGTATTTTCCATGGACATGTTTATGATGGTGATATCACTCAACCCAACAACTAGTGTGGCCAACTCATTGTCATGTTCAGAGCTATCATCAAGACCAGCCAACTCAGCAGCTTTTAGTCCTTCAGTATCTATCACCACAATAAAGTTGCACCCCAACTCCAATTGAAAGTCCTCTTCTACTTTAAGAAATGTCATGAAGGCTCCTCGCGTGCATCTTCCGCTGGACACTGGGTACTGCAGACCAAACATAGTGTTCAGAAGGGTGGATTTCCCTGTGCTTTGTATGCCCAGTACAGATATTACCCTCATTCTGCACTTCCCTCCTGTCTTTCTGTCCAGCTCAATCAGTACATCAGTTATCCACTGCAAAGGGCTGTTGGAGGCATCACCATCAAACAACTCTAGAGGGAATCCATTAAGCAAAAGGTCAGCTGCTATTCCTGGAAGAGTCTGGAATTGTCCATGGCTAATTTTCATTTCTCTGTTTCTGAACAAAAAACACTCAGCCTCATAAAACTGCCCCAGTTCGCGAATAAAATGTTCAACACCCAAATTACTTTGCAACACATGTTGACTCATGTTTTTGTGCTCTACAGACAGAAGTGGTGATACATTGTTGCTTAGCATTGAATCAAGGTAAAACTTCATCCACTTTAAGAAATAATTTAACTCTACTTGAGACTGTTTAGTGAAGGCCACTAGAAATTTCCTCATGCCATCTGGAACTTCCTGCTGATTCTGTTGTCTGCGAAGGTCCTCAATTTTCCTATTTATCTGGAATTTGTATTCCTCTCCATACATGGTACCTTGCTTCCTCAGCTGACATAGTTCCTTCTCAAGTTTAGACAGTTCATTCCAAATACATCCTTGCAGTTTAAGATTTTCTTTCTTATAATCTTCCATATCTTTTATTTGCTGTGTAATTTCACGTGCAAGAACCTTAGTGTTTTTACACTCCTCACAATTCTCATCTATGCTCATCCCAAGTTCACATGCAGTATAGGAAATGTCTTCAAGCGTTACCTTAATGTTGACTGCCAACAAATGTCTTTTTATAAGTATTTGTAGGTTTTTTGCTGTTTGTCTGTCTTGAGACATGTTTGGATCCTGAACCATGATATGATCCTTGAGATCCGAGAATAATGTTGAAAGATATTCAGAGTGTCTCCGTCCTACGTTATCTTTGCTCACAATGAAAAAATAATTACGAATTCCGACTTTTGCTAAGTTTTCTAGGAACATGTTGAATTTTTCATTTCTGTTACTGGATGCCTGGAGGGTGACCATAAAAAAGTATTTTTCATTTGAAACATCAATATCTGTGAAAAACTCATTGTCCTCCTCTATATTTTCAATAAATATAAAGACCATTGCTGAGACTTTTGTGAGAAGATTGAATTGTCTCGTGTTACTTTGTAGGTCCCCTCGCAAATTTGCAACAGTGATTGGATCATCAAACACATCAGAATCACTACCAGTAGGAAAATACCACACTAGTTCCACAAGCCCATTAGAGATTCTCCTTGGAACATTTCCACCATTTAAGTTTTTGTGTATAAAAAAATCATGAAGTTGTTCTTCTGGACTCAAAATTTGATTAAGAATGTGAGATTTCGAGGAACTATAATCCTGTAGCCTTACAAAGGAATATATTGGTAAAGGAATGTGTGCGATACCTTTTTCTATACACCTCCGACTGTCTTCTGTTTTTTTTGGTCTCCACGTCTTTACAATATCTCTCATTGCCCATAACATGAAGGTACATTCATCTGAACCATCACCAGCAGGAAGAATCAGAGGAACGGCAAACTGGCACATGGACATCTTTCTTATGATCTCCTGCTGAAGAAGTTTGTCAGAACAATGTAGGAGAGCACAAACTATGTCAAGAGGGTTGACAGAATTTGATACAACTTCGGTATTCTCAAATAAATCATCAACACTAAATTCATGGCTGTCCTCAGATGTTTCTGTTTCCTCTAGGTGCAAATTCCTTGCCGATCCAATCAGGCCAAGAAGTTTTTGAAGGAAGTACCATGGAATATTTTCAAATGGCTGAAGCTTTGTTGCCTTATAGATCTTCGATCCAATGTTCAGAAGTTCTCTAAGTGTAAGTTTTGATGTTGTAAAACGTTCTAACCCCAACTTTTGCAATAACACTTTCAGTGTTGTTTCTTCACCTGTAAAAAAAAAGAAAAAAAGAAGAAGAGATGGCATTCAGTGATGAACAAAAATTCAAATATTCTTTTTTGCCTTATTTTCGCCAAAATAAGTAGAATTTTTGCTATGTCAAGTGAAAAATTGCCCAAATATTTTTTTTTGCCTAATAGCTGCTGACTTTTGTGGTTAATAGCACAGCCCCCTTACCAGCTAGAATCACCAAATGGGCAGGATATTTTACGGAGAACAGTGGGTGCAAGAGGAAAAAACAGTTTTTAAACATACCTTATAGTTTTGGAGAAAATCCATTTTAAAATTACAATAGGAAAAAAGTACACATTTAAATACGATAATGTAGCAATGTAACGGTAGTGTAAACTTACATATATCAAAAGAAAGAGCAGTGAATTTCATGTTGGGGTTTCCAGAGAGTCCACACTAGTGATGTTCTGAACTTGAAAGTTTTGAAATTTGCCACTAACGTTTGTGAACTAGCAAAGTGTGGGAACTGCCATAGACTTCAACGGGCAAGCAAATTCCAAAACCTGGAGGGACTGATGAGTCTGATGACGAAACGCGTAGGAAGGAGCTTAAGGAAGGAAGTGGCCAGCTGGATCTCAAAGGAGACGTCCTCCGTGTTTTTATTTACAAAGCACTTTTTATTGGATGTTTGTGAGTAGGCACTCATGTTTTTTATAATAAATGTGGAAGTTTTTACACTATTGGAGGCTTTTCAGTCCATAGAGTCTGCATAATTGGAGCATTGATGTGGTTGCCAGTTAGGAGGCTATATAACCCATAGGCGCATACAGCTGTCTGTGAGAGTGGGAAGCAGTGAAAAAGGTTGAGCACTGGTGCTTTTAACCTTTGAAATTACTTTTAACACATGTGTATGGAATGTCTGCACTATGATAGTCTCCCCATCTTTTTTTTTTTTTTTGAGGATTGATGTCATGCACAGTGGATTGTGTGTAGAGAAAAACATTAGAAATCATTCACTAAGCATTTGATTCTGTCTGTTGGCCTGGGTAACCCAGGAAGAAGGTGAGCATGCCACCTTAGTTCATTGAAACACCTGGTGACGGGGGTGACCCTATGAGTGTGCTCTCCCCCACAGAGGAACCTATCCCAGGATGGTAGCTCCCCATGTAACATCTGTTACAGACTATGCTATGATTTTATGTCTTTTTGTTCCTTTTCCGGTGTGTTTCACGTGACTCCTTTTGTGCCCGGCAGTGAAGTGGCTCCAGCTTCAAGGGTGTTCTCTTAGACTGACCAGAGTAGTGTAAACTTACATATATCAAAAGAAAGAGCAATGAATTTCATGTTGGGGTTTCCAGGGGTCCGCACTAGTAATGTTGCAAACTTGACATTTTTGGAATTTGCCACAAACGTTGACGAACTGGCAAACCATGGGAACTGCCATAGAATTCAACGGGCAAACAAATTCCAAAACCTGGAGGGACTGTTTCTGGCCACAAAAGGAATGAGAAAGTGGTTTCAAGGGGACTAACACCTGGGCCTTGGCATGCCAGAGGGGGATCCCAAAAATAGTCCCCCAAAAATAATGCAGTTGACCCAGAGTCAAGTTTTAATCTCTAATGGGCAGAAATCACAGTACATTCCTAAGTTTGTGGAATAAAGTGCTTTAAAATGTCCAGCGTGTGTACACAAATCGATCAGGTAGGGTAAGGGTTAGGCCCGGTTCACACTGACAGACGAAACACCACATTTACCGCACCTCAAAAAAACGAGAGGGGCTTTAGTGATAACTGCGTATGGACCCCCTGGAAACTCCATGGAAGTGGAAGCCTTGGCCAGGGATCGCTATAAAGCCGCAATATGGCTGTATTGAGATCCCTGGCAATGCTGTACGTTTTAACCACTTGGAAATCTCTGTCATGCTTATCTACGCCCCTTTAAAATTCACAGGGGCATAGATAAGTGACTCCTGTTTATGTCCCTGCTGTGCGCGATCACGTGATACGTGATTGTCTGATGTGAGCATGTGTTCACAAAGCCAATCAAAGTGCTTGCAAGTTTGAATGAGCACTGACAAAGCCAATGGCAGTGCTCTTTCATTCAGAATGGTTATAAACATTGTACCAGCCACTATGCTGTTACAGTTACTGAGATCACTTGTGTGAGGATCTCAGATAACTGCAACAGCATTAGTGAGTGATCAGCATCAGTGAGTTTTTTTTTTTTTTTTAATAAATTATACCCCACATTAAGTCCATTAACCCTTGCCTCCCTGATATGTGAAAATTGCTGTGGTTTTTAGGAGAAAACCCTGTGGTTAGGAAGTGGTTAAAGCACTTTATTCCACAAATTTAGGAATGTAATGTGATTTCTGCCCATTAGAGACTAAAACATGACTTTGAGTCAATGATGTAATTTTTTGTGGGTTTTTTGCCATGGATCCCCCTCCGGTCTGCAATGGTACAGGTGTTAGTCCCCTTTAAACAACTTTTACATCACTTTTGTGGCCAGAAAAAGTCCCTCTAGGTTTTAGAATTCCCCTGCCCATTAAAGGGAAGGTTTGCGCAGACTATAAAAAACAAACTGCAGTTACCTGGGGCTTCTTCCAGCTCCTGGCAGTTGATTGGTGCCCTCGCCGCAGCTCCTCTCCCTCTCGGTGTCCAGCGATGAAGAAGCCGACCTCGCTAGGTCGGTTTCCGGGTCAGTTTCATGTGCGCTCCACGGCGCGGGTCACGTGGTGTACGTGACGTCATCGGGTCTCTACTGCGCAAGCAAAGAACTACTGCGCCTGCGCAGTAGAGACCAGATGACATCACTTACACCACGTGACCCGCGCCGTGGAGCGCACATGAAGCCGACCCGGAAGCCGACCTGGCGAGGTCGCTTCATCACCGCTGGACGTCGGGAGGAAGAGGAGCTGCGGCGAGGGCACCGATCGACTGTCAGGAGCTGGAAGAAGCCCCAGGTAAGTGCAGTTTGTTTTTTATAGTCTGTGAGAATCTTCCCTTTAAAGTCTATGGCGGTTCGCACAATTGACGAACTTTTGTGGCAAATTTGCGTTTTTTAACCGATAATTTCAAGTTCGCGACATCACTAGTATGGACCCCCCTGGAAACCCCATCATGAAATTCATTGCTCTTTCTTTTGATATATATATAAATTTACACTACTGTTATGCTGATACATAATCTGGCATTTACGGCACGTACAGCAAATGTATACTTTTTTTCTCGCATAAGTTTAAAATCGATTTTCTCCAAAACTATAAGGTCTTTTTGTAAATTATTTTTTTATCAGATACCCACTGTTCCCTTTAACATACCCTGCAAATTTGGTGTTAAGGGGGCTTTGCTATTAACCGCGAAAGTCAGAAGCCATTAGGCAAAAATGTGAGAATTTTAGCACATTTACATGAAAATCTCGAAAGCAAAAATGCAAAAATTTAAGCGTATTTTCCTGAAAAATCTTGAAAACGAAAATGGCGTTTTCAATGTGAAAATGCATTTGGCGAAAATTTGCAAGCAACACTGATGGCATTCTATTAATCAGTTTTTTTTCTAGATTCATACTCTTAAAGAAAACCTGTAACTAAAAAAACATCTACTGGGGGGGTACTCACCTCGGTAGGGGGAAGCCTGCAGATCCGATCAAGGCTTCCCCCATCCTCCTGTGTCCTACGGCGGTCTCGCTGTGCCCCTCCGAATAGCGGGGATGTAAATATTTACCTTCCTGTCTCCAGCGCAAGCGAAGTATCGGCTCTCCTAGGTAGGTGGAAATAGCCAATCGCTGTCGGTCCACTCTACTGTGCAGGCGCAAGTCTCCTGCGTCTGCGTAGTAGAGCGGGCCCGATGGAGATCGGCTATTTCCACCTATCTGCATTGCTGAGAGCCGCAGCAGCACCCGGGATGGAGCCAGGGAAGGTAAATAAATCAGCGCTTATCAGCGCTTGTCAGGCTTGTCGGGGGAGGATTGCCGGACACTTCAGGGGAGCCAGCGCTCGATTGCCTGCAGCTACAGGGGAGGGGGAAGCCTCATTGAGACACTGAGGCTTCCCTTTGCCGAGGTAAGTACCCCCCAGGGGATGTTTTTTTGTTACAGAGTCTCTTTAAGGTTACGTTCATAGTGGTGTGTTGTGGTGGAGCATAGAGCCCTCTTTGTAATGCAGCATAGAACAGTGCAATGCACCACCTATGCAATGCTCACAGCGAGGCGGGTGCGTGTGGCATGGTAACACACTACATGCATGTATTGTGTTATTGCAAAACACACATGCAAACAGTGTCAGTGATAGCATACTTTTCATTACTGTATACTTCACTG
Organism: Hyperolius riggenbachi; assembly: GCF_040937935.1. Classification (NCBI taxonomy): domain Eukaryota; kingdom Metazoa; phylum Chordata; class Amphibia; order Anura; family Hyperoliidae; genus Hyperolius; species Hyperolius riggenbachi. The sequence continues at coordinate 44,152,274 of NC_090652.1, read as the reverse complement.
TATGCTGATTGTATGAGATGCAACACGCGGGTAACGTTTGGTGCCATTTCCCGTTGTTGCTGTTACAGGGAACACAATAAAATGGACACTGTGAACATAGCCTAGTTGGTGAGCATGCTTATGCACTTTTAATTATTATTATCAATATAATATGTACCCACATTTTGTCGGATAAACTGGGTAGAGCAGTGTACACCGAAAACCTTATATTACTCCAATTGTTTGTTCTTTTTTGGCCATGCACTGTAACCTACCTGCATTTTTAGCCATCTTGGGAGGAAATCTCAGAGATCACTTCAGTCCCACGTCACATTCTACAAGATAAAATAACACAATTCAGAATATGTTCTCTATTTATAAGCTTATATGATGTTTATGGTATATATTAATCATACCATAATCAAACCATTGTTAAAGTGGCACTGTCACTGGCCTGAGGAAGTGGGCGAGTACCCATGAAACGTGTTGCCTGGGCAGAAAAAAAGGTCTTTATTGTTGTTTATCCTTGTTAGCATCATTGGAGAGGTAAGCCACCAACTATTTTTTTTTTATTTCATTATGTTCTTAACAAAGTTTTATTTATCCTGTGCACCTCTTCCCCCTTTTTTGTGCATGAGTTTTACCTCCCGCTGGTCTTTATAGGGGGTGGTTCTGCAGGGGCGTGGCCACTATCAGATTAAATCCACATATTTTCAAGAGTAGGACCTACTCCCATCCACATAATACTGCATTACTTGAGTGGTGACGGGCTGATTTTTTTTCCACCTGCTTCAAGTGGTTGGTTGCTCCCAGGGCAGCCATCAGGGGGGGACAACTGACACTGCAGTGAGGGGCCCAGGGCTTCTGAGGGCCCTGGTCCCCCCCAAAGCGCTGGAAGGGCCACATGTGCTGGCTGCGGGCCTGTGGCTCACTAACCAGCACACAGCGTTTCAGCACTGAGAGAAGAGTGACATCAGTGCTTGAACGTGGGTAGCAGATGAGTAAGCCCGCTATAGCAGACTTTCTATACTGGGGTACCGCCTATACCTAGCTACTAGTGTTGGGCGAACATCTAGATGTTCGGATTCGGGCCAAACAGGCCGAACATGGCCGCGATGTTCGGGTGTTCGACCCGAACTCCGAACATAATGGAAGTCAATGGGGACCCGAACTTTTGTGCTTTGTAAAGCCTCCTTACATGCTACATACCCCAAATTTACAGGGTATGTGCACCTTGGGAGTGGGTACAAGAGGGAATTTTTTTTTAGCAAAAAGAGCTTATAGTTTTTGAGAAAATCGATTTTAAAGTTTCAAAGGGAAAACTGTCTTTTAAATGCGGGAAATGTCTCTTTTCTTTGCACAGGTAACATGCTTTTTGTCGGCATGCAGTCATAAATGTAATACATTTAAGAGGTTCCAGGAAAAGGGACCGGTAACGCTAACCCAGCAGCAGCACACGTGATGGAACAGGAGGAGGGTGGCGCAGGAGGAGAAGGCCACGCTTTGAGACACAACAACCCAGGCCTTGCATGAGGACAAGAAGCGGGCGGATAGCAATTTGCATTTTGTCGCCATGCAGTCATAAATGTAATACAGATGAGAGGTTCAATAAACAGGGACCGGAAACGCTAACCCATCACAGATGTTCATTGTTCATGTTACTTGGTTGGGGTCCGGGAGTGTTGCGTAGTCATTTCCAATCCAGGATTGATTCATTTTAATTTGAGTCAGACGGTCTGCATTTTCTGTGGAGAGGCGGATACGCCGCCGATCTGTGACGATACCTCCGGCAGCACTGAAACAGCGTTCCGACATAACGCTGGCTGCCGGGCAAGCCAGCACCTCTATTGCGTACATTGCCAGTTTGTGCCAGGTGTCTAGCTTCGATACCCAATAGTTGAAGGGTGCAGATGGATTGTTCAACACAGCTACGCCATCTGACATGTAGTCCTTGACCATCTTCTCCAGGCGATCGGTGTTGGAGATGGATCTGCACGCTTGCTGTTCTGTGTGCTGCTGCATGGGTGTCAGAAAATTTTCCCACTCCAAGGACACTGCCGATACCATTCCCTTTTGGGCACTAGCTGCGGCTTGTGTTGTTTGCTGCCCTCCTGGTCGTCCTGGGTTTGCGGAAGTCAGTCTGTCGGCGTACAACTGGCTAGAGGAAGGGGAGGATGTCAATCTCCTCTCTAAAGTCTCCACAAGGGCCTGCTGGTATTCTTCCATTTTGACCTGTCTGGCTCTTTCTTCAAGCAGTTTTGGAACATTGTGTTTGTACCGTGGATCCAGAAGGGTATAAACCCAGTAATTGGTGTTGTCCAGAATGCGCACAATGCGTGGGTCGCGTTCAATGCAGTCCTAGGCCGAAGAGGTCATAGCCTAGGGTCACAAAACCTGTTTATTGGGCAATTTCAATGGTGGCGAGTCTGACGTACATAAATCGCAGCAATGGCCGTTAGCAACAACTGAATCTCACGAAATGTCTCATGCAGGTAGAAGACATATTGTTAGACTTGGGCTCCAAAGATGGGTTCCCTACATCTCTGCAAACCAGAGTTACAGGGGTCCAAAATTGGTAAAATCCCCCATAGGCTTTCAATGGGCCTCCTATTTACAGTTCCAAAATCTCACATCTTTTCAAAGGGCAATTACTCAGCAGTGGCAAATTTTCTAGCATTGTAGGGACCCTTAGGGGGAACATGACTGGTGAGTTTCGGGCCTCTAGGCCAAAGAGGTCATAGCCTAGGGTCACAAAAACCTGTTTATTTGGGCTATTTCAATGGTAGTGATGGTGACGTACATAAATCGCAGCCATGGCCGTTAGCAAAGTCTGAATCTCACGAAATGTCTCATGCAGGTAGAAGACATATTGTTAGACTTGGATTCCAAAGATGGGGTCCCTACATCTCTGCAAACCCGAGTTACAGGGGTCCAAAATTGGTAAAATCCCCCATAGGATTTCATTGCCTCCCTATTTCACTTTCCAAAATCTCACATCTTTTCAAAGGGCAATGGCTCAGCAGTACCAAATTTTCTAGCATTGTAGGGACCCTTAGGGGGAACATGACTGGTGAGTTTCGGGCCCCTAGGCCAAAGAGGTCATAGCCTAGGGTCACAAAAACCTGTTTATTTGGGCTATTTCAATGGTAGTGATGGTGGCGTACATAAATCGCAGCCATGGCCGTTAGCAACGTCTGAATCTCACGAAATGTCTCATGCAGGTAGAAGACATATTGTTAGACTCGGATTCCAAAGATGGGGTCCCTACATCTCTGCAAACCAGAGTTACAGGGGTCCAAAATTGGTAAAATCCCCCATAGGATTTCATTGCCTCCCTATTTCACTTTCCAAAATCTCACATCTTTTCAAAGGGCAATGGCTCAGCAGTACCAAATTTTCTAGCATTGTAGGGACCCTTAGGGGGAACATGACTGGTGAGTTTCGGGCCCCTAGGCCGAAGAGGTCATAGCCTAGGGTCACAAAAACCTGTTTATTTGGGCTATTTCAATGGTAGTGATGGTGACGTACATAAATCGCAGCAATGGCCGTTAGCAAAGTCTGAATCTCACGAAATGTCTCATGCAGGTAGAAGACATATTGTTAGACTTGGATTCCAAAGATGGGGTCCCTACATCTCTGCAAACCAGAGTAACAGGGGTCCAAAATTGGTAAAATCCCCTATAGGATTTCATTGCCTCCATATTTCACTTTCCAAAATCTCACATCTTTTCAAAGGGCAATGGCTCAGCAGTACCAAATTTTCTAGCATTGTAGGGACCCTTAGGGGTAACATGACTGGTGAGTTTCGGGCCCCTAGGCCGAAGAGGTCATAGCCTAGGGTCACAAACACCTGTTTATTTGGGCTATTTCAATGGTAGTGATGGTGACGTACATAAATCGCAGCAATGGCCGTTAGCAAAGTCTGAATCTCACGAAATGTCTCATGCAGGTAGAAGACATATTGTTAGACTTGGATTCCAAAGATGAGGTCCCTACATCTCTGCAAACCAGAGTTACAGGGGTCCAAAATTGGTAAAATCCCCCATAGGATTTCATTGCCTCCCTATTTCACTTTCCAAAATCTCACATCTTTTCAAAGGGCAATGGCTCAGCAGTACCAAATTTTCTAGCATTATAGGGACCCTTAGGGGGAACATGACTGGTGAGTTTTGGGCCCCTAGGCCGAAGAGGTCATAGTCTATGGTCACAAAAACCTGTTTATTTGGGCTATTTCAATGGTAGTGATGGTGACGTACATAAATCGCAGCAATGGCCGTTAGCAAAGTCTGAATCTCACGAAATGTCTCATGCAGGTAGAAGACATATTGTTAGACTTGGATTCCAAAGATGGGGTCCCTACATCTCTGCAAACCAGAGTTACAGGGGTCCAAAATTGGTAAAATCCCCCATAGGATTTCATTGCCTCCCTATTTCACTTTCCAAAATCTCACATCTTTTCAAAGGGCAATGGCTCAGCAGTACCAAATTTTCTAGCATTGTAGGGACCCTTAGGGGGAACATGACTGGTGAGTTTCGGGCCCCTAGGCCGAAGAGGTCATAGCCTAGGGTCACAAAAACCTGTATATTTGGGCTATTTCAATGGTAGTGATGGTGGCGTACATAAATCTCAGCAATGGCCGTTAGCAAAGTCTGAATCTCACGAAATGTCTCATGCAGGTAGAAGACATATTGTTAGACTTGGATTCCAAAGATGGGGTCCCTACATCTCTGCAAACCAGAGTTACAGGGGTCCAAAATTGGTAAAATCCCCCATAGGATTTCATTGCCTCCCTATTTCACTTTCCAAAATCTCACATCTTTTCAAAGGCCAATGGCTCAGCAGTACCAAATTTTCTAGCATTGTAGGGACCCTTAGGGGGATCATGACTAATAAGTTTTGCCACTGCTGAGCCATTGCCCTTTGAAATGGTGTGAGATTTTGGAACGGTAAATAGGAGGCCCAATGAAAGCCTATGGGGGATTTTACCAATTTTGGACCCCTGTAACTCTGGTTTGCAGAGATGTAGGGACCCCATCTTTGGAATCCAAGTCTAACAATATGTCTTCTACCTGCATGAGACATTTCGTGAGATTCAGACGTTGCTAACGGCCATGGCTGAGATTTATGTACGCCACCATCACTACCATTGAAATAGCCCAAATAAACAGGTTTTTGTGGCCCTAGGCTATGACCTCTTCGGCCTAGGGGCCCGAAACTCGCCAGTCATGTTCCCCCTAAGGGTCCCTACAATGCTAGAAAATTTGGTACTGCTGAGCCATTGCCCTTTGAAAAGATGTGAGATTTTGGAAAGTGAAATAGGGAGGCAATGAAATCCTATGGGGGATTTTACCAATTTTGGACCCCTGTAACTCTGGTTTGCAGAGATGTAGGGACCCCATCTTTGGAATCCAAGTCTAACAATATGTCTTCTACCTGCATGAGACATTTCGTGAGATTCAGACTTTGCTAACGGCCATTGCTGCGATTTATGTACGTCACCATCACTACCATTGAAATAGCCCAAATAAACAGGTTTTTGTGACCCTAGGCTATGACCTCTTTGGCCTAGGGGCCCGAAACTCACCAGTCATGTTCCCCCTAAGGGTCCCTACAATGCTAGAAAATTTGGTACTGCTGAGCCATTGCCCTTTGAAAAGATGTGAGATTTTGGAAAGTGAAATAGGGAGGCAATGAAATCCTATGGGGGATTTTACCAATTTTGGACCCCTGTAACTCGGGTTTGCAGAGATGTAGGGACCCCATCTTTGGAATCCAAGTCTAACAATATGTCTTCTACCTGCATGAGACATTTCGTGAGATTCAGACTTTGCTAACGGCCATGGCTGAGATTTATGTACGCCACCATCACTACCATTGAAATAGCCCAAATAAACAGGTTTTTGTGACCCTAGGCTATGACCTCTTCGGCCTAGGGGCCCGAAAACTCACCAGTCATGTTCCCCCTAAGGGTCCCTATAATGCTAGAAAATTTGGTACTGCTGAGCCATTGCCCTTTGAAAAGATGTGAGATTTTGGAAAGTGAAATAGGGAGGCAATGAAATCCTATGGGGGATTTTACCAATTTTGGACCCCTGTAACTCTGGTTTGCAGAGATGTAGGGACCCCATCTTTGGAATCCAAGTCTAACAATATGTCTTCTACCTGCATGAGACATTTCGTGAGATTCAGACTTTGCTAACGGCCATTGCTGCGATTTATGTACGTCACCATCACTACCATTGAAATAGCCCAAATAAACAGGTTTTTGTGACCCTAGGCTATGACCTCTTCGGCCTAGGGGCCCGAAACTCACCAGTCATGTTCCCCCTAAGGGTCCCTACAATGCTAGAAAATTTGGTACTGCTGAGCCATTGCCCTTTGACAAGATGTGAGATTTTGGAAAGTGAAATAGGGAGGCAATGAAATCCTATGGGGGATTTTACCAATTTTGGACCCCTGTAACTCTGGTTTGCAGAGATGTAGGGACCCCATCTTTGGAATCCAAGTCTAACAATATGTCTTCTACCTGCATGAGACATTTCGTGAGATTCAGACTTTGCTAACGGCCATTGCTGCGATTTATGTACGCCACCATCACTACCATTGAAATAGCCCAAATAAACAGGTTTTTGTGACCCTAGGCTATGACCTCTTCGGCCTAGGGGCCCGAAACTCACCAGTCATGTTCCCCCTAAGGGTCCCTACAATGCTAGAAAATTTGGTACTGCTGAGCCATTGCCCTTTGAAAAGATGTGAGATTTTGGAAAGTGAAATAGGGAGGCAATGAAATCCTATGGGGGATTTTACCAATTTTGGACCCCTGTAACTCTGGTTTGCAGAGATGTAGGGACCCCATGTTTGGAATCCAAGTCTAACAATATGTCTTCTACCTGCATGAGACATTTCGTGAGATTCAGACTTTGCTAACGGCCATTGCTGCGATTTATGTACGTCACCCTCACTACCATTGAAATAGCCCAAATAAACAGGTTTTTGTGACCCTAGGCTATGACCTCTTTGGCCTAGGGGCCCGAAACTCACCAGTCATGTTCCCCCTAAGGGTCCCTACAATGCTAGAAAATTTGCCACTGCTGAGTAATTGCCCTTTGAAAAGATGTGAGATTTTGGAACTGTAAATAGGAGGCCCAATGAAAGCCTATGGGGGATTTTACCAAATTTGGAGTCCTGTAACTCTGGTTTGCAGAGATGTAGGGAACCCATCTTTGGAGCCCAAGTCTAACAATATGTCTTCTACCTGCATGAGACATTTCGTGAGATTCAGACGTTGCTAACGGCCATTGCTGCGATTTATGTACGTCAGACTCGCCACCATTGAAATTGCCCAATAAACAGGTTATGTGACCCTAGGCTATGACCTCTTCGGCCTAGGACTGCATTGAACGCGACCCACGCATTGTGCGCATTCTGGACAACACCAATTACTGGGTTTATACCCTTCTGGATCCACGATACAAACACAATGTTCCAAAACTGCTTGAAGAAAGAGCCAGACAGGTCAAAATGGAAGAATACCAGCAGGCCCTTGTGGAGACTTTAAAGAGGAGATTGACATCCTCCCCTTCCTCTAGCCAGTTGTACGCCGACAGACTGACTTCCGCAAACCCAGGATGACCAGGAGGGCAGCAAACAACACAAGCCGCAGCTAGTGCCCAAAAGGGAATGGTATCGGCAGTGTCCTTGGAGTGGCAAAAAATTTCTGACACCCATGCAGCAGCACACAGAACAGCAAGCGTGCAGATCCACCTCCAACACCGATCGCCTGGAGAAGATGGTCAAGGACTACATGTCAGATGGCGTAGCTGTGTTGAACAATCCATCTGCACCCTTCAACTATTGGGTATCGAAGCTAGACACCTGGCACAAACTGGCAATGTAAGCAAAAGAGGTGCTGGCTTGCCCGGCAGCCAGCGTTATGTCGGAACGCTGTTTCAGTGCTGCCGGAGGCATCGTCACAGATCGGCGGCGTATCCGCCTCTCCACAGAAAATGCAGACCGTCTGACTCAAATTAAAATGAATCAATCTTGGATTGGAAACGACTACGCAACACTCCCGGACCCCAACCAAGTAACATGAACAATGAACATCTGTGATGGGTTAGCGTTTCCGGTCCCTGTTTATTGAACCTCTCATCTGTATTACATTTATGACTGCATGGCGACAAAATGCAAATTGCTATCCGCACGCTTCTTGTCCTCATGCAAGGCCTGGGTTGTTGTGTCTCAAAGCGTGGCCTTCTCCTCCTGCGCCACCCTCCTCCTGTTCCATCACGTGTGCTGCTGCTGGGTTAGCGTTACCGGTCCCTTTTCCTGGAACCTCTTATATGTATTACATTTATGACTGCATGCCGACAAAAAGCATGTTACCTGTGCAAAGAAAACAGACATTTCCCGCATTTAAAAGACAGTTTTCCCTTTGAAACTTTAAAATCGATTTTCTCAAAAACTATAAGCTCTTTTTGCTAAAAAAATTTTTCCTCTTGTACCCACTCCCAAGGTGCACATACCCTGTAAATTTGGGGTATGTAGCATATAAGGAGGCTTTACAAAGCACGAAAGTTCGGGTCCCCATTGACTTCCATTATGTTCGGAGTTCGGCCATGTTCGGCCCGAACCCGAACATCTAGATGTTCGCCCAACACTACACGTGACCCGTTCGGCCAATCACAGCGCTAGCCGAACGTTCGGGTAACGTTCGGCCATGCGCTCTTAGTTCGGCCATATGGCCGAACAGTTTGGCCGAACACCATCAGGTGTTCGGCCGAACCCGAACATCACCCGAAGAGGGTGATGTTCTGCAGAACCCGAACAGTGGCGAACACTGTTCGCCCAACACTACTAGCTACCTATACTGGGCCACCACCTATTACTGACTACTTATGCTGGGGGAATGTATACCTGGCTACCTATACTGGGGGCACCTATGCCTGGATACCTATACTGGGGGCACCTATACCTGGCTAGGGCAGGTGGACAAGCTGAGTCAGAAGGGGACAAGAGGTAACAGGGGGATAAAATAGGCACAGGGGGAACAGAGATGGACAAAAGAGGCACAGGAAGAAAAGAGGGGGAGAAAAGAGAATGGATAAAGGATTAGACCTACAAGTCCCTATCTCATTTGTTAACCGGGGACTACCTGTGTTTTGCTAGTATTTAGCTCCACCCACAACATGCCATCTTCATGCCCACTTTTTGCTGCATCACGCACTTAGCACACGGACACAAGGGTGGAGTGGCTAGTGTGCGGGCACAGCAACCAGTGGGTGGGCCCAGGGATGGGGGCCCAGGTCTGATGATATGTGAGGGGCCCCAAAATTTCTGATGGCGGCCCTGGTTGCCCCTCACTGCAACCCACCTTTGTGAGTATGTTTCCTGTCGTTTCTTCATTTATTCCAGTTAATAGTGCCATATTGTGCTATTGGACTCCTGTTGTCTCTGTGCTTTTTTCCTAAGATGATCTCTTACGTCACCTCCCCCTTGGCTTTACATTGTAGGCTCTGTATTTTATACTGAATGCAGTCTCTCTTTTTTTTTACTTTTAAGGTCACATTCACAGTGGGACGTTATGGTCGCACTGCAATGCTAACCCTATGGGTCGTTCACAGTGCGACGTTAAAGTCGCATAAAAAAAAAATGCTGAGTTGTGGTAACTCACTGCTTACAATGGCTATCATTCATAAAGCATTTCCGCATGCGGAAATGCTTAAAACAGCTGACTTTACCGACCACTCGGCAAAGTCAGCATTCATAAAGCCTCTTTCCGCATGGAAAAATGACACTACCGAGCAGAGTGATAAATCACCGCCTTGTGCGGTGATTATCGGTACTAATGTAGCAAAATGTTCATTCATGAAGATCACCGCAAGCGGTGTGAGGTCGGGAAGTACCGCTCCCTCTGATGTGGCGATACCAATGTAAGTGAATGGAGACACACAGACCTCCCAGGCAGCTGCAGCAGAGCAGAACACGGAGAAATGTATCAACTCGGCAGCTTCCGTGTCTCCGCAAGCCTACCGCCTGCCTACCGCCAGCTTAGTTCGGGGAATCTCCGCACTGCTTCCGCACATGGAAACATCTTTATGAATGCCCACCCAGAAGTCTAAAAATCCGCCAGCGGCGTTTTCCCGCACTGATTCTCTTTACCGACAGCCTGTTCATGAATGATAGCCATTGTGTTACCTCTTAACACAGACACGTTGCGACTTTAATGTCGCATTAAACCGCAACATCCCACTGTGAATACGGGCTTAAGGGAACCCAAGGTGAGAGGGATATGGAAGCTGCAATTTTTATTTCCTTTTAAACAATGCCAGTTGCCTGGCTGTCCCTTTGATCCTGTGTCTCTAATACTTTTAGCCATACACCCTGAACAAGCATGCAGATCAGGTGCTCTGACTCATCTGTCTGGATTAGCCACATGCTTGTTTCAAAGTTGTGACACAGACACTACTGGTGCCAGAAGATTAATAGGAGTGCCAGGCAACTGGCATTGTTTAACAGGAAATAAATATGGCAGCCTCCATATCACTCTCACCTCGGGGTTGCCTTTAAGTACTTTTTTTTTAGTTACTAGCACTAGCTCTTGAAATCTCATGGGCATCAACTCTGGAAGCTATGTGAGGTAAATCTTTTTTTTTGTAGGTAAAATACCTCATGCAGTATTTCCCTCTTTTTTTTAGCAATTCTGAAAGATGTTTCTGCATTTCCGAACATGCAATAAAAAGTTCAGTAAAACATGCGGTAACTGCAGTAAATAAATACTAGTAGTCTTTGTTTTCCATAAGTTAGGATATCTTTGGAAGATTTTTTGAGGGGAGGAGGGGGTGTATTTGATTATGCAGCAACCTATGAAAAGTATATTTATAGGCATCATTATAAAAAAAAAAAATTCCAGTAAATATTTGGAGTTGTATTTCTACTATTCTTTTCTATTAACAATAACAATAACAATAATATTTATATAGCGCTTTTCTCCCTGGGGACTCAAAGCGCTGTGACCCTGCATTATGCAGTCTCAAAAGCTAGGGAAAAGAGGTGAGTTTTTAGCCTTTTTTTAAAGCTGTCCAGAGAAGGAGCCTCTCGTACTGATTGTGGAAGTGAGTTCCATAGAGTAGGGGCTGCATAGGAAAAGGCCCGAGCACCAAATATTAAGTGTATCCTGGGAATAACCAGCTTCATCTTGTTGGCAGAGCGGAGGGTGCGTGGAGGGGCATAAAGTTCCAATAGATCCGCTATGTATTTGGGTCCCATGTGGTGTAGAGCCTTGAATGTCAGCAGGCAGATCTTAAAATTGATTCTCCATTTTACTGGCAACCAGTGAAGAGTTTGCAGTACTGGGGTGATGTGTGAGCTGCGGGGGGCATTGGCTAGGAGTCTGGCTGCAGCATTCTGTACTAGCTGTAAGGGGCGCAGAACCTTATCTGTAGATCCGATTAACAGGGCGTTGCAGTAGTCTAGGCGGGAGGATACAAATGCGTGAACCAGGGCAGGTAGGTCTTCAGCTGGGATAAGGTGTTTGATTTTCGCTATATTTCTTAGATGGAAGAAGGAAGACTTGACAACAGCTGATACCTGCTGTCTGAGTTTTAGATTTCCATCCAGGATCACCCCAAGGTTTCGCACAGAGTCTTTATACTGTACAGTATCTTCCCCAATTGCTAGTTTGAGGTGGTGAGCGTTTTGAACTTTATCCATCATGTGTGGACCACCTACCACCAACACCTCTGTTTTGTCAGAGTTCAGCCTCAGCCAGCTGGTGTTCATCCAATTTTGTAAATCCACTAGACACGCATTTATGGATGCTGATGGGTCTTGGGTTCCAGGCTTGAAGGACAGATACAGTTGTGTGTCATCTGCATAACAATGGTATCCTAAACCATAGTTCTGGATTATTTTGCCCAGTGGGAGCATGTAGACTGCAAAGAGTAATGGTGATAGTACAGAACCCTGTGGAACTCCATAGGCAAGTGGCACTGGATTAGAGTAGTGTGTGCCCAGACATACTTGCTGTGTCCTGCCAGATAGGAAGGTCTGAAACCAGCTAAGAACAGTACCCCTTAGGCCACAGTAATTCTTCAGTCGCTGGATTAGTATTTCATGATCCACAGTATCAAATGCTGCTGACAAGTCAAGAAGAATCAGAATTGAGCAATCACCCTTGTCCCTTGCAGTAAGTAGATCATTCATTACTCGGACTAATGCTGTTTCAGTGCTGTGCCTTTTCCTGAATCCTGACTGAAAAGTATCAAAGATGTTGTTATCTGTAAGCCTGGCTTCTAGCTGGTTGGCGACTGCTTTCTCGATAACTTTTGATAGGAATGGTAAGTTCGCCACAGGTCTGTAGTTGGTTACAGAATCAGGATCTAGTGATGGTTTCTTCAGGAGGGGTTTTATGATTGCTTTCTTTAGTTCTTCTGGGAAAAGTCCACTTTGCAAGGAGCACTGAGTGATTTTGTGAAGTGCTGGCCTGAACAGCGCTGGGCACTGCATTAAAGATCCAGTTGGGCCAGGATCCAGGTCGCAGGTAGTGGGGCGGAGACTTTGAATGAGAATTCCAAAATCTTCTACACTCAGAGTGTCAAAGACTTGCCATGGTGGTACGGTAGTAGGCATATGCAACGTCCAGTGGTCAATTGATGTTGGTGTAATGCTGGCACGGATGGTAGACACCTTGTTTGTGAAGAAGGCAGAGAATTCTTCACACCTTTCCCTGGAGTATGTGGTTGGGGCTTTTAGGCAGGAAGGATTGCAGAGTGATTCCACTGTGTGGAAGAGTTGAGCAGCTCTGTTGTTGGCTGTAGATATTTTGTGCGAGATAAAGTCTGATTTTTTCTTGGTTATTGCTTGTTGGTATTGTCTGAGGTGTTGAACTAGGCTAGATTTGTGCTCCCCAGTCCCTGATTTACGCCACTGTCTTTCTAGTCTGCGCCCTTTCTTTTTTAGATCCATGATGGTTTTGTCAAACCAATTCGCTTTCTGCTTTTTGGTTGCTGATTTGGTGCGCCATGGGGCAATACTGTCAAGTGTTTCATATATCGTGTTGTTGTACTGGGTTACTAGAGAGTTTGGGTCCATTTGACTGTGGAGCAGATTTGTAAAATCCAGGTTGGCAGTTATCCTCTCCGGTGTTAATTTACTCAGGGGACGGGTTTTGATTGTTTCTTTAGGGAGCTGCTTGATAGGGTGATGTTCAATAGTAAACTGTATTATGTGATGGTCTGACCACACCACTGGGGTTACTGTTATGTTACTAATGTCCATTCCGAGGTGGAACAGTAAGTCTAGCGTATGCCCTCCTCTGTGGGTAGCTGATTTTACAACTTGTGTGAAGCCTAGTCCACCCATGAGATTTATTAGTTCATTTGCATCTTGTGATTGAGTGTTATCAGCCCGGATGTTGAAGTCACCAAGGATGATCCATCTCAGATAAGACAGAGCCAGCATGGCCAGAAGTTCTGAGAATTCCTGTAGGAATGGGTCAGAATCTCCGGGGGGACGATAAACCACTAAAATTTTGAAGCCTTTACCAGCTGAGATCTGGGCACCTATACATTCAAAGGACTTTGTTAAGCCAACATTCAGGGCCCTGAGCTGCAGAGTTGTTTTGCCACAAATTGCTACACCCCCTCCTCTGCGGTCTCGTCTTCCCTCACTTAGGACTGAGTAATTGTATGGGATGGTTGCTTCCAATGTGGGGCCCGCATTGGCATCAATCCAGGTTTCAGTGATGCATGAAAAATCGCATGTCTGAATAAGGTCCGCAATAATGGCTGTCTTATTGTTTATAGAGCGGGCATTGCAGAGCAATGCGGTGACTGCATGGGGCTTAGCAATGGCGACTGGGTTCACTGCCGGGGTGTTACTGCATCTCTGACTAGGGACATGGTAACTTCTGCTACTTTCAGCCTCTGATTTCCAGTAAACCTCACTGGAGATCGCTGGAAAGTTCTTTTCTTTGAATGGACCTGGGTCCCTGAAGTTGGAATGAGACTGAGTGTGGCACTTTTTATGGGCCTGGCCGCCTTTCTTACCTCTGTGCGTTTTATTTAAAATCCCTAGAGATTCCAGCAAATTAGCTTGTTTTTTTCCAATGTGAGATGCAGCTCTCAATGGCCTGAGAGATAGTAAGAAGCTGGCTGTATAGATTAACATTGCTCTTTGGGAAGGAATGGGTTAAGTAAGCTCTTCCTTTGATTGTTGTTGTTTATCAGTGGGGGGTAGACAAAAGCAGATGCTGGCCTTCAGAATCTGCTAGAGAGTGTGAAAAGTCCATTGATATGCAGAAGCATGGGGCCTACTAAGGTTTACTTAGAAAGGCAATGGAGTCAATATAATTTCAGACTCTGAATGCATTTAAAGTATTTGTACAGTCTGCAAAAACGGATTGCCAGCTGAAAGATATTACTTCTGTTTGGGGAAGGAGGATGAATTCCCTTACCTTGGGAAGAATACTTGGGAAGGTAGGAGATCTGCTTGCTGTGTTGCATGGACATGCTTTTTATTGTGTTGGTTTGTTTGAAGCTGTGGACCTCATGAGTATCCAGGTGGAGAAATCCTATTCCATTGTGTGTCCTTGTAGGAGTAGAGAAGGCTTTTGTTTGTTTGTGTGGATTATCAGCTTCCCAAACCCATGCAGGACTCCAAAACCAAGGTCAGCTACACATGACTTTCATGGTGAGTACAATCCAGCTTGTAACTTAGCCATCCATAAACTTCCACGTTTCCCAGAAGGTTCCAGTTGTAGCCAGAGATTTCATGGTGCAGAATCTGTAAGTATTTTTGTTCCTTCTGTGCATATATGTGATTAATGCTTCCCAGAGCCGAGACAAGGGGCTTGATTCACAAAGCGGTGCTAACAGTTAGCACCCTGGTGAAAAGCCCTTTATCATGCCTAAACTCAGTTTAGGCATGATAAGTTTAGGAGTGATAAGTTTAGGTGTGATAAGTTTAGGCATGATAAGTTTAGGTGTGATAAGTTTAGGCATGCTAAGTTTAAGCGCCAACTGCGTTAGCACCGCAGTGCACAGCTGATCAAAAGTTTTACGCTAGCAAAGACTGGTGCACTTTGTATAAAGTTTAATGGCGCTGCTTTGCGTGCGGGACTTTGCAAGCGATCTAAACTTATCTAAACTTAGCATGCCTAAACTTATCACACCTAAACTTATCACACCTAAACTTATCACGCCTAAACTGGCTTTTCACCAGCATGGTGCAATGGTTATCATGCCTAAAGTCTTTTAGGCATGCTAACTGGGTTAGCACCGCTTTGTGAATCGAGCCCCAGGTGTGGAGCAGGTAAAAGGAGAGGCTGCCATCTTGAGCGCGCTCATATTACAAACAGCCTGAATAGGAACTCCACAAAAACTGAAATATGCATACAAATTGGCTTTACCTCCAGGTACAGGCAGGTCTTAAACTGATAAACTGATCAGTAAATTATGTGCTAACATGCCCCCTAATTTCTATAAGAATAGATATTTTCGGTAAAATTAATGCAAATCACCTCACAAATTACCTCATAATTTACCTCATGAGGTAAAACATGACTAAAACCTACCATAATTGCTAAGGGCATGATTCACAAAGCGGTGCTAACAGTTAGCACCCTGGTGAAAAGCCCTTTATCACGCCTAAACTCAGTTTAGGCATGATAAGTTTAGGTGTGATAAGTTTAGGTGTGATAAGTTTAGGCATGATAAGTTTAGGTGTGATAAGTTTAGGCATGATGGGCTCGATTCACAAAGCGGTGCTAACCCAGTTAGAGACTTTAGGCGTGATAACCATTGCACCACGCTGGTGAAAAGCCAGTTTAGGTGTGATAAGTTTAGGTGTGATAATTTTAGGTGTGATAAGTTTAGGCATGCTAAGTTTAGATAAGTGTAGATGGCATGCAAAGTCCCGCACGCAAAGCAGCGCCATTAAACTCTATGCAAAGCGCACCAGACTTTGCTAGCGCAAAACTTTTGAGCAGCTGTGCACTGCGGTGCTAACGCAGTTGGTGCTTAAACTTATCATGCCTAAACTTATCACACCTAAACTTATCATGCCTAAACTTATCACGCCTAAACTTATCACACCTAAACTTATCATGCCTAAACTGAGTTTAGGCATGATAAAGGGCTTTTCACCACGGTGCTAACTGTTAGCACCGCTTTGTGAATCAGGCCCGATAAGTTTAAGCACCAACTGGGTTAGCACCGCAGTGCACAGCTGATCAAAAGTTTTGCGCTAGCAAAGTCTGGTGCACTTCGCATAGAGTTTAATGGCGCTGCTTTGCGTGCGGGACTTTGCGTGCGATCTAAACTTATCTAAACTTAGCATGCCTAAACTTATCACACCTTGGGCTCGATTCACAAAGCGGTGCTAACCCAGTTAGAGACTTTAGGCATGATAACCATTGCACCACGCTGGTGAAAAGCCAGTTTAGGGGCTCGATTCACAAAGCGGTGCTAACCCAGTTAGAGACTTTAGGCATGATAACCATTGCACCACTCTGGTGAAAAGCCAGTTTAGGTGTGATAAGTTTAGGCATGATAAGTTTAGGTGTGATAAGTTTAGGCATGCTAAGTTTAGATAAGTTTAGATCGCTTGCAAAGTCCCGCACGCAAAGCAGCGCCATTAAACTTTATACAAAGTGCACCAGTCTTTGCTAGCGTAAAACTTTTGATTAGCTGTGCACTGCGGTTCTAACGCAGTTGGCGCTTAAACTTATCACACCTAAACTTATCACACCTAAACTTATCATGCCTAAACTTATCACACCTAAAATAATCACACCTAAACTTATCATGCCTAAACTGAGTTTAGGCATGATAAAGGGCTTTTCACCAGGGTGCTAACTGTTAGCACCGCTTTGTGAATCAGGCCCTAGGGGCTCGATTCACAAAGCGGTGATAACCCAGTTATCATGCCTAAAAGACTTTAGGGGCTTGATTCACAAAGCGGTGCAAAGTGTTTGCACGCCAGTGAAAAGCCCCTTATCACGCCTAAACTCAGTTTAGGCGTGATAAGAAGAAACTCGCGCGTAGTAAGTGCGCGCGCAGCACCCGACGCTTCGCGCGAAGCTCCCATTAAACCCTATGGGACTTTGCGCGCGCTCTCACGCGCGTACGCGCGAACGCGCGTACGCGCGGCAACTTCGCGCGAAGAGCAGGAAAAAGCGGTGATAACTCAGTGGTGAAAAGGTTATCACGCCTAAAGTCTTTTAGGCGTGATAACTGGGTTATCACCGCTTTGTGAATCGAGGCCTAGGCGTGATAACCTTTGCACCACACTGGTGAAAAGTCAGTTTAGGCGTGATAAGTTTAGGTGTGATAAGTTTAGGTGTGATAAGTTTAGGCATGCTAAGTTTAGATAAGTGTAGATAGCATGCAAAGTCCCGCACGCATAGCAGCGCCATTAAACTCTATGCGAAGTGCACCAGACTTTGCTAGCGCAAAACTTTTGATCAGCTGTGCACTGCGGTGCTAACGCAGTTGGTGCTTAAACTTATCATGCCTAAACTTATCACACCTAAACTTATCATGCCTAAACTTATCACACCTAAACTTATCACACCTAAACTTATCATGCCTAAAGTGAGTTTAGGCGTGATAAAGGGCTTTTCACCACGGTGCTAACTGTTAGCACCGCTTTGTGAATCAGGCCCCAGGTGTGATAAGTTTAGGCATGATAAGTTTAGGTGTGATAAGTTTAGGCATGCTAAGTTTAGATAAGTTTAGATCGCTTGCAAAGTCCCGCACGCAAAGCAGCGCCATTAAACTCTATGCAAAGTGCACCAGACTTTGCTAGCGCAAAACTTTTGATCAGCTGTGCACTGCGGTGCTAACGCAGTTGGCGCTTAAACTTATCATGCCTAAACTTATCACACCTAAACTTATCGGGCTTGATTCACAAAGCGGTGCTAACAGTTAGCACCCTGGTGAAAAGCCCTTTATCATGCCTAAACTCAGTTTAGGCATGATAAGTTTAGGTGTGATAAGTTTAGGTGTGATAAGTTTAGGCATGATAAGTTTAGGTGTGATAAGTTTAGGCATGCTAAGTTTAAGCGCCAACTGCGTTAGCACCGCAGTGCACAGCTGATCAAAAGTTTTACGCTAGCAAAGACTGGTGCACTTTGTATAAAGTTTAATGGCGCTGCTTTGCGTGCGGGACTTTGCAAGCGATCTAAACTTATCTAAACTTAGCATGCCTAAACTTATCACACCTAAACTTATCACACCTAAACTTATCACGCCTAAACTGGCTTTTCACCAGCATGGTGCAATGGTTATCATGCCTAAAGTCTTTTAGGCATGCTAACTGGGTTAGCACCGCTTTGTGAATCGAGCCCATCATGCCTAAACTGAGTTTAGGCATGATAAAGGGCTTTTCACCAGGGTGCTAACTGTTAGCACCGCTTTGTGAATCAGGCCCCTAAACTTATCACGCCTAAACTGACTTTTCACCAGCATGGTGCAATGGTTATCATGCCTAAAGTCTCTAACTGGGTTAGCACCGCTTTGTAAATCGAGCCCTAAATGTAATTTACTCATGAGATAAATTACCATAAGGTAATTTGTTTGAAAACCCTACCAGAATTGAGGCCCTTGTGTAAATAGGGTGAGAAAAAAAATCTGCTTAGAATTGCTCTCAGCTGAGCATAGAGTTTAGTTATGTAAAATCTCATTGTTTACTTTTGTAAATAGTTGCTGAGGGTTGGGTCAAAGATGAAATATGAAAGGAATTTCCTTTAGAGAGATATGTGCAGAGAGAGAAGTGATCAACACTGGATTGAGACTTTGCACTTTGATTTCTGCTGTTCTGTTGTGGTCTAAAGCTTCAAGATTCTTACAAATCAAGCATTTTTTTTTCTTGCATTTGGATTACTTTTTTTCTGCTATATTGTAAACATAAATAATTTTAGGAAATAAAGTATTTATTGACAAAAAAGTACAATTTTCAATTAACACTAAAAGACCAAAACTAAAATCTCAAAATAAATAATATGTAGTATACTTTGCTTAACCTCCCTGGCGGTATAAAAATTCCACCAGGAGGCTGCTCAGCGGCATGCCCCCGCCCGCTTCGATCGCCTTCAGCGATCTCCGATCAGGAAATCCCGTTCAAAGAACGGGATTTCCTGGAGGGCTTCCCCCGTCGCCATGGCGACGGGGCGGGATGACGTCACCGACGTCGGGACGTCATTAGGAGTTCCGAACCACCCCTCAGCGCTGCCTGGCACTGATTGGCCAGGCAGCGCACGGGGTCTGGGGGGGCGCGCGGCGCGACGGATAGCGGCGATCGAGCGCGGGGCGGCGGCGATCGGTGTGCTGATGCAGATAGCAAAGTGCTAGCTGCGTCCAGCAAAAAAAAATTAAACAAATCGGCCCAGCAGGGCCGGAGAAAACCTCCTGCGCGGCTTACCCCGAACCGCCAAGGAGGTTAATCATACATATGTTTCTGGGCATGAGTGTAAAAATAGTAATGGGTAAAAATGACCCCTGTTTTTCAAATTTGTGGCTGGTAAAATGGGTGCCAGGAAATACCCTAGAATATTGGTAATTTTACTGAAATTCTACTATGCCTCACTGTAACCTAATACTCACTTAAAACCTCCCCATCTGCCTAACACTAATCTTCCCCCACCTACCACTACCACTAACATTTCCTCCATATATGCCTAACACTAACCTTCCCCTTATATATGCCTAACACAAACCTTCTCCCACCTGCCCCTAACACTAACCTTCCCCCTATATATATGCCTAATACTAACCTTTCCCCACCTACCCCTAACACTAACCTTCCCCCTATATATATGCCTAACACTAACCTTCCCCCTATATATGCCTAACACTAACCTTCCCCCTATATATTTGCCTAACATTAACCTTCCCCCACCTACCCCTAACACTAACCTTTCCCCACCTACCCCTAACACTAACCTTCCCCCTATATATATGCCTAACATTAAACTTACCCCACTTACCCCTAACACTAAGCTTCCCCCTATATTTGCCTAAAATTAACCTTCCCCCACCTACACCTAACACTAACCTTTCCTCCATATGTGCCCAACATTAACCTTCCCCCACCTGCCCATAACACTAACCTTCCCCCTATATATATGCCTAACACTAACCTTCCCCCACCTGCCACCTGCCACTAACACTAACCTTCCCCCTATATATATGCCTAACACTAACCTCCCCCCACCTGCCACTAACACTAACCTTCCCCCTATATATATGCCTAACATTAACCTTCCCCCACCTGCCACTAACACTAACCTTCCCCCACCTGCCACTAACACTAACCTTCCTCCTATATATATGCCTAACACTAATCTTTCTCCACCTACCCCTAACACTAACCTTTCCTCCATATATGCCTAACACTAACCTTCCCCCACCTGCCCATAACACTAACCTTCCCCTATATATATATGTCTAACACTAACCTTCCCCCACCTGCCACTAACACTAACCTTCCCCCTATATATATGCCTAACACTAACCTTCCCCCACCTGCCACTAACACTAACCTTCCCCCTATATATATGCCTAACATTAACCTTCCCCCACCTGCCACTAACACTAACCTTCCCCCACCTGCCACTAACACTAACCTTCCCCCTATATATATGCCTAACACTAATCTTTCTCCACCTACCCCTAACACTAACCTTTCCTCCATATATGCCTAACACTAACCTTCCCCAACCTGCCCATAACACTAACCTTCCCCTATATATATGTCTAACACTAACCTTCCCCCACCTGCCACTAACACGAACCTTCCCCCTATATATATGCCTAACACTAACCTTCCCCCACCTACACCTAACACTAACCTTTCCTCCATATGTGCCCAACATTAACCTTCCCCCACCTGCCCATAACACTAACCTTCCCCCTATATATATGCCTAACACTAACCTTCCCCCACCTGCCACTAACACTAACCTTCCCCCACCTGCCACTAACACTAGCCTTCCCCCTATATATATGCCTAACACTAATCTTTCTCCACCTACCCCTAACACTAACCTTTCCTCCATATATGCCTAACACTAACCTTCCCCCACCTGCCCATAACACTAACCTTCCCCTATATATATATGTCTAACACTAACCTTCCCCCACCTGCCACTAACACTAACCTTCCCCCTATATATATGCCTAACATTAACCTTCCCCCACCTGCCCCTAACACTAACCTTTCCTCCATATATGCCTAACACTGAACTTACCCCACCTACCCCTAACACTAACTTCCCCCTATATATATATATATATATACCAGAAAGACAAAGATGTCAGCTGACCTCCAAACTCGCTTACACATTTTGACTGAGCAACAGCCAATCAGTAAGTGCTATTAAAAGCAAAAGACCCCGAGAGTAGTGTTGGGCGAACAGTGTTCGCCACTGTTCGGGTTCTGCAGAACATCACCCTGTTCGGGTGATGTTCGAGTTCGGCCGAACATCTGATGGTGTTCGGCCAAACTGTTCGGCCATATGGCCGAACTAAGAGCGCATGGCCGAACGTTCCCCGAACGTTCGGCTAGCGCTGTGATTGGCCAAATGTAGTGTTGGGCGAACATCTAGATGTTCGGGTTCGGGCCGAACATGGTCGCGATGTTCGGGTGTTCGAGCCGAACTCCGAACATAATGGAAGTCAATGGGGACCCGAACTTTCGTGCTTTGTAAAGCCTCCTTACATGCTACATACCCCAAATTTACAGGGTATGTGCACCTTGGGAGTGGGTACAAGAGGGGGGAAAAATTTAGCAAAAAGAGCTTATAGTTTTTGAGAAAATCGATTTTAAAGTTTCAAAGGGAAAACTCTTTTAAATGCGGGAAATGTCTGTTTTCTTTGCACAGGTAACATGCTTTTTGTCGGCATGCAGTCATAAATGTAATACAGATAAGAGGTTCCAGGAAAAGGGACCGGTAACGCTAACCCAGCAGCAGCACACGTGATGGAACAGGAGGAGGGCGGCGCAGGAAGAGAAGGCCACGCTTTGAGACACAACAACCCAGGCCTTGCATGAGGACAAGAAGCGTGCGGATAGCAATTTGCATTTTGTCGCCATGCAGTCATAAATGTAATACAGATGAGAGGTTCAATAAACAATAAACAGTAATTGGTGTTGTCCAGAATGCGCACAATGCGTGGGTCGCGTTCAATGCAGTCCTAGGCCGAAAAGGTCATAGCCTAGGGTCACAAAAACCTGTTTATTTGGGCAATTTCAATGGTGGCGAGTCTGACGTACATAAATCGCAGCAATGGCCGTTAGCAACGTCTGAATCTCAAGAAATGTCTCATGCAGGTAGAAGACATATTGTTAGACTTGGGCTCCAAAGATGGGTTCCCTACATCTCTGCAAACCAGAGTTACAGGGCTCCAAATTTGGTAAAATCCCCCATAGGCTTTCATTGGGCCTGCTGGGGGATTTTACCAATTTTGGAGCCCTGTAACTCTGGTTTGCAGAGATGTAGGGACCCCATCTTTGGAATCCAAGTCTAACAATATGTCTTCTACCTGCATGAGACATTTCGTGAAATTCAGACGTTGCTAACGGCCATGGCTGAGATTTATGTACGTCACCATCACTACCATTGAAATAGCCCAAATAAACAGGTTTTTGTGACCCTAGGCTATGACCTCTTTGGCCTAGGGGCCCGAAACTCACCAGTCATGTTCCCCCTAAGGGTCCCTACAATGCTAGAAAATTTGGTACTGCTGAGCCATTGCCCTTTGAAAAGATGTGAGATTTTGGAAAATGAAATAGGGAGGCAATGAAAGTCTATGGGGGATTTTACCAATTTTGGACCCCTGTAACTCTGGTTTGCAGAGATGTAGGGACCCCATCTTTGGAATCCAAGTCTAACAATATGTCTTCTACCTGCATGAGACATTTCGTGAAATTCAGACGTTGCTAACGGCCATAGCTGAGATTTATGTACGTCACCATCACTACCATTGAAATAGCCCAAATAAACAGGTTTTTGTGACCCTAGGCTATGACCTCTTTGGCCTAGGGGCCCAAAACTCACCAGTCATGTTCCCCCTAAGGGTCCCTACAATGCTAGAAAATTTGGTACTGCTGAGCCATTGCCCTTTGAAAAGATGTGAGATTTTGGAAAGTGAAATAGGGAGGCAATGAAAGTCTATGGGGGATTTTACCAATTTTGGACCCCTGTAACTCTGGTTTGCAGAGATGTAGGGACCCCATATTTGGAATCCAAGTCTAACAATATGTCTTCTACCTGCATGAGACATTTCGTGAAATTCAGACGTTGCTAACGGCCATGGCTGAGATTTATGTACGTCAGCATAACTACCATTGAAATTGCCCAAATAAACAGGTTTTTGTGACCCTAGGCTATGACCTCTTTGGCCTAGGGGCCCGAAACTCACCAGTCATGTTCCCCCTAAGGGTCCCTACAATGCTTGAAAATTTGCCACTGCTGAGCAATTGCCCTTTGAAAAGATGTGAGATTTTGGAACTGTAAATAGGAGGCCCAATGAAAGCCTATGGGGGATTTTACCAAATTTGGAGCCCTGTAACTCTGGTTTGCAGAGATGTAGGGAACCCATCTTTGGAGCCCAAGTCTAACAATATGTCTTCTACCTGCATGAGACATTTCTTGAGATTCAGACGTTGCTAACGGCCATTGCTGCGATTTATGTACGTCAGACTCGCCACCATTGAAATTGCCCAAATAAACAGGTTTTTGTGACCCTAGGCTATGACCTCTTCGGCCTAGGACTGCATTGAACGCGACCCACGCATTGTGCGCATTCTGGACAACACCAATTACTGTTTATTGTTTATTGAACCTCTCATCTGTATTACATTTATGACTGCATGGCGACAAAATGCAAATTGCTATCCGCACGCTTCTTGTCCTCATGCAAGGCCTGGGTTGTTGTGTCTCAAAGCGTGGCCTTTTCCTCCTGCGCCGCCCTCCTCCTGTTCCATCACGTGTGCTGCTGCTGGGTTAGCGTTACCGGTCCCTTTTCCTGGAACCTCTTATCTGTATTACATTTATGACTGCATGCTGACAAAAAAACATGTTACCTGTGCAAAGAAAACAGACATTTCCCGCATTTAAAAGACAGTTTTCCCTTTGAAACTTTAAAATCGATTTTCTCAAAAACTACAAGCTCTTTTTGCTATTTTTTTTTCCTCTTGTACCCACTCCCAAGGTGCACATACCCTGTAAATTTGGGGTATGTAGCATGTAAGGAGGCTTTACAAAGCACGAAAGTTCGGGTCCCCATTGACTTCCATTATGTTCGGAGTTCGGCTCGAACACCCGAACATCGCGGCCATGTTCGGCCTGTTCGGCCCGAACCCGAACATCTAGATGTTCGCCCAACACTACCCGAGAGTCATATCTGTGTTACTACTTACTGGAAGTAACAGCAACATCTATATATATAATAGAGTAAGTGCCTCAACCTTCAAGCAAGAAGAAGAAGTAGCGCCCTGCCCCCAGGGCCGGTCTAAGGAAGAAGAAGGGGCTGGTCCAAGCAAGAAGAAGAAGTAGTGCCATATCAAACCAAGGGCAAAGATGGATAATTTGCATATTCAGTAGCAGTGCATTGTGGGTAACCACAAATGTTCACTTATAGCTGAATTATTGCAGATTTGCTTCTGTTTTAAGAAGGCAAATTACATCAAGCTTTGCTTTTTTTTAGTAGGAGGGCTTTTTGGTTCCTTTTATCTCCCTATACATTCTTATTAGTTTGGGTCAGCCCGAGCTGCTTGGATACTCTGTTGTACTGGTCCAAGCCCTATCTCATACAGCAATATCAATCTTGTCCTGCATACAGCATATATTATCTCATACAGCCATATCAATTGGGTCTTGCAGCACTTTTGCATTTTGCAGAAGCGTTTCTGCCTCAAAGTAAAGTATAGGAAAAATGCAAACCACTCTGGAAAATGCTACATCAGAACTGTTTGCCAGGCGTTTTTGTTACAGAAGCTGTTCAGTAACAGCTTTTAGGGCCCATTCACACCTGAGCGGGAATCGCGCGATTCCCACTCATGGCAAACTGCTACACATTGTTGCAAATGGCAGTGTTCTCACTGCCGCGTTTGCGGTTAGCGATAACCGCAAACACGTTTCATGCAGCAGTTTGCCGGCAATTTGTGTTTAGCGATTGTGATTAGCGTGCAAAGCACGCTAATCGAGATCGCTCCAAAACCACCACAGTTTCCAGTGATTTTTCCGTGTTAATCACGGGAAAATCACTCCCGCAAAGGTTTGCGATTATAGGTGTGAACGGGCCCGTAACAATATGTGTAATCTGCTACCCGAAAACGCTCCTAAAACCGCTAGGCATGTTTAGAAAACGTCTCTAAACATGCCTAAAATTGCTCTGAAAATCTGTTTCAAAAAACGCTAGCATTTTGCAGATCTGCTAGCGTTTTTGGTGTGCACTGGGCCTGATAGTGGGTGTGTGAGTAGTAGTACACATTGCCAGCAATGACATTTGGTGTGTGAGTAGTAGTACACATTGCCAGCAGTGATATTTGGTGTGTGAGTAGTAGTACACATTGCCAGCAGTGATATTTGGTGTGTGAGTAGTAGTACACATTTCCAGCAGTGATATTTGGTGTGTGAGACAAGGAGTTATACCACATGGACTGTATAACCCCATACTCCCCTCCCCTATGGACTGTATGCCTATACCCCCCTCCCCTATGGACTATATACCCCATCCCCCCCATACCATCCCGTACATCCCCCCACGTTAATGTTCTATTTTGCTTTGGCAATGCTAAATGTATTTGGTCCTGCCAATAAAGCTTTTTTGGATTTGGATTTGGATTTGGATTTGGAGTTAACTTTGTAACCAAGAGCTGCTGCCTGTGGTGCCTGTAACCTGATCACTCAGTGAGCTCAGCTGGGAGGAGTTGCCTCTCTCACTCCATCCCTAACTCTTCACTGTGCTTCCTGTTTCTTCCACTGTGATCCGAATCGTTCACTGTGATGATCCGGATGATTGACTCACAAAAAGGATTCGGATCAAAGATCCAAATCGTTCATGATCCGGACAACACTAAGGGCTCTATTCATAAAACTTTACCGCAAGTTTTCCGCTCAAAACAGCGGACTTTCCCGACCATTTAGCAAAGTGGGCATTCATAAAAGCTGTTCCCGCATGAAAATCTACAATCCCCCAGCAGAGCGAGAAATTTCCGCCTTCTGCAGTGTTTTTCTAGATTTATCTAGAAAAAAGTAACAAAATGGCCATTCATAAAGATTAGAGGAAGCGGTATGTGGACGGGAAATACCGCTTCCTCTGATTTTGCGGATTACATACAAGTGAATGGGACAGACCTCCCAGAGAGAGCAGCGCACGGAGGGACTCTGCCGGCTTAAGTGTTTCCGCATGCCTTCCGACAGCTTACCGCCAGCCTTCAGCGGGAGATCTCCGCACTTGCATCGCAGCTGGCAAGATTTTTATGAATGACCACCCAGAAGTCTAAAATACCGCTGCAGTATTTTCCCTCCACAAGTTTTTCCCGACTCAAATGTTTTATGAATAGAGCCCTAATACACCAGCGGTTCTAGATGCTTGCTTGACTTACCAAGGGTGAAAAGGGATAATTTGCATATTTAGTAGCAGTGCATTGTGGGTAACCACAAATGTTCACTTATAGCTGAATTATTGCAGATTTCCTTCTGTTTTAAGAAGGCAAATTACACCAAGCTTTGTTTTTTTTAGTAGGAGGTCTTTTTGGTCCCTTTTATCACCCTATACATTCCGAGTGGTTTGGGTCACCCTGAGCTGCTTGGTTACTCTGTTCTACTGGTCCAAGCCCTATCTCATACAGCCATGTCAATCCCTGTCAAGTACTGATGAGGATCAAATGTCTGAAACAGACTGTCTACATGTGGGGTTGAAATGACTGCTTAAACTTTAAAGCTATATGCTTGCTATACACCAGTGGTTTTGGATGCTTGCTTGGCTTACCAAGTGTGAAATGGGGAAATTTGCATATTCGGTAGCAGTGCATTGTGGGTAATCACAAATGTTCACTTATAGCTGAATTATTGCAGATTTCCTTCTGTTTTCAAAAGGCAAATTACTCCAATACAGTGGGTAGCATTGCAGGAAGTGACGACAGTGGAACACACGCTGGAACGTGGAAGAGGTAAGTCATCCCCGCCCGCTGCCTCTTACTAATAGTGGCGGCCGCTGCTGAGCTTAAGCAGGACGGGGAGCGCACACGGGGGACCCAGGTTAGGGAGGGGGGTCCTGATGAGCTTAAGCTGCAGGGGGAGCGCACATGGGGGACCCAGGTGAGCGGGGGTCCGACCCCCCTCCCCGCCGCTGTGCCCAATACTCCCTTCCTGCCCTCTACCCCCTTATGTCGGCTAGTAGGAAATAAAGAATTTACTCTGGGACAAATGTATGTCTAATATGTATACAAACACATGTATTTTTTTTTTTTTTTTTACGATAGATGCCCCCCCCCCCCCCCAAAAGTTTGCACTAGCAAAGCAAGTTCTAAAAAACTAGAACCCAAAACCTACAAAAATGGAGTGCACTCAACTAAATGCAAGCAAATATACAAAAAGGTACAAAGTCTTGTAATTATGTGTATACAATCACCCACGCCGCTTTTAAAGTCAATGGAGTGTATTTGTATCATGAGGTTACAATCCAAAACAGTGTTATAATTTATCACCAAAATTAGATAATATGTTTCTCTCCCCCGTCCCCTCTAGCTGTTAGGAACATTTAGTAATTACAAATGTAAAGGTAAAATAACCCTACCCAGACCCTTATCTGTGCTTACAGCGGTTTACTGCACTATACCGGGCCATATACCGTTGAACATTGGAAGAGTGTCTTGCAAGGAGCCAAGGTTTGAATTTAGTTTAACAGTAATGAGGGGAGGATTGGCGGCTTTTAAGAAAAAACATGAAGCCCTCGTAGACTTGGCAGTGTTTCAGACCTGAGCTAATTATACTAGTCTCACTATTCTATATTTCATTTTTTTTGCTCTTCTGCAAGATGGAAACAACCTTCTTAAAGAAAATCTGTATTGAAAAAAACTCCCCTTGGGGGTACTCTCACCTCAGGTAGGGGAAGCCTCCGGATCCTATTGAGGCTTCCCCTGTCCTCCTCAGTCCCACAGCGGAGGCAAAAATCCTTCCGGAGCAGCGGTGATGTAAATATCTACCTACCGGGCTCCAGCGCAGGTGCAGTATCTGCTCTTCTGCGAAAATAGCCGATCTCTGTTGGCCCGCTCTACTGCGCAGGTGCAAGTCTCCTGCGCCTGCGCAGTAGAGCAGACCCGACGGAAATCGGCTATTTCCACCCATCTCCGTCAGAAGAGCTGCAACAGCTCCCCCGCTTGAGCCAGAAAAGGTAAATATTGCACAGGCCGACAAATTGTCACACAGGAGGACGGGGGAAGCCTCGATAGGGTCCAGAGGCTTCCCCCTACTGAGGTGAGTACCCCCAGGGGAACTTTTTTCAGTACAGGTTTTCTTTAAGACAGTTCACCAATGCATCTTCTTCTCTCCAGCAGTCCCATTCCATTCACGGTCTTCACTGTGCCACCAAGTGGCATGTCTGGCTTCTCAAACTTTAATTGTGAAAGTGGCTTTTGCCCATTCTCCTCGGGTCTTCTCAGCTCTCCTAGGAGCTCTTTAAACACTCACTTCTCCCTGTAGTATATATAAAGTACCATTTTAATTTATATGCTGCCAGCCCACAGGCCAAGGAATCTTTCTAAATGTTACATACAGAATAGGGAGCTCACACTTGACCTGAGTTTTACCATCCTTGTCTTCCTCAGCGTTCAAGATTGGCAAGTAGCAGAACATTAAAGACTTAACAAGAGTGGGTGGGGAGATCTGTTTAAGCAGAGCACTGAGACACCTTCGGGTGTAGTGTTTTCCTGGAAACCTGTGACTGATTACCTGAGAATTTACAGCCGGTTAATGGTACATGCTTTCCAGTCCATGGAACTCCTGCATTTTTTATTCAAGCAGACTAGAAGAAGAAAAAATAATGAAAATAAAATAATCAAAAAGTACATGCAGGAAAATTAAAAAATCTACATACCAAATGTACACACCTTATCATTTCTCGGTTTACAGAGTAACCCAGTGGTTGCAGAATATGATCAAGTGGTATGCAGCATGACCAAGCATCAGTTTGATGCGAAACGGCCATCACTACTTCATCTTAGTGCCCACCACTAGAGTTGGGCCGAACGGTTCGCCTGCGAACGGTTCCATGCGAACTTCAGTGGTTCGCGTTCGCGTCCCGCAGGCGAACCTTTGCGGAAGTTCGGTTCACCCCATAATGCACATGGAGGGTCAACTTTGACCCTCTACATCACAGTCAGCAGGCCCAGTGTAGCCAATTAGGCTACACTAGCCCCTGGAGCCCCACCCCCCCTTATATAAGGCAGGCAGCGGCGGCCATTACGGTCACTCGTGTGCTGCCTGCGTTAGTGAGAGTAGGGCGAGCTGCTGCAGACTGTATCTCAGGGAAAGATTAGTTAGGCTTAACTTGTTCCTGTCTGGCTGCATACCTGTTCTGTGAACCCACCACTGCATACCTGTGCTGTGAACCCACCACTGCATACCTGTGCTGTGAACCCACCACTGCATACCTGTGCTGTGAACCCACCACTGCATACCTGTGCTGTGAACCCACCACTGCATACCTGTTCAGTGAAAACACCACTGCATACCTGTGCTGTGAACCCACCACTGCATACCTGTTCAGTGAACCTGCCACTGCATACCTGTTCTGTTCAGTGGACCCGCCACTGTATACCTGTTCATTGAACCCACCACTGCATACCTGTGCTGTGAACCCACCACTGCATACCTGTTCTGTGAACCCACCACTGCATACCTGTGCTGTGAACCCACCACTGCATGCCTGTTCAGTGAACCCACCACTGCATACCTGTGCTGTGAACCCACCACTGCATACCTGTTCAGTGAACCTGCCACTGCATACCTGTTCTGTTCAGTGGACCCGCCACTGTATACCTGTTCATTGAACCCACCACTGCATACCTGTGCTGTGAACCCACCACTGCATACCTGTTCTGTGAACCCACCACTGCATACCTGTGCTGTGAACCCACCACTGCATACCTGTTCAGTGAACCTGCCACTGCATACCTGTTCTGTTCAGTGGACCCGCCACTGTATACCTGTTCATTGAACCCACCACTGCATACCTGTGCTGTGAACCCACCACTGCATACCTGTTCTGTGAACCCACCACTGCATACCTGTGCTGTGAACCCACCACTGCATACCTGTTCAGTGAACCTGCCACTGCATACCTGTTCTGTTCAGTGGACCCGCCACTGTATACCTGTTCATTGAACCCACCACTGCATACCTGTGCTGTGAACCCACCACTGCATACCTGTTCTGTGAACCCACCACTGCATACCTGTTCAGTGAACCCGCCACTGCATACCTGTTCTGTTCAGTGGACCCGCCACTGTATACCTGTTCAGTGAACCCACCACTGCATACCTGTGCTGTGAACCCACCACTGCATACCTGTTCTGTGAACCCACCACTGCATACCTGTTCAGTGAACCCACCACTGCATACCTGTTGTGTCCAGCAATAACCGGCGCCTAGATGAGTGTCTCGGGGGGCACACTCACGATAATAAGGTCGTTGCCTCATTGTGGTCAGACCAAATTTGATCAGCTGGACAGTCACTGTTCTGTCATTCAGCTACATCAGCCAGGCGACCATATGGGCTGTAAAGCCACCAAAACCTGCACTCTCGCCATGGTGCGCACCAGTCCAGCACGGCCGTCACTACACAAACAGCTGTTTGCGGTGCGTTACACGGTGAGTTTGGTGTGTCAGTGTGAAGCAGTACCTTAATTACACTACCTGATTGATGTATACACATGCAAGATGTTTGAAAGCACTTTAGGCCTGTCATTTAGCATTCAATGTGATTTCTGCCCTTAAAACGCTGCTTTGCGTCAAATCCAGATTTTTCCCCGGGACTTTTGGCATGTATCCCACTCCGCCATGCCCCGCTCCAGGTGTTAGACCCCTTGAAACATCTTTTCCATCACTTTTGTGGCCAGCATAATTTTTTTTTTCAAAGTTCGCATCCCCATTGAAGTCTACTGCGGTTCGCGAACTTTAACGCGAACCGAACCTTCCGCGGAAGTTCGCGAACCAGGTTCGCGAACCTAAAATCGGAGGTTTGGCCCAACTCTACCCACCACCCACCTCCTCCACTGATGACAGCGTGAACTTCTGAAATGTAAGCCACGTTTGGATGTTTTTTTGCAACTGAGATATGCACACAGATTGTGTGTTACTGCAACCTCACGCTGTTACTGTTACTTCGATACATTAAATTTAGGACGGAAGGTGCACGATTCGAGACTCTTGTCAAATATTTGGACTGTTTTCACTATCAATTATTATTATTATTTAGTATTTATATAGCGCCGACATATTACGCATCGCTGTACAGTGTATATATATCTTGTCACTAACTGTCCCTCAAAGGAACTCACAATCTAATCCCTACCATTGCCATATGTCTATATTATGTAGTGTAAGTACTGTAGTCTAGGCCCAATTTTTTTAGGGGGAGCCAATTAACGTATCCGTATGTTTTTGGGATGTGGGAGGAAACCGGAGTGCCCGGAGGAAACCCACGCAGACACGGAGAGAACATACAAACTCTTTGCAGATAGTGCCCTGGCTGGGATTCGAACCAGGGACCCAGTGCTGCAAGGGGAGAGAGCTAACCACTACGCCACCGTGCTGCCCACGGAGCACACGTCCTGTAACAGTTCAAGCATTAGTTGCTACACGCAGTCACAGTATGTGAATGCTAGTGCGATCCACCTAGCTTACGACAACATATAGGTGGTGCCACACTACCCTGCTTTTTATTTTTTCAACTATATTGAATATGATGAATGTCACAGGTATGAATGGTCAGTGAGTGGCAAATAATTCCAGGCTCATACAAATCTATGGTAGTTTCATGCAAGTCTATGCAGCTTGTAAATTAACCAACGAAAGGCAGCAGCTGATGTGTTTGATTGGTCCACTTCCAGTCTGCATACCTTTCCCTTTGGATACATTTGCCATAAAAGTCAACTGAGAATTATTAGCTGTTCACTGAACATTAGGGATGATCGGAATCTAATTATGATTACACAAAATTTTGCATCATTTTGCAATTCCAGCTATGCGTAGTTATAATTTGGGAATTCAATTGATTTTGCTTAATACATTTGTAATTTTTCGTAATTACGTGAAATTCCTCATAGTTTTTGTTGGACTTTTGCTGTCAATACAGTGCTGGGAAAACTATAGCTCTGTATTCTAGCTCACTGCTAGGCAGTCGGATTCCTCTTATCCCTCCCTGCAGAGTCGTGAGTGGCGATAAGTGTGGATCAACACTCACCTGATTGTTGCTGCCAGCGTCGCGTCTCCATGAACACAGGGGATCAAGTGACACATCTTCAGGACATGCCAGTGTATTACACACTGGCACGTCCTGATGGTGTGTCACGTGACTCTCTGTGGTCATGGAGACACGACGCTGGAAGTGGGCGATCAGGTGAGTGATAGCCCACGCTAATCGCCCGCTCGCTACTCCACTGAGGGATGGTGGAAGGAAAGTATTTTAAGAATGCAACCTGCAGTCGCATTCTGTGCTGCGGCTCGAGTAGCATACAGATTACCCAGGCATGGGTTAACAGCAAAGTCCCCATACATGCTATCATGACCAAAATTGCTACATATGTTAAAGAGACACTGAAGCGAAAAAATATATATATGATATAATGATTTGTATGTGTAGTAAAGCTAAGAAATAAAACTTTGTTTTAATTTTTTTTTCTCTCCAGAGGACAGGTCAATAGTTCACAAGTCTGCTCTGTCAAAACATTTAGAATACTGAGTAGTGTGTAAACTGCAAATATTAGAGAATGATGCAATAGTATAAAAAAACACTATATAACTGAAAATAAAAATATAAAAATATTTTCTTTGCTACTAATCTGCTAGTAATTATGCATACTACACAACCAATTCATTATTATATTTCGCTTCAGTGACTCTTTAAAGAGACTCTGTAACATCAAAAACATCCCCTGAGGGGTACTCACCTCGGGTGGGGGAAGGCTTGGGATCCTAATGAGGCTTCCCACGCCGTCCTCTGTCCCACGGGGGTCTCGCTGCAGCCCTCCGAACAGCCGGCGTCAGGCCCAAATGTCAATTCAATATTTACCTTTGCTGGCTCCAGCCGGGGCACTGTGGCTGCTTTAGGCTCCGAAGTAGACGGAAATACCCGATCTCAGTCGGGTCCGCTCTACTGCGCAGGCGCCGGAAACTTGCGCCTGCACAGTAGAGCAGACCCGACGGCGATCAGGTATTTCCACCTACTTCGGAGCCGACAGCCATCAGAGCGACTGCGCAGGAGTCGGGAAGGTAAATAATGACGTCATCTTGTACGGAGGGCCGCAGCAAGACCCCTGAGGGACGGAGGACGGCGTGGGAAGCCTCATTAGGATCCTGAGGCTTCCCCCACCCGAGGTGAGTACCCCCCAGGGGACGTTTTGACGTTACAGATTCTCTTTAAGGGGAAAGGTTGTGTACATGGAAAAAAGACACCTATAATAAAGGGTGCTGGTTATTGCCACTAGTAGAATATCGGTAAAATGCTTTAGTGAATTAGTCTACCAGTCTAATCTCATTAAAGGGGAACTTCAGCCTAAACAAACATACTGTCATTAAGTTACATTATTTATGTTAACTAAAATAGATAGGTAATCTCTTACCCACCCTGTTTTATAAGAACAGGCAAATGTTTGTGATTTCATGGGGGCAGCCATCTTTTTGGCTGAAAGGAGGTGACAGAGAGCATGAGACACAGTTTCAACTGTCCTGTACCGTGATCACCCCTTCCAGCTGTGCGCTAGGCTTCACATTTCAAATTCAACATTTAAAGAAAAAAATGTTTGAACCAAAACAGCAGATAAAGAACATCATTAGAAATCCCATCATGCTTTGCACAGCATCAGGGGAAAATGCCCAGGCAGTTTTCTTCTGTGCAGCTAAAAATGAGGCTTGGGTGAGAAAAACTAAGTTCTGATGCTGTGAAACTGTTACAGAAACACCAAGCCTTTTCAGTGCTGCTGAGCAGATTTTTAGTCTGGAGGTTCACTTTAAAGGCAGTAAATATCAGGCTTTAGATGCAAACACTGGAAGTCATGTGACTTAATTTGAACTATATATCTCACAAGCCTTTGCTGACTTCTGAGAGGGAAGGCATGGTCACTGGGGGATTGGTAGGGGTTGGGGGCAAGGGCAGAGAGTTTGTATAAATTTGTAAAGAGTCATACTTTCAGCTAGTTTCAGGTGTTTGCCTGCATTTTTTAAGGCAGCCCTAGTGATAATGTAGAGGGAGGTGGAAGAGGCTATCAATTCAATCATGCATTTTGCTGGATAAGAGCTTTATAAAAGAGACAACTCCTTTAATTGCATAGCCACAGAAAAGCAGCAACTGGGTGGGGCTACCTTATGTAGATCTCCCAGCATGCATCTTGATATGGAATAACAAATCAGCATAACCACCTGACCAATGGCACAGCTATTTTTCATTAAAAGCATGACCATACCAAGTAACAACTAGTGCTGCTACCTGCTACTTATACATCCAAAGTTCACTACTTAGATTAGGTTTGTTTTAACAAGGCATTAAAGTAATAATGAAAGGCTGAATTTCACACATATAGATGAGGAATGTGGTGCTTTAAGGATAACTGAAGCTAGAGGTATAAGGAGGCTGCTATATTCATTTCCTTTTAAAGGGGTTCTGTGGGGGTTGTGGAAGAGAAAATCGGACACTTACCTTGGGCTTCTATCAGCCCCGTGCAGCGGTAATGTCCCACGTCGTCCTCCTCCCATCTGCCGTTCTCCGCCGCCGGCCCCGATCTAAGTGGCATGGGATCCAACTGCGGCTGCGCTAGAGTGGCCGCGCACCCGCTCGCTTCCGCCTGCGTCATCGGAAGCTTACTGCGCAAGCGCAGTACAAGGCTCCGTTGTACTGCGCCTGCGCAGTAAGCCTCAGATGACGCGAGCGGAGGCACGGCAACGCGCATTATTCGTCTGTGTGTCAGACGAATAATAGCCCGGTGCCGGCTGCGGGGAACGGCGGACGGGAGCAGGACGTCGTGGGACATTACCTCTGCATGGGGCTGATAGAAGCCCAAGGTAAGTGTTCGTTTTTCTCTTCCACAACCCCCACAGAACCCCTTTAAGCAATACTTGTTGTCAGGCAGCCCTGCTGATGCTCTGTTTTTAATACTTTTAGACATAAATCCTGAACAAGCACGCAGTAGATAAAGTGTTACTTACATTATTATTGTCAGAGCTGACAGGATTGGCTGTATGCTTGTTTCTGGTGTGCTTCAGACACAACTGCAGCCATATACAGCAGCAGGGCTGCCAGGCAACTGGTATTGTTTAAAAGTAAATAAATATGGAAGTCTCCATATTCTTCTCACTTCAATTGTCCTTCCAACAAATCATACAGCCACTTTCCAGTTTTGAGGGGTTTGAGCTACCACTCCTGGGACTGAGAGAGACAGACAGCAGCTCTGAAAAAATATATCTATAGCAAATAAACAGCAGTGCTGAATGTTATGTCTCTCAAACACCACAGGAAAGATATTCCACTGCAATAACTTAATGGTATGGCCCACCAAAATACTGATCTCTCAGTGCTGGGGGATTTCTCAGTCTCACTCACCTTCCAGCTTCTCATGGATTCAGTAGCAAGATCTCCTTGCAGAGAGTCCTACCTCTAGATGTCCAAGGCATGGATATTATACTTAATATTTATAGCTTGAGGTTACTCCAGTTCAGCCATAATCAGATCTCCTAAATGAGATATCTGATAAAAAAGTTTATACAATCGGCATTGAGGGTCATGTGTTTTCTTCTACAGCTATCATCTCATTCTCCGATGAACAGGAAGAGGACTGACCAAGGAAAGATCATTATTACATTCTGCAATCCATTGATAATCCTGTTAAGTGTACAGTACGTAGATTCTCAAAGTGCTTTATTATTGAATACACAACACAATCTTCCAAGTATAACTGCTATGAAGACAGGGTTTGTTAATCATTAAACTGCTGCATGGTAAAAACCACACCTAGTAGTACGATAATGTGACATGACTAATCTACTATTCTGCAATAGTATAAGAGAGCAAAGAAGAAAAGGAGGAATCTAGAGAAGTAGGTGAGAAAAAGAGTATGACAAAAATAAGAACCTACACAAAGTGGTGGTTTATTATCAGTATAAATGTTTACATTCTGATGTATTCACTTATCTCTGGTTGCCAGTGGAATGAAATCACTGGTCAGCCTCAAGATCAAAATTGGACTATTCCTTTTTTTTCATATAATTTAGTTTATTGGAAGAAAAAGTAATTGTATCCACATAGAGAAAAAAAAAATACCATCAACAATAATATCATAGAGCAACCTTTTCTCCATTTTCTCCCACATTTCCGATAAACAAAAAATCCAAACAACAAATCAAACAAAAAACAACCCCACCACTCCTGCCCCTCCAATCATCTATATATTTAAAAAAAAAATCATATAACTTATCCACAGAACTGAGAAATCATCCCACCCCAATTTTTTCCTAAAGAGACTCCTCCCCTACACCTTCATCAAAATCTCATATTCAGAAGATATCTGAAACATAAACCATTTATTATCAAACATCTCCAGTCTATCCTGCTGAAGCACAATCTGGTTCTCTGAATCTTTCAATAAGTTTACTTTTCACTTAAGGGTTGGAGGAGCTTGACATCTCCACTAGGGATGGTCACTGCATTCCGCAGAATTATAAATTCCGCGATTCCGGCCGGAATTGGGTGATTCCGGTTCCGATGCGATGGAACGGAATGGCTATAGCCCTAAATCGGAATTTCCGCGGAACAATATGAAATTCCGCGGAATTTTACAGAATTCAAATTTTTTTCCCCCCGAACTGGTTTATGCCTAATAAGAAGAATTTCTACTTAATAGACTCCCTTCCTCCCTCCGGGCATGTAGCATTATAGTGTGTTGTGTTTGTGGTATAATGGTTAGAATAGCAGCCTACCGAGCATTAGACCTGGGTTCAATTCCCAGCCAATGTATGTAAGCTGGCTTTTGAAATCCTACAATTCCCTAAGCAAGCTCATTTTTCTCTTGTATATATCACAATGGTACATGCTAGGCTGGCTTTAGCATGTAGCATTGTTGTGTGTTGTGTTGGTGGTATAATGGTTAGGATAGCAGCCTACAGAGCGGTAGGCCTGGGTTCAATTCCTGGGCCTGGCCAATGTTCATATGACTTGTTACTTACAATGTTACCTCTCCCCCCCCCCCCCCCTCCCTAAAAAAAAAAACAGTTTTAGTACCTGTGAATTAGCTACTGCTGTGGTTGTTTTTTCCCGCTCATTTGACTTGTCACTGACGTGGACTGTCACTTAGTGCGATAACCTATAAGAGTTTTGTGCTTTGCTTAAATGTTTCTATTTATGGTTTTTGAATGGTGGTAATTGTAAACTGTTCTTCTCTTTTGTGGATCTTTGTCTGGTGCAGCACTTGCAGCTTACATTTTAAAATAAATTTAAATATTCATAATATCTGATTACATTTTTAAAATTCTACTTATATAAAAATAAATTTGAGAAACTCTGAAATTCTGGAGCACCAAGCCAGCTAGAGGGTCCCTCGCTCAGAAGGATGCAGCGTTTTCCTGCTATTGCACTCATCCCAATATCTGTCTTTGCTCATCTATATCTTGTGCATATTGCCTGCATCTTAGGCAGAGTCTTCAGCAGTAAGTATTATGCATTAGTTTACTTACTTCCGGTCACTCTCATCTCTCTCACCTCTCAGGTGTAGCCAGTTTACCTTGAGGTATTTCTAATTTGTAGAAAACACAATCCGGGCACTAATAAGCTGCAGTATAATCACTGTGCTTTTATTCCTTCCTCAATCATATACAGACAGTGACAATAAGAGCGACCTGACAGCCATTTCACGAGATACACTCGATGGTTCAGAGACTCTGAGGAAGCTAGTGCATCTCGTGAAACAGCTGTCAGGCTGCTCTTTTTGCCATTGTCTGTATGTGATTGAGGAAGGAATAAAAGCATGGTGATTGCATGGCAGCTTATTGGTGCCCGGATTCTGTTTTCTACAAATTGGACTTATGGATATGTTGCTGTCCGGAGACACAATAGGTCACTGCTGAATAACGTCAATTAGCTGACCAGTCAGCGTTTAGCGCTGACCTATCTACTGATTCTCCTTTACTTACCTTGAGGTATTACCTGATTGGACGGTCTGGTCTCCACTTTCCGCTACTGTAGCGTGCACTCTACATCCTGGTTACCATCCACTTACGACCCATGTGTCAGTATTAGCATTTTATATATTATAATAAGTTTTTTTTTTTTATTGTGAACACAAGATGGCGCAATTGAGCATTTTGTGCAAAAAAAACCTGTTCTCTATGTGGATGCTGTAAGATTTGTGTTCACCGGGGGAACATTTTGTTTTTATGCATTAATTCAGATTTATTTGAAAAGGAAGGAATATGAATAGAATTGTTGTGTATATTAAATCAATTAAATTAAATTTATATTAGGAATATATTGAAATTGATGGGAGTCCAGGATTATGTAAATAAGGCATTGGCTTTGTAATCAAATAGAGCATGTGACCTTAAGAAGACAGAGTAGGGAGGGGCTTTAGGATGTATAAGCCCAGCTCTGGGGGGCCCATGATCAGAAGAACCCTTGATAACCTGTAAAGGATGAAACCTGATGTAGGGATAGCCCTACATCAGCATCCGAGCACCAGAGTCACATATGGGCCCATATTTATTATTTATTTATTGTATTTATAAAGCGCCAACATATTACGCAGCGCTGGACATTAATTTAGGTTACAGACAATATTTAGGGGTGACATACAGCAATATGACAATACAGGAATACAAGAAAACCAGATCACACACCATAGTATGAGTACCAGGTAATGCTTAGTCAGTCACTGGAGGGGAGCATGGAGATTAGGCAAGTTAGGTTCACTCAGATGCATAGCATGGGTGCACAGTAATAGAGGTGCAAGATCAGGTAGGACACAAAAGGAGGAGGACCCTGCCCAAAGGCTTACAATCTAGAGGGAGAGGTAAGGACACGAATGGTAGGGGACCAGAGTTCAGCTGTAGGTTTAGAGCACTTGTGAGGGGTGGTAGGCCAGAGTGAAAAGGTGAGTTTTGAGGGCTTTCTTGAAGATGTTGAAGGAGGGGGCTGCCCTAATGGGCGGAGGTAGAGAGTTCCATAGTGTTGGAGCAGTTCTTGAGAAGTCCTGGAGGCGTGCATGGGACTGGGTGATGCGGGGGGCGGTTAGGCGAAGTTCATTGGAGGAGCGGAGTGAGCGGCTTGGTGTGTATATCTGAGTAAGATCAGAAATGTAGGTTGGACAGGTTTTGTGGACGGATTTGTAGGTCAGACACAGTATCTTGAATCTGATTCTGGACTGGATAGGAAGCCAGTGGAGGGATTCAAGGAGGGTATCCGCCGTGGTGGAGCGATGGGAGGAGTGGATAATTCTGGCTGCCACATTCATGATGGACTGCAGTGGGGCTGTTCGGGTCATAGGGAGACAAGACAGCAAGGCATTGCAGTAGTCAAGGCGGGAAATTATGAGGGCATGGATGAGGAGTTTGGTGGTGGCAGAGGTCAGGAAAGGGCGAATCTTACAGATGTTACGAAGGTGGAAGTTGCAGGACTGCAATTCACTTTTTCACCTGCGTTTTCTTCTAGTTGATATTTTCACAATTTGTAAATAAAATGCCTTTTAAACCCTTGCCGACCACTCCACACCGATTGACATGAACGTTGCAGCCAGACCCGTTTCTAGGGGCCGTGCAGCCGTGCGGCAGCCCTGAGCGCAGACAGCCAAAGGGCGCTGTGAACTCTCCCTCCCTCTCCCCAGGGGACTGCAAAGTAATTAGTTCAGGGAAGCACTGTATACAGCTACACTGACTGGCCAGGGGGGAAGGGGGGCAATCTCCCCCCAGGCCACCTTTCATTCAGTGATTTAGGGCAGGTCTGGTGTCTGGTGTATTTGGGTTTGTTGTAAGACAACATGAAACTTGAGGCTAGCTGATAAAAGTGCAATCAGAGGACAGGCAAGCTGGCAAATATACACAGCATGAATGATGCAGAGCTTGCCTGAAGGGTCTGTGGGCAAACATCTGTCTTGTCTCTCCCCATTGTTATTATGACTGCATGTGTGGGTAAGGTGTTATACAAGTTGAAAAGTTTTTGACAGTCCCTAGACTCCAGGAGGGCTGCTTTCTGACTTGTGTGAGAGACTGGCAGGGACAGGAGTCCTATGATAGGCAAGTAGCCTCTGTGTGATGTGCAATACAGATAAGCTCTCTGCTCCATATCAGGCTATTCTCAATTTCTCTCCACTCCTTCTCTCTCTGGGCTAGTGCACGCCAAAATCGCAATAGCAATCGCTAGCAATTTGTGAGTGTGATTTTGTGAAGCGATTTTCAGAGCTATTTTTTAATGAATTGCTCCAAAAAATGCTACACACTGCATTTTTTGGAGCAATTCATAAAAAAAAACCGCTCTGAAAATTGTCCTCTGATTGCACTTTTATCAGCTATCCTCAAGTTTCACATTGCCTTACAACAAACCCCAATACACCAGACACCAAACCTACCCTAAATCACTGAATGAAAGGTGGCCTGGGGGGAGATTGCCCCCCTGCCCAGTCCGCCCCTGAACTATACTGGATACCTATACTGGAGGCACCTACCTGGCTAATCTATACTGGGGGCAATTATACTGGGGCACCTATGCCTGGCTACCTATATTGGGGGGACCTATAGCCCACTACCTATACTGAGTGCAACTAGACCTAGCTAACCTATACTGCAGGCACCTATACCTGGCTCCGGCACGGGGGGGGGGGGCGCAATTTTTACACTCTCGCACTGGGTGCATTTTAGCCTAGAAACTGCCCTGGTTGCAGCAGCCCCAGGACCACTCCACGTCAATTGGCGTGAAGTCCTGGGGCGGGATTTTGCAGGAGATCACACGCGCCGACGCGCGCACATCTCTGTTCAGTCTGCCTGCGGTAGGAGACTGTTAAACAGCAAAACTGCTGTCTATTTGCTCCGTACAGCACTGCAATTTACGGCAGCGCTGTACTGGGGACAGGCGTGTGTCACGGCTGTCCACCTGGGCGGCAGGAAAGCAATCCGCTGTCACAGGCTGAAGCCTATGACAGCTGATGGGCTGGCAGGGAAAGGAAGGGACTGGGATAAAAAAAAAATAAAAAAAAGAGAAAATTTATTAGAAAAATAGAAAAGAAATAAACATATACAACAAAAATAAAATAAAAGCAAACAACCTGGGAGCTATCATAGC
Organism: Hyperolius riggenbachi; assembly: GCF_040937935.1. Classification (NCBI taxonomy): domain Eukaryota; kingdom Metazoa; phylum Chordata; class Amphibia; order Anura; family Hyperoliidae; genus Hyperolius; species Hyperolius riggenbachi. The sequence goes on along the minus strand of NC_090652.1, from coordinate 44,110,751 downwards.
CCACCAACAGAGTGCTCTGTAGGTGGGAAGAAAAAAGGGGGAAGGGGGATCACTTGTGTGCTGAGTTGTGCGGCCCTGCAGTGAGCCCTTAAAGCTGCAGTGGCCTTAATTGGCAAAAATAGCCTGGCCACTAGAGGGGTTTAAGACCGTGGTCCTTAAGTGGTTAAACCACCAAAAAGCAAGAAAATGCTCAAAATAATTTTGATGGTACTTGTTTGCTTACTTTTTGGTACTTCTTCCATTGTTAAAGTAGACCTGAACTTTTGCACAGGACAAAAGGAAAACATAGAGAAATGCACCCTCTATCTATTTAGAGATTTTAGCCTGTCCAATTCCCCATCATTTGTGTCTGATATCAAATTGTAATGTGATCCTCAGCTGTGTCACATGACTGCCTATGGCAGATAAGCAGATAAGCCCATTTGAAATCACAAGAAGTTAACAATATGTCCGCTTCCATGAATCAGGAAGTAGAAACAGTGCAGATTTATTTTAGGATTTGTAGCCGCTGTAACAAGTAAATGTTTTTTGTGTAAAGGTTATTATGCTGTTGTGTATCTTTTAGAGCAGAGAGGAAGTCTGAGTTCAGGTCCGCTTTAAGTGCTTAACAGTTATTTTAAATTGAAGATGAAAGAATATCTCCTTGGAGAAAACTCAGGAAAAAAAATGAATTACATATGGGCCATAAAGTGTAGAGAAACCAAGAGCCCAATATAATGTAGTATGTTAAGCATAAATTAAGTAAAGGTTATTGTGAGAAAATTATACTCACAAACGTGGGTTACCACAAAGGCAACCACTGTATAGGCAGGTGAGGAGATTAGACCTGTCCTCACTCAGGGATAAGAAGTCGCTCTCTGTAGATGAGAAAAAGGGGTAACACCCCTTCACCAGGGGTGGACACGGTATAGCAGTAGGAGAACAGAGACTGGATGTGAAGTGGATGAAAACTTTAAAATTTGCTGGAAGGAAGTGGTGGACTTACCTCCATAAAGCAGACACGAAAGACTGTCTGAATAGTAGCAATCACATTTATTAACTAGTACCCCAAAACAGTGCAATGCGTTTCGCAGGCCCAGCCCGCTTCATCAGGCAATAAACGTGGGGACAAAACCGAATTTCGGCAATAGCAGGTGTAGCGCCTCAGTCAACTGAATAAACATTTTATGGAGGTAACATACTATTGAGTCCCATTCTATTGCATGCTTCATTGATGGAGTGTCCTCAGAGGAAGTCCTGCTTGCCATCAGCCATTAAGGTCAGAGAGGCCGAGATAAGAGCATTTTATGACATTGTGTTCTGTCAATATTTCTGTTGAGTGATCACTGACATGGTGTGTGGTGGTAGTGTGTGCCGATTATTGGATCAAGAGTTTACAGCAAGAGAAGACTGTGGCTATGCAAGCACCAGACTATATACAAAGGATGTGCTTATACTAAGAGGAGTCCATGTAAATACAACAATCAGACAACAATCACAATCATTTTCATGTTTGGCCCACCTCCAGAAAGCAGTGAATTGTATATTGGCATTTCTTAATACCAGAAGTGGGCCTTTTGAGATTGAAAAAAATGACATTTAACTGGTTAGCTCTATAATAAAGAGGGTTGTATAAAGCAATTATCATCATCATTAGAAATGAGTGAGCAAGAATATAAAATGTAATCTCACAGGGAATTGAACCTTTCTTTACTTACTTAACATTTTCAGGAGAAAGGCCTGGTGATTCATCACCATCCGTTCATAATTTGAACAAATGAGCATGGGCAAAAGCAAGGTGTGGAAATGGCGACAAATTTCTTGCATCTTCATTACATGTGCTAGATTGTGTCACCACATCCAGACCACCCAGCTAGTTTTGTCATTATGACTCATCAGGAGCTCCTGATGAGTCTTAACTCCAACAGGACCACCTCACACCAATTGGCATGAACGCGGTGGCTCCCCCAGGACCACGTACCACCAATTGGCGTTAAAGGACTTACGAGGCCAAATGCGTTAAATAAGTGAAGTACCTGCAAGATGTCTAAATGCACGGAGGACGCCGTCCGCGCCCTCCGTGCACTTCCGCCGGGTCCCCCTCCTGAAAGCGCCCCCCGTGCCGCTGGCGACCCTACGGGCCGGGTCGGGCTCTCCTGCCACTCCCAAGATGGCCGCCGGAGCTGGCCGCGGCTGCGCAGTCCGCATTGCCGCGAGTGCGGCTGCACAGCTCTAGGGCCAACCCCTCCGAACCACGCACTGTAGCGTGGATCGGAGGGGTTGGCCCTAGAGCTGTGCAGCCGCACTCGCGGCAATGTGGACTGCGCAGCCGCGGCCAGCTCCGGCGGCCATCTTGGGAGCAGCAGGAGAGCCCGACCCGGCCCGTGGGGTCGCCAGCGGCACGGGGGGCGCTTTCAGGAGGGGGACCCGGCGGAAGTGCACGGAGGGCGCGGACGGTGTCCTCCATGCATTTAGACATCTTGCAGGTACTTCCCTTATTTAACGCATTTGGCCTCGTAAGTCCTTTAAGTCCTGATGGCTTGTTTTGCAGGAGATTGCGCATGCTGATGTGCACGCTTCAGCGCTCAAATGACGGAACTTCGCTGTGTCATCAGTCTCCCAGTGGCCAGCAAAACATGCTACATGCAAAGGGCCATCCCGCGTATTACACGGGGTGACGCAGCTTCCTCAGGTGGCAGAAGTGTGGGGACAGTGCAAGGCAGAAAGAGGAAAAGAAGAGTGAGCCTGGCATGCTGCCGCTCACCTTACCGCCACTTGTCTGGAAGCACATGGCACCCCGGTGGCAGACCCATGTATGTGTCGCCACGTCCTCTGCTCGCTTGGTGAGTCGTGGGTGGCGCATCCTCACAAGTTTGCCTCAGGCGGCAAAAAGTTTAGAGCCAGCCCTGTACATGCTGAATTTTTCTGCAATTTTAGAGCGATCGTGATTACAATGCAAAAAGTGCTAATGGACATCGCTCAAACACACATTTTTTGAATTTTGCCTGATTTTTGCAGCTATGAGTTAAATAAAGAGGGCAAAAATAAGATAATCTGTAGTAGGATTGCATCTTCCCATAGTTATTAATATGAAAGCAGTTTTTCTGATTAGCAAGGGAGAGTTTAACCACAGTTCTCAGGTGGTAAAGTAAAGTTTCCAAAGTGTACCAAAAAATGTACCTTCAAATCCCATATTTGGTAGTGTGGGTAAGAGTAAGGACCTATTCAGCCTGTCAAAGGCCTTTTCAGCATCTAGCCCTAAAAGGAGTGTTTGTGACTTGGTATAGTTAACACCATCGATAATTATCTTTCCTGTATTGCATATCTATAATCCATATGCATGAAGGTGCGGAGATGGCACACCATCTGTGTAGCTGGGTGCTTGATGCTGTGATACAGGCTATATCACTTGGAATAGTAGATAAGAGAATTCCATCAACATGCCCAATTAATGGTCATTGCACATTTTTATCCTGCTCGAAAGCCACAATAAATCTTAATTGATTGAGTGTGGTTTTTCGAGCACAATAAAAATATGCAATGACCATTAATCTATATTTCTTATCTATATCTACAATCCAGCTAATCTTGATGAACTAAAGTGGGAAGTATGGGGGCTGAAGAACATGTACTTTGCAAAAAAGCTTTGAATTGACATTTGGCATTTCAAAAATCTAGGGGCCGTATGCAATTTACTTTTTCTTCTTAGTTTTCTCTAAGTTCATACGTTCACATCTTGTCAATAAAATGCCTTTCAAGTCTCCAGCAAGCAAAAACATACACAAAATCATTTGACAGTTCTTTTACTACTACTTTTGGTACTTTTTAAGTTGTGAAATGCTGAAAAGTTAATCTAAAGAGAAGATGAAAAATTATCACCAAGGAGAAAACTTGGGTGAAAAGGTGAATTGCATATGGACCTAAAAATTTCAAGTCGACTGGTCCTTACATTCCTACGGCCCTGAAAGTCCTTGGCCAAAATGCAATTCACTTCTTCTTTTCAACACTTTTCAGTTAAAAAAGTACTAAAAAGTAGATGAAAAAACACTATCAAAATTATTTTAAAGGGACTCCGAGCAGTGCAGAAACTATGGAAAGATGCATATCATTTTAAAGCTCTCTTTCTCCTCTTTCAAATGATATATAAACCGCTGCCCTACGCCTTTTAGTTTTCGCTATTTTCGCGATTGAAATTGCAGCGACTGCGATTTCAATCACGAAAATAAAGAAAACTAAAAGGCGTAGGGCAATGATTTAGGTGTCGCCAGAAAGAGGAGAAAGAGAGCTTTAAAATGATATCCATCTTGCCATAGTTACATTGTATTACACAGGCCAACTTTTTCTGCTGAATGGAGCTGCTGGCACTGGGGAAAGTGTCGTCCTGTGTAATACAATGTAACTATGGAAAGATGGATATCGTTTTAAAGTTCTCTTTCTCCTCTTTCTGGCGACACCTAAATCGTTGCTCTACGCCTTTTAGTTTTCTTTATTTTCGCGTTTGAAATCGCGGCCGCTGCAATTTCAATCGCGAAAATAGCGAAAACTAAAAGACGTAGGGCAGCGGTTTATATATCATTGGAAAGAGGAGTAAGAGAGCTTTAAAATGATATGCATCTTTCCATAGTTTCTGCACTGCTCGGAGTCCCTTTAAGTATTGTTTCGCTTGCTGGTGGTTTAACCACTTGAGGACCTAGGGCTTTCTACCCCTTAAGGACCGGCCACTTTTTTTCCATTCAGACCACTGCAGCTTTCACGGTTTATTGCTCGCTCATACAACCTACCACCTAAATGAATTTTGGCTCCTTTTCTTGTCACTAATAAAGCTTTCTTTTGGTGCTATTTGATTGCTCCTGCGATTTTTACTTTTTATTATATTCATCAAAAAAGACATGAATTTTGGCAAAAAAATGATTTTTTTAACTTTCTGTGCTGACATTTTTCAAATAAAGTAAAATTTCTGTATACATGCAGCGCGAAAAATGTGGACAAACATGTTTTTGATTAAAAAAAAAACCCATTCAGTGTATATTTATTGGTTTGGGTAAAAGTTATAGCGTTTACAAACTATGGTGCAAAAAGTGAATTTTCCGATTTTCAAGCACCTCTGACTTTTCTGACCCCCTGTCATGTTTCATGAGGGGCTAGAATTCCAGGATAGTATAAATACCCCCCAAATGACCCCATTTTGGAAAGAAGACATCCCAAAGTATTCACTGAGAGGCATGGTGAGTTCATAGAAGATATTATTTTTTGTCACAAGTAAGCGGAAAATGACACTTTGTGAGAAAAAAAAAAAAAAAAAAGTTTCCATTTCTTCTAACTTGCGACAAAAAAAAATGAAATCTGCCACGGACTCACCATGCCCCTCTCTGAATACCTTGAAGGGTCTACTTTCCAAAATGGGGTCATTTGTGGGGTGTGTTTACTGTCCTGACATTTTGGGGGGTGCTAAATTGTAAGCACCCCTGTAAAGCCTAAAGGTGCTCATTGGACTTTGGACCCCTTAGCGCAGTTAGGCTGCAAAAAAGTGCCACACATGTGGTATTGCCATACTCAGGAGAAGTAGTATAATGTGTTTTGGGGTGTATTTTTACACATACCCATGCTGGGTGGGAGAAATATCTCTGTAAATGACAATTTGTTAATTTTTTTTACACACAATTGTCCATTTACAGAGATCTTTCTCCCACTCAGCATGGGTATGTGTAAAAATACACCACAAAACACATTATACTACTTCTCCTGAGTACGGCGATACCATATGTGTGGCACTTTTTTGCACCCTAACTGCGCTAAAGGGCCCAAAGTCCAATGAGTATCTTTAGGATTTCACAGGTCATTTTGAGAAATTTCGTTTCAAGACTACTCCTCACGGTTTAGGGCCCCTAAAATGCCAGGGCAGTATAGGAACCCCACAAATGACCCCATTTTAGAAAGAAGACACCCCAAGGTATTCCGTTAGGAGTATGGTGAGTTCATAGAAGATTTTATTTTTTGTCAAAAGTTAGCGGAAAATGACACTTTGTGAAAAAACACAATTAAAATCAATTCCCGCTAACTTGTGACAAAAAATAAAATCTTCTATGAACTCGCCATACTACTAACGGAATACCTTGGGGTGTCTTCTTTCTAAAATGGGGTCATTTGTGGGGTTCCTATACTGCCCTGGCATTTAAGGGGCCCTAAACCGTGAGGAGTAGTCTTGAAACGAAATTTCTCAAAATGACCTGTGAAATCCTAAAGGTACTCATTGGACTTTGGGCCCTTTAGCGCAGTTAGGGTGCAAAAAAGTGCCACACATGTGGTATCGCCGTACTCGGGAGAAGTAGTACAATGTGTTTTGGGGTGTATTTTTACACATACCCATGCTGGGTGGGAGAAATAACTCTGTAAATGGACAATTGTGTGTAAAAAAATCAAAAGATTGTCATTTACAGAGGTATTTCTCCCACCCAGCATGAGTATGTGTAAAAATACACCCCAAAACACATTATACTACTTCTCCCGAGTACGGCAATACCACATGTGTGGCACTTTTTTGCACCCTAACTGCGCTAAAGGGCCCAAAGTCCAATGAGTACCTTTAGGATTTCACAGGTCATTTTTGTTTCAAAACTACTCCTCACGGTTTAGGGCCCCTAAAATGCCAGGGCAGTATAGGAACCCCACTAATGACCCCATTTTACAAAGAAGACACCCCAAGGTATTCCGTTAGGAGTATGGTGAGTTCATAGAAGATTTTATTTTTTGCCACAAGTTAGCGGAAATTGATTTGAATTGTTTTTCTTCACAAAGTGTCATATTCCGCTAACTTGTGACAAAAAATAAAATCTTCTATGAACTCACCATACTCCTAACGGAATACCTTTGGGTGTATCCTTTCTAGAATGGGGTCATTTGTGGGGTTCCTATACTGCCCTGGCATTTTAGGGGCCCTAAACCGCGAGGAGTAGTCTTGAAACTAAATGTCGCAAAATGACCTGTGAAATCCTAAAGGTACTCATTGGACTTTGGGCCCCTTAGCGCACTTAGGGTGTAAAAAAGTGCCACACGTGTGGTACCGCCGTACTCAGGAGAAGTAGTATAATGTGTTTTGGGGTGTATTTTTACACATACCCATGCTGGGTGGTAGAAATATCTCTGTACATGACAATTGTTTGATTTTTTTTACACACAATTGTCCATTTACAGAGAGATTTCTCCCACCCAGCATGAGTATGTGTAAAAATACACCCCAAAACACATTATACTACTTCTCCTGAGTACGGCGATACCACATGTGTGACACTTTTTTTGCAGCCTAGGTGCGCTAAGGGGCCCAACGTCCTATTCACAGGTCATTTTGAGGCATTTGTTTTCTAGACTACTCCTCACGGTTTAGGGCCCCTAAAATGCCAGGGCAGTATAGGAACCCCACAAGTGACCCCATTTTAGAAAGAAGACACCCCAAGGTATTCCATTAGGTGTATGGCGAGGTCATCGAAGATTTTATTTTTAGTCACAAGTTAGTGAAAAATGACACTTTGTGAAAAAAACCCAATAAAAATCAATTTCCGCTAACTTTTGACAAAAAATAAAATCTTCTATGAACTCGTCATACACCTAACAGAATACCTTGGGGTGTCTTTTTTCTAAAATGGGGTCACTTGTGGGGTTCCTATACCGCCCTGGCATTTTACGGGCCCAAAACCGTGAGTAGTCTGGAAACCAAATGTCTCAAAATGACTGTTCAGGGGTATAAGCATCTTCAAATTTTGATGACAGGTGGTCTATGAGGGGCCGAATTTTGTGGAACCGGTCATAAGCAGGGTGGCCTTTTAGATGACAGGTTGTATTGGGCCTGATCTGATGGATAGGAGTGCTAGGGGGGTGACAGGAGGTGATTGATGGGTGTCTCAGAGGGTGATTAGAGGGGAAAATAGATGCACTCAATGCACTGGGGAGGTGATCAGAAGGGGGTCTGAGGGGGATCTGAGGGTTTGGCCGAGTGATCAGGAGCCCACACGGGGCAAATTAGGGCCTGATCTGATGGGTAGGTGTGCTAGGGGGTGACAGGTAGTGACAGGAGGTGATTGATGGGTGTCTCAAGGTGTGATTAGTGGGGGGAATAGATGCAAGTAATGCAATGGCGAGGTGATCAGGGCTGGGGTCTGAGGGTGTGGGCGGGTGATTGGGTGCCCTAGGGGCAGATGGGGGTCTAATCTGATGGGTAGCAGTGACAGGGGGTGATTGATGGGTAATTAGTGGGTGTTTAGAGGAGAGAACAGATGCAATGCACTTGGGAGGTGATCTGACTGTGGGTCTGCAGGCGATCGGATGGTGTGGGTGGGTGATCAGATTGCCCGCAAGGGGCAGGTTAGGGGCTGATTGATGGGTGGCAGTGACAGGGGGTGACAGGGGGTGATTGATGGGTGATAGGTGATTGGCAGGTGATTGACAGGTGATCAGTGGGTTATTACAGGGAAGAACAGATGTAATTAATGTACTGGCGAATTGATAAGGGGGGGTCAGAGGGCAATCTGAGCGTGTTGGCGGGTGATTGGGTGCCCGCAAGGGGCAGATTAGGGTCTGATCTGATAGGTAAAAGTGACAGGTGGTGATAGGGGGTGATTGATGGGTAATTAGTGGGTGTTTAGAGGAGAGAATAGATGCAATAGGGCAATCTGAGCTGTGGGCGATCAGTGGGCGGGGGGGGGCAGATCAGTGTGTTTGGGTGCAGACTAGGGTGGCTGCAGCCTGCCCTGGTGGTCCCTCCGACACTGGGACCACCAGGGCAGGAGGCAGCCTGTATAATACACTTTGTATACATTACAAAGTGTATTATACACTTTGTAGCGGCGATCGCGGGGTTAACATCCCGCCGGCGCTTCCGTATGGCCGGCGGGATGTTACGGCGGGTGGGCGGAGCCAGTTGCCGGGGGAAGCGCGCGTCATCAATGACGCGATCGCTCCCGCGGCATAGGAAAAGGACGCAACGCCCTAAGGCGTATTGCGGTCCTTAAGGCATCCACTTTGCCGCCGCCCATGGGCTGTGGGCGGTCGGCAAGTGGTTAAAAGGCATTTTATTGACAATTGTGAAAAATATTGAGAAAAAGCCTTTTTATCTCCATTTGGGATAACTACAAAGACCCATATGCAATTGTAATGCCTGAACACTAGATACTTTGAATATAGAGATATCGGGAAGTCGGGGATAGCCAAAGGTCATACACATATCAGAAATTGAGGTACCGAGGATAAGGCAGAGATAAAGTCGTTTAACAGGCCGAGATCATAACTAGCATCAGATGACTGCAGTACAAGAAGGATGAGATAAATTCAAAGTGAGGGGCAAGTTGGGTCATACACAGAATAATATATCAGAGGAATTAGGTAGGTAACAGATATTAAAAAATACAAATAAAATACTGATCTAACTAGAGTACATATATATCGGCAGTGTCTGCATATATATATAGCTCTGCAAGCTAGCTGACTAGGCACAGCAGTAAGGCAAAGTCCAGCGCTAAGCGAACTGATAGCTATAATGGACACTGGACAACTGACAAGTCAGGACTTAAGTACCGAGGTAAGTACGGAACCACACCCCCGGAATTTCCAGCCAATCAGCAGCGCTCCTGCAGAATTCAGTGTCAGCTGACTACTACACCAGCTGACACACCTCACACCCACCTCCTTAGCCTATAAAGGCTACTCTGAATCGTGTGTGCCTGCCTAGAGACATGGCTGGAACCGCCATGCTGACTCACATTTACAGCGGAGCCGGGGATGCCGCCAGATGGAGATGAAGTAAGCGGCTTCCGCCGCTGCCCGATAACGCCAGGGGAGCTACTGGCAGCAGCTTCAGATAAGTTTGTAACATCAATTCAGTTTTTCTTCTGAGATATCTCCTAGGAGATAATTTTCATCTTGTCTTTAAAATACATTTTCAGCATTTTACAATTGGAAAAGGTACACAAAAGTTAGGGGGAACGTACTGTCAACATTATTATGAGTATTATTTTGCTTGATGGTGGTTTAATCACGTCTCCTCCCCCAGGATGAGTAACTACATCCCTGCTTTTCCCCATATCTTCTTGCAGGAGCGTAGCTACTATGTCCCTCCCCACCATGCACTCGCCCCCTCCGTGCTCTTGCGCTCGTTACCAACGCTGATCGTTAGCTGGGAGATCAATGAATGGGAACACACTTCCCATTCATTGATCTAAGTCTCACTGTGAATGAACGCTGCCATCAATGAAATTCATAAAAGCTGATACTTACAATACTTACACGTCAATGCATTGCTTCCTGTTTGCATATTAATACTACGCATAAAGAAGTAATGTCTGAGGACATCTTGTGGCCAAATAGTAAAATTACATCTACAAAATTTTTTTTAGACTAACAGACTTGTTTTTTTCATTTAAAATTCACCCCTAACCTCCCACATTCCCAATAGTTACCCAATTTAAAAAATAAATAAATAAATAAAAATATACAACAGGGACAGGGACTGAACTTTTTTTAATGTGGATGTCAAGAGGGTATATTACTGTTACTTTGTAAATTATGGACTTGTAATAAGTGATAGACGCAAAACTGAAAAAAAATTGCACCTTTATTTCCAAATAAAATATTGGTACCATACATTGTACTAGGGAATTGTAACGATTGTGGAATCGTCTCCGTGGTCAGCGCACCAGACGTGCGCTGACGCGGCGGATTTCCTCCACAAGCGTTATTATTGAGGACACCCAGGCTAGGAGCTATGCACCCGCAGAGGGCAATTCCCACCGGCAGATGGCGCTGTGGAGTGCAGACGAACACAGCCGCTGCACAGCCACAGATGCCAAATGGGAATTGTACAGATCCGGGACAAGGTACAATCAGGCAGGGCTGGATAGCCCACAGGGAGCAGAGCAAAGGGACAGAACCAATGTGTGCCCACCAAACTAGTCGCCACCCAGCAACGGCGAACACACAACGGCGGAAACGAAGTAGGAAACGCAATCGCAAGAATGGCGATTGCCAATAGCGACACAAGACCGAGCAGGACAGAGCACAAGGGTAGCAAAGGCACAGCAAATCATACAAAGAGAAAGACAAAGAAAATAACAAACGCTAGCTGAACGCGAACACAGCACTCATTCGCAACAGTGCACGCGTTCGTGCGCGGTCTCCGCGTGTTACGCACAACAGAGACAAGCACGCCTAACTAACCAAAGAAAGACAAACACGAAACAGAGAACGCGAGCGCTTGCTTAACGGTTACCTCACCGAGCCTACAGCAAGCGTTCGAATCAGACAAGACAGACAAACGTGAAACAGGAACTTGGCAGAAAGGATCCACCGCTCTTCCGTCAGAGCAAGTGTGATCCAAGCAGAAACACAGATCAGAAAGATCCACAGCTGCTACCGCTAGCGGTTAGTGCGATCCAGGAAGACAGATCAGAAGGATCCACAGCACTAGCGCAAGGCGAGTGCGATCCAGGGAAGTCAGATCAGAAGGATCCACAGCACTAGCGCAAGGTGAGTGCGATCCAGGTAGACAATAACAGAACAGAAGGGCCTACCAGTAGCAACCGCTGCTCTGGTTAGCACCCCACAGACAGACAGAACAGGCAATACAAATAATACAATCCTAACTAGACTAGGGAATCTACCTAGCGCAGTCCCATTAATTACTCTAAACTAATCTTCAACAAGAAGTAGCATGGCTGACACTCTCTAGGAGTGTTTACTACAAACCCTGAAGGAATGACCAGCAAAGGACTGCGGGTAATCCCAACCTTTATACTGCCAGTCATCACAGGAGGCAGGTAGGGGATTTGCATAACGAATGTATGCAAATTCCTCAGCAGCAAGCTGCAGAACTGACAAAAGGTCTCTCTTAAAGAGACCTGCAGAATGCAGACGTGAACAGTGGTCAAAAAGCTGCCTGTCTGCACAGGCAGCTGAGCAGATTCTCACAGTACCCCCCCTTCTAGGGTCGAATTCCAGACGACCCTCAAAACTGATATCTCCAAACCACTCTAACAGGTCGGGACAGCCAGACAAGGTCCAATTCCAGAGTCAGTCCACCCGAAACCGACCTCATCAGAAACAGAAGCCACCGAAACATGCCCATCAGCACTACAAGTCTCAGCGTAACACCCATCAGGACTGTGGATACCAGGGAAGAAGCCATCGACACCCTCCAGACAATACCCACCACCTTCCAAGGAGCGTCCGAAGACACCATACCTGCCACAATACCTGTTCGAAGTGTCTCTTTCAAGACAAAAGCCACTGTTGATCCTATCCAGGGAATCAAGCAAAAACTCTCCCGGAATCTCCCAAAACCCTTTGGAGCTCTGCAGAGATCCCAAGAGGCCAGAACGCTCACCATGGAGAACCGCCAAGAACCCCTATGGAACCAATGATTATTCTGGATTCAGAATTATCCAGACACCCATCAAGATCAGGACTTTCCGGGACCACTTCTGGGCATGCGACCAGGCAGGCCATATCAGAGCATGTCTCCACTGAGGAAGCATCTGAGTATGCTGGTAGCCGAGGCACACTTGGGCTTTCTGGGTCACAGAGCACATTGGGGTACACCAGCACAGGACAAAACCTCAGGACATGTTGGGGAACTGCCAACCTCAGAGTCCGACACGAGGAAACCAAAACCAGGACCGGGCAGAGAATCATCACGAGCAATGGTCTCAAGCACTGGACTTTCAAAAGAAGACTCAGACTCAAATTCAGAAATTTCTGTGACTGCAATATCATCATTGACTACATATGAGTGAAGCTCCACCAGAGCTGCAAAGGTAGTCAGCACAACAGCAATGCCTACTGAAGTGGGCAACACCTCAGAAGGACTTGGGCAGCAGGAGACATCTCCTACAAGTTTTGCTCCCTTTGGGAGAAACTTGGAGACCTCCAGAACATCATTTTTCAAGTTTTCTGAGAAGAATTCTGAACTATCCATGTTACAGGGCAAAACTGGAACTTTATCTTGTGGACAGGGCAGATGTCCCAGGGAAGGTTCCGCCATAAACTGAGACTGAATTTCATAATCATGAGGGGAATGTACAGGCATATTCACTGGACCACACACTGACTCCCTAACTTTAATCTCACTGTACCCAGAACTCTGCGTAGCAGTCAAACTAGCTTGCAATTCCAAAACTGCAGAAAAACAGGTGAAAATAGCAGCAATACCTAGACGAGCCTCTAGGGACACTGCAGGAGATATTTTACAAGGCAATATTGACTCATCCAGAGTACAGGGTGGAGAGTCAGAACTTTCTTCAAAGCAAGAAAGGGGTTCCCAAATGTCAGTGTGATTGGACATCATATTGTTATTCATGGTACAGGGCAGGCTCAGAGAAACCTTCTCTGAACCCAGCAAAGATGCTTCAGAGTCAGATTTGTAAAACCAAAGTGCTGTCTCACTCTTAGTCTCGGCTAACGATGTCGAATCCGAGGAGACAGAACGCAAAATTTGCGGATCCAAGATCGCTTTCGTTTGCGAAACTGATGCTTCCATAGCGCAAACCTCCGCGATCTGCGTAGCAGACTGCAAGGCACCTAGGACAGAAACACTGGAGCAACTGTCATTAGGCAACAGGCCTTCACAGGTGTGAACAGAATAAGACATAGATTCATTTGCAAAAGAAGTGGCGACAACAACAGAAGAAACTTTATTAGACACATCCATAATTTTCTTAAAGTTGCATAACTTAGGAATTTTCCCCATAGCAGGTTCATAAATGGACGATCTCAGAGAACCTGAGGGAAAAGATCTGTCTTTCTTAGACAAAGGACCACACAGACCTTTTGCAGCCATACGTGCGGTGGCGACATCAGACCGCACTGATTCAACTTCCACACAAGCAACTGCTCTGAACGACTTGCACTCAGGCTTCAAACACTCAGTTGCTTTGGGAAAGGAAATGCATTCAAGACTCACTTTCTTTAAATCCAGAGGATTGGAACAATCGTCCGTTGACAATGTGTTTTTACAAGAATTAGCAGATTGAAGCGCATGTAGTTCATCCAAAATCATTCTCCACACGTCACACAGCGGAGTCACAAAGTCAGAGATACATTCACCAGTCTTGATTAAAGTGCACGCAGACTCAATGCACGCATACAAAACTGCTTCATTTTTAGAAAGGTAATGATTGCAAAACGATCTCCAATCACCTTCCAATTCATAGACCAGGAGCTCGATCTCCCATTTCTCAAACGGGGGTTCCCATGCACACTTAACAAAGGATGAACAATCATAGTGCGCACAGTCTACAGATGGAACTGGAGCAGGAACAGAACGGGAAACTTTTACCTCTTTATTGAGATCAATTGATTGGTGTGTGTGTAATTCATCCAAAATGTTCTGCCATGCAAACATCACCAGATCCACAACACACTCGTCACATTCATCAGAATCAATCAAAAGGTACATAGAGTCAAGACAATCGTTCAGGACATCCGCGCTTTTTGCGATATAAAAATCGCAAAAGGTTTTCCAATGAAAATCAAATTCTTCCACCAAGGCCCCGATTTCCCATGAGGCGAATGGTGGTTCAAACAACCCGGTATCTAGATAATCTCCATATGGGTGGGGATCAGGAACGAGAACAGATTTTTTAACTGCCTTAATATAGTGTGCGATCCTACCTATAATAGGATCCACATACGCTTTTGTCTCAGGCAATGACATCTGAAGCAAATCAAAGGTTCCCTTTGCCCTGGGAATTTTGGTTTGGCTGGTCATTCTGTAACGATTGTGGAATCGTCTCCGTGGTCAGCGCACCAGACGTGCGCTGACGCGGCGGATTTCCTCCACAAGCGTATTAATGAGGACACTCAGGCTAGGTGCTATGCACCCGCAGAGGGCAATTCCCACCGGCAGATGGCGCTGTGGAGTGCAGGCGAACACAACCGCTGCACAGCCACAGATGCCAAATGGGAATTGTACATTGACAAGGTACAATCACGCGTTCGTGCGTGGTCTCCGAGTGTTACGCACAACAGAGACAAGCACGCCTAACTAACCAAAGACAGACAAACACGAAACAGAGAACGCGAGCGCTTGCTTAACGGTTACCTCACCGAGCCTACAGCAAGCGTTCGAATCAGACAAGACAGACAAACGTGAAACAGGAACTAGGCAGAAAGGATCCACCGCTCTTCCGTCAGAGCAAGTGTGATCCAAGCAGAAACACAGATCAGAAAGATCCACAGCTGCTACCGCTAGCGGTTAGTGCGATCCAGGAAGACAGATCAGAATTATCCACAGCACTAGCGCAAGGCGAGTGCGATCCAGGGAAGTCAGATCAGAAGGATCCACAGCACTAGCGCAAGGCGAGTGCGATCCAGGTAGACAATAACAGAACAGAAGGGCCTACCAGTAGCAACCGCTGCTCTGGTTAGCACCCCACAGACAGACAGAACAGGCAATACAAATAATACAACCCTAACTAGACTAGGGAATCTACCTAGTGCAGTCCCATTAATTACTCTAAACTAATCTTCAACAAGAAGTAGCATGGCTGACACTCTCTAGGAGTGTTTACTACAAACCCTGAAGGAATGACCAGCAAAGGACTGTGGGTAATCCCAACCTTTATACTGCTAGTCATCCCAGGAGGCAGGTAGGGGATTTGCATAACGAATGTATGTAAATTCCTCAGCAGCAAGCTGCAGAACTGACAAAAGGTCTCTCTTAAAGAGACCTGCAGAATGCAGACGTGAACAGTGGTCAAAAAGCTGCCTGTCTACACAGGCAGCTGAGCAGATTCTCACAGGAATTTTTTCAAATGTTGCAATAACTGAGACAAATGGGCAAATTAAATGTGTGGGTTTTAATTATGGTAGCATGAAAACTGAGAAATAATTATTTTTTTCAATTTTTGTTCTTATTTTTCCTGTTAAAATGCAGTTAGAATTAAATAATTATTCTTAGCAAAAAGTACCCCCCAAAAGAAAGCCTAATTGGTGGAAAACAAAACAAAACAAGACATATATTGTTTTGTTGTGATAAGTAGTAATACATTTATAGGTGAGTGAATGGAAGGAGCGCTGAAAGGTGAAAATTGCTTGTTTTTTTTATGGGGAAAAACCCTTGGAGGTGAATTTGTAAAATACATTTTAGGACCCATATGCAATTAACTTTTTCTGCGTAGTTTTCTCTTAAGTGATCTTTTCTAAATAAAATGTGTTTAATCCACCAGCAAGCAAGAAAAAATTAAACATAATTTTGGCAGTACTTTTTCACCTACTTTTTAGTACTTTTTCAACTGCAAAGTGCAGAGAAGTTATTTTAAATAGAAGATGAAATCCTAGGAGAAAACTCAAGAGAAAAAGTGAATTGCATATGGGCCAATATGTGACTAACATTAATAGAGGGAATGATTTCCTTTACCACAGATCTATTGCATGATGTGCAAAGCTCTCCTGTATAACTCACTTGTATTATTTACGCTTTGACCAGAAGATGCAGTGCCTGGCTATATATACAGGGCCCCAACAATGCTTCTTCTGTTAGGGCTAGTTCACACAGGCTCTGAGCAGCATCCCGTTTGGTGGCATCTCATTCGGTTCTTTCAGCGGCTTTACATCATGATCTGAGTTTTTTGTCCCCGCAGGGGGACAGGAAGATGTGGCGTAATCGACCCTGGACACCGCATGTAGCATCCAGGGCTTTAGGAAAGAAAAGATGGGAGTGGCTAATATTTCTAATCTAGTAAGACAGTGGAAGAATAATGAATGGGTTTAGCAAATTGACTAACTGATAGATATTAACCAATCTCATTAAAGGGAAGGTTCACGGTCCCCCCCAAAAAAATGCTAATTCACTTACCTGGGGCTTCCTCCAACCCGTGGCAGCCAGGACGTGCCCTCGGCGCCGCTCCGGAGGCTCCCGGTCTCCTCCGGTGGCGCTCTGGAATGATTTCCTCCGGGCTGTACTGAGCAGGCTCAGTAGTTCTGCGCCTGCGCAGTACAGCCTGGAGTATGTCTGATGACGTCAGCGCGCCCGCGTGAGGCACATTTTGGAGTGCAGAAAAGCCTGATCTGGCAGCCGGCCTGGCCAGGTCGGGTGCGTCACCGGAGGAGACCAGGAGGCTGCAAAGCGGCGCCGAGGGCACGTCCTGCCTGCCACGGGCTGGAGGAAGCCCCAGGTAAGTGGATTAGCATTTTTTTTTTAATTGACCGTGAACGTTCCCTTTACTAATGACACTGATTTATGTCACTAAGACTAGTTAACAGCTCTATCCCTCTCCCTATAACTTTGCTAGGTAATTATCATGTATATAAAATGGCGTAAAACAGCATAACACTGACTTTTACATTAAGTCATCTTTTAATTTATTATAAAAATAAATCAATATGAGCTTTACATACATTACTTACATTTCCTTAACAACTTATACATTCAATGTTTTCTATTTTATTATGGACAATTTACTGTATATAGTATATACGGTATTTATATGTTACTTTCCCATTTTAACATCTGCGGTTTTAGATTTCACATGAATCAGCATACGGTAATTCCAACTTTGCATATCATTTAATTCACCATTGATTCTGAATTAATGCTACAGTGTGTATTTTTCACTATGAACTGAGGAAATAAAAGCATTTTTCCCTCAATCTTTTTGGCTCAGGGAAAATATACTCCCTTTCAGCAATTAGTGCTACATCAGATAGTGTCGGAGGTGTGCACAGGAGCAAGCCCGATTGTGCACAGCTGTGCTTCAGCTACAAGATGTATATCTATGTTCTTGTGACTTAGATGAAGTCACAGATGACATAGATATACTGTAGTGGTCGATAAAGTGGTTAACCTCTAAAGGTTTTTGGACGTACCTACCTTGTACGTCCAGATCTGTGCCTGTCTGCGTTGCTGGATGTATGAGGTATGTCAAGTGCAGAATGCCACTGTTTGTACATGGACGTGCACACCTCTGTGTGCTCACGTGCATGTCCCCACTGCTCATGCATGCATGTGCTTCCACCGCTTGTGGACTCACGCTCCCTGTCTCTCATGCGCGTGCACGCCCGTTCACTTTTTGGACAGTGAATGATTGCTACCAGCTAGGAGTTAGGAATTTTTTTTTAAAGAGTAATTGTCAGGCTGCAAAAGCTAATTTAAACCTCTATTCTCCTGTGTTAAACAGTTTAGAAGGAAGCCAAAAAGGCAATACTGAAGTTAAAAATCTCTCTTACTTTGATGTTTTCTGAACAGCAAGGCTGTATATTCACAAGCCCCTAAGAAGAACGACAGGCCGCATAACAGATACTGCAAAGCATTCTGGGGCTCCTTCTTTTCCCCACTGAACTCCCTTGGCCCTCCCCTTCATTTACCTATCCCGCCCTAAGGCTGCTTACAGTGAGAAGTTACAGGCTCATGTTACAGCAGCTTGTAACCTCGTGCAGCCAAGCTGCCTCCCAGCACTGAAAAATCAACGTGCTTTTCACAGGGCATTAGAGTATACTGCAGGAGTCCGCTATTGTTCCTAGCCACATGGCTAATTAATATTTACTGCACAGTAGTGTTGTCCGGATCATGAACCATTTTTTGTGAGTCGAATCATCAGGAAGCAAGGTGAGGGAGGATATTACATCACAATTGGCTTCATACAAGACAGACAAACATGGAACCTGCCATGAGCTGTCAGGAGCATCATTCTCTGCAAATACTATATAAAAATTCTGTGAAATCCAAACGTGGACAGTGAAATGCATATGTAATGTAAGTACAGCCAATATTTAGCTACTGATATATGTGTTTTTTTTTCTCTGAGACCCTATACCTAACAGCTCCTCTTTAAGTGACAGTGAGGCCATTAAAAAAATAATATTTTTTTTTTAAGTTTTAAACCCTACCAGACTAATAAACCCCTTGTGCCACCTATACTTGGAGTTAAGATTCATGGACACCTGTAATAGTTTCGGCCCATAGTGATCAGATGCGATCACAAGGGTGACAGCTCGGGACCCAAAACTATATAGATGCAACAAAATGTTGGTGCCTAGCAATGCATCTACACAGTACTAGGGCCCCCAAACTGTGCACCCTAGTGATTGCATGCAATAGCTACAGACGCACAGGCTAGCGGTAATGGTATACTACATGCCCAACTAGTGAAATATGGCATGTATGGTATGGTTTTAATCAGGATGACCCAACTACTGTATTTTGAGGTGTTTTACAATTGTGGTACGTGTCATCTAAAAATTGGAAAGGGATAAATATGAAAAAATGTGTTTTGAGTTTACGCCACATTTTCTTTGATTAAGTGCCTGTGAAATCAAAAAATATTTGAAAAAAATGTTACCGAAAGAAAGCCTAGATTGTCCTGAAAAAAAAAATGTATGTATCAGTTTGATGGCACAGATAATAAAAAAAGTTATTTCTGTTGTATTTCAAGCAGAACCAGTTGCTTGGCAGTCCTGATGACCATTCTGGTTCAGTAGTGTCTGAACCACACACCCTAATCTTGTCAGAGCTGAAAATAATGTCAAAAACACCTGATCTGTATACTAACCTAAAGGATTATTAGGAACACCATACTAATAAGGTGAATGACCCGCTTTCGCATTCAAAACTGCCTTAATTCTACATGGCATTAATTCAACAAGGTGCTGAAAGCATTATTTAGAAATGGTGGCCCATATTGATAGGATAGCATCTTGCAGTTGATGGAGATTTGTGGGATGCACATCCAGGGAACGAAGCTCCCGTTCCATGACATCCCAAAGATGCTCTATTGGGTTGAGATCTGGTAACTGTGGGGCCATTTTAGTACACTGAACTCATTTTCATGTTCAAGAAACCAATTTGAAATGATTCGCGCTTTGTGGCATGGTGCATTATCCTGCTGGAAGTAGCCATCAGAGGATGGGTACATGGTGGTCATGAAGGGATGTGTTATAATTTAAGTAGGCCTCAGTTATTTGGACTGAGTTTTAGGTAAAAGGCTTGTTCGCAGAATATACCTTTAAATAGAGTTTCTCGTGATGCAGGCAGAAGCATCTCAGTGTCTGCTTGAAGCAAATGATACAAGCAGATACTGAGAAGATGTTCCTAGTCCAAGGTCTTAGGCCTACACTGCCCCAGACAAATGGACTACGGGAACAATCAACATGGGCCATATTTATAAAACATAACGTTCTTGCAACTAGGGCATAGTATCTTATTGAATATTAATTGAGTAGGTGTGTGTCTTGACATCACAAGGGATCTGAACCAATCATAGATGGCTCAGTGAGGTCACATTTAACTCTTTCTGGTTCATATAAAGAGGGAGCACGGAGGGAAAAGGGGGGCACTCTACTTTCCAGCTATCCGGCTCTCTATGCTTCCTAGTTAGAATACTAGCTTCCTGTATGTATGCTGTAAATATATGTGATGTACATAGGACATAGGAAAGACTATTTATACTTTGAAGAAATCAAACTGTAACACAAGATGCTTAATAAACCCCTTTGAAAGGTGAAGAAGGCTGTCTCCGCTCTATCTCCTGTATGCTGTCGCTGTGAGTTGCAGCTCTGATGAGTTGCTGGTGCCGGAGCTAAAGGTGATTTATTACAGTTGGTGCCGTGAAAACCCTAGGCCAATCCCAGGTCGTTGATTGGTGATCCAGGTGGGCACAAGAGTCAGTCTAATTGAGACTTCTCGAAGCAGCGACTTAGATCTCTGTGAGGCAAGCACAAGAGAATAGGAGAAGCTCAGAGCGAGCTGAGCTGGAAGAGTTAAGAGCGGACTACGGAGGCCAGAGACGAGAAGTGCAAAGCTTATCAAGCAGAGATAAGCTCTGTGCGGAGTGAGTCGGGAAAATCCCAGCGGCAGGGTTGATGTGAGCGCCCTAATTGGAGTGGACGTACGCCACACATAGGGGGAGGCAGTCCAAGAGAATGGGTTTGGCCAGATCCCATTAGGACCTTCAGCGCATCCGACGCCTGTGAGGAAAACTTGGGCCAAGATTGCTGGGAGACTCAGAGCTCGTTTCTGGTACAGAGGCCACACACCGCAAGAGGTTTTGATAAGGCGAGTATGGTGTTATACATGTTTTCTTTTACTTGTCAGTGCGGCGATCCCCCCTGCAGCAGAGACAGGGGGGGGGGGGGGGGCTGTGTGTCTGTGTGTGTATCTCTCTCTCTCTCATGTTCTATGGGTTATATTCCTCGGAGTTTGGGAGAGAGAGAGACAGAGAGATGCTGTTGTTTTTTTACCCTTTGCCTTTCTGTGAAGCTGCAATACTGCATGTCATTTTTTACGTGTTTTTTTTCGAGCTTAGTAAGGCGTGCATAACAGCGAAAATGTTTTCTTGTCCATGAGTTATCTGTTTAGTGAGGTTTTTCGTTTCGCATTCCTTAGAGAGGGATATGAAGCTGCGCTTTCACTAGTAGTTCCGTTCGTACGGTTATGAGTTATGCCCTCTCGTGTGGGAGGGGTGATTAATGTTCGAGGTGTGTAACATTCCAGAGCGTACTTGCTGCGTGCACTGGTTCAGAGTTTTTTCCTCAGCTGTGTGTTACATTCAGTTGTATTGTTGCAATGTGATATGCTAAAGTGTGCATGCAATGTTTTTTCTAACTGTTTTATTCTTTCCATACATGCATAGAGTTTGCTATGAGAGATTGCATAGCGGCCATCTTGTCTGATGTTCCATGACTCAAAATGGTGTCCCAGGCTTCAGGGGGGAGGATCCCAGTCATGACGTTCTAATGGGAGAGTCTTCTGAGCCCAGGGACGAACCCTCACCCCCGCCCCCAGTGAGGGAGGTAGGAGTGGAGGAGGAGAGCGTAGGAAATTCAGTAGGGCCTGTGGGAATGGTACCACCCATAGGTGTTTGCTGTTTCCTATGCTGAGTGCTGGGCTAATACAGAAGCACCCTGACGAGCAAGTGAGGCTGGGATATAACTCCACGGAGTGTGGCCACAATTTGAGTGGGAGAACATCAGACAAGGGAAGCACAGTAGCTGTCAGATGGCTACTGGTGACATAGGAAGCGGCTCCCTGGGTATGCATTCATATAACTTAGAGCATATCAGGGGGGTGCCGGTAGTGATTTTATTCACTGTAACATGAGTTCCCCGATAGAGGTCAGGGGGATAAAAGGGTACAGAGCAATGGAAAAAAAAAGAAAATAATACAGAAAAAGGGTTGACCAATCGAGCCGTCTGTCGGAACGTTACAGAGCGGTAAGCGTTTTTCGGTTTTTGTCTGGGACAAAGCCAGAGTTTGACAGAGGTCAAGGCTGGGCAGTTTGTGCGGTTTTTGCGTCTGCGGATTGGTCAAAAGGTATTTTTTTTTCTTCTTCCAGCTCGTACCAAGCGTTCACACAATGCACAGGACTGACAGCAGTCCAAGGGGCGAGATTGCCGTGTATAGTGTGACAGTGTATTTGGGGGGTGGTAGTCCTATGTTCAGTCTAGGATCCCCTACACAGTCAGGAGTCAGAGACTCCCATGCAGTTGTAGTAAACTGTCATGCAAATCCCTGGATGGGGTTCCGCTTAGTTAACAGAGAAAGCACACCTTCCTACAGGAAGTAGCTGTGTTTGTTTTTGGGGCAAGTGCAGAGGTAGTAGCATTGCCGATTGGTTCACAAATAGGACTTCCGGCAGAACTGGTTGCGATATATGAAGTCCTAGGTAAGTACCCTAAAAGGGGTAAGAACATTTCAAGCTCAACTGCGCGTTGCAGTAGTGGGCAGGTGGTCCCTACTCAGTACATACTGCGGTCAGCGTTGTGGCCGAAGTATGTACAGGGGGGATGTAGAGGTCAGTGCTTCAAAAGGTGAGATCCGAGGGAAGCACATTGTAACAAGATAAGTACTTATGCTGTGGTACATAAAGTAAGGGAGAGAGCTTTAGAGCCTTCCCATAATCAAAAAGTTAATAAAGTTCAAGTAAACTATAAAGAAACAAGATCAATTACGGTAGATATTGATCCATTTAAAGTGTACAGAGTACAAGCCGCAGGGCGAATCCCAAATCATTAATAAGAATTGATTTGTTTGTATTTTGATTTCAGGAGTTGGGCAATATGGAATTGAGACAGCTGCAGTGCTGGCAGCAAAGATGGAGATGTCAGTCGGATAAGCGAAAGGTTCCAGATGCCAATCTAAGTTTGGAGAAACACGAGATTCCTGAAATTGGAAAGAGACTAAAACACGAGATTCCTGAAATTGGAAAGAGACTAAAACACGAGATTTCGGAGATCGGAAAGAGACTAACAAAACTGTCTGAGCAAAGCATAATGCAAAGTGCTAATGTTTTTCTTTCCCAAGGTGGTGCTTTTATAATGAAGAGTACCGTGCTGATGGTGATCCTAGGTTGCCATTCCGTCCTAGGAGAACGAAGAGAGGACATTCTCATGTATAATAAGGGGTTAATGAGAATGCAAGGCCCAAGCATGTTAATGTTTGGTGACAAAGGTACTAATCCTTTCACACCTCCCTCCGCTTGGCACAGAAGGACCATGCAGGGACGGAGGAAAAGAGCACTTGTGCCAGGAGAAAACAAATTTCATGGCACAATGTGGGTGAAAGGGCTGAAAGTTCAGGTGTGCTGGAAGGGTGACGTGAACGGCAGTGTAAACCTGCTATTGAATGTCACACTCCCAGAATCGATGCACCGATCCAAAGGTTTGTTAAAAGGTACATTGCAGTACAATGGGTACATGCAAAAGGTGGAGTGTGTGATTCAGGGGTACCTTGTCTTGGTTATGCAGAGTGAGATGGTTCCAGATTGGAGAGGAACGAGCAGGAGGCGTCAATTCTCCTGCCGGAGAGACGCAGGGGACAACATCACACTCTGGAGCTACCAACAGAGAGTGCCTCTGAAACAACTATACACACGTAAAGGCTGGAAAGCCGAGGGTTGGTGGTTCTCGAAACAAGAAGAAAAAAAATCGAGATCAAGCCACATTTCCAGGTGACAAAGAGGGTGGGGAGAGCGGTCCCGGGGGAGGGAAAGCCAACCCAGGGAACCCCATTCACATTACACGGGTCACAACAGGGGACAATATTACACAGTCCATATGCAGCCGCTTATCCTCATGCTAGTTGGGTAAGTGAAGAGGTACTCTTAATTGAAAGATTGCAGAGAGTACAGTCTTCCCGACCTCAGGTACATATTGTGCCTCAGGACATAAGGGGGGGAAGAGGTCCAATCAGGACAGTTGGGGGCATATTTTGTCAGGGAGATGCTTAAAGATCCTGTGCAACTGAGATTGGACAAGGGGAGGTATATCGATTTTTCTGGAGAAGGATCTTTTGCATGGAAGCTTCAAGATGTTTGGGTGAACAAATGGAAACGGTGCAACATTCCTTTAGGCACCGCCACTTCCTTAGTTCCCACCTCAACCCGTGTCTTCCACCAGGACCTGAGAGGTCAACCTTTTTTGGTGCTAGACGGGGAGGTGAAACAAGTAGAGTTGTCCTCATGCGGGCAATTCTTGCAGAAGTACCTGCGTTGGCCGGGGCAAGTCAAATTTAGTGAAGAAGCCTGCGGGCTCAATAACGCAGAATGCGAGGCTACCATTCAAAAGATCCACCCTGAAGCCCAACGATAGTTCCGGTGGCTGAAGGAAAGGTTTGTTTTTTTAGCATCCTGTCTAAGGACACATTCAAGGTACATGTTCATAATTGTTCCAATAAGGGGGATCTGTCAAGGGGAACATATTGGGTGAGCGGAGATCCCATATGGATCCAGTCATCCAGGTTGGATGACGTTATTTCTCAAATTGTTAAGAGAACTCTAAAGTGCAAAATTTCACGGGTAGTTCCCGTCCTAAAAGAGAACATGACATGGGACGAAGGGGAACAGGTTTTGATCCAAGACGACCACATTTTGTTACAAAGGTTAAACAAACAGTACACTAAGTTAGAGGTAAGATTTCACCATGATCCAGGTGATCTTAACGAGGTAGAATGCACAAAGAAGCAGGTGAGTTCCAGTCTGACCTGGTGGAAAAGGTTTCCGGTGATGTTCCAGGGACACTCGGACTGGGCCTCTGCAGTTCTTTCTACACCCACTGGTCGTCTGGATGGGGATGACAACTTTAGGCATCATTATCCAGGTGAGGTTGCGTGTTAAAATTACGTAAAACAAATTAACCTGGTCCAGAGATTGGTGCCTCATAAACAATCTCCTGAACCGATATTTTCAAATTAAGGGATATACAGGGTTACGGGTATAGGTTTAGTAGTACCTGTGATGGAGCTGATTGTATAAAGGCGTTCTTTTAGAAGGCACCTGGCACTGCTCCCTTGAGTAACAACCAAACGAGTTTCACTTTTCTGTGGTCATGCAAGTTTGTGAGTGATACGCAAGTGACACAAATGCTGAGCATGTGGTATAGAGGGACTTAGAAGTAGGGCCTCCCCAGAGAGCCTGGTTACAGGAAGACCAAGAGGTCGTGCTCTCTCTCTCTTCAAGGGGTAACCGTCTAGAGCAGAGAAGGTGTGTGAGCACGAGCATCGAAAAGTGAAACATAAAGGAAAGAAACCAGGTGCTGCTGGGTTCCGAAGCTGGGATCTGCGGATCAAGCCATTTTAGGGGGGATTGTTATAATTTAAGTAGGCCTCAGTTATTTGGACTGAGTTTTAGGTAAAAGGCTTGTTCGCAGAATATACCTTTAAATAGAGTTTCTCGTGATGCAGGCAGAAGCATCTCAGTGTCTGCTTGAAGCAAATGATACAAGCAGATACTGAGAAGATGTTCCTAGTCCAAGGTCTTAGGCCTACACTGCCCCAGACAAATGGACTACGGGAACAATCAACATGGGCCATATTTATAAAACATAACGTTCTTGCAACTAGGGCATAGTATCTTATTGAATATTAATTGAGTAGGTGTGTGTCTTGACATCACAAGGGATCTGAACCAATCATAGATGGCTCAGTGAGGTCACATTTAACTCTTTCTGGTTCATATAAAGAGGGAGCACGGAGGGAAAAGGGGGGCACTCTACTTTCCAGCTATCCGGCTCTCTATGCTTCCTAGTTAGAATACTAGCTTCCTGTATGTATGCTGTAAATATATGTGATGTACATAGGACATAGGAAAGACTATTTATACTTTGAAGAAATCAAACTGTAACACAAGATGCTTAATAAACCCCTTTGAAAGGTGAAGAAGGCTGTCTCCGCTCTATCTCCTGTATGCTGTCGCTGTGAGTTGCAGCTCTGATGAGTTGCTGGTGCCGGAGCTAAAGGTGATTTATTACAGGATGGACATGGTCAGAAACAATGCTCAGGTAACCCGTGGCATTTAAACAATGCCCAATTGTCACTAAGGGGCCTAAAGTGTGCCAAGAAAACCTCCCCCACACCATTACACCCTCACCACCAGCCTGCACAGTGGTAACAAGGCATAATGGATCCATGTTCTCATTCAGTTTACGCCAAATTATGACTGTATCAAGACTCATCAGACCAGGCAACATTTTTCCAGTCTTCAACTGTCCAATCTTGGTGAGATTGTGCAAATTTTAGCCTCTTTTTCCTATTTGTAGTGGAGATGAGTGGTACCCGGTGGGGTCTTCTGTTGTTGTAGCCCATCTGCTGCAAGGTTGTGCATGTTGTGGCTTGACAAAAGCTTTGCTGCATACCTCGTTGTAACGAGTGGTTATTCCAGTCAATGTTGCTCTTCTATCAGCTTGAATCAGTTGGCCCATTCTCCTCTGACCTGTAGCATCAACAAGGCATTGTTGCCCACAGGACTGCCGCATACTGGATGTTTTTTTTCCCTTTTCACACCATTCTTTGTAAACCCTAGAAATGGTTGTGCATGAAAATCCCAGTAACTGAGCAGATTGCGAAATACACAGACAGGCCCGTCTGGCACCAACAACCATGCCACATTCAAAATTGCTTAAATCACCTTTATTTATTTCCCATTCTGACATTCAGTTTGGAATTCAGGAGGTTGTCTTGACCAGGACCACACCCCTAAATGCATTGAAGCAACTGCCATGTGATTGGTTGATTACATACTTGCATTAATGAGAAATTGAACAGGTGTCCCTAATAATCCTTTACGTGAATGTATATTGTACAGAGTCTATGGCTAAAATTATTAGAGGCAGAGGATGAGCAGGAGAGACAGGCAACTGGTATTGTTTAAAAGGAAATACATGTGGCAGCCTCCATATCCCTCTCACTTAAATCGTCCTTTAAACATTTGCAATCCATATTATTATGATCGATATTAAGGGCTACATTCCAGCTAAAGACTGAACCACAATGTTGGTTTCTAGTTGGTTGTAAAAAATTTACTGATCCTAATGTGGATCGTAAGATTGACCAAAAACAAAATTAAACAGTGTATGACCTGCTTTAGGTAGGTTGGTGGTTACTCTCTCTGTAATAAAACCAAGTAACAAGAAGGCTAAGGCCCCTTTCACAGTGGGACATTCTCACTGCGGTACATTACACTTTTTACCGCAGGTTACTGTGACGACAACAGCGCGTTATCAGCCACCACCCGCAGTAAGGTGCGGTGATGTGCGGCAACCGGAAATCATGTAAGTCTGTTGCGCTGTAGATATTGTAAACTGTTTTGCATTTGCATTAGTGTCACACAAGCGTGGAAGCATATTTTGCCAATACACTTCCATGTAATTCATATTTCTGCCACAGGAAGTGAGCGCTATAGAGCCTCACTTCTGGCTTGGCTTGCAGCCAGATTACAGATTACCGCGCATTTCTTTGGAAACCTCTAAAGGCTACTCTAGCGTTTTTGTGCAATGCAATCATCGACTCACACCACGCTAAAAATGCTGGTTAGTAGTGTGAAATTGGCCTCAAACTACTGATAATTAAATCATATAGAGCAGCCATGTGCTTATAAATTAATTAACCTCCCTGGCAGTCTATTAGAAACCGCCAGGGGGCAGCGCAGCACTATCGCTACATGATAGCCGCTGTACAGCGGCATCCCCCCGCCTGCTTCAATCGCCTCCGGCGATGTTTGATCAGGAAATCCCGTTCAAAGAACACTGCATGGCGCGGCGAACAGCGGCGATCGAGCGTGGAGCGGCGGTGATCGGAATGCACACACAGCTAGCAAAATGCTAGCTGCGTGTTGCAAAAAAAAAAGTGAGTAAATCGGCCCAGCAGGGCCTGAGGAATACTCCTGCGTGGCATAGCCCGAGCTCAGCTCGGGCTTACCGCCAGGAAGGTTAAAAGGTAAAAAAAAGTGCTTACCAAATACTGGCCAAAAATACACACACCTCAATAAACAACATGTAATCCCCTTTGGCGGTAACATATGTGAGATATCGTGCCTGCCCAGGCAAACAAAGATAAAATATAAATTCCGTCTTCACCACCTTGTGTTTTTATATTGTTTTAAATAACAATTTAAAGGACAACTGTAGGTAAAGGGATATGGAGGCTGCCATATTTATTCCTTTTTAAGCAATTCCAGTTGCCTGGCTGTCCTGCTGATCTGCCTATAATACTTTCTGACATTAGAATCTGACAAGATTATCTGCATGCTTTTTTTCTGGTGTGTTACTCAGACACTATTGCAGCCAAATAGATCAGCATGGCTGCCAGACAACTGGTATTGTTTAAAAGGAAATGACTGTTGCAGTCTCCACATACCTCTCACTACAGTTGTCCTTTAAAGCGGACCAGAAGATAAAAAAAAAATGGAGGGCACAAGTATAGTAATGGAGGGTCATATGGTAACGTTGCAGGTGCATGGCAGCTGCAGGGGGCTGGCAGAAGTCCCAGATAAGTAAAACTCTTTTTTTTAAGGCTTTAGGTCCACATTAATTAATTACTTGTTTGTCATTTAATTACTACTTGCTATGTTTTTTTTTCCTACTATAACCCAGGAGTGGGCTGTACACTTTTGCCACTTAAGAGAAAATAAAAAAGAAAGCTAGATTTGCACAGTAGTGCTCTGATACAATCCATGATCCACGAGCATTTTTTCACTATTCGACATCATGATCCGAATCCATGATTGGGAATCGATCACGGCAGTCAATCACAAATTCAGCCGTCATTTGAAGTATTCAGCTATTTGGAAAAATATCCGTGATTATTGCCAGAAAACCCACTGACTTTAAAGAAGATCTGTAATGAAAAAAACTCCACTGGGGGGTACTTACCTCGGGTGGGGGAAGCCTCCGGGTCCAATTGAGGCTTCCCCTGTTCTCCTCTGTCCCACGGCCGTGAAAATCCTCCTGAAGCAGCGGCGATGTAAATATTTACCTCTCGGACTCCAGCGCAGGCACAGTATCCGCTCTTCCCATGGAGATTGGCGAAATTAGCCAATCTCCGTCGGGCCGCTCTATTCCGCAGGTGCAAGTCTCCTGCACCTGCGCAGTAGAGCGGACCCGACGGAAATCGGCTATTTTCGCCTATCTCTGTCAGAAGAGCCGCAACAGCACCCACGCTGGAGCCAGAAAAGGTAAATATTGCACAGGCCGACAAATTGTCGCCTGTGCATTTTGTGGGCTGTAGCGAGACCGCCGTGGGACACAGGAGGATGGGGGAAGCCTCAATAGGGTCAAGAGGCTTCCCCCTACTGAGTTGAGTACCCCCCCAGGGGAACTTTTTTTCAGTACAGGTTTTCTTTAACCTTCTTGGTGGTATGGACGAGCTCAGCTCGTCCATGACTGCTGGAGGGTGCCGCTCAGGCCCCGCTGGGCCGATTTTCACTTTTTTAAAAAAAAACACGCAGCAAGCACTTTGCATGCTGCGTGTTGGTCCCACTCGCCGCCGCTCGCCACCGATGCGCCGCTATCTGCCGTGTAACCGCCACCCCCACTGAGAGCCCTGCGCAGCCTGGCCAATCAGTGCCAGGCAGCGCTGAGGGGTGGATCGGGACTCCGTCTGATGTCACGACGTCGATGACGTCATCGCGATCATCCTCATGGCGATGGGGGAAGCCCTTAAGGAAATCCCGTTCAGAATGGGATTTCCTTACGTGGGTACACGCCGGCGGCGATTGAAGCTACGCGCCGGACGCCGCAGGGAGGGGGGCATCATGTAGCTAGCGCAAGGCTAGCTACATGATTTAAAAAATAAATAAATAAATAAAAAACTGCTGCGCCGCCATCCTTGCGCAGGTAATAGAACGCCAGGGTGGTTAACGGTTAATAGCAAAGCTCACTTGCATGGTATAAACACCAAATTTGCCAAATATGTTAAGAATAATAGTGGGAATGAGAGGATTTTTTTTTTCAAAAAGTCCTTATAGTTTTTGAGAAAATAGATTTTAAAATTTCAAAGGAAAAATATATACATTTAAATGCGTAAATGACAGTTTGTTAATGAAGCAAAACCCGACGACCTTAGCAGTTAATAGCAAAGCCGCCTTACATGGTAGAAACACCAAATTTTCAGGATATGTTAAAAAAACTGTGGGAAAAATAATCTTTTCCTTTTTTTTATGTGCAGAGTGTGGGAATTTTTTTTAAATGACGTGGGGTCTCCCATACCCAGCGTATTTAACCCCTTGTCCCCCATGCAGGTTGGAATAGCAAGAATGCGGAGCCCCAGCCGACTGGGGCTTCAAACCCTGAGCTATACCAGTCCCCATGGTCCATGTTATGGGGGGCTTTGGGGGAGAGGGGCGGCCAAGCCTTCCCCTTCCCCCCTGGAGCCCTTGTCCAATCCATGGACAATGGGCTCTTCCCCACCTCCGGTGCCTCAGGAGGAGGTGGGGACGACGACTCCCTGGGGTTGTTCATGGTGGCATCTGGGAGTCCCCTTTAAGAAGGAGACTCCAGATGACCGCATCCTCCCAGGAGAAATGAGTATAGGGGTACAAAGTACCCCTCTTGTTTCCACTATTATTCCTAACATATCTGGCAAATTTGATGTTTATACCATTAGAGGTGGCTTTGCTGTTAACCAATAAAGTCGGCAGGTTTTGGCGGGTTGTTAATCACGAATACTTTTTCCGTTTGAAATTTTAAAATCGTTTTTCTCAAAAACGAAATGTTCTTTTTTAATTTTTTTAAAGTTGTAGCCACATCTCACCTTTATAATCCATGCAATTTTGGTGATTGTAGCATATGTGGGGGCTTTGCTACTAACGTTAAAGTCTAATCCGTGATCACAGATTTTACAGGCAATCACGAGTTAAATCCAAGTCGAATTCGTAATTCAGTTTCAATTCTGGATAGCAATCACAGGCTATTCGGTTTTTGATACTGCCATGGCCCGATTTATTTTAATCCGTGATCAGGGGTATCCAAGCAACACTAGATTTGCAGTATCACTTATATTTGTCAGTGTTCACCTGATTTCTCCAGACTTGAGAACCTTAGTAACTTAAGCCCCATTGCATCCTATGTGCAACTTGTACCATTTATGAAATATTTTATTGATTGATTCTTTACAAAATGTTGTCAAATCAAACTGAAACTTTTCTTCAGGCTCAGGAGAGCTTGCTGCTTGGTGATTTGTTTCCAGAGTTCTGGCAGATCAGCTGGTTCTGTTTTATATTCATTTGCAAACTGCTGGTTTAAATTCACAAACATGAACTTCCAGTAATCTGAGCACTCAATACTGGAGTCCGGCTGAATGGTCCAATCTGGATAATATGTTTGATAATCCTTGTAGGGGTTCCATTCCCAGCCTGTGTCTACATTTTTGAATGTACAGCTAGATATAACAAGAGTTGAACAGATGTCAGCGATTAGCTTCTCACTGTCCTCCCATTTGTAGTTTCCCATCCCTTGGGGTCTATGAACAGATGCTATGTGATTTGCATGGTTTGTGCCTCCAGCTTCACAGGGGACTTTACAGAATGGGCACTGCTTGCCACAGCCAATCAGTCTTCTGGAAAGTTCATCCTGTGGCTTCACTGTCAACCTGGAAAACATGGAGTCAATATCCATAGACCCAAATTCAATTTGGATTTGTTGTTCTGTCCCTTCAAGATGTTTCTCAACTTCCTGTGAAAACTGCTCGACCTTCTCAGAACTATGGAGAGCAATGAAGTTCATCTCGTTCTGTGGAATCACTAATTCAGATTTTAGGTTTTCACAGAACTGTTGCAAAAAAATTGGCACGGTATTGCATTGTCTGCAACTTTCACTTTTCAAAGCAGTTCTAAGCTTCTTGTCAATAGAGAGAAGAATTTCCTTCTGCAAAGCTTCCAGAGCCGGAGAATTGAAGTATTTTTTTCTCAGGTAAGATAGTAGCCATTGTTCTGTAAATGCCTCATATGAATTTATGTAGTCTACACATTTCTGGAAGGACATTTCTTCTAATAACTCTGTCAAAATGTGGCTCTGAAAACAGCTTTTACTGCTAAATATGGCATTGTTATTACTATTCAAAATATCATCTAAAATTTTTTGCCCAAGATGTTTAAAAACATAATCCTCTACTGCTGGTTTCAGGCAGCGGTCACAGAAGTGGATAGCCCTGCTTGGACCTTCATCTTTCTTGTGGAAGATGTTGAGAAATGTTGACCAGTATTGAGGTTTTAACTTCTCTAGACAAAGCCTGGGGTCATTATCTTGGATAAATTTTTCCTGCAGTTTTTCAAAAACTTGAGCTGCATTTCCAAAAATGTGAAGTTTGATATCTAGCTCAAACTGAAGTGTAAAGTGAAGCTTTTTCACATATTTACTGCTGAGTTCTGTATTAATCACATGTAACAGTTGTTTAGAGTGCATTTCATCATAGCCATTGATGCTTGTTATTTCCTCTTGTACATACTCATCACACATCCTAATTATTGAAGATGCAAGATTACCAATTTTGTCTTTCAGTTCTTGTTTCACAAACATCTGGTATTTTGCAAAAGATGTCCATGTGAGGTCAATGTGCTTTTCATCTATTATAAAGCAATGCTCTGTGTATTGATGTAAACTTCTAATGTTGATTAATGCTTCATTAATATGAGGTCCTTTGTTGCTCATGTCTTTTTTAATAAGTGCCAGAACTGATTGGTCCACATTACATCTTTCAAGTTGGTCAAATTGCAACTCAGTCAAGGTTTTCTGCCACTCTGACTCAAACTCTTTCTTGATTTCCATTTCACTTGGTTCCTGTTTAGCCTCCCTGTATTTTTCCAGGGCATTGGTTATTTTATTTTCTATCGCTGTCTGGTATGTTCTCTGTATGTTGTAAAGTTTTATTTTCCCTTTCTGGATAGAAACAGCCTTGTGACATCTATCGCGAGCCTTTCTTTCCAGTTCACTTTTTAAACTTTTTATACATAATTTAAATTCTTCTTTGTAACGCTCTATGAGTTTGGCATTTTCAGAGTTTTCAAAGTATTTCTCCAATGATACTGACATTTTGTTTTCTTCCTCTAGAAGAATATTTTCTAGTTCATCTGAGTTACCATCACATATTTCTCCAGAATTATTTCTAATTGAATTCTCGATGCTAATCACCCAGTTGTGAATTGTTTTACAGAAATCCCATTCCCATGAGGAGTATTGTGTGGACAACTTGTTGTAGGCTTTGGCCACCAGGCTGTTTCTGAAACAGAAGATAAATTTTTCATGTTTCACAGATTTCCATAAGCTTTCTATCCATATAATGAAATCAGAAATAGTTGATGCATGGTCAATACACTTTTGATCTTCCATAAATTTAAACAGATGCCTTTTCAGTTCAAGTAGATTAGAACTATATCCAAGATTTACTGGAGCCATTGGTGGATCTCCTTGCCACAGGCCTGGAATGTACCAGCTGTCTTTATTGAGGTCGTACTTCATTATATCTGTGAATTTTGTGATCCCACTTCTTTTCTCCATTTTGGCAGCAAGTTTTGTCATTTCATCCAACTGTTCTAGAAACTTTTTCCTTTCTCTCATGTTTTTATCATGAGCAGATAAATCACTCACATTCTGATGTACAAACTGACACTTGGGTTTCTTTCCAACTTCATTCATTCTGAGAAAAGCATGAACCACAATCTGTAGAGTGTCTTTCATTTGTGTTGTGTTTTCCATGGCCATATTGACTATGGTGATGTCACTCAACCCAACTACCAGTGTGGCCAGCTCATTGTCATGTTGATAACTGTCTTCTAGAGAGGCCAGCTCAGGAGCTTTAAGCCCTTCAGTGTCAATTACCAGGATAAAGTGACAACCGAGCTGCTCCTGGAAATTCTCTTTCACTTTAAGTAGAGTCATGAAAGCTCCCCGTGTGCATCTCCCACTGGCCACCGGGAACTGCAAACCAAACATGGTGTTCAGTAGGGTAGATTTCCCTGTACTCTGCACTCCCAGCACAGATATTACTCTCATTCTGCATTGCCTACCTGTCTTCTTGTCAAGTTCAGTAAAGACATCAGTTATCCATTGCAGGGGGATATTAGAGGCATCTCCATCTATCAGCTCTAATGGAAACCCATCCAACAGTAAATTTGCTGCTATTTCTGGAAGCTTGGTAAACGATCTTTCATGTTCTTGGATATGTTCTTGTTTTATCATTGAACATTCAGCCTCATAAAACTGACCCAGTTCACGCAGGAAATGTTCTGTTCCCAAGGAGCTGTCAGAGATTTTCTTATCTAAGTCCTGGAGATCTTGTGCATTATTTGTCAGATCTTCACATCTCTCCTTATAAATTGCTTGTAGTTTAGACAGATTTTTTCTAGCAACAGCATCTAGATTGAATTTCATCCATTTAAGAAAATACTGCCTCTCTTTCTCAGATAAATCACTAAGAGCTGTGGTAAACAACTTCATTGCTTTTGGCATTTGATGCTGATATTGTTGTGTATAAAGGGTATTGCGTTGTGTTAAGAGATTAGACCGATGTGTTTCTGCATTTTTGTCTCCTTGTTTTCTCATCCTGCAAAGTTCTTTTTCTATTTTAGACAAATCTTTCCATAGATTTCTTTGCAATATCATTGTTTTACTTTTATACACTGCCACGTCCTGTATTTCTCTTGTAATTTTATCTGCATGTTCTCTTGCTCTCTGGCATTCCTCAGTGTCTTCATCTATTACAAAAGGATGACCACTGAAGTCTCTTGGTATGGCTCTCAGAGATACACTTTTGTGGCAATTCTCTAGAATATGTTTACATTTTATTTGGATTTTTATCATTATATCTGCATCATTATCTATTTTTCTTTTTACGATACAATTTGTTTTATCAATTCTTAATATTGGTAAAAGATTCAGTAGAATGTTTTGCGTTTCTTTAGTAATATCCTTTCCAAGACCTGGGGAAACAACAAAATAAAACACAGTGTCGCTCTGACTACAGTTTGATAACAGTTGGAATTCTGAGTTATTAATTGTTTCAAGAAATATAAACACAGCTGTTGAGATCTGAGTCAGAAACGTAAATTGGTCCCAGTTGGATTCCAGATCTCCACGTAGATTGGTCACTGCAAATGGTTCTGGAAACACACCAGATTTACCAGAAGGAAAATACCAGCAGATTTCCACAAGACCTTTAGATATTTTCCTTTTAGTGTTTCCACCATCTACATTATCATGTATGAAGAAGTTGTGATGTTGTTGAGGTGGATTAAGAATTTGATTGAGAATCTTAGATTTGGATAGTTTGTTTTTCCCCAGTCTTACAAAAGAAATCAGTGGCATGGAAATATTGATTACATTTTCTTCTCTGAACCCTTTACTGTGAGCTAATGACTGGGGCCTCCACTTCTTCACAATGTCCCTCATTGCCCACAGCATGAAGGTGCATTTCGACACATCTACTGCAGGGAGCAGCAGAGGGACAGCAAACTGACACATGGACATTTTGGTTACAATTTCTTGTTGTAGGAAACTGTCTGAGCAATGTAGAAGAGCACACAGGACATCTAGAGGGTTGATGTAATTTGGATTTTGGGTATCATTATACATATCAAATGGATCTTCACTGCTCTCTGATACAGATGTATCGGGTTCAAGCTGGGTGTTTCTTGCTGTACTGTCCAAGGACATAATCTTGCTGAGGGTACACCAAGGTGCATCTTCATTCTTTTGTAATTTGTGAATGTTAAGGCTTTCTAATCCAATATTTAAAATATCTCTCAGTGTTAACTCTGAAAGCCCACAATTCTCCATCTTCAGCCATGCAAGGATATTTTTAAAATACTCTAGGAAAAAAAAAACATACAGAAAACAACATTAAAGCTTGGAATTAATAATAATATACTTGCATAACTTTAGCTTTTAGCTCTATTTAATATTACTGACTTATGTCTTAGATCTTTTCTTAACCTTAGGGAACCTAAACTGAGAAGGATATGGACTTTTTCTTTTAAAATAATACCAGTTGCCTGACTCTCCTGCTGATCCTGTGTCTCTAATACTTTTAGCCACAGCCCCAGAACAAGCATATAGATCAGGTGCTCTGACTGAAGTCAGAACAGGATAAGCTGCATGCTTGTTTCAGGTGTGTGATTCAGCAACTGCTGCAGCCAAACAGATAAACAGGATGGCCAGGCAACTGGTATTGTTAAAAGGAAACATCCATATCATTCTCAGTTAAGGTTCCCTTTCCCTCTAAGAATATACACATTACTAGTAGTCAACAGTCCACACTTGCAAAAATCTTTACGGTATGGTAAAAAGTAGTGCATACATGCAATTCAAAACAAGAGGGTGTATGCAATAAACTACATTAAGCAGAATTATGTACATCCGGTCTTAGGGCCCTTTTACACTTAAGGGGCTTGATTCACAAAGCGGTGCTAACTGTTAGCACGCCTGTGAAAACCCCCTTAGCACGTCTAAACGAGCTTTTCGCGCAAAACTTTATGCGCATAAACTTTACGCGCGCACTGCACAGAGCGCAGGGTGCTCTGTGCGAAGTGCCCATTAAAGCCTATGGGACTTAGCGCGCGCATAGGACTTTGCGCGCACAAAACTTTGCACGCGGTACTTAGCGCGCGATCTGATTGAGAAAACCGGTGCTAACCTACTTAGCACCCTGGTTAGCGCGCCTAAAGACTTTAGACGTGTGAATCAAGCCCAATATGTTTTAATGCTTTGCGATGCATTGTGTATTCATGCGTTTTCTTTTTCCATAGCAGTGCATTGTGAAAAAGCTTACATTTTTCAGTGTATACTGTGAAAGGGGTCATAGGGAAATGTAGACTTTCCCTTGCATAACAGTTGTCTTCTCAGTTATAACTGATAGTAACCAGGGGCGCCTCTAGCCTTTTTGTCACTCCAGGCAAGAAAACCTGTAGCGCCTACCCTCCGCCGGAACCCTCTAGCTGATCGAGCTTGCACTCCTCTTCAAACATGAGCAAAACCTTGGTGTACCCGTGTGAGCATGGCCCCGCCTGTGTAGTATCTCAGAGCCGCTCATGCACAGGTAAATCCGGCTTACTGCGCAGGCAACAAGGCTGTACTTGTGCAGGCACGGTGCGGCTGCATTCATACTTGAAGAGGAGCATGGTCCTGATCAGTTGGAGGGTATAGGCAAGTGGCAGGAAAAGACTGGCGCAGCACCCCCCATTTCTGTCTGACAGGGTGGAGTTAGAGGTAGGGCCAGAGGCAGAGCCACGTGCAGTAAACATTACACTGCACTTGTGGCTGCTTAGGAAGGGGTGGCCTTAGAGGTTGGCAGAGCATGTGTGCTCTGTCCCTATTGGCTGGGGAGTGGAGGGGATGCATCTCAAACGCAGAACCATGGTGGGGACGGAAACACTGGTAGGAGTCAGTGAGCAGAGCTGCAGCATCATGTCTGTCATTTGTGAGAATAAAAAAGGGAAAACACAGGGAGATGAAAACTTTGATTCTACAAATTTACATAAAGGAGCACTTGGTTTGTACAAAATATATTTTATTCTTATATGTTAGTTTAAAAAGGCTACATATAATGCCTGGTACACACCATGCAATTTCCCATCAGATAAGGTTGATTTGATTATTTCCGACAGGTTTGATCTGATTTCCAATCGATTTTCTGATCAATTTTCTATAGAAGTGATTGGAAAATTGATGAGAAAAATTATTGGAAATCAGATTAGACCTGTCGGGAATTATTGATTTCGACCAGTCTATCTGATGGGAAATTGCATGGTGTGTACCAGGCAGGCACTATATGTCCCACATTCCCCACCACTACTTCACACTGGGAGCTGTCTGGTAACCCTCAGTGTACCCCAAGGCCCAGAAAAGTTTAGAAAATAGCTGTAAAAGATGCAAAATAAAGTATTAAAAACAAAAATCAAAGGTATGTGTGCTTGTCTGCACTACAAGTAGTCCAAATACTGTATTTTAAAACAGAATATTCCAGGGAACTCTTAGCATAGAGGGCATTGTTTGCTTACTGTATCTGGCACATACTGTAATGTGCACTGCTCTTCACCGGATCCTAAAGCATTCATCCATCACAGGATCCCAGACCTCTAAATAGAGCATTTAGTTTCTTTGTTTATGTTCACAGTTTGTCAACTTTTCTTTTCAAGTTTGTTCTGCATCAACAGGAAGGGTGCAGTGACAATACAGCAGTGATGAATCACCAGCATGAAACTCTGCATCACTTACTGGTCTTGCCACTGTCTGTGTGTAAATTCTTTCAGCATCTTAGAGCCCCTGCCAGTGCCAGCTGCATGCTTCTAGCTGCTCTAATCTTCTAATCTAATCTTCTTCCCACAATCCATCAACAACCAGACACTTTTAGTCTCCGACTCCTAATCACTTATTGACCTGGCCTGGGCTCTGCACTTCCTGTGATGTCATGCTCCTTCCCCATACCTTGTGCTAATTAAGCCTGCATCCCGTAGCTGTAAAATCAATATTCCAGAGAGAGAAAAAAGTTACAGTAGCAGTGAGCGGCACCTTCTGGCGAACATCCGCCCCAAGTGACTGCCTGTACTGCCTATTAGTATAGACTAACCAGCAAGCTCATGGTGACCCAGAACTCATTGGAGTGTGTAAGGGGCTACAACGGTCCTAAAAGCCCCCTTACTAAATGCTATGGAAAACAAAAGTTTACTTTCTTAAAACAGAAAGAATGTGCGATAATTCAGGTTGGCGTGAGCTTGAGATGTCTCCCAGGTCATCACTGCTGAATATATGCAAATTAACCATTGTTGCCCTTAGAAGCTAAACACTGCATTCCAGGAGGTGTGGAGGTGTTAACAGTTCACCAACATGAATCTTCTATAAGTAGTTTCACTCTCAGAACTGTCTCAAGTCTCTGGTATAAATAAACACTCTCACCAATGTTGAAAGGCTGACTTATCACAGATCAGCTGAATGCACATTAGAGATGAAACAGTTCCTGTGTTCCTCTTCCTGATGTTCCATTCCTAGGTTCCGCTTGTACCTCAAAAAGACATGTAACTTGACATAGCGTAAACCTGTATATGAATTACACTTTTTTGCCACACATGCACCCTTACACAAGTGAGTGCTCCCCTCAAATATGTGTCCATACTGCACCTTCCCGAAAAATGAGCAAAATTCCTGCTCACCAGATGTATTGGCTGACCACTCAGACCAGCATCAGATCACATAGATATCACAACTCAAGGTCTTCCTCCAAACAGGTTTCCAATCAGCGAGGAGAACGCCAGCGCATACCACTAAGGCTGCATCTGAAATGACCACCAGCTCAGTATGCAGCACCTATATAGACTCTCTGCACACTTCGCATTCAATTCAGAAGCAAATCATATGCAAATCTGCTACTACATATCATGAAAATAGGAAACTCAGGAGGAGGGGCTGGGAGCAGCTAACCTGACAGTTACATAGTTACAAAGTTAAGGAAATGGGGGGGGTGGGGGGGGAAGGCTGCGCATCCCTAAACACATGTTGCAATTGAATGGTTAATCGCACAGGCATACACCGCCTCTGCCAGACTGAAAAATGCATGCCCTGCATCCAAGACAAGTGCTAACATTTATTAAACTAGGAGGTACTTTAGCTTCCAATATGGTTTGCATGCAAAGTATATTATACTAGACACTTGCGCCACGGTGAGGCAGACCTCCGGGCAAGTGACCTAACCTAAATTTAAAACCTCGGGAGCAGCTAAGCAAGAAAAATGTGTACCTTACATTTGGTAGAACAGCGAGGAGAACGCCAGCGCATACCACTAAGGCTGCATCTGAAATGACCACCAGCTCAGTATGCAGCACCTATATAGACTCTCTGCACACTTCGCATTCAATTCAGATGCAAATCATATGCAAATCTGCTACTACTTATCATGCAAACAGGAAACTCAGGAGGAGGGGCTGGGAGCAGCTAACCTGACAGTTACATAGTTACAAAGTTAAGGAAAGGGGGGGGGGGGGGGGGGGAAAGGCTGTGCATCCCTAAACACATGTTGCAATTGAATGGTTAATCGCACAGGCATACACCGCCTCTGCCAGACTGAAAAATGCATGCCCTGCATCCAAGACAAGTGCTAACATTTATTAAACTAGAAGGTACTTTAGCTTCCAATATGGTTTGCATGCAAAGTATATTATACTAGACCCTTGCGCCACGGTGAGGCAGACCTCCGGGCAAGTGACCTAACCTAAATTTAACCTGAGAGATGACACGTGACAGGACTTTGTCACATGTCCTGTCAAGTGTCATCTCTCAGGGAAACAGGCAAGGCAGGTGCATCCACCAATGTGGGAAGATAAGGTCCTCTTTAAGATTCCGCAGCCATAACTGTAACGTTTGGTGAAATCTCAAGAACTCTTCATCTGTCTTCAGCAGAAAGAGGCGAGTGTGGCACTGATATCCCCTGTGAGTCCCCTATAGGTGTCCCATAGGCGATTATCAATGCTGCTGGCAAGTCTCTTCCATCTTGGAAACCATAAGCGCTGAGTGCTGGTCCCTGTGTGGTCAGCAAGACATCTGGTGAGCGGCTAGTGGTTAATTGCATGATTTGGTGGCAGTCCAGTACGGAATCACAGGGTGCAGAGTGCCCACAGAAGGGAACACTATTGCATGAGCACTGGGCTATATTTTGTGACAGGTTCACACTATAAGGGCTTGATTCACAAAGCGGTGCTAACCTACTTAGCACGTCTAAAGTCTTTAGACGTGCTAACCAGGGTGCT
This sequence comes from Hyperolius riggenbachi, assembly GCF_040937935.1. Taxonomy (NCBI): domain Eukaryota; kingdom Metazoa; phylum Chordata; class Amphibia; order Anura; family Hyperoliidae; genus Hyperolius; species Hyperolius riggenbachi. The sequence continues at coordinate 44,069,799 of NC_090652.1, read as the reverse complement.
AAGTAGGTTAGCACCGGATTTCTCAATCAGATCACGCGCTAACTTTGCGCGCACAAAGTTTTACGCGCGCAAAGTTTTATGCGCGCTAAGTCCCATAGGCTTTAATGGGCACTTCGCGCGGTGCGCCCTGCGCTCTGTGCAGTGTGCGCGTAAAGTTTTACGCGCGTAAAGTTTTACGCGCGTAAAGTTTTATGCGCGAAAAGCTGGTTTAGACGTGCTAAGAGGGTTTTCACAGGCGTGCTAACAGTTAGCACCGCTTTGTGAATCAAGCCCTATATGTTTATGAACTTTTTTCTGAGGAACTTCTGAAGCAAGTCGCTGATGTTGATTGGAAACCTGTTTGGAGGAAGACCTTGAGTTGTGATATCTATGCGATCTGATGCTGGTCTGAGTGGTCAGCCAATACATCTGGTGAGCAGGAATTTTGCTCATTTTTCGGGAAGGTGCAGTATGGACACATATTGAGGGGAGCACTCACTTGTGTAAAGGTGCACTAATGTCTGCATGTGTGGAAAACAAGTGTAATTCATATACAGGTTTACGCTATGTCAAGTTACATGTCTTTTTGAGGTACAAGCGGAACCTAGGAGTGGAACATCAGGAAGAGGAACACAGGAACTGTTTCATCTCTAATGTGCATTCAGCTGATCTGTGATAAGTCAGCCTTTCAACATTGGTGAGAGTGTTTATTTATACCAGAGACTTGAGACAGTTCTGAGAGTGAAACTACTTATAGAAGATTCATGTTGGTGAACTGTTAAGAGGAGTGAGCGCTGTACAGACATTCTGATTACAATTAATATAGGGGAACAGCTAGTCCCATTCAGTATAGCGATCCACCTATTGGGACTGGCATTGTGTTGTTGTATTACCCAGAGATTGAACATTTAAGGAGCGCTGACGCCACTTTTTCAAACTTAATATGCAAATTAACCATTGTTGCCCTTAGAAGCTAAACACACCTCCAGAACACACCTCCACACCTCCTGGAATGCAGTGTTTAGCTTCTAAGGGCAACAATGGTTAATTTGCATATATTCAGCAGTGATGCCCTGGGAGACATCTCAAGCTCACTCCAACCTGAATTATCACAAATTCTTTCTGTTTTAAGAAAGCAAACTTTTGTTTTCTATTGGTGTATAGAGTTGGGCCGAACGGTTCGCCGGTGAACGTGGTTCGCGCGAACTTAGGTGGTTCGCGTGCGGGTACCGCACGCGAACGTTTTGCGGAAGAAGTTCGGTTCGCCCCATAATGCACCTGAGGGTCAACTTTGACCCTCTACATCACAGTCAGCAGGCCCAGTGTAGCCAATTAGGCTACACTAGCCCCTGGAGCCCCACCCCCCTTATATAAGGCAGGCAGCGGCGGCCATTACGGCCACTCGTGTGCCTGCATTAGTGAGAGTAGGGCGAGCTGCTGCAGTCTCTCATATAGGGAAAGATTAGTTAGGCTTAACTTCTTCCTGGCTGCATACCTGTTCTGTTCAGTGAGCCCTCAGCCCACTGCATACCTGTTCTGTGAACCCACCCACCACTGCATACCTGTTCAGTGATCCTGCCACTGCATACTTGTTCTGTGAACCCACCCACCACCACTGCATACCTGTTCAGTGATCCTGCCACTGCATACCTGTTCTGTGAACCCACCACTGCATACCTGTTCTGTGAACCCACCCACCACTGCATACCTGTTCAGTGATCCTGCTGCCACTGCATACCTGTTCTGTGAACCCACCCACCACTGCATACCTGTTCAGTGATCCTGCTGCCACTGCATACCTGTTCAATGAACCCACCACTGCATACCTGTTCTGTGAACCCACCACTGCATACCTGTTCAGTGAACCCGCCACTGCATACCTGTTCTGTTCAGTGGACCCGCCACTGCATACCTGTTCTGTTCAGTGGAGTTTGGTGTGTCAGTGTGAAGCAGTACCTTAATTACACTACCTGATTGATGTATACACATGCAAGATGTTTTAAAGCACTTTAGGCCTGTCATTTAGCATTCAATGTGATTTCTGCCCTTAAAACGCTGCTTTTCGTCAAATCCAGATTTTTCCCGGCTACTTTTGGCGTGTATCCCACTCCGCCATGCCCCCCTCCAGGTGTTAGACCCCTTGAAACATCTTTTCCATCACTTTTGTGGCCAGCATAATTTTTTTTTTTTCAAAGTTCGCATCCCCATTGAAGTCTATTGCGGTTCGCAAACTTTAACGCGAACCGAACCTTCCGCGGAAGTTCGCGAACCTAAAATCGGAGGTTCGGCCCAACTCTATTGGTGTAGGCGCCCCTGATAGAAACTGCTATACTGTGGTGTAAAGGGACCTTTACTACACCATGAATAAAGTAGAATGCAATACATGAAATGATGACATGTGCTATACTCATCATATGTAAAATGTTATGCACATAATTCTGCTTAATGCAGTTTATTGCATGCACCGCCAGGAGTGAAAGATACACTGTATGAGCCAGGATGAGAGCTTTTTTTTGTACATTTTCTTGATATGCGTCTTTGCTCCCTAAAGAACCAGAGCCTTTTTTTCACTCTTCATTTGTGAAAACTGTGAACACCGATCACAGGGTCAAGAGTCTATAAAAATGGCTACTGACCGATGTACAGAGGTCAGCTGTCTCTAACAGAGATGACCCGAACCTCCGATTTTCGGTTCGCGAGCCGCGAACTCGAACTTCCGCAAACTTTCGTGAACCGCAATAGACTTCAATGGGGAGGCGAAAACTAGAAACACTTATGCTGGCCACAAAAGTGATGGAAAAGATGTTACAAGGGGCCTAACTGAGTTTTTGCATGGATGAGTGGGATAGACGCCAAAAGTCCCGGGGAAAAATCTGGATTTGATGCAAAGCAGCGTTTTAAGGGCAGAAATCACATTGAATGCTAAATTCCAGGCCTAAAGTGCTTTAAAACATCTTGCATGTGTATGCATCAATCAGGGAATGTAATTAGAGTACGGCTTCACACTGACACACCAAACTCACTGTGTAACGCACCGCAAACAGCTGTTTGTGTAGTGATGGCCGTGCTGGACTAGTGCGCACCATGACGAGAGTGCAGGTGATGGCGGCTTTCCTGCCCATATGGTCGCCGGGCTGAGGTAGCTGAATAACAGAACAGTGACTGTCCAGCTGATCAAATTTGGTCTGTCCACAATGAAGCAATGACATTATTATCTTTGGTGTACCCCCCCCCCCCCTACCCCCGAGACACTCATATAGCCATCGGTCATTGCTTCATTGTGATACGCAAGCCCCTTCACCGCGGCAAGGTAATGATCATGAAGGGGAATTGGCACATGTACATGCCTTTTGTTTTGTTGTTGCAGCTGCAGTGCAGCCAGAAAAATTAGGCAGGCATGTACACGCACCAGAAAAATTATTGTAGCGGCCGCTGCTAGCAACGGCCTTAAAAATTTAGAAATCCACCTGGAGTCCTGGACCCTGTTGGTGGTGGCAGAGAAGGCACTCAAGCGGCCTGCGGGCAGAGGTGCTGTGTGAGGAGTGACTTAGTCTTGGGGCAGGCAGTCACACGGCGTGCAGGCAGAGATGCTGTGTGTGGGTACTGATTTAGTCCATGATCCATGCCTCATTTATTTTGATAAAGGTGAGGTACTGAACACTTTTGTGACTTAGGCAACTTCTCTTCTCAGTGACAATTCCTCCAGCTGTGCTGAAGGTCCTTTCGGACAGGACGCTTGAGGCAGGGCAAGACAGAAGTTAGATGGCAAATTGTGAAAGCTCTGGCCACAGGTCAAATCTATGCACCCAGTAGTTCAAGGGTTCATTGCTGCTCACAGTGTCTACATCCACACTTAAGGCCAGGTAGTCGGCTACCTGCCGGTCCAGGCGTTGGTGGAGGGTGGATCTGGAAGGGCTAAGGTGAGACATTTGACTAAAGAATGTCCGCATGTCCGACATCACCATGAGATCGCTGGACCGTCCTGTCTTTGCCTGCGTGGACATGGGAGAAGGGTTACTGGCAGTGGTACCTTTATTGCATTGTGCTGTGACATAACTGTTAAATGCATTGTAAATCATAGTTGCCAGCTTGTTCTGCAAGTGCTGCATCCTTTCTGCCTTCAGGTGAGTTGGTAACATGTCCGCCACTTTGTGCCTATACCAAGGGTCTAGTAGCGTGGCCACCCAGTACAGCTCATTCCCGTTAAGTTTTTTTATACGGAGGTCCCTCAACTGGCTGGACAGCATGAAAGATGCCATCTGCACAAAGTTGGATCTAGACGTACTATCCATCTCCTCTTGCTCTTCCTCAGTGATGTCAGGTAAGTCCTCCTCCGCCCCCCAGCCATGAACAATACCACGAGAACGTTGAGTAGCACAAGCCCCCTGCGATGCCTGCTGCAGTTGTTCTTCTGCCGCCGCCTCCTCCTCCAAAGAAACACCTTCCTCATCATCCGAGTCTGACTCCTTTTCCTCACACGACTCTTCCTCCTCTTTCTCCCCCCCCCCCCCCCTATGTGCTGCCACAGGTGTTGAGGAAACATCTGGTTCTGATGAGAATTTATCCCACAATGCTTCCTCCCATAACTGTTTCTGTTCACGCTCCTCCACAGCTTGATCCACCACTCTACGCACGGCACGCTCCAGGAAGTAAGCGTACGGGATCAAGTCGCTGATGGTGCCTTCACTGCGACTCACCAGGTTGGTCACCTCCTCAAATGGCCGCATTAGCCTGCATGCGTTTCGCATGAGTGTCCAGTTGTTGGGCCAGAACATCCCCATCTCCCCAGACTGTGTCCTTCTACTGTAGTTGTAGAGGTACTGGGTGATGACTTTCTCCTGTTCTAGCAAGCGAGAGAACATAAGGAGGGTCGAATTCCAGCGAGTCAGGCTATCGCAAATAAGGCGTCTCAAAGGCAACTTGTTTCTCGGCTGAATGTCCGCAAAGCATGCCATGGCCGTGTAAGACCGCCTGAAATGCCCACACTACTTCCTGGCCTGCTTCAGGACGACCTCTAAGCCTGGGTACTTTGACACAAATCTTTGAATGACTAGATTCAGCACATGTGCCATGCAGGGTACACGTGTCAGCTTTCCCAAATTCAAGGCAGAAATGAGATTGCTGCCATTGTCAAACATCACGTTGCCGATCTCCAGCTAGTGCGGGGTCAGCCACTGCCACTCAGTTGAACTGCCACTCAGCCGAGGAGGAGGAGGATGACGACAGCGAAGTGGCATAAGGAAAGGAGGTGGCAGGAGGACTGCCTGCAAGCCATGGAGTTGTCACAAGTTGTTCCGCTGCACAGCCACGTACTCCCTGCTTGCCATCGGGTCACCAGGTTGACTCAATGGGCTGTGTAAGTAATGTACCTGCCCTGACCTTGCTTGGCAGACCAGGCATCCATGGTCAGGTGGACCCTTGACCCAGCCCTGCGTGCCAGAGATGACACCACTTGCCTCTCAGCTTCACGGTACAGTTTGGGTATCGCCTTTTTAGAGAAATAATTGCGGCCTGGCATCTTCCACTGCGGTGTCCCAATGGCCACAAATTTATGGAAGGCCTCAGAGTCCACCAGCTGGTATGGTAACAGCTGGCGAGCTAACAGTTCCGCCAAGCCAGCTGTCAGACGCCGGGCAAGGGGATGACTGGCAGAAATTGGCTTCTTCCACTCAAAGATTGGAGTGGAGGAGGGTGGCTTTAAAGGTGCAAGGGAGAAAACGGCTGAAGATGCTGCACCTGAAGGAGGAAGAGGAGAAGGAGGGTGGCTTTTCTTTTGTGTGCTGCTTTTCCTCTGGTGCTCTTCCCATTGCAGTTTGGGCCTTTTCTCCATGTGCCTTCATAAGGCAGTTGTCCCTACGTGGGTGTTGGCCTTTCCACGGCTCAATTTTTGGAGGCAGAGAGAACAGATGGCATTGCTCTGATCTACGGCAGACACACACAATTTTTTCCAAACCGCTGAGCCCCCCTGAGGTGTGGGCACTATGGTGGCCTCAGCAGCTGATGTTGAAGGGCATGTTGACTGGCTTTCTATAGGTGGTGATACATGGCGCTGGACACTGCCAGCAGCTGTTTCTGATGATGAGATAACAAAACAAATTCTTGAAATTCTTGAATTCTTGGGAATCAAATTTAACATTTTCACAAAAAATAATGCAAAAATAATATTGCCATTTTCACTCATCACTGCCACCCAGGTATAGGTGCGCTGAAGGAATCACAAGTATAGATAGTCAGATGTAACTCCACCCCCCTCCCAAGTATATAGCTATAAGGGGATCAGGCATCTCCACGTCATGCAGCGCCTAACTTGGGTGCCACCTTAGACTGTAATGTTAATTACAGCTATAGCAACTCAGGTGGAAATAGCTGGACTCCAAATTATGTGACACCCCCCCCAAGTCTCCACTACTCAACTCGGAGAGGATATACTATTTAACAACACCCAGGATTGTAGCTAGCAGGAGCAGGGTGAGCTGTATTTTGGTTTATCCTGCGCAACTGAACATACAACAAGATAGTATGCACTCGCCATAAGGACAGGACAGTTTCTAGGCTACATAGCTCCCAGGATGATGGTTTAAAAATTGTGCCAGAGTACCCTCCCCCTCATATATGTAGCCAGAGAGCTCCTCCTCAGTATCATGCAGCAAAAGAGCTACCTCTCAGTACCAGGTAGCCAGAGAGCTCCCTCTCATATGTAGCCAGAGAGCTCCTTCTCAGTATCAGGCAGCTAGAAAGCTCTGCCTCAGTATCAGGCAGCCAGAGAGTCCCCTCAGTATCAGGCAGCCAGAGAGCCCTCTTCAGTATCAGGCAGCCAAAGAGCTCCCCCTTAGTATCAAGCAGACAGAAAGTTCCCCCTCAGTATCAAGCAGCCAGAAAGCTCCCCCTCATATATGTAGCCAGAGAGCTCCTCAGTGTCAGGCAGCCAGAAAGCTCTCCCACAGTATCAGGCAGCCAGAAAGCACCCCCTCAGTATCAGGCAGCCAGAGAGCTCTCCCTCAGTATCAGGCACCCAGAAAGCTCCCCCTCATATATGTAGCCAGAGAGCTCCTCAGTGTCAGGCAGCCAGAAAGCTCCCCCACAGTATCAGGCAGCCAGAAAGCACCCCCTCAGTATCAGACAGCCAGAGAGCTCCCCCTCATATATGTAGCCTCGAAAGCTCCCCTCAGTATCAGGCAGCCAGAGAGGCCCCCGTCATATATGTAGCCAGATAGCTCCACCTCAGTATCACAGTATCAGGCAGCCAGAGAGCTCCCCCTCAGTATCAGGCAGCCAGAGTTCCCCCTCAGTATCAGGCAGCCAGAGAGTTCCCCCTCAGTATCAGGCAGCCAGAGAGCTCTCCTCAGTATCAGGCAGCCAGAGAGTTCCCCCTCAGTATCAGGCAGCCAGAAAGTTCTCCCTCAGTATCAGGCAGCCAGAGAGCTCCCTCTCAGTGTCAGGCAGCCAGTGAGCCCCCTCAGTATCAGTCAGCCAAGAGCTCCCCCTCAGTATCAGGCAGCCATAAAGCTACCCTTCAGTATCAGGCAGCCAGAGAGCCCTCCTCAGTATCAGGCAGCCAAAGAGCTCCCCCTCAGTATCAGGCAGCCAGAGAGTCCCCCCTCAGTATCAGGCAGACAAAGAGCTCCCCCTCATTATGAAGCAGCCAGAAAGCTCCACCTCAGTATAAAGCAGCCAGAAAGCTCCCCCTCAGTATCAGGCAGACAGAAAGCTCTCCCTCAGTATCAGGCAGCCAGAGAGCTCCACCTCAGTATCAGGCAGCCAGAGAGCTGCCCCTCAGTATCAGTCAGCCAAAGAGCCCCCCCAGTATGAAGCAGCCAGAAAGCTCCCCCTCAGTACCAGGCAGCCAGAGAGCTCCCCCCTCAGTATTAGTCAGCCAAAGAGCTCCCCCTCAGTATTAGGCAGCCAGAGAGCTCCGCCTCAGTATCAGGCAGCCAGAGAGCTCCGCCTCAGTATCAGGCAGCCAGATAGCTCTGCCTCAGTATCAGGCAGCCAGAGAGCCCTCCTCAGTATCAGGCAGCAAGAGAGCTCCCCCTCAGTATCAGGCAGCCAAAGAGTTCCCCCTTAATTTCAGTCACCCAGAAAGCTCCCCCTCAGTATCAGGCAGCCAGAGAGCCCTCCTCAGTATCAGGCAGCCAGAGAGGCCCCCGTCATATATGTAGCCAGATAGCTCTGCCTCAGTATCAGGCAGCCAGAAAGCTCCCCCTCAGTATCAGGCAGCCAGAGAGCCCTCCTCAGTATCAGGCAGCCAAAGAGCTCCCCCTCAGTAACAAGCAGCCAGAAAGCCCCCCTCAGTATCAGGCAGCCAGAGAGCTCCCCTCATATATGTAGCCAGAGAGCTCCCCCTCAGTATCAGGCAGTCAAAGAGCCCCCCCTCTGTATCAGGCAGCCATAAAGCTCCCCCTCAGTATCAGGCAGCCATAAAGCTACCCCTCAGTATCAGGCAGCCAGAGAGTCCCCCTCAGTATCAGGCAGCCAAAGAGCTCCCCCTCAGTATCAAGCATCCAGAAAGCTCCCCCTCAGTATCAAGCAGCCAGAGAGCTCCCCCTCATATATGTAGCCAGAGAGCTCCCCCTCATATATGTAGCCAGAGAGCTCCTCCTCAGTATCAGGCAGCCAAAAACCTCCCCCTCAGTATCAGGCAGCCAGAAAGCTCCCCCTTAGTATCAGGCAGCCAGAGAGCTCCCACTCAGTATCAGGCAGCCAGAGAGTCCCCCTCAGTATCAGGCAGCCAGAGAGCTCCCCCTCAGTATCAGGCAGCCAGAAAGCTCCCCCTCAGTATCAGGCAGCCAGATTGTTTCCCTCAGTATCAGGCAGCCATAAAGCTCCCCCCTCAGTATCAGGCAGCCAGAAAGCTCTCCCTCAGTATCAGGCAGCCGGAGAGTTTCCCCCTCAGTATCAGGCAGCCAGAGAGTCCTCTTCAGTATCAGGCAGCCAGAGAGGCCCCCATCACATATGTAGCCAGATAGCTCCGCCTCAGTATCAGGCAGCCAAAGAGCTCCCCCTCAGTATCAAGCAGCCAGAAAGCTCCCCCTCAGTATCAAGCTGCCAGAAAGCTCCCCCTCAGTATCAAGCAGCCAGAGAGCTCCCCCTCAGTATCAAGCAGCCAGAGAGCTCTCCCTCAGTATCAAGCAGCCAGAAAGCTCCCCCTCAGTATCAGGCAGCCAGAGAGCTCCCCCTCATATATGTAGCCAGAGAGCTCCTCCTCAGTATCAGGCAGCCAATGAGCTCCCCCTCAGTATCAGGCAGTCAAAGAGCTCCCCCTCAGTATCAGGCACCCAGAAAGCTCCCCCTCAGTATCAGGCAGCCAGAGAGCTCCCACTCAGTATCGGGCAGCCATAAAGCTCCCCCTCAGTATAAGGCAGCCAGAGAGCTCCGCCTCAGTATCAGGCAGCCAGAAAGCTCCCCCTCAGTATCAGGCAGCCAGAAAGATCCCCCTCAGTATCAGGAAGCCAGAGAGCACCCTCTTAGTATCAGGCAGCCAGAAAGATCCCCCTCAGTATCAGGAAGCCAGAGAGCTCCCCCTTAATATCAGGCAGCCAGAAAGCTCCACCTCAGTATCAGGCAGCCAGAGAGCTCCCCCTCAGTATCAGGCAGCCAGAGAGCTCCCCCTCAGTATCAGGCAGCCAGAGAGCTCCCCCTCAGTATCAGGCAGCCAGAGAGCTCCCCCTCAGTAAGTCAGTATCAGGCAGCCAGAAAGCTCCCCCTCAGTATCAGGCAGCCAGAAAGCTCTCCCCCCCCCCCCAGTATCAGGCAGCCAAAAAGCGCCCCCTTAGTATCAAGCAGCCAAAGAGCTCCCTCTCAGTATCAGGCACCCAGAAAGCTTCTCCTCAGTATCAGGCAGCCAGAGAGCTCCGCCTCAGTATCAGGCAGCCAGAGAGGCCTCCTCATATATGTAGCCAGATAGCTCCGCCTCAGTATCAGGCAGCCAAAGAGTTCCCCCTCAGTATTAGGCAGCCAGAGAGCTCCACCTCAGTATCAGGCAGCCAGAGAGTTTCCCCTCAGTATCAGGCAGCCAGAGTGTTCCCCCTCAGTAAGTCAGTATCAGGCAGCCAGAAAGCTCCGCCTCAGTATCAGGCAGCCAGAAAGCTCCCCTTCAGTATCAGGCAGCCAGAGAGCTCCCCCTCAGTATCAGGCAGCCAGAAAGCCCTCCCCCCCACCCTCAGTATCAGGCAGCCAGATCGGTACCCCTCAGTATCAGGCAGCCAGAGAGCTCCCCCTCAGTATCAGGCAGCCAGAAAGTTCCCCCCTCAGTATCAGGCAGCCAGAGAGCCCCATCAGTATCATGCAGCCAGAGAGCTCTCCTCAGAGATCCCACCCATCTCCCACTCAGTAAAAGGCAGCCAGAGAGCTCCCCCTCAGTATCAGACAGTCAGAAAGCTCCCCTTCATATATGTAACCAGGGAGCTCCTCCTCAGTGTCAGGCAGCCAGAGAGCCCCCTCAGTATCAGGTAGCCAGAGAGCAGGGGTGCTCGGATACCCCTTTTTAACCACTTAAGCCCAACTGGACGAGATTTCTCGTCCAGTTGGGCTGCGCGCACTCCCGCGGGTCGCGCGCGCGCCCGCGGGCCCCCCGTGCGCGCCCCCGCTACTGGCCGCTAGCCCACCGATCAGTGAAAGGGATTATAAATCCCTTTCGCTGATCGGACCCCCCCGGAGAAAAGCCGACAGCGTCTCTTCAGATGCTGCGGCTTTTCTGAGCTCTGTTCTCCTTTCTTCTGCCTGGGAGTGAGATCGATCGCTCCCAGGACTTTTTGATTCTGGCCATCTTGTGGCCAAATAGCAAATTACACCCAAAAAAATTTTTTTTAAGAATAAACCTATAAATATATTAAAAAAAAACCCTGTTTACCTCCCACACCAAAAAAATACCCACATACAAGTTTAAATTAAAAAAAAAAATTACAATAATAGAAAAAAAAAAAAAAAAGAAATAGTTACCTAAGGGTCTGAACTTTTTAAATATTCATGTCAAAGGAGTATATCAATATGATTTAATAAATTATGGGCTTCTGAACAGTGATGGACGCAAAACGGAAAAAATGCACCTTTATTTCCAAATAAAATATTGTCGCCATACATTGTGATAGGGACATAATTTTAACGGTGAAATACCCGGGGCATATGGGCAAATACAATACGTGAGTTTTAATTATGGAGGCATGTATTATTTTAAAACTATAATGGCTGAAAACTGAGAAATAATGAATTTTTTCCATTTTTTTCTTATTCTTCCTGTTAAAATGCATTTACAGTAAAGTGGCTCTTAGCAAAATATACCACCCACAGAAAGCCTAATTGGTGGCGGAAAAAACAAGATATAGATCAATTAATTGTGATGAGTAGTGATAAAGTTATTGGCAAATGAATGGGGGGTGAAACTTGCTCGGATGTAAAAAAATGTCAACCCTTCGGGCTTAAGTGGTTAAAATCTGAATTGATTTGGATCAGGATAGCTAGAAATCCAGATCTAAATCGGATATCTGAATCCAAGCATTCCAGTATCTGAATAGAATCAGCTATCCGAACCCATTATCCGGGAAATCCGAATTAATTTGGATATCCGGATAGAAAACCGGAAGTGACCTTTAAGTTGCTTTCAAAAGGTTTTTTTAGCGTAAATGATGCATGAAGCATCATGTTTGTTTTTTTTAAAAAAGAGAAACACTAATTGATTATGTGGGGAGTTAAAATACAAAAAAAAAATGGCTGCAAATTAACATCAGGACTAGGTTCCAGACGGCGGTTGTGCAGCCCACATTGTGTCCAAAGTCCAACCGCGCAACTGGGAGATCACAGTTTTCAGCCCAGACACCTCAAAAAAATGACACAGCAATTGTATTTTGTGTTAAATATAGGTGGTAGCAGCAGCAGTGGCCTGTGGCACCCTGGTGGTGGGAGCAGCAAAGGCAGCAGGAGCAGGACAATGCAGCAGCAGCAGGTGTAACATGTGCAGGAGCATGCTGGAGATTGTACCATGGCACATAGCGTTGGTACCACGCAGTGGTCGAGTCCTGCGTGAACGCAGGTGGACGACGTCCACCTAGTTTTTTTGGAGGGTGGACGTTGTCCACCTTACAGGGTTGCCAGGTGTCTGGATTTTAAAAACAGTGCAAAATCTAGCTGTCTACACAGTCCCTATATTTGCCATTGCCATCCCTTTAAAATGAGCCCTTGGCTCTCTATCTCACTGTGGATGTTCCCCTTCCTTGGCACTTTTGGCTGCAGCAGATCTCCCCTCTAGCTGCAGTGAATTATGGTTCTGCCTGTGAGTGGCCCGTACCGCCCCCTGCTTGCACAGTGTGCACAAAGAGGCAAGACTTCCCGGGAAGTTTGAAAGCCAGGAGGAGAGACAGCTCTCTGATCATCTGTCTGTGGCTGTCTGCAGCTGCCTTCTAGGAGATCAGACACATTGACTCCCAGCATGACCCCCTTTCTTCAGACCACCTTATGTTTCCTCCCTCGGCACTTACTGGGAAGGGGCGATGAAACTAGAGTGACCAGATTTTTGTAGGCTCAACCTGGGACGGGGGGAATTGGGGGGGGGGGGGGGGGGCGGCTGCGGCGAAAAGTAGGGGGTGAAAAATGTGGTGTCTGCAGCGCGCGCGAAAAATGGGCGTGGTCATGACATTCTATGGGCGGAGCTAACAGAATGATGCAACAGCGAGGCATAAGAAAGCAGTGTTTACGCCGTGATGTGGTCAAACGTGGATTCACATCATAGGTGTGCAGAAACTGTGTGATGCTATTTAATAGTATGCCATAACCCCAAAGCAGCAAACACAGCCAACTATGACCATTAAATAATAAATGCAGCAACAGTTACCCCAGACACCACAAAGTAAATGCATAAATGCAATGGGCAACATTTCAGCACAAAATAAACACATTGCGGGCAACATTTCAGCACAAAATAATCGCATTGCAGGGCAACATGTCAGCATAAAATAAACGCAATGGGGGCAAACATGTCAGTACAAAATAAACGCAATGGGGGCAAACATGTCAGTACAAAATGAACGCACTGCGGGCAAACATGTCAGTACAAAATAAACGCACTGCGGGCAAACATGTCAGTACAAAATAAACGCACTGCGGGCAAACATGTCAGTACAAAATAAACGCACTGCGGGCAAACATGTCAGTACAAGATAAACGCACTGCGGGCAAACATGTCAGTACAAGATAAACACACTGCGGGCAAACATGTCAGTACAAGATAAACGCACTGCGGGCAAACATGTCAGTACAAGATAAATGCACTGCGGGCAAACATGTCAGTACAAGATAAACGCACTGCGGACAAACATGTCAGTACAAGATAAACGCACTGTGGGCAAACATGTCAGTACAAGATAAACGCACTGCGGGCAAACATGTCAGTATAAAATACACGCAATGCGGCCAAACATGTCAGTACAAGATAAACGCGCTGCGGGCAAACATGTCAGTACAAAATAGGCCAAACATGTCAGTACAAGATAAATGCACTGCGGGCAAACATGTCAGTACAAGATAAACGCACTGCGGGCAAACATGTCAGTACAAAATGAACACAATGTGGGCAAACACTTCACCTGCAAGAAAAAGCATTTACTCACCTGGCAGAAGACGTCCCCTCACGCAGCCGGCCTCTGGTGCCTCAGGTGCAGCTCCCCCTGGCCTGGACGATCTTCAATCTCCCGCTCAGCCTCTCACAGGCAGAGCAGGGCTACGGCAAGATGGCGTCCGGAGGCGGAACCCTGTACTGGAGACAAATAGTCTCCAATACAGGGCTCCGCCTCCGGACGCCATCTTCCCGTAGCCCTGCTCTGCCTGTGCCTGCCGGAGGAGAACATTGCAGGCTGGAGCGGGGCTGCGGGGAATGAACTAGCGCAGCATCTAGTAGATGCTGCGGCTAGTTCATTGTACGGTGGCCAGAGTCCCGAGGCCGGGACGTCCCGCTGCTAAAAGCGGGACGTTTCCCGGGACCTCATGCAGCCTGGGACAGCGCCCCCCGAAGGCGGGACGCGTCCCGGGTAAAGCGGGACGTATGGTCACCGTAATGAAACAGAAGTAGGAGCTGCCAAGGGTGATCAGAGGTATGGACACCTTTGCTCTTTCTTTATCTGCCCTCCCTTCTGAGCCCACACATCTTGTTAAGAAATATCTGTTCTTTCCCTAGAGGTAAATGATGGTCTATTCAGTAAATTTTTAACCCTTCCTGAGCTGGAGAAGTCTGCCTGAAGTGCTATAGAGAAAGTAATACTTCAGCAGGGGGAAGATGTGTACAGCCTCTGCTTTGGATGGCATGGGGGTGCTGAGATTTGTCTAAGGAAAGCCTTTTGTGTAGTGTGTGTTTACAAGAGAGGTGTAACCTCTGTCAATCTCCTCCACTTGCTGTCTGCTTTATCAGTCTGCTTCTCCTGTGTGTGTATAGAGACCAACTGGTGCTACATTAGTGCTGGCTTTCTCCCATCCCACTAATATTGCTAATACATCATCTTCCACAGCACTTTACAGAGTTTATATAGTCATGTCTCTAACTGATCCCTCAGAGGAGCTCACAATCTAATATGTACCATAGTAATGTGTCTGTTATTGTCTAGATTATCTGTATGTTTTTGGGATGTGGGAGGAAACGCAGTGCCCAGAGGAAACCCACACAGACACGGGGAGCACTGTCGCCCAGCGCTGCAAGGCGAGAGTGCTATACACTATACCACTGTGCTGCCCACCACTTGGTAAGAAAACCCTCATACACAGGCTAGAGCGAGTTCACATCTTAGTAGGTCCTGATGTGCCCCCCACTACTCAGTAGCTCCCTGTCCCGTCCCCCCCCACACATTTCTCAGTAGCTCCCAGTGGGACTCACACTTCACATTCTCAATAGCATGCAGCGGGACCCCTTACTCCCAACAGCAACCAGTGCAATAGACTTTTTTTTGCGCGGGGGGTGGGGGGGTGTTGTGAGGTGAGTCCACTCACCTCTTTTCCCAAGACTAGACCCCTGGTACCACGGCTGTAAAAAAATTGTGAACCAGGCTTAGTTAGTAATAGTTAACAATCAGGAGGGGCGAGGAGATTCTGGTGGTGGTGGTAAAGAGTGGTAAGGCAAGCATAGTGATTCACAGCCACTTCATGTCCCCCTCTTGCCAACAACAGGGAAAGACTCGCCCAACAGGGTCTGGCGGCGTTTTTCCTTGCAAGGGATGCGGTGGAGGGAGCAGAGGAGGCCACTGAGGACTGGCTGCCTGAACAGGCCTCAGTGTCGGCAGGAGTGGCAGAGGGGGTTCTGGTGCTCCGAGTCTGACCACTGCCAGCGCCAGCTTGCTTCAGCCTCTTCATGCTCAACAAAATGTTTTCTGGACAGATGGGTGATGAAGCTGGAGGTGCCATACTTGGAGGTGTCACAACCTCAGCTCAGCTTTAGTTTGCACACATTGCATATGGCAAACTTGCTGTCCAATGAGGGTAGAGTGAAAAACCGCCAGATTGGGGACGTGAAGATTCCCCTGCAGCCTGAATGGGATGCTGCTGCTTTTCTCCCTGTGGCGGTTGGGGGTTGAGTGATGCGGCTGGTGGTAGTGGCAGAAGATGAAGCAGCAGGTTGTGGGTCCCGCATTCCAGGCCCACTGCGGCTCCTGCCACTGTCTGCAATGCTGATCCTCCATGCCAAACCCACCGACGCATCCTCCTCCTCAGAGTCAGAGCTGACCTCCCCCTCCTGTGGATGGTAGTCATGGTCCTTCATCTCATCATCAACATCATACTCCCCCTCCTCAAACAACTGCTGCTGGGATGATGACCTCCCTAAACTCCTCTTCTGCAGCCACATGAAAGGACCCCCCCACCCCCACCCCCCCAACAACCACCATCTGCATCTGTGACTCCTCCACATAGCCCAGTGCGCCCAGAATATCCTCCTCAAACTCACTGCAGGTAACAGCCCTGATTTTGCGGTGTCTGGAGTGAAAAGCTCTCTCAATGAGGGTAGGCTGCCAGCTGGGGTCGACGTGATGACCAAATCCCCAGGAAATGCTGGGTGGCTGCTGCTGCTCCCGCAAACAGGAGTGCTGGTGGGGGTGGAGGTCTCTGTTGTAGAGCTGGAGGTGGCTTGCTCATCCACCATCAGCTGGAAAATGGCCGCTGCACGCTGCTGCACCTCTGCAGCATGACTACCCCTAACAGCTGGACAGCCAGTGGCTAGCGGCGGAATGGACACTGACGCAGCAGAACTGCTGATGGTGGCCGCAAAGTGGCTCCCTCTCCTCTTGGCCTTGCTGCCCCTCACCAGTGCCAGCAGACATAGTACAACTTATGTGTGATGATGTCACCTGATGATGTGGGGTACTTGTACTTTATTAAAATCAGGGTTGGAGTTTAAGGCAAATCAGCACAGAGTGATAGACAGCAGAGTAGAAGACAGCGCACACTAACTGTCTAACTGTCACAATGACACTGCTCAGCACAGCAGCACTGCAGTAATCTGTAGTAAGCTAACACAGTACTACTCTAACAACTAATTAGCACTGCAGTACTAACTATAACTACACAATAACACAGTAATCCTATTCCCTAACCTATACTGTAGCTAAGGCTAATAACAGGCCAGCAGCAGGCCTTGCCTGTGCACAGCACACACAGACACAGGACCTAACTAGCAGCTGCTGCAGCACAGAGTCTGACTGTCACTTAAAGTGGATCCGAGATGAACTTTTACTCATTGCATAATTGTGTTCCTTACATATAGTTTATAGGGCATTCCTCAAACCAAATACTTTTTTCTTTTTGTTTTAATACTCTAATTCCCTATAAACTAAACAAGCCTCGCCCACAGCTTCTCCAAAATGCCAAGTCACTCAGACCCATGTAGCAAGGGCTTATGGGAGCTCAGTCTGGGCAGGAGGAAGAGGAGGCTACTAGCCAGTGATTTCAGAGGCAGAGGGGAGGAGGGAGGAGGAGGATAAGGTGATCTGAGGGCTGGAGATGCAGTTGCAGATTACCTGTGTAATGATGACAAACAACAATAACAATAATATTTATATAGCGCTTTTCTCCCTGGGGACTCAAAGCGCAACAGAAACAGAACATGGCCGCTCTCATTGTATCACAGGAATAATTAATCATTAAAGGTGCCCATACACTCGTCAGATTAGCCACAGATAGGTCATCAGATGGATTTCTTATCTATCTGATGTGTTTTTAGAACATTTTTTACTAGGATAGAATTCCAATAGATTTCAGTTTGAAATCTATTGAAATTCGATCTGATGGCATTTTTTTTTCCCATCAGATTTCCATTAGGGCCAATGCAAAATGATAAGCAATCTCATCAGATCGTCCTAGATTTTCCACCCTGCCAGTTCGATGGAAATCCATCTAAATCTTCGAAATCGATCGAAATCGGCCGTCGATCGGTCGATTGGCCAACTGATTTGCAATCGATCAATCGATCGATTTTGATTGATCGATCGGACAGAAAATGTATGGGCCCCTTAACTGTGTATGGGCCCCTTAACTGTTGAAGCTGTGTGCAGCCAGATTTGCTGTGTAAACGATCTCAACTTTAGATAAGATATATAGACAAGTTACTTGTTATAGTTAGTTTTTCGTCTCGGATCCGCTTTAACTGAAATCAAACAATTACACAAGCTAGCTAACTATAAAACAATAAAATGATAGCGTAGTGAAGGTGTTTAGCACTTAAAGAGACACTGAAGTGAAAAAAAAAATATGATATAATGAATTGGTTGTGTACTATGAATAATTACTAGAAGATTAGCAGCAAAGAAAATATTCTCATACTTTTATTTTCAGGTATATAGTGTTTTTTCTAACATTGCATCATTCTATAATATGTGCAGATTACACAACACTCAGCATTCAAAATGAGTCTTTCAGAGCAGTCTGTGAAGTAATGAACTCTCCTCTGGCAGAGGAAAAGTAAACAGTTCAATTACAGTTGAGATAATACAAGTTAGATAACAGCCCTCTCCACGACTAACTTAGTCGGAGAGCTTAATAGCTTTTTTGCATAGAGATAACAACTGGAGTTTCTCAACTCTTCCTGTACTGGAAACAATTAGACTGATGTATCTGATCTTAATGTTTTATTTCTTAGCTGTGCTACACATACAAATCATAATATCATCATTTTTTTTTTCACTTCAGTGTCTCTTTAAAACGTTAGGTTTATCACCGTATAAAGCACTTGCTTAGCCAACACCACTGGAGATGTCTCTCAGTGAGCAGTCACAAGCAAGGACGAGATTTCTCATCATGGCACCCTCCTTATATACAGGAGGGGCTGGCCAGGGTGGATCCATCTGAAAATGGCACCTGCGAATAATGGCGCACGGTATTGCCGCAAATCCGTTTGCCGCTTATCGCTATTTAACGTTAAAGTCTTATTGTTATTTAACGTTAAAGCCTTATTGTTATTTAGCGTTAACACACAGAACCCTCTCTGTACCTATCCCTAACTCTTAAACCCCCCCCTGTGGTGCCTAACCCTAACCACCCCCCTGGTGGTGCTTAATCCTAAGACCCCCCTGGTGGTGCCTAACCCTAAGACCCCCCTGGTGGTGCCTAACCCTAAGTCCCTCCTGGTGGTGCCTAACCCTAAGACCTCCCCGGTTGGTACCTAACCCTAAGACCCCCTGGTGGTGCCTAATCCTAACCACGCCGCTGGTGGTGCCTAATCCTAACCATGCCCCTGGTGGTGCCTAACCCTAACCACCCCCCTGGTGGTGCCTAATCCTAACCACCCCCCTGGTGGTGCCTAACCCTAACCACCTTCCTGGTGGTGCCTAACCCTAAGACTCCCCCCCCAGTGGTGCCTAACTCTAACCTTGACAGTGTTACATTAAATCCATTCACCGTTTTGCAGTTAAATAACGTCTGCAGTTTGACTTATGTAGGGCGCTATTGATAAATAACATTACTGTGGGCAATAACGTCTGCTGTTTGGCAAATGAACGGCACTATTCATAAATAACGTTAGTGTGTGCCGTTTTTCTTCTTTTTTCCCTGTGCGCAATTATTATGCAGTACTAACGATAAATAGTGATAAGCGTATCTTTTTAATGCAGCGCCATTTTTATGCATAGGCGCTGTGCGCCATTATTCACTGATCCGGGCTAGGGTTCCCCCTCTGTGATTGGTTGCTAGGGCTTTGGCTGGGAGCCCTCTGATTGGCTCAATGAGGTCATGGAGCCCTCTGATTGACTCAATGACCTCTTATGTGTAATGCTATCCAGATTCGGGTACCCGAACTAGATATCCGGATTTCTTTCCGAATTTGGCAAGCGTTTCGGGATCCAGATTCAGATTTTGCCGGCTATCCGGAATCCGAATCCGAGGTCGGATATCGGAATAAGTTCGGATTATCTGGGTAGTTCGGGTATATCGAATGAGCATCCCTGCCAGAGAGCACCCCTTGGTAACTGGTAGCCAGAAAGTCACCCCCAGTATAGGTAACAGAGGGCCTCCAGGTGTAATGCACCCTCCCTCAGATACAGAGCATCTGCAGTTGGAGCATAAAGAAGGAAATCCCTCACCTCTCCTGGTGGCGATCTGCACTTTTCTGCATCTCTGTCTCGGTAACTACAGCGCCCTCTCCTGTCATACCTGTGATGATAGAGGGTGCGCTAATCATAGAGATAGAGATGCAGGAGAGTTAAGATCGCTCCTAATGCTGGGAATACACGTTAAGTTTTTACTTTAGATAGATGGGTTCGATAGATAAATTCCAACCTGTTGGATCTGGTCGATTCTACTTTCGTTTCGATTCTCCTCATTCAAGTGAATGTAATTGATAAGAAAAGATAAGGAATCGAGAGGGGAATCGAGCAGTGAATCGAGAGTAGAATCGATCGAAAGCGAAAACGACGGAAAAAACGAACGCAAAAACGCATCATGTATTCCCAGCATAAGAGAGGCGAGTGATTCACTTCTTTATGCTCACACTGCTGAAGCGCCTAAGAGCCCCAAAGCAGCAAGTAATGTTAACTAATTAGTAGCTGTGTTTGTGAGTATATTTTTAATTTTTAAATCTTTTATACGCTCCTGAAACACTACCATCTTTTTGTGAGGCTGATTGGCTAAAGACAGTTTCTTTATGGAAAAATTAATTATTAATTTACATACATACAGTATAGAAATAATACCTGTTGTTTCCTCCATGTTGTTAGTCTTGGGTAGATATCATCAGCAATCTACAGGCTGACTCTGAAAAAGTAAGTCACAGGAATATCATAAAAAGCAGTATTTTTCAACATCTATTTCCATTCAGTATATCTCTTCTTTTTGTTTATTCAACTACTAAATAATGTGCAAGTTTTATGTTACATGATGCAGATCATACAACCACAGCAAACATAGACAAATCAGAAAAATTTAAAAAAAAATTAATTTAAATGCGGTAAATGACAGTTGTTAACCTCCTTGCCGGTCTGATTCTTTCCAGATTTTAGGGTCTAAAAGAGGTGCAATTTTTTTCCACTCATTCAGACCCTAAAACCTGAAAAAAATCATTCTGGCAGGGAAATCTGCAGCAGAATAAAAAATTTACCTTCCTGGGCTCCAGCGCTGCAGTTATCATTTTGACCACAAGATGGCGCTAATAAACATATAAACAAACTTCTCTATATTTCTCTACTATAGAGAAGTTCATTTTAAATATTAGCCCCGCCTCCGATGACGTCACGCCGCCACCGCTGCTCCAATTGGCTGCCGGGTCCCTGGAAGAATAGCGGGGACATGGAGATCCCGGTGGCCAGGGAAAGACCCCACACTGCCGGGGAGAGAGGCTGGAGTCCCGCTGCACAGCGCGATTGCGAGCGGGACTCCACAACTAAAAGGTACAGCACTGTACTGCCTACCCCGACCTGAGCTCGGGATCACCGCTAACAGCTTCTATTTTTTACCCCGAGCTCAGGTCGGGAAAACCGGCAAGGAGGTTAATGAAGCAAAACCCAACGACTTTAGCAGTTAATAGCAAAGCCCCCTTACATCCTAGAAACACCAAATTTGCAGGATATGTTAAAAAGATAATGGGAAAAAAATATTATTTTCCAATTTTTTTTTTTTTTTTTTATGTGCAGAGTGTAGGAATTAAAAAAAAAATGATGTGGCGGTCCCCCTACCAAGCATATTTAACCCCTGGTCCCCCATGCAGGCTGGGATAGCCAGAATGTGGAGCCCCGGCTCACTGGGGCTTCGCACCCTGAGCTATACTAGCCCGCGTGGTCCATGATATGGGGGCTCCGGGGGAGAGGGGCGGCCAAGCCTTCCCCTCTTCCTCAGAGCCCTTGTCCAATCCATGGCACCGGGTGCCAGGCTAGGTGAGGGTGACAGGTGCAGGCAGGTGGGGAGAGACAGCAGCGGAGCCAGCAGCTTCACGTCCTGCTCAGGATGCATTCTCTGCTATACTAACGGTTCATGAATCATCCGGTTCTTTTTAATGAATCGGTTCTTTTTTTATGTATCGACTCATTTTACTTTGAAACTTTAAAATTGATTTTCTCAAAAAGTATAAGGTCTTTTTGAAAAAAAAATTCCTCTTGTTCCCACTATTCCACTTAACATTCTCAACAATTTGGGTGTTTTTACTATGTAAGGGGACTTTGCTATTACCCGCTAAAGTCGGCGGCCATTAAAGTCTATGGGCGAATCAAACTTTTTTGAAAAAAAGTTCCTGGTTCACTGCGAACGCAAACCACCCAAAGTTTGCCTGGCACCGTTTGCCGGCGAACCGTTCGGCCAATCTCTAATTACCGTAGTAGTAGTACAAATGTGCAAAGACAAAATACACAGTGGGCTTGATTCATAAAAGGGTGCTAACTTAGTTAGCATGCCTAAAAGCCCCTTAACACGCCTAAAGCCTTTAGGACACACTAAGTTTCACGTGCTAAGTGAGCGCGCGCAAAGAATAGCGCTGCACGTTGCATGCGAAATGTTGCACTGGGTGCGACGAAAACATTGCACTGGGAGCGCCTAAAACGTCACACCAGGTGCACCCAAAAGGTCACACGGTGCAACCTTTCGGGCGCACCAGGTGCAACGGTTTAGGCGCACCCAGTGTGACGTTTTCATTGCACCCGGTGAGCCGTTTCGCATGCACAGTGCAGCGCTAATCTTTGCTGAGTTTTTGGGGGGTTTGAGATCTCCAAAAATACAATCAGCTTCAGCAGGCTGCATACTGCATAGTCCTTCTATTCCTAAACAAAAGTCTTTTTTAAGAGTATTTTTTCTGTGTTATAATACTGTTGCTGTGTACTTAGTGTGTCTGTGCCGTAGTGCAAGGTTATGAGTTGTCCACCATCCAAGTGTACTCGCTCAGAGCGAGCCTTCATTCCCGCCGGAGGGGTAGTAGCAGACAAGCACACAAGGTTGTCGACGGGATTAGCTGTGTAACTTGAAAATTTCACTACTAGTCATTTTGATATTTTTGAAACCTTGAAATTATCATAAAAATCTCATGTGTTATACCCAGAGGGTTAAAGGAAAACTGAAGTGAGAGGAATATGAAGGCTGCCATATTCCTGTTAAACAAAACCAGTTGCCTGGCAGTCCTGCAGATCAATTTGGCTGCAGTAGTGTCTGAATCCCACCAGAAACAAGCATGTAAATAATCTGCCTGCTTCTCCTGGGCCTGACTTATGGGGGTGATGGTCACTCTGACCGAGCCGCTGCTCCCCCCCACCCCCCGTCACTGTAATTTTATGTGATATGTACACTGCCTGATTCTCTTGACTTATGGGGGTGATGGTCACTGTGACCGAGCCGCTGCTCCCCCTGCCACTGTCATTTTATGGGATATGTACACTGCCAAATTCTCCTGACTTATGGGGGTGATGGTCACTCTGAACGAGCCGCTGCTCCCCCACCACTGTCATTTTATGGGATATGTACACTGCCTGCTTCTCCTGGACCTGACTTATGGGGATGATAGTCACTTTGACTGAGCCGCTGCTCCCCCGTCACTGTCATTTTATGGGATATGAACATTGCCTGCTTCTCCTGACTTATGGGGGTGATGGTCACTCTGACCGAGCCGCTGCTCCCCCGCCACTGTCATTTTATGGGATATGAACACTGCCTGCTTCTCCTGACTTATGGGGGTGATGGTCACTCTGACCGAGCCGCTGCTCCCCTCTGCCTCTGTAATAATACTGACACATGCACTTCATAAAATAATTGTTTTTATTCAAATCCCTATGCATATTGAGGTGTTTAACAACAACAAAAAAATAACATAAATGTATACTTTTTTTCTATCTGTCTTTAAAAAAAAACTAGCCGACCCGCGGCGTAGCATACACCGCATAAGGGGGTAGAGGGCAGGAAGGGGGTATTGGGCACAGCGGCAGGGAGGGGGGTCGGACCCCCCTCACCTGGGTCCCCCATGTGCGCTCCCCCTCCAGCTTAAGCTCAGCAGAACCCCCCTCACCTGGGTCCCCATGTGCATTCTCCCTGCAGCTTAAGCTCAGCAGGACCCCCCTCCCTCACCTGGGTCCCCCATGTGCGCTCCCCCTCCTGCTTAAGCTCAGCAGCAGCTGCCACTATTAGTAAGAGGCAGCGGGCGGGGATGACTCACCTCTTCCACGTTCCAGTGTGCGTTCCACTGTCGTCACTTCCTGCAATGCTACCCACTGTATTGGGGTAATTTGTCTTCTTAAAACAGAAGGAAATCTGCAATAATTCAGCTATAAGTGAACATTTGTGGTTACCCACAATACACTGCTTCTAAATATGCAAATTATCCCTTTTCACCCTTGGTAAGCCAAGAAATCATCCAGATCAGCTAGTGTACAGCAAGCATATAGCTGTAAAGTTTAAACAGTCATATCAACCCCACATGTAGACAGCCTGTTTCAGACTTTTGGCTCTCATCAGTACTTGGCAGGAATCAATATGGATGTTTGAGATAGGGCTTGGACCAGTACAACAGAGCAACCAAGCAGCTCAGGGTGACCCAAACCACTCGGAATGTATAGGAGGATAAAAGGGACCAAAAAGACCTCCTACTAAAAAAAACAAAGCTTGGTGTAATTTGCCTTCTTAAAACAGAAGGAAATCTGCAACAATTCAGCTATAAGTGAACATTGCTACTAAATATGCAAATTATCCCTTTTCACCCTTGGTAAGTCAAGCAAGCATCTAGAACCGCTGGTGTATTAGTGTTGTCCGGATCATGAACGATTTGGATCTTTGATCCAAATCCTTTTTGTGAGTCGAATCATCCGGATCATCACAGTGAACGATTCGGATCACAGTGGAAGAAACAGGAAGCGCAGTGAAGAGTTAGGGATGGAGTGAGAGAGGCAACTCCTCCCAGCTGAGCTCACTGAGGGATCAGGTTACAGGCACCACAGGCAGCAGCTCTTGGTTACAAAGTTAACTCCTTGTCTCACACACCAAATATCACTGCTGGCAATGTAGTAGGGTAATGGTATCATCCTGGTTTAAAACTTCTTGCTGACAATGTGTACTACTACTCACACACCAAATATCACTGCTGGCAATGTGTACTACTACTCACACAACCACTATCAGGCTCAGTGCACACCAAAAACTCTAGCAGATCTGCAAAATGCTAGCGTTTTTTGGAGCAGATTTTCAGAGCAATTCTAGGCATGTTTAGAGACGTTTTCTAAACATGCCCAGCGGTTTTAGGAGTGTTTTCGGGTAGCAGATTACACATATTGTTACGGGCCCATTCACATCTATAATCGCAAACCTTTGCGGGAGTGATTTTCCTACGATTAACGTGGAAAAATCACTGGACACTGCGGCGGTTTTGGAGCGATCGCGATTAGCGTGCTTTTCACGCTAATCACAATCGCTAAACGCAAATCGCCGGCAAACTGCTGCATGAAACGTGTTTGCGGTTATTGCTAACCGCAAACGCGGCACTGAGAACACTGCCATTTGCAAAAATGTGTAGCGGTTTTTACTAAACTGCTTGCGGTTTGCCATGAGTGGGAATCGCGTGATTCCTGCTCAGGTGTGAATGGGCCGTAAAAGCTGTTACTGAACAGCTTCTGTAACAAAAACGCCTGGCAAACCATTCTGATGTAGCGTTTTCCAGAGCGGTTTGTGTTTTTCCTGTACTTTACTTTGAGGCAGAAACGCTTCTGCAAACCGCAAATGTGCTGCAGGACCCACGTTTGCGGTTTGCTAAAAACCTCAAACCGCTGGTGTGCACCATCCCATTGGAATACATTAGCCAAGCGGTTTCACTGGCGGATGCAGTCGGCGGATCGCTCCTAAAAATAAATAAAGCTCTCATTTACAGAATACCCAGCATGCTCAGGGAGAATCACATGGGCAGGCCAGAAAATGTTGACTTAAAGGACTTCCGAGGCCAAAATGACGAAAATGACACTTTACCTTTTTATCTGCAGAATCCACGGAGGACGCCCTCCGCGTCCTCCGCTCTGTACCACCGTCAATCTAGTCCTTTTAGGTCCCCCAGGGCTTGTCCCGACCCCACCGAACGGGTCGCATCGTCATTCAACCCCTAAGATGGCCCGCGCCTTGATCCGTGGCTGCACAGTATGCTTTGCCGCGAGTGCGACTGCGCAGCCTTTAGCCCACCTCCAGCCGTGTCTGACGTAAACTTCAGGAGGATGCCGGGAACCACTACGTGGCTGGAGGCGGGCTACAGGCTGCGCAGTCGCACTCATGGCAAAGCGTACTGGGCAGCCGCGGATCAAGGCGGCGGACATCTTTGGGGTGGAATGGATGTGACCCGTTTGGTGGGGTCGGGACAAGCCCTGGGGGAACTAAAAGGTCTAGATTGACAGCGGTACGGAGCGGAGGATGCAGAGGGCATCCTCCGTGGATTCTGCAGATAAAAAGGTAAAGTGTAATTTTCGTTATTTCGGCCTCGAAAGTCCTTTATCTCTTTGGGGGGGGGGGGGGGGGGGCTGCATATCATATCTTTAAACAGAACTAAAGTAAAATATATCAAAGAAGTTGACACATAGCTTGCTGTACTATAATAGCAGCCAGCCTTGAACTAAATGTACAGTGCAGGGAAAGTCCCATCCTGCTAGTCATGTCACCCCATTTGCTTCACTAGTAAAATGATCCAAAGATCCGATTGGAATCACCCAGATCATTGAAAAGAGCCAAACTTTCCACCTCTATGGTGTAGAGCAAGTCTATAGCTTTAAATTTTACACAGTCATATCAAACCCACATGTGACAGCCTATTTCAGACTTTTGGTCCTTATCAGTACATAGCAGGGATTGATATGGCTGTATGAGATAGGGCTTGGACCAATACAACAGAGTAACCAAGCAGCTCGGGGTGACCCAAACTACTAAGAATGTATAGGGGGATAAAAGGGACCAAAAAGACCTCCTACTAAAAAAAACAAAGCTTGGTGTAATTTGCCTTCTTAAAACAGAAGCAAATCTGCAATAATTCAGCTATAAGTGAACATTTGTGGTTACCCACAATGCACTGCTACTGAATATGCAAATTATCCCTCTTCGCCCTTGGTTTGATATGGCACTACTTCTTCTTCTTGCTTGGACCAGCCCCTTCTTCTTGCTTGGACCGGCCCTGGGGGCAGGGCGCTACTTCTTCTTCTTGCTTGAAGGTTGAGGCACTTAGTCTATTATATATAGAGATATTTTTCCCCTTATACCCACTGTTCTCCTTAACATACTCTGCTAATTTGGTGATTATAGCTGGTAAGGGGGCTTTGCAATTTTCATCGAAAAGTGCGAACATTAGGCGAAAATAAACGCTAAAATATTCAGGCGAATTTTCGCTTTTCGAAGCAATAATTGTAGTTATTGTGACGTACGCGCATTCAACCAATTCCTGTTCCCTTTGCCACAGTTTACCATTCATCCTCAGACCCTGAGGGAAGCCTGAAGGCAGTCAGCACTGCAGGCAAAGTAACCTGTTGGATTGGTTGGTGAGTCAACACACAGACCAATTCTGATTGTATATACAATCAATATAATCTGTGATCTCATATAGAGACCAGCTGCCACCAATCTGCAATAAAGCGTGCAAATACACTAAGTCTAACTCTAGCTAAGTCCTGTAGGAAAAAAATGGTTAATACACAACCTTTCTAGAGATAGCAAAACTAACGATATTAATATCAAAACTGTTATGGTAACGTCTCTGGGGAATCGTGACCCTTTTGCAGAGATTTTCAGAACAGCACTTAGACAAATGATTTTTAATTGTTTATTTAAAGAAATAATGCAGAACTAAATATAGCAATGGAAACAAATCGATACAGAAATAATAGGGATTCAATGTGAAAATAATAACCTGATTAGAGTCTGAGCAAAGTTACCGTATGTCTTTTTGATAATAATTCCAATCAAAGATATAAAGTCCAATTAGAAGTCCATGGATAAAGCCAATCCTAGACGTTGTATGGATGGATACTGGGCTCTCTCTCCCTCTGCCTGAGTCCAACAGGTTTTTTTTAACTCTTTCTCTGGATGGTGGGTGTGGATGGTAACAAGAGAGGTTTCCCTACCCTTAGCAATCTGACCTCAGGCTGAAGTCCGGCCCCTATTGTCTTAGGGACTGAATTGTGTATGTTCTCCAATTATGCCATAACTTGGTGGATATCAGATATATAATTTAAAAAACAGTATTTTACATTCTGTTATCATGCTCTGAACCAATCAATATCAAACTTGCTTGGGGTGACCCGTTCTCTGACTAGGGAGTCGATATCTCAGGCATAGCAGGTGGCAGATCAATGATGATCATTTTGACATGCCTGGCATCTACGGAACATTGATTGATTTAGTAAATTGTCTAAATGATTTTTTCATTCCAAGGTGAAGTAATTTCTCCACTCTGGTCAGGCTAGGTGCAGGAATGTGGTCACCTAATGATTTTATGATGGGGTCGGTTTCCTCCTCCAAGCATCCCCTTATCTTTAAAACTAGGATTGGGAAACTTCCTGGAGGAGCTTTATTGCCCCCTTGATAAAAAAAAAACCCCTTCCTGTGTAGCAGAGGTCTGGTTTTGAAAGGAACACAGTTTTCTCAAAACAGGCTAATGAATTTAAAGGGGTACTCCAGATCATATTTTGCGTGCATTTCTGTATGATTGTGCCGAAGGCGCAATTCGCCAGTGAATCCGTACGTCACACGAAAATTCGGTGAAAATAATTTTGCATTTTCGCTCATCACTGAGCATTACCACCAGCCAGGCAGCCCAGCATCACCACCACCAAGCCCAGCATAACTGCCAGCCGAGTACAGCACACAGGCCAGCCAGACAAAAACAAGACAAAAGCCAGGTGAGGGTCTTATTTATGTGAAATACTGCCTATTGAATATATTTAAGTTACACCACTACTATGTTCATGTACATTTGGCCCCACCTATGACCACGCCCACTTTCCGTGGCATGACCACGCATGACCACGCTGAGCACGCCGCACAATCTTTCCCTCTTGGTGCCCAGGGGTGCCCTGGATCTCCCAGGAACCTAGAAACGCCCCTGATACATACCATTATTCTTCTGATTAGTCCTGTGCAGAACTCCCCGATGCTGCTTTGTCAAATTTTACTTTGCAGAAAGTAAGAAAGCAAAAAAGTTTTACCTCTTAATCTGTCTTCTGTGAAGTACTGGTTTAGGCTCAGCTTTTACTATAAATAGTTGCTTCTTATCTCTAAGGACCTTTGGACTTCTGTAATTGGAAACCACTGTTCCTGGTTAGTATTGGCCTGAATAGTTAACTGGCTGACAGTTCCTGGCGAACTTGGGCTGTTAGTATTTAATGCAATTTTTTTGTCAAAAATTCACGTTCGCATTTTTTACATTAACCATTTCAGGATGACGTTAATTGAAATCCATGATTGTTTTGATGCTGATTTGGCTGCCAGAGCTTACATTTCAACTCACTGCTGCCGTGCGTTCTCGCCCCTCTCGTCGTTTCAGCCGATCGCAATGCTATCTCCCTGCTGCATCTCAATTGCTCTGCCATCTCTATAATGGCAGAGCCCTGTGAGCCAGTCTATCACTGTAAGCAACTCCCATTGACTTACCTTGATAGATATGGTCAGGACTCAGGAGCCAATAAAAGTGGCTCCTGACCGGCTCACAGGAACTTAGCCGTCATGGAGACGGCAGAATGGGTGGCTGAGGTTTTGGACGTGCAGAGTGGACGGCGGTTGCAGCAGGTACTGTATGTGCAGCGATTTGTCAGTATTCCTCCGTTTCACTGGTTTGAGTGTATTAAGTGATAAAGATGCTAATCCTGTATTCAAAACTTTCAAAACTTTTTCTGCTGTCATGGTTTGGAGCTATATCACATACTTTAGGAGTACTGGCCGCCCTTTAGTAGTCAGTGCCAAACAGTTGCATGCTGGGGGTTCTTTTTATCTATAATATATTCCTCCTTCCCTTTATTTCCCTGCCTAGCTGGCTAACTGAAACATGAACCTCTGCTCACTTGAGTTTACAAGCAAGGCTGAGGTGACTCAGCGATTGGAGGAGAAAAGAAAAAAAAGTTAAGAGAAGAAATTACATCAGTATGTAGCCTCAGCTGTGGGCAAAATACATGGTTCCCACCAGGAACAGAATTCTCTTCATTTATTATATAAATTTCACTGAAATCAAAACGTGGACAGTACTAGTGGTGTTCGGATGTAATCTGTGATCATGGATAACCCGTGATTCACAAGCATTTTTTGACTATTCGGCTTCGAAATACTGTATTTTTTGGACTATGAGACTCACTTTTTCTCCCCCAAAAGTGGGGGGAAAATTCACTGCGTCTTATAGTCCAAATACAGGGAGTTCCTGACTTGTGAATGCCTGACAATACAAACCTTCAACCTGCCGCAATGTCAGGGACTCCCTGCACTGTGCTCATGCAGAGGAGGACACAGGGTCACAAACGGAGGACACAAAGGGGCATAGAGGAATACACAAGGGGGACACAAAGGGGCATAGAGGAGAACACAAGAGGACACAAAGGGGCATAGAGGAGGACACAAGGAGGAGAGAAGCGGACACAAGGGGGGACAGGAGTACATAAGGGGAACACAGGAGGACACAGGGAGACACAAGGTACAAGGGGGCATGAGGTGCAAAGGGGGCATAATCTACAAGATGCCCCTTCACCAGGTTTGGTATATATATATTTTTTCCCATTTTTTGTCCTCT
This sequence comes from Hyperolius riggenbachi, assembly GCF_040937935.1. Taxonomy (NCBI): domain Eukaryota; kingdom Metazoa; phylum Chordata; class Amphibia; order Anura; family Hyperoliidae; genus Hyperolius; species Hyperolius riggenbachi. Next base: position 44,039,669 of record NC_090652.1, on the reverse strand, counting down.
AAACCTGGGTGTGTCTTATGGTCAGGAGCGTCTTATAGTCCGAATGCGCACAAAATATAATCTGGAGTACCCCTTTAAATTCATTAGCCTGTTTTGAGAAAACTGTTTTCCTTTCAAAACCAGACCTGTGCTACACAGGAAGGTTTTTTTTTTTTTTTTTTTTTTTTATCAGGGTGGTTGGGGGGGGGGGGGGCAATAAAGCTCCTCCAGGAAGTTTCTCCATCCTAGTTTTAAAGATAAGGGGATACTTCCACAAAATACTTACAGACAGTCATTGCCACTGATTTTGATTGTCACTAATTTAAGTCAGTGACACTGACATTGTACTGTGCTCCTAGCGTGCAACTGTTTAGTTTGCTGTGCGCATAGTGCACACAGACAGCTGTCCACTACTTTCTCTGCTCTTTTAATTTTATTGTATCACTGATCACTTCTATTCAGCTTATTAGCCAGTGATAAACTTCAGTTTCTAGTACTTACAGAATGTCATTGCCACTGTTGAATGTTCAGTCACTAAGTTAAGTCAGTGACGCCGACATTGTACTGTGTTCCTAGCGTGCAACCGTTTAGTTTGCTGTGTGCATACTGCCCGCAGACCGCAGCGCTGTCCACTGATTTTCGTGTTCTATTACTGTATTCATTTTTTTTTCTTTACTGAAAAATGAATAAAAGCCCCCTGTTCTATTCCGTCTGTCCCCAGGCCCACACACAATAGGTGTGTAAAAATCAGCACATTTTCTCCACCTTGAAATACTTGTCATCCAACATATCTGGCAGGGGTCGTGGGGGTGGCAGGAGAGGGAGTGCCATTGCCTCCGCCACTTCTGGGACTGTTTCACGGCCAGGGAGAGGGATTTCAGCTGGATGGGGTTGGGGTGCATCAGAGCATGGGCCGAGTCAGCCGATGCCGGTATCACAACTTTTCAAACCTTTGGGTCCCCATGTGTTGGTTGAGCAGCTTGAACCTGAGGTGTTGATGGACATCATGACTTCATCCTGGACCTCCACTGTGAGCAGCACTCCTAGATGCAGCAGCAGCCAACCCCCCACGTTTGCTGTGACATCCACCCCAGCAGCCAGTGGTCAGCAGCCCTCCCTGGATGAGAGCGTTCTGTCCCTCAGTCCGGCATCTGGGAACGTGTTAATGGCTGAAGCTCAGAACATACTGGGGACTGATGTGGAGGATATTTTGCTCGGGTCAGCATCAGAAGTCTTTTTTAAGGATGAGGCGGGGTATGTGTCTGGGGATGTTGGGGCAGCAGAGATGGTGGGGGGTCAGGAGAAGAGTTCTATTATGATGAAGGTGATGATGATGATGATGATTGGGACCATCTGTATGTGCCTGAGCAGGCCCCAGAAGACTTGTTGTATGTTGTGTTTAACTACTAAAGTCTGTGTTCCCAACGCCAGGGTCCACGGATGCATACAATGTTTGGGCAGCATTATCATGCTGTGGTACTGCCAGTGAGGTTCCATGGTCGTTCTGTGCTGCCACACTGACCGCTTAGTCCTCCTGACTCACTACTAAAGTCTACATTCCCAACGCCAGGGTCCACTTACAACTCTGCTGTCATGTCATTGCTATTGCTGCAAGGAGAAAAAGAAAAAAACTGAAAAAAAACTTTCTGGGTTTTTTTTATGGCCACTTGTCTCATCCTCCTCCAGTGGTACCACCACCGCCAAGTGCCATTGGGACTCACCATCACCTCTGCAATTGCTTAAAGTGTATTTCCCTGTTTAAAAACAATTATTACCAATTAATAGCCGCATTTCAAGTGTTGATTTAACTTTAACATCCATTTTCTCAAAAACTAAAAGTTCTTTTTGATTTTTTTTTTAAAGCTGTAGCCCCTTATCACCAATATAATCCATGCTGTTTTGGAGATTGTAGCTGACCTGAGGAGCTGCAGCTGCTGCTGCTGCTGCTTGCCTCGTCGCACCCAGGCCTCCCTCCATTTGCCCTCCACCAGCTAGCAGCAATAATATCACCTGCCCACCAGTGCGAGTCCCCTGGTCCTTCCAGGCGTCCTCCATGTCCTCTTCACTTCCTGCCCTGTCCTGTGGCAAGCCAAACTTTAAACAGTAGAAGGTGTTCTACTGTTTGAACTTCAGTTTGTTACAGGACAGGATAGGAAATGAAGAGGACAGGGAGAAGAAGGCTAGCTGGATGAAGTGACAGCAGGACCAGGGGACTCGCACCGGTGGACAGGTGACAGTATTGCTGCCACTATGCTGTGTTGGTTGTCACCGAATCAAACAACGCAAGCGACGCGCACTCGACCCACCAACGATCGAAAAAAAAATTCCATCTGGACCGATCAACTGAATTGACCGATGTCAGATGGAGATTGGTCGATCGGTCAATGTTTGCATTAACAATTTCACAGCAGGTTCGATCACAGTGATCGAATCTGCTGTGTAGCGACAGGATTTCAAACAAGTTTATGGGTATCTTTAGTTTCCAATGTACTAGTCACGATGATGTGGAAAGCAGGATGTGATCACAGCCAGGGGTGCTCATCAGGACTCTCGAATGCGAATCTACCCGAAAATTCGGGTAGATTTTCAGGGTTGATGAAGTCTAACCCGAAGTTACCGTGTCATACCGAATTCGAATTCGAATGCGAAGGTTTCTGAATAGGCACACTCGAATTCGGCCGGATGACGCAGTGATCATGAGGTTCGGCTTCGGTATCGGCGGAAGACGTCATTGGGACAATCAGAAGTCCTCCAGCTGAGGCACTGGCAACCCTAGCAACCAATCAGAGGAGGGGAGCCTGGCCCTCCCTCAACTATATAAGGCGGCGGGCATCTTGCGGAGCCCCGTCCTTGCTTTGTGACTAAGCATTTTGCTTCCTAATCACCTCCTAAACACTTACATTGTACTCTTTAATAGATAGATAGTAATTTGATTGTTTGTAGTCAGCTAGTGTATACTGTACTGTGCTAGGCTAGTGTTAGTCTGTGTGCAGGCTAGGCCTGCTAGCCTAGGGCAGCCTTAGCCTACTACTAGCTTAGGTAGGTTAGGGATTATAGTTAGTTTTTTACTAGTACTAGTTTAGATAATTTGTACTGCTGTAATCTGTTAGTTTATAGCTTCAGTACTGTGTTAGTTAATAGTTAGTTACTGACTGTGTACAGGCCAGCATCTGTTGTGATCTGTGACAGACAGTCATCTGCCCGACCCTATTGATTGATTGCGTCCGACCGTGTGTGACCGACTTTAATTGTCACTCACTGTCTGCCAAACTACTTAGTTATTGTGTAGTACACTAGGAATTAATAGTTACTTGCGTATTACTACTACCACTACTACTACTCATTCAGATAAATTCTACTGTTAGTCTGTGAGTTTATTAGCTTCTGTACTGTGTAAATAATAGTTACTTCACAGGCCAGCATCCGTTGTGATCTGTGACAGTCATCTGCCCGACCCTATTGATTGATTGCGTCTGACCGTGCGTGACCGATTGTAATTGTCGCTCACTGTCTGCCAGATGACTTAGTTATTGTGTAGTACGCTAGGGATTTATAGTTACTTGCGTACTGCTACTACTACTACTACTACTACCCGTTCAGTTAATTTCTACTGTTAGTCTGTGAGTTTATTGGCTTTTGTACTGTGTAATAAATAATAGTTACATCACATGCCAGCATCCCTTGTGACCTGTGACTGTCATCTGCCCGACCCTATTGATTGATTGCGTCTGACCGTGTGTGACCGACTTTAATTGTCACTCACTGTCTGCCACACGACTTAGTTATTGTGTAGTACACTAGGGCTTTATAGTTACTTGCGTACTACTACTACCTCTACTTCTACTCGTTCAGTTAATTTCTACTGTTAGTCTGTGAGTTTATTAGCTTCAGTACTATGTAAATAATAGTTACTTCACAGGCCAGCACCCATTGTGATCTGTGACAGTAATCTGCCCAAGTCTATTGATTGATTGCGTCTGACTGTGTGTGACCGACTGTAATTGTCACTCACTGTCTGCCACACGACTTAGTTATTGTGTAGTACACTAGGGATTTATAGTTACTTGCGTACTACCACTACTACCCATTCAGTTAATTTCTACTGTTAGTCTGTGAGTTTATTAGCTTCTGTACTGTGTAAATAATAGTTACTTTACAGGCCAGCATCCGTTGTGATCTGTGACAGTCATCTGCCCGACTTTATTGATTCCTTGCGTCTGACCGTGTGTGACTGACTTTAATTGTCACTGTCCGTCACACGAGTTAGTTAGTACTGTAGACTACACTACTGTTAGTAGTACTACTACTATTTAAATAAAAAAAAACTTTCATTTTTTGTTGTCACTCAACACCAGTCACCACCAACCCAGACTTTATTAAAGTTTACACCCTTTCCCGCTCTTTTGTACGCATATATTTTTTTTTTTATTTTAGTTACATAGTTATTTTGGTTGAAAAAAGACATACGTCCATCGAGTTCAACCAGTACAAAGTACAACTCCAGCCTGCTTCCTCACATATCCCTGTTGATCCAGAGGAAGGCGAAAAAACCCTTACAAGGCATGGTCCAATTAGCCCCAAAAATGGAAAAATTCCTTCCCGACTCCAGATGGCAATCAGATAAAATCCCTGGATCAACATCATTAGGCATTACCTAGTAATTGTAGCCATGGATGTCTTTCAACGCAAGGAAAGCATCTAAGCCCCCTTTAAATGCAGGTATAGAGTTTGCCATAACGACTTCCTGTGGCAAAGCATTCCACATCTTAATCACTCTTACTGTAAAGAACCCTTTCCTAAATAAGTGGCTAAAACGTTTTTCCTCCATGCGCAGATCATGTCCTCTAGTCCTTTGAGAAGGCCTAGGGACAAAAAGCTCATCTGCCAAGCTATTATATTGCCCTCTGATGTAGTTATACATGTTAATTAGATCTCCTCTAAGGCGTCTTTTCTCTAGACAAAATAAACCCAGTTTATCTAACCTTTCTTGGTAAGCGAGACCTTCCATCCCACGTATCAATTTTGTTGCTCGTCTCTGCACCTGCTCTAAAACTGCAATATCTTTTTTTTAATGTGGTGCCCAGAACTGAATTCCATATTCCAGATGTGGCCTTACTAGAGAGTTAAACAGGGGCAATATTATGCTAGCATCTCGAGTTTTTATTTTCCTTTTAATGCATCCCAAAATGTTGTTAGCTTTAGCTGCAGCGGCTTGGCATTGAGTACGATTATTTCACTTGTTGTCGATGAGTACTCCTAAGTCCTTCTCCAAGTTTGATGTCCCCAACTGTATCCCATTTATTATGTATGGTGCTAGACCATTGGTACGACCAAAATGCATGACTTTACATTTTTCAACATTGAATTTCATCTGCCATGTATGTGCCCATATAGCAGGGATGTCAAACCGGTCCTACGAGGGCCGAGATCCTCACACATTTTTGATACAGCTCATATGAATTGATGGGTCTGAATCAGGAAAGGTGTGGTCCATCAGGTAGAACACATTACTCTCATTCTCAGTCCATCCTAAACATCGGCATGGATCTGGCCCTCCAGGCCTGGAGTTCGACACCTGTGCCATATAGCCATCCTATCCAGATCCTGTTGCAATATGACACTATCTTCCTGAGAGTTGATGATTCTGCATAATTTTGTATCATCTGCAAAAATAGCAACATTGCTCACTACTGCATCTACTAGGTCATTAATAAATACATTGAAGAGCACTGGACCCAGTACAGACCCCTGTGGGACCCCACTGCTAACAGTCTCCCATTTTGAGTACGATCCATTGACCACAACTCCTTGTTTTCTGTCCATTAGCCAGTTCCCTATCCATGAACACAGACTCTTCCCCAGTCCTTGCATCCTCAACTTTTGCACCAGACTTTTGTGGGGAACAGTGTCGAAGGCCTTTGCAAAGTCCAAGTATATCACATCTACAGCATTCCCAATATCCATATTAGCATTCACTACCTCATAAAAGCTGAGCATGTTAGTCAAACAGGACCTGTTTTTAGTAAACCCATGTTGATGATACTGACAAAGATAAAAGAAGTAGTGTGGTTCCACCCCTGTAAATTATGTTCAACAGTTCAATATATGCACGCAAGCGGGGTTTTATTCATGAACCAAAGTTCTCTTTTATTCTCCAATTTTCTCTTCAGAGCGTAGGTGATAAGTGTAGATACAACATCAGACCTTCACTTCACATAAAAATGCCTTTTTATGTGAAGTGAAGGTCTGATGTTGTATCTACACTTATCACCTACGCTCTGAAGAGAAAATTGGAGAATAAAAGAGAACTTTGGTTCATGAATAAAACCCCGCTTGCATGCATATATTGAACTGTTGAACCCATGTTGATTCTGAGAAATAAGATTATTTTCTACCATGAAGTCATGTATAGTATCTCTTAGTAACCCCTCAAATAGTTTGCATACAACTGATGTTAAGCTTACAGGTCTATAATTTCCTGGATCTGATTTTTTGCCCTTCTTAAATAATGGGAAAACATGGGCTGTACGCCAATCCACTGTGACTTTGACAGTTGAAAGAGAGTCACAAAAGATAAGATAAAGGGGTTTATCTATAACTGAACTTAATTCCCTTAGGACCCGAGGATGCATGCCATCCGGGCCAGGTGCCTTGTCTATTTTTAATTTATTTAGTCTTGCCTTCACCTCTTCCTGCGTTAAGTATTTAATATTACAGTTAGAAGATTGAGACTCTTCTGCCTCTGTAATTTGCAACAGTGCTGTTTCCTTTGTGAAGACAGAAGCAAAGAAAGCATTTAATAACTCTGCCTTACCTTGGTCATCCACCATTGAGTTCCCACCCTCATCCTTTAGGAGTCCTATACAGTCAACCTTTCTTTTTTAGAGTTGATGTACTTGTAAAACTTTTTTGGGTTATATTTGATATCCCTAGCGATTTGATTTTCAGCTTCGATCTTTGCCAGCCTAATTTCTTTTTTACAATTTTTATTGCACTCCTTATAATTGCTTAGTGCAGCCTCAGTCCCCTCCCGTTTTAGGACCTTATAGGCATTCTTTTTCCTCTTCATTTTATCCCTAACCTTTCTATTCATCCATAGAGGCCTTTTTTTATTCCTAGACATTTTGTTTCCTTATGGGATATACATACTACAATATTGATTGAGAATAAGTTTAAAAGCTTGCCATTTCCCTTCAGTGTCCTCCCCTTGCAGAACATTATCCCAGTTCACCAAACTTAGTGCCTGCCTAATTTGATTGAACTTTGCTTTTCTAAAATTCATAGTTTTAGTGGTCCCGCTGCCCCGTGGCCTATCAGTCACCGGATCAAACGTTATCATGTTGTGATAACTATTTCCCAAATGTTCTTGAACCTGCACATTTGATACATTATCTGGTCTATTAGAAATGATCAGATCCAGTAACGCATTCCCCCTAGTTGGTTCTATTACCATTTGAGTCAAGTAATTGTCCTGTAGTGCTGCCAGAAATCTGCTGTTTTTACCTCAATACCCCAGTCAATGTCTGGAAAGTTGAAGTCGCCCATAACTATGACCTCATTTTTACTTGCAGCTTTTTCAATCTGCTGTAGTAATCGCAGTTCTGCAGCTTCATTAATATGAGGTGGTCTGTAGCATACCCCAATAAGCAATTGGCAACTTTTATTTCCACCATGAATATTTACCCAAACGGACTCCACATCTTCGCAATCTTCTTCCATCTCATCGTTGAGGACAGCTGTAAAAGAATTCTTAACAAAGAGACAAACCCCTCCACCTTTTTTCCCTGTTCTATCCCTCCTAAACACATTGTATCCTTTTAAATTAGCTATCCAGTCATGGCTTTCATCCATCCATGTCTCGGTTATTCCCACAATGTCATAGCCTTTGTCATTCAGAATGAACTCTAGTTCATCTATTTTATTTGCAAGGCTCAGAGCATTGGTTACCATGCACTTTATATTTTTACCACCACATTTACCAATTTTGTTTACATGAAATGGGCTACTTGAAGTTTTACCAACCTCCTTAATCTTTATACTGTCCCCACCCCCCTCTCCACCCCCCATAATGTTAGGCTCCCACTGTCTTTTTACCTTATCTTGTCTACATATTGAGACTTTATCCTCCCGCCTCCCCCCAGATCCTAGTTTAAAATCTCCTCCAACCGTTTAGCCATCTTCTCCCCCAATGCAGCTGCACCCTCCCCATTAAGGTGCAGCCCATCCCTGCTGTAGAACCTGTAGCAGACTGCAAAGCTGCCCAGTTCTCCAGGAACCCAAACCCTTCCTTCCTACACCAATTTCTCAGCCACTTATTTAACTCCCTAAGCTCCCTCTGTCTCTCAGATGTAGCACGTGGCACTGGCAGTATTTCAGAGAACACCACCTTGGAGGTCCTTGCTTTAAGTTTATCTCCAAGTACCTGAAAATCATTTTTGAGGACCTTCCATCTCCCACTAACTTTGTCATTGGTGCCAATGTGTACCATGACAGCTGGGTCTTCCCCAGCCCCACCCAATAATCTGTCAATTCTTTCCGCTACATGCTGAACCCGAGCACGCGGGAGGCAACAGACTGTACGGCATTCACGGTTTCTTCGACAGATTACCCTATCTGTGCGCCTAATAATTGAATCCCCTAAATTTATTTATTTATATATTTATTGTATTTATAAAGCGCCAACATATTACGCAGCGCTGAACATTAATTTAGGTTACAGACAATATTTAGGGGTGACATACAGCAATATGACAATACAGGAATACAAGAAAACCAGATCACACACCATAGTATGAGTACTGCTTAGTCAGTCACTGGATGGAGCATGGAGATTAGGCAAGTTAGGTTCACTCAGATGCATAGCATGGGTGCACAGTAATGGAGGTGCAAGATCAGGTAGGACACAAAAGGAGGAGGACCCTGCCCAAAGGCTTACAATCTAGAGGGAGAGGTAGGGACACGAATGGTAGGGGGCCAGAGTTCAGCTGTAGGTTTAGAGCACTTGTGAGGGGTAGTAGGCCAGAGTGAAAAGGTGAGTTTTGAGGGCTTTCTTGAAGATGTTGAAGGAGGGGGCTGTCCTAATGGGTGGAGGTAGGGAGTTCCATAGTGTTGGAGTGGCTCTTGAGAAGTCCTGAAGGCGTGCATGGGACTGGGTGATGTGGGGGGCGGTTAGGCGAAGTTCATTGGAAGAGCGGAGTGAGCGGCTAGGTGTGTACCTCTGAGTAAGATCGGAAATGTAGGTTGGACAGGTTTTGTGGACAGATTTGTAGGTCATACTTGAATCTGATTCTGGAGCCAGTGGAGGGATTCTAGGAGGGGATCTGCCGTGGTTGAGCGATGGGAGCAGTGGATAATTCTGGCTGCCGCATTCATGATGGACTGCAGTGGGGCTGTTCGGGTCATAGGGAGACCAGACAGCAGGGCATTGCAGTAGTCAAGGCGGGAAATTATGAGGGCATGGATGAGGAGTTTGGTGGTGGCAGAGGTCAGGAAAGGGCGAATCTTACAGATGTTATGAAGGTGGAAGTTGCAGGACTTTGTGAGGTTTTGGATGTGGGAAGTGAAGGAGAGTGCGGAGTCCATGGTGACACCCAGACAGCGGGCTTGAGAGGTAGGGCGAATGGTAGTGTGGTTAACAGTGACATGCACATCTGGGAGGTTCGTGGATGGCCGGGGTGGGAAGATCATAAATTCTGTTTTGTCTAGATTTAGTTTCAGGAACCTAGCGGACATCCAGGAGGAGATGGCTGATAGGCAGGAGGAGACCTTGTCCATGGTAGTGGTGAATATGTTAGGGGTGTGGAGGTAGATCTGGGTGTCATCTGCATACAGATGATAGTTAAAACCCATGGAGGAGATAACCTTGCCAATGGAGGATGTGTATAGGGTGAACAGTAGGGGGCCAAGGACCAAACCTTGGGGGACTCCCACCGAGAGGTGGTTGGGGGTGGACGAGGACTCATTGAAGGCGGTCGTGAAGGAGCGGTTGGAGAGGTAGGATGAAAGCCAGGACAGGGCGAGATCGTGAATGCCCAAGGACTGGAGGGACTGGAGGAGTAGGGGATGATCTACTGTGTCAAAAGCTGCTGACAGGTCAAGGAGGAGGAGAATAGAGTATTTACCTTCAGCTTTAGCTAAGGCAAGGTCGTTGACAACTTTGGTGAGAGCAGTTTCGGTTGAGTGGGCAGGCCGAAATCCAGATTGGAGTGGGTCTAGCAGTGAGTTGGCATTGAGGTACTGGGTCAGGCATTTGTGAACCAGACGCTCAAGGAGTTTTGAGGCAAAGGGGAGGAGGGAGATAGGACGGTAGTTGGAGGGTAGCGAGGGGTCGAGTGAGGGTTTCTTGAGCAGGGGTAGTACAGTGGCCTGCTTGAAGTCTGAGGGGAAGGTGCATGTGGATAGGGAGAGGTTGAACAGGGTAGTGCGGACTGGGGCCAATTCCGTGAAGTGAGGCTGGAGTAAATCAGAAGGGATGGGGTCAAGGGGGGAAGTAGTGGTATGAGAAGTCTGCAGTAGGTGGTTGACTTCCTCGGTGGTAGTAGGAGTGAAGGATGTGAGGGGAGGATAGGGTGGAGGAGGAGCTGGTTGGGAGGGGGTGGGAGGTGAAGATTGGATATTTCCTGGCGGATGGAGACAATTTTGTTGGTGAAGTGGGTGGCTAAATCTGTGGCAGAGAGGGAGGAAATGGAGGGTGGGGGGGTGGGTTTAAGCAGGGAGTTGAAGGTGGCAAAAAGACGCAGGGGGTTGGAAGCTCGTGCTCCGATGAGCTTGGTAAAGTATTCCTGCTTCGCATGAGCAAGGGCAGTGTGGAACTGCAGCAGGTTGGTCTTGTACTGTAGGAAATCCTGGTTAAGTCTAGTTTTTCTCCATTTCCGTTCAGTGGCGCGTGTTTTCCTTTGGAGGATGCGAGTATGGGTAGTGCGCCAGGGCTGGGGGTTAGGGGGTCGGTTGCGGCGAAATATTGGTGGAGCAGGGCTGATGAGAGAGTTTGGCGATACTGAGCTGCAGCAAGATTAGGACAGGTTAGGGTGGGGAGTGTGGAGGAGAGGGCATGGAGGGGGTCAGCAAGGACACTAGGATTGAGCTTGCGTAGGTCTCGCTGCCATCGACCAGGTGGGTGGGTGGCTAATTTGGAGGTGCCTTCCGTGAGGAGGTTGAAGGTGAGAAGGTGATGGTCTGAGGGTGGAAAGGGTGCGATGTCAAGGTCTGCTATGGTGGTGGATTTAGTGAATATAAGGTCGAGAGTGTGACCTGCAGTGTGAGTGGGGGTGTTGGCGTGTTGTACTAGTCCAAGTGAGTTGGCAATGGTGAGTAGCCAGGTCACAGCAGAGCTCTGGGCTTCATCGATGGGAATATTGAAATGCCCAAGGATGATGGTGGGGAGGTCAGAGGAGAGGATGTGAGGGAGCCAAGAGGCAAGGTCATCGAGAAATTGTGGGGTGGAGCCCGGAGGGCGGTATAAGACCGCAACAATGGCAGGGAGGGGGTGGTAGAGGAGGATGGTGTGGGCCTCAAATGATGTGAATTGTAGAGAGGTAGGTGGGGTGAGGACACGGAAGGTGCAGGATGGGGAGAGGAGCAGACCCACCCCTCCCCCGGTCCTGTTGTCTGGTCTGGGGGTGTGACTGAGGTGAAGCCCCCCGTAGGAGAGGGCAGCCTCTGCGGCAGAGTCAGAGGGGGTGAGCCATGTCTCAGTGAGTGCGAGGATGGTGAGGGATTTGGAGAGGAAGAGGTCGTGGACTGCTGTAAGTTTGTTGCGGACGGATCTGGCATTCCAGAGACCGCAGGGTAGGGGGAGTATGTGTTTGTGGGTGGGATGGATGGAAATATGGTTGGAGCGAGGATGGGTGTTGAGGTTATTTGTGGATAGAGGGCTGTGAAGTGTATGAAGCAGGTCAGCAGGGGATGCTTGTCTGGCAGCAGGCTGTGGCCCAGGATTGGGTGATATATCAACAGCTGCAAGTAAGAGTAGGAGGGAGAGAGTAAGCAAATGTGAATGGGATTTAAATGTTTGTGAGGTTTTTGAGCTGCTGGAGGGAGAGAGAGATTTCAGGAGAGCTAACAGCTGATGAGTGTAACGATTGTGGAACTTTCCCCATGATCAGCGCACAACGCGTGCGCTGACACGGCGGAAATCCTCCACAAGCGTATAATTGCAGGCACCCAGCAAAAGGTGCTACGCACCCGTAGAGGGAAATTCCTGTCGGCAGATGGCGCTGGGGAGTGCAGAGGAACCAATCCTCTGTACCTCCACAGATGCCAGACAGGAATTGTACGAATCGCAGAATGCAATCGCAAGAGAAGCGATTGCGAATGAGAACGAGCAAAGGGACAGGTTGTATGTATGTGTGTGCGCCAACCTAGTCGTCACCCCGCGACCGCGCACACACAACAGCAGAAACGAAACAGAAACGCAACCGCAAGAACGGCGATTGCCAGAAGTGACACAAGGCAGATCAGAACAGAATACGAGGATAGCAAAGGCACAGCAAATCATACAATGAGAAAGACAAGGAAAATAACAAATGCTAGCTTAACGCGTACCCCGCACTCATTCGCAACAGTGCATGCGTTCGTGCGCGGTCCCCACATGATAAGCACAACAGGGACAAGCACGCCTAACTAACCAACGACAGACAAACGTAAAACAGAGGACGCGAGCGCTTGCTTAACGGTTACCTCACCGAGCCTCCAGCAAGCGGTCGTGGCAGACAAGACAGACACACGAAAACAGGAACAAGCAAGAGACAGGATCCACAGCACTAGTGAACGGCGAGTGCGATCCAGGTAGACAGAACAGAAGGATCCACAGCACTAGCGCAGGATGCTAGTGCGATCCAGAGAGGCAGAACAGAAGGATCCACAGCACTAGCGAACGCGAGTGCGATCCAGGGACAGAGTAACAGAACAGAAGGATCCACAGCACTAGCGCAGGATGCTAGTGCGATCCAGAGAGGCAGAACAGAAGGATCCACAGCACTAGCGAACGGCGAGTGCGATCCAGGGACAGAGTAACAGAACAGAAGGATCCACAGCACTAGCGCAGGATGCTAGTGCGATCCAGAGAGGCAGAACAGAAGAGATAGCTGGTAGCAACCACTGCACTAGCTATGCTCCAAGAACAGAGATCAGAACGATTTCCGGTCGACCACCGCTGGGACAGGACAATCGCAACAGACAAACAAAACAGATAAACAATCCTAACTGCACTAGGGAAATCTGCCTAGCACAGTTTCCAGGAATTACTCTAAGCTGATCTTCAAACAAAGAGCATGGCTGACACTCCTCCAGGAGTGTTACACAGGAAGACTCCTTATGGCCAGTCAAGCATTGTGGGACACACATAGTACTTATAGTACACGCCTCCAATGAATGTGGCCAGGCAATTTGCATGACAACGTATGCAAATTCCTCAGCAAGCACAGGCTGCAAAACTGACAGAAGCTCTTCTTTCCAGAGTCCTGCAGCATGCAAACCTAAACAATGGTCAAAAAGCTGCCTGCCTGCACAGGCAGCTGAGCAAATCATCACAGTATCCCCCCCCCCTCCAGGGTCGAATTCCAGACGACCCTCAAAACTGCTATTAGCAACAGACTCAAACTGAAGACTCATTAAGGTCGGGACAGCCAGACAAGGTCCAATTCCAGAGTCAGTCCACCCGAAACCAACCTCGTCGGAAACAGAAGCCACTGAAACATGTCCATCAGTACTACCAGTCTTAGCGTAACACCCATCAGGACTGTGGATACCAGAGAAGAAGCCATCGACACCCTCCAGACAATACCCACCACCTTCCAAGGAGCGTCCGAAAATACCAAATCTGCCACAAAACCTGTTCGAAGTGTCTCTTACAACACAAAAGCCACCATTGATCTTATCCAGGGTACCAAGCAAAAACTCTCCCGGAATCTCCCAAAACCCTTTGGAGCTCTGCAGAGATCCCAAGAGGCCAGAACGCTCACCGGGCTCACATGGAGAACCGCCAAGAACCCCTATGGAACCAATGATTATTCTGGATTCAGAATTATGAGGACACCCATCAAGATCAAGACTTTCAGGGACCACTTCTGGGCATGCAAGCAGGCAGGCTAAATCAGAACATGTCTCCACCGAGGAAGCATCTGAGTACGCTGGTAACCGAGGCACACTTGGGCTTTCTGGGTCACAGAGCACATTGGGGTACACCAGCACAGGAGAAACCTCAGGACATGTTGGGGAATTGCCAACCTCAGAGTCCGACACGAGGAAACCAAAACCAGGACCGGGCAGAGAATCATCACGAGCAATGGTCTCAAGCACTGGACTTTCAAAAGAAGACTCGGACTCAAATTCAGAAATTTCTGTGACTGCAATATCATCATTGACTACATATGCATGAAGCTCCAGCAGAGCTGAAAAGGTAGCCAGCAAGGCAGCAATGCCTACGGAAGAGGGCAACACCTCAGAAGGACTTGGGGGGCAGGAGACATCTCCTACAAGTTCTGCACCCTTTGGGAGGAACTCGGAGATCTCCAGAACATCAAACAAAACTTCAGGAACATCATTTTTCAAGTTTTCTAAGAAGGATTCTGTACTATCCATGTTACAGGGCAAAACTGGAACTTTATTTTGAGAACAGGGCAGATGTCCCAGGGAAGGTTCCACCATAAACTGAGACTGAATTTCATCATCATGAGCGGAATATACAGGCATATTCACTGGACCACACACTGACTCCCTAACTTTAATCTCGCTGCACCCAGAATTCTGCGTAGCAGTCAAACTAGCTTGCAACTCCAAAACTGCAGAAAAACAGGTGAGTATAGTGGCAATACCTAGACGAGCCTCTAGGGACACTGCAGGAGACTCTAAACAAGGCCATCTTAACTCATCCAGAGTACAGGGTGCAGAATCAGCACTTTCCTCAGAACAAGAAAGGGACTCACAAATGTCAGTGTGATTGGACATCATATTGTTATTCATGGTACAGGGCAGGTTCAGAGAAAGCGTCTCTGAACAAGGCAAAGAAGGTTCAGCATCAGATTCGCAAAACCGAAGCGCTGTCTCACTCTTAGATTCGGCTAACAATGTCAAATCCGAGGAATCAGAACGCAAAACCTGCGAATTAAAAATCACTTTAGGTTGTGAAACTGACGCTTCTATAGCGCAAACCTCCGCGATCTGCGGAGCAGACTGCAAGGCATCTAGGACCGAAACGCTGGAGCAACTGTCCCCAGGCAACGGGCCCTTACAGGTGTGAACAGGGTGAGACAGAGACTCATTTGCAGAAGAAATAGCGACATCAACAGGATAGACTTTATTAGGCATATTAATTTTACTTTTGACGCTGCATAGTCGAGAAATCTTTCCCATAGCAGGGTCACAGACGGAAGATCTCAAAGATCTGTTTCTAATTGAAAAAGGATCCCACACATCCTTGAGGAAACCGGCAGACTCATGCCGATCACAATCTGCAGGAACATCCGAGAAACAGGCATCAGATCGCACAGATTCAAACTGCACACTGTCAGGAGAGAATCCTTCAGGATTCGCACAGGAATCAACCACAGCGGCACACTCATTCATTTCAGATTGCACAAAGTCAAGACTTTCATGCTTTACCCCAGAAAGGCAGGAACAATCATCCGACAACGATGTCTCTTTATTGGAATCAATTGGTTGGTGTGTGTGCAACTCATCCAAAATCGTTTGCCATACATAGAGCACCAGATCCACATCATCCTTGTCACATTCATCGGAGACAATCAGAAGGTACATAGAATCGAGACAAGCATTCAAGACATCTTCGCTTTTTGCGATGTAAAAATCGCAAAAGGCTTTCCAATCAAAATCAAATTCCTCCAATAAGGCCCCGACATCCCATGAGGCAAATGGAGGTTCAAACAAGCCAGTATCTAGATAATCTCCATATGGGTGGAGTTCAGGAACAAGAACAGATTTTTTAACTGCTTTAATATAGTGTGCGATCCTACCTATAGCAGGATCCACATAAGCTTTGGATTGGGGCAAAAAACCTGGAGATTGAGCAACATCATCATACACATCATTAGGGAGTGTTTTATTCAGATGCTTGCGCTTTTCAGTTTTTCCCTTTTTTGCAACTTTGCATGTCTAATGTTTAAAACCTGAAGTGGCAACAGACACATTGAACTGATTGTCATACTGAAAGGTTTTGCATGGAAGGGAAAGATCAGCTGACCTATCAGCAGCTACACACTCAATCAGAGCAGGTGGTAAGCCAGGCAGTTTAAACCAGTGAGAGAATGTCACTGCAAGAAACTGATACAGATTATCATTCCAGGAATTGATTTTTAACAGATCATACGCCCAGGTGAACAAATCGTCTTTTAAGAGCACATAGGCAAACAGAAGAGCCGACGTGGATGGATCAGAAATCTGAAAGGTGGGATTCAGGCAAAACCTCACACATTCAGAAAGAAATTCCACCTTGGTCTCTGAATTTAGCCTTTTAAAGCTCTTAAAGACACAGGACCCAAACTCGACAAAATCGTACAAATCAGAAATTCCGTCTACACTGGGGTTTTGGGTTGGGCTGGCCATACTGTAACGATTGTGGAACTTTCCCCGTGATCAGCGCACAACGCGTGCGCTGACACGGCGGAAATCCTCCACAAGCGTATAATTGCAGGCACCCAGCAAAAGGTGCTACGCACCCGTAGAGGGAAATTCCTGTCAGCAGATGGCGCTGGGGATTGCAGAGGAACCAATCCTCTGTACCTCCACAGATGCCAGACAGGAATTGTACGAAGCACAGAATGCAATCGCAAGAGAACCGATTGCGAATGAGAACGAGCAAAGGGACAGGTTGTATGTGTGTGCGCCAACCTAGTCGTCACCCTGCGACCGCGCACACACAACAGCAGAAACGAAACAGAAACGCAACCGCAAGAACGGCGATTGCCAGAAGTGACACAAGGCAGATCAGAACAGAATACGAGGATAGCAAAGGCACAGCAAATCATACAATGAGAAAGACAAGGAAAATAACAAACGCTAGCTTAACGCGTACCCCGCACTCATTCGCAACAGTGCATGCGTTCGTGCGCGGTCCCCACATGATAAGCACAACAGGGACAAGCACGCCTAACTAACCAACGACAGACAAACGTAAAACAGAGGACGCGAGCGCTTGCTTAACGGTTACCTCACCGAGCCTCCAGCAAGCGTTCGTGGCAGATAAGACAGACACACGAAAACAGGAACAAGCAAGAGACAGGATCCACAGCACTAGCGAACGGCGAGTGCGGTCCAGGTAGACAGAACAGAAGGATCCACAGCACTAGCGCAGGATGCTAGTGCGATCCAGAGAGGCAGAACAGAAGGATCCACAGCACTAGCGAACGGGAGTGCGATCCAGGGACAGAGTAACAGAACAGAAGGATCCACAGCACTAGCGCAGGATGCTAGTGTGATCCAGAGAGGCAGAACAGAAGGATCCACAGCACTAGCGAACGGCGAGTGCAATCCAGGGACAGAGTAACAGAACAGAAGGATCCACAGCACTAGCGCAGGATGCTAGTGCGATCCAGAGAGGCAGAACAGAAGAGATAGCTGGTAGCAACCACTGCACCAGCTATGCTCCAAGAACAGAGATCAGAACGATTTCCGGTCGACCACTGCTGGGACAGGACAATCGCAACAGACAAACAAAACAGATAAACAATCCTAACTGCACTAGGGAAATCTGCCTAGCACAGTTTCCAGGAATTACTCTAAGCTGATCTTCAAACAAAGAGCATGGCTGACACTCTCCAGAGTGTTTCACAGGAAGACTCCTTATGGCCAGCCAAGCATTGTGGGACACACATAGTACTTATAGTACACGCCTCCAATGAATGTGGCCAGGCAATTTGCATGACAACGTATGCAAATTCCTCAGCAAGCAAAGGCTGCAAAACTGACAGAAGCTCTTCTTTCCAGAGTCCTGCAGCATGCAAACCTAAACAATGGTCAAAAAGCTGCCTGCCTGCACAGGCAGCTGAGCAAATCATCACAATGAGAAGCTGAGTAAGGTGAGGAAAGCAGAGCAGGTGAAATGAATGTGGAGTGTGGTACATTGGGAGGATGCATATTGCAATGCAACTTGTAGATGTTTGCAGACAGGCAGAACATAAGAAAAAGTGCAGTATTTATTGTATTTCTATACTATTGCACAATGACTGGCATAGGTAGAGGGCGAGGCACCAGCAGGAGAGGCAGCGCCATTGCAGCAGCCACTGCCAGCAGCAGCAGGTCTGTGACTGGTCCGCCGCCAACCACTGACCGCAGAGTTGTGGAGGAGGGAGCAGAGGTGCAAAAGCAGCGTGTTGCGCCCATCTTTGAGTCGGGTCGTCGCCCCCCGGCCCATCGCGGAGAGTCAGGCACAGGCTGTGGTGGAAATGATGACGGAGCAGCAAGCTACCATTTCCAGCCAGACCTCCAGTGCCAGAGAGACCAGTGCCACCACCACCAGCACTCCGGTCCGCAGCAGGCCTCCACCACCGCTTGAGGTCACGGTGACCCCAGCGACCAGCCTGCCCTCACTGAGCTCGCTCTTCACCCCAGGGACTGCGAGCGTTTTGAGGGATGTGGTTGCCCAGTTTGAGGAGGAGATGACGGGGGCATGCAAGGAGGAGGAGGAGGAGGAGTTTGAGGTAGAGAAGTTTGTTGTTGGCGCTGAGGAGGAGGAGCATGATGCAGGGGATGTTGGGGTAGAGGAGTTGGTTGAGGCAGACTCAGAGGAGATGTTTGGGGATGATGATGATGACGATGTGCAGCTGGATCCTTGTTATGTGCCATCACTACCACCAGCACACTTGCTTGAAGGCAGCTCGTCATCGGAGGAGGAGGCATTTCTGGTGCAGAGGCGCAGCAGCAACAAGGCGGCCAGCACAGGGCGTGGAAGGCAGGAGCCACAGCCTGCTGCTTCAGCCTCTACCACCACCCGCAGCAAACCTCCAA
The DNA here is from genome assembly GCF_040937935.1 of Hyperolius riggenbachi. Lineage (NCBI taxonomy): Eukaryota > Metazoa > Chordata > Amphibia > Anura > Hyperoliidae > Hyperolius > Hyperolius riggenbachi. The sequence continues at coordinate 44,020,730 of NC_090652.1, read as the reverse complement.
GCAAACAGAAAAAAGCACAACCCTCCCAGGGCCAAAGATATCCCCAGCCCTCAAGCTCGAAGTGCACAGTGGACAAGACCGGTGCAATTTGCAACAGTTGCGGTGTCAGTCTCAGCAGAGGTCACGATCTCAACAAGTTGAGTACCTCGTGCCTGCAGACCCACTTACAGACCAGACATTTTGAGGACTTTAGTGAGTTTGAGAAGCTGAAGGACAGTGGTGCAGGCAGTGGTCAGAGCCAGACAGCCACTGCACAGACTTCAGCAGCAGCAGCAGCATCCCACCCTCCTGCCCATCCAGCAGCAGCAGCAGGAGAACAACAGCAACTCACTGTCCCCCCCCACCATCCCTGGGCAGCCAGTCCTCAGTGGCCTCATCAGCTCCCTCCACAGTGGCCTCCTCATCCTCCCGTGCAGGCAAACGCCGCCAGACCCTGCTCAGCGAGTCCTTGTCCGGTGTGACCAAGGTGCTGCCTCCCACCAACAGGCGCATCCGGGTGCTAAACGGGTTGCTTGCCCGGGCCATGTCCTCCCAGCTCCTGCCATATTCCTTTGTGTAGGAGGGTAGTGACATGAGAGCGCTGCTTCAGTTTGGGATCCCGGAGTGGCAAGTCCCTAGCCGCCACTAATTCTCCCGCACGGCGATCCCAGCACTGCACCGATTTGCCATGGCGAACGCGGGTCGCCGCGCTTGATCACGCCGTGAGTGCGTGGATCCACATCACCATGGATTCGTGGAGCAGCCGTTTTGGGACAGACCGCTATCTGTCCTTTACGGCCCACTGGGTCAGCCTGGTGGCATGCCCGAGCGAGGAAGCAGCAGGTCCATCCTTAGGCGCATCAGCGGCAGCAGCGGCACCAGTTGCCCACTATGTGGTGCCACTGCACGGGGTCAGGGAAGAAGCAGCAGCTCCCGCCGGCAAGCGAACCCGTCTCAACAGCAGCGTGAAGGCCTGCCATTGCCAAGCGCTGCTGGAGATGGTCAGCCTGGGGAAGAACAGCTTGACGACAGCCAACATGCTCCGCTACCTGAGGGAGCAGGAGAAGACGTGGCTGACCCCCAGAGGCCTCCGAGTCGGAATGGCGATTGGAGGAAGCCTTCTCCCCAGCCTTCCACCCCCTCTGTCCCTGTCCAGCCAGAACAGCGGCCGGTGCCTGCGGCCAGCAGCAGCGTCAGGTGCCCAGGAGACCTGCTGTCATTGACTAAGGCGCTCTACATAACAGTAGAGCAGCCGAGAGACCAGGTGCATGCAGCAGCCACCCCCTCTCAAAGTCACAGCCAGCGCATGACCCGGATAGTGGCCGAGTACATGGGGTCCCTCAGTGGGCTTGACACCGGCAGCCAGGAGCCTGTGGACCCCATGGAGTACTGGGTGGAGCGGTTGCACATCTGGAGTGAGCTGGTGCAGTACGCCCTGGAAGTTCTGTCTTGCCCCCCTTCCAACGTGCTTTCTGGGAGGTGCTTCAGTGCGGCCGGTGGCGTGGTCACCGAGAAGCACTCTCATCTGTCCACAGAGGGCGTGGACAGACTCACATTCCTTAAAGGGGAACTGAAGAGAGGGGTATATGGAGGCTGTCATGCTTATTTCCTTTTAATCAATACCAGTTGCCTGGAAGCCTTGCTGGTCTATTTCTCTGCAGTAGTATCTGAATAAAACCAGAAACAAGCATGCAGCTAGTCTTGTCAGATCTGACTTTAAATCTGAACCACTGAAACACCTGATCTGCTGCATGCTTGTTCAGGGGCTATGGCTAATAGTGTTAGAGGCAGAGGATCATCAGGGCTGCCAGGCAACTGGTATTGCTTAAAAGGAAATAAACATGACAGCCTCCATATACCTCTCTCTTCAGTTCCCCTTTAGGATAAACCAGGCATGGATTGAAGGCACGTTCCAGGCATCTGTTGTCGGCGAGAGGAGGACATGAGGTACCTGAGAATTATTGTTTGACATCAACCTTCAGTCTCTGGGTCCTGATAATTTGGCCTGGTTTTTCTTTAGTTGCTGTGGTACTAATGCTAGGTACCATGGCCGTGACATGCCTGCTGCTGCCACACGTCACTCCTCATCCTGCTGTATTTATTTATTTATGTATTTATTTATTGTATTTATAAATCGACAACATATTACGCAGCGCTGATTTTCATCCTCCTGCTGTCTGTGTTCCCACCGCTAGGGTCCACAGAATGCATTGCCTGCTGCCAAACGTCACTCCTCCTGCTGCTGCTGCTGTATTTATCCTCCTGCTGTCTGTGTTCCCACCACTAGGGTCCACAGAATGCATTGCCTGCTGTCAAACATCACGCCTCCTGCTGCTGCTGTATTTATCCTCCTGCTGTCTGTGTTCCCACCGCTAGGGTCCACAGAATACATTGCCTGCTGCTATACGTCACTCCTCCTCCTCCTTCTGTTGCTGATGTATTTATTTATTTATGTATTTATTTATTTATGTATGTATTTATTTATTGTATTTATAAAGCGCCAACATATTACGCAGCGCTGATTTTCATCCTCCTGCTGTCTGTGTTCCCACCACTAGGGTCCACAGAATGCTTTGCCTGCTGCCACACGTCACTCCTCCTGCTGCTGCTGTGTTCCCCCCGCCAGGGTCCACAGAATTATGCGCTGCTGCCATGTGCCACTAGCTATTACGCCACTACAATAGATATATACTGTTGTAAAAAAAAATCTGAGGTGTCTGGGTTGAAAACTGTGCTGTCCCAGTTGTGCATTGGACACAATGTGGGATTCACGATTGCTGTCCGGAACCTCCTGATGTTGGTGTTTATTTACAGCCGTGGTACCAACGCTAAGTACCATGGCCCCGTTACATTGCCTGCTGCCACACGTCACTCCTCCTCCTGCTGCTGATGCTGTATTTATCCTCCTGCTGTCTGTGTTCCCACCACCAGGGTCCACAGAATACATTGCCTGCTGCCATATGTCACTCCCCCTCCTCCTGCTGTATTTATCCTCCTGTGGTCTGTGTTCCCACCGCCAGGGTCCACAGCATTTTGTGCAGCTGCCATGTGCCACTAGCTATTACGCCACTACAATAGCTATACACTGTTGTAAAAAAAATAAATTCTGAGGTGTCTGGGTTGAAAACTGTGCACACGTCACTCCTCCTCCTGTTACTACTGCTGTATTTATCCTCCTGCTGTCTGTGTTCCCACCGCCAGGGTCCACAGAATACATTGCCTGCTGCCATATGTCACCGCTCCTCCTCCTGCTGTATTTATCCTCCTGCTGTCTGTGTTCCCACCCCCAGGGTCCATAGAATTATGCTTTGCTGCCATGTGCCACTAGCTATTACGCCACAAATTTAGCTATGCTGGTGTTGAGGAAACATTACAACAGTAGAGTTCTGTAAGGGAAAAAACATTAAGTTGGGTTCAAGAGGAAGAATATGAACACAAAACAAAAAGAAGAAGAACTAGGTGAAGAAGAAGAACCAGATGAAGAAGAAGAGGTGAAGAAGAAGAAGGAGAACCAGGTGAAGAAGAAGAAGAAGAACCAGGTGAAGAAAAACCAGGTGAAGAAGAAGAAGAAGAACCAGGTGAAGAAGAACTAGATGATGAAGAAGGAGAAGAAGAACCAGATAATTGAAGAAGAAGAAGAACCAGATGATGAAGAAGAAGAACCAGATGATGATGAAGATGGAGAATAAGAAGACGAAGAAGAACCAGGTGAAGAAGAAGATGAAAAACCAATTGGAGATGAACCAGGTGAAGAAGAAGAAGAACTTGAAGAACCAGATGCCAGTGAAGAAGAAGATGATGAAGATGATAGTAATGATTGATGACGAGAAAGAAGATGGTAAAACAGAAAAAAAAGACGGTGAAGAAAAAGATGGAGAGAACAAAAAGAAGAAGGTGAAGACGGTGAAGAAGAATAAACAAGAAATGCAGGAGAAAAAGTTTTCCATCAAACTGTTTTTTTTTTTTTTTAATTACACCTATTTAAATGCGATTTCCCTTTAAAAAAAGCCCATCCGAATTCGCGGACACAATTTTTTTTGTGAATTTTGTTACCTATCATTAATCGAATTCAAATTTGAATCGAATTCGGTGATCGAGATCGAATTTGAATCTGAATTTGCCACGGACCCGAATTCGAATGTACTCGAATTGAATTTGGGTACATTCGAGCATGCCTTATCACAGCATATCAGAGCTTTGCAAATCTATCAGCTGATAAAACAAATTCAACTAAACCCAACTAAACTAAACCAAAATTCCTAAAAAATGACTTTTTTTTTTTTAGATATCCCATGATTTTATTTTATGTTGAAACATTTACAAAGTAGATTTAATGTTTTATTTTCTCTGCACAATAGTAGTTTGTAAAGTGTCCCAGGCGTAGTATATATGAACTATTGAACTTCTTCATCTATTACCTGCTATCAGAAGTTGTTCTCAGCAGGAAACAGTTTTATGGCTGTAATTCCTTAAAGAGAGTCTTTTTTTTTTACCTCTTTTAATTGTGCATCCATCTTCAGCATTAAAATCCAAATTGTTTTGCTGTATCCCCATGGCGGAATGAGTGTCATGTCCCCCAGAAATGCTCTGAATTGATTCTGTGGTCGCAGAATTTTCCTTCCTAGAAGAGGAAGAGCTGTACGCAGCTCTGCCTATTCTCCAGTCAATCTCCTCTGATCTCCGCCTCTCCCCGCCCCTTCAGTCTTCTTTCATATTTTGCTGCCCAGAAGAGGCAGAGCTGTGCACAGTAGTTCTATCTCTTCTCCAGTCAATCTCCGTCGATCTTCGCCTCTCCCCACCCCTATCAGTTCTCTTTCACTGATAGGGGTGGGGAGAGACAGAGATCGGTGGAGATTGACTGGTGAAGAGGCAGAACTACTGTGCACAGCTCTGCCTCTTCTTGGCAGCAAAATCTTGAGAAGGCATGGATTCTATTTAGGGAATTTCAGGGGCAAAAAATTGCAGGGATGTGGCAAAACAACTTGGATTTTAATGCTGAAGATGGCGGCACAATAAAAAGAGGTAAAAAAAAAATCAGCTTTAGGCTGTCTTTAACAGTGAGGGTTACGCTATAATCCGAATCCGAGAAGCTGTTACTTGCAAGCCTTAAGATTATCTCTTCCAGGCAAAAAAAGGACATAGCTGGGTATTAATATGTTTAGCATACACATGTTTATCTCATCATGACACCTCGGGTACACTTTAAATTAAAGCATTTACATTGAGCACTATTTGTAGTGACTTGTGTTTTCTGTTATTTCCTTCGTCTCCTAACTCACAAATGATTTTGAAGAAAAGGTAATTTTTATTGATGAAAACGCTTCCTTTAGCCACTTGAGGACTGCAGTGGAAAACCCCCCTAAAGACCAGGGCAATTTTAACTAAATGGGCCACTGCAGATTTAAGGCATAGCTGCAGGCCCGTACAACTCAGCACACAAGTGATTCCCCCCCCCCTTTTCTCCCCACCAACAGAGCTCCCTGTTGGTGGGGTCTGATCACCCCCCCCCCCCCCGAGCAGGAGATGCGCGTGCAGCCTGCGCGCAATTTCATGCAAATTAGAGCCCCAGCACTTGATGCCAATTGGCGTTAGGCGGTCCTGGGGCTGCTGCTACGTTCACGCCCATTCGCGTGATGCGGTGGTTAGGTAGTTAATATTTAATCTATAAAGCTGGCCATTTCTTAAAGGGAACCAGAGGCCCCCAAAAAAGCTTTTATACATACCTGGGGCTTCCTCCAGCCCCATATGCATGGATCGCTGCCACGCCGCCGTCCTCTGCTGCCTGGATCCGCCGGTACCGGGTCCTGTCATGGCCGCCAGTCGGCCAGTCGGCCGGCAGACGCGGCCAATTGTCACACGGGGCTCCCTCCATGTATGTACGCGTAAGGCTGCCTACTGCGCAGCCTCACGTGTACATACATGGAGGGAGCCCCTGTGATGCGGACAATTCGCTGCGTCCGCCGGAAGTGACAGGACCCGGTACCGCCGATTCAGGAAGCGGAGGATGGCGGCGTGGGAGCGATGCAGGCTTATGGGGCTGGAAGAAGCCCCAGGTATGTATAAAATCCTTTCCTTTTTTCACCCCCCATTCCTCTCTGGTTCCCTTTAAAGGAAACCTGTAATGTCATAAAAAAAAGAAAGAGCTTAACTTACCTGGTGGCTGCTCCCAGCCCCCTGTGCCCGTGGCATCACTCACCCGATCCTCCGGTCCCCTGTTGCAGTTAAGCTTTACTTTTGCCGACTTTTAAGTCAACGTCCATTGTGTCTGTGCGACCCTGGCCATGTGCGTCCTCGTTTGAACTCCCGTCGCCAGGAGCTTCCTGCTCAGGCACAGGAAGAGAAAATTTCTACTGCGCCTGCGCAGGACACTACTGATGACAGGAGCACAAACGAGGACGCATGGAGCCAGGTCCGCACAGGGTCAGTGGCCAGCGACAGAGGAAGGTTAAAATGACAGGATGTCTGCAGGGATAGAAGCCCCAGATAAGTTAAACTCGTTCTTTTTTATGGCATTACAGGTTTTCTTTAAAGGAACTGACACAAATTAAACAAATGTAGCCACATTAACCCGAACCTCTCCTATTCACTAATAACTATGTCTTATCTATCCTCTTTCTTAAAGTACACCTGAACTAAAAAAAATAAAACAAAACATTATTTAGCCATTCTTTCAGCCCTGTTATAATCTGTGTAATGGGGATCAGAAGCATATCTGTATTACCCGCATGTCTCCTAAATCTTGCTCCTGAGAGGCTGTGCATGGCAGCCTTGGTCAAGAGCATTCTGCATATGTGAGCTTGGGGAAAAAATGAAACTGCATATGCATAAATATTCCCAGCCATGGCTGCTGTGGACTGCCACTTGGGAGTGCAATCAAAGAGACACACAGATGGGGCAGAGCATGTGCCATAGGCAGCTGCAACTAAGTGCAATTGCAGTTTTTAAAAAGGGCAACAGCAGCACAACAGAGGGGAAGCCAAAGTAACCAAGAGGCCACAAAGATTATATGGGGGTTGAAAGAATCCACAGGCACAGCTTAATCATGTTTTTGTTTTGTTTTTTAGTTCAGGTGCACATAGTAGCTCCCAACTGTCCCTCTTTTGGAGGGACAGTCCCTCTTTGGGAACCCAGTCCCTCTGTCCCCCTATATTCCTCATTTGTCCCTTATTCAGAACTTTGTCCCTCTTTCTATGTAAATATATGTATTTCTCTTCTGAAAAATGTGTTTGATTGACTCTAAACTTTATTCCCATCCTTTAAATCGATATATTTCTTATTTTCAAATGTTAATATAAAGGAAAATGAACCAGGATAGAAAGAACCAGTGTGGTTTGAGTTATAAAGCAACATTTTCTTATTAAATCTTTATGGTATGTGCGACTATGGGCTCGATTCACAAAGCGGTGCTAACCCAGTTAGAGACTTTAGGCATGATAACCATTGCACCACACTGGTAAAAAGCCAGTTTAGGTGTGATAAGTTTAGGCATGATAAGTTTAGGTGTGATAAGTTTAGGCATGCTAAGTTTAGATAAGTTTAGATCGCTTGCAAAGTCCCGCACGCAAAGCAGCGCCATTAAACTTTATACGAAGTGCACCAGTCTTTGCTAGCGTAAAACTTTTGATCAGCTGTGCACTGCGGTGCTAACGCAGTTGGTGCTTAAACTTATCATGCCTAAACTTATCACACCTAAACTTATCATGCCTAAACTTATCACACCTAAACTTATCACACCTAAACTTATCATGCCTAAACTGAGTTTAGGCATGATAAAGGGCTTTTCACCAGGGTGCTAACTGTTAGCACCGCTTTGTGAATCAGGCCCACTAGGGGTGTGACTGGGGTGTGATCAGGGGTGTGGCAGAGGCGTGAATTAAGTGTCCCTCTTTCTCATCTCAAAAAGTTGGGAGATATGGGTGTGCTTTAACCCCATGACTTCTTAGAAATGCATAACCCTAACACTACATTTCTACATTTACCTTAGCCCCCTACCAATGACCAACCCTGACTTCTGCAAAGTGGTTTAAAAAATGTAATGGTTACAGCCTATTCTTATGAAAGAGGATCTGTAACACAAAAACAGCCCCCGGGGGGTAATTACCTTGGGATGGGGTAGCCTCTGGATCCTAATGAGGCTTCCCATGTCCTCTTCACCCTCCGGGATCCAGCCTTGGCAGCCCCCAAAAAGTGGCGATGTACTGCCCAGACACAGGCGACTCAGCACAGTAGAGCAGACCCAATCAGGCTTAGCTATTTCCACTGGAGCCCATCAGAAAACCTCTACTGCGCCTGCCCAGGAACGCTAAAGGTAAATATTTCAACCGTTATTTCGCCTGCACCACAGCCAACAAGCTTGTTGGTTGATTTTTTGGGGGCTACCAGCAGCCCTGGATCCCGGAGGGTGAAGGGGATTGGGGGAGCCTCATTCGGATCCAGAGGCTGACCCCTCCTGAGGTTAGTACCCCCCAGGGGCTTTCTTTTTGTTGTTATAGATCCTCTTATTTTTCCACTACAGATCAGGGGGACACTAGTCATCTTGTCATGGGGTAACTGATCCTCCACTGTAGTTGAGCAGGCCCCAGAATTCAAATGCATTAACACACCTACACTCTGGTATCGCGTGATGCCAGCCCTCTGGTTCGCCAACTCTTTCACCACAAAAAATATATATACGCAAGAGGATGGCGCTCACTGTCGCTCAAGGGGAGAAGGACCTATAAACTATGCAAGATATACAGATACAACAGATCTCCTCAATAAGCACATCAGATTTTCCTGCATAAGAAGCATAAAAAACTCTCATGGGACTTGATTTTCTTATGCTTTTTATGCAGGAAAATCGGATGTGCTAATTGAGGAGAACTGTTGTATCTTTATATCTTGCATAGTGTATAGGTCCTTCTCCCCTTAAAGGGAACCTCAATTCTAAAAAAAAAAAAAATGAGTTTCACTTACCTGGGGCATCTACCAGCCCCCTTGCAGCCATCCTGTGCCCTCGCAGTCACTCATGGCTCCTCGGGTCCCCCGTCTCCAGCTAGTTTCGTTTTTGCCGACTTGGAGTTGGCGGGCCACCCCACACACCTTAGCACACATTCCCGCTGGTACAGGAGGCTATTGTGGACATTAACATGTACATTTTAAATTTTCCGTGTTGCACCTGCAATGCGTAAACAAATGTACGTGTCAATGTCCGCGATAGCTTTCTGTACCAGCGGGAATGCATGCTAAGGTGCGCGGGGTGGCCCGCCAACTCTAAGTCGGCAAAAAACGAAACTACCCGAGGAGCCAAGAGTGACTGCGAGGGCACAGGATGGCTGCAAGGGGGCTGGTAGATGCCCCAGGTAAGTGAAACTCATTTTTTTTTAGAGTTAAGGTTGCCTTTAAGGCCCCAGAATTCACCACCCTATTGCTTCAATCAAAGTCTAGCCAAGCATCGGTGTTAAAATCAACAGCACTAATTGTAATGCTTTTCTGCACAGCATACTTTTACACTGGATTATATGCTTGCAATTATTCTTACAATAAGCAGCGACTAAAGAATTGCTGTAATATTTGCACAGAAGCTGCTGTATTGTGAAAAATGCTGGAGACAAGGAAGTAAAATGCTGAAAAATAAGTCTTAACAGTTGGCTTTTATCTTTGCAGTGGCCAGTTTACTATAGAGGGAAAAGCTCTGTAAATGTGAGAGAATGTTCGTAAAACACATCACACCTGATTTGTTCTTCAAACACAGTTAGTATAAGGAGTGTAGTAGATATAAGGTGTGCTTCTGTGCAAAACGGAATGTGATATAAAGAATAATGTTTAACTTATGTTACATTTTTTTGAAAACAAGTTATTTCCATGAAGTGACTTATACAGCAATAGATAGAAGGGATGGCCATTCGAATTCAGCGGAATTGAAATTTCAACATTTCTGATCAGAAGTCCGATTTTCCCCAGCTCCATAATTTTATCCCAATTACAGAACTCGGAAGCTTTGTACCAATCAGAATATGCAGATTTTTTTCAGCAAAATGTAAGTTTTAGACCAATCAACAGAGATTTTCTGTTTTTTCCAATTACCACTTTTCTAATTCCCTTTTTCCCCCTTTTTTTTTCCATTTTTGCATTCTCTGATGCAAAAAATGACTAATAAAATACTCCTCAAAAATCGGAAAATTTGAATAATGGAAGATCAGAAATCGGGAAAATCGGAAATCAAAATTTCAGAAATGGGCATTTCCCACCATCTCTAAACATTCCCATTGTATAAGATGGAGCCACTAACTGTTTATGCCTTTATATTGTGCTAATAACGTCTGCAGCACTTTACAGAGTACATAGTCATGTCACTGGCTTTCCTCAGAGTAGCTCACAATATAATTCTTCCATAGTCATAGTCTAATGTCCTACTATATTATTATTATGTATTTATGTAACACTGACATTTTCTGCAGCACTTTACTGAGTACATAGTCATGTCACTGACTGTCCTCAGAGGGGCTCACAATCTAATTCCTACCATAGTCCTAGTCTTATGTCCTACCTTATTACTATTATGCATTTATATAGCACTGACATCTACTGCAGCACTTTACAGAGTACATAGTCATGTCACTGACTGTCCCCGGAGGAGCTCACAATCTAATCCCTACCATAGTCATAGTCTTATGTCCTACCATATGTATCCATATAGCACTGACATCTTCTGCAGCACCTTAAGCTGTGTACCCACATGCTAATTTTCCTGCTGATTTTCCCAGCGACTGGCGATTTTTTGAACGGTGAGCTGTCATTTATGTGACGTCGCGACATGGGTACAGGTGTACGATTATGTGAACGTTGCTTAGTATCGCGATCGCTGGAAGTCTCCTTTATGCCATCATGTAACGTTGTGTGACTGGCAGAAAGATGAATTGCTGGAAGCTTGTCATGAGGGAGCCGATGCTGAATCTATCTTCCTGGGTCGTTGCGTTAAGTATGAGGCTTAACAGAATACATAGTCGTGTTACTGACTGTCCTCAGAGGAGCTAATAACATAATCCTACTCACTGGCGTACCAATAGGCCCTGCAGCCCCTGCGCCCCCCCGGGGTCCGCTCAGGCTGTTTTGTGGGAGCTGGAGGGGTGGCAGCATGAGGGGAAAGCCTTGGCCACAGTCGGCGGGGAGAGGGGAAGTTCCCCCCCTCTCCCTCACCTCGGGGCTCTCCCCTCTGCGCTCCCCTCCAGCTAAAGTTATAGTGTGGGCAGCGGCGGGCAGATACATACCTTCCTTGCGTTCCACCGCATAATCTTCGCTCTGGCGTCTGACGTCACTTTCGGAAGTGACGTCACTTCCGGAAGTGACGTCAGACGCTAGAGCGAGGAGTATGCGGTGGAACGCACGGAAGGTATGTATCTGCCCGCCGCTGCCCGCTGCCCACACTATAACTTTAGCTGGAGGGGAGCGCAGAGGGGAGAGCCCCGAGATGAGGGAGAGGGGGGGAACTTCCCCTCTCCCTGCTGACTGTGGCCAAGGCTTTCCCCTCATGCTGCCACCCCTCCAGCCCCCACAAAACGGCCCTGAGCGGGCCCCAGGGAGAGGGGGGGGGGCCCGCTCTGAAATTTTGCAGGGGGGGCCCGGTGGGGCCTAGTTACGCCCCTGATCCTACCATAGTAATAGCCTATGCCCTACCATATTTTTATTATGTATGGTATTTATATAGCACCACCATCTTCTGCAACACACTACAGAGTACATAGTCATGTCACTGACTGTCCTCAGTGAACTTGTTGAAGCTGCACCACACTTCTCTCAACCTCAGATCAGCAGGATCCATACACTTGGTCACTCCCAGAGTGCAACTCAAATCCTTTGGAGCCAGAGATTTCCGTCATGCTGCCCCTACCCTTTGGAACTCCCTACCCCACCCAGTAAAGAGTGCCCTCCCTGGAGTTATTCATATTCAGACTGAAAAGCCACCTGTTTAGCCTGGCATTTCTGGACGTATAGAGTTCTTTCTCTGTACCATAATTTACCAATCAACCAATTATTGATCTGAACCATGCTTATGCGCTTTAAGTCCTATGGGAGAAAAGCACTTTACAAATGTTATTTGTTGTTGTTGTATATTGGCCACACCTATACCTGGCTACATGTATCAGCGGCACCTATACATGGCTACCTATACTGGCTGCACTTACACCTTGCTACCTATACAGGGGCATCTATTCCTGGCTACCTATACTTGCTACACCTATATCTAGCTCCTATATCTAGCTACCTGTACTGGTGCACCTATTCCAGGATACCTATACTGCCTGCACCAATATCTAGCTACCTTTGTTGGCGCACCTATTCCAGGACAGGAAAAGTGGGATGCCAGTACATATTTGGTATCGTTGGATTCAGCAGAATCAGGGCTTTTACAAACATTAACATTTTTGTCACTAAATGTAATTCACCTTTGAAAAAAAAAAAAAAAAAAAAAAAAACACAGCAGAAAAATATCTATATATATAATAGGCTAAGTGCCTCAACCTTCAAGCAAGAAGAAGAAGTATCGCCCCGCCTACAGGGCCGGTCCAAGCAAGAAGAAGAAGTATCGCCCTGCCCCCAGGGCCGGTCCAAGCAAGAAGAAGCTAAACACTGCATTCCAGCAGCTCTGGAGGTGTGTTTAGCTTCTAAAGGCAACAATGGTTAATTTGCATATATTCAGCAGTGATGCACTGGGAGACATCTCAAGCTCACTCCAACCTGAATTATCGCAAATTCTTTCTGTTGTAAGAAAGCAAACTTTTGTTTTCCATAGTGTTTTAGTAAGGGGGCTTTTAAGACCATTGTAGCCCCTCACACACTCCAATGAGTTCTGGGTCACCTTAAGCTTTTTGGTTAGTCTGTACCTCTCGGTGTTACAAGCCTTACTCCATAGAGTCAAGTTAATCCATGCCATGCACTGATTAGATTCAAACAATCTGAAACAGTCTGTATGCGTGTTGGATTAATATAGCTCAATACAAATTAACAAGCTGACACATCATTGCAGTCCAGTGTATCTGGAGATGTGTTTAGCTTCTAAAGGCAACAATGGTTAATTTACATGTATTCAGCAGTGATGTACTGGGAGACATCTCAAGATCACTCCAACCTGATTTATTGCAAATCTATCTTCTATCTAAATATATAATAGAGTAAGAGCCTCAACCTTCAAGCAAGAAGAAGAAGTAGCGCGCTGCCCCCAGGGCCGGTTCAAGCAAGAAGAAGTAGTGTCATATCAAACCAAGGGCAAAGAGGGATAATTTGCATATTTAGTAGCAGTGTGTTGTGGGTAACCACAAATGTTCACTTATAGCTGAATTATTGCAGATTTTCTACTGTTTTAAGAAAGAAAATTACACCAAGCTTTGTTTTTGTTTTTTAGTAGGAGGGCTTTTTGGTCTATTTTATTCTCCTATACATTCCGAGTGGTTTGGGTCACCCTGAGCTGCTTGGTTACTCTGTTGTACTGGTCCAAGCCCTATCTCTTACAGCCGTATCAATCCCTGCTATGTGCTAATGAGGACTAAATGGCTGAACCAGGCTGTCACATGTGGGTTTGATATGACTGTGTAAAACTTAAATCTATAGGCTTGCTTGGCTTACCAAGGGTGAAAAGGAATAATTTGCATATTTAGTAGCAGTGCATTGTGGGTAATCACAAATGTTCACTTATAGCTGATTTTTTGCATATTTTCTTCTGTTTTAAGAAGGCAAATTACACCAAGCTTTGATTTTTTTAGTAGAAGGTCTTTTTGGTCCTTTTTATTCACCTATACATTCCGAGTGGTTTGGGTCACCCTGATCTGCTTGGTTACTCTGTTGTACTGGTCCAAGCCCTATCTCATACAGCCGTATCAATCCTTGCCATGTACAGGTGAGGACCAAAAGTCTGAAACAGGCTGTGTAAAATTTAAAGCTATAGGCTTGCAATACACCAGTGGTTCTGGATGCTTGCTTGGCTTACCAAGGGTGAAAAGGAATTATTTGCATATTTAGTAGCAGTGCATTGTGGCCGTAACCACAAATGTTCACTTATAGCTGAATTATTGCAGCTTTCCTTCTGTTTTAGGAAGGCAAATTACACCAAGCTTTGCTTTTTTTAGTAGGAGGTCTTTTTGGTCCCTTTTATCCCCCTATACATTCCGAGTGGTTTGGGTCACCCTGAGCTGCTTGGTTACTCTGTTGTAGTGGTCCAAGCCCTATCTCATACAGCCATATCAATCACTGCCAAGTACTGATGAGGATCAAAAGTCTGAAACAGACTGTCTACATGTGGGTTTGATATGGCTGTGTAAAATTTAAAGCTATATGCTTGCTTGGCTTACCAAAGGGGAAAAGGGGTAATTTGCATATTTAGTAGCAGTGCATTGTGGATTACCACAAATGTTCACTTATAGCTGAATTATTGCAGATTTCCTTGTGTTTTAAAAAGGCAAATTACACCAATACAGTGTGCGGCATTGCAGGAAGTGACGACAGTGGAACGCACAATGGAACACGGAAGAGGTGAGTCATCCCCGCCCGCTGCCTCTAACTAATAGTGACGGCTGCTACTGTGCTTAAGCAGTAGGGGGAGTGCACATGGGGCACCAAGGGGGGGGGGGGGTGTCCAACCCCCCTCCCAGCCGCTGTGCCCAATACCCCCTTTCTGCCCTCTACCTTGTTATGTGGCGTATGCTACGCCACGGGTCGGCTAGTTTAACATATTTCACTAAAAAATTATGTTATATCGCCGGGAAAAAGTACAAAATTTTGTTTCAGTGTTCAATCCCAATTTATTACGGAAAAAAACAATATGTAATATGTCCTGTTTCATGTAGGTTTTCTTGTCCAAAATCCTAAATAAACCTAATGAGTGCAAAATGTTTAAAACTGCTCAGCAGTAGATGTTCTCATTTAGGACAAATTGGCTGGCAGTGAAAGGGTTAAAGGGACTCCGAGCAGTGCAGAAACTATGGAAAGATGCATATCATTTTAAAGCTCTCTTTCTCCTCTTTCCGATGATATATAAACCGCTGCCCTACGCCTTTTAGTTTTCGCTATTTTTGCGATTGAAATTGCCACGGCCGCGATTTCAATCGCAAAAATAGAGAAAACTAAAAGGCGTAGGGCCGCGGTTTAGGTGTCGCCAGAAAGAGGAGAAAAAGAGCTTTAAAATGATATCCATCTTTCCATAGTTACATTGTATTACACAGTCCGACTTTTTCTGCTGAATGGAGCTGCTGACACTGGGGAAAGTGTCGTTCTGTGTAATACAAGTAACTATAGAAAGATGGCTATCATTTTAAAGCTCTCTTTCTCCTCTTTCTGGTGACACCTAAATCGTCGCCCTACGCCTTTTAGTTTTCTTTATTTTCGCGATTGAAATCGTGGCCGCGGCAATTTCAATCGCGAAAATAGCGAAAACTAAAAGGCGTAGGGCGGTGGTTTATATATAATTGGGAAGAGGAGAAAGAGAGCTTTAAAATGATATGCATCTTTCCATAGTTTCTGCACTGCTCGGAGTCCCTTTAACATGAAAGTGTTCCCCTTGTCCTCCCAAGCTAGCAGCAATAGGTAGCCTTTTTTTTGTTTTCCACCCTATGCAAACAATTGTTATACTTCAGCTAAAAGTTTTGACCTTTCCACATACAGAAGATACATTTATATTTTTTTAATTAGATACTAGGCGATCATAAAAGATTATCGAACTACCGTATGCTTTTGTTATGATTTGCTTGAGCAAGGTCAGGATGCACATTCCTTCCAAATGTCAAAATGTGAATGAAAAGAGAATAATTATATTCTATGCAATAGTGACATCTAGAGTTATGTAATCACGTTTGAGATTATTTCAAAAGGAACCACATCTATAATGCTCACTCTTGTAGAGGACAGGAATTCCACTATACCCTATGCTTTGATCACAGTGCTTTAGAGGTTGGACCCTTTACTGAGTTTGTGATCCTACAAAGGTGGATAGGGTTTCTATCACCTGTAGACCCCCAAAATTAGCACTCCAAAAAAGAAGGGTTTTTGTATAGTTAATCCATTGAGAAAAATAGGGGAGCTCAATGGTTGCCCTGGAGAACAGGAATTTACACTGCTATATGCAGCTACTCCGAAAAGATGTTTACTTCATCTGTAGAAAACAGGAGGGGTTGGTGAGAGAATAGGAGGTTCCTGAGTGTATAAGTTGCCAGTGGTGTGCTTCACACTAATATCAAGACGCTCACAGGCTCCCAGGGTGGGATTCACCATAAGCAGCCCCGGGCTCCCCATGAGGTGGGGTGAGTCAGGTTCATAAATCAGCACTCATGGGGGGGGGCAGCGTTCGCCTGGCCATGGGTGAAGGAGCTGCTGAGCAGGAGGGAGTATCAGCCAGGATGGGGGGCAGCCCGCACAGTAGGAAGGTCGGACCACCCCCCTTACTTGGATCCCATCATTCGCTCTCCCCCTCCAGTTAATTGCACAACGGCCAGTGGGCACACACGTCAGGCAGCGGGCGGGGGAGCAATTACTCACCTCTTCCTTCGGCGTTCCAGCGTGGGTACCACTGCTTGTCACTTCCTGCTCCCGCAATGCCGCTCACTTGTGCCAAGAAATGACGAGCGGTGGTACACATGCTGTAACGTGGAAGGAAGAGGTGAGTAATTGCTCCCCCGCCCGCTGCCTGACATGTGTGCCCGTTGGCCACTGCGCAATTAGCTGGAGGGGAAGAGCGGATGGGGGACTCAGGTGAGGAGGAAGGGAGTCCGACAGGCACATGCATTCACTCCTCTCACTCAATGACCATAAGGCACGGTAGGAACATGCACTCACTCCTCTCACTCACTCCTCTCCCCAAGCGCCTCCCTCCCTCCTTGGCTATGACATGCAAATGAGAAGTTATTCACCCAGCTCTCAGCATTCCATGGACGAGATCTCTCTTCAGTCAGGGGCACATCTAGCTACATAACACTAAGGTTCCTCTAGCTACCTACTTGGGGGCATCTCTAGCTACTTAATATTGAGGGTGCATCTGGCTACCTAATACTAAAGGGCACCTGTAGCTACCTGATGGGCAAGGGGGTAGGTAAGTAGAGGGGTGACAGCTGGATCAGCGAGCACACTTGCGGTGCAGTTTGGCAAGTGTTTGTAGGTAGAGATGGCCTGAACTGTCCTGCCGGCGAATAGTTCCCATCAAAACAAGGGGCATTTTTACATTGACTTTAAATAGCAGGTGCACAAGGGGTTAAAGAGGCTCGGGACTCGGGAGGGGAGACCCCACGTCATTTTTTTTTCAATTTCTCACACTCTATTTCAAAAAATAGGCAAAGTTGCCAGGGATCCTTGTACAGCCATTGCGCAGCTGTACAGTGATCTCTGGCCAAAGTGTTGCCACTTCCACAGGGTTTCCAGGGGGTCCATACGCACTGCATACAGACCCCCTGGAAACCCAGTCATGAAATTCATTTCTTTTGAATACCGTTACAATACCGTTAGGTTACTACATTGTATGTCATTTACAGCATTTAAATGTATTATTTTTTTCCTATTGTATCTTTAAAATCGATTTTCTCAAAAACTATACCGTATATACTCGCATATAAGCCGACCCGCATATAAGCCGACCCCCCAACTGAAAAAACAGGGAAAAATGATTGACCCCCATATAAGCCGGGGGTAGGAAATGCTGGATTGGTGCAGCCCCCCAGTGTGTCCCAATATAGCTAGTATAGTGCCCAGTATAGGTAGGTAGTGTCCAGTATAGCTAGTATAGTGCCCAGTATAGCTAGTAAAGTGCCCAGTATAGCCAGTATAGTGCCCAGTATGGGTAGGTAGTGCCTCAGTTTAGCTAGTATAGTGCCCAGTTTAGCTAGTATAGTGTCCCAGTATGGCTAGTAAAGTGCCCAGTTTAGTTAGTATAGTGCCCAGTTTAGCCAGTATAGTGCCCAGTTTAGCTAGCATAGTGCCCAGTTTAGCCAGTATAGTGCCCAGTTTAGCCAGTATAGTGCCCAGTTTAGCTAGTATAGTGCCCAGTTTAGCTAGTATAGTGCCCCAGTATGGCTAGTAAAGTGCCCAGTTTAGCTAGTATAGTGCCCAGTTTAGCTAGTATAGTGCCCCAGTATGGCTAGTAAAGTGCCCAGTTTAGCCAGTATAGTGCCCAGTTTAGCCAGTATAGTGCCCAGTTTAGCCAGTATAGTGCACAGTTTAGCTAGTATAGTACCCAAGTATGGCTAGTAAAGTGCCCAGTTTAGCCAGTATAGTGCCCAGTTTAGCTAGTATAGTGCCCCAGTATGGCTAGTAAAGTGCCCAGTTTAGCCAGTATAGTGCCCAGTTTAGCCAGTATAGTGCCCAGTTTAGCCAGTATAGTGCCCAGCATAGGTGGGTAGTGCTCCCCCCCGCTCCCTCCGCGGCCGCCGCTGCTGCTGCTATTACCTTGTTAGACAGCGGCCGCTTCCTAATCCGCGTTCCTCTTCTTTCTCAGAGTGTATCACAGCAGCGCGCCCGGCGCTGCTGCTGTGACGATGCAGGGGGCAGGAAAGAGCGCGGTCCCTATAGCGGTGATCTGTATCGCCGTTACCAAGGGAACCGCTCTTTCCTGCCCCCTGCATCGTCACAGCAGCAGCGCCGGGCGCGCTGCTGTGATACACTCTGAGAAAGAAGAGGAACGCGGATTAGGAAGCGGCCGCTGTCTAACAAGGTAATAGCAGCAGCGGCCGCGGGGGGAGCGGGGAGGGGAGGGAGCGGGGCGCGGACCACCCGACCACCCACCACTAGACCACCAGGGAAGACTCGCATACAAGCCGACCCCCCAACTTTTGACCCCCTTTTTGGGGGTCAAAAATTCGGCTTGTATGCGAGTATATACGGTAAGTTCTTTTTTAAAGTTGTTTCTTCTTGTACCCACTGTCCTCCTTCACATACCCTGCAAATCTGGTGTTTCTAGCACATAAGGAGTCTTTGCTATTAACCGCTAAGGTTTGCTGCCCGCCGCCTGCCATTTAAGTCTATGGAGCCCGCTACAAATAGCAGGTTTGCAAACATTTGCAGAAACTTGCGTTTGCTATTCACAATTTGAAAATGTGTCTCTATTTGTAGGTTCATGGAGGGCAAAGTCTAAAGGTAGCCACACATGATACAATAAAATGATCCAATTTTACAGCAATTCGATAAAAAAGATTGGATTTCCAGAAAAAATTTAAAGCTTTTCTTTTTATTTGAGCAAGAAATCCGATCGAATTTCCTGTTGTTATTTGATAAAAGTTGATTAGGAATGGTGAATTTTTCTGATCAATTATTTATGAAAGCAAGAAGAAATTATTTGCATCTCATTGATCATCACTAAGTGAGAGTTCATGATCAATATAAGACCATCTACTTTACCATTGTTTAACTGCCACATGGTGAATTTGCCAGTCGGGTTTGGGAGAATCTCACTAAAGGTGGCCACAATCGATCCAATTTCTAGTGAAAAATTGTTTGAGCCATCAGAAAATTCTGATCGGAAGAAAAATTGTTCACTACACCATCAATGAACCAATCTTTGCTTCCTATCTATCACAACCAACAAGAAAATCCTAATTTTGGTTTGATGAAAATCCAATCGGACGACTATTTTTATAATCGTTCATAATCGATTGTGTCCATCAATGGAGATTATGTATAACCAATCCGATCAGAATTTCTGATCGCTTGAACGATTTTTCACTAGGAATTGGACAACAATCCAATTTCTAGCGAAATATCGTTGGAGGGATTAGATAATTCTGATCGGAAGAAAAAAAGCTCACTACACCATCAACGAACCAATCTTTGCTTCCTATCTATTACAACCAACAAGAAAATCCAAATTTTGGTTTGACGAAAATCCTTTTGTTTTTATAACTTGAGTTTTATTAAGTTTGAAAATTTAAACAAACAGAGTTACAGACATAATAGCTTGGAATAGCTGATACAAGTAACTGTTGAAAAATCATAAAATACATAACTGTGACTTGTAATCCTAAAAAGATAAAAAGGGGTTAACAAATAACAGTAAGTGAGATAAAAGTATAAGTAAACAGCTAACATATAGCAATGTAGTTACCAGCAAATATGTTACCTATCGAAATGGTGTACCATAGGTGATATCGGTAATAAGACGACTATGCCTAGGAGCAAGGAAGTAAGAACCTACAGATGTGTCATGGAGGATATTGCCCGAGAAGTAAGCTAGTTATGGGCCCAAATGGGCTCCTACTTGGGAAAGATTAAAGACAATCGTGTTCGTGGGTTAGTCATTGTTAATTGTGTAACCCGGGGTTCCGGACCATATAATTTTAGTTAGATAAGGTGACTTTTCACAATACTTCTTGTGTTTAAGAGACCTTTCCATTTGGAGGTTAAAGTCCACCTGATTTTGTAATTGCGTTAACCAGTTCGCATTCAGTCGTTTTTCGCTTCATGCATCCGAACAATGTTCACCTCCCATTCATTAGCCTATAACTTTATTACTACTTATCACAATGAACTGATCTATATCTTGTTTTTTCCGCCACCAATTAGGCTTTCTTTGGGGGGTACATTTTACTAAGAGCCACTTTACTGTAAATGCATTTTAAAAGGAAGAATAAGAAAAAAACGGAAACAAATCATTATTTCTCACTTTTCGGCAATTATAGTTTTAAAATAATACATGCCTCCATAATTAAAACCCACGTATTGTATATGCCCATTTGTCCCGGTTATTACACCATTTAAATTATGTCCCTATCACAATGTATGGCGACAATATTTTATTTGGAAATAAAAGTGCATTTTTTCCGTTTTGCATTCATCACTATTTACAAGCTTATAATAAAAAAAAAAAAGAAATATTTCATCTTTACATAGATATTTAAAAAGTTTAGACCCTTAGGTAAATATTTGTGTTTTTTTTTTTTTTATTGTAATGTTTTTTTGTTTTTTTTAATTAAACATTTTATGTGGGTATGTTTGGGAGGGTGGGATTGAAATTGTATTTTTTTTTGTAAATATGTGTATTTTTATTTTTATTTAACATTTAGATGTAGTTTACTTTTTGGCCACAAGATGGCAGCCATGAGTTGTTTACAGTGACGTCACTCTAAGCGTACCACGTACGCTTAGAGCGACATAGGAAGCAGAAAAAGCGTAGCTTCCGAGAGAAGCTGTCGCTTTTTCTGCGGGGGAGAGGAATCAGTGATCGGGCACCGTTGCCCGATTCACTGATTCACTGGCTAACAAACCGCCGGCCGGGAGCGCGCGTGCATGCGCGCGATCGGCCGCGTGGACGCGCAGGAGCGCACATGGCTTCCTGGACGTGAGTTTCACGTCCAGGAATGTCAAATAGTTAAGGTGGGAATTTCTTTTGAGTTCCAATTGGAGGTAATAAGACTTCTAGCCACGCATAAAGATTGAGAGACTAGAAGTCTGTATTTAGTTGGAATAGACATAATTCCCACATGGAGGATAGCAAGTTGAGGTGTAAGTTCAAAGTGGCACCGCATAATCTTTTGTAACTCTTGGGCTATGTTTGTCCAAAAGGGTTTAATTTTTGGGCATTCCCACATTATGTGAATTAGTGTACCCATATCATTACATTCACGCCAACAATTTGGGGAGTAATTAGGAGAAAAATTGGCCAATTTCCTAGGTGTGAGATACCACTTTAGTAACATTT
Source organism: Hyperolius riggenbachi (assembly GCF_040937935.1). Classification (NCBI taxonomy): domain Eukaryota; kingdom Metazoa; phylum Chordata; class Amphibia; order Anura; family Hyperoliidae; genus Hyperolius; species Hyperolius riggenbachi. The sequence continues at coordinate 43,999,108 of NC_090652.1, read as the reverse complement.
TTTGAAATGTCTCTCTATGGGTAATACAGGAAGAAAAATGATTGATGGCATGAGTGGCGGTGATTATATCTGAGTATTTTATAGAGCATTGAAGTTCAAGTGCCCAGGATTTTATGTACTTACATAAATGGTTATGGCTAGTGTTCTTTAGTTCCTTATACCACGTTGATATTCCGCCTCTGATTTCTATGGAAGAGGTCAGAAAAGGCGTTATATGTTTGGAGATGACCGGAGGCTTGATTTTTTTGTTCAGTTATTAGGTGTTTAATACGCAGATACTTAAATATGTCCCTGGATGAGATATTAAATTTATTACAGAGCTCTGGGAATGTAAGTAGTTCTGGTTTGTTAGGTGAGAATAGATCCGTTACAAAGGAAAGACCAGCTTCCTTCCATTGTTTTAGGTCCATGTCCGGGGTCAATAGGGAGAGGGATTCAATAGGAAGCTTAAGTATGGAGGTTTCTGTATTTGGACTAAAATTGTTTAAAAAATATGCCCAAGCTGCAAATGTGGCTTGAATTGGGGGAAAAGGTGATTTCTGCTTTTGGGCTTTTAATATAAAGAGTGAGAGTGTTTGTAGGAGGTTATTGGGGGACGAAGCTTCTTCTATATGACGCCATTTCTTAGGAGAGTCTGTTTTCCACCAATCCTTAGATGCATCTAGTAAGCATGCATAGAAGTAAGATTTTAGGCAGGGGGCTCCTATTCCACCCATAGTTTTAGGGATAGTTAGAGTATTGTATGCTATTCTGTGTTTCTTCTTTCCCCATAGATAATTAGCTACTATCTTGTGGAGTTTATTGAAAAAAGTATTAGGCAGAGGGATATGGTCTGTTCTAAAGAGATATAGGATTTTAGGGAGAGTTTTCATTTGGGAAGCTGCTACCCTTCCCAAACAAGATAGTTCGAATTTTGATATGTTTTGCAGCTCTTTTGGGATAGTGGTTAGTAGTGGTAGATAGTTTGCTTCGTAAAGCTTGTTGACCGAGCAGGGAAGATTAATTCCCAAGTAGGGGAGGAATTTTTTAGCCCAGTGGAAGGGGAATTTCAAGGAGATTTGTTGTTTTAAGGATTGTGAAATATTGATTCCTAACATTAGAGATTTTTGTTCATTTATCTTGTAGTACGATACTGTTGAATATTTGTTTAGGGTGTCTAATATATATGGTAAAGATTTCAGGGGGTCTGTCACTGAGATAATGATGTCATCTGCGAAGAGTCCTATTTTATGTGTTTGGTCGTGGACATCTATACCTGCTATGTTGTGATTCATTCTTATTGCTTCTGCTAAGGTTTCGATTGTAAGTGCAAAGATAAGGGGCGATAATGGGCAGCCTTGGCGGGTACCATTTGTAATAAGGAATTTTTTGGAGTAAAAGCCTGACACATTAACTATAGCCGAGGGAAACGAATATAAAGCCATTACAGCTGACAGAAAAAAGTTATCTATTCCAAATTTTAAGAGAACTTCTTTAATAAAGCCCCAGTGCACTCGATCAAAGGCCTTCTCTGCGTCCAGGGTAAGAAACAGAGAAGGCCTCCGACTAAGATCCGTAATCTTGAGTAGGTTAATAACCCTTCTCGTTGCGTCTGTAGTTTGCCTTCCTTTGGTGAATCCCACCTGATCCCAATTAATTAGTTGAGGGAGAATGTTAAGGAGCCTGTTGGTCAATAATTTAGCATACATTTTTGTATCTGAATTTAGTAGAGATATTGGTCTAAAATTGGCGGGTGAATCAGTAGTTTTGCCTTGTTTGGGGATGACTGAAATAATTGCTTGAAGTTGTTGTTCGGGCATAGAGCTTGATTGTGCAAAGGTAGAAAATAGTTCTACTAAATGGGGAGCTTGTGTTGTACCATATTCTTTGTAGTACTCATTGGAGAGACCGTCCGGTCCCGGGGATTTGCCAAGCTTCAGTGATTTCATGACCTTTAGAATCTCCTGTATCGTGAATGGATTATTAAGCGTTGATTGTTGTAAAGGGGACAATTTGGGTAAATTGAGTGGTTCAAGAAATTTTTGGATATTTGTTATAGTAGGTTGAGGTGTGGAGGAGTCATCTTTAAGGTTGTATAGTGTGCTGTAGTAATCGCTGAATGCGTTGGCAATTTGTCTTGGGTTATATAGAGTCATTTTATTACAGGGGTGGATGAGTTTAGGGATTCTTGTTTTGGCTTGTTTATACCTCAGCAATCTGGCTAGAAAGGAACTTGCTTTGTTACTTTGGGAGTAGTGTTTTAATTTTAGTTTCTTTAGTTGGAGTTCATAATTGTCTATCAGAGTCATTCTTAGTTCCTGCCTGAGGATGAATAAGTCTTTTTCTAGTTGTGGGGTGAATTTAGCTTTGATTTGACTTTCAGTATTTTTAATTTTCTCAAGGATCGAGTCTAAGTGGAGCGTTTTTGTTTTTTTTACTCTAGCTCCTAATTGTATAAAGTAGCCTCGGATGAATGCTTTGTGAGCGTTCAATACAGTTTCTATTCCAACTTCTGGGCTAGAATTAAAGTGAAAATATTCATCGATTTTTTTCTTGAATGTAAGCTCTGTGGGCAACGTTGTGGAGAAGGGAAGAATTAAGTTTCCAAAGGGGTCGATCCGTTCTATGGCCAGAAGAGGTGATAGAAACCGTGATGGATGCATGGTCGGACCATGTTATTGAATTTATAGAGGCTTCAGTGATTTTTTGCAATGAGACTCGATCCGTGTGAAAAAAGTCTATGCGGGAGAAGGATTTGTGAACATGCGAGAAGAAGGTAAAATCTTTCTCCTCTGCATGTAGTGACCTCCATATGTCATATAAATTTTCTTCTAGTAGAAGTTTGTGTATAGAGGTACACTTCTTTTTACCTTTGTGGGAAGTATCTAGAAGGGGGTTTACTATAGCGTTAAAATCCCCTCCAATAATCAAGAGACCTTTGCTGAGTTCTCTAATTTTGGCGAATACAAATTTAAGGAAGTTTTTTTGGCCAGTATTAGGGGTATAAATATTGGCCAGTGTAAATAATTCATCATTTAGGGAGCATATTAGGATTAGGAATCTGCCCATAGGGTCTCGAAGGTACTGCATGACCTTAGTATTCAAGGAGGAATGGAAGGCTATTAGAACTCCAGCCCTTTTTTTCCTGGAGTTGGCACTATATACTGTAGGAAATTGAGGATGAGTACATCTAGGGGCCCTACCTTCAGCAAAATGGGTTTCCTGAGCAAATAGTATTTGTGACTTATATCTTAGGGCTTCTTTCCATAAAGAATTCCTCTTATATGGGGAATTCAGGCCATGAGAGTTAATTGAGAGAATTTTGATACCCATATTTGTTATTGTGGAGTGATTTTATAAAGATGTTGAATAATATCCTGTCCATGGGCTGCGATAGGTTTATATAGATTGTGCAGTAGGTTTGCTTAGATTTAAGGGCTACTAGAAGTGGATTTAGACATAGTAATGGGTCACTGTATTTATTGTAAATGGTATTGTCTAGAAATAGTTGCATGCTAGTAATGACTAAACTAGAGCATCTGATTGTCTGCGGTAGGGGTACACCATAGGTACAGTGAGATTGAAACATTGTGGTAACAGTTTTAAGGAGTAAATAAAAAATATTTCGAAAACAAGTGATTAGGCAAAACCATAGCCTAAATAAGTGAGCACTAACCATCGCTGCCGTTTACAGGTAGTCAATATGAATACTGGCCACCTGCAATCGGGGAGGGCTAGAGGAATGAGAAATAAGAGTAAGAGCAAGTGAGAACTAGTATAGAGCACAAAGCACTGTATACATTACAGTAACAATTAGAGGTGCATGAACCTTAACATTAAATTGAGTGTATAAATGAGTTAGAATTTTTGTATCGTGAACTACAAGAGACATATTACTGAAAAAGACTAAGAACTATCTTAAACTAGACACTAGTGATGTTAAACGGATAAACATTTTAACAGGTCAAGAGAAAAGGTCAGATAGCCAATAAGCAAAGAGGGTTGTTGCTATTTATCCAAGGTTGATTGGCTATGCCAACTATTCAGGTTGGTGAAGACATGGGTAGGGAGCGCATTGCCTTTGGGATTCGGGAAGGCGATGTTGTATTATCCTTGAGTTTTTTGGTATTGGATTTAGGTGAGGTGTGCCATTCTTTGCGAAGTCTCTTGTTTGAATTGGAGGAGTCCATTGGTAGTTCGTCTTGGTCATCTAACAGATTGTGTGTCTTAAGTAGTTGGAGGCCTTCTAGATGTGATTTGGACTTTCTGGTGGCCTAATTTCAGCTTCAACATGAAGGGGAATCCCCAAGTGTATTGTATAGCCTTCCATTGGAGTACAGTGGTAATTGGTTTAAATGAGCGTCTTTTTGCCAGTGTTATAGGGGAGATATCTGGATAGATCTGGACTTTATATTCCCCTATTCCTGCTGTGCCAAGTTCCCTTGCTGCTCTGAGGATAGGATCTTTTATTTCACTATAGTGGAGTTTTAATATGATATCTCTTGGTTTGTCTCCAGCTCTGGGAGGTTTCAAGGCTCTGTGGATACGGTCAAAGCGGAAGAGCTCATCGGGTTGGTCTGGTACTAGAGCTTTAAAGAGCGCAAAGGTGAATGATTTAATATCTGTGATCGACTCTGGGACTGCTTTAAGGCGAAGATTATCCCGTCTGCCTCTGTTGTCCAGGTCTTCAAGTTTTGAGTCTTGTGATAGCAGCTGTTCATCATGAAGTGACACTGTGTCCTGTATTGTGTTTAACACCTCTGTTGTTTCATCCATTTTAGTTTCCAAGGCATGGGTTCTTTCTCCTAGTTCATCAATTTGAGCCAAGAGAGTTTGAGGATCTCCTGTCTTAGTGTTTCCTTAAGATCTGAGATCAAATCAGAGATATCTTTTAAAGAAAAGTTCCTGTTGTTGGGAGCTTCTATACCTTCTTCTGGTTTTTCTCCATTGTTATGGGTTTGGACAGGGGGGGGTATTGGGGTTTTTTTTTATCCTTTAATTTGAAGAAGTCTGTCTGGGACGCTGTGGCTGGCGCTGTTTTCCCAGCTTTGGCGGCCATACTGTTAGTGATAGGACAAAGACCAGAAGATCTACAAAGGAGATTTTGTGATTAGAATCAAAAAGTAATAAGGTCAGTGATTATTGGATAGTATACTTGTGCTCTGTGCAGAAAAGGTTACTGCATAGTTACATTCTTGGGTGTCAGAGTCCTCTTAAGTGACACTTTTCTCCCTGAACAGTTATAGTATTAGAGTATGAGAAGAAGCTGGGAGAGTGGAGGAGTTTATGGGAGGATGGAGGAATCCCATAGAGGCAGTTGGGCAGTGTTTTGAGTTCCAATAATTATTATATTGTGCGGCTTAGCTCACAGAAAGGAGCCTGGGGCTCTATTTGATGATACAGTCAGCCGAATGTTGCGGTAATCCGCCTCTATAATCTGCCACAGAGACAGTTCTTGTTTAGCTGGTATGATTCTGCAGGGCTCCTTGGGGCTATATGCAAGAGGGGTTTGTGTTTTAGCTGGGTAGAGAGCAAGGGATCAGCCTCCTGCTTCAGGATGTCATCTGTGGAGCTGCAGCTCAATAGTGGCTTTGAGTCTACAGAGTTCCTGTAGGTGAGAAGCTGTGTCTGTTGTGGGTATAGCTTCTGAGCGCTGAGTGACTGGATGTCTGTGAGGAGGTTGCGACTGGAGCTTTAGAGAGGGCAGCCAGCCATCAACAATGTTAGGCCACTCCCCTCACTTGAGGCCTAGTAGCTGTAGGGAGCCGGGGGCTAAATTAGTGAGCTTGTCCAGCGGGCAGTCTATGTTCAGCGCGGAGGAAACGGAGGTTAGCTGGGAGTGGAGCCGCTGTGTTAGTTGGAGTGCCGGATGGCTGGAGACCTTATTTTTCCCTGTTGTAGGGTTGGATGGAGCTTAGGGAAGGCAGACTGAAGGAGGATCTGTGGTCCGTGCAGCCTACCTTGCTTTATGGCTGCCTCGTGGGATCTCTGTTGCGCTGTCAGCTGGAGCCGGCTCAGGAGGGAGATTGTAGCCTCGGGGTGTAGGAGAGCTGAAACGCACATAAAGTGCACTGGTTAAGCACCCGGGGAAGAAGAATTAGGTAGGGTTACTGTGGAGCTGTGTTGAAAAGCGTCTTGCCGCCATGCCTCATAGGCCACGCCTTCCGACGAAAAGCCTTTTGGACGACAATTTTTACAATCATTCGTAATCAATTGTGCCCATCAGCTGAGATTATTTACAACCAATCCAATCAGAATTTCTGATCGCTGAAATGATTTTTCGCTAGAAATTGAACCGTTACTGGCCACCTTAAGCAAGATTAGGGCTGATACACTGTCAACCGGGCATGGGCTCACGAGTCGCTAAGGACTCAAATTCGTGATTTAAATGAGGCTTAATTGCCTCAGCTGTGCGGCTGGGAGAGAGGGGGTTAGTTACCCATAAGTTTGTTGTCTTCCTGCGTTCCAAATATCTTGCACGCATCCTATGGGACACGTTGCAAGACTCACTACTGTGCACTTCCTCCTTCAAGCCGGAAGAAGTAAGTGCGCGGTAGTTAGTCTTGCAATGCGTCCAATAGGACGTGTGCAAGACGTTTGGAACGCAGGAAAGATGACGGACTTATGGGTAACTAACCCCCTCTCTACCAGCCGCACAGATGAGGCAATTAAGCCTCATTTAAATCACAAATTCAAGTCCTTAGGGACTTGTGAGCCCACCACTGTTGTCAACTTAACTCACTCAACCCTACTAGTAATTTACAGGTCAAGATGTACCTAGCCCATTGATCATTTTTTTTCTATTAGAATTGGATTGTATAGTGACATTAGCAATTGACTCCTATCATTATGGCAAGCTTAATTTTGATAGAAATATTATGGAAATTTAGTGTTAGTGTGAGGTATAGGCAATGGGAACTGTGGTATATCCATAACCAATATTCAAACTTTTGGCAACATCTGGTGCTGAACTTAAAGGACCCTTATTCCATATTTATTATATTTATATACTTTTTGCCTTATCACTTATGGTAGAAAATAAAAAAGCTGGCAGAGCTGACAAATTTTGGACTATACCATCTCCTCATGGTGGATTCCCATTATATTCTTTTTCCTTATTCCCTATTCACATGCATATTATGGGCTTGATTCACAAAGCGGTGCTAACTGTTAGCACGCCTGTGAAAACCCCCTTAGCACGTCTAAACGAGCTTTTCACGCGTAAAACTTTACGCGCGCACTGCACAGAGCACAGGGCGCTCCGCGTGAAGTGCCCATTAAAGCCTATGGGACTTAGCGTGCATAAGACTTTGCGCGCGTAAAACTTTACGCGCGCAAAGTTAGCGCGCGATCTGATTGAGAGATCCGGTGCTAACCTACTTAGCACCCTGGTTAGCACGTCTAAAGACTTTAGACGTGCTAAGTAGGTTAGCACCTCTTTGTGAATCAAGCCCTATCTTGGCAGCTGAAATAAAAGTAACTGCCATCCAGTAAGTGCTTTTAGAAATAGAGAAATCCCTGAGGGCTTGTTCCAAAAAGCGCTGCCTGCACCATTTCCTGGGCGATTTGGCTCAATGGAAGGTATAGGGCAATCTCAAAAAAGTGCTTTGTATAGCAATTTCCCCAGCGCTTTCATAAATAAATACATTGTATTTATTTATTTCCAGGTGAAAGAGTTTACTTCCTGACTGATGTCAGAAAGTGAAAAAAAAAACTTCTGCAAAAGCAATTAGAAAAGTGAAAGCGTAGGGAAGGGCAATTTTAAAAAATCACAAAAAAATTGCTCAGCGCTTGAGAAAGCGCTGGTGATTTATAATGTGAACATAGCCTGAGAGTCCTCAATGAGGAGATGGACTAGTCCAAAACCTGTCAGATCTGTCAGATTTTTATTATCTACAGTATTTAACAGCAACATATGAAAAAAGTAATTTACAGCTCATTCCATTGTTTATTTTAAGTTTAGAAATATCTGTGATAGTTGACTTGTAATTGAAACTCTTAACTAAATGTATGTCCAAAGATTGCAATTACATGACATGAATAAGCGTGTTATTTAGTGATGAATCGTGGTGGAATGCTAATTAAAATAATGGCTCTCTCACCTTGCAGTGATGGGTTCCGAGGTTGAATCCCAGCCAGGGCACTATCTGCACAGAGTTTGTATGTGCTGCCCGTGTCTGCATCGTTTTTTTTTTCAGGACACTCCAGTTTCCTCCCACATCCCAAAAACATAAGCATCAGTTAATTCTCTTCTCCATAATTTGACCCTGAACTATATGGACTACCAATCGCCACAAATTTTTTGAAGGCCTCAGAGTCCACCAGCTTGTATGGTAACAGCTGGCGGGCTAACAGTTCCACCAAGCCAGCTGTCAGACGCCGGGCAAGGGGGTGACTGGCAGACATTGGCTTCTTCCGCTCAAATATTTCCTTAACGGACACCTGGCTGTGGGCAGAGGAGCAGGAACTGCTCAAGGTGAGAGGCGGAGTGGAGGAGGGTGGCTGTGAAGGTGCAAGGGCAGCAGAACATAAAGCGGAGGAAGATGCTGCACCTGGAGGAGGAAGAGGAGGTGAAGGGTGGCTTTGCATTTGTGTGTGCTGCTTTTCATCAAGTGCTCATCCCATTGGTAATTGTGCTTCTTGATAAAGTGCCTTCGTAAGGCCTGTTGTCCCAAGATGGGTGTTGCTTTTTCCACAACTCAATTTTTGTTGGCAGAGATTACAGATGGCATTGCTGTAATGCAAAAAAAAAAAATCCACATTGGTGAGCTCTGGGTTAACTGCATTCTGGTGGTGGCAGCAGCTGACATACATTGTTACATAGTTATTTGGGTTGAAAAAAGACATACGACCATCGCGGTCAACTAGAAAAAAAAAAAGAAACCCTTAGGGCCCGTTCACACTGCACACGTTTCCAGCCACGTTTTGGAAACGCGTGCAGGAGGCCGACACGCATGACATCAGACAGTGCATAGAGTGCACTGTCTGATGTTCACACTGTATGCATTCTGGACCTGTGCGGTCCGGGAATGCATGCTGCACGCAGATTTTGACAAAACGCGTGGCTGTCCCATTCACTTTTCAGTGATGGGATCAGCCACGCTACGCACACAAACGCGGATGGCCATGCGTTCGTACGCGTTGCGGTCCGCACGCGTTCCGCACGCATGGCCATCCGCATTTGTGATCTGAACGGGCCCTTACAAGGCATGGTCCAGTTAGCCCCAAAAGGGAAAAAAATCATTCCAGACTCCAGATGGCAATCAGATAAAATCCCTGGATCAACACCTCTAGGCATTACCTAGTAATTATAGCCATGGATGTCTTTCAATGCAAGGAAAGCATCTAAGCCCCCTTTAAAGGAGAACTGTAGTGAAAGGTATATGGAGGCTACCATATTGATTTCCTTTTAAGCAATACCAGTTACCTGGCTATCCTGCAGATCCTCTGCCTCCAATACTTTTAGCCCTAGACCCTGAGCAAGCATGCAGCAGATCTGGTGTTTGACATTTTTGTAAGATCTGACAAGATTAGCTGCATGCTTGTTTCTGGTGTGATTCACACTACTGCAGCCAAATAGATCAGCAGGGCTGCCAGGCAACTGGTATAGCTTAAAAGGAAATCAATATGGCAGCCTCCATATACCTCTCACTACAGTTCTCCTTTAAATGCAGATATAGAATTTGCCATAACTATTTCCTTTGGCAATGCATTCCACATCTTAATCACTCTTACTGTAAATAATTCTTTGCTAAATAAATGACAAAAAACGTTGTTCCTCCATATGCAGATCATGTCCTCTAGTCCTTTGTGAAAGCCTAGGGACAAAAGCTCATCCACCAAGCTTTTATACTGCCCTCTGATGTATTTATACATGTTAATTAGATCCCCTCTAAGGCGTTTTTTTCTCTAGAGTAAATAAACCCAGTTTATCTAACCTTCCTTGGTAAGTGAGAACTTCCATCCCTTGTATCAATTTTGTTGCTTGTCTCCTGCTCTAAAACTGCAATATCTTTCCTCTAATATGGCGCCCAGAACTGAATTTGATATTCTAGGTGTTTCCTTACTAGAGAGTAGTGTTGGGCGAACAGTGTTCGCCACTGTTCGGGTTCTGCAGAACATCACCCTGTTCGGGTGATGTTCGAGTTCGGCCGAACACCTGACGGTGCTCGGCCAAACCGTTCGGCCATATGGCCGAACTAAGAGCGCATGGCCGAACGTTCCCCGAACGTTCGGCTAGCGCTGTGATTGGCCGAACGGGTCACGTGGTTCGGACCCGAACGCGCTCTGATTGGCCGAACTGTCACGTGGTTCGGGTAAATAAATACCCGAACCACGTCATATCTCCGCCATTTGTCTGTGGGTTTAGCTTTGGGTAGGCAGGCAGGGTAGTTCGCGCTCCAGCCACGCTAGCCAGGGTCCCCCCCAGTCATTGTGTGTCACTGCTGGGAACAGTAGTACACCGCTCGTTCAGCCACACTATATAGCATTCTGTGTACTGTTCTGTGTCTGCTGGGAACAGTGGTACACCGCTCGTTCAGCCACACTATATAGCATTCTGTGTACTGTTCTGTGTCTGCTGGGAACAGTGGTACACCGCTCGTTCAGCCACACTATATAGCATTCTGTGTACTGTTCTGTGTCTGCTGGGAACAGTAGTACACCGCTCGTTCAGCCACACTATATAGCATTCTGTGTACTGTTCTGTGTCTGCTGGGAACAGTAGTACACCGCTCGTTCAGCCACACTATATAGCATTCTGTGTACTGTTCTGTGTCTGCTGGGAACAGTAGTACACCGCTCGTTCAGCCACACTATATAGCATTCTGTGTACTGTTCTGTGTCTGCTGGGAATAGTGGTACACCGCTCGTTCAGCCACACTATATAGCATTCTGTGTACTGTTCTGTGTCTGCTGGGAACAGTAGTACACCGCTCGTTCAGCCACACTATATAGCATTCTGTGTACTGTTCTGTGTCTGCTGGGAACAGTAGTACACCGCTCGTTCAGCCACACTATATAGCATTCTGTGTACTGTTCTGTGTCTGCTGGGAACAGTAGTACACCGCTCGTTCAGCCACACTATATAGCATTCTGTGTACTGTTCTGTGTCTGCTGGGAACAGTAGTACACCGCTCGTTCAGCCACACTATATAGCATTCTGTGTACTGTTCTGTGTCTGCTGGGAATAGTGGTACACCGCTCGTTCAGCCACACTATATAGCATTCTGTGTACTGTTCTGTGTCTGCTGGGAACAGTAGTACACCGCTCGTTCAGCCACACTATATAGCATTCTGTGTACTGTTCTGTGTCTGCTGGGAACAGTAGTACACCGCTCGTTCAGCCACACTATATAGCATTCTGTGTACTGTTCTGTGTCTGCTGGGAACAGTAGTACACCGCTCGTTCAGCCACACTATATAGCATTCTGTGTACTGTTCTGTGTCTGCTGGGAACAGTAGTACACCGCTCGTTCAGCCACACTATATAGCATTCTGTGTACTGTTCTGTGTCTGCTGGGAACAGTAGTACACCGCTCGTTCAGCCACACTATATAGCATTCTGTGTACTGTTCTGTGTCTGCTGGGAATAGTGGTACACCGCTCGTTCAGCCACACTATATAGCATTCTGTGTACTGTTCTGTGTCTGCTGGGAACAGTAGTACACCGCTCGTTCAGCCACACTATATAGCATTCTGTGTACTGTTCTGTGTCTGCTGGGAACAGTAGTACACCGCTCGTTCAGCCACACTATATAGCATTCTGTGTACTGTTCTGTGTCTGCTGGGAACAGTAGTACACCGCTCGTTCAGCCACACTATATAGCATTCTGTGTACTGTTCTGTGTCTGCTGGGAACAGTAGTACACCGCTCGTTCAGCCACACTATATAGCATTCTGTGTACTGTTCTGTGTCTGCTGGGAATAGTGGTACACCGCTCGTTCAGCCACACTATATAGCATTCTGTGTACTGTTCTGTGTCTGCTGGGAATAGTGGTACACCGCTCGTTCGCCACTGTATAGCATTGTGCTCTGTGTCGCTGCTGGGAATAGTGGTACACCGCTCACCCGTCACTGTATAGCATTGTGCTCTGTGTCGCTGCTGGGAATAGTGGTACACCGCTCACCCGTCACTGTATAGCATTGTGCTCTGTGTCGCTGCTGGGAATAGTGGTACTGTATAGCATTTCTGTACTGCCACTGTACTGCTGCCAGTCAGCGTGTACTGTAAGGATAAGTGAAATGAGGAAGAAATCCGGTGAAAGAGGGAGGGGCAAGGGAAGAGGTGTTTCCCCTGACGGTTCACGTACAGGCCACAGGGGAGCACCCAAGAAAACCCACTCAATACCGCCCATGTTGTCCAGGACAACAACCCTCACAAATCCAAAAGAACAGGACCAGATAATTACTTGGATGACCTCTCAAGCGTCCAGCAGTGGGTTAAGCAGCACCAGCACATCACGCACGAGGTCCGAGTCCTCAGCCAGTTACAAGGAGCCAGTGGGCACAAAGCTGACACAACCGGCAGTGACACCACGCACACAACTGCCAGATAACCAGTCCGATGAATTACCTCAGGACACAATGGGGTATTCGCAGGAGCTATTCCCAGCCCAACAAACTTCCACCTTTCAAAGGTCAATGGAGGAACAGCCAGAAATGTTGTGCCTGGATTCACAACCGTTAACTGTGGGAAATGCACCGCGCACTGAAATACAAGGCGAGTCCGAAGAGGACTCGGAAACCCAAATCCCAGAGCAATTTGGGCAGGAGGGGTTGCAATTGCAGGAGGTCGGCCGACAAGATCTGGAAGACGACGTTGGAGTGTGCTGCGCAGAGGTTGTTGTGGGGAGCTCTACTCCACGGCGGTGGCCCACAATGACATATGACGAGTTTGAGGAGATGGAAGAGGAGGGTATGGACAATGTGGACAGAGACCCAGATTTTGTTTGTGAACGAGAACATCGCCGTCGTAGCAGCAGCACAGATGAGTCTGTTGAAGAACACACTGCTGCACGAGTTCGCCTTGTGCCACAAGGTAGGCGGCGCGCAATTTCAGGCACCACAAGCGTGGAAGTTCAAGTGAGAGGCAAAAGAGGAGCAAACAGAAATCGCCAGCAAGGAGGCAGGTGCTCCAAAGTCTGGGCTTTCTTTGAAGACTGCACTGAGGATGTTACCATGGCGATTTGCAAGGTGTGCAAGACCCGCCTGAGCAGGGGGAAAAATATTAACAACCTCTCCACCACCAGCATGAGCCGTCACATGCTATCCAAACATCCCACTCTTTGGGCAAACGCGTCAGGACAGGGTACCAGAAACAACACTGCCTCCCTTGGGTTCACCAGACTCACCACCAGACCCGCCTCAGCAGCAGCAGTAGCCCAGCCATTGCGTGGTTCACAACATTCACAAACATCAGACGACGCTGACACTGTCACTTTCCGGAGTAGTGCTCTTGAGGTCTCCCAGTGTTCATCAAACACAACAACCAACAGCCCTTCCGTGTGCAGCGCTACGGTTCAGTTGTCTGTGTCGGAGATGTTTGAGCGCAAGAGGAAATTGCCAGCAAATGACCCCCGGGCCGTGGCAGTAACAGCCAGCATAGCCAAGCTTCTGGCCTGCGAAATGCTGCCATATCGATTGGTGGAGACAAACAGCTTCAAGGGCATGATGTCAGTGGCCATCCCACGTTACGTGGTTCCCAGCCGCTACCACTTTGCACGCTCTGCAGTGCCTGAGTTGCATGAGCACGTGGTCAGCAAAATAACCCGAAGCTTGAAGAATGCCGTTGCCTGCAAGGTTCACCTCACCACTGACACCTGGACGAGTGCGTTCGGCCAGGGTCGATACATCTCCCTTACCGCGCACTGGGTGAACCTTGTGGAGCCTGGCAGCGATTCCTCACCTGCTACGGCACGGGTGTTGCCCACGCCACAAACAGCTGCACCGCCGTCCCTCCCACTGGATAACAGCAGCACCTACCTCTCTGACTCCTTCTCCTCCAACGCATCTCAAAGCTGTACCTCATCCGGAAACGCTAACCCAGCAGCAGTAGGATCGTGGAAGCAGTGCAGCACAGCTGTTGGCATGCGTCAGCAAGCGTTGCTGAAGCTAATCTGCCTTGGGGATAAGCAGCACACAGGGGAGGAAATTTGGAGGGGAATAAAGGAACAGACGGATTTGTGGCTGGCACCGCTGGACCTGAAACCGGGCATGGTTGTGTGTGATAATGGGAGTAATCTCATTCGCGCTTTAAGGTTGGCTAAGCTGACACACATCCCTTGCCTGGCGCACGTGATGAACCTAGTAGTTCAGCGGTTCCTGAGGACATACCCAGGCGTGCCCGATCTGCTGTTGAAGGTGCGTCGAGTGTCCAAACATTGTAGAAATTCCAGTACTGCTTCGGGGGCACTCGCCAAGATGCAGGAGCGCTTCAATCTCCCCCACCATCGCTTGCTGTGTGATGTCCCTACGCGCTGGAATTCTACGCTGCACATGCTAGCCCGCTTTTGCGAGCAGAAGAGTGCAGTGGTCCAGTACATGACGGCGCAGTACCGAGGCGCATCCGGCCAGCTGCCAAGCTTCTGTGGATCCGATTGGGCCAACATGTTGGACCTCTGCCAAGTCCTCCAAAATTTTGAGCAATCCACGTTGCTTGTGAGCAGTGACAACTCTTCAGTCAGCATTACCATACCACTGCTGTGTTTACTGAAGAGGTCGATGTTAAAAATCAAGGAAACAGCTGTCATGATGCAACTGGGGGAATCTGAAGGAGAAAACGATCAGCGTGATGGTACCAACATCAGGCCATCCGCCTCAGGGAACGCTGGCCCCAGCAGCTATGACGAAGAAGAGGAGGAGGAACAGCTGGAGTTGGAGCAGGAATTTCATGCCACCACTGACGAGGGCCAGAGCGGTGCACGTTGGACTTCCACAATTCAACGCGAATGGTCAGCAGAAGCAGACCAGGAGGAAGGTGACGACTATGATGCATCACAACAACTATCACAACGCTCACAAGAGGATGATGAGGATTCTGGTAGGACTCTGGCACACATGGCTCAATTCATGCTAGACTGCATTGAACGTGACCCACGCATTGTGCGCATTCTGGACAACACCAATTACTGGGTTTATACCCTTCTGGATCCACGGTACAAACACAATGTTCCAAAACTGCTTGAAGAAAGAGTCAGACAGGTCAAAATGGAAGAATACCAGCAGGCCCTTGTGGAGACTTTAGAGAGGAGATTGACATCCTCCCCCTCCTCTAGCCAGTTGTACGCAGACAGACTGACTTCCGCAAACCCAGGACGACCAGGAGGGCAGCAAACAACGCAAGCCGCAGCTAGTACCCAAAAGGGAATGGTATCGGCAGTGTCCTTGGAGTGGGAAAATTTTCTGACACCCATGCAGCCGCAGCCCACTGAACAGCAAGCGTGCAGATCCACCTCCAACACCGATCGCCTGGAGAAGATGGTCAAGGACTACATGTCAGATGGCGTAGCTGTGTCGAACCATCCATCTGCACCCTTCAACTATTGGGTATCGAAGCTAGACACCTGGCACGAACTGGCAATGTACGCAATAGAGGTGCTGGCTTGCCCGGCAGCCAGCGTTATGTCGGAACGCTGTTTCAGTGCTGCCGGAGGCATCGTCACAGATCGGCGTATCCGCCTCTCTACAGAAAATGCAGACCGTCTGACTCAAATTAAAATGAATCAATCCTGGATTGGAAATGACTACGCAACACTCCAGGACCCCAACCAAGTAACATGACCAATGAACATCTGGGATGGTGTTGCGTTTCCGGGCCCTGTTTATTGAACCTCTCATCTGTATTACATTTATGACTGCATGGCGGCAAAAAGCATTGCTGCTATATCCGCACGCTTTTTGTCCACATGCAAGGCCTGGGTTGTTGTGTCTCACAAAGCGTGGCCTTCTCCTCCTGCGCCTGCTCCTGTTCCATCACGTCTGCTGCTGCTGGGTTAGCGTTGCCGCGTGGTCCCTGTTTATTGAACCACTTATCTTTATTACATTTATGACTGCATGGCGGTACAAAGCATGCTATCCGCACGCTTCTTGCCCTCATGCAAGGCCTGGGTTGTTGTGTCTCACAAAGCGTGGCCTTCTCCTCCTGCGCCTGCTCCTGTTCCATCACGTCTGCTGCTGCTGGGTTAGCGTTGCCGCGTGGTCCCTGTTTATTGAACCACTTATCTTTATTACATTTATGACTGCATGGCGGTACAAAGCATGCTATCCGCACGCTTCTTGCCCTCATGCAAGGCCTGGGTTGTTGTGTCTCACAAAGCGTGGCCTTCTCCTCCTGCGCCTCCTCCTGTTCCATCACGTCTGCTGCTGCTGGGTTAGCGTTGCCGCGTGGTCCCTGTTTATTGAACCACTTATCTTTATTACATTTATGACTGCATGGCGGTACAAAGCATGCTATCCGCACGCTTCTTGCCCTCATGCAAGGCCTGGGTTGTTGTGTCTCACAAAGCGTGGCCTTCTCCTCCTGCGCCTGCTCCTGTTCCATCACGTCTGCTGCTGCTGGGTTAGCGTTGCCGCGTGGTCCCTGTTTATTGAACCACTTATCTTTATTACATTTATGACTGCATGGCGGTACAAAGCATGCTATCCGCACGCTTCTTGCCCTCATGCAAGGCCTGGGTTGTTGTGTCTCACAAAGCGTGGCCTTCTCCTCCTGCGCCTGCTCCTGTTCCATCACGTCTGCTGCTGCTGGGTTAGCGTTGCCGCGTGGTCCCTGTTTATTGAACCACTTATCTTTATTACATTTATGACTGCATGGCGGTACAAAGCCTGCTATCCGCACGCTTCTTGCCCTCATGCAAGGCCGGGGTTGTTGTGTCTCACAAAGCGTGGCCTTCTTCTCCTCCTGCGCCACCCTCCTCCTGTTCCATCACGTGTGCTGCTGCTGGGTTAGCGTTACCGGTCCCTTTTCCTGGAACCTCTTATATGTATTACATTTATGACTGCATGCCGACAAAAAACATGTTACCTGTGCAAAGAAAACAGACATTTCCCGCATTTAAAAGACAGTTTTCCCTTTGAAACTTTAAAATCGATTTTCTCAAAAACTATAAGCTCTTTTTGCTAATTTTTTTTCCTCTTGTACCCACTCCCAAGGTGCACATACCCTGTAAATTTGGGGTATGTAGCATGCAAGGAGGCTTTACAAACCACAAAAGTTCGGGTCCCCATTGACTTCCATTATGTTCGGAGTTCGGGTCGAACACCCGAACATCGCGGCCATGTTCGGCCTGTTCGGCCCGAACCCGAACATCTAGATGTTCGCCCAACACTACTAGAGAGTTAAACAGTGGCAATATTATGCTAGCAACTCAAGTTTTTATTTCCCTTTTAACCTCCCTGGCGGTACGCAGTTTCAGAGGCTGCGTCCGCCGGGAGGAGTTTTTGCAGCAAAATGTGTTTTATATCAGTTAGCTAGCACTTAGCTAGCTAACTATGTCCCCCAAGCCCCGCCGCACCCCCGATCGCCGCCGGCAATACGTACCCCTCCGCGATCCCGTGAGAGCCGCAGCTTCCCATTGAGATTCACTCGTTGCTATGGGGACGATCGGAGATGATGCCATGATTTCATCGACGTCATGACGTCATCCGCACTCCCGATCGCCGCCATAGCGAGGCCTGGAGTTGATTGGGAAGTGGCGCCATAGCGGGATCCCTGGGGGGTACGTATTATGGTGGCGATCGCAGGGGATCGGTGGGGCCCGGAGGCACTTGGGGAACATAGTTAGCTAGCTAAGTGCTAGCTAACATATATAAAACACATTTTGCTAAAAAAAAAATCCTCCCGGGCCATGTGATCCCATGCGGCGGCTAGCCCGAACTTAGTTCGGACTTACCTCCAGGGAGGTTAATGCATCCCAAAATTGTATTAGCTTTACCTGCAGCGGCTCGGCATTTAATATGATTATTTAACTTGTTGTCGATGAGTACTCTGAAGTCCTTCTCTAAGTTTGATGTCCCCATCTGTATCCCATTTATTTTGTATGGTGCTAGACCATTGGTATGACCAAAATGCATGACTTTACATTTTTTAACATTGAATTTCATCTGCCATTTGTGTGCCCATATAGCCATCCTATCCAGATCCTGTTGCAGTATGTCCCTATCTTTCTGAGAGTTGATGATTCTGCACAATTTTGTATCAGCTGCAAAAATAGCAACATTGCTTTCTACTGCATCTACTGGGTCATTAATAAATAAATTGAAGAGCACTGGACCCAGTATTGAAGAGCACTGGACCCCTGTTGGGACCCCACTGCTATGCTAACAGTCACCCATTTTGAATATGATCTATTGACCATGACTCTTTGTTTTCTGGCCATTAGCCAGTTCCCTATCCATGCACACAGATTCTTCCCCAGTCCTTGCATCCTCAACTTTTGCACCAGACTTTTGTGGGGAACAGTGTCGAAGGCCTTTGCAAAGTCCAAGTATATCCCATCTACAGCATGCCCAATATCCACATTAGCGTTAACCAGCGTTGCTCGGATACCTCATTATCCTATTCGAGTTTGGTCGAATTCGGATAGTAAACTATCCGAATTCACTCGAAGTTCAATATCCGATGTAATCGAATATCCGATTCGACCTCGGATATCCGACGTCACTATCCGAGTCTGTATTCGAGTAAAATATTCGAGCTGGCCTTAAATAGCTTGTAAAACTTGTATAGGAGGTCAATGATGCATGAAACCACCTTTTTTATGAAGGAAAACATCAAGTGATTATGTGGTGATGTAGTAGTTATAAAAAAGGTCTCAAAAAAAGTAAATTAACTTCATGAAAAGTGTTTGCATGAGAAGGTGTGTCCAAAATGGTTGTTGGAAGTCTTCATTTACGTCGTCTTCATCTTCTTCTTCTATATCTTCTTCTTCTATATCTTCTTCTTCCTCTTCTTCTTCTATATCTTCTTCTTCTTCTATATCGTCTTCTTCTTCTATATCTTCTTCTTCTATATCTTCTTCTTCTATATCTTCTTCTATATCTTCTTCTTCTATATCTTCTTCTTCTTCTATATCTTCTTCTTCTATATCTTCTTCTATATCTTCTTCTTCTATATCTTCTTCTTCTATATCTTCTTCATCTTCTTCATCTTCTATATATTCTTCTTCTATATCTTCTTCTTCTTCTTCTATATCTTCTTCTTCTTCTTCTTCTTCTTCTTCCTCTATAGCTTCTTCTTCTATATCGTCTTCTTCTTCTTCTTCTTCTTCTTCTTCTTCTTCTTCTTCTTCTTCTTCTTCTTCTTCTTCTTCTTCTTCTTCTTCTTCTTCTTCTTCTTCTTCTTCTTCATCTTCTATATCTTCTTCTTCTATATCTTCTTCTTCTATATCTTCTTCATCTTCTTCTATATCTTCTACTTCTATATCTTCTTCTTCTTCTTCATCTTCTTCTTCCTCTTCTTCTCTATCATTATATTATGTGTCTTTGTTTTCCTTTCTTTTGTAATATTTGTTTTACTTCATTTGTGGAAATATTTTATTTTAATAACACCATAGTTATATTTGTGTTGATGGCATAATATTACAATTTTTTTTTTAATTATTGCAGCTATTGTTGAGCGTAATAGCTGGTGGCGCATGGGCAGCAGCACCTTGTAATGTGTTGTGTTCCCTGGCAGTGGAGAGGAGACACAGACAGCAGGAGGAAATATAACAGCAGGCAGCGTGAGGAGGATAAGTGTGTGGCAGACTGGCATTTGGCAGCAGGCAGGAGGGCAGGCAGCGAGGCCCTGGTTCCTAGCGGTGGTTCCAGGGCCGTAAATACACAGCATGAGGTTCCAGACAGCGGTTGTGAAGCCCACATTGTGTCCAATACACAATTGGGACAGCACAGTTTTCAACCCGAACACCTCTAAAATAATTACATTTTTTTAAAATTATTGCAGCTATTGTTGAGCGTAATAGCTGGTGTCGCATGGGCAGCAGCACTTTGTAATGTGTTGTGTTCCCTGGCAGTGGAGAGGAGACACAGACAGCAGGAGCAAATATAACAGCAGGCAGCGTGAGGAGGATAAGTGTGTGGCAGACTGGCATTTGGCAGCAGGCAGGAGGGCAGGCAGCGAGACATAGTAGGCCCTGGTTCCTAGCGGTGGTTCCAGGGCCGTAAATGAACATCAGGAGGTTCCAGACAACGATCGTGAAGCCCACATTGTGTCCAATACACAATTGGGACAGCACAGTTTTCAACCCGGACACCTCTAAAATAATTACAATTTTTTTTTTAAATGATTGCAGCTATTGTTGAGCGTAATAACTGGTGGCGCATGGGCAGCAGCACCATGTAATGTGTTGTGTTCCCTGGCAGTGGAGAGGAGACACAGACAGCA
The DNA here is from genome assembly GCF_040937935.1 of Hyperolius riggenbachi. Taxonomy (NCBI): domain Eukaryota; kingdom Metazoa; phylum Chordata; class Amphibia; order Anura; family Hyperoliidae; genus Hyperolius; species Hyperolius riggenbachi. The sequence goes on along the minus strand of NC_090652.1, from coordinate 43,978,745 downwards.
GGAGGAAATATAACAGCAGGCAGCGTGAGGAGGATAAGTGTGTGGCAGACTGGCATTTGGCAGCAGGCAGGAGGGTAGGCAGCGAGACATAGTAGGCCCTGGTTCCTAGCGGTGGTTCCAGGGCCGTAAATACACAGCATGAGGTTCCAGACAGCGGTCGTGAAGCCCACATTGTGTCCAATACACAATTGGGACAGCACAGTTTTCAACCCGGACACCTCTAAAATAATTACAATTTTTTTTTAATTATTGCAGCTATTGTTGAGCGTAATAGCTGGTGGCGCATGGGCAGCAGCACCTTGTAATGTGTTGTATTCCCTGGCAGTGGAGAGGAGACACAGACAGCAGGAGGAAATATAACAGCAGGCAGCGTGAGGAGGATAAGTGTGTGGCAGACTGGCATTTGGCAGCAGGCAGGAGGGCAGGCAGCGAGGCCCTGGTTCCTAGCGGTGGTTCCAGGGCCGTAGATACACAGCATGAGGTTCCAGACAGCGGTCGTGAAGCCCACATTGTGTCCAATACACAATTGGGACAGCACAGTTTTCAACCCGGACACCTCTAAAATAATTACATTTTTTTTTAAATTATTGCAGCTATTGTTGAGCGTAATAGCTGGTGTCGCATGGGCAGCAGCACTTTGTAATGTGTTGTGTTCCCTGGCAGTGGAGAGGAGACACAGACAGCAGGAGCAAATATAACAGCAGGCAGCGTGAGGAGGATAAGTGTGTGGCAGACTGGCATTTGGCAGCAGGTAGGAGGGCAGGCAGCGAGACATAGTAGGCCCTGGTTCCTAGCGGTGGTTCCAGGGCCGTAAATGAACATCAGGAGGTTCCAGACAACGATCGTGAAGCCCACATTGTGTCCAATACACAATTGGGACAGTACAGTTTTCAACCCGGACACCTCTAAAATAATTACAATTTTTTTTTTAAATGATTGCAGCTATTGTTGAGCGTAATAACTGGTGGCGCATGGGCAGCAGCACCATGTAATGTGTTGTGTTCCCTGGCAGTGGAGAGGAGACACAGACAGCAGGAGGAAATATAACAGCAGGCAGCGTGAGGAGGATAAGTGTGTGGCAGACTGGCATTTGGCAGCAGGCAGGAGGGCAGGCAGCGAGACATAGTAGGCCCTGGTTCCTAGCGGTGGTTCCAGGGCCGTAAATACACAGCATGAGGTTCCAGACAGCGGTCGTGAAGCCCACATTGTGTCCAATACACAATTGGGACAGCACAGTTTTCAACCCGGACACCTCTAAAATAATTACAATTTTTTTTTAATTATTGCAGCTATTGTTGAGCGTAATAGCTGGTGGCGCATGGGCAGCAGCACCTTGAAATGTGTTGTATTCCCTGGCAGTGGAGAGGAGACACAGACAGCAGGAGGAAATATAACAGCAGGCAGCGTGAGGAGGATAAGTGTGTGGCAGACTGGCATTTGGCAGCAGGCAGGAGGGCAGGCAGCGAGGCCCTAGTTCCTAGCGGTGGTTCCAGGGCCGTAGATACACAGCATGAGGTTCCAGACAGCGGTCGTGAAGCCCACATTGTGTCCAATACACAATTGGGACAGCACAGTTTTCAACCCGGACACCTCTAAAATAATTACAATTTTTTTTTTAAATTATTGCAGCTATTGTTGAGCGTAATAGCTGGCGGCGCATGGGCAGCAGCACTTTGTAATGTGTTGTGTTCCCTGGCTGTGGAGAGGAGACACAGACAGCAGGAGGAAATATAACAGCAGGCAGCGTGAGGAGGATAAGTGTGTGGCAGACTGGCATTTGGCAGCTGGCAGAAGGGCAGGCAGCGAGACATAGTAGGCCCTGGTTCCTAGCGGTGGTTCCAGGGCCGTAAATACACAGCATGAGGTTCCAGACAGCGGTCGTGAAGCCCACATTGTGTCCAATACACGATTGGGACAGCACAGTTTTTAACCCGGACACCTCTAAAATAATTACAATTTTTTTATTTTTTTTTAATTATTGCAGCTATTGTTGAGTGTAATAGCTGGTGGCACATGGGCAGCAGCACCTTGTAATGTGTTGTGTTCCCTGGCAGTGGAGAGGAGACACAGACAGCAGGAGGAAATATAACAGCAGGCAGCGTGAGGAGGATAAGTGTGTGGCAGACTGGCATTTGGCAGCAGGCAGAAGGGCAGGCAGCGAGACATAGTAGGCCCTGGTTCCTAGCGGTGGTTCCAGGGTCGTAAATACACAGCATAAGGTTCCAGACAGCGGTCGTGAAGCCCACATTGTGCCCAATACACAATTGGGACAGCACAGTTTTCAACCCGGACACCTCTAAAATAATTACAATTTTTTTTTTAATTATTGCAGCTATTGTTAAGCGTAATAGCTGGTGGCGCATGGGCAGCAGCACCTTGTAATGTGTTGTGTTCCCTGGCAGTGGAGAGGAGACACAGACAGCAGGAGGAAATATAACAGCAGGCAGCGTGAGGAGGATAAGTGTGTGGCAGACTGGCATTTGGCAGCAGGCAGGAGGGCAGGCAGCGAGACATAGTAGGCCCTGATTCCTAGCAGTGGTTCCAGGGCTGTAAATACACAGCATGAGGTTCCAGACAGCGGTCGTGAAGCCCACATTGTGTCCAATACACAATTGGGTCAGCACAGTTTTCAACCCGGACACCTCTAAAATAATTACAATTTTTTTTTAAATTACTGCAGTTAATGTTGAGTGTAATAGCTGGTGGCGCATGGGCAGCAGCACCTTGTAATGTGTTGTGTTCCCTGGCAGTGGAGAGGAGACACAGACAGCAGGAGGAAATATAACAGCAGGCAGCGTGAGGAGGATAAGTGTGTGGCAGACTGGCATTTGGCAGCAGGCAGGAGGGCAGGCAGCGAGACATAGTAGGCCCTGGTTCCTAGCGGTGGTTCCAGGGCCGTAAATACACAGCATAAGGTTCCAGACAGCGGTCGTGAAGCCCACATTGTGCCCAATACACAATTGGGACAGCACAGTTTTCAACCCGGACACCTCTAAAATAATTACAATTTTTTTTTTAATTATTGCAGCTATTGTTGAGCATAATAGCTGGTGGCGCATGGGCAGCAGCACCTTGTAATGTGTTGTGTTCCCTGGCAGTGGAGAGGAGACACAGACAGCAGGAGGAAATATAACAGCAGGCAGCGTGAGGAGGATAAGTGTGTGGCAGACTGGCATTTGGCAGCAGGCAGGAGGGCAGGCAGCGAGACATAGTAGGCCCTGGTTCCTAGCAGTGGTTCCAGGGCCGTAAATACACAGCATGAGGTTCCAGACAGCGGTCGTGAAGCCCACATTGTGTCCAATACACAATTGGGTCAGCACAGTTTTCAACCCGGACACCTCTAAAATAATTACAATTTTTTTTTTAAATTACTGCAGTTAATGTTGAGTGTAATAGCTGGTGGCGCATGGGCAGCAGCACCTTGTAATGTGTTGTGTTCCCTGGCAGTGGAGAGGAGACACAGACAGCAGGAGGAAATATAACAGCAGGCAGCGTGAGGAGGATAAGTGTGTGGCAGACTGGCATTTGGCAGCAGGCAGGAGGGCAGGCAGCGAGACATAGTAGGCCCTGGTTCCTAGCGGTGGTTCCAGGGCCGTAAATACACAGCATGAGGTTCCAGACAGAGGTCGTGAAGCCCACATTGTGTCCAATACACAATTGGGACAGCACAGTTTTCAACCCGGACACCTCTAAATTAATTACATTTTTTTTTTAAATTGAATGCAGCTATTTTTGAGTGTAATAGCTGGTGGTGCATGGGCAGCAGCACCTTGTAATGTGTTCCCTGGCAGTGGAGACACAGACAGCAGTATGAAATACAACAGCAGCAGCAGCAGCAGCAGGTGTATGTGTGTGTGCCAGTCGTCACTTCATGTCCCCCTCTCGCCGACAACAGGGGCCATGAATTCGCCTTCCACCCAAGCCTGGTTCATTTTGAGAAACGTCAGTCTGTCCACAGACTTGTGAGACAGACGAGATCGCTTCTCAGCGACTCCACCGGCTGCACTGAAGCAACGCTCTGACAGTACGCTGGAAGGGGGGCAGGAGAGCACTTCCAGGGCGTACTGCGCAAGCTCGCTCCAGATCGACAGGTGCTTGACCCAATACTCCATGGGATCAACAGGGGCCACGCTGTCAAGCTCGCTGAAGGACCCCATGTAGTCAGCCACCATGCGGGTCAAGCGTTGCCTGTGACTGGAGAAGGATGCTGCTGTAGGCACCTCCTCTCTAGTCCTTGGCAGCTCTACACTCATGTAGAGCTCTTGGGTCAGAGACAGCAGGTCTGTGGTGCGCGTGCACTTGCTGATGGTGGATGCAGGCACCTGCTGCTGCCTCTGTGCAGGTTGGACAGTGGGGGTGGATGGCTCAGGGAAGGCTTCCTGCAAGCGCTCAACAAGGGACAGCTGCAAATTCCTCATTTGTTGCGCACGGTCTCCTCCTGCAGGCAGGAACTGGCTGAGCTTCCCCTTCAGACGTGGGTCCAGCATCATGCAGATCCAGATGTCCTCCCTCTGCTTCATCTGGATCACCCTTGGGTCCTTGCGCAGGCACCTCAGCATGTGCGCTGCCATTGGGAAGAGTCTGGCCACGTCTGTTGGCACATCATCGGCAGCCCCAGAGCCGAGAGTGCTGTCCTCCTCTTCCTCTGCCCCCTCCACCTCATCCTCTCTCCACCCTCGCACCAGTCCAGCTGCGCTCTGCTGCTCTCCCTCATAAGTAGCAAGGTCAGAGACCTCCACCAACTCCGAGCCCTCCTCCTCAGAGGTGGCCTGTGAAGCTGCCTGCAGCTCCTCCTGGTCCAAGGCTGCCGCTCCCTCTTCCAGCAGTGAATACAGGGCCCTGTCCAGCACACACACCATGGGCACCCACTTGCACACCATTGCATGGTCCCTGCTCACCATGTTGTTGGCCTGCAGGAAGGGTGCCAGGACTGAGCACACCTGCTGCATGTGCCCCAAGTCCTCCGTGGAGATTATGGACGGGAGGTTGGGGGCGGCACGCCCAGTTGCAGTGAGGGAGGCAACTGTTGCTCGTGCAACGTACTGGCTGACAGCCTGCCTCTGTTCAACCAGATGCTCCAACATCGCCAGGGTGGAGTTCCAGCGAGTTGGAACATCGAGCATGAGCCGGTGCTGTGGCAGGTGCAGCTCCTTCTGCACCTCTTCCAGGCTCACCACGGCTGCAGGCGAGTGCCGGAAGTGACGCACAACCTTCCTTGCCGCCTCAAGGAGTCGGCCCATCCCCTGGTAGGTCCACAGGAACTTTTGGACTACCAGGTTTAGGACGTGCGCCAGGCAGGGGATTTGGGTCAGGTCTCCCCTGCTGATTGCAGAAACCAGGTTTGCCCCATTGTCGGACACCACCTCTCCGACTCTGAGGCCTCTGGGGGTCAGCCAATTCCTCTCCTGCTCTCGGAGTTTGGCCAGGACGTGGTTCGCTGTCAGTTTGGTCTTCCCCAGGCTGACCAATTCCAGCAGCGCTTGGCAGTGGCGGGACTTCACGCTGCTGCTGAGGCAGGGGGTTTGGGCTGGTGTGCCGGAGGATGGAAGCGGATCAGAGGAACCTGCTGCTGTTCCGCTGAACCTGCATGGTGGCACCACCCACTGCATTGTTGGTGCTGCTGCTGCTCTGACAGTGCCGGCCGATGCTGCTCCCCCCTCCTCACCCCCTTCCACCAAGCTGACCCAATGCGCGGTGAAGGACAGATAGCGGCCTGCCCCAAACCGGCTGCTCCATGAGTCCATGGTGACGTATACCCGTTGACCCACCACGTGCTCCAGCCCTCTCCCGACATTGGCCATCACAGAGTGGTGAAGTGCAGGGATGGCCGTGCATGCAAAATAATGTCAGCTGGGGATTGGCCAATCGGGGGCTGCACACATCAGGAGCGCACGCATGCCGCTCCCCTCCTGCACAAGGGAATAAAGCAGGAGTTGGGAGCACATGGCCCGTGCCAGCAAGCCATTCAGCTGATGCACGCGACGGCTGCTGGGAGGCAGAACCCTGACCACCCCCTGGAAGGTGTCGTTGAGCAGGGTCTGGCGAGGCCTTTTGCTGGCACGGGAAGCAGTGGAGGGAGCAGAGGAGGCCACTGAGGACTGGCTGCCAGAACAGGCCTCAGTGTCGGCGGCAGGAGTTGCAGAGGGAGGAGGAGCAGTGCGTTGCTGACGCACTCCTGCTGCCGACGGCTTCGCAGTGGTGGCAGGTCTGCCACTGCCAGCTTCCTTCAACTTCACAAACTCCTCATGCTCGTGAAAGTGTTTCCCTGCAAGGTGGTTGACCAAAGAGGTGGTGCCAAACGCAGAGGGCTCCTTCCCTCTGCTGAGCTGCTTGCGGCACTGGTTGCAGGTGGCATACTCCCCGAAAGTGCCCATGAGCATTCCTTCCTCTGCCAATTCTTCCGCAAAAGCACTCCATACCTTCTCTGTGCTTGGGGTCCATAAGAAGGTGCTGAGTGACAGGGTGCTGGTGTCACCCGCTGGGGCTGGAGAACTGCACTCCTCCTCCCCAGGCAGTGCTGGGCGGCTGCTGCTGCTCTTGCGAACAGGAGTGGTGGCAGGGGTGGAGGACTCGGTTCCAGAGCTAATGGTGGCCTGCTCATCCACCATCAGTTCCACCACAGCGTCTGCGTCCTTCTCCTCAATAGGACGGCTACGACCTGGCGGTGGCAGGAACATCTGCACCACACGCTGCTGCTGTGTCTCTGCAGCGTGACTCCCAGCTGTTGGGCGGCCAAGGCGTCCACGGCCAGTGGCTAATGGCGGAATAGCCATTGGTGCAGACGCAGAACTGCGCATGGTGGCGGTGGCGCGGCTGCCACGCCCATGACCTCCTCTCTTGGCGATGCCCTTGCTGCCCTTGCTGCCCCTGCCCAAACCGCGGCTGCCAGTTCCAGACATTGTATATTTTTAAAATTATACAAATGAAAAAAAAAACTAATGTATGTAAAGGCGGGTGGGACAAGTGGGGTACTTTAATGGGGTGGGACTGGTGGTGGTGAGTGTGTGAGGTGACAGACAGGTGTACTGTACTCTACAGCAGAGATCGGTGTAGCGCTAACGAGAGAGTGCGCACTGCGCACACTAAGACCCTAGCTGACGCTGACTGACGGTGTCAGACTACAGTACAATTCAGCAAATACACAATAGAAGTAGGTATATATATAAACAATAGGGGGACGGGTGTAGCACTAACTGGAGGGTGCGGACAGCACAGATGTGCACTGCGCACACTAAGACCCTAGCTAACGCTGACTGACGGTGTCAGACTACAGTACAATTCAGCAAATACACAATAGAAGTAGTGTATGAGGAAACGCGGAAAAGACCAGGCTGGTCAGCTGACATTTTCACCACCTGCCATTGGTCCAGCACTTAAGGGAGGCGCTGGAGAGCGCTTTACTATATATACTGGGTGCTGGGCATTCTCTGGTTGTCTGCCGTTGCGATCACAACGTGATAGTACTCAGACCTTGTCTGTATCTGTGTTCTAGCATAGTTTCCAAAGGTGTTGACATCAAGGCGTTCACACCTTAGCATTAGGAACTTTGAGTTGTATTATTTGTTATGACCTTCCTACCCTCAGCCTAGCTCCTCCCTCCTGGAGAGTCTAGGCCACAGGAAGGATCATACTTCTGGTGAAGTACTCAAAGTATACTGTTGCATCTAACACTCACTTGTTCTCCCTGGTGTCCAGAGGTTAGTTTATATATCTGATTATCGGTGATACTGCAGATCACCAATAATCGGGTATATTCTGTATTCCTGGTGAGACTGCAGTTCACCGGTAATCAGACCCTCTCTGTGTTACACCGATCGTTACATAGTGATATTAAACAATAGGAAGGGCGGGTGTAGCACTAACTGGAGGGTGCGGACAGCGCAGATGTGCACTGCGCACACAAAGACCCTAGCTGACGCTGACTGACGGTGTCAGGCTACAGTACAATTCAGCAAATACACAATAGAAGTAGTGATATATAAACAATAGGAGGACGGGTGTAGCACTAACTGGAGGGTGCGGACAGCGCAGATGTACACTGCGCACACAAAGACCCTAGCTGACGCTGACTGACGGTGTCAGACTACAGTACAATTCAGCAAATACACAATAGAAGTAGTGATATATAAACAATAGGAGGATGGGTGTAGCACTAACTGGAGGGTGCGGACAGTGCAGATGTGCACTGCACACACAAAGACCCTAGCTGACGCTGATTGACGGTGTCAGACTACAGTACAATTCAGCAAATACACAATAGAAGTAGTGATATATAAACAATAGGAGGGACGGGTGTAGCACTAACTGGAGGGTGCGGACAGCGCAAATGTGCACTGCGCACACAAAGACCCTAGCTGATGCTGACTGATGGTGTCAGACTACAGTACAATTCAGCAAATACACAATACAAGTAGTGATATATATAAACAATAGGAGGACGGGTGTAGCACTAACTGGAGGGTGCGGACAGCGCAGATGTGCACTGCGCACACAAAGACCCTAGCTGACGCTGACTGACGGTGTCAGACTACAGTACAATTCAGCAAATACACAATAGAAGTAGTGATATATAAACAATAGGAGGATGGGTGTAGCACTAACTGGAGGGTGCGGACAGCGCAGATGTGCACTGCGCACACAAAGACCCTAGCTGACGCTGACTGATGGTGTCAGACTACAGTACAATTCAGCAAATACACAATAGAAGTAGTGATATATAAACAATAGGAGGGACGGGTGTAGCACTAACTGGAGGGTGCGGACAGCGCAGATGTGCACTGCGCACACAAAGACCCTAGCTGACGCTGACTGACGGTGTCAGACTACAGTACAATTCAGCAAATACACAATAGAAGTAGTGATATATATAAACAATAGGAGGACGGGTGTAGCACTAACTGGAGGGTGCAGACAGCGCAGATGTGCACTGCGCACGCACACTAAGACCCTAGCTGACGCTGACTGACGGTCCCTAAACACAGACTAGAGTACAGTGAGTACACACAGTACTACTAACTAAACAATAGAAGAATCGAGCTAAATAGTAGAACAGGTGTGACTAGATTACTGAGAGCAGATACAGCAGGACAGGAATACCAGTAAAGCCGGGCCTTGCTAACTACAAAATAGTACAATAATCTATCTGTAACGATTGTGGAATTCTCTCCGTGATCAGCGCACAAGGCGTGCGCTGACACTGCGGAAATCCTCCACAAGCGTGTAATTTGCGGGAACCCAGCAGATGGTGCAATGCACCTGCAGAGGGAGATTCCTGTTGGCAGATGGAGCTGTGGAGTGCAGAGGAACAGCTCCTCTGCCCTACCACACACGCCAGACAGGAATTGTACGAAGGGAAGAAACGCAATCGCAAGAGAAGCGATTGAGAGTGAGCACAGAGACAGATTGTGTGTGTGTGCACCAAACTAGTCGCCAACCCGCGACGGTGCACACACCACAGCAGATATGAAGTAGGAACACGATCGCGAGAGGTGCGATCGCCAGACGTGACACAAGGCTACAGCAAGGTGGAGCACGAGAGTAGCAAAGGCACAGCAAATCATACAATGAGGAGATAAGGAAAATAACAAACGCTAACTGAACGCGAACACCGCACTCATTCACAACAGTGCACGCGTTCATGCGCGGTCCCCACGTGATAAGCACAATAGAGACAAGCACGCCTAACTAACCACCGACAGACAAACATGAAACAGAGGACGCGAGCACTTGCTTAACGGTTACCTCACCGAGCCTCCAGCAAGCATTTGTAGCAGACAAGACAGACACACAAAAACAGGGACAAGTGAGAGATAGGATCCACAGCACTAGTGAAAAGAGGCCAGTGCGATCCAGGGAGACAGAGAGATGGAGATCAGACGGATCCACAGCACTAGCGCTAGGCGAGTGCGATCCAGGCAAGACAGATAGAGGAGATAGCTGGTAGCAACCGCTGCTCCAGCTATACTCCAAGAACAAAGATCAGAACGACTTCCTGTCGGCCATCGCAGGGACAGGACAATCGCAACAGACAAACAAAACAGATATGCAATCATAACTGCACTAAGGAAACCTGCCTAAGTGCAGTCCCAGGAATTACTCTAAGCTAAACTTCAAACAATGAGCAAGGCTGACACTCTCCGGAGTGTTTCACAGGAACTAATCCTTATGACCAGCGAAGGTCTGTGATATCACATGGTATATATAGAGCAAGCCTACAAGGGATGTGGCTAGGCAATTTGCATGACAAACGTATGCAAATTCTTCAGCAGCAGCAAGCTGAAAAACTGACAAAAGGTCTCTCTTCCAGAGACCTGCAGAATGCAGACCTGAACAATGGTCAAAAAGCTGCCTGCCTGCACAGGCAGCTGAGCAGATCATTACACTATCTAACACAGAAGTAGTAGTACAGGAGTAGAGTAGGACAATAGAGAGCACAGGTAAGGTAGAGACTAGACCACAGAGCAGGGCAGGCTGCCTTGCCTAGGCACAGGGCCTAGCTGCTGGCTGCAGGCCTGCAGCAGCACCAGTGACAGTCTCCCTCCCTAGTCCCTAATCACACAAACTAAACTGCCTAAAAAACAATCTATCTACAATACAAAGCTATACAGTTGAATATCAAGTGTTGGAGTGTAAAAACGCTTGGTTTAGAACAATAGCAATGCACTTGCACACAGACAAAAAGCACTGGAGCAGTCTCTCAGTACAATCAGTCAGTAAGTCGCAAGCAAGACGAGTGAGGCAAGATGGCGCCCGCTATTTATAGAGGGGGGCTTGGCCAGGCTCCCCCTCTGTGATTGGCTGCAGTCAGAGGGCTGGTAGCCCTCTGATTCGCTTGTGAGGACTTGAGGTGACGTCTGCCATGACGTTATCCGAGCTCGTGACGCTATCCGAGCTCGGATAGCTAGGATATCTCCGGATAGCTGCTTGCTATCCGAGTGCGCTCGGATAGCACAGCCCGAATAGCTAATACTATTCAAGCTCGGTATTCGAGCTCGAATAGTGTAAAAAGAGCTAGGATATCCGAGTAACTCGGATATCCTAGCTCTGATGAGCACCACTAGCGTTAACTACCTCATAAAAACTGAGCATGTTAGTCAAACAGGACCTGTCTTTAGTAAACCCATGCTGATGTGGAGATATAAGGTTATTTTGTACTATGAAGTCTTGTATAGTATCTCTTCGTAACCCCTCAAATTGTTTGCACACAACTGATGTTAAGCTTACAGGTGTATAATTTCCCAGGATCTGATTTTTTGCCCTTCTTAAATAATGGGAAAATGTGGGCTGTACGCCAATCTATTGGAACTCTGCCAGTTAAAAGAGAGAAACAAAAGATAAGATAAAGGGGTTTATTAATAACTGAACTTAATTCCCTTAGGACCCGAGGATGTATGTCATCTGGGCTAGGTGCCTTGTCTATTTTTAATTTATTTAGTCTTGCCTTCACTTTTTCCTGTGTTAAGTGTTTAATATTACTATTGGGAGTTTGAGACTCATCTGCATTTGTAGTTTGCAACAGTGATGTTTCACTTGTGAAGACAGAAGCAAAGAAAGCATTTAATAACTCCACCTTACCTTTGGCATCCACCATTGAGTCCCACCCTTATCCTTTAGGAGTCCAATACAGTCAACATTTCTTTTTTTAGAGTTAATGTACTTGTAAAACTTCTTTGGGTTAGATTTGATATCCCTAGTGATTGGATTTTCAGCTTCAATCTTTGCCAGCCTAATTTTTTTTGTACAACTTTTATTGAACTCCTTATAATTGCTTAATGCAGCCTCAATCCCCTCCTGTTTTAGGACCTTATAGGCATTATTTTTCCACTTTATTTTATCTGTAACCTTTTTATTCATCCATAGAGGCCTTTTTTTATTTCTAGACATTTTGTTTCCATATGGGATATATTTACTACAATATTGATTGAGAATAATGTGAAGCTTGCCATGCCTGACGTTGAAGGGCATGTTGGCTGGCTGTCCCTAGGTGGCGATGCATGCTGCCACAAGCTGTTTCCAGTGAGCTCCCCCTACTTCTTACAGCAACTGGTCTCCTCCTCCTCCTCTCTATCTCCCTCTCTGAACTGTCCCCCTGTTCATCTTGTCTTCTGGGATCCCATGTGACATCCATGCCATGATGATTACCATCATCCACAGCTTCGCTTGTATCAGACAGCTCCAAAACTGCACCAACAACAGGTACTTCATCATCCCTACACCTTACGTCCATAGAGACGCCTAACTGAGACATATGAGGTGGTGTAACATCCTTAGCACCTTCATCTAGTACCAATAATGCTCCTGCATCAGTAAATTCACCACAATGAATTTGTGAATAACTCCTGCGAACTCTGAAATGGAGTGGTTGTGGTGCTAGTAGTAGCGGTGGGGGCTGCTGGCTGAGTTTTAAGTAGTTGTGGGGTGCCCGAATCAGAGCAGGAGGAGGAAGATATGTCACGGTTCCATCCGGAAGCTGAGGTGTTCTTTGTTATGAATTAAATTATTTCCTGATAATCTTGTGGTTTGAGGATACGTGCCCTCTCAACACCCTGCATTGGTCGAGACCACACAAAATCACACCAGCACGACTCCAAAAGACCTGCGGGGTGGCCTGCCTCTGCCTCTGCTTGTCATTTTTTCCATACTGGATATGCAGTAGTACTAACAATTAGAAATGGCTCGAACCTCTGATTTTAGGTTCATGAACCTCGAACGCATACTTCCTCTAAAGTTTGAGAACATGCAAATTTTGCGAACCGCAATAGACTTCAATGAGCAGTCGAACTTTCAAAACTACAAACACTAATTCTGTCCGCAAAAGTATTGGAAAAGATGTTTCAAGGGGTCTACCACCTGGAGGGGGGCATGGTGGAGTGGGATACACGCCAAAAGTCCCGAGGAAAATTAAGACGCGCATCAGGGTTTTAAGGACACTAATTCTGGCCGCAAAAGTATTGGAAAAGATGTTTTAAGGGGTCTACCACCTGGAGGGGGGCATGGTGGAGTGGGATACATGCCAAAAGTCCCGAGGAAAATTAAGACGCACATCAGGGTTTTAAGGGCAGAAATCACATTGCAATGCTAAATTGGAGGCATAAAGTGCTTCAAAACATCTTGTGTGTGTATACATCAATCAGGTAGTGTAATTAGTGTACTGCTTCAGTCTGACAGACCAAACTCACTGTGTAATGCACCGTAAACAGCTGTTTAGTTAGTGATGGCCGTCCTGGACTGGTGCGCACCATGGCGAGAGTGCAGGCAATGGCGGTTTTCAAGCCCATATGGTCGCCGGGCTGAGGTAGCTCAATAATAGAACAACAGTGACTGTCCGGCTGATCAAATTTGTTCTGTCCACAAATTGCTTCAGCCTCAAAGGGAGTCTGAAGTAAAAAAAAAAAAGATACACACCTTAGGTGTCCCTCACCTTAGGTGTGTATCTTTTTTTTTTTTTACTTCAGACTCCCTTTGAGGCTGAAGCAATTCCTGTCCCATAGAGCCTTCCCGTTTCTCTCCTGGTCCCTGTGTTCCAGCGCTGGCATGCCCGTTAGAAGACTCCCACTGATGCGGGAGGTTTCAGAAGTTTTGGGGAGCCTGAGTGCTCCCAAAGACGGGCAGCTCTGTACTGCGCATGTGCAAGCACGCATTCTTGTGCACTTGTGCATACGCAGTATGGGGCCGTCCATCTGTCAGAATTCTAGCGGTTTTATTTATGCAGGAAAAGCTGTCATATGTGTATGTTTTAAGTTTTAATGTTCTATGTAAAATTTCATTGTAAACTGTAAAGTTAGAGTACTTTTTTTGAAATATTGCTCTGTGACATCTCAGCATATTCCAGACAGTGGAACTCATAATTATTATATTATTTTAGTTATAAGAAGATAAGAAATTTTTGTTTATGCTACAAGCATCTTTTAAATGTGAAGGTTAGAAGATAAGTGTACTGTGTGAAAGACAGAAATGCAAGTTTAAACTCACATTACTGCAGCAATCTTATATATACATTTGCTCAATTATTACACATAAATATTATTAATCTAAATATTAAAAATCAATACAGTCCTTCTAAAGAAAGAAATAATTATTGTTAAAACCTATAATACAATGTATTACTTTGAAATATAGTTAAAAAGCTGGATTCTACCAGTGATGCTTTGGGTCTGTGAAACATTCTTGTGGGATTGTTTTGATTCTGGAGGATTGTTGACGTGTTCTTGATACAAGGCTGTCTAAGCTAGTTTAACACTCATACCTGATAATATACGCTATATTTTGGGAACAGGCCTTATAAAATATAAAACAATATAAGGGGTTTTCCCAATTAGTCAAAAATGATAGAATGACAACCTCTGCTGGTGGAAATATTACATTTATTTATTCATAAGAAAGGCAAATATATAGAACATGATTTAAGAAAGGCAAATATATAGAACATGATTTTATATTATTACATTTTAATGTGCAAATATATCTTATATGATTAATTGTTTTAAGAAAAATTATATAATAAGCCTTATATTTAAATGAGTACATTAGAAGCCCTGTATGTTTCAGTAAGCCCTAAATTGCTGAAGACTCTCACAGGTCTGTGTACAGTGTCAACCTGACCAATCTTATTTCTGGGAAAGAACAGACACATTCCAAACTAATTAACAGAAGGACACATTATCAGAAATGCATCATAAATTACATTGTTTACTGTTTGGAAGTTCAATGTCTGGGTCAAAAAAGTCAACCAGCAGACAAGATGGCTGGTGACGTCCATTTTTACTTAGTTGCATCAGAAATGACCTAATCAGAATTTATAAACAATAATATTATGATTTAGGTATTTAAAACATGATAAAGCATTGACGCATGGAAGCTTTAGCCAATCAGAACCTGGGATTTAGGGAAATTCCAGATTAGGCAGCCATATTGCATCCAATCACTATAAAAGTAGGAGCCGAAAGTTCATAGTTTGCAGAAGCCCAACAATCTCATGAGAAGACACATGAGGCAGAAGCTACCTTCCCACAACTAGTTCTAGGTGCTGAAGAGATAACAGAGGAGGGGTAATATGCTTAATTTTTCAGCATTAAGTTTTGTTAAGATGTTAGCAAGACATTTTTTAGAAGCTATTTTTTATGCTATTTCTTTAAGAAGATTACTACAAGTTTTACACAACTATTAGATACACAGCTATTGATAAAGATGAGAGTACTTTTGATCTTATTCTACATAACACAACTGTTATATTCTTTTTTTGAATGTACTTAGAACATTGGTGATTGCTTGGCTCTAAAGCCTCAATGAGATGGAATACTGTTAGAAGGCAAAACTACTTGGAACTGTTCATATTTTGTATATATATTGTATGATAAACAAATACATTTTTTATATAAAATCATATACTGAGTGCTCTGATTCATTTCAAGGTACACCATCACAGTGGCGTACCTAGGGCATTTGACACCCGGTGCTGGGTATTATAAGACACCCCCCCCCCCCCCAAAAAAAAGTAAAGGGGCAAAAAATGGGCGGCGCTACAACATGCGGCGCGCGAAGCGCGGCGCGGCAAAAAATGGGCGTGGCCATGACCGGATGAGGGCGGAGCTAACTGTAATTTGCCGTGAACCCGGGTGAGAGTGATATGGAGGCTGCCATATTTATTTCCTTTTAAACAATACTAGTTGCCCTGCTAATCTATTTGGCTGCAGTAGTGAACTGAATCACACCAGAAACAAGCATGCTTGTTCAGGGTCTGTGGTTGAAAGAATTAGAGGCAGAGGACCAGCACGGCAGCCAGGCAACTGGTATTGCTTAAAAGGAGATAAATATGGCAGCCTCAATATTATTCTCACCTCGGGTTCCCTTTAAAAGTGCAATGCAAAGACAGTGGGCCCAAGTTTTGGTGACCCTTTCCCCAGAAAATTCACATAATTGTGTAGGTTTTCTCAAGAAAATACACGTAATGTGTGCAGATTTGCCCAGAGAATATGTTCAATCATGTCGGCAGATTTGCCCAGAAAATACATGCAATCATGTCTGCAGATTTGCCCAGAGAATACGTTCAATCATGTCTGCAGATTTGCCCAGAAAATACATGCAATCATGTCTGCAGATTTGCCCAGAGAATACGTTCAATCATGTCTGCAGATTTGCCCAGAAAATACATGCAATCATGTCTGCAGATTTGCCCAGAGAATACGTTCAATCATGTCGGCAGATTTGCCCAGAAAATACATGCAATCATGTCGGCAGATTTGCCCAGAAAATACATGCAATCATGTCTGCAGATTTGCCCAGAAAATACATGCAATCATGTCGGCAGATTTGCCCAGAGAATACGTTCAATCATGTCTGCAGATTTGCCCAGAAAATACATGCAATCATGTCTGCAGATTTGCCCAGAGAATATGTTCAATCATGTCTGCAGATTTGCCCAGAGAATACGTTCAATCATGTCGGCAGATTTGCCCAGAAAATACATGCAATCATGTCTGCAGATTTGCCCAGAGAATACGTTCAATCATGTCGGCAGATTTGCCCAGAAAATACATGCAATCATGTCGGCAGATTTGCCCAGAAAATACATGCAATCATGTCGGCAGATTTGCCCAGAAAATACATGCAATCATGTCGGCAGATTTGCCCAGAAATTACATGCAATCATGTCTGCAGATTTGCCCAGAGAATACGTTCAATCATGTCGGAAGATTTGCCCAGAAAATACATGCAATCATGTCGGCAGATTTGCCCAGAGAATACGTTCAATCATGTCGGCAGATTTGCCCAGAAAATACATGCAATCGTGTCTGCAGATTTGCCCAGAGAATACGTTCAATCATGTCGGCAGATTTGCCCAGAAAATACATGCAATCATGTCGGCAGATTTGCCCAGAAAATACATGCAATCATGTCGGCAGATTTGCCCAGAAAATACATGCAATCATGTCGGCAGATTTGCCCAGAAAATACATGCAATCATGTAGCAGATTTGACCAGAAAATACATGCAATCGTGTGGCAGACCTGTCCACAAAACACTTCAATCGTCAATAGTTGCCCCCAGTATAGCTAGTATAGTTGCCCCCTGTATAGCTAGTATATTTGCCCCCTGTATAGCTAGTATATTTGCCCCCTGTATAGCTGCCCCCAGTATAGCTAGTATAGCTGCCCCCAGTATAGCTAGTATAGCTGCCCCCAGTATAGCTAGTATAGTTGCCCCCAGTATAGCTAGTATAGCTGCCCCCAGTATAGCTGCCCCCAGTATAGCTAGTATAGCTGCCCCCAGTATAGCTGCCCCCAGTATAGCTAGTATAGCTGCCCCCAGTATAGCTGCCCCCAGTATAGCTAGTATAGCTGCCCCCCAGTATAGCTGCCCCCAGTATAGCTAGTATAGCTGCCCCCAGTATAGCTAGTATAGCTGCCCCCAGTATAGCTAGTATAGCTGCCCCCAGTATAGCTAGTATAGCTGCCCCCAGTATAGCTAGTATAGCTGCCCCCAGTATAGCTAGTATAGTTGCCCCCAGTATAGCTAGTATAGTTGCCCCCAGTATAGCTAGTATAGCTGCCCCCAGTATAGCTGTCCCCAGTATAGCTAGTATAGCTGCCCCCAGTATAGCTAGTATAGCTGCCCCCAGTATAGCTAGTTTAGTTGCCCCCAGTATAGCTAGTTTAGTTACCCCCAGTATAGCTGGCCCTCAGTATAGCTGCCCCCAGTATAGCTAGTTTAGTTGCCCCCAGTATAGCTAGTTTAGTTGCCCCCAGTATAGCTGCCCCCAGTATAGCTAGTTTAGTTGCCCCCAGTATAGCTAGTATAGCTGCCCCAAGTATAGCTGCCCCCAGTATAGCTAGTTTAGTTGCCCCCAGTATAGCTAGTTTAGTTGCCCCCAGTATAGCCAGTACTGTTGCCCCCAGAATAGCTAGTATAATTGCCCCCAGAATAGCTAGTATAATTGCCCCCAGAATAGCTAGTATAATTGCCCCCAGTATAGCTAGTTTAGTTGCCCCCAGTGTGAGGAAAGCCTGGAAGGAGGGGTGGCGGGGAGGGGGGCCGGACCCCCCACCTCCCTCACCTGGGTCCCCCTCCTTCTGGTGCTTCCCCCTCCTAATTAGCAGCAGCGGGCAGGAGCGGCGAAGAAGACTCACTCACCTGCTCCTGGCGATACCGGCGGCGCATAACGTCAACCTCACGCGACGCTGGTCTCCGACTTCTCTGTTGCTCACTGTGCTTCCGCCAATCAGGAAGCACAGTGAGCGGTGGAGAAGGCGGAGACCAGCGTCACGTGACGATGACGCTATTTGCCATCGCCTGGAACGCAGGAAGGAGGTGAGTAAGTCCTCTTGCCCGCTGCTGCCCGCTGCTGCTAATTAGGAGGGGGAAGCGCCAGAAGGAGGGGACCCAGGTGAGGGAGGTGGGGGGTCCGGCCCCCCTCCCCGCCGCTTTCCCCGCCACCCCTCCTTTCCGTGCTGCTTCCCCCTCCTGTCCTGCACAGGCCTCTGTGGGAGGCCTTGATGACACCCCCTGGGGCGCCCGACACCCGGTGCGGGGCGCCCCCTGCCGCCCTATGGTAGGGACGCTACTGCACCATCAATCTAGAATTACTGTTATAGAGGGTTCAGACTCTGCTATGCCGGATTTATATGATAGCAACGCTTTAAAGACTGGTCCTTTACTGAGTTAGCAATCATGAAAAAGGCACACCTGCAAGAGCACTCAGGCTTCCGAAGACTTCCGAAGCCTCCTGCGGGGAGGTATTTGAACGGGGGAAAGTACGGAACGTGAGATGAATGGGAAGGCTCCATAGAACCCAGAGCATTCCCTCTCCCTAGGTGAGTATCTGTTGTTGTTTTTTTTTCCCAATCGCTTCAGACTCAATTTAAAAACAGAATGAATGATGACACCTTTAAAGTGTAACTGTCAGGCATACAATCAAAAATCAATTCTTTATTTTTATTTGGTAAACAAGTAATACGGATACTAACCAGGCAATCCAAAAATTAAAAAAACCACTCTTACTTTCCTTGGCTTTTCATTGATACATCTGTCACACAAAGGAAGTTGTAGGGCATGCTGGGGTTTCTTTTTTTCTTCTTTACTTTCCCCTCAGACATAACTAATGCAGCGTGATTGGCTTTCCCTCCTGTTTTCCCCTCCCACACCTTTGTTCCTCTCTGATTGGTCAAAATTTATCATGCTGAGAAAGTACACTTTCTACTGCAGAGCTGGGTGGGAGTGTCTGAGGATAGAGAGGAAGGCGGCCAATGATACACAGACAGAGTAAGAGAGGAAATGATGTCAGGATTGGCTTCAAGATAGACACAGTCAAAATGGAAAATCCTAAGAAGAATTTTCTCTTTTTTACTAAAGAAAAATCATTAAAAGCAAAATGTGGACAGTGCAATACATATGCTATGTAAGTAGAGCAAGTATTTATCTACTTATATATGCGTTTTTTGTTTTTTTTTACTAAGATAGTATGGCTGACAGCTCCACTTTAAATACCCATCCCCATTACAGTAGGCTGAGCCAGCGGTGGACCTGATGG
This sequence comes from Hyperolius riggenbachi, assembly GCF_040937935.1. NCBI lineage: Eukaryota > Metazoa > Chordata > Amphibia > Anura > Hyperoliidae > Hyperolius > Hyperolius riggenbachi. Next base: position 43,959,220 of record NC_090652.1, on the reverse strand, counting down.
AGCACCACACTGCTAATATGTAAATGAGTCCACAGCCAGAAAGGTAAAAAAAAAGTAGCCACTCACCCTGGCCATGGACTCATTTACATATTAGCAGTTTGGTGCTCCATTAGGTTCGCTGCTGGCTCCACCTACTGTGATGGATAAGGGTATTTAAAGGTGCAATTATTTACTTTCGTTTTAAGGTTGAAGCAGTTTAATAAAGGATTTGTAAGCCTGAAACAGCAGTCTGTCACTGCTGCTATTCCTTTTATGAAATAAAAGAGCTACATTTAATTACAGAAGTGCTGACCCATACACTTTTCTTTGAACTGTTGCGTCCCAAGGGACACTGGGACAGTGGTCTTGGCATACTATCCACCCAGTGACGTAGCTAAAGAGCTATGGGCCCCAGTGCAAGTTTTACATGCCTACCCCCCCCCCCCCTCCCAAGAACTATATATGTAACAAATGATATGGTGCACCAAAACCTGCCAAGGGCAACACTGTGTCAGAGGTGCAAATAGGGGATGGGAAGCAGCTTGTTAATGATTATTATCTTTCAAAACATTTATAGAAGTGATCATTACAGACACAAGACCAATAAAGAGATAATAATGTGGTTAGGGAGGGCCCTATGGGGCCCCTCTGGCCCAAGGGGCTCATTGCGGTCAAGACCTCTCCAACCCCTATTTTTTACGCCACTGTATCCATCATGCATTGGTGCTACCTACCATCTGATTTTGCTATAATCTGTAAACCTCTAGAAAGATGTTGGCACTGTAAAAATACTAAATAATAATAATGATAATAGACTCACAGCCAGAACAGCCCTATATAAATGATTCCACCAATGGAGTCGGCACTCCGTCATTTTCGCTGGGTGCTTGATAACGTGGCATAGGCAGCGCCACAGACAACAGAACTTGCAGATATTATCAGCACACCACGTATAAGGTTATAGCACACACTTTATTGTGCCAGTATCCACAAAAGAGTCCAACAATTGTTTCGGGGGCAGCACAGGGTCTCCCTTTATCAAGGCATGTGGTTACCCTGCGCGGCCCCAAAACAATTGTTGGACTCTTTTGTGGATACTGGCACAATAAAGTGTGTGCTATAACCTTATACGTGGTGTGCTGATAATATCTGCAAGTTCTATAAAAATGATTGTCTTCACAATAAATTGTCTAACATAAGTCTGAGGCTTCAATTTATTTAATCTAAACTTGACTTTCATCTGTGGAAGAAAAAAGCATTTTGTGATATTAGTACTATTAGTAAGCTTGTAAGTGGAAGACAACTAAACCTCATGGTGGTCAGTAAGCTGCTCAGAGGTGTTAAAGTGTTATCTAGGGAATGTCACAACTTTTAATGTGGGTGTGTTTTTTCTATTGCCGTTGTAAAGTATAAAGGGTAGACGTGTCTTTTCTTCCAGCACTCTGGACATGAGCAGAAGAAACGTGACAGCCAACACCATCAGTGGTAAGTTTTGACTCTTAAAAATTTAAACTAAACCTGTACGTTCAGAGGTTCATGGGAAATGAGATACTTACCCCAGTAGAGGGAAGCCTCAAGAGCCTACCCTTGTCCCCATCTTGATCACCTTCGCTGCCGTGCTCAACTCCACCGCAGGTGGCACCTGCGCAGTAGCCCAGAGCCACTGGTGCGTGGTGGAAAAAGCCATGCACAGATGGCTCCATGCCATGCAACTGCACAGGCACAGGCCATCTGGATGAGAGCACGGCCACGTGGACCTATTCAAGCGAATAGGTCCAAGCCCTTGTCGAGTAGGTTTGGAAGGTCCCATCACTAGAACGGCAAGCTCACGGGGGACAAAGGGGCTTCACTACACTGTGGTGGGTACCTAACTTATTCCCTTTTTTAAAATCACAGGTATACTTTAACTGTTGTCTTCAACCATTTGTCTAGTATCAGGACAAACATCTCTCAGCTCCCAAGCATTTCACTCCACAACTCATTATACGGGTAACTTGATATACAGTAGCAATGAAAAGTACCGCATATACTCGCATATAAGCCGACCCACATATAGGCCAACCCCCCCCCCCACACACACACACACACACACACTTTTACCTAAAAAAAACAGGGAAAAAATGATTCACCCCCATATAAGCCGGGGGTAGGAAATGCTGGCCGCCTTATTCCCCTAGTGTGTCCCAGTATAGCTAGTAAAATGCCCAGTATAGCTAGTATAGTGCCCAGTGTGGGTAGGTAGTGCCCCAGTATAGCTTGTATAGTGCCCAGTATAGGTAGTATAGTGCCCAGTATAGCTAGTATAGTTCCCAGTATGGGTAGGTAGTGTCCCAGTATAGCTAGTATAGTGCCCAGTATAGCTAGTATAGTGCCCAGTAGAGCTAGTAAAGTACCCCAGTATAGCTAGTATAGTGCCCAGTATAGGTAGGTAGTGCCCCAGTATAGCTAGTATAGTGCCCAGTATAGCTAGTAAAGTACCCCAGTATATCTAGTATAGTGCCCAGTATAGGAAGGTAGTGCCCCAGTAGAGCTAGTACAGTGCCCAGTATAGCTAGTAAAGTGCCCCAGTATACTGTAGCTAGTATAGTGCCCAGTATAGCTAGTATAGTGCCCAGTATAGGTAGGTAGTGCCCCAGTATAGCTAGTATAGTGCCCAGTATAGCTAGTAAAGTGCCCCAGTATAGCTAGTAAAGTGCCCAGTATAGGTAGGTAGTGCCCAGTATAGGTAGGTAGTGCCCAGTATAGCTAGTATAGTGCCCAGTATAGCTAGTAAAGTGCCCAGTATAGGTAGGTAGTGCCCAGTATAGTGCCCCCTGCCCCCGCCGGCGCCGCTTCTTCTATTCCCCTCTCCTGCTCACTCCATAATTCACAGCAGCGCTCTTCACGGCTGCTGTCTGTGATGAGGCAGGAAGCAGAGAGCGCGGCTTCCTGTAGCGGCGATGTGTATCGCCGTTGCTATGGGAACCGCTCTCTACATCATCACAGACAGCAGCCATGAAGAGGGGGGTGGGGTTATGGGGGGGACACGGATCACATGGCTCACATACAAGCCGACCCCTCAACTTTTGACCCACTTTTGGGGGGTCAAAAACTCGGCTTGTATGCGAGTATATACGGTATGTGAACCCTTTGGAATTATATGGATTTCTGCACAAATTGGTCATACAATGTGATCTAATCTTCATCTAAGTCACAACAATAGACAATCACAGTCTGCTTAAACTAATACCACACAAATAGTTAAATGTTTCCATGTTTTTATAGAACACACCATGTAAACATTCAAAATTCAGGTGGAAAAAGTATGTAAACCCCGAGACTAATGACATCTCCAAGAGCTAATTGGTGTGAGGTGTCAGCCAGCTGGAGTCCAATCAATGAGGTGAGATTGGAGGTGTTGGTTACAGCTGCCCTGTCCTATAAAAAACACTCACCAGTTTTGGGTTTGTTTTTCCCAAGAAGCATTGCCTGATGTTAATGATGCCTTGCACAAAATAATTTGTTAATTTGCACAAAACTGGAAAGGGTTATAAAAGTTTCACCAAAAACCTTTCTGTTCATCAGTCCATGGTTACGCACACTGTCTGTAAATAGAGAAAGTTCAGCACTGCTGCTACTCTCCCCAGTAATGGCCGTCCTGTAAAGATGACTGCAAGAGCACACAGCACAGAATGCTCAATGAGGTGAAGAAGAATCCTAGAGTGTCAGCTAAAGACTTACAAAAACCTCTGGCATATGCTAACACCCCTGTTAGAGAATCTATGATATCTAAAACATTAAACTAAACTAAACTAAACTAAACTAAACTGACTACTAATACTGGGGGAACCTCTAGCTACCTCTAATGAGGGTTCATTCTTGGGCTCCTCTAGCTACCAAATACTGGGGCAAACTCTGACTACTTATACTAGGGGGCTACCTCTGGCTTCCTATACTACGGCTTCTCCTGGCTATGAACTACTGAAGGATACCCCTGCCTACCTATAGTGGGGTTTCCTCTGGGAACCTATACTGGGGGATCCCAAATAACTGTGGGACAGCTCTGGCTACCTATTCAGGGGGGCTACCTAATACAGGGGGCATCTCTGACTACCTAATACCGGGACTACACCTCTGGCTAGCTAATACTAGTGAGGCATTTCAGGTCACTAATTCTGGGAAGCATTTATGCCTACCTAGTGCTATAAACCATGTCCTACCACTTTCTGCCTACTGGTGGCAGTAATTACTCCAGGCTAATCTAGACTTCCACTGACTACCAGCAGGTTGCTCTGTCCTGTCTGGAGAAAACCCTTGTATTTCCATTGCCTATCCACAGATGGTGTACTGTGCTGGCTCAATGACCTAATCATGCAGGAGGAGTGATCTCTATTTACGAGTTCTGCATCAACCCAGCAGTGCTAGAACTTTGTGCTGCTTGGTCTGAATCTCTGGACATACCTTGTTCCTCATCTATCCGGGTTTCCGTTGATCTGTTGCCGAACCTGCATTCTCTCTTGACCTTGCTTCTTGCTTGCTTCCTTCTGTACTTTGCCTGGCTGTATATGTGTATATTTGTACATATTTACCATGTATTTATTTAGTAGTGTTGCTGTTCGAATTCAGGTTGCCTCAATATCGACCTGAGAATGGTTGTTCAAATTCGGACCTAACTGACCCAAAATACATGTGTAACACCTGAAGAGGCAGCTGCGGCGAATAGCACCGCCGCCGCAGCTGCCTCCGTTCCCTTGCCTGTCCCTCCGGCGTCTAGGACGCCGAGGTCGGGTCGTTCGTTTGCAGATAGGGTCCCTGTCTCGCGTGGGCGCGCGCACAGACGGGACCTTTATGCGAGGAGGAGGCTCGTCAGCTGACCGGCTGGTCAGCTGACCTCAGAGGAGACTCACGGCGCCCCGGATTGGCTGTGTGCAGGGGGCGTGCCAGTGAGGTCTCCTCTGCTTCTTAAGCCTCCGGGCTTCAGTCTGGCACTGTCTGCTGTCGTGAATACATCTCGTGTTAGCGCTCAGACCTTAGACTAGATCCCAGGTGTTGAAACCAAGGACTTCACACCTAGACTAGGATATTATTACATTGTTATTGATTATTCTGTGTATGATTCTGGCTATCCTCTGACTTCGCTCTAAGCTTACTGATTCTGTACCTCTGCCCATCTGATTAGTTGCTGAACCTCTGCCTGATTACTGATTACTTTTCTGCCTTACGATTATATTCTGATTCTGTCCTCTCTGTTGCCAACCCTTGTCTGTCTGACCATTCTACTCACCAGTGGGCCCTCGCCACTGGTGAGGTGTTAGCTTCTCCAGCTCCTCTGGTGAAGTTATTTGCTCGTGACCGGTTACTCCTGCTCCTAGGCTGCAGTACAGTCTGAATCGCCTGCTCCTCAGGTGATCACTAGTTGCAGTACTGTTTGTACCTCCTGCTCCTAGGCTGCAGTCTTGATATCCTGCCCCTCAGGTGATCACTAGGCTGCAGTACTGTCTGAATCACCCGCTCCTCGGGAGGTTCTATCTCTTCAGTGTTAGTATCTCCAGATTGCTGGGGTTGGTACTTCATTATACGGTCAGTGTACCGATAGTACCTCACCAGCCCCTCTGGTGAGGTCTCGCCAAACTATTAAAGTTACTGTACTCTATTACACAGTCAGTGTACTGATAGTACCTCACCAGCCCCTCTGGTGAGGTCTCGCCAAACTATTAAGTTACGGTTGCACCAAGCAATACACACTCAGCTCCTTGTGCTGCTATACTGGTAATTTTGGTGATTCTGCAGGTCACACATAATCAGGTATAGCGTCTGCATTATTGGTGATTCTGCAGATCACCAAATAATCAGACATCTGAGCTGCGACACCCAACCATTACAACATGCAATTTGACTGCACACATTCAGCAAAATTGCATTGAAGAATACCAATGATGTTTAGCGATAAATAGCAAAGACCCCATACATGCTAGAATCAGGGCCGGTTCAAGTAACAATTGGGCCCTAGGGCAAAATTAGCCCGGGGGCTCCCCAACAGACACCCCCTGACCAAAAAGCGCATTAGAGGCCCTTTGTTGCAGCCAAATTTCCCCCCTGGGCCCCTGAGCTAGCTGCTGACCCTCCCACTAATCACCTCCCAACTTAACAGACTCTGCAGAGTCCCTGGGGAGCAACAGTTAAGATGGGGAGGGACACCTTGGGGGCCCTGGGGCAATTGCCCATTTTTTCCTATGGTAGCTCCGGCCCTGGCTAGAATTACCAATTTTGCTAGTTATGTTAAAGGATACCTTAGCCCTTGTAAAAATTCAAAAGCAGAGGGAGCAGGCATGCATAGTAGGCTCTCCTCATTACCACCCCCCCCCCCCCTCATTTTTCCCCGCTATTGCTGAATGTCCCCTGTAGCTACTTCTTGGTAATGAGGTTTGGTGCACACTGTGCAGGCACTGTCCATCGACGCACATCCCTGATCACATGCCTGCAGCTGGGAGCACTCTATGCATGCTCACTATGGCACAATTATGTATTGCGCATGCACAGAGCACTCCTGGCGCTATCAAGGATGCAGTGTGCACTGCCCACCCAACCAGTAGCTTTGGGAGGACATTAGGAATTAACGGAAGGGGACGGAGGAGAAGGTTGGCATGGTGGACATGAGGAAAGCCTACTACACATGAAGTCTTACTTAGATTGAATTGTTTGTCAACTGCTTAATGGATCATTTGGTCTATCAGATCTGTTGTCCGTGTGGAAAATCATTTGTTGGTAAGGCAACGATATTCACCACTACCATCCAAACAATCTAAGCCAATCTAATTTTTGGAAAGTCTTCACCTAAGAGTAGAGATGGCCTGGTTGGATTGCTGTTTGCAGATTTTTCTTAACTTACTGGAGTTCTCTCAGGCCTTATTCACAGTGGGCGTTGCGTTGTGATGCAATGTTTAAGTTACAACGCAGCATTACAATGCAATACAAAAAAAGGTAGTAACGCACATTAACGCTGCAGTACCATTGCAAACAGTAGGTACAGGAAAGCATACAGGCAATGAAATGTATGCTTTCATATACCTGGTAACATGTGCGTTTAGAGGTAACGCACTGCAAGCAGTGCATTACCATAACGCTACACATTACAATGTGATGCTAACGTTGCACTGTGAACGTCCCATAGGATTAGCATTGCAGTGCGGTAAGCTGCGTCATAAGACTTTATAACACAGATCCTCAACATGTGAATGAGGCCTCAAACCAAAAAATATTGGAAACCTGGTCTATATTAAAGCGGTTTAAAACCCTGACATAATATTCAATAAAAATATGTTTTCCTACTTTTAATATGCCATACGGTTATCATATTTGCATTTGTGCATAAGTATTATTATTCATTTAGAAGTTATAGGTTTCCAAAAGTACATTTTTTTTTCTTTGTGAACTGACTTTGCATTTTATTAATAACTGTTTTTATTCATTGCTGTATTGCAGGCAGACATGCTTTCAGTGTCTCTCGGTCTCCAGCAGCATCTGCACAGTCAGAGAATGTGTCACATTCCTCACTTGATACATTTAAAGAGGAACTTCAGCCTAAACAAACATACTGTCATTAAGTTACATTAGTTATGTTAATTAAAATAGATATTTTATCGATCTATTTTGTCTAGATATAATCTCTTACCCACCCTGTTTTAAAAGAACAAGCAAATGTTTGATTTCATGAGGGCAGCCATCTTTTTGGTTAAAGGAGGTGACAGGGAGCATGAGACGCAGTTCTAAGTGTCCTGTGTGCTGATCACCCCTCCCAGTTGCTAGGCAACGTGAATAACAACATAGGAAATCCCATTATGCTTTGCACAGCATCAGGGAAAAAAAAGCCCGGGCAGTTTTCTTTGATGGATGGAGCTTAGCTAAAAATGCAGCTAAAAATGATGCTTTGGTAAAAAAAACAAAGTTCTGATGCTGTGAAACTTTTAAAGAAACACTAAGCCTTTTTAGTTCTGCTGAGTAGATTTTTTAGTCTGGAGGTTCACTTTGAATAAACACAAGATAACATTATCTAAAGTGCGAATGCATCTGCATTTCACTGCACTGAACTTTCAAGCTCTGCGTGTAACCCTTCGAATGCTGGTCTAGTAAAAAAAAATGCTGGTTGCATATAATATGCTGTAAATAATGTTTTAGAGCAAAGATGAAATGCTGGGTTATATTCCGCTTTAAAGGATAAGCAAGGATAAGCAGGAAGGAAAAAAATGGGAACTATCTATTATTATTATTATTATTATTATTTAGTATTTATATAGCGCCGACATATTACGCAGCGCTGCACAGTGTATATATATATATCTTGTCACTAACTGTCCCTCGAAGGAGCTCACAATCTAATCCCTATCATTGCCATATGTCTATATTATGTAGTGTAAGTACTGTAGTCTAGGGCCAATTTTTAGGGGGAGCCAATTAACTTATCTGTATGTTTTTGGAATGTGGGAGGAAACCGGGGTACCCGGAGGAAACCCACGCAGACACGGAGAGAACATACAAACTCTTGGTCTTCATGGTCACAATATGCACCTTATCATTTATCTATGCACCTTATCATTTATCTTTTCTTATTTTTTTTCCTAAGAACAAATATAATGGACCTAATCCTCCACATTCTCCTTGGGTTCCACATTCTTCAACATACTTTGTCTACAACCCCACCGACGGTCACATATGGATGTGAACCAGGTACAGGAAAAGCCTGCAGAAATGCCAAGTTTGTTCCTGGTCACACTCTGTTGGGAGAAGGAGTAAATATTGTGACCATGAAGACCACTGGCTCTTTTCTTCTTGACTTGCAGAAAATTGGTAAAACATGTACCCTTTGCCGCAACCCACACAGCAAAAATGTCCTTGAGAAGCTTCCCAAAGCCCTGGTAGACTGGAGACCTGAGACCTCCTGCTCCAGAGACATTGTTAGCTCATCATCTGATTCTACAGCGTCTCTAGCCAATGAGGCAACTTCTTCTGTACAGAATGACTGGAAGGTTGGGCTGGATGTTGAAGTAAAGACGGTGAAAGCAAGTACAGCTATTGGTGGTTCCCATTCAGATATGGCCAAATTTGCCAACAGTAAAAAACTCACTGACAAGTACAACTTCCTCAGCCATAAACTGGAGTGCACATACTACAGGTATTTATCAGTGGCTGAATGTATACGTGCACAATATTTCTAGTCCATCATTTCTTTGTTATTATACATGAGTTATTGTTATGGCTAGTGTCCCATGAATGACTGTTATGGGCAAGAAAGAACAGTAGTGAACTGTCCCACTTAGAAGAACTCTGGGATTGCCAGGGTGGTTGTTCTAAATTAACGTACCAACACTGTTCTCTCCAACACTCTGCTTGATCCACTCTGCAAATGTAGAACAGTGCAGCAGAACTAATTATCAGCTCCACTGCTGGGTCCATTCTCCACATCACTGTCCTCTGTAAGGCTCATGATGTCTCTGCATGTCAGGTAATGTGCAGGAACATTGAAAGTTGCTGAAAATTGTGTCAATGGGCAGCTCCTGAAGACAGCGATGAGGAGTAGAGTCACTGCACTGGAGCAGGTAGGAAGTCTTTGTGTTTTGCTGCCCCTTTTTCAAAATTTTTAACTAAGGGGATTAGGAGACATAGGCTGGCCAGACCTTTTGTGGGCATTGAGATATACTGGACAAACAAACCGTGAGGTCTTTCTGCTCTAACTGCAAGGTCAGTCCACAAGGGAGTCATCCAGTCCACACCTGGATCCTCCTAGGGTATGTACGAGCAAAGCCAAAATAGAAGGAAGACTGGGTATCTACCTGGCTTTATGCAACATTTCCAGATTTATTAATGTACCATAACCACTAAAAACACAACAATACAGTACTTATGGGGTAGAAGAATGATGGTTGCACTCGCTTTGGGTCAGAAGGAGGTAGTTCTGCAGGGTATAGGTGGCAGCACTAGTTATGATATATGCCTAAAAAAGAGGCTACAGTGGTTAGGCTTATTTTTTGCAGGTTCAGGGTCTGGCCACACTTGATAAGAAAAGGGGAGGTCCAAGGTGGCCATACTTGCTATTAAAGGGGTGAGGGGATGCTGGATATGATGGCTGCACTTGTTATATGACTCCAGGAACCACTACAGTGAAGGAGTGTGTACTGGTTCATACAGAGGAAGTCCCTATGAAAGTTTTAAAGGCAAGCCCAATGATTTGTAGTCATGCTCCATCATGAAAACTAACCTGGATCCAGAAAATCGATACTCTGCTGTGCAAATAAAGTTGTAAACAAAAAAAGGTAAACACATGTTTGTCTGTTTATCTGATTGGGGAAAGATATCATTCAATTACATGACCCTGTGCCACATTTTGATTTGCCACATTCATACCTCCACCCATTTCTTAATAAACTGCATTTCACTGATGGTCTCTTAACCAGGGATGGTCGTAGTCAGCCAACTCCGCTACGCTGGAACTACACATAGTTCTACGCAATTACGCTTCACAATCTACGGTTTCAAAATCAAAACATTCGGTACGTTTGCATTTCGTAGACTACTCGTTAAAATAGGAAAGCTTTGCGTAGTGTGAAGCGTAGTGTATGCGGACGCTTATGCCCTTATGCGGAAACATTTCCGAATTAATCTGCTCAATATGCACATGCGTGAACTAATATATGCGTACATTCCACCTTCCAATGCGGAATTGTATGCGTATAGAAGGGCAATAATATTTCTGCCCATGCGCAATGCGGTTACCGCACGCGTAGTTGACTTCGCAATACATATGTCAACTACATGTAGCGGGCGAAGCTTAGACGCGTAAATACTTAAGCGGCGTTTTTAAATTCACATACTGACTATGATGCGTAGTTGCAGACTACGACGCGTAGATTCGCACTGGCGTAGTTTACGAGCAACCCTGCTCTTAACCACTTAAGGACCAGAGATCACTGGTACCAAATACCGGGGCTTACTGATGTCATGTCGCATGGAATCACCGGTCACCCCTGATACCTGTCGCCACAGCCTACCCGCTCGGTTGTCTCTATGATGGCAGAGCTCGGTGAGCTGGTCAGGAGCTGATCTAATTGGCTCCTGACGTTGTCTTCAATGTGAGCCAATGAGATCATCTTACAGTGATAATGGGGTCAGGAGCCAAAGAAATCGACTCCTGACTGACTCATGGAGCTCTGTTGTCATACCAACAGCAGGGCAAGTGAGCTTTGGTGGGGAGAGAAAGACACGATCAGCAGTAGCAGCAGAAACACGTGGCTGGGATGTTGAAATCTACATCCTGTCAGAAATATGAGGCCACAAACAGGACGTAGATTTCAACTAGCATGGTCCGGAAATGTTAACATTTTCTTCAGAAAGCTGGTTATCTTGTTCTGTATATGCCAGCTCAATACAGATGCAGATAAATTAGAGCTTTTGTACAGTTTATAAAGTACTGATGAGCACAAATTTTGCATAAACGTAATTTTGCATCATAATTTAGCAATTACTATGTCATTTTTCTGTATAAAAATATTCTTTCCTTTGCATTTTTTAAAATCAATTTTCTCAAAATCTATAAGGTCTTTTTGTGAAAATCTGACTTAGACCTTGTTCACATTGCGTCGGCTCACACGTCCATCCGCGGTTGTCTTTTTTTGAGGCATATTTTTTTTCCAATTCCGCTTGGGTGGGTGATTCATTTTTTTCTGAGCTGTTTTGTAATTCCCTCCCTGTCGCAAGTCAGGAAGTGAACTCTTTGACCCGCGAACACAATCGCTACACAAAGCGATTTTGTGAGCATTTCGCGTTTCTCCTTTACTTTCCACTGAGGTGGAATAATGGTACACGCAACACTTTACTGAACGGACAGCCCACCGCCCGCGCTGATATGAACCTTCTCATAGACATTCATTCTCCACGCGGTCAGGGGCAATTTTAAAAATCGCCGGCGTGTAAAAAACAAAAAAAAATGCCCTCCTTCCTATTATTCCCCTTAAAATACCTAGCTATTTTGGTGATGATAGCTTGTATAAAGGCTTTGCTATTACAAACTAAAGTGGGCACAACATTATACAAAAATTTCACAAAATTACGAATGGATTACAAGAAATCAAATCATAATTACATATGGCCATAATTGCAAAAATGTACGCGGAATGTCATGTAATAATAATTAGCATATTATGATCATTACTATTATACAGTTTAAAGGCTGCTGTGGAATTATAGTAAAGAAAGCAGACTGGGGGTTTTCAAAACTTTTCAGGGGATTAAAATCAGATATGTGGTACAAATGCATTAATGATCAGGGCCAGCATTGCTCACAAATTTTCGCCAAAGTATTTTCGCATTGAAAATGGCATTCTTGATTTCGAGAAAATTTTCATGAAAAAACATTGTATTTTCGCATTATGGTGAGAATTCACAAAAACATTAAAAAAAATCATTATTTTTACCGCACAAATTTGAAAAATTGTTTTCTTTTAAAAGTAAAAATTTGCAAAGAGCATTTTTTTAGCACAAAAATGCGACAAATCACAAACTTATTACAAATGATAGCATTTTTCGCTCAAAAGTCAAATTTAACATTATTTTCAAAAAAATGCATGCAAAAACAATATCGGCATTTTCGCTCATCATTGAAGGTGATCATTTGTATCTGGTTTTCTGTTTTTTTTTTTTTTTTTTAGAAGCACAATTTTCCTATAAGCAGCAGCCACACAACAAGAGGAGCGATCCTCAAATACAAGAATGATGTTCTGCTGGATATGGTGTACTTAGGATGTATCTAATGTTGTGTGTCTGTTTTTTCTTTTAGTTTCCATTTGTCTTCCAGTGCTCCATTAACCCCACACTTTGCCAAAGATCTGAAGAACCTTCCAGCTTCCTATGATGCAAAGACCAAAAGCACATACGAACGTCTTATAGCGCAATATGGTACACATTATATCACCCACGCAAAGGCCGGAGGTCGGATTGAAGAGATCACAGCGGTCAGGGCCTGTCAAGTCAGTTTAGATGGCATGACTGTAGATGAGGTCAAGGATTGCCTCAATGTTGAGGCTACAATTTCTGCTTCCTCTGTAGATAAGTCAGGAAATTTGAGTGCTGAAGTTCGCCACTGCCAAGAAAAAGCTAAGAATTCAAGCAATGGGGATAGTTTCCACCAAAAGTTCAATGAACGGATCTGGGAGGTAAGTCATAATGAGTGATGTCCATAATGTGCTAATTACAATCTCTCAAAAATGTTGCATCATTTTTGTAATTATCATTGTAATTAAAAGATTATTGTCACAGAAATGACACAAAATTTAATGTAATTTTATGACTATATACAAAGTTTTTTGATAATTCTTGTGATCACATTTATTTTCATGGCACGGATTATGCAGTAATGCAAGTCTATGGTGATGCAGTGAAAGTGTGAATTATTTAAAAAAAAATTCTTTATTATGATCCTTATTTTTAGGTACAATTCAAATTTCAATAAAGAATACTCTTTTAAAATCCCCTCAAAGAGCACCTTAATTCCCATTATATCCCATAGCAGCGCCCAAATCGCCGGCGCCACCTAATATCACTGCAGCTGAAACACCATCTGGCCCTTTTGCCTTTAGTAATTGATCTTCTGCATCTATTCACAATGTTACATTAACAGATTTTCACTCATACTTACACTGGTCTAAAATTCTTTTAATTACTTTTAATGAAGTCAGTCTTTGCTGGCACCCAAAAAGGGGGTGGGGGACCAGCACGGACAGACACAAACTACAGTTCCCACCATACCCACCTCTTATTACCAAAACCCCAAGAAGAAATGTGGGAAATACAAACACAACAAAAGAGGAGGTGCAGGAGGAGGGCGGGGCGAAAACACAAGAAACTAATATGTCACTTCACTCCAACTAACCACTCCAATGTCATTAATCTCTCCAGCATACAACTTTCTGATACCCAGCTTTCGAGAGGTCTTTCCTTTTCACCATCGTGTCATTTTGATGTTTTTGGTATTATGTTAGACATTAACAAATTTATCAGGAACCTCATGGTGAGGAAACACTTCTTGGAATTAGAGGAGGCGGGCCTACAGGGGAGGTTTTGGGGACGCTGCTGCCCCGGCGCCTGGGGAGGTTCCCCCCTTCCGGGAGGCCTCGACCGCCCTCGCTCCGGAACTAGTGTCCGGTGTGAGCGGCGGCCCAGTTGCCGGGGCGGCCCTGGGCCCCGTGCCCGTCTCCAATCCTTTCTTCTATCCCATACAGGCCAGAACAACGGTAGTTGATACCTTCCAAGATCTGGTTGAGGGCGAATTGGTCCAACTCCAAAGAACATCTAGAGCGAGGTCGGATCTTACTAAATCCAAATGGGAAGCACTACAGTCCCTCCAGAATGATGACTCAATTGTCATCCACAATGCAGATAAAGGGGGAGCTGTGGTCGTCCTTGACTCAGATAAGTATAGAGCCGAAGCTCTACGTCAACTAGGGGATACAGATACTTATCAGGCCCTTAAAGGGGACCCCACGAATCGGTTCCAGGCTGAACTTAAAAAACTGTTGGACCTTGGACTTTCTTTGGGAGTGCTTATGGAGATGGAGAGGGACTATCTTATGGTGGACACGCCAGTGGTCCCGATTTTCTACCATCTTCCCAAGGTACATAAGCCGGACTTTCCCCAACAGGGCCAACCCATTGTTCCGGGCATTGGCTCACTGGGGGAATGTCTGGGCCAGTGGGTGGATAGTTGTCTCCAGCCACTGGTCCAACGTTTACCAGGTTACATACGTGATACCACTCATTTACTGAACAGCCTGGAGCCCATACAGTGGTTAGAACATTATACATGGGTCATGATGGACGTGACTGATTTGTATTCCTTATTCCCACATGATCTTGCTCTCAGGGCTCTCGATTTCCATTTCTATAAGTATGGCTCTTTCACTACTGAAGTCAAAGACCTCCTCATGTTGGCGGTAGATCATCTGCTGACCCACAATTATTTTATGTTTGATGGGGTTTTTTATCACCAGAGATGCGGAGCTTCGATGGGAGCCAAGTTCTCCCCATCCCTGGCAAATTTGTTCATGGGGTGGTGGGAGGAGCTCTGCATCTTTGGAGATGCACATTTTTTGGTATGGGAGGTATATAGATGATCTGCTGCTGATATGGGGAGGTCCCCCCGACATCCTGCCCAATTTTTTGACATATTGCAATAATAATAACTTTAACTTGATTTTTACTATGTGTCATAATCCTACTAAAATTGATTACCTCGATCTCACGTTATGTGGGTCTCGGACACTGGGCAGGGTAGTCACTAAGACTTTCAGGAAAATGTGTGCAGGCAATTCATTGTTGCTAGCCTCTAGCTGTCATTCAAGCCATACACTAAGAGCTGTTCCCTATGGAGAAATGGTAAGAGTGGCCCGCAATTGTTCTGATCCAAATTGGTTGGGGCAAGAGTTGAATTTGGTGGAGGAGAGGCTCCGGGAGCGGGGATATGATAGCCAGTTGATTAACAAGGCCAGACAGCAAGTGCTGCAGAGGAATCGTCGGGATTTGCTGGGCGCAGGTGCCGGACGCAGGACTAGGCAAAAAAGAAGTGTCACCTTTACGACTCCATACAGTTTGGAGTACAATAAAGTTATAAGTATTATCAAGAGGTATTTGCCTGTCCTGCATTCGGACCCCAAGCTCCGTATAATCCTAAACGAAGGGTGTGCCTTTTCGGCACGTCGTGCCCCTACTTTAGGGACTCGCCTCTCTCCGAGCTTTTTCTCCGCCTCACCCAAACCTAAACCTACTTGGTTGTCCTATAAGGGTTCATTCAGGTGTGGTTATAGCACCTGCAGGTACTGTTGTGTTCACAACCAAACACGGGAAATTGTTTCCATTTCTAAAAATGAAAGGTTTGAAATGAAACAATACATTAATTGTAATTCCAGTAATGTTGTTTATCTTATCACCTGTACTGCTTGTGGTATACAGTATGTGGGGTGCACCACCCGTCCTTTAAGACCGCGTATTGAGGAGCACTATAACGGACCTGGGAGGTGCCTTAGGAATGAAACTTATGTCACACAGGTTTCCAGTGTATCAAAACACTTCTTAAGGGAACATCGGGGTGTCATGGCTAGTTTCACTTTCAGGGTATAGAGTGAGTGATCCTTTCACCTATAGGGGGCGACCTACGTAGGCTATTGTTAAAACGGGAGGGCTTTTGGATATGGAGGTTGGGCACACGATTACCCACAGGATTGATTTTCAAAATGGATATCAGCTTAACATATGATGTGAGAACTTAACCTCCCTGATGCAATAGATGTCCACAGTGGTCTGATATTTGCATTCTATGTACTGTGTTGTGTAGAGTTCGGTTTAAAACATAGTATATATTGTGCTTAAACATTCTTGATGCCTAACCATGTCATCTTTGGTTTTTTAATCCATTGCATTTTATGTATTGGTTTGTATCATACATTTTTATATGCAATATTTATGTATGTCTCTTTAAGAAAGATGGCCATGCCTTCTGTGGGCGGGCTTTTGACTATTTAAACCAGTGATGAGTTTGTATATGCTGGCTATGATTAAGGAGCCTTTTGGAGCTCCGATACGCGTCAGCCTTTGTATGTGTCTACTGATGCGCAAATAGAGTTGAAGCAAAGTTTTATACCCAGCCTTGGTGTAGCGGAATGCTCTTTTCCTGTGCACAAGTTCTGAGATCCTGGCTTCTGCTCCCTTGGTTTGTGCAGCGGTGGTGCCAGCGTTTCCTCCATCCTTGTTGCTACTTTTAATGAGATATAGCATACACTTGTCACAAGTGAAATAGCTTCACTATGAGGAAATGCACATAGGCATTGTAAGACTTTCAGACTCCTCACACAGCACAACAAGCTACTTTTCCCCAATGATGACCTCTTCACCTCGCTCTCCTCTCGCTTCTCCTCCTACTCTGACTGCATGCTGTTAGTATAAACACAGTACAAACATGCTGCCCCTGTAATCTCTGTGCCTGATGCAAATATTTTACATTGCTTCATTAGAGAACCGGCCCTGCTAATAGTCACCAATATTTTATTTTATTTATTTATTTGGGGGGGGGGGATTATAATTCTTTTGTAGGATTCACTTGTATACAATTTCAGTGTCACAAATTTACAAAAAAATTTTTTATAAGATGCTGAGCCAAATTCCATGTGAAGCCTATGAAAGGGGGATTGGCCCAATCTGTCATTAAAACTGCTAGATTATTTGCACATAAGCTAATTCTATGATGATAGGTACCACCTATTATGAGTAATATGGCTATTTTTGTTTAAATAAAAATGAAAAAAATGATTGTTTTACCCCTACATTCCAGTCTGTCGAATATCACACTGCAGAGCGGTAGCACATGTTTTCTTTATCTGACCAAGCCTCTAATGCCCATACACTTTAGCTGTAATTTATTATGTTTTTTTTCTAATAATGAGACAGGGGCAAACCCAGGATTTTCAAGGGGGGGGGGGGGGGGATTCCTGAAAGGTCTCCCGCAGCCACACACCATACAGTATAATAATATGGTAGGACATCATGGATCTGTCAATAATTTCCTAAATACCTGATCTGCTCCTGTTCGACAACAGAATTGATCAGGAGCAGTTTGGATACAAATGATAATGAGGACAGATGACATTGGTAATGAAGTGTAAAGTGAAGCATTCACACAGCTGAGGCAAAGGGCTGTGCTCATACCTGGCTCTGTGCTGTGTTAAGTTCAGCAGAGCTGCTCCATGCTCTGTACACACACTGCTGTTCCATGCTCTCTACACACGCTGCTGCTCCATGCTCTGTACACACACTGCTGCTCCATGCTCTGTACACACACTGCTGCTCCATGTTGAGCTGCAAGATGTCTGCAGATATCATGTTGTCTCAACCTGTGCCTGTCCCCTGACACTGCCCTGGCCTTGACCTGAGGGGGGATCCTGGGCAGCTGTAATCCCCCCCACCCTGCATTTGCCTATGTGAGACATCATGCCAAAACCTGGGATCAAACAAGGAACTTCAGTCTAATGATCTCCCAGCTGGGCTATTTCAACTGGTGCACAGAAAGTTTATGGTTACATTCTGCCTGCATTAGCAACCAGAGAGTTTGCAATCACATACGGCTTGGCTAATGCTTCCAGGAAGGCATGCTAAACAAATCATGGGCGTTTGCCTTTACAATGCAGTAGAATGATGCATTTCTGGTACCAATTTATTAGATACTAGCTTATGACTCTCTGTTATGTATGGGTATGTATTTTTTTAATGTTGACTCCACACACTTTTTCAAACCTTAAAGGATACCCAAAGTGATATGTGACATGATGAGATAGACATGTGTGTGTACAGTGCCTAGCACGCAAATAACTATGCTGTGTTCCTTTTATTCTTTTTCTGTCTGAAAGAGTTAAATATCAGGTATGTAAGTGGTTGACTCAGTCCTGACTCAGATAGGAAGTGACTACAGTGTGACCCTCACCGATAAGAAATTCCAACTATAAAACACTTTCCTAGCAGAAAATGGCTTCTGAGAGCAAGAAAGAGATAAAAATGGGAATTTCTTATCAGTGAGGGTCACACTGTAGTTACTTCCTGTCTGAGTCAGGACTGAGTCAGCCACTTACATACCTGATACTTAACTCTTTCAGGCAGAGAAAAAAAAAGGAACACAGCATAGTTATTTGTGTGCTAGGCACTGTACATACACATGTCTATCTCATCATGTCATATGTCACTTCGGGTATCCTTTAACACACAGAAGCTCAATGGCCAAGTTTTGAGCTTTCAGGTTCCTCGGTATCAATAATTTAAATTTTTCCATAGAAACAAAACAAATTGGATTGGCTGTTTGTGGCCCTGCCCCTCTTTTCTGAATTTGAACCCTAGTCACCCGATGACTGACTGTACCAGGTTTTAGGCCTCTGCTATTAACAGTGTAAGGATGGCAACAACTTCAATATTCCCCTGGAAATTCAATAGGTGAATTTTGATTGGCTGTTCTTGGTCGTACCCACTTTTCTGAATATTAATCCCAGTCACTCAGTGATGACCAACTGTGCAAAGTTTAAGAACCCTGCCATTAGCGGTGTAAGAATGGTTGCAGTTTGCATTTCCCCACTGATTTTTGGGGGGCTCTGCCCACTTTTTGCAGCCTTGACACACAATAGCTCAATGACCAAGTTTGTGAGCTTTTGGGTTCCTGGCATCAAATATGTGTGAATTGAATCAGTTTATTCAGCAAATAAATCTGATTGTCTGTTTGCGGCTTTGCCCGGTTTTCTGAATTTGAACCCTAGTCACCAAATGACCGACTGTACCAGGTTTGAGGCCTCTGCTATTAACAGTGTAAGAATGGCAACAATTTAAATATTCCCCTTGAAAATCAATAGGGGGATTTGGATTGGCTGTTGTAAGCTCCACCAACTTTCCTGAATATTAATACCAGTCACCCAAGACTAACTGTGCAAAGTTTAAGGACAGGCAGTTTACATTTTCCCAGCAATTTTTTGGGGCTTCACCCACTTTTTGTAACCTTGACACACAGTCACTCAATGAGCAAGTTTGTGAGCTTTCAGGTTTAAGGCATCAAAAATGTGTGAATAGAAGCAGTAAATCCAGCAAAGATATTTGATTGTCTGTGGCTCCATCCCCTTTTCTGAATTTGAACCGCAGTCACCCAATGATCGACTGTACCAGGTTTGAGGCCTCTGCTATTAACTGTGTAAGAATGGCAAAAATTTAAATATTCCCCTTGAAAATCAATAGGGGAATTTTGATTGGCTGTTGTAGGCTCCACCCACTTTCCTGAATATTAATCCCAGTCACCCAAAAACCAAGTTTGGAAACCCTGTGATTAACAGTCTAAGAATGGCTACAGTTTACATTTTCTCATTTCAAATGAACGACTGAAATTTTATTTGCTGTTTTATTCCTGAATTTGTAACCTCGGTCACCAAGTGACCAGCTGTGCCAAGTTTGGGGACTCTGGCTTCATTACTGCGAGAAGGGCAGCCTTTTTTTCTTTTGACGTGAATGAATGAAATCTGATTGGCTGTTTGTGGTACCACTCAGGTGTGCAGGGGTAATGCAAGACCCCCAAAACAATATCTTCTCAGGTAGTAAGGGATCTGTATACTAAGTTTTGTTGCAAAACGGTCAAGGCGTTAATTTTTGAGTGATCGCAGCACTTACATACATACACACACACACGCCCAATTTTATATATATATAGATGAGGCAAAGGAAAAATCCCCCACCACAAATAGGCCGGTGGGTCAAAGAACTTAAAGGACCACTGACCTTTGAAAAACACGATTTTGGCTTTAAGGGAAGTGTATTCAGTGTGGAAACATGAGTTATGAAGAGCATTTAAGTAGGAGTACTATTTGTATAGTTGTTAGCAGCAAGGCAGAAAAACCCCAGTAAATTATTTCAGCAGTATTGCAAAACATATAATAACACTGCGTCATTTCATAGGTAAAAGGAGGAAAAGCAACATTTGATCTCCTTTCAGCGGGTAAAGAAAAGAGTGCAGAGTTTCAAAACTGGATGGAAAGCCTCAAGACTGATCCAGGCCTGGTGTCTTACTCCCTGGACCCCATCCACAACTTGGTGAAATTTGCTGGTCCTCAGAAAGAGAACCTTAGGCTTGCAGTGAGTAATTACATAAAGGCAATGGCAATACAAGAGAACTGCTCCTGTTCAGGCCATTCCATTCCCAGCCATGGAAGAACATGCTCCTGCATTTGTCCACCCTCTAAACACACAACATCTGATTGCTGTCCAACAAAAAAAGGGATAGCCAAACTCCATGTGACCTTCAAAGAAGCCAGAGGCCTGTGGGGTGATTACATTTCAAAGACTGATGCTTATGTGAAATTTAAGTTTGGTTCTGATGATACAAGAACACAAACCATCTGGAATAACGACAATCCAAAGTGGAACGCTGTTTATGAATTGGATTTTGTGGAACTTGCAGCTTATAAAAAATACACAATTGAAGTGTGGGATGAGGACAATGGATATGATGATGACCTTCTTGGGAAGTGCGAGAAGCCACTGACTTCCGGAGATAAGCTGGAAACCTGTTACTTGAATCATGGAAGCTTCACCTATTCTCTTAGAGTCATTTGCTCCACTTATCTTAATGGCCTGTTCTGTGAAGACTACATGCCTGTCCCACCAAAATAATTATACTCACTGGTAAAAATAAACCTTCTTTTCAGTCATCCTTGTATCAGTATCAACATTATTTGTCATCTTCTTCTCAGAAGTATTGCTTTTTCTTTTTCTGTAAGCAGCTATGTTAATTAGACTCCAATAGAGATAACCAGTAATCTCCTGATTTATTAACTGGAATTCTCATTTTCACGAATGACGAATGCTAGCCTGTCGTATGCAAATGCCCCCCCCTCCCCCCGTATCCCTTCCTTGCTGTGATCACAGAAGGCAGTTGTAATACACATGCAAAGGGATGGTCGGAAATGCTAATTTCCGTTGCCGCAGACATTCCGATTACCGCCAATGCCTATTACCAATTTTGCAGATTTCCATTTTCCAATTCCGTTGAGTCTTTTTTTTTTCTTTTTTTTAGGGGGTGGGTAATTGTTTGCATTCTCTGTTTGGCCAAATACTTCCGAGTCATCTCTGCATTCTCTGATTGCTTCCGAGTTCTGTGATTGGTCTAAAATTACCGAGTTGCAATAATGCGGTATTTCCATAGAAATCTGATTTCCGATTTCTGTGTTCCGCAGAATCTGAGTGAGCATCCCTACGCATGTGCAGCACTGTGTCCACACTGTATTACAACTGTCTTTTAGTATATAAGATTACACAGTTTCATCTGCCTGAACACATCACACAGCAGTGAATTATAAGTCTGCTCTGTGAGAGTTTGGGTCCGCTTTAATGGCAAACAATAGTTCAGCTTGCATGCATTAATTTCTGCCTATGCCTGAAAATGGGCAACAAGGGTTTCTGCTCTGTGCAGCTACTTCATTAAGGAAGATGAGAACTTCTGGACAAACCGTACAATGAAGAATATGCCGTGCCTTGCTGGCAACTGCTTTAATTTGTGCTCTCATATACATTATTGAATGCAGTCTTACTAAATAAAATCTTTTCTCAGCAAATTGAGAATAATTGTTTGTCTGGTTCTTCACATTAACTTCCAGTCATTTGAAGACTTTGATGCTGTCTTTCGCCTTAGGCAGCCAGAGTCAATCCTTTTTAAGTCTTCAAGAGAGAGTTCCACCAGTGTCCTTCATCTCCAGATTTGTGCAGCATAGAGAAAGAGTAGGACTTCAACTTGGCCTTTCATAACCCTTTCAAACTAACTACAATACCCCACTGATGTGGGTTGACAAGTTAACCACTTATCATCCCGTGGGCAGTATATCTACGCCACGCAAGACTTCATCTAAAGTTCCAAGGGCGTAGATATAAGTCTGCCGCCATGATCGCCCTCCATGCACACCCGCACGTGTTCCCATGTGCATTTTTGTCGCCTCCTGTTAGTACACTGATCAGTGAATAGGAACACAGTTCTTATTCACCGATCAAAGTGCCTGTGATCAATGATCATTAGCATTAATGAGATGCCGGTGGTCATTAACAAAGGGAAAGCAAAACATACACACACCACTTTCAGTCTACTGTTCACAGTACACAGGCGTAATAAAGTGAGAGGGGTCATCTAGTGGGCAAATAGTAAAATTACACCTATATATCAAAGTAAATAAAAATATATAAGATCCTCTATTAACCAACCCCTTACCTCCCACACTCTCCTTTGGTTACCACAAAAAAAAAATCTGCTTGTGTATAAAAGTGACATTTGAAAAATACATAAATCATTTACCTTAGGGATTCAACTTTTTTAATATGTATGTCATGAGGGCAAATTACTGTTATTTTTGCAAATAAGGGCTTGTAATTAGTGACGGACAGAAAAATGCACCTTTATTTCCAAATAAAATATTGTTGCCATACAATACATTGAATTAGGAGTAGAGACATATTTTAAATGTTGTAATAACTGAAACAAAATGGGCAAATAACATGTGTGGGTTTTATCCACAGTAGCACATTTCATTTTAAGACTATAATGACTGAAAACTGAGAAATTATGATTTTTTTTTTCATTTTTTTCCTTATTATTCCCTTTAAATGCATTTAGAATAAAATAATTCTTAGCAAACATATCACCCAAAGAAAGCCTAATTGGTGGCAAAAAAACAAGATATAGATCATTTTGTTGTTAATGTTATGTGCAAATGAATGGAAGGAAGATGAAAATTGCTCTGTCCCATAAGGGGGGAAAAACCCTAGTGGTGAAGGAGTTAACAGACCACTACAGCCAAAAAAGTAATCAGTTAAAATCTGACAGAACTAACAGGTTTTGGACTAGTCCATCTCTTCATAGGGAATTCCCAGGGTTGTCTTTGTTTTCAAAAGCATTCCCTATGACAGTTGCACAGTCCAATTGACTGACCAGGCTGGCTGGTATCTTACTAATGTGCCAGGTAGACTTAGCTACTGCTCCTCAGGAAATGCTTTTGAAAACAAAGAAAATTCTAAAAATCCCCCATGAGGAGATGGACTAGTCCAAAACCTGTCAGTTCTGTCAGATGTTAACTGCTTACTTCTTTCACTATAGTAGTCCTTTAAGAAGTGGGCAGAAGAGACACACACTTTCTAAAGCTATCTACGCATGCTGGATTAAACTTAGACAAGGTAACAGGTTAGAGTATCCTCCAGGGAGAATCTAGCATGTTTACAGGATGTTAACAGGAACCCCCCAACCTATCCTAAAGATCTACCATGCCCCTGTTCTTTGGGGAAAGCTGTGGAAATACTGAATTCTGCAATCCAATTTTGAATTTTGTCCCCAGCCCTTACCATCCATCCATTTTTCAATAGCCCATTATGTTTCTCCATCAGGCCAGCTGCTGAACTAGCACATGGAACAACTTTTCAATGCTTGAACCTCTTCAACAGTGTTGATCGAACAGTGCTCGGCACTGTTCGTTATTCCCTGAACATTCACCTGTTCGAGTTCGGGTCGAGCACAGCCGAGCACCGCATGGTGCTCGGCTGCACTGTTCGATCTCCTCCCCTCGCTTATTGGAGCCTTGCAGGCAGCCAATAAGCGGTGACAATGCTTTTTCCACAGCTATGGTCACACAGCATAGCTGGCTGTGACCATAGCTGTGATTGGCCGAGTGGGTCACGTGGTCGGGTATATAAACACCCGAAAGCGCGGCTGGCTCTGCCATTCTCATTGAGGTTTAGCATGGGGTAGGTAGGAGAGCTAGCAGTTAGGTGCCAGCACTGCCAGCCAGGCCAGCCACAGTGCCCCAGGCAGCCTCACCACCACTAGCAGCAGCCACAGTGCCCCAGCCTCACCACTGCCAGCAGCAGCCACAGAGCCCCTGCCTCACCACTGCCAGCAGCAGCCACAGAGTCCCTGCCTCATCACTGCCAGTGGCCCAGCAGAAAGCACAGAGCCCCAGCCTCACCACTGTCAGGCATTGGCATTTGGCAGCAGCCACAGTGCCCCAGCCTCACCACTGGCAGCAGCCACAGTGCCCCTACCTCACCACTGCCAGCAGGCACTGCCAGTCCACTGCCAGCAGGCACTGCCAGCATCCACTGCAATGCTTTCATTACTTTCAGTGCCAGCTGGGAACAGTTGTGCCCATAAAAAAACACAGTTTATTGAATTTTACTGTTGCTTATTGTTGAAAAAAAAAAACAGTACTTTCAGTGCCAGCTGGGAAGCGTTGTGCCCATAAAAAACACAGTTTGTTGTATTTTACTGTTGCTTATTGTTGAAAAAAAAACAGTACTTTCAGTGCCAGCTGGGAACAGTTGTGCCCATTAAAAAACACAGTTTATTCCATTTTACTGTTGCTTACTGTTGAAAAAAAAACAGTACTTTCAGTGCCAGCTGGGAACAGTTGTGCCCATAAAAAACACAGTTTATTGCATTTTACTGTTGCTTATTGTTGAAAAATAAAACCAGTACTTTTAGTGCCAGCTGGGAAGGGTTGTGCCCATAAAAAACACAGTTTGTTATATTTTACTGTTGCTTATTGTTGAAAAAAACAGTACTTTCAGTGCCAGCTGGGTACAGCTGTGCCCATAAAAAAACACAGTTTATTGAATTTTACTGTTGCTTATCGTTGAAAAAAAAAACAATACTTTCAGTGCCAGCTGGGAACAGTTGTCCCCATAAAAAACACAGTTTATTGAATTTTACTGTTACTTATTGTTGAACAAAAAAAACAGTACTTTCAGTGCCAGCTGGGAACAGTTATGCCCATAAAAATTATATTAATCAGTGCATGGCGACAAAATGCATTGCTTTAAGCATGCATTTTGTCCTCATGCAAGGCCTGGGTTGTGTCACAAAGCGTGGCCTTGTTCTCCGTACCTCCTCTTCCATCCTGTGTGCTGGGTTAGCGCTGCCGGTCCCATTGGTAGGACTGCTTTTCAGGAATATCTTATTACTATTATATTTATCAATGCATGGCGACAAAACGCATAGCTTTAATCATGCATTTTGTCATCATGCAAGGCCTGGGTTGTGTCACAAAGCGTGGCCTTGTTCTCCTGTACCTCCTCTTCCATCCTGTGTGCTGGGTTAGCGTTGCCGGTCCCATTGGTACTCGGACAACTTTTCAGGATCTAATTTGTATAAAATTTATAAATGCATGGCGATAAACTGCATTGGCCTTAAGCGTGCAGTTTTTTCCCCATACACATATGCCTTTTTTGGGGAGTTTTATTTGTTTTATTGGCAGTCAAGTATAATTGGCTCTGCAAACATGCGTCCCTGCTTTTATTCTGAGCCTAAGATCTATGTGTAAAAAGAGCCCTGAGGAAGGTAGGCGTGCCTACTGAAACATGTCGGCTGATTGGCTTTGAGAGTGGTGACGTCACCCGAACAACAGGTAGAGTACGCCGGAGGTCTGTCAATCTGTTGGGTCCGGACTACGGAAAACAGCGGGAGCGTTTGTTTGAAAGACGCCCGGGTGAGTCTTCGGCCGAGACTCCCCACTGCTGAGAAAAAAGAGGAACTCTGCTGTCTCTAAATCATGAGGAATCTGAGACCCTCTCCTCTTCCCTTTCCTGGATCATCACGGTAAAAGTGAGTTAAAACGAGGTGCACCTCCGCAAGTATTAATGACTCTATTTACCATCTTCATTGCAAGTTATACTGAGTAAAGTGGAAGAACGTCTATTAGTGACTGTGAAGCTGGACATATTCTTGGCGAAATATACAATTGAAAAATTAGGACATATCAATAAGAGGATTTTGTCCTTGATGAAAACTATCCAAGTGAATGCCCTGATAGAACAAGTATAGGTAGATAGAAAACGCCAGAGTGCGGAATCATAAAGGAGGTTTTAGTGGTGGTGTTATGATGTCAATTAGCACAAAGGTGTCATTCTTCCTGTAATATCTATCAGGTGGAGGCTGCTACAATTGATTTTAATCTATCGGTTCTTAATAAAAAGTATGGTATTTTACTGTATCTGGCGCAGGTATTACTGTCTTTTACTATGTGTAAATGCCCCCCCACTATTTCCAACCCATTTTGCAGAAGTTTCCCTCATTTTGCAAGTTTTGGTCCACATTGACTTCCATTAGGCTTGGTGTTCGGCCGAATGTCCCAAACATCTGGACCATGTTCGGCTGAGCCGACCCGAGCCCGAATACCTGGGTGTTTGATCAATACTACTCTTCACCAAGAGCATAATATTAACTTATTTTGAAATTACAAATTATTTATGCCAAAGACCCCAAAAGTCACAAACTTGGTCATTGAGTAATTGTGTGTTAGGGCTAGAAAAAGTGGATGGAGCCAGGGGCGTAACTAGAAGTCCCCGGGCCCCCCTGAAAAAATTTGAGCGCCCCGGGGCCCGCTCATGGCCGTTTTGGGGGGGCAGGAGGGGTTGCAACATGAGGTGAGAGCTTTGCACATCAGCGGAGGGGGGGGACAGTCCCCCCCTCCCTCACCTCAGGCTCTCCCCTCTGCGCTCCTCTCCTATATCTACCTAAGTGGCAGCAGCGGCGGTGGCAACTATAAATACCTCCATTCACCACCAGAGGTCTCCGATCTGCAAGGGCTTCACATTACTTCCTGTTTTAACAGGAAGTAAGGTGAAGCCCTTGCAGATCGGAGACCTCCGTGGTGAATGGAGGTAATTATAGCTGCTGCCTCTTAGATAGATGCAGGAGGGGAGCGCAGAGGGGAGAGTCTAAGGTGAGGGAGGGGGGGACTGTCCCCGCTGATGTGCAAAGCTCTCCCCTCATGCTGCAACCCCTCCTGCCCCCCCCCCCAAACGGGCTGGACCCCCGGCTGGGGCAGGGGCTGCTTCCCTTATTGTTATGCCAGTAGACGGAGTCAACACCAGCCAAATACATATCTGGGTAACGCTGGGTCATCAGCTAGTAATAATAATAATATTAACATTGCATCATCATTAAACCATTGTGTTATTTTAAACTCATGTAATTTAAATATCCAAATACAGAAAATTTCTTTTTACTGTATAAGTGTTATAGCTGCAGAAACATTAAGGTTTTACCAATCGGTGGAAATATTTTTTTTTTTTCTTTGTGGAATGTTGTTGCAAATAGACATAGTGAATAAGATGCTTATATTGAAAAATTAATGATTTTATTTATGCAGCTTGGTAATGGCCCAATTAAATGGCCCAAAACACCACTGTGTGTCCTCAGCAGTAGTGTTGGGCGAACAGTGTTCGCCACTGTTCGGGTTCTGCAGAACATCACCCTGTTCGGGTGATGTTCGCGTTCGGCCGAACACCTGATGGTGTTCGGCCTTTTAAGTTCGGGTTCGCCCCGAACTTCTAATGGCCGCCGAACAGGGCCGAACAGGGCCCCTGTTCGGCCGAACAGGGCCCTGTTCGGCCGAATACTGCCCCCCTATGGGGTCGCAGGCATAAGGGGGGAGCATGCCCCGATCACGGGGGGGGGTCGGAAATTCCCCCCACCCCCTCCGCTAGCGTTCCCCCCTCTGCCCGCTTCCCCATACAAAAGTTTAAGCAAAGTACCTGTAGTGGATGGCCTGGCAGTGGGCGGCACTGTGGAGTGAGGAGGAGGAGTCCGGAGAGTGACGCGTTGAGGGAGGCCGGGCAGCGGGCGTGAGGTCAGAGAAAGGGCGGAAGTACCACAAGGGTACTTCCGCTGAACCGCCCGCTGCCCGGCCTCCCTCAACTCGTCACTCTCCGGACTCCTCCTCCTCACTCCACAGTGCCGCCCACTGCCAGGCCATCCACTATACAGGTACTTTGCTTAAACTTTTGTATGGGGAAGCGGGCAGAGGGGGGAGCGCTAGCGGAGGGGGTGGGGGGAATTTCCGACCCCCCCCCGCGATCGGGGCATGCTCCCCCCTTATGCCTGCGACCCCATATGGCCCCCAAAAGCTGGATGTTCGGAAAGTTCGGGGTTCGGCCCGAACATGCCGAACATCTCGGCCATGTTCGGCGAACTTTCCCGAACCCGAACATCCAGGTGTTCGCCCATCACTACTCAGCAGCCCTCTGCAAAAATATTATCTAGTTGCAGGCTTAGTTCTTTCACATCCCCTTTAAAAAGCTGTATAAAATTTCAATTTTGCTGCAAAAATATAATAATAATTTCAGAAGCATCTCATTCTACCTTACTAATTGCTGCCTTTTAAAAACTTAACCCCAAAGGCTATTTTACTGTTCCCGCAAGAGCCATTTTTATATTTAAGCACTCCTCCCATTTATTTGGCCATAACTTAACCACTTCAGGACCACAGTGCTAAACCCCCCTAAAGACCAGGCTGTTTTTTTTTAATAATTGGCCACTGCAGCTTTAAGGCCAAGCAGCAGGGCCGCACAACACAGCACACAAGTGATCCCCCCCCCCCTTTCCCCCCCACCAACAGAGCTCTCTGTTGGGGGGTCTGATCACTCCACAGTTGTTTGTTTATTTTTTTAGAAGTATTTATTTTATTTATTTTTGAATAAAAATCACTTTTTTTTTATTTTGATCCCCCCTGCTTCCTCCCTCCCTTTCGCCGCCAGCCAATCAGGGTGATTCAGCCTATGACAGCTGATCACTCCCCAGCCTCAGGAGGGTACAGCCGTGTCACACGGGAACACATGCTCCCATTCACCAATCCCTGCAGAGGAAGTCCAACATGAATGAGCTGTGGGAATGCATGCATGCACACACCCACTACTGATTGACAGGATGAACCTGTATGTCTTATTTGCGGGACAGAGGCACAAACTGGGCACGTATATATGTTGAGTTTGTGTAAAGGAGGCAGCAGCAATAGATCAAAAAAAAAAAAGTGTCAGTCCAGGTCTACTACACTGGACCAAGTCTGTTACCGGGGCTGATGGCGGCTCAACGGCAGACCACGGGAGGATGGCGAGGGACTCACACATGCTTATGGGACTGGAGGAAGCATTGATTTTTTATATGTCGTCAGTTCTGGTACACTTTAACCTTCTTGGCGGTCTGATTCTTTCCAGATTTTAGGGTCTAAAAGCGGTGCAATTTTTTTTCACTCTTTCAGACCCTAAAACCTGAAAAAAATCATTCTGGCAGGGAGATCTGCAGCAAAATTTTAAAAAAATTACCTTCCTGGGCTCCTGGGCTGCAGTTTTCTCTTTGCCCACAAGATGGCGCTAATATACATATAAACGAACTTCTCTATATTTCTCTGATATAGAGAAGTTCGTTTTCAATGTTAGCCCCGCCCCCGATGACGTCACGCTGCCACCACCGCTCTGCTGCCACCACCACGGCTGCGCTGCTTCAACTGGCTGCCGGGTCCCCGGAAGAATAGCGGGGACATGGGGGATCCCGGCGGCCAGGGAAAGACCCCACACTGCCGGGGAGAGAGGCTGGAGTCCCGCTGCGCAGTGAGATCGCGCGCGGGACTCCACAACTGCAGGTAAAGCTCTGCAATGCCTACCCCGACCTGAGCTCGGGATCACCGATAGCAGCTGCTTTTTTCTACCCCGAGCTCAGGTCGGGAAAACCGGCAAGGAGGTTAAGCCTTACACACGGTATCTCTGCCACCCTAATATTCAGTAACTGATCTTTTGATTCAGTGTTTGGGAAAGGGGGGTATTTAGTGACGAGTATAAAGTTCTGTACGTCTCCAAGTTATGAGAAAGTTCAATGTGATGTCCGCTCGACCTTGGTGTTGGAACAGAGCTGGAAACCAGGTAACTCTTGCCCCAAACTAGTGTTGGGCGAACAGTGTTCGCCACTGTTCGGGTTCTGCAGAACATCACCCTGTTCGGGTGATGTTCGAGTTCGGCCGAACACCTGATGGTGTTCGGCCAAACTGTTCGGCCGCATGGCCGAACTAAGAGCGCATGGCCGAACGTTCCCCGAACGTTCGGCTAGCGCTGTGATTGGCCGAACGGGTCACGTGGTTCGGACCCGAACGCGCTCTGATTGGCCGAACTGTCACGTGGTTCGGGTAAATAAATACCCGAACCACGTCATATCTCCGCCATTTGTCTGTGGGTTTAGCTTTGGGTAGGCAGGCAGGGTAGTTCGCGCTCCAGCCACGCTAGCCAGGGTCCCCCCTGTCATTGTGTCGCTGCTGGGAATAGTAGTACACCGCTCGCTCAGCCACACTATATAGCATTCTGTTTACTGCCACTCTGTGTACCTCGCTCAGCCACACTATATAGCATTCTGTTTACTGTTCTGTGTCTGCTGGGAATAGTAGTACACCGCTCGCTCAGCCACACTATATAGCATTCTGTTTACTGCCACTCTGTGTACCTCGCTCAGCCACACTATATAGCATTCTGTTTACTGTTCTGTGTCTGCTGGGAATAGTAGTACACCGCTCGCTCAGCCACACTATATAGCATTCTGTTTACTGTTCTGTGTCTGCTGGGAATAGTAGTACACCGCTCGCTCAGCCACACTATATAGCATTCTGTTTACTGTTCTGTGTCTGCTGGGAATAGTAGTACACCGCTCGCTCAGCCACACTATATAGCATTCTGTTCACTGTTCTGTGTCTGCTGGGAATAGTAGTACACCGCTCGCTCAGCCACACTATATAGCATTCTGTTTACTGCCACTCTGTGTACCTCGCTCAGCCACATTATATAGCATTCTGTTTACTGTTCTGTGACTGCTGGGAATAGGGGTACACCGCTCGCTCAGCCACACTATATAGCATTCTGTTTACTGTTCTGTGTCTGCTGGGAATAGTAGTACACTGCTCACTCAGCCACACTATATAGCATTCTGTTTACTGTTCTGTGTCTGCTGGGAATAGTAGTACACCGCTCGCTCAGCCACACTATATACCATTCTGTTTACTGTTCTGTGTCTGCTGGGAACAGTAGTACACCGCTCGCTCAGCCAGACTATATAGCATTGTGTTTACTGCCACTCTGTGTACACCGCTCAGCCAGACTATATACCATTGTTTACTGACACTCTGTGTACACCGCTCAGCCAGACTATATACCATTGTTTACTGACACTCTGTGTACACCGCTCAGCCAGACTATATACCATTGTTTACTGCCACTCTGATTCTGCTGGGAACAGTAGTACACCGCTCGCTCAGCCAGACTATATAGCATTGTGTTTACTGCCACTCTGTGTACACCGCTCAGCCAGACTATATACCATTGTTTACTGACACTCTGTGTACACCGCTCAGCCAGACTACCGTATTTTCCGGACCATAAGACGCACTTTTTCTCCCTCAAAAGTGGGGGAAAAAAGTGTGTGCGTCTTATGGTCCGAATGTAACCATTTGAACCAGCGGGCCCACACATAAACATCGGTCGTCAGCGTGTGTCACTCGCTTTAAAGGTAGTCTCCACGTGGCCTCCAATTCCATATTCTTTCTTTAGATGCCAGCCAATCATTTGAGGGCACTGTCAATCATGGCCGCAGCAGCGGCCCGACATGCTGACCCCTGCTGTCCCACTTCCTCCTGGCCTGATGCTTCCGTGTACAGCGGTGTCCATGCGTGCGTTCCACGAAGTCTCATCTGTCAGAGTGCTGCCTCGCTCGTCTTGAAATGCCCATTTTGAGTAACTGGCAGTCTTGGTCAGACACGCTGACCCATATGCTGTCCCCCGCACCAGCGAGTTCGATCGCTGTTCCTCCCGGCTTCTGCCTCCATATGTTCCTATCAGGCGCCGCCAGCCAATCAGGAGGGGGCCGATGGAGGGGGCAAGCTATAACATAAGCTATAACATCCACCCCAGCAGCCAGTGGTCAGCAGCAGCCCTCCCCGGAGGAGAACGTTGTGTCCATCGGTCCGTCGCCAGAGCGATTAATGAGGGCTGCCATTGAGGAGATGATGGGGCCTGATGTGGAGGAGGAGGTCTGGCTCAGGCCAGCATCCCAAGTTAATGTTGAGGACGATGAGGGGTCTGTGTCTGGGGATGTTGGGGTGGCAGAGGTGGTGGGTGGGTCAGACTCAGGAGAAGAGTTGTATGATGAGGATGATGATCGGGACCATCTGTATGTGCCTCAGAGTCCGACCCCGGAAAACATGTTGTACCGTGTGTTTAGGTACTAAAATCTGCGTTCCCTGCCAGTAGTGTTGGGCGAACAGTGTTTGCCACTGTTCGAGTTCTGCAGAACATCACCCTGTTCGGGGTGACTATATAGCAGACTATATAGCATTGTGTTTAATGCCACTCTGTGTACACGGCTCAGCCACACTATATAGCATTGTGTTTACTTCCACTCTGTGTCTGCTGGGAACAGTAGTACACCGCTCACCCGCCACTGTATAGCATTGTGCTCTGTGTCGCTGCTGACAATAGTGGTACACCGCTCACCCACCACTGTATAGCATTTCTGTACTGCCACTGTACTGCTGCCAGTCAGCGTGTACTTTAAGGATAAGTGAAATGAGGAAGAAATTCGGTGAAAGAGGGAGGGGCAAGGGAAGAGGTGTTTCCCCTGACGGTTCACGTACAGGCCACAGGTGAGCACCCAAGAAAACCCACTCAATACCGCCCATGTTGTCCAGGACAACAACCCTCACAGATCCAAAAGAACAGGACCAGATAATTACTTGGATGACCTCTCAAGCGTCCAGCAGTGGGTTAAGCAGCACCAGCACATCACGCACGAGGTCCGAGTCCTCAGCCAGTTAAAGTCTGGGCTTTCTTTGAAGACTGCACTGAGGATGTTACCATGGCGATTTGCAAGGTGTGCAAGACCCGCCTGAGCAGGGGGAAAAGTATTAACAACCTCTCCACCACCAGCATGAGCCGCCACATTCTATCCAAACATCCCACTCTGTGGGCAAACGCGGCAGGACAGGGTACCACCAGCAACACTGCCTCCCTTGGGTTCACCAGACTCACCACCAGACCCGCCTCAGCAGCAGCAGTAGCCCAGCCATTGCGTGGTTCACAACATTCACAAACATCAGACGATGCTGACACTGTCACTTTCCGGACTAGTGCTCTTGAGGTCTCCCAGTGTTCATCAAACACAACAACCAACAGCCCTTCGGTGTGCAGCGCTACGGTTCAGTTGTCTGTCTCTGAGATGTTTGAGCGCAAGAGGAAATTGCCAGCAAATGACCCCCGGGCCGTGGCAGTAACAGCCAGCCAGCATAGCCAAGCTTCTGGCCTGCGAAATGCTGCCATATCGAGTGGTGGAGACAAACAGCTTCAAGGGCATGATGTCAGTGGCCATCCCACGTTACGTGGTTCCCAGCCGCTACCACTTTGCGCGCTCTGCAGTGCCTGAGTTGCATGAGCACGTGGTCAGCTAAATAACCCGAAGCTTGAAGAATGCTGTTGCCTGCAAGGTTCACCTCACCACTGACACCTGGACGAGTGCGTTCGGCCAGGGTCGATACATCTCCCTTACCGCGCACTGGGTGAACCTTGTGGAGCCTGGCAGCGATTCCTCACCTGCTACGGCGCGGGTGTTGCCCACGCCGCAAACAGCTGCACCGCCGTCCCTCCCACTGGATAACAACAGCAGCACCTACCTCTCTGACTCCTTCTCCTCCAACGCATCTCAAAGCTGTACCTCATCCGGAAATGCTAACCCAGCACCAGCAGCAGTAGGATCGTGGAAGCAGTGCAGCACAGCTGTTGGCATGCGTCAGCAAGCGTTGCTGAAGATGATCTGCCTTGGGGATAAGCAGCACACAGGGGAGGAAATTTGGAGGGGAATAAAGGAACAGACGGATTTGTGGCTGGCACCGCTGGACCTGAAACCGGGCATGAAGCTAGACACCTGGCACGAACTGGCAATGTACGCAATAGAGGTGCTGGCTTGCCCGGCAGCCAGCGTTATGTCGGAACTCTGTTTCAGTGCTGCCGGAGGCATCGTCACAGATCAGCGTATCCGCCTCTCCACAGAAAATGCAGACCGTCTGACTCAAATTAAAATGAATCAATCCTGGATTGGAAACGACTACGCAACACTCCAGGACCCCAACCAAGTAACATGACCGATGAACATCTGGGATGGTTTAGCGTTTCCGGTCCCTGTTTATTGAACCTCTCATCTGTATTACATTTATGACTGCATGGCGGCAAAAAGCATTGCTGCTATATCCGCACGCTTTTTGTCCTCATGCAAGGCCTGGGTTGTTGTGTCTCACAAAGCGTGGCCTTCTCCTCCTGCGCCTCCTCCTGTTCCATCACGTGTGCTGCTGCTGCTGCTGCTGCTGGGTTAGCGTTTCCGGTCCCTGTTTATTGAACCTCTCATCTGTATTACATTTATGACTGCATGGCGGCAAAAAGCATTGCTGCTATATCCGCACGCTTTTTGTCCTCATGCAAGGCCTGGGTTGTTGTGTCTCACAAAGCGTGGCCTTCTCCTCCTGCGCCTCCTCCTGTTCCATCACGTGTGCTGCTGCTGCTGCTGGGTTACCGTTGCCGGTCCCTGTTTATGGAACCTCTTATCTTTATTACATTTATGACTACATGGCGGTACAAAGCATGCTATCCGCACGCTTTTTGTCCTCATGCAAGGCCTGGGTTGTTGTGTCTCACAAAGCGTGGCCTTCTCCTCCTGCGCCTCCTCCTGTTCCATCACGTGTGCTGCTGCTGCTGCTGCTGCTGCTGCTGGGTTAGCGTTGCCGGTCCCTGTTTATGGAACCTCTTATCTTTATTACATTTATGACTACATGGCGGTACAAAGCTTGCTATCCGCACCCTTTTTGTCCTCATGCAAGGCCTGGGTTGTTGTGTCTCACAAAGCGTGGCCTTCTCCTCCTGCGCCTCCTCCTGTTCCATCACATGTGCTGCTGCTGCTGCTGCTGGGTTAGCGTTGCTGGTCCCTGTTTATGGAACCTATTATCTTTATTACATTTATGACTACATGGCGGTACAAAGCATGCTATCCGCACGCTTTTTGTCCTCATGCAAGGCCTGGGTTGTTGTGTCTCACAAAGCGTGGCCTTCTCCTCCTGCGCCTCCTCCTGTTCCATCACGTGTGCTGCTGCTGCTGCTGCTGGGTTAGCGTTGCCGTTCCCTGTTTATGGAACCTCTTATCTTTATTACATTTATGACTACATGGCGGTACAAAGCATGCTATCCGCACGCTTTTTGTCCTCATGCAAGGCCTAGGTTGTTGTGTCTCACAAAGCGTGGCCTTCTCCTCCTGCGCCTCCTCCTGTTCCATCACGTGTGCTGCTGCTGGGTTAGCGTTGCCGCATGGTCCCTGTTTATTGAACCACTTATCTTTATTACATTTATGACTGCATGGTGGTACAAAGCATGCTATCCGCACGCTTCTTGTCCTCATGCAAGGCCTGGGTTGTTGTGTCTCAAAGCGTGGCCTTCTCCTCCTGCGCCACCCTCCTCCTGTTCCATCACGTGTGCTGCTGCTGGGTTAGCATTACCGGTCCCTTTTCCTGGAACCTCTTATATGTATTACATTTATGACTGCATGCCGACAAAAAGCATGTTACCTGTGCAAAGAAAACAGACATTTC
Organism: Hyperolius riggenbachi; assembly: GCF_040937935.1. NCBI lineage: Eukaryota > Metazoa > Chordata > Amphibia > Anura > Hyperoliidae > Hyperolius > Hyperolius riggenbachi. The sequence continues at coordinate 43,923,239 of NC_090652.1, read as the reverse complement.
CCGCATTTAAAAGACAGTTTTCCCTTTGAAACTTTAACATCGATTTTCTCAAAAACTATAAGCTCTTTTTGCTAAATTTTTTTTCCTCTTGTACCCACTCCCAAGGTGCACATACCCTGTAAATTTGGGGTATGTAGCATGTAAGGAGGCTTTACAAACCACAAAAGTTCGGGTCCCCATTGACTTCCATTATGTTCGGAGTTCGGGTCGAACACCCGAACATCGCGGCCATGTTCGGCCTGTTCGGCCCGAACCCGAACATCTAGATGTTCGCCCAACACTACCCCAAACCAAGAATAGAAAAATGTGGAGTTCCGCTCGATGCTCCAAAAATATCAAATTCTTTATTAATTCAGGTCACACAGGATAAAAAAGTTCGCTAACATGTTTCAGACACGCACTGGTCCTTAATCATAGCTAATGGCTATGATTAAGGACCAGTGCGTGTCTGAAACACGTTAGTGAACTTTTTTATCCTGTGTGACCTGAATTAATAAAGAATTTGATATTTTTGGAGCATTGAGCGGAACTTCACATTTTTCTATTCTAAGTTATGAGAAAGAAAGAAAGAAAGAAAGAAAGGAAGGGGTCATTTTACAATATGTGTAGTCATTTAATTGGAAGATATTTAAACCTCTTACTCAGAGACCCACCTGCCGCAATACGAGATCTTATCTAGGAAACCACAAACCTTTTCATGTGGGTTTGATCTTTTCCTTTTGCAGTTTCATATATAGTATATATATAGGTAGAAGTGACTCTGCTTTCAGCATTCTGGACAGAAGCAGAAAAACAGTGGCAGTCGTCATCATTGCTGGTAAGTTTTAAAAATGTAACTATATTGTCTTCAACCACTTCACTAACATCACACACTTCTCAACTCGGGATGATGTGTTTGTTCCTTCATACCACAACTCTTGTATAGGTTACTCCAGATGTATTATCTTACCAACATTAAAGAGGGATGAAACCCAGCAGTTCTTCTTTGCTCTAAAAAATGATTTACAGCATATTATTTACTACCACCATTTTTTTCCCACAGCATTCAAAGGGTTACACACAGGACTTAAAAGTTCAGTACAGAGAAATCTGGACCCATCAGAAGTGTAGATAATGTTTTCTTGTGTTTACTTAATTGTATCAAGTGAGGAATGTGACACATTCTCTGACTGTGCAGAAGCTCCTGGACACAGACAGACACTCAAAAGAATTTCTGCCTTCAATACATAGTGAATAAAACCAGTTATGAATAAAAAGTCAGCTCACAAAGCAAAAAACTGTACTTTTGGGAACTTGTAATTTCTAAATGAATAATAATATTTATGCTCAAATGCAAATATGATAACCGTATGGCATATAAAAAGTAGGAAAACATGTCTTTTATTGAATAGTGTGTCAGGGTTTTATACTGCTTAAATGTGTACGTATAAATGTAGCACATATTTTCTACCTATTCAATGTGTCTCATACATAAGTGGCCACAGGCCATTATCACTGCGTCTCATTCAGCAGTGCCACAAATGAAAATTAGAAAAAATGTAAATGGTGAAAAACTACAATAACATTATTATTAATATTCAGTATTTATATAGCACTGGTATCTTCCACAGTGCTTTTTATATAGTCACGTTATTTCTCATCCTCATAGAAGCTCACAATCTAATCCCTACCATAGTCATAGTCTAATGTCCCATCAAATTATTGTTATGTATTTATCTAGGAATGACATCTTCTGCAGCACTTTATGGAGTACATAGTCATGTCACTGACTGTCCTCAGAGGAGCTTACAATCTAATCCCTACCATAGTGCAAGTCTAATATCCTACCATATTATTATTATGTATTTATAAAGCACTGACATCTTCTGCAGCACTTTACGGAGTACATAGTCATGTCACTGACTGTCCTCAAAATAGCTCACAATATAATCCTACATAGTTATAGTCTAATAAGGAAAGATGAAGACCGGCACCATCCAGTATTAATAGCTCTTAGAATTTATTGGCAAGACATCTTTGACATGCAAAACGACGTTTCGGAGGATGATCCTCCTTTCTCAAGTATTATTATTATTATGTATTTATATAGCACTGACATCTTCTGCAGCACTTTACAGAGTACATAGTCATGTCACTGACTGTCCTCACAGGAGCTCACAATCTAATCCTACCATAGACAAAGTCTAATGTCCTACCACATTATTGTTATGTATTTATATAGCACTGACATCTTCTGCAGCACTTTACAGAGTACATAGTCATGTCACTGGCTGTCCTCAGAGGAGCTTATAATCTAATCCCTACCATAGTCATAGTCTAATGTCCTACCATAATATTATTATATATTTATATAGCACTGACATCTTCTGCAGCAATTTACTGAGTACATAGTCATGTCACTGACTGTCCTCAGAGAAGCTCACACTCTAATCCTACCATAGCCATAGTCTAATGTCCTACCATATTATTATTATGTATTTGTATAGCACTGACATCTTCTGCAGCATTTTACAGAGTACATAGTCATGTCACTGACTGTCCTAAGAGTAGCTCAGAATATAATCCTACCATAGTCATAGTCTAATGGCCTACTATATATTATTATTATTATTATTATTATTATTATTATTATTATTATTATATTTATATAGCACTGACATTTTCTGCAGCACTTTACAGAGTACACAGTCATGCCACTGTCCTAAGAGAAGCTCACAATCTAATCCTACCATAGTCAAAGTCTAATGTCCTACCATAGTATTATTATGTATTTATATAGCGCTGCCATCTTCTGCAGCACTTTACAGAGTACATAGTCATGTCACGGTCCTAAGAGGAGTTCACAATCTAATCCTACCATAGTCATAGTCTAATGTCCTGCCTTATTATTATTGACAATAAGTACATAGTCATGTCACTGACTGTCCTTAGAGGAGCTCAGAATCTGCAGGCCTATACACAAACCTAGAGGATTATCTAGGACTTTCTATGGTGCATCTGCATGAGCACCAGAGGACAAGGGGTCATGGTGCGGCTGCACGGCCCGCAAGGGTCTATGTCCACCACTGCTTGGAGCAATGTTCTCTCATTGATAGTTATCATATGACTTTAGATAGTACTGGTTTATTGCTCTCTTGATTGCTAAGTTACTTAAATGTAAAGTACTGCTATATAACAACTCAAAATATATGTGTTGGCCCTTTCCAGATAAAATGATACCATATGTCTTATTTGATTAGATAGTTAGTAAAGCATTACCCCCACACTAAGCTCCTACAACTTGGTAGAGCGATGCATCTGTACAGCATTTGTGCTCCAAACTGCAGCCCTAATGATCGTATTCAATCTCTCTGGGCGACATTGAAGGTGTGCACACATCTGAAGCCTGGGTACAGGTGACATGAGGGGTTAATGGGATAAGCAGGGGTCAACACTACATGCAGAAAAAATACTTTAAATTTTTTACACTATGAGACAGGGAGCGCCCTTATTAAAGTCCGCATATGGATGGGGAAAGCCGCACCGTCATCGCACATATACTTAAAGTCAATGAGCCGCTATGTTTTGTTTATTTATTTATTTGTGTTTTCACCACACACAAAAACAAACAAACAAAAAACAAACAAACTTCTGTTTACTTTCCACACACCAAGCTTGTGCATATTTCTATTGCTAGCACAGGATCATCATGTGTCCAAAGACAATAAATGTGGCAAAAAATAGAATTACCGTATATTCCGGCGTATAGGACGACTGGGCGTATAAGACGACCCCCCAACTTTTCCAGTTAAAATATAGAGTTTGGGATATACTCGCCGTATAAGACTACCCCTCTTCCAATGTACACCAAATAAAAATAAAAAAAAATATCATGTACTGGTGCTGTGTATGAACAGATACTGGTGCTGTACTGTATGTCTTACCCAGTATATAACAGTATATAGTCAATTGACTGGTTGCATTGGTCAACTCTCCATAAGTAGACTGGTCAGCTCTCCTTGTCTACCTGTTTATCAGAGCGGTATGGAAGAATATAGATTGCGCTCCCTCAGCAGGGAGATCTGAGAGGCGGTAACAGGATAGGGCGTATCACCCGGCATCAATGACACCCGGCGTATAAGACGACCCCCAACTTTTCAGAAGATTTTCAAGGGTTAAAAAGTAGTCTTATACGCAGGAAAATACAGTAAGTCAAATGTGAAGTAAATAATAGCTCAGCTCCATCCATTTAATGCAGGTAAAAGCTAAATTCTAGCTCACCCTGCAAGGACAAAACTACAAAAAAAAAAAAATAGCCTTTGTGTATGTCCATCTAACTCCAACCCCCCACCCTCCTCTTCTTTCCCCTTTGCATCCAGTGGTGGGACGACATTTTTTCATCGAGATTCACATTTACGCATCGTAATCCTAATGCAAAATTTTGGGGGGAAATCGTAATGGATTTTGTTTGTAATAGTAATATTTCATAATTTTGCGTTTTGCTACCAAAATTGGTACATATGTTAAGGAGAAGATTCGGTACAAGGCAGAACATTTTTCAAAAAGACATTGTAGTTTTTGAGAAAATCGATTTTAAAAATGCAAACTGTCATTTTTCAAAGTTTAAAAACCATTTTTCTTAGCATTTTTAAAATCGATTTTCTCAAAAACTATATGGTCTTTTTGAAAAATTATTTTTTACCCTTGTACCCACTATTCCCTTTAACATAGGTAGCAATGTTGGTGGCAATAGTATGTATGGGGGCTTTGCTATTAACCTCCAAAGTCGGTACAAAATTACGCAAAATTTGTATGCAAAATTACGAATGACTACGAAATCAATTTTGTTTGCAAAATGTACGTGAAATTTTGCGGAATCATATTTTTGCTGATTGTGATCATCACTATTTGCATCTTGAGTTAGGACCTAAGGCTCATACACAGGTCCAACAATCTGCCTATCTTTCTTCTAAACTTGGTTTGTTGGAAGATACATGGGCGTGTGTACGGCTGGCAAACTACAAGACAACCAACTGATTACAGGTTGTTTGCCAGATCCCACCGGTGGATCAACCTGTCCAACTTTCATGCAGGTTGGCCACATGTGTACGAGGCTAATTTCTGAGGCAGGAACACACTTGACTGTTTTCGTGCGCGTTTTCTGCACAGAAAAACTGAGAACTCATGTTAATCAATGGGCTAGTTCACACTTAGGCCTGGTGCACACCAGAGGATTTTTTCTGAGCGTTTTGAGTTTTTAAATCTGCTGCTTATGTTATCCTATGTGTCTGTGCACACTGGAGCAATGAGGTTTTGTAAAAAAAAACCATAGCACTACATTGGGAAGAGCTTTTAGAGGTTTCAAAAGCTCTTCCCAATGTAATGCTATGGGTTTTTTTACAAAACCTCATTGCTCCAGTGTGCACAGACACATAGGATAACATTAGCAGCAGATTTAAAAACTCAAAACGCTCAGAAAAACTCCTCTGGTGTGCACCAGGCCATAGAGAGGTTATCTAGCTTAGCAATGGTTAGCCAGGGTGGATAAAGAAGTCCAGAAGGGGGGGAAGTCTGAATGAAAAGGACAGGTTACCCAGGGTCAACTACAATGAAGAAGTCAGCCAGAGCGAGGGAGAGGGGGAAGGGGGGAGGAAAGTAAGGGTAGAGGGGATGTAATCATAACTAAGGGCTGTTTCACACTGTGCTGACTCTGCGGCATTTGTGCTGGAATCTTTGGGTATCGGCAAATCTTTAGAGCAGTGGCTCACTATGGGAGCATTCACACTGCAGGGTTTATAGTTTCAAAAGTGCTTCAAATTTTGGTGTAGTCAGGATGGAAAAATTACCCTGTATGGAGGGTGTGTGTGTGTGCGTGCGTGAGTTTGTATGTGTGTGCATGTGTGTGTGCGTGCGTTTGTGTGTGTGTGTGTGCGTGCGTGTGTTTGTGTGTGTGTGTGCGTACGTGCATTTGTGTGTGTGTGTGTGCGTGCGTTTGTGTGTGCGTGCGTGTGTGTGTGTGTGTGTGCGTGCGGGCGTGCGATTGTGTGTGTGCGTGCGTGCATGCATTCGTGTGTGTGTGTGTGTGTGTGCGTGTGTGTGTGCGTGTGTGTGCATTTGTGTGTGTGTGTGTGTGTTTGTGTGTGTGTGTGTGTGTGTGTGTGTGTGTGTGCGTGTGTGTGTGCGTGTGTGTGCATTTGTGTGTGTGTGTGTGCGTGCGTTTGTGTGTGTGTGCGTGTGCGGGCGTGCGATTGTGTGTGTGCGTGCATGCGTGTGTGTGTGCGTGTTTGTGTGTGTGCGTGTGTGTGTGCACGCATGCGTGCGTTTGTGTGTGTGTGCGCGTGTGTGCATGCGTGTGTGTGTGTGTGTGTGTGTGCGTGCATGCGTGCATTTGTGTGTGTGTGTGCGTGCGTGCGTGCGTTTGCGTGTGTGTGTGTGTGCATTTGTGTGTGTGTGTGTGCCTGTGTGTGTGTGTGTGTGTGTACAATATTGAGGTGGACATCAGGATGCAGGGGGCAGTCAGCGTGGAGAAGTCATTTAGGGTGGGAAGGAGAAAAGTGAGGAAGTAAGGAGCAGACAGAACTGAGGGGTGTAGTTAGGGTGGAGAGGATCAGCCAGGGTGTGCTGGTAGATAATAATAGTAAAGATTTGGCAGTTACAGTGATGCCATAATTAAAGGGACAGTTTAGTGAAAATTATTATTTTCCATTAACCCAATATCAGTTATTTAATAAGGCGAGCATAAGTTTCTCCATAAACCTGGTGTTAAAAAAAAGTAGATGATAACCCTAATTCTGGTTTTCAAGACAGCTGAGCTGCATCATTAGCATGCTAAGCGACAGACTTCACTGAGGCCTCCTTTCCACGGACTGTTGAGCTGTGTGCTCAGCAAGCAGTTACCAGGCTGCAGTGAGCAGTTACCAGGCAGCAACAAGCAGTTTCCAGGCAGCAGTGAGCAGTTGTGAGAGTTTGAAAGGCATTTCACTGCCTATCAACAGTTCGTGGAAAAGAGGCCTTATAGTAGCAGACACTGCAGCTGATTATAACAGCTGGCTCACTCACTACAGAGAGCCGTGCTGTTCTCACATGTAACTAGCTAAGTAAGTAAACAAGCAGGCTGCTAAGTAAGTAACTAATTAGCAGCCTGCTTTATCTATTTACTTAGCTAGTCACATGTGAGAACAGCACAGCTCTCTGTAGTGAATGAGCCAGCCGTCATAAATCAGCTGGAATGTCTGCTACCATCAGTGAAGTCCGTCTCTTAGCATGCTAATGACGCAGCTCAGCTGTCTTGAAAACCAGAATTAGTGTTATCATCTACTGTTTTTAACACAAGGTCTATGGAGAAACATATGCTCTCCTTATTAATTAACTGATATGTGATTAATAGATAACCATAATTTTCTCTAAACTGCCCCTTCAATGTGCAGAATATAATCCTCCCATCTATTAAATATTAGATAGAAATGTGCAGAGAATGTAGTATCCCAGCACTCAGGTTTTGCTGGTGAGGCGGACTGGACTTATCTATGTCGTGTTCAGCTTGCTGCAGTGCATAGATGAACCTATATGGCGTGATCAAGTCCCATATGTACACATGTGTTGATCGAGCCGAGAAAAAGAGGGGAGGACTGGCACTGCTGTTTAAAACTTTACTCAAAAAACTTAAAAGCGCTTAAGCTGGAGAAGCGCTGTTCTGATCGCTTGCTGAGCGCTTGTGATTGCTGAGCGCTTTCTGAGTGCTTTTTAAAAATCACTCCCATTCACTTTCATTGAAATCACTGTAAAAATCATGTAAAAATCACCCCTTACGCAATTTGTGCGATTGCAGTGATTTTTATGTGATTTTTACAGCGATTTTAATGAAAGTGAATGGGAGGGATTTTTAAAAAGTGCTCATAAAGCACTCAGCAATCATAAGCGCTCAGCAAGAGCTCCGAAAAGCGCTTATAGTGGGGATCCAACTTTGCATATGCATTCTCTTCATAGAGCTATGAGCCGTTGGTTGGGCGCCAGGTGGGGGGGTCTCAACAAACCTCAGTTTCGTGTTGCTGCCAGTAGTGTGAGATGGACATTTGCTAAACCCCCCCCCCACTTGGCGTCCACCCAGCCGTACTTAGCTCTATGAAGCGAATGCAACTGTAAGTGCTTTGAAGTATTTCAATAAAGTTTTGAAAAGCAGTGCCAGTGCTCCCCTCATTTTCTCTGCTAAATATTTGCTAGCCCCAGGCCCCCTTCAGTCTCCAGGCCTCACTGCAGGGGCGATAGTTATGCTAGCGTCACCATGTGCTCCAAAGCTAACACACATAGGGCTTGATTTGCAAAAGCGTGATAACTCCGTTATTACACCTAAAAGCTTTGCACGTGCAAACTAGGGTGCTAAGTAGTTTGCACGTGCAAAGTAGTTGCTGTTCGCATGCTAAGTTTTAGCGCTCGTACCGTGTAATACCGTTCGCTCGCTAACACTTAGTACACGAACAGCAACAACTTTGCGTGTGCAAACTACTTAGCACCCTAGTTTGCACGCACAAAGCCTTGAAATCAATGGAGCTTCGACCGCACAGTAATAGAGTATGTCAATGTAATTATGAATGGTGGTTACATTAACATGTACTGTAAAGCAGCGCTCGCAAAGGCTTATGCGTGCCGCATAATGAAGTATATACAGTGGTAATCAATGTTTTAAATTGCGCTCGCATGATCTGTACGGACTTCGCATGCTAACTATCATTATCCCGTGAAGTCAGTGAAGTTTACAGACTTTGTATGCTAAGCGTTTGCGCGCAAAACTTTACGTGCGCAAACTCTGACGTGCATGTTAGCACGTGCAAAGCATGTTAGCAGGTGCAAAGTGGTTTTTCGCTGGCATGCTAACACTTTGCACACTTTAGTGAATCAAGCCCTTAGCAATCAGTTATAGTTCAGAGAGTGCTCCCATACAGGGTACATTCTCTATAACCTGGTTAAGTTTACTGGGCTTTACCCAAACCCCTTAATGCGTTATATTATTTGAGTAACTCACATTTTACACACAATGCCTAGGTTAGCAGTTTGTGTAAACCCCAATTAAGTTTATGTACAGTGTCTACACACATAAAGTTTACCGAGCCATGGCGGATAAACCTCACAGTGGCAGCAGACTACTGTTTTGGGTACATGTCGGTCTCCCAGCCACAAGTGTAACTGATGATGATCACATTCCATGTCTGAAACAGCTGTTTATTGTCCCTATAAGTGCATCTTCTGAGCTATAACTGATTGCTATGTGTGCTATGTGCTCCAAAGAAGGTACGGGATGAGCTATCTATATATATGTTACGGCCAGAACCCGAAGTGTGGCCACTTCTAGTTCTGGCCGGCCACTTCGGGTTCTGGCCGGCCAATGCGCGAAGTGGCCGCAGCGCTGCGGCCAATGTGAGAAATGTTTTGTTGATGCCGTCTCGCCGCGGCCAAATTGATGACAAACTTGCTTAATTTTAATGAAATGTAGCCGGCGGCAATGTCATAGATGAAGCCGCCGGCTTTCGCGCACTGCCTCTCCCCGATCCACCCTCCCTCCTCTTCCCGCCTCCCATTATACATAGCAGCCGGGCGGGGACATGCAGCCGGAGAGTCGTTCGTCGCGGCAGGGGAATCCTGCCGTTCCTGCAGAGCGGGTGCTGGCAGAAGCGATGTCTGCAGCCTCCCCCGCTCTGCTGCCCCTGCTGCGACGAACGACTCTCCGGCTGCATGTCCCCGCCCGGCTGCTACGTATTGTAATGGGAGGCGGCGAGAGGAGGGAATATGGGGATCGGGGAGAGGCAGTGCGCGAAAGCCGGCGGCTTCATCTATTCTATGACATTGCCGCTGGCTACATTTCATTAAAATTAAGCAAGTTTGTCATCAATTTGGCCGGGCGAGACGGCTGTAAACATTCCATTTCTCACATTGGCCGCAGCGCTGCGGCCACTTCGCATATTGGCCGGCCAGAACCCGAAGTGGCCGGCCAGAACTAGAAGTGGCCACACTTCGGGTTCTGGCCGTAACATATATAATAGACTAAGTGCCTCAACCTTCAAGCAAGAAGAAGAAGTATCGCCCTGCCCTCAGGGCCGGTTCAAGCAAGAAGAAGGGGCTGGTCCAAGCAAGAAGAAGAAGTAGTGCCATATCAAACCAAGGGCGAAGAGGGATAATTTGCATATTCAGTAGCAGTGCATTGTGGGTAACCACAAATGTTCACTTATAGCTGAATTATTGCAGATTTGCTTCTGTTTTAAGAAGGCAAATTACACCAAGCTTTTAGTAGGAGGTCTTTTTGGTCCATTTTATCCCCCTATACATTCTTAGTAGTGTGGGTCACCCTGAGCTGCTTGGTTACTCTGTTGTACTGGTCCAAGCCCTATCTCATACAGCCATATCAATCCCTGCTGTGTGTACTGATGAGGAGTAAAAGTTTGAAATAGGCTGTTATGTGTGGGTTTGCTATGCCTTTGTAAAATGGAATGCTATAGGCTTGCAATACACCAACGATTCTGGACGCTTGCTTAACTTACGAAGGGTGAAAATAAATAATTTGCACATTTAGTAGCAGTGTATTGTTTGTGGGTAACCACAAATGTTCACATATAGCTGAATTATTGCAGATTTCCTTCTGTTTTTAGAAGGCAAATTACACCAAGCTTTGATTTTTTTTTTTTTAGTAGAAGGTCTTTTTGGTCACCTTTATTCCCCTATACATTCTGAGTGTTTGGGTCACCCCGAGCTGCTTGGTTACTCTGTTGTACTGGTCCAAGCCCTATCTCATACAGCCATGTCAATTCCTGCCATGTACTGATCAGGACCAAAAGTCTGAAACAGGCTGTCACATGTGGGTTTTATATGGCTGTGTAAAATTTAAAGCTATAGGCTTGCTATATACCAGTGGTTCTGGATGCTTGCTTGGCTTGCTAAGGGTGAAAAGGGATAATTTGCATATTTAGTAGCAGTGCATTGTGAGTAACCACAAATGCTCATTTATAGCTGAATTATTGCAGATTTCCTTCAGTTTTAAGAAGGCAAATTAAACTAAGCTTTGCTTTTTTTAGTAGGAGGTCTTTTTGGTCCCTTTTATCCCCCTATACATTCCGAGTGGTTTGGGTCGCCCTGAGCTGCTTGGTAAGTCTGTTGTACTGGTCCAAGCCCTATCTCATACAGCCATATCAATTTCTGCCATGTACTGATGAGGATCAAAAGTCCAAAACAGGCTGTTTACATGTGGGTTTGATATGACTGTGTACAATTTAAAGCTATATGCTAGCTATACACCAGCAGTTCTGGATGCTTGCTTGGCTTCCCAAGGGTGAAAAGGGATAATTTGCATATTTAGTAGCAGTGCATTGTGGGTAACCACAAATGTTCACTTATAGCTGAATTGTTGCAGATTTCCTTCTGTTTTAAGAAGGCAAATTCTACCAATACAGTGGGTGGCATTGCAGGAAGTGACGACAGTCGAACGCACGCTGGAACGCTGAAGAGGTGAGTCCTCCCCGCTTGAGGCCTCTTACTAATAGTGGCGGCTGCTGCTGAGCTTAAGCATGAGGGGGAGCGCACATGGGGGACCCAGGTGAGGGAGGGGGTTCCTGCTGAGCTTAAGCTGGAGGGGGAGTGCACACGGGGGAACCAGGTGAGGGAGGGGGTCCTGCTGAGCTTAAGCTGGAGGTGGAGCGCACATGGGGGACCCAGGTTAGGGAGGGGGGTCCTGCTGAGCTTAAGCTGGAGGGGGAGCGCACATGGGGGATGCAGGTGAGGGAGGGGGTTCCTGCTGAGCTTCAGCTGGAGGGGGAGGGGGGTTTCTGCTGAGCTTCAGCTGGAGGGGGAGGGGGGTTTCTGCTGAGCTTAAGCTGCAGGAGGAGTGCACATGGGGGAGCCAGGTGAGGGGGGGTGTGACCCCCCCCCCCCCTGCCGCTGTGCCCAGTACCCCCTTCCTGCCTTCTACCCCCTTATGCGGCGTATGCTACGCCGCGGGTCGGCTAGTCATTTATATTTTTACATCTTGTAAATGCATGCAATAGAACTATTATTTACTTAACTGTGGACTTAAAGGGAACCTAAACTGAGAAGGATATGGATTTTTCCTTTTAAAATAATACCACTTGCCTGACTCTCCTGTTGATCCTGTGTCTCTAATACTTTTAGCCACAGCCCCTGAACAAGCATGCAGATCAGGTGCTCTGACTGGAGTCAGACTGGATTAGCTGCATGCTTGTTTCAGGTGTGTGATTTAGCCACTACTGCAGCCAAAGAGATCAACAGGACTGCCAGGCAACTGGTATTGTTTAAAAGGAAACATCCATATCCCTCTCAGTTAAGGTTCCCTTTAAAGAGAAACCGTAACCAAGAATTGAACTTCATCCCAATCAGTAGCTGATACCCCCTTTCCTATGATAAATCTTTTCCTTTTCTCAAATGGATCATCAGGGGGGGGGGGGGGGGTCTGTGTGGCTAATATTGAAGTGAAACCCCTCCCACAGTGTGATGTCAGGACCCTGACAGTTTCCTGTCTGTGAACCTCATTGCATTGTGGGAAAAAGCTGTTTACAGGGCCATGGTCCTGACAGTTTCCTGTCTGTGAACCTCATTGCATTGTGGAAAATAGCTGTTTACAGCTCTTTCCAACTGCCAAAAAAGCAAGCAGCATCTCCTTCCACTGACATCACCTGCCAGCAGTAAAAATGTCACCATATGATGTCAGAATGTAAATCAGGTAGAGGAAAGATTTTACAATGGGCAAACACTGACTAAATCATTTATATATAATTAATTCTACTTTTGCCACATTTAGTGTTTTTGTACACATGAAGATTTTTAGTAATAACAAAATAAAATTGATTTATGAAACTGTTTGTGCTGTTTGGCCCATAATATTGAACCAGATCATTTTGGTGGGCACTCTTCCCTATGCTGTGCCTGACCTGGATGCCACCATAGACATAATGTTATTACCCATGGGCCACAGTCAATAGAATATAATGCCAAAATGATCTAAATTATTCTTAATTGTCAAATTGTTCTAAAAAGATCAAATAATACAATACAATACAATAATACAATAACGTTTCTATAGCGCTTTTCTCCCATAAGACTCAAAGCGCTTAGGCTCTCTCCGATTCAGTAATTGGTAGTAGAATGAAGTATTCACACAACAAAAGTTATATTTCTGCAAATGCCAAACTGAACAGGTGGGTTTTCAGTCTGGATTTAAACATGTCCAGGGATGGAGCTGTCCTGATCTGTTGAGGTAAGGAGTTCCAAAACGTAGGGGCAGCATGACAGAAGGCTCTGGGACCAAAAGATTCCAAGTGGACTCTGGGTATGATGAGATTATTAGAACCTGTGGATCTGAGAACGTGGGGATTGCTACGCAGCTGCAAAATATCTTTCATGTATCCAGGGCCCAGATTATTCAGGGATTTAAATGTCAGTAGGCCGATCTTGAATAGGACCCTCCATTCTATAGGTAGCCAGTGAAGGGAGTGCAGGACTGGCGTTATGTGGCAGTGACGGGGTTGGTTGGTTAGCAGTCTGGCAGCAGTATTCTGTATCAGCTGTAGGCAGTGCAAGACCTTTTTTGGAAGGCCAGTGTAGAGAGCATTACAGTAGTCCAGTCGGGATGTAATGAAGGCATGGACTAAGGTTGGCCGATCTTCTGGGGGGATGAGGTGCTTGGTTTTTGCAATATTCTTCAATACTGTACTGTACATGCATACAACATTACTATTTGTGAGAAGGTCAGGGCCGGATTTACCATAAGGCACTGTAGGCATGTGCCTACGGGCACCTGATGATGGAAAGGCGGCTCACTCCCCTCACTTAGTGCCTCCCTCCTTCCTTCCCTATTCAGATTCCCGAGCACAGGGTAAATGAGATTTTAATCACCCAGCTCTCAGCATTCCACTGATGAGATCTCCCTTCAGTCAGGTGCACCTCTGGCTACCTAATTCTAAGGGACACCTGTAGGCACAGACACGTTCAAGGGAAGTAAGGGAGAAGTGACAGCTGGTAGGTTCATGGAGAACAAAGAAAGGACATCTGTGCCTATAGGCTCCTTTGATGTAAATCCGGGCCTGGAGAAGGTTAAAGCGAAATATAACCCTTCATTTCAACTTTGCTCTAAAACATTATTTACAGTATATTATATGCAACCAGCATTTTTTTTTTACTAGACCAGCATTGGAAGGGTTACACAGGGCTTTGAAGTTCCTGGAGATTTCTGCAGACGCATCTGAAGCTGAAATAGATACATTTTGTTTACATAAATGTATCTAAGTGTTGAATGTGACTCACTCTCTAAACTGAGAAGGAGCTTGGAGGACAGCCAAAGAGTGTGTAACATTTATCAATAGATACATCTAACTAAATAGAATGTAACAATCTGAACTTCTGCATATCTCTCCACGGAACTTGAAACCTCTGTGTTTAACCCTTCCAATGCTGGTCTAGTAAAAAAAAAATGCTTTTTGCATATAATATGCTGTAAATAATGTTTTAGAGCAAAGTTGAAATGCAGGGTTATATTCCGCTTTAAAGAAAGTTCAGAATTTTGCTGATTTGGCTGACTCACTGATGTTCTTTGAGGCTAGAGGACCCTGGAAATCATACATGATCCAAAAAACCTGGTCTGTATTTATTAAAAATTGTGCACCACTTAATGGTAAACATTTGTTACAGGTAGGGATACATTTGGTAACTGTCCATATGGTAACTGTCCATACACCTTAACATATATGTATTTTGTTTTTTTAAGGGACAGATATAATGAATCAAATCCTGCTCATTCTCCTTGGGCTCCACATTCTCCAGCAGACATCCTCTACAACGCCTCCAGTGGTCACATATGGGTGCGAACCAGGTACAAGCGCGGTCTGCAAAAAGGCCAAGTTTGTTCCTGGTCACACTCTGTTGGGAGAAGGAGTAAATATTGTGACCATGAAGACCACTGGCTCTTTCCTTCTTGACTTGCAGAAAACTGGTAAAACTTGTACCCTTTGTCGCAACCCACACAGCAACAACGTCCTTGAGAAGCTTCCCAAAGCCCTGGTAGACTGGAGACCTGAAACCTCCTGTTCCAGGAATGTCGTTAGCTCGTCATCTGAGTCTACTGTGTCACTAGCCAATGAGGCAACTTCTTCTGTACAGAATGACTGGAAGGTTGGGCTGGATATTGAAATTAACATGATGAAAGCAAATACAGCTGTTGGTGGCTCCCATTCCAATATGGCCAAATTTGGCAACAGTAAAAAGCTCACCGACAAGTACAACTTCCTCAGCCATAAACTGGAGTGCTCATACTACAGGTATTTATCAGTGGCTCAACATAAAATACAGTATGTGTGAGAATCCTTAAAAGGGAGCTATCATTCTGAATCTACGCATACACAGTAATTGGAATCAATGGGTTCTTTGTTATTACGAATGTGTAGATATTTTATGGGCTCGATTCACAAAAGGGTTTGAACTCAGCATGCATAAAAGCTTTGGGTGTGCTAAATAGGGTGCTAAGCAGTTAGCACGCCATGGGCTTGATTCACAAAGCCGTGCAAACAGTTTAGCACGGGTGTGCTAAACAGTTAGCACGTGAAGTGCTGTACGCGGACTTTTGCGCGCGCAAAGTGCCACGATTCACGCAATCGCGGCACTTTGCACTCGCAAAAGTCCGCGAACGGCACTTCACGTGCTAACCGTTTAGCACACCCGTGCTAAACAGTTTGCACAGCTTTGTGAATCAAGCCCCTAAAGCTTTTATATATTGGGCTTGATTCACAAAGCGGTACTAACAGTTAGCTGGTGAAAAGCCCTTTATCACGCCTAAACTCAGTTTAGGCATGATAAGTTTAGGTGTGATAAGTTTAGGCGTGATAAGTTTAGCACCAACTGGGTTAGCACCGCAGTGCACAGCTGATCAAAAGTTTTGCGCTAGCAAAGTCTGGTGCACTTCGCATAGAGTTTAATGGCGCTGCTTTGCGTGCGGGACTTTGCGCGCGATCTAAACTTATCATTCCTAAACTTAGCACGCCTAAACTGGCTTTTCACCAGCGTGGTGCAATGGTTATCACGCCTAAAGTCTCTAACTGTGTTAGCACAGCTTTGTGAATCGAGCCTATTGTGTGCAAAGTTTAGCGCTGCACGCAAAACGTTGCACTGGGTGCGACTGGACGCACCCAGTGCAACGTTTTGCGTGCAGGGTGCCCCTAAAATGTTGCATCGGGTGTGCCCGTAACGTTGCACGGTGTGACGTTTTGGGCGCACCCGGTGCGACGGTTTAGTCACACCCGGTGCGACGTTTCGTGCGCAGCGCTTGAACTTTGCATGTGCTAACTTAGCATGCAAAACTTTACACATCCTAAACGGCTTTAGGTGTGTTAAGGGGCTTTTAGGCGTGCTAAGTAAGTTAATACTTGTTTGCTTGCTGGTGTTTTAAAATGTTATTTCCCACAATGCAACAAGGTTCACAGAAAGGAAACTGTCATGACCCTGGTGCTGACATCACACTGTTGGAGGGGTTTCACCACAATATCAGCCATACAGACACCCCAATGATCTATTGGAGAAAAGGAAAAGAAAAAGAAAAGATTTCTGTGGCAAAGGGGGTATCGGCTACTGGTTAGAATGGAGTTCAATCCTGGGATATTAAAAATGATACATGCCTGGGGTTTCCTCCAGCCCCTTCAGGCTAATCGCTCCCTCCCCATCCTCCTGCACAGCCTGGATACACCGCTATTCGGACCCGTATAGTCCTTCAGTCGGGGCCAGTCAGAGGATGCACAGTCTGGCTGCGCACTCCTCTATCACTCTCCCGTCACTGGGAGCGTTCTGTACCTGCCCAGGCACAAAACGCTCCCAGAGATGGGGGGTGCATGCAGTATGCCCCAGACGGATGGAGTTAACAGGCCAATTAACAGAGGATCAAGGTGGTGCAGGAGGAAGACGAGAGAGCGATTAGCTTGAAGCGGTTCGAGGAAGCCCCAGGTATATACAGGATCTTCTCAAAAAATTAGCATATTGTGATAAAGTTCATTATTTTCTGTAATGTACTGAAAAGCAATAGACTTTCATATATTTTAGATTCAAATACACACAACTGAAGTAGTTCAAGCCTTTTATTGTTTTAATATTGATGATTTTGGCATACAGCTCATGAAAACCCAAATTTCCTATCTTAAAAAATTAGCATATTTCATCCGACCAATAAAAGAAAAGTGTTTTTAAAACAAAAAAAGTTAGTCGAGAATCCTTTTGCAGAAAGACTGCTTCAATGCGGCGTGGCATGGAGGCAATCAGCCTGTGGCACTGCTCAGGTGTTATGGAGGCCCAGGATGCTTCGATAGTGGCCTTAAGCTCATCCAGAGTGTTGGGTCTTGCGTCTCTCAACTTTCTCTTCACAATATCCCACAGATTCTCTATGGGGTTCAAGTCAGGAGAGTTGGCAGGCCAATTGAGCACAGTAATACCATGGTCAGTAAACCATTTACCAGTGGTTTTGGCATTGTGAGCAGGTGCCAGGTTGTGCTGAAAAATGAAATCTTCATCTCCATAAAGCTTTTCAGCAGATGGAAGCATGAACCCACTTTTGAACCAGAAACAGCGGCAGAAGCGCCTGACCTGGGCTACAGAGAAGCAGCACTGGACTGTTGCTCAGTGGTCCAAAGTACTTTTTTCGGATGAAAGCAACTTTTACATGTCATTCGGAAATCAAGGTGCCAGAGTCTGGAGGAAGACTGGGGAGAGGGAAATGCCAAAATGCCTGAAGTCCAGTGTCAAGTACCCACAGTCAGTGATGGTCTGGGGTGCCATGTCAGCTGCTGGTGTTGGTCCACTCTGTTTTATCAAGGGCAGGGTCAATGCAGCTAGCTATCAGGAGATTTTGGAGCACTTCATGCTTCCATCTGCTGAAAATCTTTATGGAGATGAAGATTTCATTTTTCAGCACGACCTGGCAATATGCTAATTTTTTTTAGAAGATCCTGTATATATGTATATATACACACATGTATTTTTTTTTTTATACCCCCTCCGAAATAGTCACTTAATCAAAATGAACAGAATCCCTTGAATTAAATATATGGGTTTTATCCTAAATGAACTCTTTTCCAGGGGAGTCTAGGAGAGATATGCTGGCCACACTTGTAATAGGAGAGAAGGAGTTCAAGAGATATATTGGCTCCACTTGTTTTGGGGTAGAAGAATTGGGGCAACACTTGTTTTGTTGCAGAAGGGGGGAGGTCCAAGGTGGCCACATTTATTACCTGAGGCTGTTTACAATGGCTTATATGACTCCAGGGTACACCACAGTGAAGAAAGTGGGGAGGCCCCATCAACGTTTTGGTGGGGGATGGTGCGTGATTTGTAGTCAGATCACCTGTCATATCATGTTATCGAGACCCGAAGGAGGATGTCCGCATACAGTGCCATTCCGTGCTGGAAGAGGAGACTCCAGTGTCCGGATCAGGTAATTATCAAAGTGGTCTTATCGCTAATCTGGATGGCAGGCCAGGCCGCATACAATTTTAAGAAAAGGGGGGAGGGGGGGCAGTCCAAAGGTTAAAATCCGTAATGTTCTACTAACTCATTATTGATCAGGGCATAGTTTGGATTTGATTTAATTAATATTTAATGTATTAGCACAATTAACAAGGAAGCCTCCATGTAAAAAAAAGAGGTGCTTTTCTAACCCAAGAATGATGTTCTGCTGGATATGGTGTACTTAGGATGTATCTAATGTTGTGTGTCTGTTTTCTCTTTTAGTTTCCATTTGTCTCCCAGTGCTCCATTAACCTCACACTTTGCCAAAGATCTGAAGAACCTTCCAGCTACGTACGATGCAAAGACCAAAGGCACATACAAACGCCTTATAGCACAATACGGTACACATTATATCACCCACGCAAAGGCCGGAGGTCGGATTGAAGAGATCACAGCAGTCAGGGCCTGTCAAGTCACTTTAGACGGCATGACTGTAGATGAGGTCAAGGATTGCCTCAATGTTGAGGCTAAGATTTCTGCTTCCTCTATAGATAAGTCAGCAGAGTTTAATTCTCAAGTCCAGCACTGCAAGGAAAAATCAAAGAACTCAAACCATGGGGATAGTTTCCATCAAAGGTTCAATGAACGGATCTGGGAGGTAAGTTGTAAAGCTGCAAATCATTAGCGTGGTCACAACCTAGACCTCACTGCAATACCCATCCTATTGCTTCAAGAAGGTCATGAAATTGCGTAAATGGAAAAAAGTGTCTGGTGATTTGGGAAGAGGATGAAGCACATTGTAGAATATCGGAAATGTTACCAATATTTTACTGACATAGGCTGACATACTGCTGGGTATTTTGTTTGGTGGGGGGTGTTTATGTTTATGCATTGTACATGCTTTTCACTTCCTGATGAAGCCCTTCAGGGTGAACCATGTAGAAGTTTGTGAGTAGTGATATTGTATATATTTGCACCTTTTGTCTTTACACAGTGCAGTTGTAGTATACCCTAGGAAGCCGTAGACTGACACCCAGCAACAGGTGTGCAGTACCTGAGATACCTATATCAGGACATTCACCTGGCTGCCGCTTGGCCGGCTTACCTAGTATAATGTATAAATTTATATCCTACACGTGAGTGGGATAGCCTATGATACACTGACCTATGATACACAGGGAAGGTGGGGGACAAGCAAAGATGTTTTATTGACCTAGTTTTTTTTATTGTAAATAAAGTATACTATATTGTTAAGTGTTAATTTAGGGGCGTCCAGTGGACCATATTTTGTACATCATTGTTCTCTAGTATGCATTTCAGACAATTTCCATCCCAATATTTTACTCCACTAACCTAACGCTCACATAATCCCTCCCCTACCTATATCTAATACTAACTACCCCCACCTACATCTAATGGTGCCCATACATGGTACAATTGTTTTCACCCAATCTTATCATTTGTATGTAGTATAAGCGTAAATTAAGTGAATATACTGAAAGGATAATTTAGGCAGTCCCATTATATTACATAGAAATGGTAAGATTGGATGAAAAAAATTGTACCATGTATGGGCACCATAACACTAAGCTCATCTACACTGTAGCTTCCACCAAGAGCCCGGTGCCACCTCGCTGCTTGCCTAGCTGAACATTGAGTGACTATACAGGTAGTCCTCGGGTTAAGAACGCTCGACTTACGAACGACCCGCCGATACGAACGGACAGATACTGTCGCGATGATGTCATTTTTCCGCGTGGGGGAAGTTTGAAGAAGCGACTTCAAACTTCCCCCAAGTGCCGGCGCATGCAGCAACAGCATTAGACTCACCTCCGAACGAGTCCAACACTGTCTGTCCTCCTCTCGCAAGCAGAGTGGGGGGACAAATGGAGGTACAGAAGAGGGACAAATGGAGGCAGAGTGGGGGGCAAACAGAGGTACTACGGGGGAGACAAACGGAGGCACATGGGGGGACAAACAGAGGCACAGGGGGGCAAACAAGCACAGGGAGGGACAAACAAGCACATATGGGGTACAAACAGGCACAGTGGGAGCAGTGGCGTAGCTAAGGAGCTGTGGGCCCTGATGCAAGTTTTACAATGCCCCCGCTCCCCCTAGCAATCTATACATAACAATTGATACGGTGAACCAAAACCTGCCAATGGCAACTACAGTGTCAGAGGTGCAAGAAGGGGATGGGGAACAGTTTGTTAATGGTTACCACTATTCATAGTATCTATGAGGTGATTATTATGAGCAAAGGACCAATAGAGAGCTAATACTGCAGTTGAGGGAGGGCCCTTCGGGGCTCCTCTGGCCCAAGGGCCCCCGATGTGGTCACAACCTCTGCAACCCCTATTGCTATGCCCCTGAGTGGGAGACAGAGAGGCACGGAGGGGGAAACTGGAGGCAAAGGGGACACATAGGAGGCAAAGGGGGCAGAAACGGCATAGGGTTCCGACTTAAAGCGGAATATAACCCTGCATTTCAACTTTGCTCTAAAACATTATTTACAGTATATTATATGCAACCAGCATTCTTTTTTACTAGACCAGCATTGGAAGGGTTACACAGAGCTTTAAAGTTCCTGGAGAGAACTGCAGACGCATCCAAAGCTTACATAGATACATTTTGTTTACTTAAATGTATCTAAGTGTGGAATGTGACTCACTCTCTCTGACTGAGAAGGAGCTGGAGGACAGCCAAATAGTGTGTAACATTTCTCACTTGTTACATTCTATTTAGTTAAATGTATCTATCTGAACTTCTGCATATCTCTCCACAGAACTTTAAAGATCTGTGTGTAACTCTTCCAATGCTGGTCTAGTAAAAAAAAATGCTGGTTCACATAATATGCTGTAAATAATGTTTTAGAGCAAAGTTGAAATGCAGGGTTATATTCCGCTTTAAGAACGGATTCAGGTTAAGAACGAGCCTACAGTCCCCATCTCGTTCATTAACTGGGGACTACCTGTAATATAGCCTAGTATCTATTAGCCAAGCACCACTGCTACATGCCAGCCCAAGCTCAGCTATGCAATAGCAAAACTCTGGCTGGACTAACCACCACAATAATCGCTGTTATTAATTTTTTGGCTATGCAATAGCTGAACTCCGGAGCCCAAGATACATACGCGGTGACACTATAGCGACAATTTGCATTGCAGCTTATGACGGCTCCCAAATTACCAGGTGCACATTTGGCCCATTTTACCTGGTTTGATAAAATTCTTGTTAGTCCTTAGAAATTCCATGTTTCCATGGAGTCAATGTGATTTATCAATTCAATCTGATGTAACTGGTGAGTTTCAGACTCCTAATATGCACCCATATCTTCTTATATACCTCAACATGAGGTCTGGGTGTCCTGACGAGTCGTTGGATCACGCTAAACAGCTGTTGACACAGACTTTTTCTTACCTTTTGTAACCTGTTTTTGTACTGTGCTTGAATAACAGAATCCTGTTTTTGACTTACGGAATCCGCATCTCTTTTGTGATATACCTCAACATAAGATCACAATAAAGATCATAGCCACACACCATACATTTTTTTTAAATATTTGTTCAATTCAAGAATAGCAATCCATTTTTCTGACTGATTGTAACAATTAAAAAATCTGACCAATGTACCACACACCTATGTTACATTTTTCCCCAATCATGAATAAAATAATTGAAAGCTCATGGATTGGAACTGTACAAGTAATTGACAATCCATCACACACCATACAATTCTTTATAAAGCTGGTCTGAAATTTCCAACATGTCCAATCTCCAAAAATCGAAAACAAAAAGGGAAATTCAATCAGATTTCTTGATCAAAAACAAAGAAAAGCTCTCATTTTTTCGGGACCACTGATCAAAATTATTGAATTAGCAAAAAATTGGATCTTTTAATTGTATGGTGTGTGGCCACCTTTAGTCTGTGACACTGAGACTGACACTTCCACCACACCTCTATTTTCAGTTTAGTGATGTCAAACGGTGTATCCACACACTGCGTCACCCTCCACCAAACCAGTATAAATTGCAAAAAGTAAGTCTACTGGGCATACTCATGGGAGGAGAAAATTCCATCTGAAAATGTTAAACTTCTAAGCAGAATTTCCTCTATTGTGAACATATTTTCACAACTTTGCACTAACCATAACTAATCTTATGTTGTTTAGTGCAAAAAAAATGCAATAAATTACAATTTCATGATTTTACAATGCAGATTTGAAATCCAGAACATTCAGAATTTGTTTGGAATTCCATGTGCAATTTCAGAATTTCATCGGTTTACAACTTTGGCAATTCTGACCATGGCTAATTTTTATAGCATTTCAGTGGATCCTGTCTCAGCTCCAGATGCACTGAAAGTCTAAGGTCACATTATCGACACTGGCATCTGGACTTGATGTGATCACTCCCTGCTTGATGATAGAATCCATAAAGTTATAATAAATCAAAATGTTTTAAATTGCAAGCTTAGTAACTTAGTAACTCAATGTAATGGGGTTTTTCAGATACCATGTTATTAGATAGGACTCGGACAAGCACAAAAAAGTCCACCACAGGAAAGTGGCCTGTAGAACATAATACTTCCAGGATTAATGACTTATAACAAATATGACATGACATTGGGTTCAAAGCAGCTCTACTGAGTGGTGGAGCATCAGTTATTGAGAACATCATTAAGTAAAACTAAAGCTAACTTAAAAAAAAAGCTAGTTGCTCACCTATGCAGAGGAAAGGCTCTGGATCCCTTAGAGCCTTCCTGGTCCTCTCTCCACACCCTCGGTCCTCCATAGTCCTGCCCATCAAAGTGATTTAACCCACTGTTCGCGTACGCCTTTGGGAGTCCTCACGTCCCCGAGTGCCAATAAAGGAGAGTGGGTGTGTACTGCACACACTTGAGTGAGTGCTCGGGAATGTGCAGTATAGAGCCACCTGTCCTCAGAAGCATTATGGGTCAGGAGCGCTTCTGAAGCCTTTTTAGGACAGCGGTGGTACAGGGCATGGAGAGAGGAATGGGAAGGACCCAGAGCCTTCCCTCTTCATTTGTTTTTCTTTAGCTGGTTTTACATTTGCTTTAAACACCTTAGTTGGAACAGTTTGCTTGTTTAGTTATTAGTAGAACATTTCTTCAACGGTTTTACAAAACATATAATGACTTTAATTACTTTTTTTTCCTCATTTCATAGGTAAAAGGAGGAAAAGCAACATTTGACCTCCTTTCAGCTGGTAAAGAAAAGAGTACAGAATTTCAGAACTGGATGGAAAGCCTCAAGACTGATCCAGGTCTGGTGTCTTACTCCCTGGACCCCATCCACAACTTGGTGAAATTTGCTGGTCCCCAGAAAGAGAACCTTAGGCTTGCAGTGGGTGATTACATAAAGGAGAATGCACTACAAGAGAACTGCTCCTGCTCAGGCCACTCGTCTCCCAGCCATGGAAGAGAATGTTCCTGCATTTGTCCACCCACTAAACACACAACATCTGATTGCTGTCCAACCAAAAAAGGGATAGCCAAACTCCATGTGACCTTCAAAGAAGCCACAGGACTGCGTGGTGATCGCCTTACGAAGACTGATGGCTATGTGAAATTTAAGTTTGGTTCTGATGGTACAAGAACACAAACCATCTGGAATAATGACAATCCAAAGTGGAACGCTGTTTATGAATTGGACTTTGTGGAACTTGCAGCTAATGTGAAATACACAATTGAAGTGTGGGATGAGGACAATGGATATGATGATGACCTCCTTGGGAAGTGTGAGAAGACGCTGACTTCTGGAGATAAGCTGGAAACCTGTTACTTGAATCATGGAAGCTTCACCTATTCTCTGAGAGTCCTTTGCTCCACTTATCTTCACGGCCCGCTCTGTGAGAACTATGGGCCTGTCTCACCAAAATAATTATACCAACTGGTGAAAATCACCCCCCTTTAAAGAGGAGCTGTCATCCATACTATCTCAGAAAAAAAAAAATGAATACTTGCTCTACTTACATAAAATATGTATTGCACTGTCCACGTTTTGATATTAGTAATTTTAATATTGTAATAAAAGAGAAAATCCTTCTTAGCATTTTCCATCTTGACTGTATCTGTCTTGGAGCAAATCCTGATGTCATTTCCTCCCTTACTCTCCTCTGCCTGATTGTGTATGCATTGCCCGCCCCACTCCCAGTCTCCAGACACTCCCACCCAGTTCTGCAGTAGGAAGTGCATTGTCATAAATCAACATTGTGCTACTCTGTAGAGCTGGTTTAATTGTATGGATTGGATTTCAGAAGCTGCTGCTGGGGCAATAAGTCATTTTCTCAGCTTCTCAGCACAAGAAATGTTGGCCAATCAGAAAGGAACAGAGGTGTGGGAGGGGAAAACGGGAGGGAAAGAGGCTTCAGCCAATCAGGCTGCATTAGTTATGTCTGAAGGGAATAACTATTAGAAGGGGAGGAAAGTAAATAAAAAAAAACACAGCATGCATTGCAACTAAAATTGCAACTTTATTTGGCTGGCAATGTACCAAATAACACAGAAAAAGGGGAAGTCCCAAAGCTCAACCGTGTCAATGATATCAGTACCAGGGAGTCAACCAGTCAGCACCTGGATCCATTAAGGTGCAAATCCATTAGACCAACACAGAAAGAAGGACTGGGTCTCCACCTGGATTTAGTGCAATTGTAGCAAAATGATTTTATTCCATAGCAAAAAAGCACACAACGTTTCGGCACAAGGCCTTTGTCAAGTGTTACCAAATACAACAAATATCCACATATATATAGCAATCAGCATAAAAAAAGAGACACACCCAACAAGAGTGGGCGGGCACAGCAGCTTAGTAGAGAAAATGGCCAATAATTTAAAGTGACAGTACAATATATTAAATTCTTTACAAAAAACACCTTAAATTAAAATCATCATTAAGTCCATTGGGAGCAAGAGTACTTAGCTTATCAATCCATCTGCTTTCACGTCTTAAAAGGACAGTCTGTGAATCGACGTTAGCAGCCGAAAAAACTTTTTCCAGGACGCACCATCGCAGATCACTCACGGTATGATCGCATTCATAAAAGTGTTTACCTATAGGAGAGTCAATTTTTTTGTTAGGGTCATCAATATATTTCCTATAGAGTCTAATGTTACTACGATGCTCATTAATGCGTACACGTACTTCCCGTGAGGTCTGTCCCACATAGCCTATGCCACAAGGGCATTTCAGGAAATACACAGCATTAGTTGTCACACAGGAGAATTTTCCATTCACTTTAATTTTCACTCCCTTCATAGGATGGCATACATAATCTCCTTTAATAATACTGGAGCAATTTTGACAGCTGAGACATGGAAACGTTCCCAGCTTTTTTGGTAAAAAGGTTTGTCTTGTTGGAGCAGTATGTTTCACATCAGCCCTTACTAACATATCTTTAATACTCTTGCCCTTTCTGTATACAAAAGAGGGAGGGGTGGAAAAAACCTTAGACAACATTGAGTCCGCTTGGTGGAGACCCAGTCCTTCTTTCTGTGTTGGTCTAATGTACCAAATAACAGCCAGGGGACCTCGGGAATGATCTTCTATGGAAGGAAAAAAGTAAGCGTGACTTTTAACTTTTGGATTGCTTGGTTAGCATCCTTATTACTTGATTAAGAGATAAAAATAGAGAATTGAATTTTGATTTTATGCCTGACAGTTATTCTTTAAGTCATAAATGACAGCAATTATTAGCATTTTTTTTCTCAGGTGTTGCTTTTACTTGCCTTAAACAACAGGAACATACTGACTCATTTACTCATTGACTGATTTACAGCAACTGAAAAATACAAGTTACCATTAGAAATTAGATGCCACAACATTTTACATGTCATAGAGTTTTATACATTATCCCAGAAATATCTATAAAGGGAACCAGAGATGAACGTTTCACACAAAATAAACATATCCGTCGATAGCTTGTAAAGAATAAATGCTCTACCTGATAATTTCGCCGCTCTGGTGTGCCTTTATTAGTGTTTTTTATCCATTATTGCTCCAGGAAAAATCCAATATGGTCGCCGGTTCATATCCCTTCTGCTTCCGGGTTATGAGTTGTTCTGGATGTGCTGTCTAGGTTATATGAGACTAGGCTGCTGTCTAGGCTATATGAGAAAGGCTGCTGCAGCCTTTCATTTGTGTTCTTTCATTTTGGTATGATGTGCAGGTGCAGCTGCCTGTAGGAAGTCTCTCTCATAGGAATGAAACTACAGTCATCATCATTATCTATGCAGAGTGCACACAGAGCACATAGATCATATTGCAGCCACACTTGTCTGTTTTAGACCTTCTCTCTCAGCAGCAGCAGCCCCTCCCATGTCATCAGAGCTCTCAGTATGCAAAGCAGGAAAGCTGAGCCAGGAGGGGGCAGGCTTGGGCTTGAAAAGACTCCACAGAAGAGTGACTCAGGCTCAGTCGGGGATTCTTTTCACAGCTGATAATAGACTAATTAAGCAGATAAGAATGAAACTAAAAGCAGGGTGGGTGTTTACTGTCATGTTCCCACTGATACATGTAGTAAAATACATGAGGGTGCTTCGTCTCTGGTTCTCTTTAACGAGCATAAACACACACTATGGCCTCAATTCACTAAGCTTTATCAAACACTTTATCAAACGTTTGATAAATTACCTCATGGGTAAAATCTAATTTTGAATTCACTAAGATGTTATAGATTTATTGAACATTTTATCGATAAAATATTTGATAAATATATAACACTTTAGTGAATTCAAAATGAGATTTTACCCATGAGGTAAATTATCAAACGTTTGATAAAGTCAAGTGTTTGATAAAGCTTAGTGAATTGAGGCCATGTTTTTATTACTAAAGAAAATACCTATTTCACATATATGAATTCCCAACTCTGCTGATAATTTCAGGATGCATTACTTTTCTAGTTTGGATTCTGTACTTTGTGCTGCACCAGTATGTTTAGTGCAGACAATTCATTTTTTTGTTTGTTTTTGTTTTGTTTTGTTTCTATGGGAGAAATTAGCTGCACAGAAGAGGTTGTTGCCTATTTTCCACAGCTTCTCAAACTGAGTAACTGTCTGTAAGCTAGACTTGGGATAAAATTCTTTAGTGTGCAACTTGCTAAATATCATCATTTTACATGTATTTAACCTGTTTTAAGAAGGCTGAATTTTGTTTTACATAGCATTTTAGCAAGGAGGCTTTTAGCCCCTTACACACTCTGAGGAATTCTGGGTCACCATGAGCTTGCTGGCTAATCTGTAACTATGTATTTAAACCTGCTCGCCATTTAGTTCATTTGTTTTTTCCTGTTGTTGATATTATCTGCATGCTATTTCTTTCTGCCTGTTGTTAACATTATTTATATCAGTGTTTCCCAACCGCTGTTCCGCGGCACACTAGTGTGCCGCGGAACGTTGCCTGGTGTGCCGTGCTCTTATCCCCCCTCCCGCCCGTCCCTGCGGCCGCCGCTGTTATTACCTTAGCAGCGGCCGCTCTCCCCTCTCCAGACCATGTATATGCTAGCAGCGTATCTCCGGCTGCTCTGTGTGATGCACTGATGCGGAAGGAGGCAGGGCTCGGTTACCATAGTAACGGCGATACATATCGCCGTTACAGGAAGCCGCTGCCCTCCTTTCTTCCGCATCAGTGCATCACACAGAGCAGCCGGAGATACGCTGCTTGAATATACACGCGCCGGAGAGGGGAGAGCGGCCGCTGTTAACAAGGTAATAACAGCGGCGGCCGCGGGGACGGGCGGGAGGCACTAAACTGGCTATACTGGGGCACTATTCTGGGGTACTATACTGGCTATCCTGGGGCACTAAACTGGCTATACTGGGGCACTATTCTAGCTATACTGGGGCACTATTCTGGCTATACCGGGGCACTATACTAGCTATACTGGGGGGCTATACTGGGGCACTATACTGGCTATACTGGGGCACTATACTGGGGCACTAAACTGGCTATACTGGGGCACTATTCTGGGGCACTATACTAGCTATACTGGGGCACAATACTGGCTATACTGGGGGGGCTATACTGGGGTACTATACTGGCTATACTGGGGCACTATACTGGCTATACTGGGGCACTATACTAGCTATACTGGGGGGCTATACTGGGGCACTATACTGGCTATACTGGGGCACTATACTGGGGCACTAAACTGGCTATACTGGGGCACTATTCTGGGGCACTATACTAGCTATACTGGGGCACAATACTGGCTATACTGGGGGGCTATACTGGCTATACTGGGGCACTATACTGGCTATACTGGGGCACTATACTGAGGCAACTAAACTCCCTACACTGGGGCAACTATGCCAGCTATGCAGCCGCACCCCAGCCCCCCCCCCCCCCATAGCGGCACTGTCCACTAGGTCGCGCAAACAACCGGGGGCCGCATCGCCCCCACCGCGCGCGCGCGCGCCGTTCCCCGGAGAAAAATTTGGTCAGACAGTGTTCCCCGGGCTGGAAAAGGTTGGGAAACACTGATTTATATCATTGCTATCTGTCATATGTATTTGCTGCTATTGCCATGGGAACTGGCAAGAATGTAGTACTTATTTTTCTCCAAGCATTGTTTACTTAGTAAGTTGTACTTATGTTGATGAAATAAACTTGTTGATGGCTTTAATGCCTGTTTTAGCTATTTCTTTCAAAATATTGCTGGCTTAACTTTATTTTGTGATACACAAGGGATAAACACCTATAAGAAAAGGTTTCAAGTAAATGTAGTGCCTAATTATGTAAAAATCACACATCCAATGGCCTCATTTCACTAAGCTTATCTCCTGTCTTTAATAATGTTTCTAGAGTTATCACCATGGTGATGAGGCATGTCCTGTTCAGGAAACATTTTACCTCAGGCAAACCTAAAGTTAACTCTTCTGTCTTTAAAGCGGACCCAAACCAAACATTTTTTTTAATTAAAAATATTTTGTTGCAGCACTCTGACACATACAAAGATAAATAAACACTCCTTCAAACCTATGAGCATTTCAGTGCATGCTTTTCACCCTTCTCTTTTCATAGCTAGGGTTATACTGGGGTAGCCATTAGCAATTCCTCCATTACCGGACCCCATCTACTCCACCAGTTTGCCGGAAAAATCCCAGCAATTTGAAAGGAAGGGAGGGGTTCCTCCAATAAATGTAAAATCTTTTAGATTTGTCATCATGCAGCTGAAAAAAGGCTGCTATTTATTATTATATTTTAGAAAATAGATTTTATTTCTGAAATCTTGTATTTTTAATTTGGGTCCACTTTAAGTTAACTTTTCAATCCTTAAAATAACCCCAGAGTTAAAGACAGGCTGTTTATTAACTGCGTGTGAAAATAACTACAGAGGAGGTAAATTAACTACAGAGGAGGTAAATTAACTACAGAGGAGGTAACTTAAGGAATGAAGAGATAAAATAACTCTCTCTATGTGTGGAGGTAAGTTTTCTCTTGCCTTATTATCTCCAGCATGATCTTAGTGAATTGAGGCCATTATCTCTTTCAGTATAACCAATTGATTCATGTCAGCCTTTCAGCTGTCAGAGAAATGCACCCCTGTATGTATCTAGAGAGTTTAGCCTCTCTAAGGGCCCGTTTCCACTATCAATCACAATCACAAGCGGTAAACGCTAGCGATTTCTTTTTGTCACTGTAATGTAATCGCGATTTTGCACACGCAATGCATTTGCATTGCAAAATCAAGGTAAAAATTTCTCCCGAACCCGATCGCACTTTGAACAAAATTGAATTGCGGTAGTGGAAAATATCTACTGCGATTCCTATGTTAATTGCAAAACCTAGGGATGTAAAAATTGCAAGCGTTTTGCTATTTAGCTGAATCGCAGTGCAGTGAAAAAGGGCCCTAATTCTCACTCATTTGTGTCTAATCACAAGTTGTAATTTGATCTCTCACTTGTGTCAGCTGACTGCCACGACAGAGCAACTAATTGGTAAACAGAGGATGTGTCTGCTTCCATAAAAGCAGGAAATAAACAAACTATACATTTATTTCAGGATTTGTATAAGCTGTAACAAAAAAAATGTTTTTCTGTAAAGGTTATGATGCTGTTGCTTATTTTTTAGAACAGAGAGGAAGTTCTGAGTTCAGGTCCGCTTTAAAAACATGTTTAGTGTGTGCAAACTATAAGCATTCATTGGCAAAAATGCAGAATTGGACCTTTTGTTATGTACAATAAACATTCTTGTAGTCACTGAGATGTGTACATGCAAAGATTAGGCATCGGAGGGGGCAGGATTCTGTGTGAGAGTAGTGTAAGGTTAAGTTGTAGTAAAATATCATTATTATTTACCGATATTTTACTATGGTACTTTACACTTTAACCACATAAGTACCTCGGCCTCTGCCCCCTTAAAGAGGAACTGTCGCAAAAATCTTAAAATTTAAAACACACACAAATAAGAAGTACGTTTCTTTCTGAGTAAAATGAGCCATACATTACTTTTCTTCAACGTTGCTGGAATTTACAGTAAATAGTAGAAATCTGACATTACCAACATGTTTTTGGCTAGCCCATCTCTCCATAGGGGATTCTCAGCATGACCTTTATCTATATATTTAAAATTGGATATATGTGTGTGTGTGTGTGTGTGTGTGTGCGTGCGTGCGTGCGTGCGTGCGTGCGTGCGTGTGTGCGTGTGTGTGTGTGTGTGTGTGTGCGTGCGTGCGTGCGTGCGTGTGTGTGTGTGTGTGCGTGTGTGTGTGCGTGTGCGTGTGTGTGTGCCGCGATCACGTGAAAACGCCTTGAGCGATTTGAACGAAACTTGGTATACAGATCCCTTATTACCTGGGATGATAGGTTCTGGGGGTCTCGCGTCCCCCCTGCACACCTGGGCGGAGCTACAAATAGCAAATCAGATTCCACCCATTAAAGTGAATGGAAAAAATGGAAAAGGCTGCCATTCTCACAGTAAGCCAGAGTCCCCACACTTGGCACAGTTGGTCACTTGGTGACCGAGGTTACAAATCCAGGAAAAGTGGGCGGAACATAAAACAGCCAATGAAATTTCAGACATTCATTTTAAATGGAAAAATGTAAACTGCAGCCATTCTTACACTGTTAATGGCAGGGTTTTCAAACTTGCCACAGTTGGTTACTGGGTGAATGAAATTAATAATCAGGAAAGTGGGTGGAGCCTACAACAGCCAATCAAAAGTCACCTATTGATTTTCAAGGGGAATATTAAAACTGCTGCCATTCTTACACTGTTAATGGCAGAGGCTTCAAACTTGCTACAGTCGGTCATTGGGTGACTGGGGTCCAAATTCACTAAAGGGGCGAGGCCACAAACAGCCAATTAGACTTTCTTGGTAGATAAACTTCTTCCATTCACACATTTTTGATGCCAGGAACCTGAAAGCTCACAAACTCGGTCATTGAGTGACTGTGTGTCAAGGTTACAAAAAGTGGGCGGAGCCAAAAATAAAGTTCACTAGGAAAATATAAAATTCAGCCATTCTTACACTGTTACTAGCAGGGTTCTCAAACTTTGCACAGTTGGTCAATGGGTGAATGGGATAATTATTCAAGAGAGTGGGTGGAGCCTACAACAGCCAATTAAAATTCACCTGTTGATTTTCAAAGGGAATATTTACATTGCTGCCATTCTTACACTGTTAATAGCAGATGCTTCAAACCTGGTACTGTTAGTCACTGGGTGACTGGGGTTCAAATTCGGAAAGGGTGCGGAGCCACAAACAGCCAATCAGATTTGTTTATTTTCAATGGGAATATACAAATTATTGATACCAAAAGCCCAAAGCTCATAAACTTGGTCATTGAGTGACTGTATGCCAAGGTTAGAAAAAGTGGGCGAAGCCAACTACATTTTTTCCAGGGGGAAATATAAACTGCAGCCATACTTACACTGTTAATGGCAGGGTTCCCAAACTTGACACAGTGGGCCACTAGGATTAATATTCAGAAATGTGGGTGGAGCCAACAGCCAATTAACCATTTACCGCCATCCTAACGTATTAAAACGTCATGCTTACCGCTATTAACAGCAACATGACGTTTTAATACGTCGCGCATTCCCGCCGCTGCTACCGCCGTGTGTCCGCCGCTACCGCCGCCATTACCGTCGGGATCCCGTGCTGGGCGATTGGGGAAGAGGACCGAACAGTCCTCTACCCAATCGCAGTGCCTGGAGTGAATGGACGTGACCGCGAACAGCGGCTACGTCCATTCACATAAACAGGAAATGTAACAGTTTAATAAAGTGTAAAAAAAAAAAAAAAGTGAACACGTCCTATGAGTGTTCACTAGCGCCATCTTGTGGCCAAAAAGTATATTACACCTACAAAATACAAACATTTTCAAGTATATACACATCATTAATAAAATTACACTTCCAACCCTCCCCCCCCAAAAAAAACACTTGTAAAAAAAAAAATCAGCTTAAAAAAAATAAATAAATAGTTGCCTTAGGGACTCAGCTTTTTTTATTCTATATTTTATGGGGGGAAATTAATTTTAATTTATTACATAGGGGCTTGTAATTATGGCCAGAACAAACAGAAAAATAACCACTTATATTTCAAAATGATATACTGTCGCCATACATTGTGGTAGGGACATAATCTAAACGGTTTAATTATCGGGACCACTGGGCAAATAAAACGTGTTTGTTTTATCCACAGGAGAATGTTTAATTTTAAAACTATAAAGGCTGAACACTGAGAAATAATGATTTTTTTTCTTTTTTTTCTGTTTTTCTCATTAAAATGCATTTAGAATAAAAAAATTCTTAGCAAAATGTACTATCCACAGAAAGCCTAATTGGTGGCGAAAAAAAAGAGGTATAGATCATTTTCTTGTGAGAAGTAGTAATAAAGTTATTAGGGAATAAAAGGGAGGAGCGCTGACAACTGAAAATTGCTCTGGTCCGTTAGGATAAAAACCCTTGGGGGTGAACTGGTTAAATTTCACCTATTGATTTTCAAGGGGAATATTTACATTTCTACAATTCTTACACTGTTAATGGCAGAGGCCTCTTACTTGATAGGTGACTGGGGTCCAAATTCACTAAAGGGGGTGGAGCCACAAACAGTCAATCAGATTTGTTGGATAGATTTCAGCCATTATTGGCAGGGTTTTCAAAAGTGACACAGTTGGTCAATGGATGACTGGGATTAATATTCAGGAAAGTGAGTGGAACCTACAACAGCCAATCAAAATTCACCTATTGATTTTCAAGGGGAATATTAAAACTGCTGCAACTCTTACACTAATAATGGCAGAAGCCTCAAACCGGCTACAGTCGGTCATGAAGTGGCTGGGGTTCAAATCCACTAAAGAGGTGAAGCCACAAACAGCCAATCAAATTACTTTACTGGATAAACTGCTTCCATTCACACAATTTTGATGGCAGAAACACAAAATCTTAAAACTTGGGCACTGGGTTACTGGGATTAATATTCAGAAAAGTGGGTGGAGCCTAAAAAGAAAATCAAAATTCACCTGTTGATTTTCAAGGGGAATATTTAAATTGCTGCCATTCTTGCACTGTTAATGGCACAAGCCTCAAACCTGGTACAGTTGGTCATTGGGTCACTGGGGTTCAAATTCAGAAAAGGGGTGGAGCTACAAACAGCCTATCAAATTTGTTTCATCTCACTGGTAAATTACAAATTATTGAGGCCAAGGACCCCAGGGCTCACAAACTTGGTCGTTGAGTGACTGTGTGTCAAAGTTACAAAAAGTGGGCGGAGCCAAAAACAAATTTCACTAGGAAAATATAAACTGCAGCCATTCTTACACCTTACACTGTTAATGGCAAGGGTTCTCAAACTTTGCCCAGATGGTCACTTGGTGACTGAGATTAATATTATGGGAAGTGGGTGGAGCCTATAATAGCCAATCAAAATTCACCTGTTGATTTTTAAGGGGAATATTTAAATTGCTTCTATTTTTGCTCTGTTAATAACAGATGCCTCAAACCTGCTACAGTTGGTCATTGGGTGACTGGGGTTCAAATGCCGGAGAGGGGCAGAGCCACAAACAGCCAATCTGATTTGTTTAATTTCTATGGGAATATACAAATTATTGATGACAAAGACCCCAAAGCTCACAAACTTGGTCATTGAGTATTTGTGTGTTAGGGTTAGAAAAAGTGGCCGGAGCGAACACCAGCCAAATACATACCCGGGCAACACCGGATCATCAGCTATTATTCATAAAAGTGGTTGGAGCCTACAAAAGCCATTCAAAATTAATCTATTGATTATCAAGGGGAATATTTCATTACTGCCATTCTTGCACTGTTAATGGCACAAGCCCCAAACTGGGTACAATTATTTATTGGGTGACTTGGGTTCAAATTCAGAAAAGGGGTAGAGACACAAACAGCCCATCAGATTTGTTTCATTTCAATGCAAATTATTGATGCCAAAGACTGCAAAGCTCACACATTTGGTCATTGAGTAATTAAGTAATTGTCTGTTACTGTTAGAAAAAGTGAGCATAGCCAACACCAGCCAAATACATACGCGGGCAATGCTGGGTCATCAGTGGGCGGAGACAAATACAAATTTCACTGGGAAAATATAAACTGCAGCCATTCTTACACTGTTAATGGCAGGGTTCTCAAACTTTGCACAGTTGGTCACTGGGTGACTGGGATTAATATTCAGAAAAGAGGGTGGAGCCTACAAAAGCCAATCCAAATTCATTTAATGCCTTTAAAGGGGAATATTCAATTGCTGCCATTCTTGCACTGTTAAGGACACAAGCTTAAAACCTGGTACAGTTGGCCATTGGGTGACTGAGGTTCAAATTCAGAAAATAGGGTGGAGCCACAGCCAATCAGATTTGGTTCATTTCAATGCAAATTATTGATGCCAAACACGGCAAAGCTCACAAACTAGGTCACTGAGTGTTTGTGTGTTAGGGTTATAAAAGTGGGCGGAGCCAACACCAGCCAAATACATGCCCGGGCAACGCCGGGCAATCAGCTAGTGCTTAATAAAAACAATCCCTGAAAAAGTTTTTTACAAAGATGTTGGCCAGCCTCCCTGCTTGCTGTACACTTTTTGGTAGTTGGATGGTGCAACTGCCATTCACTAAGTGCATTTTGAAATTAAAGAAATCCATGTGAACCCCCCCATGAGGAGATGGGCTAGTCCAAAACCTGTCCGTTCTGTCAGATTTCTACTACCTACTGTAAGTGAAAGCAGCATAGGAGAGAGGTAATGTATGGCTCATTTTACTCTGGAAGAAATGTACTTCTTAATTGTATATGTTTACATATATTTAAAAATGCAAGACTTTCACAACAGAGGTCCTTTAAGGACCAGAGACCGCTGGTACCAGAAACGGTAGAACACTGACGAAACGCCACACATACCCGCTGCAACCGCCATCCACGCTGCATGCCATCTCCACAATAGTTCATGTAAGCCATCCAGGAGCCGCTTGTATTGGCTCCTGACCCTGTCTATCAATGTAAGCCAATGGGAGCTGCTTACGTTGATAGACAGGGTCAGGAACCAATGAAATAGTATCCCGACCCGCTCACAGGGCTCTGCCATTATAGAGTCGGCAGAGCGAGTAAGCTGCGGCGGGGAGACAGCAGCAAGATCAGCAGGAGCGACGAGAGCAGCGAGAACGTGTGGCGTCAGTGAATTGAAATCTACGTCCTGCCAGCCAGATCAGCATCAGTACAGGGCGTAGATTTCAATTAGCATCGTCCTTAAATGGTTAAAAACATGACATATCTGTCAATTTTAATGTTTTTCTTCTAGCCAAAATTGGACGCCCACATTTTCTGGTAACTCTTTTTCTTGCACGTGTCTCCTTCTTTCGGACACAGAAGAAGGGGGAGAAGGGACACAAGAGTAGAGGAAAATGGGAAAAAGAAAATACAAGGGTCAATAAGGCACAAGATTAATGTTAGTACTCTGTGAGGGACAGACCAACCTTGGCCCTTATTTTTTTGATGGGCCCATATGCAATTAACTTTTTCTCCTAGGTGATATCTTCTCAACTTAAATAAAAAGCCATTCAAACTGAAACAGGTGGAACTGGGTGCCGCTATAGCACTAATACTATGGTGCAGGGCAGTTTCTAGGCCAAATTACACCCAGGGTGAGGGTGTAAAAATTGCGCCCCTTTCCCCCACCCACCTTTGTGGACTCACAAACCTTTTGGGCCTGTTTCCACTACACCCATATTGGGTGCAGAAAAACTGACTCCAATGAATGTCTATGGGCCTGTTCCCGCTAAACACAATTTTTCTGATGCAGATTTTCCCATAGGCAATTTTCCCATAGGCATTCATTGGAGTTTTTCTGCATCCATTCTGCATCCAATCTGCGTGTAATGGAAACAAGCCCTTACTCTTTAGGCACAGTCACACAGCCACAGGTCACAAGTAGATCTGCCCACTTACTAGTGACCAGCTGCTCATCCAGGAGGAAGCAGGGACCAGGAAAATACACAGGCAAAGAGAGCCCGGAAAGCCGACTCCTCCATGGGCGCAGCGCACTGACAGCCTGCAGTACCACTACAGGACATCAGATGTCATCACGCGGTGATGAGATGATAATGACTTGTTGGCTGATGCAGGCAGCCCAGGAGGAGTCAAGAAATGTGATCAAGCTGGTAATCTTCTTCTTCCATTTGACTGCACCGTACGTCAGCAGCTCCCTAGCTGTTGTGTCCTTCTGCCTGCGCCCCCCCCCCCCCTCTTCTTCCACTTGCTAGCCTGCATCCAGGGCGATCGCCCTGCCCACATTGCCCAAGAAACGGCCCTGCTATAGTACACACACTGTGGAAGGGTAATTTGGAGTTCCAGCAATTGCTGGACCCCGAATTACTTCTCCCTCTGAGTTGCTAAGATTTGGAGGGGGAATAGTATTTAACGCCGCCGGGAATTTAAGCAGCAGGGTGAGCCATCATTGGGAAGAAGTAAAAAAAGACCTAGTAGTTTTAGAGATAATTGATTTTGAATTGCAAAGGAAAATGTTTTTTTTTCATTTTAACTCAGAAACATGAAAGTTTAAAAACCCTTTTTACTTTGCATTTTCAAAATTGATTATCTCAAAAACTACAAGTTCTTTTTGAATTTTTTTTTTTTATCTGGTTTCCAATATTCCTCTTAACATACTTAGCAAATTTGTTGATGATAGCTAATATGGGAGCTTTGCTATTAACTGCTAAAGTTGGCACAACGTTACGTGAAATTTCCCGTAATTACGCAAAATTACGAACGGATTACGCAAAATCCCTTGCATGCCCAAACCATAATTATGTATGGCTGTAATTGCGTAGAAATGACGTGAAATTTCATGAAATCGTAATAAGCAGATTACAATCATCACTGATAGGAGGTGCATTGTGCTTCTCATGCGCACCCCACTAGTGTCTGGTCCTCATTTTTATATGCTGGATATTTCTATATGAGTTTTTTTATATAAATATTTATTTTAATGAATATCCAATAGAGGTTATTTTTAAGGTTCTGTATGGGCAATATGTCTATTGGTGTGCATGTGCATTTTTGTGTATGTTTTTGTGTGTGTAGCAGTAGTAGCAATAGTAGTAGTAGCAGCAGTAATAGTAGTAGTAGTAGAGGCAGCAGCAGCGTGTGTATGTGTGTGTGGTAGTAGTAATGTGTGTGTGTGTAGGGATATGTAGGTAGAAAAAAACGAAGTCCTGTAAAAGTAATACCTTTTAATGGCTAACTGATAAAGTTAAATTATGCAAGCTTTCTGGGATCTAGTCCCCTTCTTCAGGCATATTTCCAGATGTTAGCTGTAGTAAAACACTGATGCAGGTAAATAGTAAACATGTAGATGGCAGTTGTGCTAGTTACTGCTTAGCAGTTAGATGTAAGGTGATCAGCAGGCTGGATCCTGTGAGCTATGCAAGCACACATGAAATCCAGCAGGTTCCTGAAGATCATGAAGCCAAGTCAATCATGTTACATGAGGAGTCGTGAATCCCGTTCCACAATTTAACCCCTCTGTTAATGTCTTGAACACTTTCATACATTTTCATAAATTTGTACTCAGAAATCTTACTTGCTTGTGTGTAGGGATGTAACTAGAAATCACTGGGCCCCCTGGGAAACTTTGGAGGGCGCCCCCCCTTTCTTTCTGCACAGGTAAACTGAGCACCAATGTTAATCAATTGGCTAGTGCACACTTGAATGTGCTTTTCCCGTGCAGATAAAAACAGCGCTGAAGCACTGCACACAATTTCTCTATCAATTACATTAGCTTCTGCACATGGTGCGCAGAAAACGCATTCAGAAAACTGACAGATGAGTGTGCTCCCAGCCTCAGCTTCTTACACTCACTCTGACCTCATCTGATGGAGCAGAACTGGCTTGGCAGACTTCTCCAGCATCACTACAGTACAGAGCACTTGGGGAGGGGTAGAGAGGCCAGGGGCAGGGTACTGTACATAAGACCCTGCTGCATGCTGAATAGGGACTGTCTACAAATGTTTTGTCTGCAAAACTTTGTATGATCCCCTATCAGTGACTGAGCAGATGGAGTCAGTAGATTGTGCAGCGAGCAGAAATTGTGCAGAGAGCAGGGAGTTTTTTTTTCTTCTCTCCATGCCCTTAGTTGTCAGTCTCTCAGAACATGGAAAAGAAACTTCTCCCCCCACAGGGCTCCCTGTGGCTTCTGGGCCCCCCTGTGGCTGCATCCTTTGCAGGGTCTATTGTTACGCCCGTGTGCGTGTGTGTGTGTGTGTGTGTGTGTGTGTGTGTGTGTGTGTGTGTGTGTGTGTGTGTTTAGTGTGTAGTGTATGTGTGTGTGTGTGTGTGTATAGTATATGTGTGTGTGTGTGTGTGTACAGTATGTGTGTGTGTGTGTGTACAGTATATGCGTGTGTGTGTACAGTGTGTGTGTGTGTGTGTATGTGTGTGTACAGTATGTGTGTGTGTGTGTGTATGTGTGTGTACAGTGTGTGTGTGTGTACAGTATGTGTGTGTGTGTGTGTGTGTGTGTACAGTGTGTGTGTGTGTGTGTGTGTGTGTACAGTATGTGTGTATATAGTGTGTGTGTGTGTGTGTGTGTGTGTGTGTGTGTACAGTATGTGTCTGTGTATATAGTGTGTGTGTACAGTGTGTGTGTGTGTGTGTGTGTGTGTGTGTGTGTGTGTGTGTGTGTGTGTGTGTGTGTGTGTGTGTGTGTGTGTGTGTGTGTGTACAGTATATGTGTGTATGTGTGTGTGTGTGTGTGTGTAGCAGTTTGTGAGTGTGTGTCTGTTGGTGTGTCTGTGTTAGTAATGTGTTTGTGCAATTTATTTTATAAGAATGTTTGTATATAACCAGACAAACATAACAATATTTTGGCACACATATTTAACTGACAATGGTTGTGTGATTAATGCTTGGACACTTCCTTAGAAAAAGGGTTTGCGTGCCACACAGTCATCCTCTTCATATAGACAGTTATACAGTCATCTTTTGTTTACCACAAAACCCACGTGCCGACAAGTAATGAGGCAGCTTTCCTAGCATGTCCACACAGAGATAAGAGCTGTGACTGTCAGAGGGAGAGTCTGGTCACCAGCACAACACCCAGGCTTCACAAGAAGTCACATGACAACAAGGAAGTGTCAAGTCACAGGAAGACAGCACAGCACTGCCCATGGTGACCCCTTTTACAACACACACATTTCATCTGGGCTGTTTTGTCTTCAGTCTGCCCAAATGCTGGATGAATTGAATATCCAAATGTATTTGATTTCAATCTGGCCAAAGGTGACTCTTATTAACTTTATAACTGAGGCCAGATTTATGCTTTCTGCTCCTTATGCTACTTTAGCAAAAGATAGTAGTAGGGTAAAAAGAAAAAAAGTGCAAAGGTGAAAAATAGAACAAATGGCTGTAATTGTTTCATGTTGTTTGATCCACCGTAGGCCTGTAAGGTATCATCTTTATTGCTGGCAGCCATGAAAAAAAACAAAACAAAAAAAAAACCAGCACTGACTGCAATTATCTATAAATACACCCACTTACAATGTGATAGGCTTCA
This sequence comes from Hyperolius riggenbachi, assembly GCF_040937935.1. NCBI lineage: Eukaryota > Metazoa > Chordata > Amphibia > Anura > Hyperoliidae > Hyperolius > Hyperolius riggenbachi. The sequence goes on along the minus strand of NC_090652.1, from coordinate 43,882,767 downwards.
GGGCCCTTTCACACTGGCGCAGTGCGGAAGGTCATTTTACCGAACCTCTATGCTAATGAAAGCCTATGGGTGCTTTCATACAGCTTGCGGTGCCGGACGGTGCGTCGGAAGTCGCCGATCTACTGCGATCGGATACCGTCATTACCAGCAACCTATGAGATTACCTGTGGCATTGTGCGGTTTAGCGGAAGTCATGTAAGTGTATGGGGATGCAGAGTTTAAAAAAATGTCGGCGCACATGTGCTTCTGCGCACTTCCGTATCTCCAAAACAAGAAGTGACCACAAGCGAGCGTCACTTCCTGTTTGGATCCTGGCCAGAAGGGGATTACCACATTCTAACGTGGTAATCCCCAAAGGCCTGTTTTTGGCGCAAATACACAGTCTGAAGCCGGCCTAAACGATATATAGTATATACGGTGCTGCCCATAATTATTCATATTCCTGGCAAATTTTGACGTAAAGTTACTTTTATTCAACCAGCAAGTCATTTTTCTGATGGAAAATGACATAGGTGTCTCCAAAAAGATAATAAGATTTTTTTTTTGAGGGGAAAAAAAATTTCTCAGCTCTTATTTACATTTAACCCATTCGCGTTCCGTCGTTTTCACGTGAGAAATGTTCACCTCCCATTCATTAGCCTATAACTTTATCACTACTTATCACAATGAACTGATCTATATCTTGTTTTTTCTGCCACCAATTAGGCTTTCTTTGGGGGGTACATTTTGCTAAGAGCCACTTTACTGTAAATGCATTTTAACAGGAAGAATAAGAAAAAAATGGAAACATTCATTATTTCTCAGTTTTCAGCCATTATAGTTTTAAAATAATACATGCCTCCATAATTAAAACTCATGTATTGTATTTGCCCATATGTCCCGGTTATTACACCGTTAAAATTATGTCCCTATCACAATGTATGGCGACAATATTTTATTTGGAAATAAAGGTGCATTTTTTCCATTTTGCATCTATCACTATTTACAAGTTTAAAATAAAAAAAATATAGAAATATTTCATCTTTACATTGATATTTAAAAAGTTTAGACCCTTAGGTAAATATTTACATGTTTTTTTTTTTTATTGTAATGTTTTTTTTTGTTTTTTTTATAGTAAACATTTTATTTGGGTAGTTTTGGGAGGGTGGGAGGTAAACAATAGATTTATAATGTAAATGTGTGTTAATTTTTTTTTTTTTTTTACTTTCAGTTGTAGTATTACTTTTTGGCCACAAGATGGCGGCCATGAGTTTGTTTACATGACGTCACTCTAAGCGTAACACACGCTTAGAGTGACGCATCGGGGAGGGAACAGCCAGAAAAAGCACAGCTTCCGAGAGAAGCTGTCGCTTTTTCAGCGGGGAAGAGGAATCAGTGATCGGGCACCATAGCCCGATACATTGATTCCGTGGCTACCGAATCCGCGGCCGGGAGTGCGCGTGCACGCGCGCGATCGTCCGCAGGCGCGCGCGGTAGCGCGCATGGTTCCTGGACATAGTTTCTACGTCCAGGAACCAAAATAGGTTAAGCAAAAAGTTTCAAGTCCAAAATTATTCATACCCTTCACAAACTGTCACAGTCTGTGGGAAAATCCAAAGTTCTATACCATTTCAAATAGTCCAAGCTGTTCTAAAGCATCCTTATTACCCTGATTAATTGGGAAAAGCTATTTTAAACAACTCAACAGGTGAAAAACCACAACTTGCTGCAATTGGGTTGTGGACAGTCATGGCTAAGACAAAGGAGCTCAGTGAGGACCTGCGGCTGCTCATTGTGGCTGCTAACAAGTTAGGAAAGAGCTACAAGGCCATTTCTAAATGTGTTCAAGTTCCAGTGGCTACAGTGCAAACTATTATTAAAAAATACAAGATGTTCCTCACTGTGGAAAATCTCAGAGGACATGGTCGGAGGCCAAAAGTGATACCTGTGCTGGCCAGGAGGATAGTGATAGAGGTGAAAAAGAATCCAAATACCACCACCATTATTGAGAAGGGTATGAATAATTTTGGACTGGACATTTTTTGCTGAAATGTAAATAAAACCTGAGAAATGTTTTTTTTTCCACAATAATGACTCCTGTACATCATCGTATTATCTTTTGGGAGACACCTATGTCATTTCCCATTAAAAAAAGTTACTTGCTGATAGAATAAAAGTAACTTTAACTCAAAATTTGCCAGGGGTATGAATAATTATGGGCAGCACTGTGTATATATATATATATATATATATATATATATAGAGAGAGAGAGAGAGAGAGAGAGAGAGAGAGAGAGAGAGAGAGAGAGAGAGAGAGAGAGATACCGCTTGCTTTTCCCACAATGCACTGAATTTCAACAGGCCCTGAAATGATCACACTGTGGGAGGGGTTTCAGCATGATATCAGCCATGCAGCCTATTGCCCTATTACCAATGCCATCCATCTGCTCTTGCTTAGCTTTGCACTACAGAAGTGTACAGCTTGTACCTGTGCCGCCCATCAATATTAATGTTTGCATGGTGTGAGGCTATGTCCTTGGCAGAGCAGGATAATCCACCAGGCAATCTAGGCAAGGTGCTCGGCACCCAGTGGGCTCACCTGCCACTTTCTTCAAGCTTTCTATTCTCTGCATGATTGGTCAAATGACTGTATCTGCTCAGCCACTGATAAGGAATCATACAAAGTTTTGCAGACAAAGATTTGTAGACAGTCCCTATTCATACAGCACACCAGCCCCCAACCTCTTTCCCCCTCCCAAAGTGCTCTGTACTGTAGTGATGCTGGAGGAGTCTGAAGAGCCAGTTCTGCTCCATCAGAGATGGAGAGTGAGTGTAATAAGATGAGGCTGGGAGCACACTTGTCTGTCTGTTTTCTGTGTGCATTTTCTGCACACATGGGGCTTGATTCACTAAACCGTGATAACTCAAATACCACACCTTATCAAGATATCCCTCCTTATCAAGATATCACACCTTATGAAAATATATCACACCTTATGAAAAGATATCACACCTTATAAAAGATATCACACCTTATCAAAGTGGGGGCTGAAGGCAGGATGAGTGCTATTGCCAATTAGCAGGCATAAGTTTGTAGCACTCGCTATGCTACTCTGATAAGGCATGTTAATTTGATACGGTTTGATATCTTTGATAAGGTGTGATATCTTTGATAAGGTGTGATATTTGTCATAGCACGGTTTAGTGAAGCAACCCCCATGTGTGCGAGGGAGGGGCATCCAAAGATTTGCAGGGGGCCCATTGATTTCTAGTTATGCCCCTGCATGTGTTCCCTATATTTAAAGGCTCGAGACACCAGAAGAGTGCCAGTTAGGATTTTGAAGGCAGAAGTGTCTACCTGCACGCTCAATGGTGTAAGGTAGATTTGGGGCCAGTTAAAAGGAGGAAATTGTGTTATGGTGAACCTGCACAATACAAAATACTGCAGTTTTTGGAAAATGTATATTTGTATATTCTTCTTTTTAACTTTAATGGTTTTTCTAGTGATTTATATTACAGGTTGCATGTACGGTATTCTGAAGCGTTAATTCTGATAAGTGGGATAGAACAGCAAACACTTGACAACAACATAACTCAACCAAAAAAGATGTATAAATATAACAACTGTTTTGAGTCATATAGTTCTGAGTAAAAACAGTGTGAGTCATCTATTCTACAAAGATATGTACAAAAGTAATAAAGTATACAATGCAACAATTAACTGAAAACAAATAAACAAAAAAAAACAGCAACAATTAACTCAGTAAACAGTTAAGGACAAATCTGCTGGTACTAGTGATGGGCGAACACCTGGATGTTCGGGTTCGGGAAAGTTCGCCGAACATGGCCGAGATGTTCGGCATGTTCGGGCCGAACCCCGAACTTCCCGAACATCCCTATTTTGGGGGCCCTATGGGGTCGCAGGCATAAGGGGGGAGCATGCCCCGATCGCGGGGGGGGTCGGAAATTCCCCCCACCCCCTCCGCTAGCGCTCCCCCCTCTGCCCGCTTCCCCATTCAAAAGTTTCAAGAAGTACCTGTATAGCGGATGGCCTGGCAGTGGGCGGCACTGTGGAGTGAGGAGGAGGAGGAGTCCGGAGAGTGACGAGTTGAGGGAGGCCGGGCAGCGGGCGTGAGGTCAGCGAAAGGGCGGAACTTCCGCCCTTTCTCTGACCTCACGCCCGCTGCCCGGCCTCCCTCAACTCGTCACTCTCCGGACTCCTCCTCCTCCTCACTCCACAGTGCCGCCCACTGCCAGGCCATCCGCTATACAGGTACTTCTTGAAACTTTTGAATGGGGAAGCGGGCAGAGGGGGGAGCGCTAGCGGAGGGGGTGGGGGGAATTTCCGACCCCCCCCGCGATCGGGGCATGCTCCCCCCTTATGCCTGCGACCCCATAGGGGGGCCGTATTGCGGCCTGTTCGGCCGAACAGGGGCCCTGTTCGGCCCTGTTCGGGGGCATACAGAAGTTCGGGGCGAACCCGAACTTAAAAGGCCGAACACCATGAGGTGTTCGGCCGAACTCGAACATCACCCGAACAGGGTGATGTTCTGCAGAACCCGAACAGTGGCGAACACTGTTCGCCCAACACTAGCTGGTACCCCTCCACAAAAAGGTCAAAAACTTTTAACTGTGAAAGGTTTAACCACTTCATCCCAAAGGCGTTTTAACCCTAACAGACAAGAGCGATTTTCACCTTTCAGTGCTCATCCCATTCATTTGCCAATAGCTTAATCACTACTAATCACAATGAAATGATCTATATCTTGTTTTTTTCACCACCAATTGGGCTTTTTGGGGTTGATATTTGTTTTTAGTAATTACTTTATTTTCTATGCATTGAAAAGGGAAAAACAAGGAAAAAATGAAAAAAATACACTATTTCTCCAATTTTATCCCCTATAGTTTTAATATAAACACTGCTACTGTGCATAAAACCCACACATTTTATCTGTCTATTTACTTCTGGTTATCACAACATTTTAATTATGTCCCTAGTACAAAGTGACAATATAGTATTTGGAAATAAAGGTGTATCTTTTCTTTTGTGTTTTTTTTTTTCACTTTTTTAACGTGCACGTCCACGCGGATGCACATGCACGCACGGGAGCACGGGCACGCGCACAGCGGCAGCAGCACTGTCTGACATATAATAACGTCCTGGAGACATCAAGAGGATCTAGCACAGGCATGGGCAAACTTGGCCCTTCATCTGTTAAGGAATTCAATGCATTGCAGGAGTCTGACAGCCACAGTCATGACTCATAAAGGCAAATGCATTGTGGGACTTGTAGTTTGGTAACAGCTGGAGAGCCGAGTTTGCCCATGCCTGCTCTAGCAGGACATTTTTATAAGTCAGATGTCAGCTTGTCATTAAGTGGTTAACCACTCTGCGACTGCCTAACGCCGATTGGCAGCCACAGATAGTGATGGGCCAAACCTCCGATTTAAGGTTCGCGAACCCTGTTCGCGAACTGCCGCGGAAGGTTCGGTTCGCAGGAACTTCCGCGAACCGCAATAGACTTCAATGGGGAGGCGAACTTTGAAAACTAGAAACATTTCTGCTGGCCAGAAAAGTGATGGAAAAGATGTTTCAAGGTGTCTAACACCTGAGCTCTTTCAGTGACTACAAGAGGGTAATTTTTTTTTCAAAAATACCTTATAGTTTTTGAGAAAATCAATTTTAAAGTAACTCCTTCTGACCGTGGGAAAATTAAGCGCCCGCCGACTTTAGCAGTTAATAGCAAAGCCGCTTTAAAAGCTAGAAACCCCAAACTTGCAGAAAATGTTAAGGAGAACAGTGGGAATAAGAGGAATTTTTTTTTTTTCAAAAAGACCTTATAGTTTTTGAGAAAATCAATTTTAAAATTTCAATGTAAATTCTCCTTCTGACCGTGGGAAAATATACCCCCGCTGACTTTAATGGTTAATTGCAAAGCCCCTTTAAAAGCTAGCAACACCAAAATTACTGGGAATGTTAAGAAGAACAGTGGGAACAAGAGGGATAAAAATTTTTCAAAAAGACCTTATAGTTTTTGAGAAAATCGATTTTAAAGTAAAAAAAAAAAAAGAGTCGATTCATTAAAAAAAGAACCGATTCATTAAAAAGATCCGGCTCATTCATGAGCCGTTAGTATAGCAGAGAATGCGTTCTCGGAAGGACGTGAAGCTGCTGGTTCCCGCTGCTGGCTCTCCCCACCTGCCTGCACCTGTCAACCCTCACCTAGGCTGGCACCCAGTGCACCCATGGGTGCACTGGGTGCCAGCCTAGGTGGGGGTTGACAGGTGCAGGCAGGCAGGTGGGGAGAGACAGCGGGAGCTAGCAGCTATGCATCCGAAAGGACGCATTCTCTGCTATGTGGGTGGGGGGCTTCGGAGATCTTCAATCAACTTAATAGAAGATCGCAACATAAGAGGATACAGTTCGTTGGATCAATTATCGTGGATATTGGCGTGGGAATTTTTTTTTAGGTACAGGTAAGTATTTCTGGTTAATTAAGAAAATGAAAGGACTTTTTTCGTGGTTGTGTTTTTATTTCATTTAACCCTTTGTGGAAATGGGTAAGGGGTACTCTGTACCTCTATACTCATTTCTCCTGGGAGGGGGTGGGCATCTGGGGTCCCCTTCTTAATGGGGACTCCCAGATGCCACCATGACCCCCCCCCCAGGGAGTCATCGTCCCCACCTCCTCCTGGGGCACCGGAGGTGGGGAAGAGCCCCTTGTCCATGGATTGGACAAGGGCTCCGGGGGGAGCCCCCCATACCCCCCGGAGCCCCCCATACCATGGACCATGCGGGCTGGTATAGCTCAGGGTGCGAAGCCCCAGTCGGCCGGGGCTCCGCATTCTGGTTATCCCAGCCTGCATGGGGGACAAGCGGTTACAGAGGCTCGGGAAGGGGGACCCCACATCATTTTTTTTTTCAGATTTCCCACACTCAGCACATAAAAATAATAATTAAAAAAAAAAAAAAAAAATATATATATATATATATATATATATATATATATATATATATATATATATATATATATATATATCATATACCTGCATTTGACATTTCGTGAGATTCAGATGTTGCTAACGGCCATGGCTGCGATTTATGTACGTCAGACTTGCCACCATTGAAATTGCCCAAATAAACAGGTTTTTGTGACCCTAGGCTATGGCCTCTTCGGCCTAGGGGCCCGAAACTCACCAGTTATGAACCCCCTAACAGTTCCTACAATGCTAGAAATTTTGCCACTGCTGAGCAATTGCCCTTTGAAAAGATGTGAGATTTTGGAAAGTGAAATAGGGAGCCAATGAAAGCCTATGGGGGATTTTACTACTTTTGCACCCCTGTAACTCTGGTTTGCAGAGATGTATGGAACCCATCTTTGGAGCCCAAGTCTAACAATATATCTTCTACCTGCATGAGACATTTCGTGAGATTCAGACGTTGCTAACGGCCATGGCTGCGATTTATGTACGTCAGACTCGCCACCATTGAAATTGCCCAAATAAACAGGTTTTTGTAACCCTAGGCTATGACCTCTTCGGCCTAGGGGCCCGACACTCACCAGTCATGATCCCCCTAACAGTTCCTACAATGCTAGAAAATTTGCCACTGCTGAGCAATTGCCCTTTGAAAAGATGTGAGATTTTGGAAAGTGAAATAGGAAGCTATTCAGCACTTTTGCACCCCTATAATTCTGGTTGGTTATCATCATCACCCGCCGACTTTAGCAGTTAATAGCAAAGGCCCCTTACATCCTAGCAACACCAAATTTGCAGGATATGTTAAAAAGATAGCAGGAAACAATATTTAACGGACTTCCTAGGCCACAAATGTGAAAAAAGTTTAATACCTTTTCATAATCCAGATCCATGGAGGACGCCATCCGCGCCCTCCCGTTCATTCCCCCATGGCTCCCGCAGTAATACCGGCCCCGGTCGGGCCCCGACCCCTCCAAATGGGTCGGGTTCTCATTCCCTCCTCAATATGGCCGCCACAGATTGCCGCTGTTGTGCAGTCTGCATAGGCGCGATTGCGGCTGCGCAGCTCCAGGCCCTCCTCCCACCGCGTCATCAATATGCGTGCATACATCGGACGCATTGGGAGGAAGTGCTAGAGCTGCGCAGCCGCAATCGCGTCTATGCGGACTGCGCAGCCGCGGCAATCTGTGGCGGCCATATTGAGGGGGCAATGAGTTGAGAACCCGACCCATTCAGAGGGGTCGGGACTCGACCAGGGCCATTATTAGTGCTGGAGCCATGGCGGAATTAACGGGAGGGTGCGGATGGCGTCCTCAACAGTGATGGGCCGAACAGTTCGCCTGCCGAACCTCTCTGGGCCTCTTACTACTTCCGGGTCGCAATGACCCGGAGTAGTACGCCAGCGCTGCCCGGCGGAGCGCGTCCTAGATCGCGCTCCTGTTGCCGGGCACTCTCTGCGCATGAGCATGACGTCACTCATGACGGGAAGTTTGGGAACCGTTCGCCACATCTCTAGTCCTCAATGGATATGGATTATGAAAAGGTATTTAACTTTTTTTCACATTTGTGGCCTCGGAAGTCCTTTAAAAAATGTTTTTATTTTTTTTATTTGCTGTGTGTGGGAAATCTGAAACAAAAATGGCGTGGGGTCCCCCCTCCCGAGCCTCTGTAACCCCTTGTCCCCCATGCAGGCTGGGATAGCCAGAATGCGGAGCCCCGGCCGACTGGGGCTTCGCACCCTGAGCTATACCAGCCCGCATGGTCCATGGTATGGGGGGCTCCGGGGGGGGAGGGGCGGCCAAGCCTTCCCCCCCCCCCCCGGAGCCCTTTTCCAATCCATGGACAAGGGGCTCTTCCCCACCTCCGGTGCCCCAGGAGGAGGTGGGGGCGACGACTCCCGGGGGGGGGTTCATGGTGGCATCTGGCCACCCCCCTCCCAGGAAAAAAGAGTATAGAGGTACAAAGTACCCCTTACACATTTCCACAAAGGGTTACATGAAATAAAAACACAACCACGAGAAAAGTATTTTATTATTCTAAATTAACCATAAATACTTACCTGTACCTTTAAAAAAAAATTCCCACGCCAATATCCACGGTAAATGATCCAACGAACTGTATCCTCTTATGTTGCGATCTTCAATTAAGTTGATTGAAGATCTACGATGCCTCCCACATAGCAGAGAATGCGTCCTTTTGGATGCATAGCTGCCGGCTCCTGCTGTCTCTCCCCACCTCCTCACCTGTCACTCTCACCTAGCCTGGCACCCATGGGTGTACCGGGTGCCAGGCTAGGTGAGGGTGACAGGTGCAGGCAGATGGGGAGAGACACGTCCTGCTCAGGACGCATTCTCTGCTATACTAACGGTTCTTGAATCATCCGGTTCTTTTTAATGGATCGGTTCTTTTTTTTATGAATCGGCTCATTTTACTCTGAAACTTTAAAATTGATTTTCTCAAAAAGTATAATGTCTTTTTGAAAAAAAAAATGTCCTCTTGTTCCCTCTATTCCACTTAACATTCCCAACAATTTTGGTGTTTCTACTATGTAAGGGGACTTTGCTATTAACCGTTAAAGTCGGCGGCCATTTAAGTCTATGGGCGAACCGAACTTTGAAAAAAAGTTCCCGGTTCTCTGCGAATGTGAACCACCAAAGTTCGCCTGGAACCGTTCGGCACATCTCTAGCCACAGAGTGGCTCCCCCAGGAACTCAGAAAGGGGTCAAGTCCTGGAGGAGGAGATTAGCAGGGATCATGCACGCGAATGCACGCGCATCCCCACTTGAGAGCAGAGCTCCATCAACAGTCTGCCAGCGGCGATCGCCCCAGGATCAAAGTTTTTTGCTCAACAATCACTGAGAAGAGGTTTATGCCTAGCAGATTCTTAATAACTGCTTTCGGACCAGGCTAATTGAAATCTACAGCTTGTTTGGGACCTGCTATCTCTGCCAGGATATAGATTTCAATTACTACACCGCGCGGACCCGCCGCTACTGCCAATTGTGGTGCTCTCCCACCGCTGCAACCCACTCTCTCTGCCTTCGCAATGAACCAGTCAGGTCTCCATTTAATTGGCTCCTGACCCTGTGATCATTGTGTGAGCCAATCACATTGGCACAGAAATCCTGTGAGTGAGGGTTTTTAAAAATGCATAAATACGCATGTGTTTGTTAAGAGTTTTTGAAATGCGTTTTAAGTCGTTTTCAAAAACGGGTTTCAAAAACACTTGAAAACCACATGCTTTTTTATACATTTTTAAAAATGCAGCAATGGGCTCAGGCCCTTAGAGTTAAAAGCTTGAACTATATTGTTTGCTTGATGAAAATACAGTGGAGGCACTGCCAGAGGGGAGTGAGACTAGAAGTGGATAGTATAGCAGTGCAGAAGGTAGACTGGAGAGGCTCTAGCTGATTCATTAGTAGACCACAGAGCAGGTTGTTGCAATATGCTAGCCAGTAACTGATGAGGGCATGCACTAACATTATAGTTGCATTCTGTGTCAGAAAGGAAAACATCTGTGAGAATTTTTTTTTCCAGTTAGCGATAACAGGAGGTGATTAAGTTCATGTGAGGTTTCAACGAGGACGCTGAAGCAAACTTTTTCCTTAGGTGGCAAGCTTGAGAGACTGGTGTTACTGGAAAACATGCTGAAGCATACATGAAGTGTCCTGTGACAGAGGGGTTGATTCATTAAGCTGCGCTGCTAAAGTTAAAATCTCTGCACGCATGCTACGTGCTGTAGTCCATAGTGTGCACTTGTAACTTATGTGCACTATTTTGACATAATGGCGGTTCCTTTAATCTCACCATAAGATCTGTCTGGTCCAGTGGCTTTCTAGGACATGATCCTCGGACTTTGATTGGCCCAATAGGCTGCCTTAATGAATCAAACCCATGATGAGGTAAACATAGGAACTTGTTAATATAGACAACGGGACAGAATGAGACACAATGGGGGACAGAAGGAGGCACAGAGGAGGACAGAAGGAGGCACAGGTGGACAAAGGAAGGCAGAGGGATGCACAGGGGGGCAGAGGTGGCACAGGGGGACTGAAGGATACCCTAGGGGACAGAGGGAGACACAATAGTGGACAGAAAGAGGCACAATAGGGGACAGAAGGAGGCACAAAGGGGAACAGAAGGAGGCACAGTGGGACAGAGGGATGCACAGGGGGCAGAGATGGCACAAGTGAACAGAAGGAGGCACATGGGAACAGAACGAGGCAGTAGTCACAAAGTTACTGGGCAGAAGATGGGTATTAGGGATGGTCGGAAATATGGATGGTCGGAAATGTTGATCTCCGATTCTGCAGAAATTCCGATTTCCGCCAATGCCGATTACCGATTTCACGTATTTCCGATCGGTTTCCAATTTCCGAGTTCGTATTTCCGAGTAGTGTTTTTTGGGGTAATTTTTTTGCATTCTCTGATTGGCCAAATACTACCAAATTGACTCTGCATTCTCTGATTGGTCCAATGCTTCCGAGTTCTATGATTGGGCTAAAATTACCGAGTTGTGGTAATGCAGTATTTCTACAGAAATCCAATTTCCGATCGGTTTCCGGTTTCCGAGTAGTATTTTTTTTTTTACATTATTTACATTCTCTGATTGGCCAAATACTTTCGAGTTGTTTCTACGGTCTCTGATTGGTCCATTTATTTTGAGTTCTGTGATTGGACTAAAATTACCGAATTGTAGTAATGCAGTATTTCTGCAGAAATCCAATTTCCGAGTTTCCTTTTCCGTTTTCCGAGTTCCGATCGGAAATTCGGAAATTTCAATTCCGCTAAATCCAAATGAGCATCCCTAATGGGTATGACATATATAAATAACATGTCGGAATCAGATAAACTGAAATCCTTTCCCATATTACAAACTTTACATACCTTAGACTTTAACATACTGTATACTTTCTACTGATAAAGTTATAATTCCCAAGTTCCCTCCGCATATAACAACAATGTTTAAAAGTAAACTACCTTATAAAGGGTGTATTTCCACATGGTACTCTGAATTTTTCACTGACCACGTACAGTTTCTTCACAAATTCACCAAAATGTGGTCATATGACCTAGAGATAGATGTCTCTCCCCAGAGGATTTTACTTGCTGGTAGACTTGTAAAAAAAAATCCCATTGCTCATCCCACTGGGAACAGTTCCAAGAGCTTATGACAAGATGGTACTTGACTCCCAGGAAAATAGCTTCCTTTTCTTCAAACTATTCTCCACTTTGCTGAATATGCAACGATGTTATAGGACCGCCAGCTAGTGAGGCCTTTGAGGTAAACCTTAGAAGATCCATTACACACCATTTTTTTTTTCCATAGAATTATGCCTGAAACCTAATTTAGCTTTCCTTCTGATTGGTCTATAAATTCTCAAACAAAAAACAATCCTGTAATCTCACATTTAATGATAGCAGCAAATAATCTTATAACAACACAATGGAGATCCAACAATTTAATCTCCTGGTCAAACTTTAAAAATATGTTTATCTTGATATTACAATCAGAAACCATTATACGAACATGCTCCAAATGGTTAAAACCAAACTACCAAAGCCCAATACCTTTGGCTATACATGACATAAGATAATCATACTTTCCCTTTCACCAGTTGTTATTATAGTTAGTTACTGTTAGAACTGCAGTCATAATAAACTTGCAATTACTAACCATAAACCAATGGTTAGAAGCAAGATCACATTAATGCAGGGATGGCTCAAGACCAAGTTGCGCCTGGGGCAAGGTCAGGTTTTGGCGCCTAAAGGTCAGGTTTTGGCGCCTAAACTGCCATTTATTTTGCCGCCTTTTTAAGAATTCAACAAACTGCGCCTGGGGCAAGATACCCGCTTGCCCCCCCCCCCCCCCCCCCTAGATCCGTCCCTGCATTAATGACAAGCATCACATGTTTATTATAGTAGACACTGTCTATATTACCTCCAGTTTTACTTTCCAAAGAGTGCTAATGATTAAGTAGACTTAACCCTTACCAGGTACAATGACCCCTTAAACCTGAAAGGTCCTGGTCATTGCCTCTAATTTGGCCCTCCAGCCCTAGAGGCCAAGGAAATAGATCTTTGTTCACGCAAAGATCTCTTCATTGAAGTAAACCACCTCACTTTTTTCATTGTATTGGTTTTCAATGCACCTTTATTCCTACAGGGGCACCATGCTGGGGCACCATGCACTGAAACAACCTGCTTTGCACCTGTCTACCTACACCGTGTGTGTGTGTGTGCGTGCGTGCGTGCGTGTGTGCAGAGCCGGTACAAGGTCCTCCAGCACCCAAGGCTGAGACATCAAAGTGCGCCCCTCTATCCCTCCCACTCCCGCCGTCACACACTGATTGCTATTACACTAAGAGGCACCACAGGGCCTCCAACTCCACTAACACCTTAATCTCTTGTTATCTGGCTTGCAGTCACTGCTATGTATCCCCTTTTCTTATTTCTCTTTGCTTCATACACAATAGGTCAATGTTAACTGAGTGAGTTGTGCGCCCCCTCCTACACTGCGCCCTGAGGCTGGAGCCTCTCTCGCCTCTGCCTCGTCCCAGCTCTGTGTGTGTCACCCCGGGAACAAATTCACCTAGAAACTGCCCTGCTTAAAATAGAATTTTTGTTATCTACTACATTTCAGGAACTTGCTAACTATCATATCACAAACAACCACAGCAACACCAAATACTTCCTCTGTCTATTTTACACAGAAAGACACAGAACATAACAAAGCCAGATCCTGTGTTATCTTGAGCGTAGAAAACCACATGCTTTGAAATTTGTTTAACATTGCATATTGGTGAACAGGCAGAGTATTATGCTATATATATATATATATATATATATATATATATATAACAGAATACCATGGCTACACGAAGCACTGTACAATAAAGTGAATAAAAGCCATATTGAGCACTAAAAAAAAGTACAATCTCCACTTGTAAAGGTGAAACTTACTAAATTACACATCCTGGTTTCTTGAATAGAGGATTCCATTAGGCATACAACTATACACCCTGCAGTTTTAACATTGCAAGTTTTAGGGCCTTTTGGGGAATACAGGTAGAACGCTGGACAATCTGTGTAGTGTAAGCACAACATCTTCTGTAGACTTGTTAGGTCTGTTAGCAATCCACACGGGGTCCGGTAGGGGATCTGGGATTGATTTGACTTAATCCAGTAAGTCATTTCAAGATCTCTGTGAAGGCATCTGGTCTGCATTTAGACAATTTTTTGTTTTTTAAGGGGGATGGGGGGGGGAGGGGGGGGGGGGTTGATTGAAATTGTCACAATAGTTGGATGTTTAAAACAGACAGGAAACATAAACAGCGTCAGATATTTGATTAAGCAAACCTTCAGTGTACAAAATAAAGTCCACATTATCAGCACAAGCAACATAAATAATAACAGAGTAGCAAGGTAAAATGTTTAAAAACTTACCACTTCTGCCATAAAAATTTAAATTTTGTTGGTTGGCCATGCCCCTTTTTTTTCTGCCTTTGCAAAGACTGCTAAGAGAGAGCGCCATCTGTAGGTGGGGGGTACCATATAGTGTGGCCTGATGGGTGTTCTGCTCCTACCTGCACCACTCAGCCATCCTATCACAGAGAGGAGAGGGAAAGAGATAAGTAGAGCAGTGTCAGCCGCAGTATGTTACCTTCCAGAGTTCCACAGTGCTTCCCTGCTGGCTGCTACTAAATGAAGTCGCCAGCCATTGCTGTATTGGATACCCCTCCCCCCCCCCCCCCCAAAAAAAAAAAGAGGGTACCAGTCATAGTAAGTGTCATTCTTGCTCTTTTTCACTTTGGAATTTACAGCAGAGGACCATGTTAAATGTCGCTGTTAAAGCTGGTTCTACTTGTCCTGCACAGTATTGCAAAAATGCAGGAGATCAATAATCTGAGCCTCCTGATTTTAATGATCTCTTTCTTGAATAGTTTTTGGACCTATTACTTGCAGGGCCGGTTTAAGCAGTCCCAGGGTCCATGAGCAAACTTAAATCGGAACTGAAATAATACAAAACAGAAAGAATTTCACTTACCTGAGGCTTCTGCCAGCCCCTTGCAGCCTTCCTGTCCCTCGCTGGTCCTCCACGATTCTCTGTTCTCTGTATATTTCTGGGTAGCGGTGAGGTGGTGAGCACAGTCCTCTATGAAAGCTAAGTCAGATATGTTTATAGTGACCAAACAGTGGAATGGTACGAAGATACAGGAAGCCTCTGGACTATCCAGAGGCTTCTCACTACCAAGGTAAGTATCTACAATTAGGTCCAGGGACGTAACTAGAGGTGTGCAGCCCCTGCGCTTACAGGGGGCCCTGGGCGAGCGATGGGGGGGTCCTACTAACAACCTTCACTTCCTCTGATACAGGGGGCTAAACTTCAGATCAGGCGTGTTTGTGGCGTCACTTGTTATGTTTGTGAAGATCATGATAGCCACACTTGAGATGGGCTCCCCTGGGGAGGCAATGGAAGGGGTGTGAACATTGGAAAGGCCACATCAAAGTTTTGCGAGGGAAGGGGGACATGAATTGTAGTTATGCAACTGGTTAGATATCTCTTTTTCAGTGAAGAACCTAATCAGGGGCATAACTAGACTCAAAGAGTAACTGTAACCAAGGACCTAACTTCATCCCAATTAGTAGCCGATACCCCATTTCCCATGAGAAATCTTCCTTTTCTCAAACAGGTCTTTGATGGGTCTGTATGGCTGATATTGTGGTGAAACCCCTCCCACAGTGTGATGTCATAACCATGGTCCTGACAGTTTCCTGTCTGTGAACCTCATTGCATTGTGGGAAATAACAGCTGTTTCCAACTGCCAAAAATGCATCATCTCTTTCCACAGATAGCCAGCCATCAGTAAAAATGATGCCATATGATTATTGTCAGAAAGTAAATAAGGGAGAGGAAAGATTTTATAATGGACAAACACTGGCTAAATCATTTATACATAATTATTGTAAAAAAAAATTCATTACGTTATTTTCACTTGAGTTCCTCTTTAATAGAACCCCCTCCTGCAAAAAAAGATAACAAGGGGTCCCCTTGGTCCCCGAACCCCATGCAGGTCACGCAGGGGCGTTGCTAGGATATTAAGAGATCCGTGGCACTTTTGGGCACGGAAAATGGGTGTGGTCATGCACCAGAATGTGGGTGTGGTAAAGGGTGGAGCCAAATTTACATGAATTGAACAGTAGTAGGCCTAAGTAGGCCTGCCCAGCAAAATGTTGGATGAAGCCCACCTCTCTCCATTAATACAAAAAAAAATGCATGCTGGGTGCTATGTGGTGCCATTCTGGGTGTTGTGTTGACATGCTGGGTGCCTCTATGGGGCATGCAGGAAGCTGTGTAGCCTCCATAGGGAGCATACATCGTTGTGTGTGTCCTCCCTGTTACCCCCCCCCCCCCCCCCCCGATTCCCCTCCCCCTTTCCAGCATAGTAGCACAGCAGGAGGAACTACTCATCTCCATCAGCTCTCCAAGTCTGCAGGCATCCGCTGTAGCTGGCGATTCTCCCTCTAGCATCCGAGAATCAGGCGCTAGCAGCTGTAGAGTCAGATTCGCTCTCAGACACTAGGGTAAGAAGCCCAGAAGAGAAGATGTCTGCAGAATCTGGAGACCAAGCAGCCAGAGTTGAGTACTGCCGCCCACTGCCTGGCTCTGCCTGGGGGACACCCGGGGCACCACAGATTAGATCCGGGGCATGTGCCACTGATCTTTGGGGCTAGCAACGCCGCTGAGGTCACGTGATCGGGAGCCAGCGAATGGCATCAGAGAGTGTTCTGCTGTTAAGCAGCATCTGGAAGCATAAAAATATTACATATGCTCTTGCACATGATTCTATAAGCAAACAGGGAGTGTTTTTTTCTAATTGGCTGCATTTGCAGTTGGGGAAAAATAGGAGGAGGGGCCCCCAAAGCCTCTGGCCCCCCTGCGATGGCAGTGGTCGCAGGGGTGATTGTTACGCCCATGGAACCTATTACAGCAGGGGTACAGTGACACTCCCTAGGGCCCCTGCTGCAGCACATCCTTCATTTGAGAAGAGGCATTCTGATGTTCATTGTCAGTGAACCATTGCATAATGAGATAAACACTTATTTAAAGTAAAAAAGAGATTAACGCAATATGTTGTGGTAATATATGCTTGGGCTGTAGTGAACTTCCACTGTCCACTAGCAGATGGCCTCCTACAGACTAGGGTCAGACACGTAATTCACTGTATCATTTACAGGTGGGATTAGGAGCTCGATCAGTGTGGACTCACCCCTCCACCAGCAGGCGCTACTTATTAGCTAGTGGATTCATTATGCAGCTATGGACTTCCTATACATGGGCTTTTCCTTGCCTAGTTACTTTTTTCATCCAAAGCAATTATTGGAAATAAGTTGTTCGCTGCTTAAATTAACGGTGGCATTACTTTTCTCACTATATTGTAGCATTTTTTTGCTTGCTTGGTTCCTAAAGGACACCCGAGGTGAAAATAAACTAATTAAATAAACAATTGTATCCATCTTCCTTCTCCTAAAAATGACTTTTTAAGATATTCCAGTTTTATTTTATGTTTAAATCTACTTTTTAAGTTCTAACTGTTTATTGTTTTTGCTCAATGACACAATAATGGAAGTATGTCAAAGCTAAAATCTATGAACTATTGACCATTTGTATCTCTTTCCTGCTGCCAGGAGCCATTTTCTGCTAGGAAAGTGTTTTATAGTTGGACTTTCTTATCAGTGAGGGTCACACTGTAGTTACTTCCTGTCTGAGTCAGGACTGAGTCAGCCACTTATATACCTTATATTTAACTCTTTCAGGTAGAGAAAGAAAAAAAGAAACACAGCATAGTTATTATTGTGCTAGGTACTGTACATACACATGTCTATCTCATCATGTCACATGCCACCTTGGGTATCCTTTAAAGGACGCAAATATAAAAAGAAACAACAGTTTGACTTACCTGGGGCTTCTACCCGCCGACCCTGCAGCCACCCTGTGCCCACGCCGTCACTCTGTGATCATCCTATCACATATGGGGCCCCTCTTTCAACGGGATGCCTGGTTCAGGTCCACACGCCTCCTGATCGCGCTACTGTGGAAGTACGGGAAAATATTGACTTTACTTGCACAGAACGCACCTGTCTGCAGGCGGGCGACTGAGCACGGGCAGAACTGGGGCCATGCATGTGCAGTGGCAGGGCCGTGCCAAGGCAGAGGCGAAAGAGGCTCAACCCTCAGGACGCAGTGTAGGAGGGGGCGCACATCTCATTCACCTATCATTCCCCTATTGTGTGTAAAACAGAGAGAAATAAGAAAAGAGAATACTTGGCAGTGACTGCAAGCCAGATAACTAGAGATTAAGGTTTTGGGGGCCCTGTGGCGCCTCTTACCCTAATAGCAGACAGTGTGTGAAGGTTGGGGTGGGAGCGAAGAAGGGGCGCACTTTGTTGTCTCAGCCTTGGGTGCTGGAGGACCTTGTCCAGGCTCTGTGCAATGGCTGTTGAGTTGCCGAGTTGCCCGGCTGAAAGAAAGGGGCACTGAAGGGGACTGGAGCATCACGCAGTGACAGCGCGGGCACAGGGCAGCTGCAGGGGGCTGGTAGAAGGCCAAGGTAAGTTTATTTATTTTTTCTTTCAATTCACTTTAACGTCATTAAAGCATACCTGAATGGAACCCATCAACCCAAGGAGTACATTTTTACTTAGCTGGGGCTTTTCCACCTCCGCCCCAGTAGCCTGTCCCCTTGGTTCCCCCCATTGTGTTTTTGTGCAACTCCTCGATGATGCGCCCATCGCCGGGAGCATTCTGCACATTCATAGTTCTTAAAAGTTATTTGATTCATTTGAACAGAGGCACCAAGTGAGAATAAAAGAACTTAAAAGCATTTTTTTTAAAAAAGGGAGGTAGTGGTGGACTTACCTCCCCAGAAAGACTCGAACAGTCAATATCCAGTAGTAAAATTCTTTAATTTTAAAACTCAAAAAAAAAAAAAAATGCAATGTATTTTATGGGCTACCAACCACTTCATCAGACAATAAACAGGAGTAACTGTATTTATTTTCTGGTTGAACTCAATGGACGTATGTGTTTTTTCAACTCAAATAACTATGCAACTATGCAATCGGGATTTTGGCCAGTCCACTCCACCGATACTGCCCTCACCAAGGTTGTCAATGATCTCACGCTGCCAAGGCTGAAGGAGAATACACCAGTGGCGTTGATAGGCTCCTAAGACATCTGGGGCACTCCAGCTTGAAAATGGGTGTGGCTACACACCAGAATGTGGGTGTAGTCATGGGTGGAGCCACATTTACATGAACTTAACAGCTGTCTTAAAGGAGATCATTCATGAATGAGAAAAAAAAAAACACAGCAGTTTTAGCATAAAGTATTAAAATTCCCTCTCAGACAGTGTGAATAGTTTAAAAAAAAAATGGTTCCTTAAATGGTTCCTTATAAATAACATTTATTTGTCAGTGTTTGTAAACACTGACGGATGACGGAATGTAAAGCTGGCTACTAACGGTCCAATTTCTAGCGAAAAATCGTTCGAGCGATCAAAAATTCTGATCGGAAGTGAAATATTGTAATACATCATTCACTACACCATCAACGAACCAATCTTTGCTTCCTATCTATCACAACCAACAAGAACATTTAAATTTTGGTTCGACAAAAATTCATTCGGACGACATTTTTTTTCACTCGTTCATAATCAATTGTGTCCACCAATGAAGATTATTTACAACCACCCCGATCAGAATTTCTGATTGCTCAAACGATTGTTAAGGGGTAGTTTTTTTTTACTATTGTTTCAGAAATATAACTGCTGCCTACCTATTAATCATTGGTGTAATCAAGTGCTTAGCAGAATTGCCGTTACAGCAGCTATATATTACAGCTGCCCATCCTCTGTAGCTTCTCTTAGGAATCCCACACAGGAAGGACAGCATAGATTGATTTCAAAGGCAGACTCCGGGCATCGTGACGGTGAGCACATAACGTATGTGCGTCATTGCCCAGCGTGTCTGCAGAGGTCAATGTGTGGGATTCCTACGAGAAGCTACAGAGGATGGGCAGCTGTAATATATAGCTGCTGTAACGGCGATTCTGCTAAACACTTGATTACACCAATGATTAATAGGTAGGCAGCAGTTATATTTCTGAAACAATAGTAAAAAAAAGACCCCTTAACAGATGGATTAGCCTTACATTCCATCATCCGTCAGTATTTACAAACACTGACAAATACATTTTATTTCTAAGGAACCATTTACTTTTTAAAAAAAAACTATTCACACTGACTGAGAGGGAATTTTAATACTTCATGCCAACTGCTGTTATTTTTCTCATTCGTGAATGATCTCCTTTAAGTAGGCCTGCCCAGCAAAATGTTGGATAAAGCCCCCTCTCCATTAAAGCAGAATATAACCCAGAAATTCTTCTTTGCTCTATATGATTATTTACAGCATATAATATACTAACACAATGTTTGTTTTTAGTAAAACAGCATTCAAAGGGTTACATCACAGGGCTGACTCTTTTTCCTGCAGGGAGAACCCGCATCCGAACTGCTTATAATCTTATCTTGTGTACACATTCTTTACTTGATACATTTATGTAAACATTCTCTGGCTGTGCAGGACTTCAGCTGATGAGTTCTGGGGTGAAACACAGGCCAGAAATCACTGGTGGCTGCATTCACAACAGAATTACAACAGTTATAAATAAAATGCAACAGCAGCTTTAAAAATACCTGAACTTTGGGAAGTTATATTGTCTAAATGAAAATGTTTTAAACCGCTTTACTACAAAAAAACCTAAAACAAAATCACATAAATAGGCAGTGCCACTTAAAAATAACTAGGCAGAGTTACCTGGCTTTTGTGGTGGCTGGTCTGGCTGGCCTGCTGCTAGGTTATCTAGCAGTCCACAAAAGCCCATCAGTATGCCTCCATAGAAGAACCACAGCTCCCTGCATGCCCCCATAAAGGCATCACAGTGCCGAGCGGGGCACCACAGCACACAGTATGCCCACATAGAGGCACCACAACAACTAGCATACCCAAGAGTAATACACCACAGCTTCCAGCATGCCTACCATTGAAGCACCAAAGCTGACTCTGCCTGGGGGACATTCGGGGCACCCCAGAATAGATCCGGGGGACATGCCACTGATCTTTGGGGCTAGCAACGCCCCTGGAATACACCATCCTTCTCCTCCTTGACCTCTCATCAGCATTTTACACAGTCAATCATTCCCTAATCCTCCTATCTCTGCAATCTGCAGGTATCCAAGACCTCGTCCTAGCTTGGTTCTCCTCCTACCTCTCAAATCGCTCCTTTAAGGCCTCCTTCAATAGTTCCTCTTCAACCTCCACCCATCCTTTTCGTTGGGGTCCCTCAAGGCTCTGTTTTTGGCCACCTGCTGTTCTCAATCTTCACCGCCTCAATCGGCAAACGTATCTCCTCTCTGGGCTTCAACTATCACCTATATGCAGATGACACCCAAATTTACCTACATACCACGGACCTCTCCACCACCACCATGGAGAAGGTATCCTCCTGCCTCTCAGCTATCTTATCCAGGATGTCTTCCAGGTTCCTAAAACTTGGATAAATCAGAACTCCTAATCTTCCTGCCCCATGCAGTCTCCCCCCCCCCCCATCTATGTCACTGTCAACAGCACAATCATCCGCCCAAACACAAGCCCCCTTCCTGGTTGTCACTCTGGACTAGCCCCTGTCCTTCACCCCCCGCATCCAAACCATTGGTAGTGCCTGCAATTTCCATTTATGCAATAATGGAACATCTCCAAGATCCAGCCCTTCCTGACCCCAGACGCAGCCAAACTCCTTGTCCATGCCCTCATCATCTACTGCCTGGACTACTGCAATACTCTCCTGTCATGTCTTCCTCAGAACCCCATCGCCCTCCTACAATCCAGCATGAATGCAGCAGCCAGACTAATCTACTCCTCCCACTGTTTTGTCTCTATGACTCCCCTATGCAAATCCCTTCACTGTCTTCCAGTTTGCTTCACACTCAGCTTCAAGATCCTATGGTTGTCCTACATATCTATACACAAGTCCTGCCCGATCTACATCTTTGATCTGGTTAGCAGATACACACCTGGCCACCCACTTCACTCCTCCAACAACCTCCTCCTAACCACCCCACGCTCTGTCACTCCCATGCGTGACTACAGGACTTCACTAGAGGTGCCCCCATCCTGTGGAACTCTCTCCCACTGCCCATCAGGCTTGACCCCTCCTTTAAAACTTTCAAAAAAGCCTTCAAAACTCACCTCTTCAAGGAGGCCTACTCCACCTCCAATGTTATCATTGTCTGTAACCCTATGTATTGTACAGCACTGCTTAAGATGTTGGCACTATATAAATCCAATAAATAATAATAGTATGTATATTGATTCCCAGCTGGCAAAAGTGCCCACAGTTCTCCTGAGAATTTTACGCAGTAGCCCGCGAATGGAGTTATAGTCGTAGATCTTTCTGATTGGATAGCGATACAGTGGAGGGGACCATGAGTACACTAAGGACCTGAAAGATGGGGGGGGGGAGGGGGGGGGGGGAAGAAGCCACAGATAACTATAATCTACTTTTTTAAACCAAAATAAGGCATGCTTTAAATAAGGCCGTGTATATCGTTATCCGAGTTTCAAAGACAAAAAAAACCAATGTAACCGTTATGACTTTCTTATAGGCTGAGCTGCTTTCTGCACCTAGAGTAAGTCCAGCTTTAAAACAAACTTTGTGATATTTACTCACATCATCACCTATCTTGCTGAAATTAACAAAATGACGAGTGTGACAAGGGTCACTTCTGCTGTGAATGTCATGCACAAAGATGTGTGAAAATATGAAAGCCAGATCCCACCAGAATTTTCACACATTTACTCATTTCTAGCAGAATGTGTTGTACTTGACATATATTTATATTTAACCTGATGTTAACCTGATGACTGCTGCTAGTAGTACAGTAACTAGTTAGTGTGCATCTGGGCACATTACCTCTGAGCAAATGCAGAGGCATGGCATGTGCCCTAAATGCCATAACTGCTTGATTTACTTAGATAGAATCATGTACCTTCACTACACACCCTACTGCTATGCACACTCCTCCTCTCCTTACATTCCAGGGTGACACCCAGATTTGTGCTAATTAGCCATCCTCCCTTCATTGTACATAATTAACAACAAAATATGTTGTACTTAGAGCTAATGTTAAAGGGACACGATGGCAAAAAATTGTAAAATTTAAAATATGTGCAAAATAAGAAGTACATTTTTTTCCAGAGTAAAATGAGCCATAAATTACTTTTCTCCTATGTTGCTGTCACTTACAGTAGGTAGTAGCAATCTGACAGAAGCGGCAGGTTTTGGACTAGTCCATCTCTTCATAGGGAATTCTCAGCAAGGCTTGTATTCTTTATAAAGATATTCCCTAAAATGATTTAAACAATGATGCTGGCCAGCTTCCCTGCTCGCTACACAGCTTTTTGGCAGTTGGACAGAGCAACTGCCATTCACTAAGTGCATTTTAAAAATAAATAAATCCCTGAGTATCCCCCCATGGAGAGATAGACTAGTCCAAAACCTTTCGCTACTGTCTGATTTCTACTACCTACTGTAAGTGACAGCAACTAGTGTTGGGCGAACAGTGTTCGCCACTGTTCGGGGTTCTGCAGAACATCACCCTGTTTGGGTGATGTTCGAGTTCGGCCGAACACCTGGTGGTGTTCGGCCGAACTGTTCGCGTTCGTCCGAACGGCTCAATTCCTGGCCGAACCTGGCCGAACAGGGCCCCTGTTCGGCCGAACAGGGCCCTGTTCGGCCGAATACGGCCCCCCTATGGGGTCGCAGGCATAAGGGGGGAGCATGCCCCGATCGCGGGGGGGGGGGGGTCGGAAATTCCCCCCACCCCCTCCGCTAGCGCTCCCCCCTCTGCCCGCTTCCCCATACAAAAGTTTAAGCAAAGTACCTGTAATAGTGGATGGCCTGGCAGTGGCACTGTGGAGTGAGGAGGAGGAGTCCGGAGAGTGACGCGTTGAGGGAGGCCGGGCAGCGAGCGTGAGGTCAGAGAAAGGGCGGAAGTACCACAAGGGTACTACCGCTGAACCGCCCGCTGCCCGGCCTCCCTCAACACGTCACTCTCCGGACTCCTCCTCCTCACTCCACAGTGCCACTGCCAGGCCATCCACTATTACAGGTACTTTGCTTAAACTTTTGTATGGGGAAGCGGGCAGAAGGAGGAGCGCTAGCGGAGGGGGTGGGGGGAATTTCCGCCCCCCCGCGATCGGGGCATGCTCCCCCCTTATGCCTGCGACCCCATAGGGCCCCCAAAAGCAGGATGTTCGGGAAGTTCGGGGTTCGGCCCGAACATGCCGAACATCTCGGACATGTTCGGCGAACTTTCCCGAACCCGAACATCCAGGTGTTCGCCCATCACTAACAGCAACACAGGAGAAAATTAATTAATGGCTCATTTTACTCTGGAAAAAACGCACTTCCTATTTGTTTATGTATGCAAATATTTGAAATTTTACAATTTTTCGCCATAGTGCCCCTTTAAGCCCCTCCAAAAAATAAAAAAAATAAAACAGATACTCGCTTATGAAGAGAGAAGGCTCTGGGTCCTATAGAGCCTTCCCACTCCTCTCACCCTGGTTTGAATCCCTCACTGTGGGAGGCTTTGGAAGTCTTTGCGAGCCCGAGCGCTCCCAAAGATGGACCGTTCTGCACTGTGCATGTGTAAGTATATGGGCTCCAGAAGACTTTCGAAGCCTATGGCAGAGGAGCAGTATTCAACTGATTGGTCGGATACTGCTCACCGGGTGACAGCGCTGAAATGCAGGGACCAGGAGAGGAGCAGGAAGGCTTTATAGGACCCAGAGCCTTCCCTCTCCATAGGTAAGTATTGTATCCAGCTTAATATTTACTTCAATGATATAAAGGCTACATAATCTAACTTCTTCATGCACAGCATTGCAGAAAAAATTGATATTGATAACACCATGTGGCCAATGGCTCTCTTGGCTATAACACTCCAAGAATACAAACACGTTTTATTTACAACTTCCTTTTTCAGACACAGGGTATAATAGGAGACCTGTGCTGCTTAAACTCTGCCACCCTGTGGTTATAGCAGGTAGTGCATATATGTACAAATAATATACTGTTGTTGCTAAAAACACATTCCAACACTTAAACTGTATGCATTTTAGCACAGGAAGAGGCATAACTTAGGTATGGGAAGTAGGTGTCATACCTGTTATACTACCTTACATACAGGTTACCCTCTGCTGATGCTATGCACACTCCCACTCCCATCACCACATTGACACCTGACCTGACATCTTGACAACTACCATATATACTCAGATATAAAAGTCAACCTCATGTATTTGACCCACTTAAGCTGACATTTTTTAAATACTCAAGTATAAGTTGGCACTGGAAAGTTAATGGCTGCAAGTGGGGACTGTGAGGCAGGGGTCACACTTACCAGCTTTCGTATGCGTTTTCTGCACAGAAAAACTGACTTCAACTGAGAACTCATGTTAATCAATGAGCTAGGTCACACTTTAATGCAGATTTCGTATGCAGAACAAAAACTGACATCTTGCGCAATTTGTCAGTTTTCTCTATAAATTACATTAGCTGCTGTAAGGCAGGGGTCACATTTGTCTTTCAGTTTTCTGCAAAGTGTAGAAACTGAAAGACAAGTGTGACCCCTGAGGGTTACTGGCTCTGCACTTAGGGACCGGGTGAGGTTAATGTCTGCATTGGGCAATGGGCACCAGGAGGGATTAACATCTGTACTGTATAAAGTACTGCAGCTATTAACCCCTCCTGGCCCCCAGGTAAAGACATTAGCTCAAAGCATGCTGAATTTCATGTCTGGGGTAATGTTTCCCGCATTTCATGTATCGACGGTAACGTTTGCTGACTTTCATGTGTTGGAAGTAACTTTTGCTCCATATCATGAGTAGGAGATACATTTTGTCTACATATCATATTTCTGAGGTAAAGTTTCCTGCAATTGATTTGTGGAGGGTAACATTTGCTGGTTTTGGCATTCTTGGGGCTCCGGATTACTAAATGGCATGCTAATACATGAACCAAAAGAATCTCAATTACAGAATGTAACGATCGGTGTCAACACACAGAGAGAATCTGATTATTGGTGATCTGCAGTATCACCAAGAATACAGATGTATACCTGATCATTGATGATCTGCAGAATCACCAATAATGCAAGTATGACTAACCTCTGGACACCTAGTAATGAGTAAGTGTTTTTGTGCAAAAGTAGGATATCTCCCGAGGGGCGGGAGACACAGTTTGTTATGAGCATGGACCGCCCGAGGAGCGGGTGGCCTTTGGCTGTGTGGAAACTATCTCCTAGGAGAGGGGATAGAGATAACCTGGGAGCCAATGATTCCCTGCAATACTGGGGATCAAACTACTGTATACTGCAGCCAACACCTGATGGAATGGTGTTACTGCTAGTACAGTTAGACTGGGCACTCAGGGAGAGTGACAGCTTGGGTGGTTGGGCAGGCCAGGTCGGCAACACACAATCAGATCAGGTATAGAGAGAAAGAGAGAGAGAGACTGATTCGGTAACTGGGTACAGGCAGGGTCTGGCAACAGGTAGGCAGATATGCAGAGGTACCGAATCAGAGAGCAAGAGAAAGGTTGACAGAGCAAATGATCATAACATACAGGTATAACAAAAGTCCTAGACTGGGGTGTGAGTTCCTTGGTCTCGACACCCAGGAACTAGTCTAGAGTATAACACAGCACTGACACAGTATCCCTAAGCTTGGGTGTGAGGTCCTTGGTCACAACACCCTGGAAGTGGTCTAAATGGTAACACAGCAATAACACAGTATCCCTAAGCTTGGGTGTGAGGTCCGTGGTCACAACACCCTGGAACTGGTCTAAAGTATAACACATCAAATGATACAGTATCCCTAAGCTTGGGTGTGAGGTCCGTGGTCACAACACCCTGGAACTGGTCTAAATGATAACACAGCAATGACACAGTATCTCTAAACTTGGGTGTGAGGTCCGTGGTCACAACACCCTGGAACTGGTCTAAATGATAACACAGCAATGACACAGTATCCCTAAGCTTGAGTGTGAGGTCCGTGGTCACAACACCCTGGAACTGGTCTAACATAAACACAAACGTAATCTGGCTAAATGTGAATTCCCAGGTCCTCCTGGTTCTAGCACACTGTGAGATCTGACTGGTCTGAGTGCTCACACGTTAGTATTCGCAACGGCAGATAACCAGCAACTGACAGGCAAGAAGTATATATAGTGCAGCGCTCCTCAGTGCCGCCCAGTCCCACTCAGCCAATCACCCACTGCGCTGGGATCAGCTGATCGTCCTGATCAGCTGATCCCTCTCCTATTGGCATAAAGGTCCTGCCTCCTAGCGCGCGCCCGTGTTGCTCTTATTCTGTGTGCACTACTAGGCTCAGACAAACCAGACGCATGCTGCTGTGCGGAAACCGCCGGTCTGAACGCGGAGACAGCCGCCCCGCTGTCAGGCCGCGCGGCGGTGTCTCCGCAATCCATTACACAGAAAAATTGATATATTTTTCTGGTTTCTTTATTAGGCACTTTTTGTTAGTACCGGGTTTGACCCCTTTTTGCCTTTAGAATTGCCTTCATTCTTTATGGCATTCCTCAATGATTTTGGTCCATAGTGACATAATAGCATCATGCAGTTTCTGCAGATTTATTGCTGCATATTGATGATGTGGATTTCCTGTCCCACCACATACTGAGGGGAACACTGTTTTCTTGATGCAGCTGTCAGCTAACTAAGTTAGCTGAGACAAATAGCATCTTTGGATTTTGGCTCAAAGTCTCCCCATTGATCTATTAACAGACCAATGGGGTTCAGGACAGGAGAATCCCCATTGGTCTGTTGAGACTTGCAAATTTGGTGTTTCTAGTATTTAAGGGGGCTTTGCTATTAACCACTAAACCGTTTGCGGCAACTCTATATTTCAATCACAAGATATATATATACACTGTACAGCGCTGCGTAATATGTCGGCGCTATATAAATACTAAATAATAATAATAATCACCACTATGAGCATTTACTACTCCCTTCTTCTTGTTTATAAAATGCTGATGCTTTTTGCAAATGTTTGCTTCAATGTTCATTTAGAGGCTTTTCAATTTTTGAAAATGACAAATTTGTTTTACAAATTAAACCCCGTGGTCTGAGCACAGACCTCCCATTAAAAAAAAAAAAACGAAAAAAAAAACATAAAGTAAGTTTTATTCTGCTTCCTCGGGTAAGTGAAAATGAGTTGGTTGAGGCACTTAAAGCCAATGGGTACCGCTAATTAAAAAAAAAGTCAGATACTCACCTAAGGAGAGGGAAGGCTCGGTCCTAATGAGCCTTCCCTCTCCTCTCCCGGTGCCCTCGGTGCTGCGCTGGCTCCCCCGTTCGTGTCCGCTGCCGCAGGGACTTCGGAGGTCTTTGGGAGCACTCGGGCTTCCGAAGACGGGCCGCTCCATAGAGGGCGCTCGCGCATGCGTAGTATGGAGCAGCCGCGTCCTCGGGAGCCCGAGTGCTCCCGAAGGCTTCCCGAAAGCTCCCGAAGGCATGCGGAAGTGGCAGTATTTGACCGAACTGGTCGAATACTGCCACGAGGGATCCTGCGCGGGACCGGGCACCGGGTGAGGAGAGGGAAGGCTCATTAGGACCGAGCCTTCCCTCTCCTTAGGTGAGTATCTGACTTTTTCTTTTTTAAACCAGTAAACATTCACTTTAATACTCATTCACAGAAGCCACCTATCAAAAGTTAATTGACCAGGATCAACCTGCAAAATGTTTATTGTGCAATAAAAATCCCTTTCATTTGGTGTAAGACTAGCTCATTCATAAGGAGAGGTAGGCCATCCTTTTCCTCTCTTTTTTTGTTTTTTTGATGTATTCCACCAATTATCCTGTGTTTACACCTTTGCTTAGTGTTATTTCCTAGAAACTCCGGGACTACCCCCCAAGCCTCATGTGTGAGGTGGTGGACCACAGAGGAGTGAGCAGTGTGCCCCCTTGTAATGGAAACTGAAGCTATTCACACTGAATTTCTATAATGATTTTGCTGGCAGCAAACATTAGTTTCAAAACAAAATAACTACTCAGTCCCTTTTGTGAATTAGATATAACTCATTTAGATATCCATTCACAATGACTTTATCTAGAGTTTACACATTTTGAAATAGTGTTTTCAAGGACATTTTCCCCTATTTTCCCCAACACAGTCTTACACAGCAAATATGGTAGCTGGTAAGTAGCTTCCTGACTATTAATATAGTGCCAACATCTTCCGCAGCACTGCACAAAGTATAGTGTTTTGTCACTTACCTGTCCATCAGAGGAGCTCACAATCTAATCCCTACCATAGTCATATGTCTATGTACTGTATGTAGTGTGTAATCTATGTGTATCATAGGGCTTGATTCACAAAAGAGTGCTGTTAGCCGGTTTCGCGCGATTTTTTGCATTGCGTGAAACGATAACAATTTAGTGCACAAACGCAAATTTTTGCGCGAAATGATATCGATTTCGAGCGAAAATTCTCGTTTGCGCACGAAAACCGATATCGTTTCGTGCAAAAATTTGCGATTGCACGCAATGCGAAAATGGCCGTGCTAACAGTTAGCATTCTTTTGTGAATCAAACCCTATGATACACATACATTACACACTACATACAGTATATAGACATATGACTATGGTAGGGATTAGATTGTGAGCTCCTCTGATGGACAGGTCTAGGCCAATTTTAGGGGGAAACCAATTAACATATCATATCAATAACATGCATGTTTTTGGAATGTGGAAAGAAACCAAAGTGCCTGGAGGAAACCCACACAGACAGAACACGCAAACTCTGTACTGGTAGTGCCTTGGCTAGGATTTAAACCTGGGGCCCAGCGCTGCAAGGCCAGAGAGCTATCCTCTACATCACCGTGCTGGCCATAAGATAAATGCATGATATAAACCCTTTAAAAAAAGAGCAGAGCAAATTCTTTTTGCATGAGGAAGACACACTGGCCAGGAAATAGCACTTGTTAAAGTGTTTTAGCTTGATGCCCATATGCTGTATATATAGTGTGAGCTGGGCACTTCTCTATTATCTTTGCTCTGGACTGTGCACAGTGCATGCCATCCCCCCTACTTCCAAGGACAGTAAGAGAGGTAAGTCATGCTCACACCATACACTAATGAACAAATCCATTGGGTTTCAGTCTATACTATTACTTTATAGTCTACTTCAGAGAAGCTACACTCATCAAAGGCTGTGGCAGCTTTTTCATTATTTCTAAAGGAGGGAAGGAAAAAGACAAAAAAAACAAACAAAAAAAAAAACAACGAAGCAAGTGGGTAACTTATATGGATAAAGATGTTCAACTGCTTGTCATGAGCAACTTCAAAAGAGATAAGTAAGGACCCGTTTCCACAACACGCGTTGCTATGAGGAAACCGCTCCGCATGACAACGTAAGCAAACTGCAACCAATTGACATCAATGGAGTAGTTTCCACTGACGCAAATTTACATAAAGGATCCGACGTGAAGCGACGTGGATGTAATTATGGATAGCATGTTGCAGTTTTCTGCAGCACGCATCCGAGTCCCCATAGCCGCCGACGAGGAGCCGCATGACACCGCATCCGTTTATGGAACACAACCGGAAGTACCTGTATGGGGAATGTGAGGTGATAGCAGCATCGCCTTGCATCCCCCCACAGGTAATTCCGATTGCCTCTGTAGTGACATTTTTTGCTACTTTATCAGATTTTGCAACCAGTTGCACTTATTTATAGGTATAGCTATCAGAAAGTGCAACCTAACCATTGACTTCAACCTATCTGTATCAGAAAATGCAACCCAACCAAACCCTATTCTCACACAGAACCCTCCCCTCTTGCTCAACTAATAAGCCCCACTGGAGGGAAAAATCGCCTAATAACCCCCTGGAGGGAACAATCCCGCCTCTTGCTCAATTAATTACTCCCCTGGAGGGAACAATCCCCCCTCTTGCTCAATTAATTACCCCCCCTGGAGGGAACAATCCTCCTTCTAGGTCAATGGGATCCATGGTTGCAAAAAATTACAGGCGTGTTACCAGTGAGAAGCCACGCCTACGCAGTTATACACTGTCCTCTATGGCAAGTTGCAAAATATAATGGGTTGCAAAATCTTTCATTACACTTTGCATCCTTTGTGCTGGTGGATACGGGCCCTAAGTGCAGTCTGGGTTGTTCCTTTTACCTCATTAGAACACAACAAAATGCTTGGCAAAAGTGATGAAATGTCTATTTATTTATTTATTATTATTATTTTTGTTATTAATGTATTTATTTATTTGGGCGCCAGTGATTAGGTGTTAATATAGGTGCTGGAACTTCACTTCGTTTTATTTTTTTGGCTGTGGTGCTACATGGTGGTAGTGCTGCATGGTGGTGTGCTGCATGGTGGTGGTGCTGCATGGTAGTGGTGCTGGTGGTGCTGCATGGTGGTGCTGCTGCATGGTGGTGGTGCTGCATGGTGCTGGTGCTGCACGGTGGTGGTGCTGCATGGTGGGGGGTTTTGAGGGGGAATATAGTTTAGGTGTTGAGGGTTCAGTTCTCCTTATAGGCTGCAGTGCTTGGCTTGGCTATAGCTGAGTGCAACATGATAAGACGTTAGTGTTAAGGTAGCCAC
This sequence comes from Hyperolius riggenbachi, assembly GCF_040937935.1. Classification (NCBI taxonomy): domain Eukaryota; kingdom Metazoa; phylum Chordata; class Amphibia; order Anura; family Hyperoliidae; genus Hyperolius; species Hyperolius riggenbachi. The sequence goes on along the minus strand of NC_090652.1, from coordinate 43,851,042 downwards.
ACACCATACAATTTTTTTATATTTCTTTTCAATTCAAAAATTCAATCACCCTTTTTGATCAATTGGAAAAATCTGACCAATGTACCACCACACGCATGAGCTACATTTTTACCCAACTACAAGAAAATGATTGAAAACTCTAAAAAAAATAGCTTGTATCTAAACATCAAGAAATTGACAATCTACCGCACACCATTACATTTTCATACAAAATGATCAGAGAAATCCACCACTCTCAATCAAATTTATATATACTGTATATATATATATATATATATATATATATATATATATATATATATATATATATATATATATATATATATATATATATATATATATGGGAAATGAGATTCTTGGACAAATGAGAGGACAAATGAAAGCTTTTGAGTTTTCTGTACAACCAATCAAATTGCTACAAAATAGGATCATTATATTGTATTGTGTGTGGCTACCCCAAAGGAAAGCTAAACTGAGAAGGATATGGATTTTTCCTTTTGAAATAATACCAGTTGCCTGACTCTCCTGCTGATCCTGTGTCTCTAATACTTTTAGCCACAGCCCCTCAACAAGCATGCAGAACAGGTGTTCTGACTGAAGTCAGACTGGATTAGCTGCATGCTTGTTTCACGTGTGTGATTCAGCCACTACTGCAGCCAAAGAGATCAGCAGGACTGCCAGGCAACTGGTATTGTTTATAAGAAAACATCCATATCCCTCTCAGTTTCAGTTCCCTTTAAGTCATAGTTAGACCATCCCAAATAAAGAGTCACAAAAGGGTGTATTCACTAACCTATGATAAAGTTCCCATGTGCAAGGAGTGCCACAGCAATTTTACCGGTAATCCTGACGGTAGAGTCCCGCACGTTACACAATGAATGCCACCTGTGTTACCTAGGTAACGCATCTATTACCACGGGACAGTGCACTATGCAGGTACCTAACGTGTGGTACCCTGGTAATGTACATGTTACCGAGATAACACAGGTCATGCTCAGTGGTGTAACTACAATTCAACAGACTCCCCAATTAAACTTTGATCCCCCTCCAATGATCCTTGACTTCCATTGGTGCCCCTTATTGCATTGGAGCCCAGCTCACAAAGGTCATATAACAAGTTTGGCCATCATGATCGTCACACCCATAACAAGTGTAGCCACCAAACACCTGATCTGAAGTATAGTCCCCTGTATCAGAAGAAGGGAAGGTTAGTTGTTGGAGCCCCCCACAGCTCTGTTCCCCCCTGCGATTGCAGTGGCTGTCCATGCTAATTGCGGCCTGGCCATGCTAATTGTGTAACTGTGTTGGGAAATCGATGTGTTCTCCCTGTGCATGGCAACTTTACTGTAGGTGAGTGAATAGCCTCCAATGTCACCTGTCACCTCCTTTGTACATCTTATTACTCATGCATCAACGTAAAAATGTATGGGGAGGTCGGTATCCCAAACAGTGTACTGTTGCCAAGGTTGCAAAGAATTTTTTGTTCTGCATAATTTTCCAAAACACTTGTATTTTGCAATGTGTAATGACGTGCTTTTTTTCCATTGAAATCCCGTGTTCTTACTCTCAAGTTTGAATGCAGTACCGTATAAAAAGGTGCAACATGCGCCATTTCAATCCAGTGCTGCTGTGCACTGCCCAAATGCAGCATTACACATACAGTGCAGTATATATAAATCCCTAGTGGGTGCTTCACACTTCTGTTTAATTTCAGTTGCAGCCTGATTAGGAGCACTGCCAATTTGTTGCTGTCCTTTATAAAATGTGCAGACCGTTTATGGCTAGCTGCCCCAGGATAGATAGAGGGTAGGTCTCTTCCGGGAGGGCACGTCATTGTCATGGAATCTGCGTGCAAACTGTTTTTAGAAGGTAAAGACTTACATTTGCTGCATCCGAATGCAAATTGTGTAATCTGCCCGTGTTTTGGGTTCTGCACATCTATGCAGCTGGTCAATTTGGGCGCAGCCTACATTTGAAACTGCTGCCATTTCCTCCTGTTGTACAAAACTGTCTACTTGTATCTAGCTGCATTCATGTGTATCAGTTTGCATTTAATTTGTCTAGACTAGGATTCAGTACATAGTTTACATCTGATTTGTATTCAAGGTGTGTAATTTAAGTCCCTGGGGTGCGCTGCACACCTCTGTTGGTTTCATTTCAGTTGCAACCTGATAGGAGTGCTGCCAATTTTTTTGTTGTTCTGTAGAACATACAGTATAGTGATCGCTAGCATCTTATAGAGGGAACAGCCCATAAATGTACCTTTTGGAATTCATGAATGGTTGCAAATTGTTAATTGAGCTGCAAAGAACATTTTTAATAACATGAAATTACAAAACGCATTTGGTTAACAGTGATGAAAGTTAGGTAAAATTTCATATTGGAGGTTAAATACCCATTTAGGCCTCGTTCACATTGCGTTACGCTTGCGCTCTCGCCTGCACTGAGCGATTTTTTTTTCAAATCGTTCTGCTCTGCATGTTATAAGTAGTGTTGGGCGAACATCTAGATGTTCGGGTTCGGGCCGAACAGGCCGAACATGGCCGCGATGTTCGGGTGTTCGACCCGAACTCCGAACATAATGGAAGTCAATGGGGACCCGAACTTTTGTGCTTTGTAAAGCCTCCTTACATGCTACATACCCCAAATTTACAGGGTATGTGAACCTTGGGAGTGGGTACAAGAGGTAAAAAAAATTTAGCAAAAAGAGCTTATAGTTTTTGAGAAAATCGATTTTAAAGTTTCAAAGGGAAAACTGTCTTTTAAATGCGGGAAATGTCTGTTTTCTTTGCACAGGTAACATGCTTTTTGTCGGCATGCAGTCATAAATGTAATACATATAAGAGGTTCCAGGAAAAGGGACCGGTAACGCTAACCCAGCAGCAGCACACGTGATGGAACAGGAGGAGGGTGGCGCAGGAGGAGAAGGCCACTCTTTGAGACACAACAACCCAGGCCTTGCATGAGGACAAGAAGCGTGCAGATAGCATGCTTTGTACCGCCATGCAGTCATAAATGTAATAAAGATAAGTGGTTCAATAAACAGGGACCACGCGGCAACGCTAACCCAGCAGCAGCAGACGTGATGGAACAGGAGGAGGCGCAGGAGGAGAAGGCCACGCTTTGTGAGACACAACAACCCAGGCCTTGCATGAGGACAAGAAGCGTGCGGATAGCATGCTTTGTACCACCATGCAGTCATAAATGTAATAAAGATAAGTGGTTCAATAAACAGGGACCACGCGGCAACGCTAACCCAGCAGCAGCAGACGTGATGGAACAGGAGGAGGCGCAGGAGGAGAAGGCCACGCTTTGTGAGACACAACAACCCAGGCCTTGCATGAGGACAAGAAGCGTGCGGATAGCATGCTTTGTACCGCCATGCAGTCATAAATGTAATAAAGATAAGAGGTTCCATAAACAGGGACCGGCAACGCTAACCCAGCAGCAGCAGCAGCAGCACACGTGATGGAACAGGAGGAGGCGCAGGAGGAGAAGGCCACGCTTTGTGAGACACAACAACCCAGGCCTTGCATGAGGACAAGAAGCGTGCGGATAGCATGCTTTGTACCGCCATGCAGTCATAAATGTAATAAAGATAAGAGGTTCCATAAACAGGGACCGGCAACGCTAACCCAGCAGCAGCAGCAGCAGCACACGTGATGGAACAGGAGGAGGCGCAGGAGGAGAAGGCCACGCTTTGTGAGACACAACAACCCAGGCCTTGCATGAGGACAAAAAGCGTGCGGATAGCATGCTTTGTACCGCCATGCATGCAGTCATAAATGTAATAAAGATAAGAGGTTCAATAAACAGGGACCGGGCGGCAACGCTAACCCAGCAGCAGCAGCACACGTTATGGAACAGGAGCAGGCGCAGCAGGAGAAGAAGGCCATGCTTTTTGAGACACAACAACCCAGGCCTTGCATGAGGACAAAAAGCGTGCGGATATAGCAGCAATGCTTTTTGCCGCCATGCAGTCATAAATGTAATACAGATGAGAGGTTCAATAAACAGGGACCGGAAACGCTAAACCATCCCAGATGTTCATTGGTCATGTTACTTGGTTGGGGTCCTGGAGTGTTGCGTAGTCGTTTCCAATCCAGGATTGATTCATTTTAATTTGAGTCAGACGGTCTGCATTTTCTGTGGAGAGGCAGATACGCCGATCTGTGACGATGCCTCCGGCAGCACTGAAACAGCGTTCCGACATAACGCTGGCTGCCGGGCAAGCCAGCACCTCTATTGCGTACATTGCCAGTTCGTGCCAGGTGTCTAGCTTCATGCCCGGTTTCAGGTCCAGCGGTGCCAGCCACAAATCCGTCTGTTCCTTTATTCCCCTCCAAATTTCCTCCCCTGTGTGCTGCTTATCCCCAAGGCAGATCAGCTTCAGCAACGCTTGCTGACGCATGCCAACAGCTGTGCTGCACTGCTTCCACGATCCTACTGCTGCTGGTGCTGGGTTAGCGTTTCCGGATGAGGTACAGCTTTGAGATGCGTTGGAGGAGAAGGAGTCAGAGAGGTAGGTGCTGCTGTTGTTATCCAGTGGGAGGGACGGCGGTGCAGCTGTTTGCGGCGTGGGCAACACCCGCGCCGTAGCAGGTGAGGAATCGCTGCCAGGCTCCACAAGGTTCACCCAGTGCGCGGTAAGGGAGATGTATCGACCCTGGCCGAACGCACTCGTCCAGGTGTCAGTGGTGAGGTGAACCTTGCAGGCAACGGCATTCTTCAAGCTTCGGGTTATTTAGCTGACCACGTGCTCATGCAACTCAGGCACTGCAGAGCGCGCAAAGTGGTAGCGGCTGGGAACCACGTAACGTGGGATGGCCACTGACATCATGCCCTTGAAGCTGTTTGTCTCCACCACTCGATATGGCAGCATTTCGCAGGCCAGAAGCTTGGCTATGCTGGCTGGCTGTTACTGCCACGGCCCGGGGGTCATTTGCTGGCAATTTCCTCTTGCGCTCAAACATCTCAGAGACAGACAACTCAACCGTAGGGCTGCACACCGAAGGGCTGTTGGTTGTTGTGTTTGATGAACACTGGGAGACCTCAAGAGCACTAGTCCGGAAAGTGACAGTGTCAGCATCGTCTGATGTTTGTGAATGTTGTGAACCACGCAATGGCTGGGCTACTGCTGCTGCTGAGGCGGGTCTGGTGGTGAGTCTGGTGAACCCAAGGGAGGCAGTGTTGCTGGTGGTACCCTGTCCTGCCGCGTATGCCCACAGAGTGGGATGTTTGGATAGAATGTGGCGGCTCATGCTGGTGGTGGAGAGGTTGTTAATACTTTTCCCCCTGCTCAGGCGGGTCTTGCACACCTTGCAAATCGCCATGGTAACATCCTCAGTGCAGTCTTCAAAGAAAGCCCAGACTTTGGAGCACCTGCCTTGCTGGCGATTTCTGTTTGCGCCTCTTTTGCCTCTCACTTGAACTTCCATGCTTGCGGTGCCTGAAATTGCGCGCCGCCTACCTTGTTTCACAAGGCGAACTCGTGCAGCAGTGGGTTCCTCAACAGACTCATCTGTGCTGCTGCTACGACGGCGATGTTCTCGTTCACAAACAAAATCTGGGTCTATGTCCACATTGTCCATACCCTCCTCTTCCATCTCCTCAAACTCGTCATATGTCATTGTGGGGGGCCGCCGCCGTGGAGTAGAGCTCCCCAGAACAACCTCTGCGCAGCTCACTCCAACGTCGTCTGGTTATCTGGCAGTTGTGTGCGTGGTGTCGCTGCCGGTTGTGTCAGCTTTGTGCCCACTGGCTCCTTGTAACTGGCTGAGGACTCGGACCTCGTGCGTGATGTGCTGGTGCTGCTTAACCCACTGCTGGACGCTTGAGAGGTCATCCAAGTAATTATCTGGTCCTGTTCTTTTGGATCTGTGAGGGTTGTTGTCCTGGACAACATGGGCGGTATTGAGTGGGTTTTCTTGGGTGCTCCCTTGTGGCCTGTACGTGAACCGTCAGGGGAAACACCTCTTCCCTTGCCCCTCCCTCTTTCACCGGATTTCTTCCTCATTTCACTTATCCTTAAAGTACACGCTGACTGGCAGCAGTACAGTGGCAGTACAGAAATGCTATACAGTGGTGGGTGAGCGGTGTACCACTATTGTCAGCAGCGACACAGAGCACAATGCTATACAGTGGCGGGTGAGCGGTGTACTACTGTTCCCAGCAGAAACAGAGTGGAAGTAAACACAATGCTATATAGTGTGGCTGAGCCGTGTACACAGAGTGGCATTAAACACAATGCTATATAGTCTGCTATATAGTCACCCCGAACAGGGTGATGTTCTGCAGAACCCGAACAGTGGCAAACACTGTTCGCCCAACACTACTGGGAGGGAACGCAGATTTTAGTACCTAAACACACGATACAACATGTTTTTCGGGGTCGGACTCTGAGGCACATACAGATGGTCCCGATCATCATCCTCATCATACAACTCTTCTCCTGAGTCTGACCCACCCACCACCTCTGCCACCCCAACATCCCCAGACACAGACCCCTTATCGTCCTCAACATTAACTTGGGATGCTGGCCTGAGCCAGACCTCCTCCTCCACATCAGGCCCCATCATCTCCTCAATGGCAGCCCTCATTAATCGCTCTGGCGACGGACCGATGGACACAACATTCTCCTCCGGGGAGGGCTGCTGCTGACCACTGGCTGCTGGGGTGGATGTTATAGCTTGCGTGGGGCGTTAGCTGTTGCTGTTGTTGGGAGTGCTGCTCACAGCGGAGGTCTCTGGGGAACTCATGTTGAGCTCATATAGTGGTTGACGGTGAGTGGAGTATTACTGATCCCAGCAATATACACACTGACTGGCAGAGTACGCAATGCTATATAGTGTGGCTGAGCGGTGTACACAGAGTGGCAGTAAACACAATGCTATATAGTCTGGCTGAGCGAGCGGTGTACTACTGTTCCCAGCAGAATCAGAGTGGCAGTAAACAATGGTATATAGTCTGGCTGAGCGGTGTACACAGAGTGTCAGTAAACAATGGTATATAGTCTGGCTGAGCGGTGTACACAGAGTGTCAGTAAACAATGGTATATAGTCTGGCTGAACGGTGTACACAGAGTGTCAGTAAACAATGGTATATAGTCTGGCTGAGCGGTGTACACAGAGTGTCAGTAAACAATGGTATATAGTCTGGCTGAGCGGTGTACACAGAGTGTCAGTAAACAATGCAATATAGTCTGGCTGAGCGGTGTACACAGAGTGTCAGTAAACAATGCTATATAATCTGGTTGAGCGGTGTACACAGAGTGTCAGTAAACAATGGTATATAGTCTGGCTGAGCGGTGTACACAGAGTGTCAGTAAACAATGGTATATAGTCTGGCTGAGCGGTGTACACAGAGTGTCAGTAAACAATGGTATATAGTCTGGCTGAGCGGTGTACACAGAGTGTCAGTAAACAATGGTATATAGTCTGGCTGAGCGGTGTACACAGAGTGTCAGTAAACAATGGTATATAGTCTGGCTGAGCGGTGTACACAGAGTGGCAGTAAACACAATGCTATATATAGCGTGGCTGAGCGAGGTGCACAGTGGCAGTACACACAATGCTATATAGTCAGGCTAAGCCGTGTATACAGAGTGTCAGAAAACACAATGCTATATATAGCGTGGCTGAGCGAGGTGCACAGTGGCAGTACACACAATGCTATATAGTCAGGCTAAGCCGTGTACACAGAGTGTCAGAAAACACAATGCTATATATAGCGTGGCTGAGCGAGGTGCACAGTGGCAGTACACACAATGCTATATAGCCAGGCTAAGCCGTGTACACAGAGTGTCAGAAAACACAATGCTATATATAGCGTGGCTGAGCGAGGTACACAGTGGCAGTAAACAATGCTATATATATAGTGTGGCTGAGCGAGCGGTGTACTACTGTTCCCAGCAGCGACACACAATGACTGGGGGGGACCATGGCTAGCGTGGCTGGAGAGCGAAATACCCTGCCTGCCTACCCAAAGCTAAACCCACAGAGAAATGGCGGAGATATGACGTGGTTCAGGTATTTATTTACCCGAACCACGTGACCGTTCGGCCAATCAGAGCGCGTTCGGGCCCGAACCACGTGACCCGTTTGGCCAATCACAGCGCTAGCTGAACGTTCGGGGAACGTTCGGCCATGCGCTCTTAGTTCGGCCATGTGGCCGAACGGTTTGGCCGAGCACCGTCAGGGTGATGTTCTGCAGAACCCGAACAGTGGCGAACACTGTTCGCCCAACACTAGTTATAAGCGCTTTTGTAAATGCTTTAGCAGAGCAATTATGTAAATCACTTCCTGACGTCAACATGTTTACTTTGCCGCCGGGAATGAATAAATACAATGTATTTATTCATTAAAGCACTGGGAAATCGCCATACAAAGTGCTTTTTCAAGCGCTTTAAAGAGACACTGAAGCGAAAAAAAAAACTATGATATTATGATTTATATGTGTAGTACAGCTAAGAAATAAAACATTAAGATAAGATACATCAGTCTAATTGTTTCCAGTACAGGAAGAGTTAAGAAACTCCAGTTGTTCTCTCTATACAAAAAAGCCATTATCTCTATGACTTTCAAAAGTCGTGGAGAGGGCTGTTTTCTGACTTTTATTATCTCAACTGTTAGTTAACTATTTACTTTTCCTCTGGCAGAGGAGAGTTCAATAGTTCACAGACTGCTCTGAAAGAATCATTTTGAATGCTGAGTGTTGTGTAATCTGCACATATTAGAGTATGATGCAATGTTAGAAAAAACACTATATACTTGAAAATAAAAATATGAGAATATTTTCTTTGCTGCTAATCTTCTAGTAACTATTCATAGTACACAACCAATTCATTATATCATATATTTTTTTTCGCTTCAGTGTCTCTTTAAGCGCTTTGTGATTTCCCTATGCCTTTCATTCAGGGCAAATCGCGCTGAAAATGGTACATGCAGCGCTTTTGTCAGCGGCAAGCAAACGCAAAGCCCCAATGAGAACAACTGTATCTCATTGGAAAGCATAATGTAAGCGCTTTTAGGGCAATTTGTACTAATTGCTTGCACTTAAAAAATCCAAAAACCCCTTTAGTGTGAACGAGCCTTTAAAGGGACTCCAAGCTCTGAATAAAACAAAATTGGTACTCACCTGGGGCTTTTTGCAGCCCACTGTAGGTTGGGAGGTCCCACGGCGTCCATCCGGCTTTTCTCCCATGGTCTGGCCAGAAATAGCTGCCCGGTGGCTCCCGGCGACACTGGGCCCGAGTGTCGGGCTCCTTCTTCTGCATATGTCACGTCTGACGTCACCACGTCATCCGCCTTGCATCATCACGGCGGCCGGCGTGACAGTACGGCGCATGCACAATTAAACCGCGCATGCACAGTACTGTTACGCCGGCCACCGTGATGACGTGAGGCGGCCGACGTGGTGATGTCAGACGTAACGTTTGCGGAAGAAGGAGCCCGACACTCGGGCCCAGTGTCACCGGGAGCTGTTTCTGGACAGGCCCAGGGAGAAGAGCCAGATGGACACCGTGGGACCTCCCGACCTACGGTGGGCTGCAGAAAGCCCCAGGTGAGTACCAATTTTGTTTTTACTCAGAGTCCCTTTAAGGATCAGTTAGTCAGATTTTGGAGATTAAACTTTTTTGTACTTGTTTCTCGATTTATCTTTGTTTCCATACATCCCTTTTATTCTTGTATTTTTATATACTGTATGTATGTATCTTTATGGGGAGAAGACATGAACAATGATAAAAGTTGTCATGTGTGTACGAGGCTTTGTTATTCAAGTGCATGTCACTAGCAGCATTTGACTAATCTTTGATATTAAAGTGGTAAGTGGGAGAACTTACTGTTTATTATTGTGGATAAGCTGACTTTTTGACACTCATATTTTAGGTACAGAGTGGGGAAATGGACATATCCACAAAAGGATATAAGGGGTGTGACCAATCAAACAGCAAAGTTAATTAACTCTTTGCACACTCGCACACACATTTACTCATTCAAACATAATGATAACCACTATATCTAGAGCTAATGAAACGCAGTTTTTGGCTTGTGTATGTGACTAACTATGTGGAATAATGCATCGTTTTGCAAACCAAAACAGTGTGAATGAATATTTGTGTGCAAGTGTGCAGAGTGTTAATTTAGTCTTGCTGTACTATCTACCCCAGGAGAGGAGCAATAAACATATGTCTGTTTGATAGGTTGATGCACTATATGTTTGCATGCTGCATTATGGTTGCATGCTGCCTGTCTCTATGACGTCAGAGCCATGTGAGTCAGTCAGGACCCGATTTCATTGGCTCCTGCTGTGTCTATCAATGTAAGCCACTCCTATTGGCTTACATTGATAGACACGGTCAGGAGGAGCCAATGAAAGCGTCTCCTGACTGACTCATGTGACTCTGCTGTCATAGAGACGGCAGAGTGGTTGTCAGGAGGATTGCGGCGTGCAGCGGTGACGGCGGTCCTTAAGGGGGCAGAGACCCCTGGTATTCAAGTGGTTAAAGGACCCCAATTGTGAAACATTGTAAAATTTGAAATCTGCGTGCACATACACAACAGGTGTACATTTCTCACTGAATCAAATGCACCATAAATTATTTTTCTCCTATGTTGCTGCCACTTATAGTAGGCAGCAAAAAATCTGCAGAGCTGACTGGTTTTGGACTACCCCATCTACTAATTGGGGATTCTTAGGGCTCGTTCACACTAGGGGCATTTTCCAGCCTTTTTTCAAAGCAATTTTTAAAATCGCCCCCAAAATGCTTGTGCAATGAATCTCTTTGAGAAGGTTCACATCAGCATGTTGCGCCCGTTTTGTGGTCGGCAAAGCGGTGCCTGTACCATTTTGGTTCCGCTTTAAAAAAAATCTGTAATGAAAAAAACTCCTCTGGGGTGGGGGGGGGGGGGGGGGGGGTACTCACCTCGGGTGGGGGGGGGGCCTCCGGATCCTATTGAGGCTTCCCCCGTCCTCCTGTGTCCTCCCGGAGCGGCGTCAATGTAAATATTTACCCCTTGGGCTCCAGCGCAGGTGCAGTATCGATACCGATTTCCGTCGGGCCGCTCTACTGCGCAGGCGCAAGTCTCCTATTTATAGAAATAGGAAAAATAGGTATAGAAAAAATGCAAAACGCTCACAAAATCACTTTGTGCAATGATTGCGCTCACGTTTTTAAGAATGAATACATTGTATTCATTCTTTTCCGGGTCGTAGACTTCACATCCTGACTTGCGTCAGGAAGTGAATGAAAAAAAAACGCTCTGTAAAAGCGCTTACAAAGGCGCTTTTAACATAAACACAGCACCCAGTGGAGTGCCAGTAGGCGCTAACAAAAAACAGTGCACAAAAATGCTAAATTCTTGCGTTTGCGTTTTCATTTTTAGGTGTGAATGAGGCCTCAGTAAATATTTTATCATTTACAAAAGCACTTTATAGAAATAATCTATGTAAGGATGAATTTTATAGCAAAATGATTCAGCGCTGACAAAGAGGTAAATAAGTGATAAATAAATAGTTAAGGTAGAAATTTTCACTATACCGGTAGTGAAGCTTATGCAGAGCGCTCTCCCAGACAGTTGTGAAACTAGCAGAAATTGAGTAAAAGCAGCAGTAAGGAGACAAAAGCACTAGTTGCAACGTATTCAAGTCAGTTCACACCAACTAATGCAATTCAACGTAAATAAATGCAGTTCAACATTCAAGTCCTGTTCAGAAAACTTGTGCTGGCCACACTGGTAATCTGGGGCTAGTTATCACCACACCCCCCTTTCCTTCCTGACTCACCACCAGATGTTGCAGCCTAAGATGGGCCCGTGATCGCCTCTGGAGTATTGGCCACCCTACAGCCTCTCTGGCGAGTTGGCAACTTCTTTCGGAGGTGGCCCATCCCCACCTCCCAAAAGATAGGACCTACCTCTTTAAAAATTTTGCGATGAGTTAGTTGGCAAAATCCTGCATATCCTGGCATGCAAATGCAGATTTGCTTGAGCGGTGTCTCATAAATAAGCTAATTAGGCCTTATCTGCAGAGCCAGGTATATAAGGGTTCGCTTGGTGTTTGAGCACACAACCTTTTTGCAAAAAATAAGGCTATGTCATGCCTTATTTTGGTTTAACTTACTCTTCTGCTTCTTCTTTTCTAGGACTCTTGCTAACACCCCGTGGCAATGCTACCTCTGATCTTATTTCCATTCTTCCTCCCGTTGGCATTGTCCACCATCACTCCACCCATCCTCACATCAGGCTGTAGGCTTGGGACTAAAGCAGAATGCGAGAAGGCCATGTTTGTTCCAGGCCACACCCTTCTTGGAGAAGGTGTTAACATTGTGACAATGAAGACCACTGGTAGTTTCTTAATTGACATGCAGCACGTAAAAAGGAATTGCACATTGTGCAATAACCCATTCAGCAACAATGTTATGCAAAAGCTCCCTAGGGCCATGGTGGACTGGAGGCCTCAGACCTCTTGCTCCAGAAACATTGCCAGCTCTACCTCTCACTCTAAAGTATCAATGGCCAACGAAGCATCATCTGAGGTGACAAATGACTGGAAGACTTCGCTGGATGTAAACGTCCCTACCCAAGGTGGTGGATCAGTTTCTGTAGGTGGTTCACACTCAGATTTGGCAAAATTCGCTGACAGCAAAACTGTGACTGACAAGTATACATTCTACAGTCAGAAGATGCATTGTACTCAGTACAGGTATGGATTTTATTGAAGTCCTGGTGGATGCTTTTCTGATTGAACTCAGTGGATATGTGCCTGCTTCAACCCAACTATGTGTATGTAACTATTATTTACCATAAATGTGAAAAAAATGGACCTCAGAGTTGTCAATGAGATGCAAATGATTCTGATTTGCATGAAGATTTCAGATTTTAATGCAAATTGCCTGCAGCTTGAAATTGGACCAATCAGATTTACTTCCTGTAAAACATGATTGGTTCAGTTTCAAGCAGCATACAGTTTACATGGAATCGACATGCAAGCTGAAACTACTTGCCTCTCATTTACCAACTCTGATGCACATACTACTTCCACATTTTTTGTTGACAGTGGCAGGGCAATGCCTAAAAAAGAGGGAATCTCACCAACATACAGGGGTTGGACAAAATAATGGAAGCACCTTGAAAATCAACAAAATATATTTTAATATGGTGTAGGTCCACCTTTTTTGGCAATTACAGCCTCAATTATCTGAGGTATTAATTCATACAAATTGTGAATTGTTTCCAAGGGAATTTTAGCCCATTCTTCAGTTAAAACACCCTCCAGTTCTTTTAGAGACGATGGCGGCGGAGATCGACTTCTTACTTGAATCTCTAATAACGACCATAAATGCATAATAATGTTGAGGTCTGGGGACTGTGGTGGCCAGATGAGATGCTCAACTTCATTAGAATATTCCTTGTGCCATTCTTTAACAATTTTAGCTGTATGGATTGGGGCATTATTATCTTGAATGATGGCATTCCCCTCCGGAAACAGTTCTTGAACCATAGGATGAACTTGGTCGCCCAAAATTCCTAAATAGTCTCGGCTGTTAATTCTTCCATGAAGGGAAATCCTTGGCCTGGTGGATTTCCAAGAAATAGCACCCCAGATCATCACAGAACCCCCGCCATGTTTTACGGTTGAGAGAAGGCAGTCTGGATAAAATGCTTCTTTCGGCTGTCTCCAAACATACACTCAGCCGCAGGATATTTTTCCACTGCTCGAGGGACCAATTCTGGTGGTTTCTACACCACTGTAAACACTTTGAAACATTTGTCTTTGAGAGCAGAGGTTTTCTAATTGCAGTCCTTCCGTGAAATCCAGATTTTTGCAGCTCCCGACGAACGTGGAAACTGGGTTCTGTAGGTGTTCATTCAGCTCTGCAGTGATTTTAGGAGCTGTGGTCTTGCAAGCTTTTCTAACAATTCGATTTAGAGTCCGACGGTCTCTCTCAGACATCTTCGACTTTCGGCCACAACTGTGCTTTGGTGAGGACATTTTTTCTTCTCTTTCAAAGGCAGTCATTACTTTTGAGACAGTACTTCTTGAAATGCCAAGCATTCGGGCAGTTTCTGTTACAGTAGTGGCTGCCATATGAGCACCAACAATTTGGTGATTGAAAGTCTGAGAGATCTGCCATTTTTATAAATTATAACCAACTTTAGTTTAAATATCTGTAAAAAAAAACAATTATTTTAATTAAACATATCAGATACCAAAAATAATAAACAAAAAAAAATTAACATTTGTCAAGTTTTGATTACTTAAATCATGTTCAAAGATTATGATTCCAAAATGTTAGGTGTTTCCATTATTTTGTCCAATCCCTGTATATTCCACATTATAAACAACCAGTAAGTTATGGCTTGATAGGTCAGTTATTAAAGAGGAACTTTAACCAAGGATTGAAATGTATTCCAATCAGTAGCTAATACTCCTTTTCCAAAATAAATCTTTTCCTTTTCTCAAACGGATCATCAGGGGGCTCTGTATGGCTGATATTGTGGTGAAACCCCTCCCACAGAGTGATGTCATGATCAAGGTCCTGACAGTTTGCTGTCTGTGAACCTTGTTGAATTGTGGGAAATTATGGCTTTTTCCAACTGCCAAGAAGGCAATATCTCCCTAGGCGCATAGAAATAACGAACATTCTGTACAGATCACTTGGCAGAACTAAATATGTCACCCTCAGTGATACATTCCTGAATGTAAATCAGGGAGAGGAAAGATTTTACAATGGGCAAACACTGACTAAAAAAAAATCTGTACATGAATATGGTAAACAATAAGACATATTATTTCACTATGCTATTTTCACTACAGTTCCACTTTAAATATATTATACAAAAGAGTGTTTAACCCACTTTTTTGTGTTGTGTTAACCTCCTTGGCGGTAATCCCGAGCTAGGGTTGGGGCGGAAAACCGCAGCTCTGAGCGGTAATCCCGACCTGTGCTCGGGGTAGCCGCCGGAGGCTGTGTGCAGAGCAATGTGCGCAGCGGGCATTTCAACATACCGCAATCTGAAGTGTATCTGCCCGCCTCAGGAAAAATTCAATTATGTTGGGGAGTCCTATCAGGGTTAGAGGTCCATCACTCCTCTTAGAAAATCCAAACTGCAAACGACATTCCCAGTAGGACTCAACCCAGCACGGATATATATCCAATCTTTATTGCATGTGGGTATATCAGTAGCAGTAGTACAAAAGCATCACAACAGCATACATGACGTTTCGGGCAAAGGCCCTTTGCCCGAAACGTCATGTATGCTGTTGTGATGCTTTTGTACTACTGCTACTGATATACCCACATGCAATAAAGATTGGATATATATCCGTGCTGGGTTGAGTCCTACTGGGAATGTCGTTTGCAGTTTCAACATACCGCCCAGGGGATCTCGACGTCAGCCGCCGTTCTTCTTCTTCTGCTCCTCCGAGGCTCTGCTTCACCCTAGTGAGATTGCCAGCTGTTGTCATGATGACAGCCGGCAATCTTACTTAAAGTGGAACTGTAACGGCAAAACGTCCTCTGGGGGGTACTCACCTCGGGTGGGGGAAGCCTCAGGATCCTAATGAGGCTTCCTACGCCGTCCTGCGTCCCTCGGGGGTCTCGCTGCAGTCCTCCGTACAGCCGTGACGTAATATTTACCTTCCTGGCTCCTACGCAGGCGCTCTGACGGCTGTCGGCTCCGAAGTAGGCGGAAATACCCGATCGCCGTCGGGTCCGCTCTACTGCGCAGGAGCAAGTCTCCGGCGCCTGCGCAGTAGAGCGGACCCGACGGAGATCGGGTATTTCCGTCTATTTCCGAGCCGAATGCAGCCACAGCGCCCCCGCTGGAGCCAGCAAAGGTAAATATTGAAATTACAGTCGGGCCTGTCGCCGGCTGTTCAGAGGGCTGCAGCGAGACCCCCGTGGGATGCAGGACGGCGTGGGAAGCCTCATTAGGATCTGGAGGCTTCCCCCACCCGAGGTGAGTACCCCCCAGGGGATGTTTTTAAAGTTACAGAGTCTCTTTAAGGGTTGCAGTGCCACTTGGAGGATGGAGGGAAAACTGCAGTGCTGAAGCCAGGGTGGTAAGTGATTGCAGAACTGCTGCAGATCTCCCTGGCAGCAGGATTTTTTCCAGGTTTTAGGGTCTGAAAGGGTGCAAAAAAATGGCACCGCTTTTAAACCCTAAAATCTGGAGAGAATCATACCGCCAAGGGGGTTAAACCAAAGGGAGTCCACGTGTGGTTATAAAACACCACTTAAAATAGCCACACCACAAGTGTTTCATACACACGTATGGATCTGCATCATGAATCACACAACTGGCTGCACGACAGCCATGCACGCATACTGCATCATACCAGTAGCACACTCCTAACTGACCCCGAGGTTCCCTATGCGTTCTGCCACATGATGTCCTCACTCATTAAAACCCTTTTTATCAGCACAAGAATTAAAAAGAATTATGGCAAAGAGTGATGCCATAATTATTTTTAGCCTCTTGAGGACCACAGTTTTATCCCCCCCCCCCCCCCCCCCGTGACCAGGAGAACACTCCGCCACTTTAACAATGTATTCTCAGTACACAACTTAGCACCCAAATGAATTTTACCTCCTTTTCTTGCCACTAATAGAGCTTTTTTTTTGGGTGGTCTCTGATTCCTGCTACAATTTTTATTTTTTGCTAAATTTAATTTTTTTTATAACCCCCCCCCTTTTTTTTATTTCCCTTCATCCCCCCTAAATTGGCCCTGACTGTGATCCATACACTACACTACGCTCTCATAGGCATTAGCCTAAGAGAGGGATTAGATGGTGAGTCACTCTTGGGGACAGTTAAGTGACAGGGCTGTCCTCTGTACAGCACTGCACTAGATTGCAGTGCTGTACAAATGTAAATAGCTTGTTTTTCTCAGTTAGAGCCTGCCAGCTCCGATCGCTGGCTGGCAGGCTGATCACGGATCCCCGCTGTGTTGTTGTGCAGGGAATGCGAGGCCGCATTTCCTGCTAATCTCGCCCACCGCACTCTGACACCAATCAGCGTTAGGCAGTCCCCAGCTAACCTCTCTCCCACCGCCCATAGGCATTAGGCAGTTGGGAGAGGGTTAATTCTTGTGCTATTAAGAAGGTTTTTAAAACCTACAATTTGCTTTAGCCTATAACAAACATTATATGTAGCCTGACCAAGTGACGTTTGAATGAGTAACAAGGTCTCCTCATCACAATCATCCTCATCACAGACTGTGGAATGTGATGGTTAACCAAACAAGTGGTCTTATCTTTTGGTCATAAATTAGCTGGCATCCCTGTGAGACCCTCTTCATGCTGTAATTAAGGCACCCAGTGAGATTTATTGCAGAACAATGGCACAATGTATCTCCGGTGTATATAAACTGTGTTCTAAATTTTGTCAGTATACAGGAACCATTCTGACAAGGGCTCTATAGCCGAAAGCTTACTTCTCTTCTTCTAATTTAGCCAAGAAATGGTATCATCCCGATCCAAATCTTCTTGCATTTACTGATGGCTAGCACAGTACAACACTCTACTGCTTTTACCATAGTTTTAGACATTAGTCTTTTTTAAAGGGGAACTTCAGCCTAAACAAACATACTGTCACTAAGTTACATTAGGTACGTTAATTAGAATAGATAGATAATATAATCTTTTACCCACCATGTTTTAAAAGAACAGGCAAATGTTTGTGATTCATGGGGGCTGCCATCTTTGTCATGGGGGCAGCCATCTTTTTGGTTGAAAGAAGGTGACAGGGAGCATGAGACACAGTTCCAACTGTCCTGTGTCCTGATAACCCCTCCCAGCTGCACACCCTAGGCTTCAAATGTCAAATTCAAAATGTCAAAAAAAAAAATTGCACCAAAACAGCAGAACGAGAACAACAACATCAGAAATCCCATCATGCTTTGCACAGCATCAGGGGAAAAAAGCCCGGGCAGTTTTCTTCTGTGCAGCTTGTATAAGAGAAACAAAGTTCTGATGCTGTGAAACTGTTAAAGAAACACCAGGCCTTTTCAGTGCTGCTGAGTCGATTTTTAGTCCGGAGGTTCACTTTAAGCACCGTTACTAACTTGAGAAAGGGACATTGTGGCTTACCAGTAAGTTTGTCTACTTGGTGCTGAATAAATTGGCATTGTGACAACTGTCAAATGTCATACAACTGGAGGTAAACCAACACTTGCCCCCATCCATCTTTATCATCATCATCATCATCATCATCATGCATCTCTTAGTGTTGTTTACCTACAGATTCTTATCATTCTTAGTCTGTATCAATTATACTTCTTATCATCCTTAATCATCATCCTAGTTCTTATAATTCATAATCCAGGTTTGTTAATACCTCTATTTTTTATATTTAAGATTTATCTTATATGGAGAACGTGAATTGCTTCCTGAGATAGATGATCTCATTGATTGTATGCAGTAGGGCTGTTTTAGGAGGAGGAAACAAGTTTTTTTCAAGAAAGAGCAAGTGTTGCCTTAGTTGCAAGACATATGTGACCTAGAAATATGTTCTGACCTTTAGATAAGGAGAGTATAGACTTGTGGAAAAGAGTGACCCATGGATCTGGGCTGATTATGGTGTCCAGAATCTCTGAGCCCAAGGAGATGATTCACCTAAAATCTTCTGTCGCTGGGCATGACTACAGCTATGTAGATGATCCACTGAGGAACCACAACCCCTAAAACATATGTCTGTAGGACAGAGACCCCATTGTTTAACCACTTCCGGATTCTCGGTGCGTATATATACGCCCCTGAATCCTGAAGTGTATTCCATGGAAACGGCCGCTCGTACGTGCGGCTGTTCCATGTCAGTTCACGGAGGGTGTCTCCGTGAACACCCTGCGAGCCGATCGGCGGCTCGCAGGGTAAATGTAAACATGCGGGGAAGATCTTCCCCGGTGTTTACATGTAAACGGCGCTGCTGTGCAGCAACGCCGTAGAGGAGATCGGCGATCCCCGGCCTCTGATTGGCCGGGGATCGCCGGCATCTGATAGGCTAAAGCCTATCCCATCAGGCGCAGGACGGAAATCCGTCCTGCGCCGCTCACAGGGGGAGGGAGAGGGAGGGAAGGGGAAGGTGGCCAGGAAGCGCTGCGGAGGGGGGCTTTGAAGAGCCCCCCCCCCCCCCCCCCCCCCCGCAAGCGCAAGCAGCCGGCGGCGATCAGACCCCCCCAGCAGGACATCCCCCTAGTGGGGAAAAAAGGGGGGAAGTCTGATCGGCCTGGCTGCTATCTGATCTGTGCTGTGGGCTGGAGAGCCCACGCAGCACAGATCAGCACAAAATTTAATGGTATAGAAGTGGTTAAGACATTCAGGGGTTCTGTACCAATCATAAAAAAAAAAAATGTATGACCCGCAGTTAGTAGTGACAAGGATTGTTTGATGTACAATATAGAGTGCTATGAAAATGTCAGCACTATATCACTATATAATAACAATGAGTAATTTCAGTGCTGATCAGGGAATGATTTGGCATGTTTATCTCATTTTTCCTTTTAGTTTTGGTACTTCCATAAACCCTCCATTGACAACTCATTTTAATCAAGCTGTAAAGCAGCTTCCTGCCTCCTATAACAGTGACACAAAAAGCGTGTTTAAAAATTTTATCAGCCTTTACGGTACCCACTACATCACTAAGGCAGAAGCTGGAGGTCGGATCAAGGAGGTCACTGCTGTGAAGACATGCCAAGTGGCTTTGAGCGGCATGAAGATGGACGATGTCAAGAATTGTCTTAATGCTGAAGCTTCCATTACAGCGGATAAAGGGGCAGCATCAGCAACCCTCAGCTCAGAAGTTGCACACTGCAAACAGAAAGCAGAACAAGCCAGCCGAGGCCACAGCTTCCACCACATGTACAATGAAAGATGGTTTGAGGTGAGGAGAGTGACACTTCTTGTTTCCCCTTTTTCAAATCTTGTGTATATCATAGTTTACATGATTACATGATGGATGCCAGATTAATGTGTCCTTGAAGGACACCCGAGGTGAAAATCAACTAATTCAATAAACTATTTGATCTATCTTCCTTCTCCTAAAAATGACTTTTTAAGATATTCCAAAGTTTTATTTTATATTGAAATCTACTTTTCAAGTTTTTATTGTTTTATTGTTTTTACTCAATGACACATTTATTGAAGTATGCCAGAGCTAAAATCTATGAACTATTAACCCTTTTATCTCTTTCCTGCGCTCAGAAGCCATTTTCTGTTAGCAAAGTGTTTTAAGTTGAATCCACACTATAGGCGATTTTCTGAGCACTTGCTGAGCACTTGTGATTGCCGAGCGCTTTTTAAAAATCACCCCCATTTACTTTCATTACAATCGAGGTAAAAATCCCATAAAAATCACTGTGATTGCATAAGGTGTGGTTTTTACCTAGTATAAGGGGTGAAAATCACCCTGTATGCAATTAGCGCATTCACAGTGATTTTTTTGTGATTTTTACCTTGATTGTAATGAAAGTGAATGGGAGTGATTTTTAAAAAGTGCTTAGAAAGCACTCAGCAAGCGCTCAGAAAAGCACTTATAGTCTGGATCCACCCTAATAGTTGTAATTTCTTATCAGCGAGGATCACACTGTAGTCTGACCCAGTCCTAACAGGAACTGCCACTTACATACCGGATGTTTAACTCTTTCAGGCAGAGAAAGAAAAAAAGGAACACAGCATAGTTATTTGTGTGCTAGGCACTGTACATACACACGTCTATCTCATCATGTCACCTCGGGTATTCTTTAAGATAGCCATACATCTAGCGATGAAGGGAAGATTTGACCAAGAGACCAATCTCTCTCCGCTTAAATCTGATTAAATAGAGATCTGTCGGCAGTCCATGCACCCGATTTCATACTGAAATTGAACCAGAATTGACCTTGTGACAAAGCATCCGCCACCTCGCCAGCCATACACTGTCCCCTTCCAATATTCTCCCGTCACACACCTTTTCAGGCCTATAGCTAGACCTCCGTGCCGGTGCCCACCTCCTGCAGGTACACCACTCCTGCACAATCGTAGTACAATAGCACAAATGGAGACGGCACACAAATGGCTTCAGTAGAAAACTGTATTGAATAGAATGCAGAGGCACACACATGACATGTTTCGGGTGGAGCCCTTCCTCAGGTGTGCCACACCCATCACCTGTGAAACCTAAATACCCAAATACCCATCCAACAGGAATTCATGAGACCCACACAGTCACATGACCCATAGTGCAGATACAACAAGAATATAATAATTTCCATCTGGAAAACTACACTAAACAGTGTCTACCCCAGCTAACTGAGGATTAGGTCACCCAGGTACTGTCATAACAACATATACATTTTAAACTACTCATTAACAAAGTCTTAAATATAATTTTTTTCTCAAAACGACACCACTCTTGAACAAAGTCCTGTTTCTGTGCAGATTATTTGAAACAGGACTTTGTTCAAGAATGGTATGGGTCATGTGACTATGTGGGTCTCATGACTTCCTGTTGGGTGGGTATTTAGGTGTCACAGGTGATGGGTGTGGCACACCTGAGGAAGGAAACAGGTTGTGTGTGTGCCTCTGCATGTTATTCAATACAGTTTTCTACTGAAGCCATTTGTGTGCCGTCTCCATTTGTGCTATTGTACATACACTGTCCCCCCTAATGTTAAATGTGCCCCCCTTACTTAGTGACTTACTTTCTTGAAAATCAAGGTGCTCTTGTAAAGGCAAATAAGTATTTTCCATTATATGGAGAACATTTTTGAGAAAATAAGTCAACATTCTAAAATAATTATTGTGTCTGTATATCTGTATATTGTATTATTGTATCTGAGACAAGCTTTAGGTTCTATGGGAGAAAAGTGCTTTACAAATGTTTTGTTATTGTTGTTATATTTGAATTTAACTTTTTTTTTTGTTGTCAAAAATGTACGTTTGCATTTTACATCAAAGTCAATGGCCACCAACTTTAGCGGTTAATAGCAAAGTCCCCCATATGTGCTAGAAACACCAAATTTGCAGGGTATGTTTAAGGAGGACAGTGCGAATAAAAAGTAAAACCTTTTCAAAAAGATCTTGTAGTTTTTGAGAAATCGATGAAGTTAGAGGAAAAAAGTTGTAATTTAAATGTGGTAAATGACAGAAAATGTATCAACCTAACTGTAGTGTAAATTTACATATATTAAAAGAAAGAACAGTGAATTTCATGACAGGATTTCCAGGGGGTCAGTATGCAGTGCTTACAGACCCCCTAGAAACCCCATGGAAGTGGCAATACTTTGGCCAGGGATCGCTATATAGCCACAATGTGGCTGTATAAGGATCCCTGGCAACTGTACCTATTTTTGGAACATTGTTTTTTGTTCAGAGTGTGGGAAATCTAAAAGAAAAAATAGAGTGCTGTGGATGCTTCTGGGTGATGGCATGGGTGAGCGCTATAAGTGCGGTGGGCGGGTAGGAGAGCGAAAGCCATGCAAGAGCATGGAGTGGAGCCCTTAGAGCAAAAGGCATCTTTAAATGGGAATCCTACAGATTCCCATTGGTCTGGTAATAGACCAAAGGGGAGCCTTGAAGCCAAATTTAAAGATGTTTTTGGCAGAGCTCCTGGGACACTGGATATGGGAAGAGCTAATGGTCCATAGATCGGACAAGGGCTCTGTGGGAGAAGGGGAGGCTTAGCCACCCCTCCCCCCCAGAGCCCCCCCATACCATAGACCATGCAGGCTGGTATAGCTCAGGGTGCAATGCTGCAGATGGCCAGGGCTCCGAATTCTAGCTATCATCAGCCTGCATTGGGGACAAGGAGTTAAATAGACTTGGGAGGGGTGACCCCACAGAATTATTTTTTCAAAATTTCACACACTATGAAAAAGTTTCAAAAAAATAGGCAAGTTGCCAGGGATCCTTATACAGCCATATTACAGGTATAGCCCAGGGTGCAAAGCCCCACTCAGCTGGTGCACCACATTTTGGCTATCCCAGCCTGCATAAGGGACAAGGGATTAACAAATCTTGGGTGAGGGGACCCCACATCATTTTTGTTTATATTTCCCACATTCTGAACATATAAATATTAAAAATAAATATATTTATATACATGTTAAGACATTATCTGTCATTTTACCTTTCCTTTAACTTTTACATAGATTTTCTCAAAAAATGACAAGATCTTTTTGAAAACATATTTTCCTCTCGTTCCCATTGTCCTCCTTAACATATCCTGCAAATGTAGTGTCTCTAACACGTATAGGGGCTTTTATATTAACTGATAAATTTGGCCGCCATTTAACTTTAAAAATAACCATTAAAAAAGCTTTTGAGCAAAATATGTATTTTTTGGTGACTATTTCGCAGTTGATTCTCCTCTGCCATTCCACTGTCCAGGTTTTAGTACACTATTTATGCTTTTTTAAAAGAAATTGTGACTGCAGAGATGCCCTGAAAGTTTTAATGTTCAAGTGTTAATGCCCAAGTTTATGGAGCCCGACACGAACAGCTTGTTTGCAAACGTGTGGCAAAAATTTGCTTTCGTGAACACACAATTTGATGTTTGCTACATCACTAGTCCCTTCTATTAACCAGTACAGCAGCACTGTACAGGCTAATTAGATGGCATCTAACAGTCTCCAAGAAGCTATCGCTATCGCTGCTGGGAAACTGAAGGCAGAGCAGAACTCCGCCTACCAAGAGGAGATGCGCGCGCAGCAGCGCACACGATTCCCTGCAAAAACCAGCCCCAAGACTTAACGCTAATTGGCGTTAGGCGGTCCTGCCGCCACGGTCATACCCATTGGCGTGACACTGGTCCTTAAGCAGTTAAAGCGGTATAAAACCCTGACATAATATTCAATAAAAACACGTTTTCCTACTTTTTATATGCCATACGGATATTATATTTGCATTTGTGCATAAGTATAATTATTCATTTGGAAATTATACATTCCTAAAGTACACTAATTTTACTTTGAGAGTTGACTTTGCATTTTATTTATAACTGCTTTATTCATCCTCTAACTTAATCAGAAAGCATCAGAAAACATTTATGCGTGTCTGACTTTGTTTGTTTGTTTGTTTGTTTGTTTGTTTGTTTTTTGTTTTGTTTTTTGTTTTTATTTCATATATACAACACAAAAATTATTTTCTATTTTAGGTAAAAGGTGGAAAGGCTACTTTTCAACTTCTTTCTGGGGAACAAGACTCTGCAGCTTTCCAAAAGTGGATGGAGAGCCTCAAGACCGAGCCTGGTCTTGTGTCTTATGCCCTGGAGCCCATCCACAACTTGGTAAAACCTAGTCAGCAACAGAATCTCCGCAAGGCAGTAAGTGACTATATCAAGGAAATGGCCTTGACCATGAAATGTCCCTGTTCTTCGCAGCCATCTGCCAATGGAGATTGTTCCTGTGGCTGCACTTCTAGTAAATACACCAATTCTGACTGCTGTCCAACAAGGAAAGGAGAGGCCACCTTAGAGGTGACCATAAAATATGCTAACAATCTCTATGGGGATTTCACTTCTCAGACAGATGCTTATGTCAAAGTCGTATTTGATGTAGCACAACAACAAACTCAAATAATTGACAATAATAATAACCCAAAATGGAATAAGCTTCTCGGTTTTGGAACAGTAGAACTAGACTCCTTCAAAAAAATCAAAGTAGAGGTTTGGGATAAGGATATGCGATATGATGACCTACTTGGGATGTGTCAGGAAAAAGTGACGTCAGGCAGTGTGGATAAGACCTGCAAACTGAATTATGGAACACTCTACTATTCTATTAATGTCAAGTGTTCCTCTTATCTCATGGGAGAATACTGTCGGGATTATAGCCCTGTTCCTCCAAAATAAATGGAAACATATTTCAGTATGTTCCTTCCTATAATGTCATCCTCCACAAATGATGCCATTTTTATTTTCACGTTTTCAGATCTGTCTTATATAACCATGCTTCCAAACAACATGAGACATTGTTTAAAGTAAACCTGAGATAACAGAAAGCTGGGGCTTCCTCCAGCCCCCTTCAAGCTGCTTGACCCCTAGCCATCCTCCTGCACCACCTGGATCTTCCACAGTTCCGCCCAGTAATCCCGTCAGTTGACATGTGCTGTGCATGCACACGTCCAGTGGCACTCCCTTCGTGTGAGAGTTCTAGGCCGGCCTAGGATGCCGCAGGAGCACAACGGGGAGCGTGCACGGCCAGACTGTGTATGACTGGTGTGGACTGAAGGGATAACTGAGAGAATCCAGGTGGCTTGGGCGAGGGATAAGTCATCCTGAAGAGGGCCGGAGGATGCCCCAGGTATATATATATATATATATATATATATATATATATTTTTTTTTTTTTTTTAATATATTTTTTTTTCTGGCATCTCAGGCAACCTTTAAGAGGTAAGTAAAAACAGAATGCAATGATTTGCAAAGATTAAAGCGTTATTGTTTTTTCACATAAATAGACCATGACACAGGGCTTGATTCACTAAAGGGTGCTAAAACAGTTAGCACGCCTAAAAGCTTTGCATGTGCAAACTAGGGTGCTAAGTAGTTTACACGGCAAAGCTGTTACTGTTCGCGTGCTAGTTTTCTAGTTTGTGCGCTCTACTTAGTGTGCAAGATCAGCTGCTTCACATGCAAAGTATGCTTATCACGCTACTAAGCATGCGAAGCAGCTGATTTTGCATGCAAAGTAGTGCGCGCAAAACTCTATTTGTGCTAAACTTTATGCGCGAAGAGGCAGTTTGCACGTGATAAGCGGCTTTTCACTGGCATGCTAACAGTTAGCAATCAAGCCCATAATGTGTATTTCTAGTAGAAAGTTGTAATTTTCACAGAGTACACAATCTTACCATGTCATGACTCATCAGTGTTTTCTACATTATCCCTATTAGTGATTATTGTAATGTGTTCATTTAATGTACACAAAATTTTGCATCACATTTCTCACTTACATGGCCATCATAAATGTTCTTTTGTCTAAATTGCAAAAATGTGTTTGTGCAAACCAGAAGCAGGTAGGAACAAGCTAATATATATTTTTTTCAAAAACACCTTGAAGTTTTTGAGAAATTTAATTTTAAAAAATTTAATGAAAACATGTTTTTTAAAACTTGGTAAAATGACATTTTGCTGTGGTACACTTTAATATTAAACTGAGTTTTGAGTTCTGCATACACGTTATACATTGTAACCGCTTGCCAATTGCTGTATAGAACATAAACACCCCTCTAGACTTCACTTCAGGGGTGTAGATACAAGTATCCTACTGTTTATGAGCAGCGTGTGTATGCACACACAATCTCATGTGTTAGAGTACTGATCGGTGAATGGGAACATGTGTTCCCAAAGCCAACCATAGCGCCTGCAATGAATGATCACTGAGAGCAGCGAGATGCCCATGGGGATTTAAATGAAAATAAACACACATTAACATCCTGTGTACTGAATTGTACACCAAGTGCGGAGCCATTTAGTGGACAAACAGTAAAAATACACTTGCATACAATAACTTCTTGCTGCACAGCATGCAGTATATCTACACCCTGCAGGACTTCATCTGAAGTTCCAGGGATGTAGACATTCATCTGCCGATCTGCCGCTCTTCGCTTTCCGCTACACATGCTTCTACACGCGTTCTCGTTGTTGCCTGTTAGTGAAGAGATCAATGAATGGGAACACGTGTCAATGATCCGGACGGAACGGACGCATGTGAACGGATGCATAGACTTTCATTGCTATGCCGTGCGTCCGTTCCGTCCGTTCCGCATGCGGTCCGGCTCCGGCACGGCGATTCCGGACGGCGACCGCCAATGTGAACCGGGCCTAACCTGGACCTTTAAGAAAATGTTCAGACACCAATATCCTCAGAAATGCCTCACGCCAATGTCCTTCAATCTTGCAAGCTTGATTGTAGCTGAAGATCAAACACGTGCACGTGCCGCCTCACACCACCGATCACATCGCATCTTAACATTTTGGCTCCAATGCCTCCCATGGGTCTAGTAACAGACAAATGGGGCTTGGGGGGGGGGGGGTCATTTTTTTATGAAAATTTTCCACACCCTGAAAATTAAAAAAAAAAAAAAAGTTTCAAAAAATAGGTAACATTGCCAGGTATCATTATACAGCCATTTCAATGGGGTTTCCAGGGGTGAAATTCATTGCTCTTTCTTTTAGTATATGTAAATGTAAATTTATACTACTGTTAGGTTGCTACATTATCTGTAATTTACCGCATTTAAGTGCATTCTTTTTTTTTCCTGTTGCACCTTTAAAATCGATTATCTCAAAACCTGTAAGGTCTTCTTGATTTTGTTTTCCTGTTGTACCCACTGTCCTCCTCCACATACCCTGCATTTGGTGGTTCTAGCATGTAAGGGGGCTTTGCTATTAACCGCTAAAGTCGTTGGCCATTTGCCTGCCATACAAGTCTATGGAGCCTGTTTGCGATTATTTGCGGGAATTCACATTGGGTTCCCAAACAGAAAATTTGATGCTTGGGCCATCTCTAGTTAACTAGTTAAAATACATAATAACAAAATATCCCCTATTATCTAACACCTTCTATTTCCCCTGCCATAGTCACCAAAATAAAACAGCATTTAAAAATTCATAAATAGTTACCTTAGGAACTCAACTTTTTTAATATGGGCATCATGAGGCTATAGTACTGTTATTTTTGCAAATAAGCGCTTGTGATTAGTGTTATAGTATAAAGAAACACAATGGAAAAAATGTACCTTTATTACCAAATAATACATTGTAATATACTGTCACCATACATTATACTAGGGACATCATTTAAATGATGTAATAAACAAGTTGGCAAATAAAATGTGTAGGTTTTATTTTTAATAGCACTTTTTATTTTCAATCTATAATGGTTAGAAACAGAGAAATAATAAGGCTGCCCCCTCCCTGAAGATCACAGTTAACGTGAGTGTACTGAAACTGCTGTGTAAAGCGGACAACAAACTTTGTTTACACACGGCCGGAAGCTGTAAGTGTTACCGCTGTTGACCGATTCTTTTAGAGAAACTTTTTACTGAAGCAGCGAAGAGCTGAATGTGATCAAGTATAAGAAGCACAGTGAATTAAATGATGAATATCACTATTGAGTGATTGTTTTTAATGATCTTTTTTTAACCAGTTCGCATTCAGTCGTTTTTCGCTTCATGCATCCGAACAATGTTCACCTCCCATTCATTAGCCTATAACTTTATTACTACTTATCACACTGAACTGATCTATATCTTGTTTTTTCCGCCACCAATTAGGCTTTCTTTGGGGGGTACATTTTACTAAGAGCCACTTTAC
The DNA here is from genome assembly GCF_040937935.1 of Hyperolius riggenbachi. Classification (NCBI taxonomy): domain Eukaryota; kingdom Metazoa; phylum Chordata; class Amphibia; order Anura; family Hyperoliidae; genus Hyperolius; species Hyperolius riggenbachi. Next base: position 43,822,747 of record NC_090652.1, on the reverse strand, counting down.
TGTAAATGCATTTGAAAAGGAAGAATAAGAAAAAAATGGAAACAAATCATTATTTCTCACTTTTCGGCAATTATAGTTTTAAAATAATACATGCCTCCATAATTAAAACCCACGTATTGTACATGCCCATTTGTCCCGGTTATTACACCATTTAAATTATGTCCCTATCACAATGTATGGCGACAATATTTTATTTGGAAATAAAAGTGCATTTTTTCCGTTTTGCATTCATCACTATTTACAAGCTTATAATAAAAAAAAAAAAGAAATATTTCATCTTTACATAGATATTTAAAAAGTTTAGACCCTTAGGTAAATATTTGTGTTTTTTTTTTTTTTTATTGTAATGTTTTTTTGTTTTTTTTAATTAAACATTTTATGTGGGTATTTTTGGGAGGATGGGATTGAAATTGTATTTTTTTTTTTGTAAATATGTGTATTTTTATTTTTATTTAACATTTAGATGTAGTTTACTTTTTGGCCACAAGATGGCAGCCATGAGTTGTTTACAGTGACGTCACTCTAAGCGTACCACGTACGCTTAGAGCGACATAGGAAGCAGAAAAAGCGTAGCTTCCGAGAGAAGCTGTCGCTTTTTCTGCGGGGGAGAGGAATCAGTGATCGGGCACCGTTGCCCGATTCACTGATTCACTGGCTAACAAACCGCCGGCCGGGAGCGCGCGTGCACGCGCGCGATCGGCCGCGTGGACGCGCAGGAGCGCACATGGCTTCCTGGACGTGAGTTTCACGTCCAGGAATGTCAAATAGTTAATGAACTTCCTATTGGAGCAGCAAGGAGCTGAGAATATAGGGTGCAATATACCGAGTGCAGCGCACACATAGCAGACCAGTGTATGATGAACTGAACCGCTGTGACTACATAGGGCTTGATTCACAAAAGAGTGCTAACTGTTAGCATGGCTGTTTTCGCGTGAATTTTCGCATTGTGCGTGGTCGTGAATTTTTGCGCGAAACAATAAAGTTTTCACGCGCAAACGCGAATTTTTGCACAAAATCGATATTGTTTTCGCATAAAATTTTGCATTTGCGTGCGGAAATGTTATCATTTTGCGTGAAAATTCGCGAGCGCTCGCAATGCGAAAATTCACGCGAAAATGCCCGTGCTAACAGTTAGCACTCTTTTGTGAATCAAGCCCATAGGATTAGATAAGACATCAAGCAGTAGAGTTGGGCCGAACAGTTCGCCTGCGAACGGTTCCATGCGAACTTCAGTGGTTCGCGTTCGCGTCCCGCAGGCGAACTTTTGCGGAAGTTCGGTTCACCCCATAATGCACCATGAGGGTCAACTTTGACCCTCTACATCACAGTCAGCAGGCCCAGTGTAGCCAATTAGGCTACACTAGCCCCTGGAGCCACTCCCCCCCCCCCAATAAAAGGCAGGCAGCCGCGGCCATTACGCTCACTCGTGTGCCTGTGTTAGTGAGAGTAGGGCGAGCTGCTGCAGACTGTCTCTCATAGGGAAAGATTAGTTAGGCTTAGCTTGTTCCTGGCTGCATACCTGTTCTGTGAACCCACCACTGCATACCTGTTCTGTGAACCCACCACTGCATACCTGTTCAGTGAACCCACCACTGCATACCTGTTCAGTGAACCCACCACTGCATACCTGTTCAGTGAACCCACCACTGCATACCTGTTCTGTGAACCCACCACTGCATACCTGTTCAGTGAACCCGCCACTGCATACCTGTTCAGTGAACCCGCCACTGCATACCTGTTCTGTGAACCCACCACTGCATACCTGTTCAGTGAACCCACCACTGCATACCTGTTAAGTGAACCCACCACTGCATACCTGTTCAGTGAACCCACCACTGCATACCTGTTCAGTGAACCCGCCACTGCATACCTGTTCTGTGAACCCACCACTGCATACCTGTTCAGTGAACCCGCCACTGCATACCTGTTCAGTGAACTCGCCACTGCATACCTGTTCTGTGAACCCACCACTGCATACCTGTTCAGTGAACCCACCACTGCATACCTGTTCAGTGAACCCACCACTGCATACCTGTTCAGTGAACCCGCCACTGCATACCTGTTCTGTGAACCCACCACTGCATACCTGTTCAGTGAACCCACCACTGCATACCTGTTCAGTAAACCCACCACTGCATACCTGTTCAGTGAACCCACCACTGCATACCTGTTCAGTGAACCCGCCACTGCATACCTGTTCTGTGAACCCACCACTGCATACCTGTTCAGTGAACCCACCACTGCATACCTGTTCAGTGAACCCACCACTGCATACCTGTTCAGTGAACCCACCACTGCATACCTGTTCAGTGAACCCGCCACTGCATACCTGTTCTGTGAACCCGCCGCTGCATACCTGTTCTGTGAACCCACCACTGCATACCTGTTCTGTTCAGTGAACCCGCCACTGTATACCTGTTCTGTTCAGTGAACCCGCCACTGAGTACCTGTTCTGTTCAGTGAACCCGCCACTGTATACCTGTTCTGTTCAGTGAACCCGCCACTGTATACCTGTTCTGTTCAGTGAACCCGCCACTGTATACCTGTTCTGTTCAGTGAACCCGCCACTGTATACCTGTTTGGTGTGTCAGTGTGAAGCAGTACCTTAATTACACTACCTGATTGATGTATACACATGCAAGATGTTTTAAAGCACTTTAGGCCTGTCATTTAGCATTCAATGTGATTTCTGCCCTTAAAACGCTGCTTTGCGTCAAATCCAGATTTTTCCCGGGGACTTTTGGCATGTATCCCACTCCTCCACCTGGGGGTCCAGGTGTTAGACCCCTTGAAACATCTTTTCCATCATTATTGTGGCCAGCATAATTTTTTTTTTTCAAAGTTCGCATCCCCATTGAAGTCTATTGCGGTTCGCGAACTTTTACGCAAACCGACCTTACGCGGAAGTTCGCGAACCTAAAATTGGAGGTTCGGCTCAACTCTATCAAGCAGCAGTAACGCTATCTAATCAAACACAGTTAGGGGTCAGTGCGCATGAGGTATGTGATTGCGTGTGGACATCTGGCCAGATAGGTAGCTGTGGATGGTATCAAATCCATTTTATGCAACTGTAATCTTATTCAATTTTAGTGAATACATTTGTGTGAAGATTGGTTCACTGGCGCAAGAAACATTTTTTTATTTTTGCACTGTCTATGGAAGCGGGTAGGAGTAAGCGCGGCAATTTAGTGTTATATCATATTCGTATGTGTTTACATGTGTTTTAAATTTTACAATTGTTTGGTCCTTTAAAATGCATACAATCTATATGCAGAACTCAGAACTTGATATTTATTAAAGTGTATCAGAACATCTCATATTATTGCAGAGCAGCTATGATCTTCATCTTGCTTTAAGCTAATTGTATATGTTTAAAAATGTCCTGCAATTTATTTGAGTAGATTTCAAGATTTCATGTTTGTGAAATTAAGAAGAGTTATTCTTTAACCAGAGCTAGATTGCAGATTAGAATGTCCCTTTATGTTCTTCTCTCCAGAAGCCTGTGTGTCTCCTAGTAGGCCATGTTTGTACTAAGATAGCACTGAAGAGATGTTTTGATTTCACTCAGTTCTTGCTGCAAATGCAAATGCTTAGCAAGGCACAATAACATACAGCAGAATGCTAAGGCTTGCTATGAGCTGATGTAAGGCTTATTATATGGAATACTTACTTATAGAACTATTAGTTAATGATTTCTATAGTTTAATGTGAATTAAAATGAATGGCTGTTTGCTACTAGCTAAATAAAACCACAATATCCCCATCAATTAGTGATGATGAACATACCAACTTCAAAGAACTAAAGATAAACTCTGGATATTACGTGATACTTTTTAGCTGACCTCAATTCAATTAAGAGTATCAGATCTAAATTGATGTTATAGAACATCACCTGTGTCATAAGATCTAATTCAAATGTTTATTGATGTCATTGTGACTAAACATTTTGCGAAGAAAATGTCAATATATACGCACCTGTTCCAATTATCTAATCATTAGAAATGTCACAATTTAGAGACTGTATCAATTAAAATTAAGTAACAATAACAATTGCCTGAGTCCTTCTCTTTTTGTGGCTATAATATCATATGATATACAAGTATTCCCACACAGCTTTTTGGGATCCTCCATAGTACCTTACAACCTCTATACTCCTTTGGGAACATTTATTAAGTTGTTATACATTTGTTTACTATATATTTGTTTGACATTGTTGCTTGAATGCTGATGTGACAGATATTTCTTCACCCTCGACCTATGTTGGTTTAGCCAGGAGCAAAGTCTATTGTAATCTGTATTCCTCTGCTACATAGATCTACCGGTACAATGACCAACAATGCAGATACATTCCTGTCATTCATACTGTCTGCTATCATTGAACACTAGTATTATTTTCTTTTTTCTGTTTCAGCTTGAACAAACAATTATTTCATGAGCTTATGTTGATGCATACGTTGATGCATCTTCTCTGTTATGTTTACAGAACATTAATAAAAACTGATAGTATTAAAAAAAAAGTAATAATTGTAATATATCACAGAAAATCCCCTAAAAAGCCACCATCTGTTAACCATTTATTATATAAGGCCTAGCAGCCTGGCTTAGCATTATTATTCAGCCAGAAACCCTACGAAGATCGACTAAGGCCTAACTAAAAGATTGACTACCTTCCACAGTGATTCCAGAATCCAAGAGAGGTAATATTCATTTTATTCTGGGTGACTTGGTGACTTCTCGGTGACTTGGTAAACGTATTATTTTAAGGCGTCAGCAGTTTAAGTCTTTATTAGATAGTATTTTATGTCATTTGTATGTATTTTTATTATATACCAATCAGTAAGCGCTATATAAGTGCAAATAAAAGCTTTGGGACAACTACCTAGCTTTGTCTAATTAACAGGGCCGGATTTGTACTCTTTACCACCCAAGTCCACTGTCACCAGCTGTCCCCCTTCAGTATAGGTAGTGAGATGACCCCTTCCAGCAAGTATAAGTAGCCAGATGACCCCTCCTCCGTTCTCTCCAGTATAAGAAGCCAGATGACCCCTCCCCTCTAGAATAGGTGGCCTAATGACTCCTTCCCCTACCCCTCCAGTATAGGTAGCTAGATTATATATAGGCAGCTAGCAGCAGAGTACCGCAGTCAGGCGCTCACCTGATCTCCCTGCACTGCTGCATGCAGCATTTGCAAGCTTGCAAATGCTGCATTTGTAAGCTTACAAATGCTGCACCGGTTTAGCCTGCTGCTTTGGTGCCCTTGCTCCTGTGGTGCCCTAGGCCATGGCCTTGGCCTTGGCCTAAATCCGGCCCTGCTAATTTAGAGATATCTACTTTAAGTTTTTTATACAAGAATAAAACTCTATATACTACTAGTAAGGATAAAGCTATATATTTTTGTACACCATTAATTTTACAATCTAGAAGTCAACTATTATCGATGGAGGTTAAAACCTATAGAAGTGTAGGTGATATTGATTTATTTTGCAAATAGAACTTTGACAATGTATATCAGATGATGGATAACAACTAAAGAGATGTAAATACATTTCTGTATATATGCTATATATATACACTGGCTTGCAAAAGTATTCGGCCCCCTTGAAGTTTTCCACATTTTGTCACATTACTGCCACAAACATAAATCAATTAAATTGGAATTCCGCATGAAAGACCAATACAAAGTGCTGTACACGTGAGAAGTGGAACGAAAATCATACATGATTCCAATCATTTTTTACAAATAAATAACTGCAAAGTGGGGTGTGCGTAATTATTTGGCACCCTGAGTCAATACTTTGTAGAACCACCTTTTGCTGCAATTACAGCTGCCAGTCTTTTAGGGTATGTCTCTACCAGCTTTGCACATCTAGAGACTGAAATTCTTACCCATTCTTCTTTGCAAAACAGCTCCAGCTCAGTCAGATTAGATGGACAGCGTTTGTGAACAGCAGTTTTCAGATCTTGCCACAGATTCTCGATTGGATTTAGATCTGGACTTTGGCTGGACCATTCTAAGACATGGATATGTTTTGTTTTAAACCATTTCATTGTTGCTCTGGCTTTATGTTTAAGGTTGTTGTCCTGCTGGAAGGTGAACCTCCACCCCAGTCTCAAGTCTTTTGCAGACTCCAAGAGGTTTTCTTCCAAGATTGCCCCGTATTTGGCTCCATCCATCTTCCCATCAACTCTGACCAGCTTCCCTGTCCCTGCTGAAGGGAAGCACCCCCAGAGCATGATGTTGCCACCACCATATTTGACAGTGGGGATGGTGTGTTCAGAGTGATGTGCAGTGTTAGTTTTCCGCCACCCATAGCGTTTTGCATTTTGGTCAAAAAGTTCCATTTTGGTCTCATCTGACCAGAGAGCCATCTTCCACATGTTTGCTGTGTCCCCCACATGGCTTGTGGCAAACTGCAAACGGGACTTCTTATGCTTTTCTGTTAACAATGGCTTTCTTCTTGCCACTCTTCCATAAAGGCCAACTTTGTGCAGTGCACGACTAATAGTTGTCCTATGAACAGATTCCCCCACCTGAGCTGTAGATCTCTGCAGCTCGTCCAGAGTCACCATGGGTTTCTTGATTGCATTTCTGATCAGCGCTCTCCTTGTTTGGCCTGTGAGTTTAGGTGGACGGCCTTGTCTTGGTAGGTTTGCGGTTGTGCCATACTCCTTCCATTTCTGAATGATCGCTTGAACAGTGCTCCGTGGGATGTTCAAGGCTTTGAAAATGTTTTTGTAGCCTAAGCCTGCTTTAAATTTCTCAATAACTTTATCCCTGACCTGTCTGGTGTGTTCTTTGGACTTCATGGTGTTGTTGCTCCCAATATTCTCTTAGACAACCTCTGAGGCCGTCACAGAGCAGCTGTATTTGTACTGACATTAGATTACACACAGGTGCACTCTATTTAGTCATTAGCACTCATCAGGCAACTGACTGCACTCAGACCAAAAGGGGCTGAATAATTACGCACAGCCCACTTTTCAGTTATTTATTTGTAAAAAATGTTTGGAATGATGTATGATTTTCATTCCACTTCTCATGTGTACACCACTTTGTATTGGTCTTTCATGTGAAATTCCAAGAAACTTGATTCATGTTTGTGGCAGTAATGTGACAAAATGTGGAAAACTTCAAGGGGGCCGAATACTTTTGCAAGCCACTGTACATACCTGAGGCTTCCTCCAGCCCCCTCCAGGCTGATCGCCCCCGAGTCATCCTACTGAGCCATCTGGATCTTAATGGTTTTAATGCATGTTAATGATTTTTTTAAACGCTCAGAAAGCTCAAATGGTCAGAAAAGCACTCAGAAAATGCTCACAGTGTATCTACAGCCTGAGGGCTCAAACCCTCTATCAGCCTTTTCTTCTAAGAGCTAGTCATTTGAAAAAGCCGTTGCTAATGCAATGCTATGGGGGATTGTAATAAAATTACATCGCTCAAGTGGGATCTCACCCATAGCTTTACATTAGCAAGAGCTTTGCAAATCACAAGCGCTTAGTAACGGACCTATGTAGCAATTTTGGTGTAAATATCATGTATGGGAGCTTTTCTATTCACTGCTAAAGACGGCACAAAATTACGCAAAATTTCGCAAAATTTTATGCGAAATTATGAATGACTACATGAAATCAATTGAATTTGCAAATCGTAATTACGTATTAGCGTAATTGCAGAAATGTATGTGAAATCTAGCGAAATCGTAATTTGTTGATTATGACATCACTACACTCATTGTTTTTTCTGTATGAGTTGTCTGAGGCTGGGAACACACTTAGCAGAATCGCATGTGTTTTCCACTATGTGCTATGGGAAAAATGCATGCAATTCTGCTAAGTGTGTTCCCTGCCTGACAGTTTTGTATTGCTGTCAATTGTTTTTCTGCATATGAAAAACGCATTCATGTGTGAACTAGCTCATCGATTAACATTGGTTGCAGTTTTCCTGTGTACAAAATGCACAGAAACACTGACGAGTGGAGGCAGGTCCTTAGTAATATATTGCTAGTAGGTTCCAGGCCTTAGGGCCTCATACCTCCCAACTTTTTGAGATGAGAAAGAGGGACACTTAAGCCACACCCATGCCACAACTGTAACCACACACCCCGACACACCCCTAGTCACGCATACTATAAAGATTGAAAATAAGAGACACATCAATTTAAAGGATTTGAATAAAGTTTACAGTTGAAACACATTTTTCTATAGAAAAATACATATATTCATATAGATCTGTACAGGAGTCCTGAAAGAGGGACACATGAGGAAGAAAGAGAGATGGAGGGATTTGGTTCCCAAAGAGGGACAGTCCCTCAAAAAGAGAGATAGTTGGGAGCTATGAATTAATCAGGGTTGCTCGTAAACTACGCCAGTGCGAATCTACGTGTCGTAGTCCGCAACTACGCATCATAGTTCATAGAAGAAGTTTAAAAACTTGCCATACGTATTTCCGCATAGTCATAGTCCCGCTATGCGAAGCTTCGCCCACTACACGTAGTTGACGTATGTATGGCGAAGTCAACTACGCGTGCAGTAACTGCGTCTATACGGATCATTGCGCATGCGCAGAAATATTATTGCCCTTCTATACATGTACAATTCCGCGTTGGAAGGTGGAATGTACGCATATATTAGTTCACCCATGCACATTTTTAGTGGATTATTGCGGAAATTTTTCCGCATAAGGGCATAAGCGTCCACATCAACTACGCTTTGCACTACGCGAAGTTTCCGTATTTTAACACATAGTCTACAAAATTCAAACGTAGCAAAGTTTCTGATTTCGTAGCCGTAGTTTGCGAAGCGTAATTTGCGGAAAACTACGCGTAGTTCCAGCGTAGCGAAGTTGGCTGACTACGACCATCCCTAGAATTAATATAGCGGAAAATTGATCAATAGGCTCAGCAAACAAATGTATCAAATAAACCAAGTGGAAAAGCAAAGATAAATAAGTGAAAGAGGGAAGAATTGTTCCAGAGAAGGGAGAACAAGGTGTCTGTGCAAAACAGAGAGGGGGCAATGAAAATGCCAATAAGGTGCTAGGTGAAAATTAGATAAGGAGTGTTAACAGGGCTATGCAGGACCTCAGGGACAACACAAAAGTAAGAAGCAGATTGCTGATAAGAGTAGAGAGCGAGCCGTATAATTACCCAGTGAGAGGATAATGATCAGCGAGGAACATCGAGCTGCGTAGAACCCCAGCCAGAATCAACAAGAAACAGACTCGGGCAGGAAAGTGTAGAAAGGAGAGAGAGCAAAGCAACAGCGAGACGACTGAGGAGGGGAAGTTATCGAGAGGAGCCCCTGATCTATGCAGGGTGAAGGGGACCTGCATGTCAGCTGATATTTCAGACTCCAGCAGCACAATCTGCCCACAGCTGCCTGCAGCAATAGCACACAGTGAGCAGAATGATGCGGTCGGCGGTAGTCGGTCGTTTACTCCTCCTGGTGGGGTGGCAAGCCGGGATTCTGACAACAGGGGGCGGGACCCGGGATAGAACGCCCAAAAAAGGTAGAATCCCACGAAAATCGGGACTCTTGTGGCCTATAGGGCCTATCTCCACTAGTGCATGTGAGTGATGCTGGGAATGCGCTGCCAATCTAAATAGTCACTTGCCAACCAGATCACGCTGCAGTGCAATTCTGGATGGCATGCTGCAATTTTTGCAGCATGCAGCAAAATCCCTATGCCCTGCATGGCGCGGCTTTGCATATTTAGGCCATGGCTGCGCAGCACAACAGGAGCTGTGACCGTATCGGAAAAGGCTGTGGATCCCAGTGGAGAGTGGTCCTAAAGCTGGCCATACATGTATAGATTTCCACTTAAGGCTCCAAGTCGATGGATTCTTTTAAAAAAAAATAGTTTCAACAGGAATCGATTTCTACCATAAACTGCACATCAATTTCCAATAGATGCCAGCAGGGAATCTATTGAAAATGAATTTAACTGCAGAATTGAACGGTTCGATGCAGTGCAAAACTATAGGCCGTCAATCTGCCAATGCTCTCGCCCCACCCCCGATTGTTCTACATTTTCCATCCTGTCCGATCGATTCTTTCAATCAATTTTCTGTTTAAAATGAATCAAAAATCGATCAATCGGATGTTTTTGGGAATTGATTTCCAGCAGAGGAATCAAATGAGAAAATTGAATTGGCGACTTGGTGGCTGATCGACCATCCGTTTCCGGTTATAAGTGCATGCCCGACCCACATTGTGACCAATTTTGGGCCGAAATTGGTCGTGTTAGTCGATCGGACATGCTGCAAGATGTTGGGCCATTGCGTTCAGTCGGGTGCGTGGTGGAATGGCGAGCGATATTGGGACAAGCAGCAAAAATCCCAGTGCTGTTTATTATTATTATTTACTATTTATATAGTGCCTACATCTTCCGCAGCACTGTACAGAGTATATTGTCTTGTCACTTAACTGTCCTCACAGGAGCTCACAATCTAAAGGTCCGTACACATGCCTGATCAAAGGCAACGACGGGTCCATTGTCACCTACTGCTGGGCGTGTTTTCAACAGACAGTACAGCGTGTGTACAGTCTGTCGATGGACTGATAAGGCTGTTTCTGAGAGATCCGCCCGGCTGTACACACGCTGTACTGTGTGCTGAAAACACGGCCAGCGGGAGGTGACGATGGACCCATCGTTGCCTTTCATCAGGCGTGTGTACGGACCTTAATCCCTACCATAGCCATATGTCTATGTATGTATCATGTAGTGTATGTATCGTAGTCTAGGGCCAATTTAGGGGAAAGCCAATTAACTTGCCTGTATGTTTTTGGGATGTGAGAGGAAACTAGAGTACTTGAAAAAGGGATCCACACCCGAAACGTCATGCTTATCTGTATGTGCGATATAACCGCTGCAAATAAACTAAAATTCTTGGAGTACTTCCTGGCTTTGATTGATTGAACCTGAATTGGTATTGCAATTTGGACTTTACACTGGAGGTTTAATGGACCCTCTTTCCAATCTGTGACTCCCAATGATAAAGTGTTTGCTACCGAGGCCTGCAGACTATGTGTTTCATTGGTGCGGAAACTACAGTACCCAGAGGAAACCCACACAGACACAGGGAGAACATTCAAACTCCATGCAGATGTTGATCTGGCTGGGATTCAAACTGGAGTCCCAGTGCTGCAAAGCAAGAGTGCTAACCACTACACCACCATGCTATATATGTATAAATCTGTGTATAGGTATGTGTATGAGCATGTGTACATTACCTGTCCTGTGTCGCAGTGCCTGTCTTTTTCTGAGTCTGCCGATACACTTCCCATACCATTGCCAGCGTGCTTGTAACTTCACACACGGGCTAAGCTGCCCGGCGTGTATAGGGAAGAGCAGTGAATTTGAAGACAGATGGGCACCGAAGATGGACACAGTAGTGGTAATGTTTAAATCCAGTGCTGCATAATACGTTGGCACTTTATAAATACAATAAATAAATAAATTAAATAATAAATAAATAAATTCACATACACAGACATGTATATACACATTTACATAGGGGAACAGTGGCAAGGCGGCAAATGCTGCGGACAAATAGTTTGTGTATGCAGGCAGCGGCAGATACATACCTTCCGTGTGCTCCAGCGTGGACGTTTCTCCCTCTAGTGTCTGACGCGACTTCCTGTATAAACAGGAAGTCGTGTCAGAGGCTAGAGAGAGGTATTTCTGCAGGAGGGCCTGGTGGGACCATGTTACACCCCTGCCTGCAGCGTATGGACAGCTGACAGAACTCTCTCTTTAATCAGATTCGATCAGAGAGAGATTTGTCTCTTACTCAAATCTGTCCATCATCGCCTGATGTACGGCCACCTTATCTGTTTGCAATATATGGGAAACTGGAGTGCAGCAACATTTACTGGTATACAGAACCCAGCCTCTTGGAATATCCAGGAAGTGGGAGAGCAGCAATAGTTACTGGTATGCAGAGAGATAGTATCAACAAACTAAACTCTTCTAACCTTTGATTTGTTTGCAGTTAACTTCTGTTAAAACTTTGCTTACAGATGAAGATACTTAAGTTGTACAAACAAAAACTGTTTGGTAACCCTATAAAAGATGAAGAGGGACAGTTCACAGATTTAAAACTTTAGTCATTCAGTACTTGTGACAGGAATAGCTGCTGTACAACAGACAAAGGTTTCCAAAGCAGAATCATCACCTCTACAAGACAAATGTTACTCCATCACTGTATTGGGATGTTCGTAAGTGGATTCCTGGCATTTCTTACACTTTCTCTGATCTCTGCTCCAGCCACAGTGACTGGTGAGTGAGGGGGCTGATCCACAAAGCTTTTCTGTTTATTAATTATCTCACCTTACTTGTTAATTCACAATGTATCTCTCCTCAAATGACTTTTTATTTATTTATTTAAGTATTAGTAGAAATAGGGGGTACAGAGGTAGCGACCGCATCGGGGCCCTTTGACTAGAGGGGCCCCGAAGGGCCCACCCCTCAACCACAGTATTAGCTCTTTATTGGTCCTATGCTGATAATAATCACTTCTATAGATGATTAGAATAGCAGTGATCATTAACACACTGTTTCCCATACCCTTCTTGCACCTCTGACACTGTGGTTGTCCTTGATTGGTTTTGGTGTGGCGTATCAATTTTTATGTGGGGGGCCCCAATGCAAAACTTGCATGGGGCCCACAGGTTCTTAGCTACACCACTGAGCGCAGACATATTACGCAGCATTGTACTTATATATTTTCTTGAAACTAACTGTCAGGGTTGCTCGGATAGTCCTGATCATGAGTATGAGTGATCATTAGCATGACTCTGGGCAGCACGGTGGCGTAGTGGTTAGCTCTCTCGCCTTGCAGCGCTGGGTCCCTGGTTCGAATCCCAGCCAGGGCACTATCTGCAAAGAGTTTGTATGTTCTCTCTGTGTCTGTGTGGGTTTCCTCCGGGCACTCCGGTTTCCTCCCACATTCCAAAAACATACGGATAAGTTAATTGGCTCCCCCTAAAATTGGCCCTAGACTACAATACATACACTACATAATATAGCCATATGGCAATGGTAGGGACTAGATTGTGAGCTCCTTTGAGGGACAGTTAGCGACAAGATATATATATACACTGTGCAGCGCTGCGTAATATGTCGGCGCTATATAAATACTAAATAATAATAAAAAAAAAATGACTCTGCCCACTTCTGAATTGACTCATCATGATCACGAGTAGAAAGGGATATCCGACTCAAGTGTGGTTTTGAGTCGAATAATCGCATGTAATCTCTAATCACAAGTCGGTATTCGTGATTAAAAACCCGCCGACTTTAGAAGTTAATAGCAAAGCCCCTTTACATGCTAGAAACACCACATTTGCAGGGCATGTTAAGAAGAACAGTGGGAATAAGGGGAACTTTTTTTTTTCAAAAAGACCTTATAGTATTTGAGAAAATCGATTTTAAAGTTTCAAAGGAAAAAAGTATACATTTAAATGCAGTAAAAGGCAGTTGATGTGGCAAACCTAACGGTAGTGTTAATTTACATATATCAAAAAAAAAGAGCAATGAATTTCCTGATGGGGTTTCGAGGGGTCCAGACCGTACACAGTGGGTACGGACCCCCTAGAAACCCATCCGTAGCCGCAATGCTTTGGCCAGGGATCGCTGTACAACCTCAATATGGCTGTATAAAGATCCCTGACATCTTTTCCTATTTTTTTAAACTTTTTTTATGTTCAGAGGGTGGGAAATTAAAAAAAATTACTTAGGGTCCTCCCTACCAAGCATATTTAACCCCTTATGCCCCAGGCAGGCTGGAATAGCCAGAATGCAGAGCCCGGCCGACTGAGGCTTTGCACCCTGAGCTATACCAGCCTGCATGAGGTATGGGGGGGGGGGGGGGGCTCCGGGGGAGAGCGGGGCCAAGCCTTCCCCTACCACCCGGAGTTTTAATAAATAGGAAAAGATGCCAGGGATCTTTATACAGCCATATTGCAGCTGTATAGCGATCCCTGGCCAAAGCGTTGCAGCTCTGGAGGGGTTTTCAGGGGGTCTGTAAGAACTGTGTATGGACCTCCTGGAAAACCCCGTCAGGAAATGCATTGCTCTTTCTTTTGATATATGTAAATTAACCCTATCGTTAGGTTTGCTACATTAACTGTCATTTACTGCAGTTAAATGTATACTTTTTTCTTTTGAAACTTTGAAATCGATTTTCCCAAAAACTATAAGGTCTTTTTGAAAAAAAAAAATCTTCTTGTTCCCACTGTTCTTCTTAACATTTTGGTGTTTCTAGCATGTAAGGGGGCTATTAACCGTTAAAGTCGGCAGATTTTTAATCGCGAATACCGACTCATTATCTCAAGTAACTCGTGATCATGAGTGAGGTAACGATTGCAATCACGAGTGCAAAAAAACAGCTCGTGATCACGAGTTACTGGTGATCATGAGCTTGTGATGAGTACCACTGCTAACTGTCCCTCAGAGGGGCTCACAATCTAATCCCTACCATAGTCATATTTCTATGAATGTAACGTGTAGTGCATGTATCATAGTCTAGGGCCAATTTAGAGGGAAGCCAATGAACTTATCTGTATGATTTTGGGATGTGGGAGGAAACTGGAATGCCTGGAGGAGACACAGACACAGAGAGAACATACAAACTCCTTGCAGATGTTGACCTGGCTGGGATTTCAAAGGCAAAGGTGAAAGCGCTAACCACTAACCACTACGCCACCGTGCTGACTTAAAGTAAGCCTGATATGGGGCAGGAGAGAAAATGTATACTTACCTGGGGCTTCCACCAGCCCCCTCTGTCCTGATCACTCTTTTGCTGTCCTTTCACCGCCTCCTTGTTCATCCACAATCGGCTCTTGAAAGTCTGCCGGTCTGGGACCAACTGCACATGCGTGGCCTGGTGGCATGCGCACACCCATTGCACTCCTGTCACTGGGAGCATTCTGTGCCTGCGCAAGCATACAATGCTCCCGGCCGCAGAAGCATGACGGCCATTTGCTGGGGAACGAGGAGGAGGTGGAGGGTGGCAAGGGAGCGATCAGGCTGGAGGGAGCTGGAGTAAGGCTCGGGTATGTATACATTTTCTCT
This sequence comes from Hyperolius riggenbachi, assembly GCF_040937935.1. NCBI lineage: Eukaryota > Metazoa > Chordata > Amphibia > Anura > Hyperoliidae > Hyperolius > Hyperolius riggenbachi. The sequence goes on along the minus strand of NC_090652.1, from coordinate 43,807,671 downwards.
CCATCCCTCTCTATCTCAGGTACACTTTAACCAGCTCCCGGCCACCTCACATCGATGAGCGGTGGGAGTGTGGCTCTCTGGCGATTGCCTTACGCCAATTTTTTTATTTCTCAGACAATCAGGAAGAGAACTCTTTGACCTGAAACAGAATTTCTTAAATGTAATTTGTGAGAAAAAGCGCTCACAAAATTGCTTAGCCAAGTGCTTTTTAAAGTGCTTAACAATTTTCCTATACCTTCCATTGAAGCACAAATTCTCTGAAAATGGTGCAGAATCCGTGTTTTTGATTGTAAAGAAAGCTCAACGCTCATTGGAGAACCCTCACATGTAAAATCATTGCTCAAGCGTTTTTAAAGTACTTTTTTTTTTAAATTGCCAGCGTTTTAAAAAACTCAAAGCGCTCATAGGGGTTGATTCACTAAACTGTGCTATGACGAATATCACACCTTATCAAGGATATCACACCTTTTCAAAGTTAACATGCCTTATCAGAGTAGCATAGCGAGCGTTACAAACCCACAGGGGTTTAGGGCTGGATGAGTGCCATTGCCAATTAGCAGGCATAAGTTTGTAGCACTCGTTTTTCTACTCTAATAAGGCATGTATCCGTGTTTTTGATTGTAAAGAAAGCTCAACGCTCATTGGAGAACCCTCACATGTAAAATCATTGCTCAAGCGTTTTTAAAGTACTTTTTTTTTTAAATTGCCAGCGTTTTAAAAAACTCAAAGCGCTCATAGGGGTTGATTCACTAAACTGTGCTATGACGAATATCACACCTTATCAAGGATATCACACCTTTTCAAAGTTAACATGCCTTATCAGAGTAGCATAGCGAGCGTTACAAACCCACAGGGGTTTAGGGCTGGATGAGTGCCATTGCCAATTAGCAGGCATAAGTTTGTAGCACTCGTTTTTCTACTCTAATAAGGCATGTTAACTTTGATAAAGCGCTAATAGTGGTGCTTGTAAGGACTTGGTAATTAGGTCATTTTGTAATTGGCGATTTCGAGATTGTAATTGAAATTCATAATCAATCGGAATTACGGGTAGCAACTACAAGTGTACTCAAAATTACACTTGTTATTTCATTTATGAATCGTTATTTCGAGTGCGTTGAGTAATTATGGAAGTGCAATTTTTGATCAATCACAGTGCCTAGCATGTTCCTAGCAACCAATAGGATTGAGCTGAGTTTGGGCCCACCATTCCTATAAAGGCAGACGCCATTTTGGAGGAACACTTTGCTGTGTACTCAGTAGTACTGTGAGAGGTTGTATTGGAGAAAGCAGTGTGGTGTAGTTGTAAATAGCAATACCGTTGTTCTGTAGCTTATATGCACACAGGACCATTGCACAATCCAGAACAGCCAGTATGCTAGTGCAGCGCTGCTATTGGCAGCAAAGGCTGTTCAGGCAGGCTTTCAGAAATTCCCTACAAATATATACTACGTGGTATATGCTGCATGACAGACAACATTTTGGGCCAATCACATCTTGTGGTAGGAGCGGTCATAAATTAAAGGGAACACACGTTATTTAGGAGCGCGCGCTATGCTGCACTACCGCGCGTAGTATGTGGCGCTGTATTTCGCGGGAAATTGGTGTTACATAGTTATTTGGGTTGAAAAAGGACATACGTCCATCCAGTTCAACCAGAAAATAAAGCTCAGCGCAGCTTAATGTATCAACCCCTTAGTTTGTGACTGAGTTTCTTTAGGTATATTCTGTACACAGAGCCGGGACCAGGTCCTCCTGCACCCAAAGCTAAGACACCAAAGTGCGCCCCTCCATCCCTCCCACCCCAGCCGTCACACACTGATTGCTGTTAGACTAAGAGGCGCCACAGGGCCCACAACCTCCCCAACACCTTAATCTCTAGTTATCTGGCTTGCAGTCACTGCCATGTATCCCCTTTTCTTATTTCCCTCTGCTTCAAACACAACAGGGGAATGATAGCCGAGTGAGTTGGGCACCCCTTCTACACTGCACCCTGAGGCTGGAGCCTCTCTCGCCTCTGCCTCTGCCCGGCCCTGTCTGTACAGTTTGTGTTGCTATTACTTTAGACAGTACTAGTAGTAATCTAGTCACAGACAGTCACTGTCTCTATAGTCAGTGTGTGTGTCACTCCATATATTTTTTTTTTCGGTGTCAGTGAGCTAGCATAGTCAGTGTAGCACTTTGTGTACTAGCAGATTGCTTAGTGGTAATCAGTGACTAACTTAGTCAGTGTTCACATGCTAGGAAGGTTCTGTGTGCTATTTGTTGTTTGTCCGTTTCAGTCCGCTTTCTGTTTATCAGTTAGTGATTTTTTTCTTTTTATCTCTTTATTTTTGAAAGAAATCTTCTTCTGTATTCTTGTGCTTAGTGTGTCCTCTCTAGTCTCGTCTCTATTTTTTTTTCTTTTGCACGTGTTATGTGCGATTGTTTGTGTGCTAAGTGTAAAAACATTAAACAAACTCTTTTGAGCTACTTGTCTGGTTAAAGGAATACTATCGATGTATGCATTTATTCTTAAATGCTGTATGTTGTAGCACACATTAGGACAAGTACTAGGAGCAATTTGATTCCTCACACAGCTGTTCCTCTCAGCTGTAAAATCCTCCCTCAGTTTTGGCGTCAGTGTTGTATCTAAAAACTGAGGGCTCCCAGAGGGCTAAGACCATGTCTGCACAGGGGAGTTGCTATCAACTCCTCAGTTTATAGTTTAATTATCACCTTGCTGAAAGAATCTTGTTGATGTGGTGGTAAGGGGTTAAAGATTCTAGCAATGTGTGTTTATTATCTTTGCTTCTCTTGACTGATAAAGATACTAATAATGCTAATTGTAAACAGTGGTCTGCCCCTCTCAGCAGCTTGTAAAGTGGATGCAGCCTGGAGTGAATCACCTCAAGCAGGCAGCCAGTCTGAGTGTAAGCACAGACTCGTGGTATAGCTTGTTATATTCCAGCTCATTTAGTTACCTGTTACCACCTCAGATCAGCCTATTTCTCCTCATATCTGCTGCATGCTGTGAGTGACACAGTGAAATATATTTGTGAGCTGTGTGACAGAGTAACCAAGCAGCTCAGGGTGACCCAAACTACTATGAGCTGTGTGAGAAATGAATTTTTAAGCAGGGATAGCAAGAGAGAGAGACCTGGGTGAATAAATAAAGTGCCCCTAGCACTAGTAGCAATGTGTACACTAATATAGAGTATTAAAAAAAAAGTTGTTTCAATCAATAGTATTCCTTTAAGTACTTTTCTTCTCTTGTAAGCTACTTGCCTATTTTTTGCTAGTATTTAGAAGGCATATTTGCTTCAGTTTAAAGAACAACTGTAGTGAGAAGAATATGGAGGCTGCCATATTTACAGTTATTTCCTTTTAAACAATACCAGTTGCCTGGGAGCCCTGCTGATCAATGTGGCTGCAGTAATGCCTGAATAACACCAGACACAAGCATGTAGCTAACCTTGTCAGAGAGTTGGCAATAATCGACTCTATTCACAAAACTTCTCACAAATGATTTATGTATCACCTACTGTATTTTTGGACTATAAGACTCACTTTTTCTCCCCCAAAAGTGGGGAAAAAGGTCACTGCATCTTATAGTCCAAATGCAGGGAGTTCCTGACTTGTGAATGTCTGGCAATACGAACCTCCAATGTGCAATGTGCCCATGCAGAGGAGGACACGGGGGACAAACAAAGGGAAATGAGACACAGGAGGACACAAGGGGGACAGAGGAGGACACACAAAGAGGTACAAGGGGGACATAATCCACAAGATGCCCCTTCACCATGCATACACCAGGTTTAGTATATATATTTTCCCCCTGGCTTTTGTCCTCTAAACCTAGGTGCGTCTTATGGTCAGGAGCGTCTTATAGTCCGAAAAATACAGTAAAAATACGAAATATGAAAAATACGGTAATTGATAAAAAAATAACCTAATCAACAACATAATCACTCAAAGTAAGTTGTTCCTGATTAACTTAATTTCAATATTACTTTTTGTACCATAATTACATTATATTTTTGTTCTTTATGAGCTTAAAAAAGTTACATAGATAAGGTGAAAAGAGAGGAAAACAGCTGAAAAATCTTTGTGAATCATGCTCAATGTCAGAAACATCTGATCTGCTAGATGCTTGTTCAGGGCGTATGGCTAAAAGTATTAGAGGCAAATGATCAGCAGGACAGCCAGGCAACTGGTATTGCTTAAAAGGAAATAAATATGACAGCCTCCATATCCCTTTCATATCAGTTGTCCTTTACACGTAGATGATTAGTTGCGGTTATAGTATTATTTGTAAATATCTGGTGGGGCAGAGGCAGGTGACAGGGGTGTCACCTCCCTGGCTGATCCACCGCCAGCCAGTGGGCGCTCAGCTATGGTGGAAGGAGGTGGAAGGAGCTGAGAGGAGAGGCACAGAGGCGCAAAGCATTGCTTCCTCTTTTGCCCCCCCCCATGATGGTTGCCCCAGTGTGGAGAGCCGTGGCGTAAATAAAGAGCTTGGGGCCCCAATCACTTGATATGGTGCCAAAACCCCACCAAGGACAACTGCAGCGCCAGAGAGGTGTAAATAGAGTTTGAGTTAGAGTAAGGAGAGTTTGTTAAGGATTACCATTATGCAATGCACAATATATAGAGGTGTTCATTACCAGCATAGCACCAATGAAAAGCTAATACGGAGGAGAATGAAGAAGGGCCCCTTTCATGCTGGGGCCCTGGTGTGGTCAAAACTTCTGCATCCCCTATTGCTGCTAGTGTTGGGCGAACACCTGGATGTTCGGGTTCGGGCCGAACAGGCCGAACATGGGCCAGATGTTCGGCATGTTCGGCCCGAACGCCGAACTCAATAGAAGTCAATGGGACCCCCGAACATGCCCATTTTGGGGGCCCTATGGGGTCGCAGGCATAAGGGGGGAGCATGCCCCGATTGCGGGGGGGGTCGGAAATTCCCCCCACCCCCTCCGCTAGCGCTCCCCCCTCTGCCCGCTTCCCCATAAAAAAGTTTAAGGCAAGTTAAATAGTACTTGGTGGCTGGCCTGGCACTGGCAGTGGAGTGAGGAGGAGGAGGAGTCCGAGTAGCAGAGTGACGCTTTGAGGCCGGGCAGCGGGCGGTTCAGCGGTAGTACCCTTGTGGTACTTCCGCCCTTTCTCTGACCTCACGTCCTCTACGTGATGACGCATACGAGGGTACGCATGACGCGTACCCTCGTATGCAGAGGACGTGAGGTCAGAGAAAGGGCGGAAGTACCACAAGGGTACTACCGCTGAACCGCCCGCTGCCTGGCCTCAAAGCGTCACTCTGCTACTCGGACTCCTCCTCCTCCTCACTCCACTGCCAGTGCCAGGCCAGCCACCAAGTACTATTTAACTTGCCTTAAACTTTTTTTATGGGGAAGCGGGCAGAGGGGGGAGCGCTAGCGGAGGGGGTGGGTGGAATTTCCGACCCCCCCGCGATCGGGGCATGCTCCCCCCTTATGCCTGCGACCCCATAGGGGGGCCGTATTGCGGCATGTTCGGGCGAACAGGGCCCTGTTCGGCCGAACAGGGGCCCTGTTCGGCCCTGTTCGGCGGCCATTCAGTAGTTCGGGGCGAACCCGAACTTAAAAGGCCGAACACCATCAGGTGTTCGGCCGAACTCGAACATCACCCGAACAGGGTGATGTTCTGCAGAACCCGAACAGTGGCGAACACTGTTCGCCCAACACTGATTGCTGCACCACTGGAGGAGAGCTGATGTCGCAGCAACAGTCCTCCACCCAGGGCCGGGTTAACCATAAGGCACTGTAGGCACGTGCCTATAGGAGCCTGATGACGGAAAGGCGTCTCACTCTCCTCCCTGAGCACCTCCCTCCCTATGCAGAGTCCTGATGAGAGTGTAGATGAGAGGTTACTCACCCAGCTCTCAGCATTCCACTGACCAGATCTCCCTTCAGTCGGAGGTACTCCTAGCTACTTAACCACTTGAATACCCTGGACTTAAACCCTCCTAGTGGCCAGGCTATTTTTGACAAGATAGGCCACTGCAGTTTAGGCCTTGCTGCAGGGCTGTACAACTCAGCACACAAGTTATCCCCCCCCACCCACCCTTTTTTGCCCACCAACAGAGCTTTCTGTTGGTAAGGTCTGATTGCTCTCCAGATATTTGTGTTTTTTTTTGTTTAACCTATTTTGGTTCCTGGACGTAGTTTCTACGTCCAGGAACCATGCGCGCTCCTGCGTGCACGCGCACTCCCGGCCGTGGATTCGGTAGCCAAGGAATCAATGTATCGGGCTATGGAGCCCGATCACTGATTCCTCTCCCCCGCTGAAAAAGCGACAGCTTCTCTCGGAAGCTGGGCTTTTTCTGGCCGTCTCCTTCCCGTTGCGTCACTCTAAGCGCGTGCTACGCTTAGAGTGACGTCATGTAAACAAACTCATGGCCGCCATCTTGTGGCCAAAAAGTAATACTACACCTGAAAAAAAAAAAGAAAGAATTAACACATTTACATTATAAATCTATTGTTTACCTCCCACCCTCCCAAAAGTACCCAAATAAAATGTTTAGTATAAAAAAAAAACATTACAATTAAAAAACAAACAAACATGTAAATATTTACCTAAGGGTCTAAACTTTTTAAATATCAATGTAAAGATGAAATATTTCTATATTTTTTTTATTTTAAACTTGTTAATAGTGATAGATGCAAAATGGAAAAAATGCACCTTTATTTCCAAATAAAATATTGTCGCCATACATTGTGATAGGGACATAATTTTAACGGTGTAATAACCGGGACATATGGGCATATACAATACGTGAGTTTTAATTATGGAGGCATGTATTATTTTAAAACTATAATGGCTGAAAACTGAGAAATAATGAATTTTTCAATTTTTTTCTTATTCTTCCTGTTAAAAATGCGTTTACAGTAAAGTGGCTCTTAGCAAAATGTACCCCCCAAAGAAAGCCTAATTGGTGGCGGAAAAAACAAGATATAGATCAGTGCATTGTGATAAGTAGTGATAAAGTTATAGGCTAATGAATGGGAGGTGAACATTTCTCTCGTGAAAACCACGGAACCTGAATGGGTTAATAAATATTTATTTGTTTTTGTTTTTTTCATAATAAATATTACTATTTATATCTTTTTTTATCACCCCTCCCACTCTCCCCCACCCAGCCAATCACAGTGATTGGCTCTCGTAGACATCAGCCTATGAGAGCCAATCACTCTCTGTGCCTCTAAAGTGGACACGGCTGTCTGCAGTACAGCACTGCCATAGATAGCAGCGCTGTACGGTGTAAATAGACGGCAGTTTTGCCTCTAACAGTCTCCTAGCACGATCACCATTCAAGCGGAGATTCGTGCAAAACATGCCCCGAGGACTGCATGCCAATTGACGTTAGTCAGTCCTAGGGCTGCTGCCGCATCCACGCCCATCGGGGTGACGTGGTCGTCTAGTAGTTAATACTGAGGGTACAATTTAAAAAACACAAAATCCAGACTCCTCACCTTGAGCTAGGATATTTAAACACTTGCAGATTTAATGGGGAGGTGCTTGAAGGGAAGCAAAACAGCAAAATCAAAATGAACTTCCGCACACTCATGCAAATCCTCATGCAAATCCATTCATGAAAATCAAGCAGCAATCAATGCTGTCCCTACAGCTAAGTTAAAAGCTGGGATCCCAGCTTTTACCTTAGCTGTAGGGACAGCATTGATTGCTGCATGATTTTTGGGAATGGATTTGCATGAGGATTTGCAAGAGTGTGCGGAAGTTAATACTGAGGGTACCTCTGGCTACTTAATGCTAAGGGACACCTGTGACGGGCAAGGAAAGTAAGGGAGAAGTGACTGCTGGGACAGCCAGCACACTTGCATTGAGGTTGAGCAGGCGTTTGTAGCAGGCTTGCTCTCCAGGAATCCCGAATGCGAATTTACCCGAATTATTCGGGTAAATTTCAGCGTTCCTGAAGTCGAAGCCGAATGCACTGGACCCGAAGCCGAAGGTGGAAGAATGTACGCATTTGAATTCGGCCGGATGACGCGTTGGATTCGGTTTTGGGATTCGGGAGTGACGCGTGCCAAACAGAATTCCTCCTGCCGAGTAGAGTTGAGCTGAAATTTTCGTAATTTCGCATTACTAAAATTACGCATGCGAAATTTGCGATTACGATGCGAAATTACAGTAGCGTAATTGCCATTAAAATCGTAATTGAAAATACCGTAAGCGTAATTTTCAACGCGTAATAGCCTCGGAAATGTTCTATCAGTTACAATGTAACAAAGTTATTACAATGTAACAACTTTGTTACATTGTAACTACGCCGCACCCGACGTCACTCGCCGCTCAGCCGCCGCATACGCGTCTGCGCTGCACGGACCCGACAGAGCTCTGAGCTATATAGCTCAGAGCTCTCTAAAGCATCTTTGTATTTTGGCTCCAAGGAGCCCCATTGGTCCTTAGCAGACCAATGGGGTTCCTTCAAATCAGAAGGAACCCCATTGGTCTGCTAAGGACCAATGGGGCTCCTTGGAGCCCAAATACAAAGATGCTTAGAGAGCTCTGAGCTATATAGCTCAGAGCTCTGTCGGGTCCGTGCAGGACGCTAAGTCCCCGCAGCTCCCGCTGCCCTCCCCGCCTCTCCCACATGTCACCCACATGTCACTCACATGTGGGTGACAGATGTGGGCGGGGAGGACAGCGGGAGCTGCAGGGACTTAGCGTCCTGCACGGACGCGTAAGTGTATGCTGCGGCGGCTAAGCGGCGAGTGACGTCGAGTGCGGCGTAGTTACAATGTAACAAAGTTGTTACATTGTAATAACTTTGTTACATTGTAACTGATAGAACATTTCCGAGGCTATTTCGAGGGATCATTTATTTAAAGGGACAGGTAAGTATTAATGGTTAATTAAGAATATTAAAGGACTTTTTTCGTGGTTATGTTTTTTGTTCAATTAAAATACTTTTTCTAAGTGTTTGTGTGTTTATTTACTTTTAACTCTTAAAGGAAATGGGTAAGGGGTACAAGTACCTCTATACTCATTTCTCCTGGGAGGGGGGGTGGGCATCTGGGGGACCCCTTTTTAAAGGGGACTCCCAGATTCCACCATGACCCCCCCCCCAGGAAATCGCGGCCTCCACCTCCACCGCCCATCGGAGGTGGAGAAGAGCCCCTTGTCCTTGGATTGGACAAGGGCTCGGAGGGGGAGGGGAAAGCTTGGCTGCCCCTCCCCTTCCGAGACCCCCCAATCCATGGACCATGCGGGCTGGTATAGTCAGGGTGCGGAGCCCCACGCGGCCGGTGCTCTGCATTCTGGCTATCCCAGCCTGCATGGGGGACAAGGGGTTAAAGAGGTCTGGGAGGGGGGACCCCACGTCGTTTTTTTTTTATATTTCCCACACTCAGAACGAAGTAAGTAAAACTCTTCCCACTTGGGGGAATCTATGAAAATAATACACTATTGTTACCTGTGCAAAAAAAACATTTTCCGCATTTAAAAGACATTTTCGCCCTTGAAACTTAAAAATCGATTTTCTCAAAAACTATAAGGTCTTTTTGAAAAAAAAAATTTCCTCTTATTCCCACTGATCCCCTTAATATACCCTGGGGATTTGGTGTTCCTAAACTTTAAGCAGGCTTTGCTATTAACCGTTAAAGTCGGCGGGTTTTTAAATGTTTACATTTTTCCTTTGAAACTTTAACATCAATTTCCTCAAAAACTATAAGGTCTTTTTGAAAAAAAAATGTTTCCTCTTATTCCTTCTGATCTCCTTAATATATTCTCCAAATTTGAGGCTCTTAGCATTTAAGGGGGCTTTGCTATTAACCCTTAAAGTCGGCGGCTACCTAACATTGATCCATGCGTCAACTTTTCCACTTCGGGAGCATGGCCATACGCATTAATTTCGTAATACCCGTTGCAATGCGAAAATTACGCGAAAATTACGCTTACGCGAAATCTCGCGAAATCCTTCTTCATTACGATTATGTACTTACGGCCATAAATGTAATTACACTAATTACGCGAAATTTCGCAAAATCGTAATTACGCCATTACGCTCATCTCTACGAGTCCCTGGCAACGGTAGCAACCAATCAGAGAAGGGGAGCCTGGCCCTCCCCTCCTCTATATAAGGCGGCAGCCATTTTGCGGAGCTACGCACTTGTGTGACTGAGCTGGTACTGAGAGCATCTCCAGTGCTGTGCTGTGTGTCTGATCAAGTGTATTCTGTGCTAAACCTAGCGTTTTGCTTCGTAAACACCTCCTAAACACATTCATTGTACTGTTATATAGATAGATAGTAATTTGATTGTTTGTAGTCAGCTAGTGTGTACTGTATACTGTGCTAGGCTAGTGTTAGTCTGTGTGCAGGCTAGGCCTGCTAGCCTAGGTAGCCTTAGCCTACTACTAGCTTAGGTAGGTTAGGGATTCTAGTTAGTTGTGTACTATAGTAGTTTAGTTAAATTGTACTGCTGCTGTTTGCTGTAGTCTGTTAGTTTATAGCTTCAGTCAGGGGCGTAGCAATAGGGGTTGCAGAGGTAGCGACCGCATCGGGGCCCTTGGGCCAGAGGGGCCCCGAAGGGCCCTCCCCCAACTACAGTATTAGCTCTCTATTGGTCCTGTGCCCATAATAATGACTTCTATAGATACTTTGAATACAGGTAATCCTTAAGAAACTGTTTCCCATGCTTTTTTTTGCACCTCTGACACTGTAGTTGCCATTGGCAGGATTTGGTGCGCCGTATCAATTGTTATGTATAGAGTGCTTTGGGGGGCCCCATTGTCAAACTTGCACCGGGGCCCACAGCTCCTTAGCTACGCCACTGGCTTCAGTACTGTTAGTTAATACTAGTTAGTTACTGATTGACTGTGTACAGGCCAGCATCCCTTGTTGTCACCTGCTGTGATTGTCATTTGCCGGCGCACCCTATTGATTGCGTCTGACCGTGTGTGACCGACCGACTGTAATTGGTCACCCACTGTCTGGCTATTAGTTATATTGTTTACTGTTTAGTACAGCAGGCGTTTCATAGTTACTTACTACCTGCGCGTACAACCGTACTACTACTAGGTAGGTGGTAGTCTTCCACTACTACTACCACCACCCACCCCTTCATTTAATTTTTTCCATTTTTTACTGTGTGATTTATTACCTTTCTGTAGTAAATTGTGACATTTGCAGGCCAGCATCCCTTGTTGTCACCTGCTGTGACTGCCATTTGCCGGCGCACCCTATTGATTGCGTCTGACCGTGTGTGACCGACCGTAATTGTCACCCACTGTCACATGAGATAGTACTGTAGAGACTCACTGTTAGTAGTACTATTACTACTACCACTACTACTACTTCTACTATTACTCAAAAACATTTTTTTTTTCATTTTTTGTTGACACTTACCACCAGTCAGTCACCACCACCACCAGACTTAATTAAAGTTTACACCCTTTCCTGCCGTTTTCTACACATTTTTTTTTTTTTTTTTTTTTTACTGTATTCAAATATAAGTGCAAAATGACTGGTAGAGGTAGAGGACGAGGCACCACCAGGAGAGGCAGCCCCATTGCAGCAGCCACTGCCAGCAGCAGCAGCAGCAGGTCTGTGAGTGGTCCGCCGCCAGCCACTGACCGCAGAGTTGTGGAGGAGGGAGCAGAGGCGCAACAGCAGCACGCTGCGCCCATTTTTGAGACGGGTCGTCGCCCCTGGCCCATTCTGGAGAGTCAAGCGCAGGCTGTGGTGGAAATGATGGCGGCGCAGGAAGCCACCGTTTCCAGCCAGGCCTCCAGCACCAGCGAGACCAGTGCCACCATAACCAGCACTCCACCACCGCTTGAGGTCATGGTCACGGTGACCCCACCGACCAGCCTGCCCTCACTGAGCTCAGTCTTCACCCCAGTGACTGCAGCCGTGTACAGGGATGTTCTCGAGAATTTTGAGCAGGAGATCATGCAAGGAGGAGGAGTTGGAGGTGGAGCAGTTTATTGTTGGTGCTGATGAGGAGGGGCGTGATGCAGGGGATTTTGGGCCACCGGATGTGGTTGAGGCAGGCTCAGAGGACATGTTTGGGGATGATGATGACGTGCTGGATCCTTCCTATGTGCCACCACCAGTACCACCAGCACACTTGCTTGAAGGCAGCTCGTCATCGGAGGAGGAGGTGTCTCTGGTGCAGAGGCATGGCAGCAGCAAGGCGGCAAGCACAGGTCGTGGAAGGCAGGAGCCACAGCCTGCTGCTTCAGCCGCTACCACCACCCGCAGCAAACCTCCAACCAAACCAAAAAAGGCACAAGCCTCCAAGGGCACCAAAAAACCCCAGCCCTCAAGCTCAAAGGGCAGGTTGAAGTCCCCAGTCTGGCGCCTGGCGGTTCTTCACTAAGTGCACAGAGGACCCGACCCGTGCAATTTGCAACAGTTGCAAGGTCAGTCCCAGCAGAGGTCGCGATCCCCTCAAGCTGAGTACCTTGTGCCTGTCGACCCACTTACAGACCAGGCATTTTGAGGACTTTTGTAAGTATGAGAAGCTGATGCAAAGTGGCGCGGGCAGTGGTCAGAGCCAGAGAGCCACTGCACAGATTTCAGCAGCAGCAGCAGCATCCCACCCAGCAGCAGGAGGGCAGCAGCAGCAACTCACTCCTCACCTTCCCGGGCAGCCAGTCCTCAGTTGCCTCATCAGCTCCCTCCACAGTGGCCTCCTCATCCTCCCGCGCAGGCAAATGCCGACAGACCCTGCTCAGCGAGTCCTTTCCCGGTGTGACCAAGGTGTTGCCTCCCGCTCACTGGCGCATCCGGGTGCTGAATGGGTTGCTTGCCCGGGCCATGTGCTCCCAGCTCCTGACATATTCCTTTGTGCAGGAGGGGAGTGACATGAGAGAGCTGCTGCATTTTGGGATCCCAGGGTGGCAAGTCCCCAGCCGCCACTACTTCTCCCGCACGGCGATCCCAGCACTGCACCGGTTTGCCATGGCGAACGTGGGCCGCGCACTCGATCACGCTGTGAGTGCACGGATCCACATAACCATGGATTCATGGAGCAGCAGTTTTGGGACAGAATGCTATCTGTCCTTTACGGCACACTGGGTCAGCCTGGTGGAAAGCCCAAGCCAGGAAGCAGCAGGTCCACCCTCGGGCGCAGCAGCAGCGGCACCAGTCACCCACTATGTGGTGCCACCACACGGGGTCAGGGGAGAAGCAGTAGCTCCCGCCGCCAAGCGACAACGCAACAGCAGTGTGAAGGCCCGCCACTGCCAAGCGCTGCTGGAGATGGTGACCCTGGGGAAGAACAGTCTGACAGCAGCCAACGTGCTCCGCTACCTGAGGGAGCAGGAGAAGACGTGGCTGACCCCCAGAGGCCTCCGAGTCGGATTGGTGGTGTCCGACAATGCGGCCAACCTGCTGACTGCCATCAGCAGGGGACACTTATCCCACATCCCCTGCTTGGCTTACGTCCTGAACCTGGTGGTGCAGAAGTTCCTGCGCACCTACCAGGGGGTGAAAGAGCTGTTGGAAGCGGTGCGGAAAATTGTGCGCACTTTCCGCCGCTCAGCTGCTGCTACATCAAAGCTGGCAGAGATCCAGCAACGCAAGGGCCTGCCACCACACCGCCTTGTCATCGATGTGCCGACTCGCTGGAACTCCACCCTGGCGATGTTGGAGCGGCTGGTTGAGCAGAGGAGGGCTGTCAACCGGTACATCGTGGAGGGCACTCTCGAAGGCACCACCAAACTCCAGCTCCTCACCAACACACAGTGGGGGCAGATGCAGCAGGTCTGCTTGGTGTTGGCTCTCTTCCTGCAGGGAACCAACCTGGTGAGCCAGGAGCGGGCATCCCTCTGCCAGTGGGTGCCCTTTGTTTGTCTGCTGGACAGGGCACTTGGCGATTTGGTGGATTTGGGGGAGGAACCAGCTGGAACAGCAGCCGCCTGCGCAGTCCACTGCTGTGCAGGAATTTGAATCGCTGGAGGAGGGTGAGGAGGAGTTGGAGGTGCTGGAGGTCGCTGCTGAGGGGGAACAGCGGAGCTGCCATACGTCACTACTCCTCCTCTTCCTCCTCCTCCTGCTGCTGCTGCTACTACAGTTATCCTCCTGCCTGTCTGTGTTCCCACCGCCAGGGTCCACAGAATTATGCGCTGCTGCCATGCGCCACTAGCTATTACGCCACTACAATAGCTATACTGTTGTAAAAAAAAAAAATTCTGAGGTGTCTGGGTTGAAAACCGTGCTGTCTCAGTTGTGCATCGGGCACAATGTGGGCTGCACGACTGCTGTCCGGAACCTCCTCCTCCTGCTCTTTGCTGTTTATTTTCAGCCATGGTACCAACGCTAGGTACCATTGGCCTGTGACATTGCCTGCTGCCATTCGCCACTCCTCCTCCTGCTGAGTTTATCCTCCTGCCTGTCTGTGTTCCCACCACCAAGGTCCACAGAATTATGTGCTGCTGCCATGCGCCGCCACTAGCTATTGCACCACTACAATAGCTATACTGTTGTATAAAAAAAATTAATTCTGAGGTGTCTGGGTTGAAAACTGTGCTGTCCCAGTTGTGCATTGGGCACAATGTGGGCTGCACGACTGCTGTCCGGAACCTCCTCCTGCTCTTTGCTGTTTATTTTCAGCCATGGCACCAACGCTAGGTACCATTGGCCTGTGACATTGCCTGCTGCCATACGTCACTCCTCCTCCTCCTCCTCCTCCTGCTACTACAGTTATCCTCCTGCCTGTCTGTGTTCCCACTGCCAGGGTCCACAGAATTATGCGCTGCTGCCATGCACCACTAGCTATTACGCCACTACAATAGCTATGCTGGTGTTGAAGATAACATTTTACAACAGTACAGTTCTGTAAGGGAAAAAACAAAGAATGTTGGTGGTGGACGGTGAAGAAGAAGAAGAAGAACCATGTGAAGAAGAAGAAGAAGAAGAACCAGGTGAAGAAGAAGAACCAGGTGACGAAGAAAAGAACCAGGTGAAGACGAAAAGAACCAGGTGAAGAAGAACCAGATGATGTTGATGAAGAATAAGAAGATGAAGAAGAACAAGGTGAAGAAGAAGAAGAGAAGAACCTGGTGAAGAAGAAAAAGAGAAAAACCAGGTGAAGAAGAAGAAGAATAGAAGAACCAGGTGAAGAAGAAGAAGAAGAGAAGAACCAGGTGAAGATGAAGAAGAGAAGAACAAGGTGAAGATGAAGAAGAGAAGAACCAGGAGAAGAAGAAGAAGAGAAGAACCAGGTGAAGAAGAACCAGATTATGTTGATGAAGAAGGAGAATAAGAAGACGAAGAAGAACCAGGTGAAGAAGAAGATGAAAAAAAAATTGAAGATGAACCAGGTAAAGAAGAAGAAGAACTTAAAGAACCAGATGCCAGTGAAGAAGAAGATGATGAAGATGATAGTAATGAATGATTGATGACGAGAAACAAAAAGAGGGTAAAACAGAAAAGAAGATGATGAAGAAAAAGATGGAGAGAAAAAAAAAAAGAAGACGGTGATGATGAATAAACAAGAAATGCTGAAAAAAAAGTTTTCCATCACATTTTTTTTTTCAGCCATGGTACCAACGCTAGGTACCATTGGCCTGTGACATTGCCTGCTGCCATACATCACTCCTCCTCCTCCTCCTCCTCCTGCTACTACAGTTATCCTCCTGCCTGTCTGTGTTCCCACTGCCAGGGTCCACAGAATTATGCTGCCATGCACCACTAGCTATTACGCCACTACAATAGCTATGCTGGTGTTGAAGATAACATTTTACAACAGTACAGTTCTGTAAAGGAAAAAACAAAGAATGTTGGTGGTGGACGGTGAAGAAGAAGAAGAAGAACCATGTGAAGAAGAAGAAGAAGAAGAAGAACCAGGTGAAGAAGAAGAAACAGGTGACGAAGAAAAGAACCAGGTGAAGACGAAAAGAACCAGGTGAAGAAGAACCAGATGATGTTGATGAAGAATAAGAAGATGAAGAAGAACAAGGTGAAGAAGAAGAAGAGAAGAACCTGGTGAAGAAGAAAAAGAGAAAAACCAGGTGAAGAAGAAGAAGAATAGAAGAACCAGGTGAAGAAGAAGAAGAAGAGAAGAACCAGGTGAAGATGAAGAAGAGAAGAACAAGGTGAAGATGAAGAAGAGAAGAACCAGGAGAAGAAGAAGAAGAGAAGAACCAGGTGAAGAAGAACCAGATTATGTTGATGAAGAAGGAGAATAAGAAGACGAAGAAGAACCAGGTGAAGAAGAAGATGAAAAAAAAATTGAAGATGAACCAGGTGAAGAAGAAGAAGAACTTAAAGAACCAGATGCCAGTGAAGAAGAAGATGATGAAGATGATAGTAATGAATGATTGATGACGAGAAACAAAAAGAGGGTAAAACAGAAAAGAAGATGATGAAGAAAAAGATGGAGAGAAAAAAAAAGAAGACGGTGATGATGAATAAACAAGAAATGCTGAAAAAAAAGTTTTCCATCACAATTTTTTTTTTCAGCCATGGTACCAACGCTAGGTACCATTGGCCTGTGACATTGCCTGCTGCCATACATCACTCCTCCTCCTCCTCCTCCTCCTCCTGCTACTACAGTTATCCTCCTGCCTGTCTGTGTTCCCACTGCCAGGGTCCACAGAATTATGCTGCCATGCACCACTAGCTATTACGCCACTACAATAGCTATGCTGGTGTTGAAGATAACATTTTACAACAGTACAGTTCTGTAAAGGAAAAAACAAAGAATGTTGGTGGTGGACGGTGAAGAAGAAGAAGAAGAACCATGTGAAGAAGAAGAAGAAGAACCAGGTGAAGAAGAAGAAACAGGTGACGAAGAAAAGAACCAGGTGAAGACGAAAAGAACCAGGTGAAGAAGAACCAGATGATGTTGATGAAGAATAAGAAGATGAAGAAGAACAAGGTGAAGAAGAAGAAGAGAAGAACCTGGTGAAGAAGAAAAAGAGAAAAACCAGGTGAAGAAGAAGAAGAATAGAAGAACCAGGTGAAGAAGAAGAAGAAGAGAAGAACCAGGTGAAGATGAAGAAGAGAAGAACAAGGTGAAGATGAAGAAGAGAAGAACCAGGAGAAGAAGAAGAAGAGAAGAACCAGGTGAAGAAGAACCAGATTATGTTGATGAAGAAGGAGAATAAGAAGACGAAGAAGAACCAGGTGAAGAAGAAGATGAAAAAAAAATTGAAGATGAACCAGGTGAAGAAGAAGAAGAACTTAAAGAACCAGATGCCAGTGAAGAAGAAGATGATGAAGAAAAAGATGGAGAGAAAAAAAAAGAAGACGGTGATGATGAATAAACAAGAAATGCTGAAAAAAAAGTTTTCCATCACATTTTTTTTTTTAATATTAGACCTATTTACATGTGATTTCCCTTTAAAAAAAAAACCCATCCGAATTTGCGAACACGAATTTTTCCCGAATTCTTTTACGCAACTCGAACCAAATTCGAATCCGAACTGAATTCGACGATCACATCCGAATCCGAATTTTCCGTGGGTCTGAATTCGAATGTACCCGAATCGAATTTTGGTACATTCGAGCAACCCTGGTTTGTAGCTCCATGGAGGGTGAAGTAGAGGGTGCCAGGATATCTGTGCCTACAGGCTCTTGTAATGTAAATTCAGGCCTGCCTCCTCCTACTAGCAGCAGCAGGCAGCCCATGTTTGTTTCTTTTACAGCAACACAGAATATGTATATTGGTGTTTTCTAAAACAATTGTGTGTGTGTTTATTCTATATTTTACTATAAATGTACTCTATTTTTATATGTTGAACTATATTATTCTAGCTGAACAAACTTTTGTCTGCCTTTTATTTTTACAGGTGAAATTTGTAACACACCCGAAGTTGACAATGGCTTTTTCCTGTCCCATCTTTTCTTCCAAAGATCAAGTAAAAGTGGTACATACTGGTGTAAAGATGGGTTTGTAACTGCAAGCCGACAAGAACGTGTACAAACATCCTGTACAAACAATGTATGGAATCCTGAGCCTAAATGTTACAGTAAGTTTAAAAAATTTCCATTAACTACTTGACCCCTGAGGGGCTTTACCCCTCTATGACCAGAGCAATTTTCACCTGTCAGCACTCCTCCCATTCTTTCGCCAATAACTTAATCACAACTAATCACAACTACATGATCTATATCATGTTTTTTCCGCCACCAATTAGGTTTTCTATGGGAGGTACATTATTCTAAGAATTATTTTATTCCAAACACATTTTAATTGAAATAATAAGAAAAAAAATGGAAGAAATTAATTATTTCTCGGTTTTCGGCCATTATAGTGTTAAAATAAAACGTTCTACTGTGAATAAACCCACACATTTCATTTGCCCATTTGTCCCGGTTATTGCAACATTTAAAATTTTCCCCAGAACAATGTATGGCGCCAGTATTTTATTTGGAAATAAAGGTGCATTTTTTTCAATTTTGCGTCCATCACTATTTATAAGCCTGCAAATTAAAAAATAACAGTTATATACCCCCTTGACATACCTATTAAAAACAATCAGTCCCTAATGCAACTATTTGGGTATTCTCTTTTATATATATATATATATATATATATATATATACATACTAGCTGGTCGCCCGGCGTTGCCCGGGTATGTAATTGGCTAGTGTTACCTCTGCCCACTTTTTCTAATCCTAACACACAATTACTCAAGGATGACCTAGTTTGTGAGCTTTGCGGTCTTTGGCATCAATAATTGGCATTGAAATGAAATAAATCTAATTGGCTGTGGCTCCACTCCTTTGAAAATCAATAGGTAAATTTTGATTAGCTTTTGTAGGCTTCACCCACTTTTCTGAATATTAATCTCAGTCACCCAGTGACCAACTGTGCAAAGTTTAAGAAACCTGCCATTGACAGAGTAAGACAAACAAAACTTTGCTGTCTTAAAACAGAAAGAATTTGCAATAATTCAGGTTGGAGTGAGCTTGAGATGTCTCCCAGGGCATCACTGCTGAATATATGCAAATTAACCATGGTTACCCTTAAAAGCTTAACACACCTCCAGAACTGCTGGAATGCAATGATGTGTCAGTTTGTTAATTTGTACAGAGCCATAATAATCCAAACTGCATACAGACTGTTTTGGATTTTTTGATCATCATCAGTGCATGGCATGGATTAATTTGGCTCTATGCAGTAGGGCTTGTAACACCGAGAGGTACAGACTGACCCAGAACTCATTGGAGTGTGTAAGGGACTACAATGGTCCTAAAAGCCCCCTTACTAAGATGTTAAAAAAAACAAAAGTTTGCTTTCTTAAAACAGAAAGAATTTGCGATAATTCAAGTTGGAGTGAGCTTGAGATGTCTCCCAGTGCATCACTGCTGAATATATGCAAATTAACCATTGTTACCCTTAGAAGCTAAACACACCTCCAGTGTAACAGTGTAAGAATGGCTGCAGTTTACATTTTCCAGTGAAATTTGTATTTGTCTCCGCCCACTTTTTGGTTATGGGAATAAAAAGTATCCTATACTTTATTCCAGGCAATGTACTATGTGTGTGCCAAATTTCAGTTTACATTCCAGCAGTGTAATTTGTATTTTTCTCCACCCACTGATGTCCTAATGTTTCCCGGGTATGTATTTGGCTGCTGTTGGCTGTGGCCACTTTTTCTAACCCTAACACACAATTGTCAATAGTCAATGACCAAGTTTGTGAGATTTGTGGTCTTTGGCATGAATAATTTTCATTGAAATGAAACACATCTGATTCGCTGTTTGTGGTCCCACCCCTTTTCTAAATAATTAACCCCAGTCACCCAATGATCAACTGTACCAGGTTTGGGGCTTGTGCCATTAACAATTAAATATTTGCCTTGAAAATCAATAGGTGAATTGTGATTGTTTTTTGTAGGCTCCACCCACTTTTCTGAATATTAATCCCAGTCACCCAGTGACCAACTGTGCAAAGTTTTAGAACCCTACAATTAATAGTGTATGAATGGCTGCAGTTTACATTTTCCCAGTGAAATTTGTGTTTGTCTCCGCCCACTGATGACTTGGCATTGCCCAGGTATGTATTTGGCTGGTTTTTGGCTCCGCCCACTTTTTCTAACCCTAACACAAAATTACTTAATGACCAAGTTTGTGAGCTTTGTGGTCTTTGGCATCAATAATTTGCATTGAAATAAAATAAATATGATTGGCTGTGGCTCCACCCCTTTTCTGAATTTAAACCCCAATTACCCAATGGCCAACTGTACCAGGTACAGGTGATTAACAGTGCAAGAGGCTTGTGCCATTAACAGTGCAAGAATGGCATCAATTAAATATTCCCCTTAAAGATTAATAGGTGGATTTTGATTGGCTTTTGTAGGCTCCACCCACTTTTCTGAATATTAATCTCAGTCACCCAGTGACCAACTGTGCAAAGTTTGAGAACCCTACCATTAATAGTGTAAGAATTGCTGCAGTTTACATTTTCTCAGTGAAATTTGTATTTGTCTCCGCCTACCGAGTATGTATTTGGCTGGTGTTTGCTCCGCCCACTTTTCCTAACCCTAAAACACAATTACTCAATGACCAAGTTTGTGAGCTTTGCGGTCTTTGGCATCAATAACCTGCATTAAAGTGAAACAAATCAGATTGGCTGTTTGGGGCTCCATCCCCTTATATAAATTTAAACCCCAGTCACGCAATGATCAACTGTACCAGGTTTGAGGCTTGTGCCATTAACAGTGCAAGAATGGCAGCAATGAAATATTCCCCTGAAAAATCAATAGGTAATTTTTGATTGTTTTTTGCAGGCTCCACCCACTTTTCTGAATATTAATCCCAGTCACCCAGTAACCAACTGTGCAAAGTTTGAGAACCCTACCATTAACAGTGTAAGAATGGCTGCTGTTTACATTTTCCCAGTAAAATTTGTATTTGTCTCCGCCCACTTATGACCCTGCGTTGCCCGCTTATGTATTTGGCTGGTGTTGGCTGTGCCCACTTTCCTAACCCTAACACACAATTAATAAATTACTCAATTACCAAGTTTGTGAGCTTTGCGGTGTTTGGCAACAATAATTTGCATTGGAATTAAACAAATCTGATTGGCTATTTGTGGCTCCACCCCCTTTCTGAAATTGAACCCCAGTCACCTAATGATCAACTATACCAGGTTTGAGGCTTGTGCCATTAACAGTGCAAGAATGGCAGAAATATCCCCCTTGAAAATCAACCAACTGTGCAACGTTTGAAAACCCTACCATTAACAGTGTAAGAAAAACAAAAGTTTACTTTTTAAAAACAGAAAGAATTTGCGATAATTCAGGTTGGAGTGAGCTTAAAATGTCTCCCAGTGCATCACTGTTGAATATATGCAAATTAACCATTGTTACCCTTAAAAGCTAAACACACCTCTAGAACTGCTGGAATGCAATGATGTGTCAGTTTATTAATTTGTACAGAGTCATAATAATCCTGCATGCAGACTGTTTTGGATTGCTTGATCCTCATCAGTACATGGCATGGATTAATCTGGCTCTATGCTGTAGGGCTTGTAACACCGAGAGGTACAGACTAACCAGAAAGCTCATGGTGACCCAGAACTCATTGGAGTGTGTAAGGGACTACAATGGTCCTAAAAGCCCCCTTACTAAGATGTTAAGAAAAACAAATGTTTGCTTTCTTAAAACAGAAAGAATTTGCGATAATTCAGGTTGGAGTGAGCTTGACATGTCTCCCAGTGCATCACTGCTGAATATATGCAAATTAACCATTCTACCCTTAGGGTATCATTCATAAAGCATTTCCGCATGCGGAAATGCTAAAAACAGCTGACTTTACCGACCACTCGGCAAAGTCAGCATTCATAAAGGCTCTTTCCGCATGAAAAAAAGACATACCGATCAGAGTGATAAATCACCGCCTTGTGCGGTGATTAACGGAACAAATGTAGCAAAATGTTAATTCATAAAGAATACCGCCAGCGGTGTCAGGTCGGTCCGCTCCCTCTGATGTGGCGATACCAATGCAAGTGTATGGAGACACACAGACCTCCCAGGCAGCTGCAGCAGAGCGGAACACGGAGAATTGTATCAACTCGGCAGCTTCCGTGTCTCCGCCTGCCTACCGCCAGCCTAGTTCGGGGAATCTCCGCACTACCACCGCACCTACACACTTCTTTATGAATGCCCACCCAGAAGTCTAAAGTACCGGTTGCGGAGAAGAACGGTGGTTTCCCGCACTACCGACAGCCTCTTTATGAATGATACCCTTAGAAGCTAAACACACCTCCAGTGTAACAGTGTAAGAATGGCTGCAGTTTACATTTTCCAGTATTTGTCTCTTTTTGGTTATGGGAATAAAAAGTATCCTATACTTTATTCCAGGTAATGTACTATGTGTGTGCCAAATTTCATTTAAATCCGTTCAGCCGTTTTTGCGTGATCGAGTAACAAACATCCAAACATCCGAACTTTCCCATTTATTATATTAGTAGGATATCCTACTAATATAATAAATGGGAAAGTTTGGATGTTTGGATGTTTGGATGTTTGTTACTCGATCACGCAAAAACGGCTGAATGGATTTGAATGAAATTTGGCACACACATAGTACATTACCTGGAATAAAGTATAGGATACTTTTTATTCCCATAACCAAAAAGAGACAAATACAAATTTCACTGGAAAATGTAAACTGCAGCCATTCTTACACTGTTACACTGGAGGTGTGTTTAGCTTCTAAGGGTAGAATGGTTAATTTGCATATATTCAGCAGTGATGCACTGGGAGACATCTCAAGCTCACTCCAACCTGAATTATCGCAAATTATTTCTGTTTTAAGAAAACAAACTTTTGTTTTTCTTAACATCTTAGTAAGGGGACTTTTAGGACCATTGTAGTCCCTTACACACTCCAATGAGTTCTGGGTCACCATGAGCTTTCTGGTTAGTCTGTACCTCTCGGTGTTACAAGCCCTACTGCATAGAGCCAAATTAATTCATGCCATGCACTGATGAGGATCAAACAATCCAAAACAGTCTGTATGCATGTTGGATTATTATGGCTCTGTACAAATTAACAAGCTAATACATTATTGCATTCCAGCGGTTCTGGAGGTGTGTTTATCTTCTAAGGGTAATAATGGTTAATTTGCATATATTCAACAGTGATGCACAGGGAGACATCTCAAGCTCACTCCAACCTGAATTATCGCAAATTCTTTCAGTTTTAAGAAAGCAAACTTTTGTTTTTCTTACAGTGTTAATGGTAGGGTTGTCAAGCTTTGCACAGTTGGTCTTTGGGTGACTAGGATTATTATTCAGAAAAGTGGTTGGAGCCTATAAAAGCCAATCAAAATTGACCTATTAATTTTCAAGGGGAATATTTACATTTCTGCCATTCTTGCACTGTTAATGGCACAAGCCTCAAACCTGGTAGAGTTGATCATTGGGTGACTGGGGTTCAATTTCAGAAAGGGGTGGAGCCACAAATTGCCAATCAGATTTGTTTCATTCCAATGCAAATGATTGTAGCCAAACACCGCAAAGCTCACAAGCTTGGTAATTGAGTAATTGATTAATTCTGTGTTAGGGTTAGGAAAGTGGGCACAGCCAACACCAGCCAAATACATAAGCGGGCAACGCAGGGTCATAAGTGGGCGGAGACAAATACAAATTTTACTGGGAAAATGTAAACAGCAGCCATTCTTACATTGTTAATGGTAGGGTTCTCAAACTTTGCACAGTTGGTTACTGGGTGACTGGGATTAATATTCAGAAAAGTGGGTGGAGCCTACAAAAAACAATCAAAAATTACCTATTGATTTTTCAGGGGAATATTTCATTGCTGCCATTCTTACACTGTTAATGGCACAATACTCAAACCTGGTACAGTTGATCATTGCGTGACTGGGGTTTAAATTTATATAAGGGGGTGGAGCCCCAAACAGCCAATCTGATTTGTTTCATTTTAATGCAGGTTATTGATGCCAAAGACCGCAAAGCTCACAAACTTGGTCATTAAGTAATTTTGTGTTAGGGTTAGAAAAAGTGGGCAGAGCCAACACCAGTCAAATACATACATGGGCAATGCCGAGTCTTCAGTGGGCGGAGACAAACACAAATTTCACAGGGAAAATGTAAACTGCAGCCATTCTTTCACTATTAATTGTAGGGTTCTAGAACTTTGCACAGTTGGTCACTGAGTGACTGGGATTAATATTCAGAAAAGTGGGTGGAGCCTACAAAAACCAATTACAATTCTTCTATTGATTTTCAAGGCAAATATTTAATTGCTGCCATTTTTGCACTGTTAATGGCACAAGCCTCAAACCTGGTACAGTTGATCATTGGGTGACTGGGGTTAAATATTTAGAAAAGGGGTGGGGCCACAAACATCGAATCAGATGTGTTTCATTTCAATGAAAATTATTCATGCCAAAGACCACATATCTCACAAACTTGGTCATTGACTATTGACAATTGTGTGTTAGGGTTAGAAAAAGTGGCCACAGCCAACAGCAGCCAAATACATACCCTTGAAACATTATGACATCAGTGGGTGGAGAAAAATACAAATTTCACTGCCAGAATGCACACTGCAGCCATTCTTAAGGTGCGTACACACATGCGACTATAGTCGTTTGTAACGATCGTTCCCCGATCTTTACCAACGACGATCGTTACAAAAAACGAAGCACCGACTATTAAGGCAAACGACGAACGAGCCAAATCGCTACAAAAGAAAGTTCTGTCTCGGCGGATTTTAACCAACGACGATCGTTTGCAAAAGTAGTACATCGTTGGAAACGATCGTTCGTACTAGGCTTGACATGCGCATTTCACTATTTCTCCATGGAACTTCTCATTTTTATGCGCAGGCGCAATAGTTGCTTTCTGTGATGTAACGTTCGTTCTAACGATCAGATCGTTACACACATTTTAAAACTACCTTTACTTAGGTCGTTCTTTCATCAATTAAAAGTTCGTTCGTCGTTCTTAACGAACGATCGTTGTCGCATGTGTGTACGTAGCATGACACTGTCTGTCAATGGCAGGGTTCTTGAACTTTGCACAGTTGGTCACTGGATGACTGGGATTAATATTCAGAAAAGTGGGTGGAGCCTACAAAAGCTAATCAAAATTCACCTATTGATTTTCAAAGGAGTGGAGCCACAGCCAATTAGATTTATTTCATTTCAATGCCAATTATTGATGACAAAGACCGCAACGCTCACAAACTAGGTCATCATTGAGTAATTGGGTGTTAGGATTAGAAAAAGTGGGCAGAGCTAACCTTAGCCAATTACATACCCGGGCAACGCCGGGCGACCAGCTAGTATATATATATATATATATGTTTGTGTACTGTGGGGGAGTGTGGGAGGGAAATGGTTAATTTTAGAAGTAAATAATGTGTGGCAGTGTAACAGCCGGAAGATACATCTAATAGATGCCAGCGTTTATTGATTCAGGGACTTAGATTTATAAATGGGAACTATGTTCCCATTTATTCAACTATGTTCCCATTCATTCATAACCCTGCCAACCTGCGGCAATGGTAGTCAAATGACTTCAAATGAAGTTTCCCAGGGCATGATTATACTGCACCTGGTGCAGTAAGTAGTTACATTAACCACTTAAGGACCGGGCTCACTTTCAGCTTTCTGTGCTGAGTGGACTCTACAGCCCACAGCACAGATCGTAATTGAGCCAGGGCGACCAGACTTCCCCCCTTCTTTCCCCACTAGGGGGATGTCCTGTAGGGGGGGTCTGATCGCCGCCGGCTATTATGGTTTAGCGGGGGGGGCTCCTCAAAGCCCCCATCCGCAGCGATTTCCGCCCTCCCTCTACTTCCCTACCTCTCCCGTGGCTTGTGGGCTGCGCAGGACGGATATCCGTCCTGCGCCGTGTAGTATGGGCTTCAGCCTATCAGAATGCGGTGATGCATGTTTACATTACGCGTGCGAGCCGCGATCGGCGGCTCGCACACTGTTCACGGAGACACCCTCCGTGAACTAGCATGGAAAGGCCATGGGAAACCACTAACGACCCGCCGACGCCTATCGGCGTTAGACGGTCGTTAAGTGGTTAATTAGCTTCAGCATGCACAGAAGTATGAAGAACAAAAGTCCAAAGTAGGTTAGCACACCATGTTTAGTGCAAAAGTAGTGTAATGTATTTGTCAACATAAGTTTGACAATTGCTTCGGGGCCACAGAGGATTCCCTTCTTCAGAAAGTGCAGACAAGACATTTTGTCTGCACTTTCTGAAGGAGACCCTCTGTGGCCTCAAAACATTTGTCAATTGTCAAACTTGTGTTCAACTAAAAATCTTTGGAACCAGAGCTTTCTGTCATGCTGCCCCTATCCTTTTGGAAAGCATTGCCAAGCTTACACTGCACACCTCATCCTCTACTGCTTCTGCTGAGAATGTTGACTGGTCTTAAAAGCACACTCAGGTCAGGTATATCCCCTTCACTGCCCACTGAGTAAACCTGCTGATGGCTGGGAAGCATAGAATGCATGGCTCTACAGTGGAGTTGGTGTCACCACCATAAATTGCATGCAGGCCTGCTACCACCTTTTTCCTAATACTCCTTCTCCATCCTCTTCACAATCATCCTCGGCTAAGTACTCCTCTGCAGCTGTGCCTTCCTCTGCTACAACTGCACCATTAGAAGGAGCCTAGGGCTTGATTTACTAAGACAAATAGCATTCCTTATCCGAGTTAACATGCCTTATCAGAGATACCACACCTTATCAGAGTTAACATGCCTTATCAGAGATAATACGCCTTATCAGAGTCAGGATAACACGCCTTTTTAAACTTAACACACCTCATCAGAGTATCATAGCAAGCACTACGAACGTGCAGGAGCTCTGTGGAGCTTTCACCATTGCCAATTAGCAGGCATAAGTTCATAGCGCTCGCTATGCTACTCTGATAAGGCGTGCTAACTTCGATAAGGCGTGCTATCTCTGGTAAGGTGTGTTAACTAGGATAAGGTGTGTTATCGCTGGAAAGGCATGTTAACTTGGATAAGGCATGCTATTCGTCTTAATGAATCAAGCTCCTTGTCACCTTCTGTATAGTAATGTCAGAAAACAATTTCCCCCCCCCCAAAAAAAAACATATGTATGTATGTACAGTATATGCCATGGCAACATTGTTCTGGCCTCTGCTACAGCGGCTGCAACAAACAATTTATTTTCCAAAATAAATTACATTTATGCCAATGCCAACATCATTCTGGCTTCTGCTACAATAGCTGCTGATTTTTTTTCTTTTTTGTTTAAATAAACTAAATTTTTGTATGTAATGTACTGTATATGCCAATGACAAAAACATTCTGACCTCTGCTACAGCGGCTGCAACAAGCATAAAAAAATGTATGTAATGTATATGCCATTCCCAACATCGTTCTGGCCTCTGCTACAGCGGCTGCAACAAACATAAAAAAATGTATGTAATGTATATGCCATTCCCAACATCGTTCTGGCCTCTGCTACAGTGGCTGCAACAAATATGTTTTTTTTCAAAATAAATACATTTTGTATGTAATGTATATGCCAAGACAAAATCACTCTGGCCTCCACTGCAGGGGCTGCAACAAACAACATCTTGAAAAACAGATAAAAGTGTTTTGGCCTCTGCTGCTGCAGCTTCAAGATTTTTTTTAAATAGATAAACTAAATCTCTTTGTGTTTTTTTTTTGCTGTGCAGTAAACATGGCTTTTCATCTGTCAGTGTGAACCGAGCCTAACCCTTACACCGCCTGATCAACGTGTACACATGCTGGATGTTTTAAAACACTTTATTACATAAATTTAGGAGTGTAATGTGATTTCTGCCCTTTGCAGATGAACCACTTCACCACTGAGCGATTTTACATCTTGAGCACCAGAGCAATTTTCACCTTTCAGCGCTCCTTCCATTCATTCGTCTATACCTTTATTATTACTTATCGCAATGAAATGAACTATATCTTGTTTTTTTTGCCACCAATTAGGCTTTCTTTAGGTGGGACATTATGCCAAGATTTATTTTATTCTAAATGTGTTTGAATGACAACATAGAAAAAAATGTGGGAAAAAAATAATTATTTTTCAGTTTTCAGCCATTATAGTTTTTAAATAATGCATGCTACTGTAATTAAAATCCATGAAATTTATTTACCCATTTGTCCTGGTTATTACACCATTTAAAGTATGTCCCTATCACAATGTTTGGGGCCATTATTTTATTTGGAAATAAAGGTGCATTTTTTTCAGTTTTGCGTCCATCCCTAATTACAAGCCCATAGTTTATAAAGTAACAGTGTTATACCCTCTTGACATAAATATTTAAAGAGTTCAGTCCCTAAGGTAACTATTTATGTTTTTTTTTGGTGGGAGGTAATGAGTTAATTTATAGTGTAAAAGTAAGTATTTGTATATGAAAAATGTTTTGGGTGTAGTTTTACTATTTGGCCACAAGATGGCCACAGTAATTTTTTGTAAATGCGTCCTGTAAGCGTAGGAAGTACGCTTACAGGAAGTTCAACGAGGCTGGGAAACTTTTTTTTTTCACAATGATTGCGCTGCTTCTCATAGAAGCAGCCGATCATTGCTGGGGGCTGAGATCAATGAACGGGAATGGTTTTTCCCATTCACTGATCTCCGGGCGAGCGGCCGGTGGTGTGCATGAGTGCAGGAGCGTGCGAGCAGGAGCGCGGACAGCGGTGGAAGGTGCGTATATCTATGCTCCTGGTAGGCAAAGGGTGTTAAAAGGAGCGTAGATATACGCACCTGTGGTGGTAAAGTGGTTAAAACATGACTCTGTGTAAACTACATCATTTTTCGTGGAACCTTTGCCCTGGGTCCCCCTCCAGCATGCCACTGTCCAGGTGTTAGGGCTTTTAAAGTGTACCAGAGCTTAAATAAATAAAAAGATTTATACATGACTGGGGCTTCCTCCAGCTCCATCCATTCGGATCGCTCCCAGCGCCTGCTGGAGAGATACGTAAAGCACGCACTTCTGCGTAGACTGGCTCCGACTGATGAAAGTGACAGGACCAGGTATCGAAGCTGCTGGCAGCAGAAGAAGGTGGCGTTCAAGCGATCCGAGTGGATGGTGCTGGAGGAAGCCCCAAGTATGTATACATCTTTTCATTTATTTAAAGGACACCCGAGTTGAAAATAATCTAATGAAATAAACAACTGTATCTATCTTCCTTCTCCTAAAAATGACTTTTTAAGATATTTCATAGTTTTATGTTATGTTTAAATCAACTTTTTAAGTTTTAACTGTTTCATTGCTTTTGTATTGCTTTTGCTCAATGACACATTCATTGAAGTATGCCAAAGCTATAATCTATGAACTATTAACCCCTTTTTATCTCTGTTCTGCTCTCAGAAGCCATTTTCTGCTAGGAAAGTGTTTTATAGTTGGAATTTCTTATCAGTGAGGGTCACACTGTAGTCACTTCCTGCCCGAGTCAGGACTGAGTCAGCCACTTACATACCTGATATTTAACTCTTTCAGGAGGAGAAAGAAAAAAAGGAACACAGCATAGTTATTTGTGTGCTAGGCACTGTACATACACATGTCTATCTCATCCCATCACATGTCACCTCGGGTATGCTTTAAGCTTTGGTTTCCTTTAAACAATTTTTCCATTCGTTGTGTGGGCAGAAACAGCCCCTATAGGTGTTAGAATTTGCCTGGCCATTGAAGTCTACAGTGGTTCACACTGTTCACAAAAGTTTGAGGAAGATTCATTTTGCGAACCAAAAATGTGATGTTCGCGACATCACTACCCCGGGCACGTTTAAGTTAAAACTGAAAAGCCACCTGTTCAGTCTGGCATTTATGACCATATAACATTTACCCCTATACACATCACTATGTGCTGATCTGAGATAAGCTTCCACGCTTTAGGTCCTATGGGAAAAAAAACACTTTACAAATGTGTTGTTGTTGTTGCTGTAAAACTGCTTTTGCACTAAACATGGTGTGCTCATCTACTTTGGACTTTTGTTCTTCACTCTGAGGTGCATGCAGAAGCCAATTAATTTATTTAAAGACTTTTGATGATTACGATGGGCGACATTGACATTGAAAATGTTATGTAAATTAACAGGCTGCCTGTTAATCTATTCGGTGCTAGGTACACACAATGCAATTTTCTGTCAGGTTGGCAACCAAATAGATTATTTCTGACAGGTCTGATCTGATTTCCGATTGACTTCCTATTCACAAAATTTATCGGAAAACCAATCACAAATCAGATTAGACCTTTCTGAAATAATCATTTTGCCCGTCAATCACACAGAAAATTTGCCTTGCATGTACCTAGCATAAGACATTCCACATCACAGAACTTGCTGCTGACTGAGCCTGAACACAGAGCACATCACTTTGTTTGCCTTAAAGTGGACCTGAACTCAGAACTTCCTGCTTTCCTGGAAGCAGACAAAGGGTTAAAGTCCTGTGCTTAAAAATTAGCTGAGTCTGCCGAAGCTGTGGAGATTCCTGTGCTGACACAGCTGAGAGCTCAAATTAAAGTTGTGATTACTCACAGATGAGCAGAAATTAGACAGGCTCTTCTCTCTAAATACATACAGGGTGGATTTGCTTATGTTTTACTTATGTCCTGTGCATGAGTACAGGTCCACCTTAAAGAGACACTGAAGCGAACTTATTTTGAACATGTTACCTTATAAGTCGCTTCAGTGCTCTCATAACAAGTAATCTGCCATGTCCTCGCCGCTAAATGAGGGCTGCAGAGCCCCCAAATCCCCGGAGGGCAATCCGAACGGCATTTCCTCAAAGAGGCAGAGCTTTCACCTTTAGCTCTGCCCCTCCTGATGTCAATCGCGGCGCATCGCCACCTCTCCCCGCCCCTCTTACTCTTCCTTCACAGAGAGGGGTGGGGAGAGGCGGCGTTACACGCGGCGATTGATGTCAGGAGGGGCAGAGCTACAGCTGGAAGCTCTGCCTCTAAGCACAGCAAAATCCACGACCAAGTTGGTCATGGAAGTTTGCAGAGGGATTTGGGGGCTCTGCAGCCGTCGTTTAGCAGCGAGGACACAACGGATTACTTGTTATGAGAGCACTGAAACGACTTATAAGGTAACATGTACAAAATAAGTTTGCTTCAGTGTCCCTTTAAGGCCTGTACACATGCCTGACTTAAGTCATCTGAGGTGGCTGATGATGACTGCCTCAATCAAGGCATCACTGTTTTTTTTACTGATCTGAGGAAGTGGACTGTGAATCGCAAAACGCATCATCAGCTAAGTGTCCGCTACTCTATGTAATAAACGTGTTAACCATTTGTGGGTTTTCCCTTTGTTGCAGAGGTAAGCCAATTGTATCTTTCTATGCCATTATTTTTATTATTTTTGGGGTGCCTCCTCCCTCCAAGTGTTCCTGCCATTGAGGGGAGGGGACTTAAGTCAATAAAAGTTGGAAGACATTGCAAAGACACATAAAAATCTGGGGTCATACCATATAAGCTTTTTAGATCAGACACACACTACACATTTGAGATCTGGAACATGCTACATTTTTTGGGAGGGGCTACTGGAAAGCAGAAAAACACTTTGGGGCGTTGATAGAAAACTATACTACATCGACACATTGTGCTAAGGCTCACTGGAAGGGGTCTTTGGGGGTACCGCAATACTGACACAAATCACAGGGCACACTATAAAGCTGCAACGTCACATAATAGTGCTGTGAATTTACTTACTAAACTAACTCTTGGTTGATTTCTAATTTTACAGGTAAAAGGTGTAGGAATCATAGGGTAAACAATGGAACCTTCTACGGATTATTTCGATTCTATTTTTCACGTACCACAGAACTAGACCAGCATGCTACATATGGATGTGATGACGGTTTTGTAACTCCTGAGAGAAAACAACTACGACGATCATATTGTACAATCAATGGTTGGAATCCTGAGCCAAGATGTTTAAGTAGGTTTGAATAAAATAATATTAATAGTAATTCAATAAAAGAGTAAATATAAGAATAAGTAGGACCATTGGCTCTGTCGTGCTAGAACAGCCAGGAGACTTGTACTACTACTGACAACAATACTAACAACAACACAAGGTGTTCGAAGGCCAGATAATCTGCCAATGGTTGCCATAGCATTTGTAGATATTATTTATGACGTGCAATAACAGTTGATTTTGTTTTTTTGTTGAAGAACCACTTATCACAGCCCCTTCATCTTCAATCATTTTTATGGTCAACAAATGACCAAATGCACCGTATATACTTGAGTATAAGTCTAGACATTTAGGTATGACTCACTAAATATAAGTATTGGGGTCGACTTATACACGAGTCACAAGCAACACTGAGTAATGTGTGTACTATTAGTGACATTCCCATTTTCAGCAATGTACCCTGTGGTAAGTTTTTGATAATGAAAATGCCAGGAAAGCACAGGTCTGAACGTCCTGACCACAACAATTAACAAGGTAAGGAGGGGGGGGGGATACCAAGATGCAGGAAGGGGAGTGAAATAATGCTGCACTTGGGAGAGGAGGGGGGTCCTGGGGGAGTTATTGGCTGCACTTAAGGGACTGGAGGTGTTAATGGCTGCAATACTGTATGCAGTGCAGACATTAAGCCCTCCTGGGCCCCAAGTGCAGCCATTAACTTTGCTGGGTAGACTTATACTTGAGTCAATTAAAAAAAATCCAGCTTAAGAGAGTTGAATATTAAAGTTGACTTACACACAAGGTCGACATATATTCCAGTATATGCGGGTAATTATGTTTTGTTTCATTTGTTCAATCGGATTTGATTCATCTGCTTCTAGGACTTATTTGAATATGATGATGTGTTAAGACAGCCATATACTGTATATCTTTAGAGTGGGGTGAAACTCCATTAACTGAAGTAAAAAAAACATACAATGAGAAATTACTGATTTGGCTTACCTATCACATTGTTTTTAGTGTTTTAGGATAAATGTGATATGACAAAAAAAAGAAAAAATATTTCTGCCGGTTTACATCTTTACTGTTTCTCTGTGGTGCCATCACTTCTGCCTTTCTTTCTTTCTTTCTTTCTTTCTTTCTTTCTTTCTTTCTTTCTTTCTTTCTTTCTTTCTTTCTTTCTTACCTAGTTCAGTGTTCACCCACAGCAATTATTATTATTACTGATTTATAAAGCACCAACATATTCTGTGGTGCTGTACAAAGTAAGAAACAAACATGGTGTCCCTAATAATACTTAACTTAATCCTGTGTCTCCCACTGGAGCAAAGGGCTTCAACAAATGTGTGCCACCGGTTTCTGTCCTGGGCGATTTTTTTCTATCTCAGTCCATGTTGCCCCTGCCTTCTTTATTTCTTCCTCTACACTTCTTCTCCAAGTTATCTTTGGTCTTCCTCTTTTTCTGCTGCCTTGAGGATTCCATTTTAAGGCTTCTGTCTCAATTGACTTGTCCTTGCGAAGAGTATGGCCAATCCATCTTCACTTTCTGCGTTTGATCTGCAAGTCCACTTGTTGTTCTTGGGTTCTTTCCCACAACTCTTTATTTGAAATTACATTTGGCCACCAGATATTTAGTATTCTTCGAAGGCAGCGGTTTATAAAGGTTTGGAGGCTTTTTGTTATCTCTGCTGTCACCTTCCATGTCTCACATCCATACAGGAGGACTGTCTTCACATTACTTTGGAGTATTCTCAGTTTGGTTTTCGTGGAAATATCATGGGATCTCCAAATTTGGTACAGTTGTACGGAGGCTGCGTTTGCCTTTTTGATTCGACTTTTGACATCCGCACTGGCACCACCATTCATTGTCATCAGGCTGCCCAGATACTGAAACTCAGTCACAGTATCTATAGGTTTTCCATACACCTGGAACTTTCGTTTAGGATCAACGTTGCTGTTTAATCTCATCTCTTTAGTTTTCTTGCAGTTAATCATCAGACCTACCCTCTTGCTCTCCTCTAGTAGATGGGCTAACTTTATTTCCATATGTTGGAAACTTTGTGAGAGTAAGCAAAGATCGTCTGCAAAGTCGAGATCCTCTATATGTTGTGTCAGCCCCCATTGTAGTCCAGTTCTGTTTCCAAGACATGTCTTCGGCATGACCAGATCCATTACTATCAGGAATATAGTGGGGGAGAGGGCGCACCCCTGTGTTGACTTCTATTGGATTGCTTAGCATGCCATTGTGAACAACTTGACATGTATAGTCCTCATAAAATTGTTTTATAAGAATTATGAGGTTTCTTGGTATTCTGTATTTCTCTAAGGATTTCCACATAGACATTCTTTCTAAGGAGTCAAATGCCCTGAGAAAATCTATGAAGACCAAATACAGTGGGACTCCTAGTTCCAGACATTGCTCTATTATAACGCGCAGTGTGTTTATTTGGTCTGTGCAAGATCTGTTTTTGCAGAAACCAGCTTGTTCACTCCTGAGTTTTTGATCGAGGTGGTCTTTCAGTCGATCTAGTAAAATTCTTGTGAATACTTTGCTGGGAATAGATAGTAATATGATCCCCCGCCAATTATCACACACCGTTGTCACATCACCCTTTTTTGGCAGCTTCACAAGGACACCCTTTTTCCAGTCAGCGGGAATTTGATGTTCCTCCCAGATTTTCTCAAACAGTGGCTGTAAAAGTGCAGCTGAAATTTCAACATCTTCTTTTAACATTTCTGCTGTAATGTTATCAAGCCCGGGAGCTTTTCCGCTTTTCAGCTTCTCAATGGCCTTGATGATTTCTTATTTCCTTGGTGCTTCGGTGTTTATGTTTGGGTCGCGTTCCTTGCATTCTGGGTGTTCTTGTTCAAATTGTTGGCCGCTTTCTCTACAATCCTTATTCAAAACTTTCTGGAAGTTTTCCTTCCATCTTTGAAGCTGTTCTATCTCATTTGTAAGGATTGCTCCACCTTTATCCTTGACATGACTTCCTGTTCTGTCTTTCCTCTTTGAGAGAACTTTAGTTATATTGTACAGTGTTCTAAGGTCTCCTATTTTTGCTGCCTTTTCAGCTTTTTGGGTCTGTTCATCTACCCAGAGCCGTCCTTCTCTTCTGGCACTTTTTTTGATTTCTCGATCTTGTTCGTTGTATTTCCCTTGGAGGATTGCCTTTTGGCCTCCTGTTTTGCAGGAATTTAGTTACATAGTTACATAGTTATTTTGGTTAAAAAAAGACATACGTCCATCGAGTTCAACCAGTATAAAGTACAACACCAGCCTGCTCCCTCACATATCCCTGTTGATCCAGAGGAAGGCGAAAAAACCCTTACAAGGCATGGTCCAATTAGCCCCTAAAGGGAAAAATTCCTTCCCGACTCCAGATGGCAATCAGATAAAATCCCTGGATCAACATCATTAGGCATTACCTAGTAATTGTAGCCATGGATGTCTTTCAACGCAAGGAAAGCATCTAAGCCCCCTTTAAATGCAGGTATAGAGTTTGCCATAACGACTTCCTGTGGCAATGCATTCCACATCTTAATCACTCTTACTGTAAAGAACCCTTTCCTAAATAAATGGCTAAAACGTTTTTCCTCCATGCGCAGATCATGTCCTCTAGTCCTTTGAGAAGGCCTAGGGACAAAAAGCTCATCCGCCAAGGTATTATATTGCCCTCTGATGTATTTATACATGTTAATTAGATCCCCTCTAAGGCGTCTTTTCTCTAGACTAAATAAACCCAGTTTATCTAATCTTTCTTGATAAGTGAGACCTTCCATCCCACGCATCAATTTTGTTGCTCGTCTCTGCACCTGCTCTAAAACTGCAATATCTTTTTTGTAATGTGGTGCCCAGAACTGAATTCCATATTCCAGATGTGGCCTTACTAGAGAGTTAAACAGGGGCAATATTATGCTAGCATCTCGAGTTTTTATTTCCCTTTTAATGCATCCCAAAATTTTGTTAGCTTTAGCTGCAGCTGCTTGGCATTGAGTATGATTATTTAACTTGTTGTCAATGAGTACTCCTAAGTCCTTCTCCAAGTTTGATGTCCCCAACTGTATCCCATTTATTTTGTATGGTGCTAGACCATTAGTACATCCAAAATGCATGACCTTACATTTGTCAACATTGAATTTCATCTGCCATGTATGTGCCCATATAGCCATCCTATCCAGATCCTGTTGCAATATGACACTATCTTCCTGAGAGTTAATGATTCTGCACAATTTTGTATCATCTGCAAAAATAGCAACATTGCTCACTACTGCATCTACTAGGTCATTAATAAATAAATTGAAGAGCACTGGACCCAGAACAGACCCCTGTGGGACCCCACTGCTAACAGTCTCCCATTTTGAGTATGATCCATTGACCACAACTCTTTGTTTTCTGTCCATTAGCCAGTTCCCTATCCATGAACACAGACTCTTCCCCAGTCCTTGCATCCTCAACTTTTGCACCAGACTTTTGTGGGGAACAGTGTCGAAGGCCTTTGCAAAGTCCAAGTATATCACATCTACAGCATTCCCAATATCCATATTAGCATTCACTACCTCATAAAAGCTGAGCATGTTAGTCAAACAGGACCTGTCTTTAGTAAACCCATGTTGATGCTGAGAAATAAGATTATTTTCTACTATGAAGTCATGTATAGTATCTCTTAGTAACCCCTCAAATAGTTTGCATACAACTGATGTTAAACTTACAGGTCTATAATTTCCTGGATCAGATTTTTTGCCCTTCTTAAATAATGGGAAAACGTGGGCTGTACGCCAATCCACTGGGACTCTGCCAGTTGCAAGAGAGTCACAAAAGATAAGATAAAGGGGTTTATCTATAACTGAACTTAATTCCCTTAGGACCCGAGGATGCATGCCATCCGGGCCAGGTGCCTTGTCTATTTTTAATTTATTTAGTCTTGCCTTCACTTCTTCCTGCGTTAAGTATTTAATATTACAGTTAGAAGATTGAGACTCTTCCGCCTCTGTAGTTTGCAACAGTGCTGTTTCTTTTGTGAAGACAGAAGCAAAGAAAGCATTTAATAACTCTGCCTTACCTTGGTCATCCACCATTGAGTTCCCATCCTCATCCTTTAGGAGTCCTATACAGTCAACCTTTCTTTTTTTAGAGTTAATGTACTTGTAAAACTTTTTTGGGTTAGATTTGATATCCTTAGCGATTTGTTTTTCAGCTTCAATCTTTGCCTGCCTAATTTCTTTTTTACAATTTTTATTGCACTCCTTATAATTGCTTAGTGCAGCCTCGGTCCCCTCCTGTTTTAAGACCTTATAGGCATTCTTTTTCCTCTTCATTTTATCTTTAACCTTTCTATTCATCCATAGAGGCCTTTTTTTATTCCTAGACATTTTGTTTCCATATGGGATATACATACTACAGTATTGATTGAGTATAAGTTTAAAAGCTTGCCATTTCCCTTCAGTGTCTTCCCCTTGTAGTACATTATCCCAGTTCACCAAACTTAGTGCCTGCCTAATTTGAGTGAACTTTGCTTTTTTAAAGTTCATAGTTTTAGTGGTCCCGCTGCCCCTTGGCCTATCAGTCACCAGCTCAAACGTTATCATGTTGTGATCACTATTTCCCAAATGTTCTTGAACCTGCACATTTGATACATTATCTGGTCTATTAGAAATGATCAGATCCAGTAACGCATTCCCCCTAGTTGGTTCAGTTACCATTTGAGTCAAGTAATTGTCCTGTAGTGCTGCCAGAAATCTGCTGCTTTTACCAGAATGGGTAGCCTCAATACTCCAGTCAATGTCTGGAAAGTTGAAGTCGCCCATAATTATGACCTCATTTTTACCTGCAGCTTTTTCAATCTGCTGTAGTAATCTCAGTTCTGCAGCTTCATTAACAAGAGGTGGCCTGTAGCATACCCCAATAAGCAATTGGCAACTTTTATTTCCACCATGAATATTTACCCAAACGGACTCCACATCTTCGCAATCTTCCTCCATCTCATCGTTGAGGACAGCTGTAAGAGAATTCTTAACAAAGAGACAAACCCCTCCACCTTTTTTCCCTGTTCTATCCCTCCTAAACACATTGTATCCTTTTAAATTAGCTATCCAGTCATGGCTTTCATCCATCCATGTCTCGGTTATTCCCACAATGTCATAGCCTTTGTCATTCAGAATTAACTCTAGTTCGTCTATTTTATTTGCAAGGCTCCGAGCATTGGTTACCATGCACTTTATATTTTTACCACCACATTTACCAATTTTGTTTACATGAAATTGGCTACTTGAATTTTTACCA
This sequence comes from Hyperolius riggenbachi, assembly GCF_040937935.1. Lineage (NCBI taxonomy): Eukaryota > Metazoa > Chordata > Amphibia > Anura > Hyperoliidae > Hyperolius > Hyperolius riggenbachi. The sequence continues at coordinate 43,769,539 of NC_090652.1, read as the reverse complement.
ACCTCCTTAATCTTTACACTGTCCCCACCCCCCTCTCCACCCTCCATAATGATAGGTTCCCACTGTCTTTTTACCTCATCTTGTCTATGTATTGAGACTTTATCCTCCCGCCTCCCCCCAGATCCTAGTTTAAAATCTCCTCCAACCGTTTAGCCATCTTCTCCCCCAATGCAGCTGCACCCTCCCCATTAAGGTGCAGCCCATCCCTGCTGTAGAACCTGTAGCCGACTGCAAAGTCTGCCCAGTTCTCCAGGAACCCAAACCCTTCCTTCCTACACCAATTTCTCAGCCACTTATTTAACTCCCTAAGCTCCCTCTGTCTCTCAGATGTAGCACGTGGCACTGGCAGTATTTCAGAAAACACCACCTTGGAGGTCCTTGCTTTAAGTTTATCTCCAAGTACCTGAAAATCATTTTTGAGGACCTTCCATCTCCCACTAACTTTGTCATTGGTGCCAATGTGTACCATGACAGCCGGGTCTTCCCCAGCCCCACCCAGTAATCTGTCAATTCTTTCCGCTACATGCCGAACCCGAGCACCCGGGAGGCAACAGACTGTACGGCATTCGCGGTTTCTTCGACAGATTACCCTATCTGTGCGCCTAATAATTGAATCCCCTACCACCAGTACCTGTCTAGCCTTAGCTGCACTCCTATTCCCTTTCTCGTTACAGCAGTCTGCCCCTTGGTTGCTAAGGAGCACATCCTGCTGCAGCATTGCTACTCCTGAATCATCCTCCCCAATATTACGCAAACAAGCATACTTATTAGTGAGGGACAACTCGGGACTAGCCTCCCTGCCACTTTTTCCCCTACCCCTTCTAACTGTGACCCAACTAGCGGCTGCCTCTGCTTCTTGGTCTGGCTGTACTCCACCCTCCTCATCTTCAACGGTTCCATCCAGTGTCTGGATCGTGAGATCCAAGCTCTTCTCCATGTTGTGTATGCTTCTCAGTGTTGCGAGATGCTTATTTAGCTCTGCGACTTCCGCCTCTAACTGAGCAACACGCACACACCCAGGGCAACAGTAAACACCCTCAATCCGCTGATCAAGGCATGCATACATGTTGCAGGATGTACACTGTACAGCATAGTCCAACATGATGACTTTTGTGTGGGGAAAAAATTATTTAAAGTAAACTGTGGCGGTAAAAGATGAAATGGGAGAGTGAGTGTAGCTGGGGAGGAGGAAAGGGAGAGTAAGTGAAGTTGGGGAGTGAGTGAAGAGGGGGGGGGGGGAGGAGGGGGAGGGGGAGAGGAGGGGGAGGGGAGGAGGAGGGGCGGGAGGGGTGGAGAAGTGGAGGTGGAGTGAGTGAAGTTGGGGTGGAGTCCTCAAAATTTAAAGACTACACCACAACGTGCCTAGCACATTCTAACCAATGCAAAAAACCACAATATTGATTGAAGGTTTTTTTTTTTGTTTTTGTTTTTTTTTTTGTCCTTACCTACTTCCTCTCACCACTCTCTTTGTGCCTGTGTTGCAACGCCTGTTTTTAACGCCTATGCCACTTGTGTCGCAGCCACTTAGTGAGCAAGCCACAGACTGAGCAAGCTCAGTACTGAGTCCTGAAGCTGACCAAATACCTCCTATTGCAGCTAGTCCCTCCCCCTAGCCAATTGCCTGCTGCAAAACAAACTAGAGGGAAAAGAAAAAAAAATTTGTACTTTTAAAAAATGACACTTGCTGTTTAATATCAGATGAACCACACAGACAATCCACCAGATATTGCAGCAGCAAAAAACAATATACAAACAGCAATGTAATATAATTAGTGCTCACAATTCCCAGCAGTGAAGTGAAGCAGCCCTCCACCAAGATTAAAGGTTTGGCCTACACTTCCTGTTTAATTTAACACCTGTGTTGCAGCTAGTCCCTCCCCCTAGCCAATTGCCTGCTGCAAAACAAACTAGAGGGAAAAAAAAAATTGTACTTTTAAAAAATGACACTTGCTGTTTAATATCAGATGAACCACACAGACAATCCACCAGATATTGCAGCAGCAAAAAACAATATACAAACAGCAATGTAATATAATTAGTGCTCACAATTCCCAGCAGTGAAGTGAAGCAGCCCTCCACCAAGATTAGCTTTAGCTTTGTTTCTTTTCTTGCTTTAATTTTCTGCCACGTATCATTTGACATCCAGTCCTTCCTTCCCTGCTCCCTAAAGCCTAGTACTTCTTCACAGGTCTCTGTGTGCACTTCCTTTACTTTGGTCCATCTAGTCTTTGCAGTGTCGTTCTCAGCCACCTCCACCAACTCACGAAGTGCCTCAAATCGGTTATGAAGTTTTGTTCTGTACTCTAGCTTTTTGTCCATTGCCTGTATTATTAGGGACTCTAGGACAAAAAGCTAGATCAATACACAAAATACAGAGTAGGTACAAAATGTAGAATTGGTAATACAGCAACAAAATTAATATGAATCAATGTGTAACAAATTATAAGACACAATCTACAATCTAAAGGAATGGGGGAGCAAGTATACAATATTTATACCTGGAGACACAGTGTTTTAGGTTATCCAGTAGGAATACAACTTGGCCAGAAGTCAATGCTTCTTGAAAAAAGTGAGTCTTGAGGGCATGATTAACAATATCAAGGGTTGGAGAGTGATGGATGTGTTATGGCAGGGGATTCCAGAGGAGGGGTGGAGCACATGTAAAACCTTGTATACGTGAATGTGATGAGGTGATTCTAGAGGAGGACAAAAGAAGGTCATGTGTAGATCTGAGATTGAGGTTGGGTTGGTTTCTGGAAACTAGTAAGGAGATGTACGAGTTAAAAGTTTGAACTGGTTCCTCTGGTTAATTGGTAGCCAATGAAGAGCGTGACAGAGAGGAGCAGCAGAGGAAGAATGAGAAGACAGATGACTGAGACGAGCAGCCAAGTTCAGCACACTATGGAGCAGTCCCAGTCTATTGGTTGGCAGTCCACAAAGTAGAATGAAATAATAGTCCAGACACAATATTATAAAAGCATGTATTAATGTTGTAGTTGTGTCCTGAGTGTAAAAAAAGGTTACAACTGGCTTACATAACTGTGTTAACTCTTCAAAGGGAAGGGGCAGTTCAATGACCTTTTAATCAAAGTGTCTGTTTCTTATCTGAAATATGAAGTTTTATTTTACATTATTGCATGCTGAGATAAGCTTTTTACTGTAGCTAAAACACAACAAAATACTTCCCACAATCCTGCTGGCACTGTACTGTTCCTGCAGTTAGGCAAAGACATCCAGACCAGGTAAAAAATAAAAAGAATGGGGGCATATAGGGACCTATTTTAGAAAAACAAAATGTGTGTGTATGTGTGTGTGTGTGTGTGTGGGGGGGGGGGGGGGGGGTGGGGGTGGGGGGGAGGGGGGGATTAAATACATTTTGTTGCCACCATTTTTGGCTATTTTTATCTTTACTTATTATTATTATTATTATTATTTTTTTGGGGGGGGGGGTGTTACAGCCCCGCTAAGTTATAATAAAGCACCTATATTTCCAGCCAAGCCATCCAGAACAAAACAATCTTACAAGGTATTTAATAGTCATACATGTGGGACATACAGGGGACCAATTTTAGAAAAACAAAGGGGTGGAGGTAGATATATATTTGGGGCAACTAACTATTTTTTTGGGGGAGGGGGGCATCTATATCTATAATAGACTAAGTGCCTCAACCTTCAAGCAAGAAGAAGAAGTAGCGCCCTGCCCCCAGGGCCGGTCCAAGCAAGAAGGGGCTGGTCCAAGAAGAAGAAGTAATGTCATATCAAACCAAGGGTAAAGAGGGATCATTTGCATATTCAGTAGCAGTGCATTGTGGGTAACCACAAATGTTCACTTATAGCTGAATTATTGCAGATTTGCTTCTGTTTTAAGAAGGCAAATTACACCAAGCTTTTAGTAGGAGGTCTTTTTGGTCCCTTTTATCCCCCTATACATTCTTAGTAGTGTGGGTCACCCTGAGCTGCTTGGTTACTCTGTAGTACTGGTCCAAGCCCTATATCATACAGCCATATCAATCCCTGCTATGTACTGATGAGGACTAAAAGTCTGAGATAGGCTGCCACATGTGGGTTTGCAATGACTTTGTAAATTGTAATGCTATAGGCTTGCTATACACCAGTGATTATGGATGCATGCTTAACTTACCAAGGGTGAAAAGAAATAATTTGCATATTTAGTAGCATTGTATTGTGGGTAACCACAAATGTTTACATACAGCTGAATTATTGCAGATTTCCTTCTGTTTTAAGAAGGCAAATTACACTAATGCTTTGATTTTTTTAGTAGAAGGTCTTTTTGGTCCTTTTTATTCCCCTATACATTCCGAGTGTTTGGGTCACCCTGAGCTGCTTGGTTACTCTGTTGTACCGGTCCAAACCCTATCTCATACAGCCATATAAATCCCTGCCATGTACTGATCAGGACCAAAAGTCTGAAACAGGCTGTCACATGTGGGTTTGATATGGCTGTGTAAAATTTAAAGCTATAAGCTTGCTATATACCAGTGGTTCTGGATACATGCTTAACTTACCAAGCATGAAAATAAATAATTTGCATATTTAGTAGCATTGTATTGTGGGTAACCACAAATGTTCACATACAGCTGAATTATTGCAGATTTCCTTCTGTTTTAAGAAGGCAAATTACACCAAGCTTTGATTTTTTTTAGTAGAAGGTCTTTTTGGTCCTTTTATCCCCCTATACATTCCGAGTGGTTTGGGTCACCCTGAGCTGCTTGATAATTCTGTTGTACTGGTCCAAGCCCTATCTCATACAGCCATATCAATTTCTGCCATGTACTGATGAGGACCAAAAGTCCAAAACAGGCTGTTTACATGTGGGTTTGATATGACTGTGTAAAATTTAAAGCTATATGCTAGTCATACACCAGCGGTTCTGGATGCTTGCTTGGCTTCCCAAGGGTGGAAAGGGATAATTTGCATATTTAGTAGCAGTGCATTGTGGGTGACCACAAATGTTCACTTATAGCTGAATTGTTGCATATTTCCTTCTGTTTTAAGAAGGCAAATTCTACCAATACAGTGGGTGGAATTGCAGGAAGTGATGACAGTCGAACGCACGCTGGAACGCGGAAGAGGTGAGTCCTCCCCGTTCGATTCCTCTTACTAATAGTGGCGGCTGCTGCTGAGCTTAAACATGAGGGGGAGCGCACATGGGGGACCCAGGTGAGGGAGGGGGTTCCTGCTGAGCTTAAGCTGCAGGGTGAGCACACATGGGGGACCCAGGTGAGGGAGGGGGTTCCTGCTGAGCTTAAGCTGCAGGGGTTTGTGCACATGGGGGACCCAGGTGAGGGAGGGGGGGGGGGGGGGTCCTGCTGAGCTTAAGCTGGAGGGGGAGCGCACATGGGGGACCCAGGTGAGGGAGGGGGGTCCTGCTGAGCTTCAGCTGGAGGGGGAGGGGGGTCCTGCTGAGCTTAAGCTGCAGGAGGAGTGCACATGGGGGACCCAGGTGAGGGGGGGGGGGGTTCTGCTGAGCTTAAGCTGGAGGGGGAGCGCATATGGCGGACCCAGGTGAGGGGGGTCTGACCCCCCTCCCTGCCGCTGTGCCCAGTACCCCCTTCCTGCCCTCTACCCCCTTATGCGGCGTATACTACGCCGCTGGTCGGCTAGTTTTCTTTATTTCTGGATGTTACAGCCCTACAATGAGTTATAATAATGTAAACACCTTTATTTTCAGACAAACAGTCCAGAACATAAAAAATACAACTCACAAGGTGTTCAACAGGAGAAAAAAATGGTCATGCAAGGCACAATGCACTTTGCTTGTGTGCCAATCCATCTTCACGATATCTCCAGGGTCACTAGCTAGTGACCTCTATTTGTTAGTTTTTGACATCTACCAACCACATTGGCCTCAATTCACTAAGTTATCGAACACTTTATCGAACACTTTATCGAACGTTTGATAATTTACCTCATGAGTAAAATTTAAATTTGAATTCACTAAGGTATTATAGATGTATCAAATATTTTATCCATAAAACATTCAATAAATCTATAACACCGTAGTTAATTCAAAATTAGAATTTACTCATGAGGTAAATTATCAAACGTTCGATAAAGTGTTCGATAAAATTTAGTGAATTGAGGCCATTGTGTTCTGAAACGCAGTGACATCCTGTCATGGGCCTAATGGCACTCTCTACTGCACTGAAGTCCAACTCACTCCATCACCATCAGCAGACCAACCCAATCCAATCCAAAAAAGCTTTATTGGCAGGACCAAATACATTTTGCATTGCCAAAACAAAACAAAGCATTATCATGGGGAGGAAGGGGGATGGGGCTTGTGGGAATATGGGAAGGGTATAGGGGGTTTGGGTATATAGTCCATAGGGTGTGGAGGATGTAAGGGACAATATGGGGGGCTAGTATTTACAGTCCATATGGGTATTGGGGGTATACAGTCCATGTGGTATCATGTTTCTCTTGGTGGTTCCTTGGTGGCAGGCCGTGACATATCGGGCAGCTATTTGCACAGTTGTTTCCTCCTTCCCAGTAGAATGTAGGAACACTGTCCTTTAGAAGCTTCTTTGCTGCATCATACTTTTGCTGCCTCACTACTGTACAACCTATTGCCTCATGTGAGAAAGGGGGTGGAGTGATGATGAAGTGGCACCTATGTGATGTCATGCAGGGGGCGGGAGAGTGTGAGAACAATGGATTTGGCCATCGCTCAGGCAAATTGATCTGCTGGGCATTAGTGTTGGGCGAACAGTGTTCGCCACTGTTCGGGTTCTGCAGAACATCACCCTGTTCGGGTGATGTTCGAGTTCGGCCGAACACCTGATGGTGTTCGGCCGAACCGTTCGGCCATATGGCCGAACTAAGAGCGCATGGCCGAACGTTCCCCGAACGTTCGGCTAGCGCTGTGATTGGCCGAACGGGTCACGTGGTTCGGACCCGAACGCGCTCTGATTGGCCGAACTGTCACGTGGTTCGGGTAAATAAATTCCCGAACCACGTCATATTTCCGCCATTTGTCTGTGGGTTTAGCTTTGGGTAGGCAGGCAGGGTAGTTCGTGCTCCAGCCACGCTAGCCAGGGTCCCCCCAGTCATTGTGTCGCTGCTGGGAATAGTAGTACACCGCTCGCTCAGCATTCTGTTTACTGCCACTCTGTGTACCTCGCTCAGCCACACTATATAGCATTCTGTTTACTGTTCTGTGTCTGCTGGGAATAGTAGTACACCGCTCGCTCAGCCACACTATATAGCATTCTGTTTACTGCCACTCTGTGTACCTCGCTCAGCCACACTATATAGCATTCTGTTTACTGTTCTGTGTCTGCTGGGAATAGTAGTACACCGCTCGCTCAGCCACACTATATAGCATTCTGTTTACTGCCACTCTGTGTACCTCGCTCAGCCACACTATATAGCATTCTGTTTACTGTTCTGTGTCTGCTGGGAATAGTAGTACACCGCTCGCTCAGCATTCTGTTTACTGCCACTCTGTGTACCTCGCTCAGCCACACTATATAGCATTCTGTTTACTATTCTGTGCAGGGGCAAACGCAGGATTTTTAAGGGGGGGGTTCCTGAAAGGTCCAGAAGCACGTATGTCCCGAGTGCTTCCGAATACAGGTGGCTCCATACTGCCCATGCACAAAAGTGCGCTGGCGTATTACGGAGCTGCCTATCTTTGGAAGTACTCAAGGACACTAGTGTTTCTGAGGGCTTCTGGTAGCAGCAAATGTGAACGGGGTACAGCGCTGGAACAACTCCCGAAGAGAGGAACAGGAGATAGACTTAGTTTGGACAATTCAGTGGAATATGCTACATAGTTTCACATAGCGCAAGCGATACCCATATGATGCAGGGATATATGCATCTGCGGAAGATGTCGGCGCTACATAAATACTAAATAATAATATTTTGCCTCGCCAGGATTGCACTTTTATTTAGCTTTCCTGTAAGACAAGAACACACAGTCAGCTCTAGGGGAAGAGGGAAACAAAGGTGAATGAGGGAGGGCTGGTGCACTCCAAGAGGGCTTCTGAGCGTTTTTCAAATCAACAGTGATTTGAAAAGCGCTTGGCTAATGTTACCCTATGTGGGTGTTCCCACAGCAGCGTTGTGATTTTTTCAAAATCGCAGGTATACTGCATGTAGCATGTTTTTGAGCAATTCATTCAAAAATCGCTCTGAAAATCACTTCACAAAATCACACTCACAAATTGCTAGCGATTGCTATTGTCATTTTGGCGTGCACTAGCCCAGAGAGAGGAGTGGAGAAATTGAGAATAGCCTGAGATGGAGCAGAGAACTTATCTGTATTGAAGTCCCACATCACACAGGCTACTTGCCTATAATCGGACTCCTGTCCCTGTCAGTCTCTCACACAAGTCAGAAAGAAGCCCTCCTGGAGTCTAGGGACTGTCAAAAACTTTTCAGCTTGTTATCCACACCTTATCCACACATGCAGTCATTATAACAATGGGGAGAGACCAGACAGATGTTTGCCCACAGACCCTGAGTCCAGGCAAGCTCTGCATCATGCTGTGCATATTTACCAGCTTGCCTGCACTCTAATTTCATCATGTCTGACACTTGTGTGCTGTGGAGAGTCCAGGACTCCATAATCAACATTCTCTCACTGCAGGCTGCATCTTCTTGTGAGGGTCGTGAGGGAAGCTCGGCTGCCTCTCTCATTCTATTAGCTGGAGGGAGGCACCAGAAGTAAGAAGGGAGGGAGAATGAGGCTGTTTATATTATGCAGGCTTCCCTGGCTGAATACACAGCTCAGTGCAGGGGGGAGGTTCCAGACACCCGGAATAGCCCCCTGAGTTCGCCAGTGCTGTGTCTGCTGGGAATAGTAGTACACCGCTCGCTCAGCCACACTATATAGCATTCTGTTTACTGCCACTCTGTGTACCTCGCTCAGCCACACTATATAGCATTCTGTTTACTGTTCTGTGTCTGCTGGGAATAGTAGTACACCGCTCGCTCAGCCACACTATATAGCATTCTGTTTACTGCCACTCTGTGTACCTCGCTCAGCCACACTATATAGCATTCTGTTTACTGTTCTGTGTCTGCTGGGAATAGTAGTACACCGCTCGCTCAGCCACACTATATAGCATTCTGTTTACTGCCACTCTGTGTACCTCGCTCAGCCACACTATATAGCATTCTGTTTACTGTTCTGTGTCTGCTGGGAATAGTAGTACACCGCTCGCTCAGCCACACTATATAGCATTCTGTTTACTGCCACTCTGTGTACCTCGCTCAGCCACACTATATAGCATTCTGTTTACTGTTCTGTGTCTGCTGGGAATAGTAGTACACCGCTCGCTCAGCCACACTATATAGCATTCTGTTTACTGCCACTCTGTGTACCTCGCTCAGCCACACTATATAGCATTCTGTTTACTGCCACTCTGTGTCTGCTGGGAATAGTAGTACACCGCTCACCCGCCACTGTATAGCATTGTGCTCTGTGTCGCTGCTGGGAATAGTGGTACACCGCTCACCCGCCACTGTATAGCATTGTGCTCTGTGTCGCTGCTGGAAATAGTGGTACACCGCTCACCCGCCACTGTATAGCATTTCTGTACTGCCACTGTACTGCTGCCAGTCAGCGTGTACTTTAAGGATAAGTGAAATGAGGAAGAAATCCGGTGAAAGAGGGAGGGGCAAGGGAAGAGGTGTTTCCCCTGACGGTTCATGTACAGGCCACAGGGGAGCACCCAAGAAAACCCACTCAATACCGCCCATGTTGTCCAGGACAACAACCCTCACAAATCCAAAATAACAGGACCAGATAATTACTTGGATGACCTCTCAAGCGTCCAGCAGTGGGTTAAGCAGCACCAGCACATCACGCACGAGGTCCGAGTCCTCAGCCAGTTACAAGGAGCCAGTGGGCACAAAGCTGACACAACCGGCAGCGACACCACGCACACAACTGCCAGATAACCAGTCCGATGAATTACCTCAGGACACAATGGGGTATTCGCAGGAGCTATTCCCAGCCCAACAAACTTCCACCAAGGTCAATGGAGGAACACTGAGCATGTTACCATGGCGATTTGCAAGGTGTGCAAGACCCGCCTGAGCAGGGGGAAAAGTATTAACAACCTCTCCACCACCAGCATGAGCCGCCACATGCTATCCAAACATCCCACTCTGTGGGCAAACGCGGCAGGACAGGGTACCAGCAACACTGCCTCCCTTGGGTTCACCAGACTCACCACCAGACCCGCCTCAGCAGCAGCAGTAGCCCAGCCATTGCGTGGTTCACAACATTCACAAACATCAGACGACGCTGACACTGTCACTTTCCGGAGTAGTGCTCTTGAGGTCTCCCAGTGTTCATCAAACACAACAACCAACAGCCCTTCCGTGTGCAGCGCTACGGTTCAGTTGTCTGTGTTGGAGATGTTTGAGCGCAAGAGGAAATTGCCAGCAAATGACCCCCGGGCCGTGGCAGTAACAGCCAGCATAGCCAAGCTTCTGGCCTGCGAAATGCCTGCGAAATGCTGCCATATCGAGTGGTGGAGACAAACAGCTTCAAGGGCATGATGTCAGTGGCCATCCCACGTTACGTGGTTCCCAGCCGCTACCACTTTGCGCGCTCTGCAGTGCCTGAGTTGCATGAGCACGTGGTCAGCAAAATAACCCGAAGCTTGAAGAATGCCGTTGCCTGCAAGGTTCACCTCACCACTGACACCTGGACGAGTGCGTTCGGCCAGGGTCGATACATCTCCCTTACCGCGCACTGGGTGAACCTTGTGGATAGAGTTGAGCCGAAATTTTCGTAATTTCGCATTACTATAATTACGCATGCGAAATTTGCGATTACGATGCGAAATTAGCGTAGCGAAATTGCCATTAAAATCGTAATTGAAAATACCGTAAGCGTAATTTTCAACACGAAATTTCGCGTTTCGTTCATGCTGTAATTTCGCATTAAACGCTACCGTAATTTCGCGTTAAACCGCAACGCTGCGTATAATATAAAAAAGCCGCCGACTTTAAGGGTTAATAGCAAAGCCCCCTTAAATGCTAAGAGCCTCAAATTTGGAGAATATATTAAGGAGATCAGGAGGAATAAGAGGAATTTTTTTTTTTTCAAAAAGACCTTATAGTTTTTGAGAAAATCGATGTTAAAGTTTCAAAGTAAAAATGTATACATTTAAAAACCCGCCGACTTTAACGGTTAATAGCAAAGCCTGCTTAAAGTTTAGGAACACCAAATTCCTAGGGTATATTAAGGGGATCAGTGGGAATAAGAGGAAAAATTTTTTTTCAAAAAGACCTTATAGTTTTTGAGAAAATCGATTTTTAAGTTTCAAGGGCAAAAATGTCTTTTAAATGCGGAAAATGTCAGTTTTTTTTGCACAGGTAACAATAGTGTATTATTTTCATAGATTCCCCCAAGTGGGAAGAGTTTTACTTACTTCGTTCTGAGTGTGGGAAATATAAAAAAAAAAACGACGTGGGGTCCCCCCTCCCAGACCTCTTTAACCCCTTGTCCCCCATGCAGGCTGGGATAGCCAGAATGCGGAGCACCGGCCGCGTGGGGCTCCGCACCCTGACTATACCAGCCCGCATGGTCCATGGATTGGGGGGTCTTGGAAGGGGAGGGGCAGCCAAGCTTTCCCCTCCCCCTCCGAGCCCTTGTCCAATCCAAGGACAAGGGGCTCTTCTCCACCTCCGATGGGCAGTGGAGGTGGAGGCCGCGATTTCCTGGGTGGGGGGTTCATGGTGGAATCTGGGAGTCCCCTTTAGAAAGGGGTCCCCCAGATGCCCACCCCCCCTCCCAGGAGAAATGAGTATAGAGGTACTTGTACCCCTTACCCATTTTCTTTAAGAGTTAAAAGTAAATAAACACACAAACACATAGAAAAAGTATTTTAATTGAACAAAAAACATAACCACGAAAAAAGTCCTTTAATATTCTTAATTAACCATTAATACTTACCTGTCCCTTTAAATAAATGATCTCACGCAATATCCTCGGAAATGTTCTATCAGTTACAATGTAACAAAGTTATTACAATGTAACAACTTTGTTACATTGTAACTACGCCGCACCCGACGTCACTCGCTGCTCAGCCGCATTCTGGCTATCCCAGCCTGCATGGGGGACAAGGGGTTAAAGAGGTCTGGGAGGGGGGACCCCACGTCGTTTTTTTTTATATTTCCCACACTCGGAACGAAGTAAGTAAAACTCTTCCCACTTGGGGGAATCTAGGAATCTATGAACATAATACACTATTGTTACCTGTGTGCAAAAAAAACTGACATTTTCCGCATTTAAAAGACATTTTTGCCCTTGAAACTTAAAAATCGATTTTCTCAAAAACTATAAGGTCTTTTTGAAAAAAAAATTTTTCCTCTTATTCCCACTGATCCCCTTAATATACCCTAGGAATTTGGTGTTCCTAAACTTTAAGCAGGCTTTGCTATTAACCGTTAAAGTCGGCGGGTTTTTAAATGTATACATTTTTACTTTGAAACTTTAACATCGATTTTCTCAAAAACTATAAGGTCTTTTTCCTCTTATTCCTCCTGATCTCCTTAATATATTCTCCAAATTTGAGGCTCTTAGCATTTAAGGGGGCTTTGCTATTAACCCTTAAAGTCGGCGGCTTTTTTATATTATACGGAGCGTTACGGTTTAACGCGAAATTACGGTAGCGTTTAATGCGAAATTACGGCATGAACAAATACCCATTGTAATGCGAAAATTACGCTTACGCGAAATTTCGCGAAATCCTTCTTCATTACGATTATGTACTTACGGCCATAATCGTAATTACACTAATTACGCGAAATTTCGCGATATCGTAATTAGGTCATTACGCTCATCTCTACTTGTGGAGCCTGGCAGCGATTCCTCACCTGCTACGGCGCGGGTGTTGCCCACGCCGCAAACAGCTGCACCGCCGTCCCTCCCACTGGATAACAACAGCAGCACCTACCTCTCTGACTCCTTCTCCTCCAACGCATCTCAAAGCTGTACCTCATCCAGAAACGCTAACCCAACAGCAGTAGGATCGTGGAAGCAGTGCAGCACAGCTGTTGGCATGCGTCAGCAAGTGTTGCTGAAGCTGATCTGCCTTGGGGATAAGCAGCACACAGGGGAGGAAATTTGGAGGGGAATAAAGGAACAGACGGATTTGTGGCTGGCACCGCTGGACCTGAAACCGGGCATGGTTGTGTGTGATAATGGGAGTAATCTCATTCGCACTTTAAGGTTGGCTAAGCTGACACACATCCCTTGCCTGGCGCACGTGATGAACCTAGTAGTTCAGCGGTTCCTGAGGACATACCCAGGCGTGGCCGATCTTCTGTTGAAGGCGCGACGAGTGGCCAAACATTGCAGAAATTCCAGTACTGCTTCGGGGGCACTCGCCAAGATGCAGGAGCGCTTCAATCTCCCCCACCATCACTTGCTGTGTGATGTCCCTACGCGCTGGAATTCTACGCTGCACATGCTAGCCCGCTTTTGCGAGCAGAAGAGTGCAGTGGTCCAGTACATGACGGCGCAGTACCGAGGCGCATCCGGACAGCTGCCAAGCTTCTGTGGATCCGATTGGGCCAACATGTTGGACCTCTGCCAAGTCCTCCAAAATTTTGAGCAATCCACGTTGCTTGTGAGCAGTGACAACTCTTCAGTCAGCATTACCATACCACTGCTGTGTTTACTGAAGAGGTCGATGTTGAAAATCAAGGAAACAGCTGTCATGATGCAACTGGGGGAATCTGAGGGAGAAAATGATCAGCGTGATGGTACCAACATCAGGCCATCCGCCTCAGGAAACGCTGGCCCCAGCAGCTATGACGAAGAAGAGGAGGAGGAACAGCTGAAGTTGGAGCAGGAATTTCCTGCCACCACTGACGAGGGCCAGAGCGGTGCACGTTGGACTTCCACAATTCAGCGCGAATGGTCAGCAGAAGCAGACCAGGAAGAAGGTGACGACTATGATGCATCACAACAACTATCACAACGCTCACAAGAGGATGATGATGATTCTGGCAGGACTCTGGCACACATGGCTCAATTCATGCTAGACTGCATTGAACGCGACCCACGCATTGTGCGCATTCTGGACAACACCAATTACTGGGTTTATGCCCTTCTGGATCCACGGTACAAACACAATGTTCCAAAACTGCTTGAAGAAAGAGTCAGACAGGTCAAAATGGAAAACTACCAGCAGGCCCTTGTGGAGACTTTAGAGAGGAGATTGACATCCTCCCCCTCCTCTAGCCAGTTGTACGCCGACAGACTGACTTCCGCAAACCCAGGACGACCAGGAGGGCAGCAAACAACACAAGCCGCAGCTAGTGCCCAAAAGGGAATGGTATCGGCAGTGTCCTTGGAGTGGGAAAATTTTATGACACCCATGCAGCAGCAGCCCACAGAACAGCAAGCGTGCAGATCCACCTCCAACACCGATCGCCTGGAGAAGATGGTCAAGGACTACATGTCAGATGGCGTAGCTGTGTTGAACAATCCATCTGCACCCTTCAACTATTGGGTATCGAAGCTAGACACCTGGCACGAACTGGCAATGTACGCAAGAGAGGTGCTGGCTTGCCCGGCAGCCAGCGTTATGTCGGAACGCTGTTTCAGTGCTGCCGGAGGCATCGTCACAGATCGGCGTATCCGCCTCTCCACAGAAAATGCAGACCGTCTGACTCAAATTAAAATGAATCAATCCTGGATTGGAAACGACTACGCAACACTCCTGGACCCCAACCAAGTAACATGAACAATGACCATCAGTGATGGGTTAGCGTTTCCGGTCCCTGTTTATTGCACCTCTCATCTTTATTACATTTATGACTGCATGGCGGCAAAAAGCATTGCTATATCCGCACGCTATTTGTCCTCATGCAAGGCCTGGGATGTTGTGTCTCAAAAAGCGTGGCCTTCTCCTCCTGCGGCTCCTCCTGTTCCCTCACGTGTGCTGCTGCTGCTGCTGGGTTCGCGTTTCTGGTCCCTGTTTATTGAACCTCTCATCCTTATTACATTTATGACTGCATGGCGGCAAAAAGCATTGCTATATCCGCACGCTATTTGTCCTCATGCAAGGCCTGGGATGTTGTGTCTCAAAAAGCGTGGCCTTCTCCTCCTGCGGCTCCTCCTGTTCCCTCACGTGTGCTGCTGCTGCTGCTGGGTTAGCGTTTCCGGTCCCTGTTTATTGAACCTCTCATCTTTATTACATTTATGACTGCATGGCGGCAAAAAGCATTGCTATATCCGCACGCTATTTGTCCTCATGCAAGGTCTGGGATGTTGTGTCTCAAAAAGCGTGGCCTTCTCCTCCTGCGGCTCCTCCTGTTCCCTCACGTGTGCTGCTGCTGCTGCTGCTGCTGCTGGGTTAGCGTTTCCGGTCCCTGTTTATTGAACCTCTCATCTTTATTACATTTATGACTGCATGGCGGCAAAAAGCATTGCTATATCCGCACGCTATTTGTCCTCATGCAAGGCCTGGGATGTTGTGTCTCAAAAAGCGTGGCCTTCTCCTCCTGCGGCTCCTCCTGTTCCCTCATGTGTGCTGCTGCTGCTGCTGGGTTAGCGTTTCCGGTCCCTTTTCCTGGAACCTCTTCTCTGTATTACATTTATGACTGCATGGCGACAAAAAGCATGTTACCTGTGCAAAGAAACATGACATTTTCCACATTTAAAAGAAACTTTACTTTGAAACTTTACAATCAATTTTCTCAAAAACTATAAGCTCTTTTTCAAATATTTTTTTTCCTCTTGTACCCACTCCCAAGGTGCACATATCCTGCAAATTTGGGGTATGTAGCATGTAAGGAAGCTTTACAAAGCACGAAAGTTCGGGTCCCCATTGACTTCCATTATGTTCGGAGTTCAGCACGAACACCCGAACATCGCGGCGATGTTCGGCGAACGTTCGCGAACCCGAACATCCAGGTGTTCGCCCAACACTACTGGGCATCCAAAATCAATGAGTAAATAGTCACCAAAATGTATGCATTTTACACAATTTTGTTTTAATTTTTTTCCAAAAGAAAAGATCAATGGCCGCAGACATACACACTAGAATCACCAAATTTGCAGGGTATGTTAAGGAGAATAGTAGGAACAAGGGGAACTTTAAAAAAAAAATATGTTTTTTGACTTTTTAGTCCAACAAGGAGTATGATACTGTGCTAGTGACGTGAAAGGGGGCGCCGTTATGCATATGACCCTGTCGCCGCACTCTACCGCAGGGTCATATATGTGTCTTTTTTGGCAAGGCTGCCTGGTGATTCTTGCAGCCCCTAGAAGTCTGTGTGTCCCTCACCGCAGTTCTGCAGAGTCCCGCTGTCAACCCCATAGTCTTCCCCACCCATCTGGTCCTTAGCTTCTGCGCATGCACAGGCACGTGCACACCTCTCTTATTATGCCCCCCTCGCTGCCCGGAGCATTCTGTGCATGGACAGTAGCACTGCGCATGCACAGATTACTCCCGTCAGCAGAGCGTGATTGCAAAAGGCTAGGGTTGCACAAATTACTAATGAGCAAACTGCGATTATGTTTAATTACACATAATTTTCCGCAAGTACGCACAGCGGAATTACGTTTCTGTGACCAGCTTTCGCCTACGGTTGTCAAACGTAATTACGCATTAAATTACGCAATTATGAGTACACTGAACGTAGTTGTATGCGGACGCTTTTGTCTGCATGCAGAAAAATGTCTGCATTCATTTACTGTTTCTATTCGTAAATTCCCCTTGACAATGCGTATTTTTGTAAGCGTATATCTGATAAATACGTTTTAAGCACATGCCGATGCGTGGTATTCGCCCGTACACGTAAAAATGTACTCATATAGCACATTCGTAAGTGACCTCTCAATATACATGTGAACTACGCGTAATAGCAGTAATTACGCATAGTGGTAGATTTTACGTGTAAATTCGTAAGCGTAATTTACAAACTTTGCAGTACAATTACGATGCGTAATCATGAATTATAATGCGTAATTATGTTTAAGCATAGTTTCTGCTCACCCCTGCAAAAGGTTCATGCCTGCGCATGCACAGGATCCGCCACCCTGATCAGTCGGCAAGACTACGGGTCCAACAGCAGGACTCTGCAGAACAGCAGAACTGCGGTGAGGGCGGGGCACACATATTTTTAGGGGCTTGAAGAAAGTAAGGAATAATACCCTTGTGCCACTTCAGATGTCATTTAAAGGGAACAAGAGGCAAACCTTCTAGAAGAAAGAGGGAAGCCTCTGGATTCCCCTCGCCACTGCTTGCTGAGACCCTCTGGAACATCGGGGCCGCACTTCTCTTCTGGCACGAGCACAGCCATGCTGCACCCAAGCTAGTAGCATGGAGGTGCTCATGCCCGAGGGGTTCTGGCTTACTGTACAGGTCCGCACAGGTGCAGTATGGCTGCGGTCATGCCAGAAGAGGAGCATGCCCCCAATATTGGTAATCTTCTTGGGGTCCATACTCAGGAACAGGAGGCCGAAGGATAACATGGCATGGGAAGCCTTTATAGGATCATGAGGCTTCCCTCTTCTTGGGTAAGTATGTGTTTTGTAACCCAAGGTAAGGTTCATCTTGGGTACACTTTAAGGGACCACTATTGTGAAAATTGTAAAATTTGAAATACCTGTAAACACATACAAATAAGAGGTACAATTTTTTGCCAGTGTAAAATGAGCCTTAAATTACTTTTCTCCTATCTTGCTATCGCTTACAGTAGGTAGTAGAAATCTGACAGAACCAACTAGCCCATCTCCTCATGGAGGGTTCTCAGGGTTTTGCTTATCTTCAAAAGCACTTAGTGAATCACAGTTGCTCCACCCAACTGCCAAGAAAAGCCAACAGGGAGGATGACCAGCATCTTTGTACAAATACTTTTCAAGGAGTGTCTTTATAAAGAATAAAGGCCATGCTGAGCTTTCTCAA
Organism: Hyperolius riggenbachi; assembly: GCF_040937935.1. Taxonomy (NCBI): domain Eukaryota; kingdom Metazoa; phylum Chordata; class Amphibia; order Anura; family Hyperoliidae; genus Hyperolius; species Hyperolius riggenbachi. Next base: position 43,751,630 of record NC_090652.1, on the reverse strand, counting down.
AACCTGTCAACATGAACATAAAGACAAATATCACATACTGTTCTTCTTTTTCTACAGGAATATGTAACAGTTCTTTAGATGGAGAGTTAAATGCAAACATTCATCCACGAGACCCTGTAATCATGGAAGGAGACAACCTACTATTTCATTGTTATAGAGGCTATGAAACCTCAGATGGAGCAACACACGGAGTAACTGCATGTCTGCCCAGTGGCCAGTTATCAGGACAAAGGTGTTTAGGTAAGATGTGTGTGTGTGTGTGTAGAGTGTGTGTGTGTGTGTGTGTGTGTGTGTGTGTGTGTGTGTGTGTGTGTGTGTAGAGTGTGTGTGTGTGTGTGTGTAGTGTGTGTAGTGTGTGTCTGTGTGCGTGTGTAGTGTGTGTGTCTGTGTGTGTGTGTAGTGTGTGTGTCTGTGTGCGTGTTTGTGTATGTGTCTGTGTTTGTGCACATGTGATAGTTATTTCCCTTTGTTGGGAATGTTGTCATTAGCAAGCCCCAGAATAGGAATACTTAACCACTTCACCACTGAGGGGTTTTACCCCCTGAACACCAGAGCAATTTTCACCTTTCAGCGCTCCTTCCATTCATTCGTCTATAACTTTATCATTACTTATCGCAATGAAATGAACTATATCTTGTTTTTTCCGCCACCAATTAGGCTTTCTTTAGGTGGGACATTATGCCAAGAATTATTTTTTTCTAAATGTGTTTTAATGGGAAAATAGGAAAAATGTGGGGAAAAAAAATTATTTTTCAGTTTTCGGCCATTATAGTTTTTAAATAATGCATGCTACTGTAATTAAAACCCATGAAATTTATGTGCCCTTTTGTCCCGGTTATAAAACCGTTTAAATTATGTCCCTATCACAATGTTTGGCGCCAATATTTCATTTGGAAATAAAGGTGCATTTTTTTTCAGTTTTGCGTCCATCCCTAATTACAAGCCCATAGTTTATAAAGTAACAGTGTTATACCCTCTTGACTTAAATATTTAAAAAGTTCAGTCCCTAAGGTAACTAATTATGTATTTTTTTTAATTGTAAATTTTTGAATTTTTTTTTAATTACAAAAAAAAAAAAATGGGGAGTGTGGGAGGTAATGAGTTAATTTTGTGTGTAAAAGTCATTTATTTGTATGTGAAAAATGTGTAGGGTGTAGTTTACTATTTGGCCACAAGATGGCCACAGTAACTTTTTGCTTTATTGCGACCTCCAAGCCTCCTTCCGGAAGCTTGGAGGAAGAATAAGGAGGCTGGACACGTGAGTTTCTTCTCACAATGATCGCGCTGCCCATAGGAGAGCAGCGGGTCATTGTGGGGCTTAGATCAACGAACGGGAATGGATTTTCCCGTTCATTGATCTCCGGGCGAGCGGGCGGCGGCGGTTTTACTAGCGGCGGGCGGCGTGTTTACGAGCGGGAGCGCGGACAGCGTCGGGAACGCGGAAAGTACGTGTTTCTCCGTCCCTGGTTTTTAAAGGATGGAAAAAGGGGCGGAGAAATACGTACGCGCGGGGGTAAAGTGGTTAAAGTGGACCTAAACTCAGAACATCCTCTCTGCTCTAAAATATATGTAACAGCATAATAACCTTTAAACAAAAAATGACTTTGTTGCAGCTGATAGAAATCCCAAAAATAAATCTGCACAGTTTCTACTTCCTGATTCATGGAAGCAGACATATTGTTAACATACTGTGCTTTTAAATGAGCTTATCTGCCATCTCTGCTCTCTGGCAGTCATGTGACACAGATGAGAGATCAAATTACAACTTGTGACTAGACAAAAATGAGGGGGAATAAAAAAGGCTCAACTCTCTAAATACATACAGAGAGCATTTCTCTACGTTTTCCTTCTGTCCTGTTGTTATGATCACTTCTGCAGCATGTACTGCTGGCTGCAGTTTTACTGAAGACAAGCAGTTTTTAATTTCTTTGCGTGCATTTTCTCGCATAGTTTTGCTTGCGTGCATACTGAGCATTGATTCCATCTGCAGTCGCTCTGAAATTAATGACAGTTTAATATGCTTTTGTGAAAACAAACATTGTCTGCTGCAATGGAGTGGCAATCCCTTTCCTGCAGGCTGCATATCATTGTCTGCCTTTTCCTGCTGTCAGCCTGTGATTAATTACCATTCACTTGTGTGGGAATCTGCATGTCTGCTCCCATTGGATGACCTCAGTATAAAGAACTGCTTCCTGCAATGCTCCATGGGGTACCATGGTCTCAGGTTCTGTCTGTTACTCTGTCCGGCCCCCACCTCGTTCCTAGTACGTGTGGACTGCGCTGACTCCTGCGAAGGGGTCAGCGAGTCCTCCTAGTCCTGCTTTTGTTACCAGAAGTTGTTACCTTACTTGTCTTGTGTCATATATTGGTTCATCGCCAATATATACGCATACTAGCACGTTTGTTATTTTCCTTGTATTTGTGTTATGTTAATACATCAGTGTCGCTGATATATACGTACTCGAACTGTTATATCCTGTGTTCAGTCAGTTAGTTTTCAGCACGTTTTGGTAGGTTGCGCGTATCGTGATCACCCATGCTAGCTAGTTCAGTCCTGCTCCTTGTCCTGCTCCTAGTTCTGCTCCAGTTCTTAGTCAGTGTTCCTAGCTTATGTCATATATCGGTTTATTGCCGATATATACATATGTCAGTCAGTCGTTTGTAGTTCATTGATAGCTGTAATCGTAATACGCTAGGAAATCACACCTATTGTATATTTGTGTGTATTACGTCTGTCTTCTTTGATCCTGTTTCCTGGCTATTCTGCCCTGTCCTTGTAAGGCACGCCACCGCTGCATTCGCATTGGCTGCCTCATTCCAGTCTGTCTTGTCTTGGACATTTGCTGTCACTTAAGCAGTGACTAGTTTAGCAAACGTTCATGCTGTTACCTGTCCTGACCTTTTGAGTTGTGGTTTATGCGCTCAGCGCTACTTTGCGCTGAGCCATTAAAGTGAAAGGATTGTTCGGATCTACGCCTGCTCTGTGCGCCACATCTCCTGTTGGAGCCAGTCCTCTCCTCCACTTAACTGGGGATATCCTGGTCCCTTGTGCTAGTGTGTGTACCTCCTCCTCGTCAGGAAATACGCTACGTACTGACTGTGGAGGATATACCACCAAGCGTAACACCTGTACAAGAGTTCTGGTCAACAAGTTATGTTAACGAAAACCCAAGGTGGTGTGGCGGGGGGGGGGGGGGGGGGAGGCAGATGGGACACATAGGCATGTTCTTTGCATCAATTCCCTGCTCAAAACATCCACTGGAGGCATTCTTGCAGGCTTTCCCCAGTGGCCATTGGGCAGCCGTCTCTCCCTGGTTGCTCCCCCTGCCGCTCCTCCGCCTTCCTGCATGCTGAGAGAGAATCTCTCTCTCCTTCCACTGTTGTGACCTCAGCGGTCACCAAAGTGAAAGCAAGGAGTTGCGGGACATGGCTACCAGATCCCCCCGCCGAACATCACGCCCCCCCCCCCCCCCCCCCCCCGGATCAGGTAGCATTGTTTTGTTTTGTTTTTTATGTGCCCACCTCGGGCTCTCTTTAAAGAGAATCTGTTCTCTAAAATTCTTACAATAAAAAGCATACCATTCTATTCCTTAAGTTCTCCTGGGCCCCTCTGTGCTGTTTCTGCCACTCCCTGCTGCAGTCCTGGCTTGTAATTGCCAGTTTTAGGCAGTGTTTACAAACAAAAGACATGTCTGCTAACCAGCATGTGATAGGCTGAGAGAAGCTTAGTCTGTGACTCATACAGAGCCTGGAGGGGGCTTGGAGAGGGTGTGTATAACTTCTGCCTATCACAAGCAGAGCAGCACATTCCTGCCTGAGCCGACAAAGCCGGAAAAGGAAATAAGATTAGATTATGTAACAGAGATAATACAGCCACTGTGCAACTAGTAAAGGCTGCAGTAAGACAGAACACATTAGAACAGGTATAGGAACTTATAGGATAGAAGAAATAAGGTTGAACATTTTGCTACAGAGTCTCTTTAACTTTCCTCAGTATGCAGCATTGGTCTTGTTATTACTCAGTATGATTACTACAGATGTAGTGAGACACAAATAATTCACAGAGGAAAATGTAAACATGTGCTGTCCATATACCAGACAATGAAGTTGGTGCAGATACACAACAGATTGTTTAGTATTCTCGTACTATACAATGTGGATATTTGCTAAGTGTACACCCATAAGAATGTGAACAAACAATTACAAAGATGCTAACCTTTCCATGTTATACACTGCAGTTATTTGTAGAGTCTCACAACAAATAATAGAATGGACATAAACAATCACTAAGGTAGCAGGAAAAAAAGGGCGCTAGCGGCTAGTGGACGAAAAGGGCTCCACCATAGACTCGAATGCAATTATCGTTAATACGGCAAATAAAGCAGAAAAAAGGGAGCCCGATAAATATCGTTAACAACATTAGAACATTAAAGTTTTTGAAGTATGTTATCGTTTTAGAAGCTTGCAACGCTATAGTTTTTGTCATAATATTTTGTATGTACAGATTTAAGTTATCAAAGATATTATCATTTCTATGTGTAAAGGGTGTTCCTGCAGAGGAAGTGGTTATGGTTAGGCACCACCAGGGGGAGATGTTGGGGTTAGGCACCACCTGGGCGGCGGTTATTTTTAGGCAACACCAGGGAGGGAGGTTAGGGTTAGGCACCGCCTGAGGGGGTTAGGATTAGGCACCACCAGGGGGTGGTTAGGGTAAGGCACTGCTGGAGGGTTAGGGTTAGGCACTGCCGGGGGGGGGTTTAGGGTTAGGCACTGCTGGGGTGGTGGTTAGGGACCACAAGAGGGGTGGTTAGGGTTAGGCACCCCGGGGGGGGGGTTAGGGTTAGGCACCGCTGGGAGGATTAGGGTTAGGCGCCACCGGGGTGTTAGAGTTAGGCACCACCAGGGGGATGATTAGGGTTAGGCGCCACCAGGGGAGTGATTCGTTTTAGGCACCACCAGGGGAGGGTTCTGTGGGAGAGTAGGGTTGGGTCAATCTGTATTGTTGAATTACGTAATGATATTCAGCATTAATATCTTTTCGAAATTATCTTCCATCTGTTTGTAAAACAATATTGATAGTTAACCAAGTTTGACAACGATGTTTATCGTTATTAAAGGGATACTGTAGGGGGGTCGGGGGAAAATGAGCTGAACTTACCCGGGGCTTCTAATGGTCCCCCGCAGACATCCTGTGCCCGCGCAGCCACTCACCGATGCTCCGGCCCCGCCTCCAGTTCACTTCTGGAATTTCTGACTTTAAAGTCAGAAAACCACTGCGCCTGCGTTACCGTTTCCTCGCTCCCGCTGATGTCACCAGGAGCGTACAGCGCAGGCACAGACCATACTGGGCCTGCGCTGTGCGCTCTTGATGACATCAGCGGGATCGAGGACATGGCAACGCAGGGGCAGTGGTTTTCTGACTTTAAAGTCAGAAATTCCAGAAGTGAACTGGAGGCGGGGCCGGAGCATCAGTGAGCGGCTGTGCATACACAGGATGTCTGCGGGGGACCGTTAGAAGCCCCGGGTAAGTTCAACTCATTTTCCCCCGACCCCCCTACAGTATCCCTTTAAGATTTCATTATCTACCAGCACCATTTTGTTATTCAGCTGGGCCCCTTTTTCCTGTGGCCCCTTTTTCCATGCAAACATCACTAAAAGTCTTAAAGGAGTCACCAGGCAAACAGTGCTAGGGAAAACACACATGGCTGCATGTTACCTACGTTAGTAGGATCGCATCCTCTTTTCCTTTCTGCAGCTGCTCAGTTTCTTATAAATTGTTTCCGGTCGGGGATCCGACCTCGAGGTCGGGCTCCCCCGCAACACGGAAATAATTGCAGGCACTGTAGGAGTTTCCCGTATGGAACGCTGGCACTGTTGGCTCACATAGCATCCATATGTACACGTACATTTGCGCACACACAATAGAGCCACCAGAGTCATGTTTGAGCTTGCTGTCCTCGCTCGCAACCAGATCCTCCAGCCAAACCCTCCTCTACATCCTCCGCCTCATTCTCTGCCCACCAAACACTCCCTTCAGCCTCCAGCAGCTCTATTGCGCAAGTGCAGATATACATAATAAGCACACGTATGCACGCTAACCTGCGTGGTAACTAGAGTTGGGCCGAACCTCCGATTTTAGGTTCGCGAACCCTGTTCGCGAACTTCCGCGAAAGGTTCGGTTCGCGAAAAAGTTTGCGAACCGCAATAGACTTCAATGGGGAGGCGAACTTTGAAAGTTTAAAAAAATTCTATCAACTGGAAAAATGATAGAAAACATGTTTCAAAAGCTCTAATACCTGGAGCCACACCTAATTGAGTAAAATACACATCACTGCTGGAGGACCCGCCCACCCTCCCTCCTCCTAGCAAGGTCCTTTATACCATTTGCCTGCCTACACTAATTAGTTATGGGACAGCTGCTACACACTCTGCTAGGGAGATTTTAATTGGCCTCCACCCTCCTCCCGGAGGGAGGAGGGTCTCTTCTGCCAGGGAATTATACTATTTTAAAAACCAGTATACATCATACCATAGCTGGGAATACATACATGAGTATACATCATACCATAGCTGGGGATACATACATGAGTATACATCATACCATAGCTGGGAATCAAACCCAGATCTCACTGTGTGGTGGGCACGTCACCCTAAGCACTGTACCACTACAGAAGTAAGTAAAGCTAGCCTAAAATTTAACATTTATGCTCAATGCAATAGAACCATTAGGTTGCTTAAAGGAGAACTGTAGTGAGAGGTATATGGAGGCTGCCATATTGATTTCCTTTTAAGCTATACCAGTTGCCTGGCAGCCCTGCTGATCTATTTGGCTGCAGTAGTGTGAATCACACCAGAAACAAGCATGCAGCTAATCTTGTCAGATCTTACAAAAATGTCAAACACCAGATCATACCATAGCTGGGAATCGAACCCAGATCTCACTGTGTGGTGGACACGTCACCCTAAGCACTGTACCACTACAGAAGTAAGTGAAGCTAGCCTAAAATTTAACATTTATGCTCAATGCAATAGAACCATTAGGTTGCTTAAAGGAGAACTGTAGTGAAAGGTATATGGAGGCTACCATATTGATTTCCTTTTAAGCAATACCAGTTACCTGGCTATCCTGCAGATCCTCTGCCTCCAATACTTTTAGCCCTAGACCCTGAACAAGCATGCAGCAGATCTGGTGTTTGACATTTTTGTAAGATCTGAAAAGATTAGCTGCATGCTTGTTTCTGGTGTGATTCACACTACTGCAGTCAAATAGATCAGCAGGGCTGCCAGGCAACTGGTATAGCTTAAAAGGAAATCAATATGGCAGCCTCCATATACCTCTCACTACAGTTCTCCTTTAAGCAACCTAATGGTTCTATTGCATTGAGCATAAATGTTACATTTTAGGCTAGCTTCACTTACTTCTGTAGTGGTACAGTGCTTAGGGTGACGTGCCCACCACACAGTGAGATCTGGGTTCGATTCCCAGCTATGGTATGATGTATACTCATGTATGTATCCCCAGCTATGGTATGATGTATACTCATGTATGTATTCCCAGCTATGGTATGATGTATACTGGTTTTTAAAATAGTATAATTCCCTGGCAGAAGAGAAAGGTAGAAGGGTGGAGGGAGGAGGAGGGTGGCCAATTAAAATCTCCCTAGCAGAGTGTGTGTAGCAGCTGTCCCATAACTAATTAGTGTAGCCAGACAACTGAGTCAAATGGTATAAAGGACCTAGCTTGAAGGGAGGGTGGGCGGGTTCTCTAGCACTGAAAGCAGTGTGTTTGACAGTGAAATGGAGGCTAAAAATTTTGCTCAATACAGCATTATGGGGCGAATCGAATCTTCCGCAAAAGTTCGCCTGATGCAGGCGAACGCGAACCCCCAAAGTTCGCCTGGAACCGTTCACCGGCGAACCGTTCGGCCCATCTCTAGTGGTAACTATCACTTCTGAGGCACAGGGATCTTACCGGCCTGAATTACGGGGAATCTAACGGTTTCATTTTGTAACATCACTCAACCTCCCTGGCGGTAAGCCCGTGCTGAGCACGGGCTATGCCGCCGGGAGGCACCGCTCAGGCCCCGCTGGGCCGATTTGCATAATTTTTTTTTTGCTGCACGCAACTAGCACTTTGCTAGCTGCGTGCAGTGCCCGATCGCCGCTGCTACCCGCCGATCCGCCGCTATACGCGTCGCCGCAGCCGCCCCCCCCCCCCCCCTAGACCCCGTGCGCTGCCTGGCCAATCAGTGCCAGGCAGCGCCGTGGGGTGGATCGGAGTCCCCTTTGACGTCACGACGTCGATGACGTCGGTGACGTCATCCCGCCCCGTCGCCATGGCGACGGGGGAAGCCCTCCAGGAGATCCCGTTCTTTGAACGGGATCTCCTGATCTCCGATCGCCGGCGGCGATCGGAGGGGCTGGGGGGATGCCGCTCAGCAGCGGCTATCATGTAGCGAGACCTCGTCTCGCTACATGAAAAAAAATAAAAAAATTTAAAAAACGTATTTGCTGCCCCCTGGCGGATTTTGACAAACCTCCAGGAGGGTTAAATATTCTGGAGCCAGCAGAGAACTGAGACTGTCTTTCATCTTAAATTAACTTTTAAACAAAGGAACTTTCTTGGACTTTTACAAAGGACTCATACTTCTCCCCCCCTAAAAAAAAAACAAAGTATTCATTTTTTTCATTTTCTGCTTTTTATCTCATATTCTGGCTACTGTATTCATGATTTTTATTCATAATCATTTTTCTGTAGATATTAATTATATTCCATCTATATATATAAAATTGGATGTATGTGTGTATGTGTGTGTGTGTGTGTGTGTGTATGTGCTGCGATCACTCGAAAACGGCTTGACTGATTTGAATGTAACTTGGTATACAGATCCCTTACTACCTGGGATGATATGTTCTGGGGATCTCGCATCCCCCCTGCACACATGGGCGGAGCTACAAACAGCAAATCAGATTTCACCAATTCATGTCAATGGAAAAAATGGAAAAGGCTGCCATTCTCACAGTAATAAAGCCAGAGTCCCCACACTTGGCACAGTTGGTCGCTTGGTGACCGAGGTTACAAATCCAGGAAAAGTGGGCGGAGCATAAAACAGCCAATCAACTTTCAGCCATTCATTTTGAATGGGAAAATGTAAACTGCAGCCATTTTTAGACTGTTAACGGCAGGGTTCTCAAACTTGGCACACTTGGTCACTGGGTGACTGGGACTAATATTCAGGAAAGTGGGTGGAGCCTACAGCAGCCAATCAAAATTCACCTTTTGATTTTCAAGGGGAATATTTACATTGCTGCCATTCATACACTCTTAATGGCAGAGGCCTCAAATCTTGTACAGTCAGTGACTGGGAGACTGGGGTTTAAATTCTGAAAAGGGAGTGGGCCAAAAACATCCAATCAGATTTGTTTAATTTCAATGGTAAAATGCAACTTATTGATGTCCCCAGCTCATAAACTTGCTCATTAAGTGACTATGTCAAGGTTAGAAATAGTGGGGAGAGCCAAAAACAACTAACTTTTTTACATGGGAAAATATAAATTGCAGCCATTCTTACACTGTTAATGGCAGGGTTCTCAAATTTGACACAGTTGGTCACTGGGGGACTAGGAGTAAAATTTGGAAAAGTAGGTGGGGCCTACAAGAGCCAATCAAAATTCACCTATTGATTTTCAAGGGGAATATTGAAACTGCTGTCATTCTTACACTGTTAATGGCAGAGGACTCACACCTGCTACAGTCGGTCATCAAGTGACTGGGGTTCAAATTCACTAAAGGGGTGGAGTCACAAACAGCCAATCAGATTTGCTTTTCTGGATAAACTGCTTCCATTCACACAATTTTGATGCCTGGAACCCTAAAGCTCACAAACGTGGTCATTGAGTAGTTACTGTGTGTCAAGGTTACAAAAGTGGGTGGAGTAAAAAAAAATCTCCTGTTGATTTTCAAAGGGAATATTTAAATTTCTGCCATTTTTACACTGTTAATAGCGGATGCCTCAAACCTGGTACAGTTGGTCATTGAGTAACTGGTTATCAAATGCTGGAGAGGGGTGCAGCCACAAACAGCCAATCTGATTTGTTTAATTTCTATGGGAATATACAAATTATTGATGCTAAAGACCCCAAAGCTCACAAACTTGGTCATTGAGTGTTTGTGCGTTAGGGTTAGAAAAAGTGGGTGGAACCAACACCAGTCAAATACATACCCGGGAAATGCCGGGTCATCAGTGGGTGGAGACAAATACACATTTCACTGAGAAAATGTAAACTGCAGCCATTCTTACACTGTTAATGGCAGGGTTCTTAAACTTTGCACAGTTGGTCACTCAGTGAATGGGATTAATATTCAGAAAAGTGGGTGGAGCCTACGAAAGTGAATAAAGCTTCACCTATTGCTTTTCAAGGGAATATTTAATTGCTACCATTCTTGCACTGTTAATGGCATAAACCTGGTACAGTTGGTCATTGGGTGACTGGGGTTCAAATTCAGAAAAGGGGGTGGAGCCACTAACAGCCCATCAGATTTTTTCATTTCAATGCCAATTATTGATGCCAAAGACCACAAAGCTCACAAACTTGGTAATTGAATAATTGTGTGTTAGGGTTAATAAAAGTGGGTGGAGCCAACACCAGCCAAATACATACCTGGGCAACGCCGGGCAATCAGCTAATTTGTTAATAAAATAACTAAAAGTCATTTTATGGCTATTTACCGGATTTGAGTACCACAGAGCACATTCTTGCCTTAATCAAGATAACACTACCCTAAGAAGCCACATCGGCCTCAATTTACTAAGATCATGCTGGAGATAATAAGGCAAGAGAAAACTTACCTCCACACAGTGAGAAAGTTATCTTATCTCTTCATTTTTTAAGTTACCTCCTCTGTAGTTAAGTTACCGCCTCTGTAGTTATTTTCACACGCAGTTAATTAACAGCCTGTCTTTAACCTTAGAATTCTGGAGTTATTTTAAGGATTGAAGAGTTAACGTAAAGACAGAAGAGTTCACTTTAGGTTTTCCTGAGGTAAAATAATTCCTGAATACTACATGCCTCATCACTATGGTGATAACTCTAGAAGTGTAAAAGACAGGAGATAAGCTTAGTGAATTGAGGCCATTGTTTCAATCAGGTTGTGCTAATCATTTTTATCCGCAGGCTTAGAATAGTCAGAAGAGACATATTACCATTACAATTGAAAAGTGATGGAAGCTTAACCATAAGAGTGTGCGTAGTAAAGAGTTTTTTTTTTCACACTTTTCCTCCTGGCCTGTCTGTTCACCCAATTCCAGATGCACCTGCAGATTGGGAGGTATTAAGCAATCTGACAAGTAGGGGGCTGGTGACACATATTGACACCTGTTGAAAACTTTATTTCTTTTATATAATTTACCATCCCTCCTTGGTTGCGCCTAACTCTAAGAAACCACATGATGGTGCCTAAACCTATGGCCTTAAGACCTCCCACCGGTGGTGCCCAACACTAAGAAACTCCCCTGGTGCCTAAACCTTAGACTCCCTCCACCCCCCATCCCCCCCCCCCCCGTGCTAAGCCTAACCCCCTAAACCTACCTCCCCCAATCCTTAACCCGCCCTGCCGTAAAGCCACAATATGCAGCAAGGAAGCTAAATATCAGCATCGGCAGGCGCCTGATTAGCACTAGCAGCAGTGACAGCATCATGGGCATTGGGGCTTGCAGAAATGCTAATGGCCTGATAGCTATGCCTTTGGGTTACTCACACGGTACCTTTTTTATGTATTTATTTTTAATTATTTTATTTTTTACTTGTAGGTGTCTGTAGACCCCCAGCAGAAATTTCAAATGGCAAACTTAGAGAACAGACAAAGACAAAATACTTACCAGGTGACCGTGTGTTTTACGATTGTGACCCCGGATATACCACTGGACCGGCCAATATAGATTATATCACTTGTGAGGATACACGGTGGACAGATCTCGCATGCAGAAGTAAGTTCTCAATGATGTGCCATACATGAAAAGTTCTTTGAAGTCATCTCCTTTTTCCAATTTTAGAGGATTTTCTGGAAGTCCATTTGACAGGTACATAGGCATTAAAGTAGGGATGGTCAAAAGTGCCGATTTTGGATTCTGCTGGAAACTCTGATTTCTGTGAATACTGGTTACCGATTCCACATATTTCCCCCCAAATCATAATTTCCAATTCTGATTTATGCGGAAAGGTGTTTTTTTGCCATTTTTGTTAAAAAATGCATATCATTTTAAGTAGGTCACCACTGAGGGTTTTTTTTCCCCTTAAGGACCAGACCAATTTTCACCTGTCAGTGGTCCTTCCTTTCATAAGTCAATAACTTTATTACTACTTATCACAACAAATCAATCTAAATCTTGGTTTTTTTTCACCACCAATTACGTTTTCTTTGGGTGGTACATTATGCTAGGAATTATTTTATTCTAAATGCATTTTAATGGGAATAATAAAAAAATGGAAACATTTATTATTTCTCATTTTTTCAGCCATTATAGTTTTAAAATAAAATGTTCTACTGTGAATAAACCCCACACATTTTATTTGCTCATTTGTCCTGGTTTTTGCAATGCTTAAAATATTTCTAGTACAATGTATGGCGCCAATATTTTATTTGGAAATAAAAGTGCATTTTTTTTAGTTTTGCGTCCATCGCTAGTTAAAAGCCCATATTTACAAAAGTAACAGTAATATACCCTCTTGACTTAAATATTAAAAAAGTTCAGTCCCCAAGGTAACTATTTATTTTTTCTTTTATTTTAAAGCAAAAGTTTTATTTGGGTAACTATGGGAGATTGAGGGAGGTAAGGGGCTAATTTTAAATGTATGTGTATGTCATTTTATTCAAATAAATGTATGTGGATGTAATTTTACTATTTGGCCACAAGATATCCTCACTCATTATCTACCTGAGCATACTATTAGTACGCTAACAGGAAGTAATGTGTGTATGTATTACTTTCAATGATCGTATGTATTACTTTTACAATGATCGCACGCTGGGGATCATTGAAATGATATATAGATATAATGCTCTTAGTGCAGCAAGTAGTTTTTCTTTTTCTTTTTTGTGGAATCCGCTATATTTTGCAGATGTCCGCTATTATGTGGACATCCTTAACCACTCTACGACATATTACCGCAGATTGGCGGCCACAGAGTGGCTCCCCCAGGACTGCCTAATGCTGATCGGCATCAAGTCCTGGGGCAGAGATTAGCGGGGATTGCATGCAAGCTGTTAAAGCTGCAGTGTGCTGAATTGTAAAAAAAATGGCCTGGTCACTAGGGGGGTGTAAGCCTGTGCTCTCAAGCAGTTAACACACTACAAAATGATCTTATTTGCCAAAAACTTCAGAGTCGGAAATATTGGACCACACAGAGAATGCAAATGTTTTCCCTGGAAATTGAAATACTGAAGAGATTTTAGACCAATCACAAGACTCAGATACTACCGTGTTTCTCCGAGTCTTGTGACTGGTCTCAAATGTTCTTGGTATTCTGATTTCCATGGTATGCAGAGTTTAATCTGGGAAATCCGAATACCACAGACATTTTTGACCAGTCACAAGACTCAGAAAAATTTGGTAGCATCCGAGTCTTGTAATTGGTCTACAACTTTTGCAGCATTCTGATTTCTGCAGAAATATTCTGCATGCTGTGATTGGCCAAATGCTTCCTGGTTCTGTGGTTGGTCAAAAATTTCCGAGTTGCAGGAATGCAGCATTTCCGCGGCATTCCAATTTCTGCAGGCAATTTCTGATTAGCCGATTTTCAATTGAAACTCAGAAATCAGTATTCAGAGGAAATGTTCCGACCATCCCTACATTAACCACTTAAGCACCACAGGCTTAAGCCCTCCTAGTGACCATGCCATTTTTACAAATTAGGCCACTGCAGCTTTGAGGGCTCACTGCAGGGTCGTACAACTCAGCACAAAAATGATTCCCCCCTTTTTCTGCCCACCAACAGAGCTTTCTGTTGGTGGGCTGTGATCGCTCCCACAATGTTTCTTTATTTATTTTTTTACAAATATTGTTTATTTTTCCAATTGATTTCACTATTTTTAAAATTACTTTTCTAACCCACCCTCCTTCCCACCACCAGCCAATCAGCGTGATCAGCTTTCATAGGCTTCAGCCTATGACAGCGGATCGCTTTTATGCCGCCCAGGGGGACAGCTGTACAGCGCTGCTGGAGATCGCAGTGCTGTACAGAGTAAATAGACAGCGGTTTCGCTGTCTAACAGTGTCCTAGCGGCTATTGCCCCTGGAAGACTGATGGCGGAGCTCCATCATTCAAGCGGAGATGCGTGGGCAACAGCGCACAATCTCCTGCAAAACCCCATCCCAGGTCTTCACGCCAACTGGCATGGAACAGTCCTGGGGCTGCCGCCATGTTCACGCTGTTGGTAAAGTGGTTAGTGGATAGAGGACTGTGCCAATAGTGATATGTGATACAGCCATTCACGAGAAATTCCCTTTGGCAAAGTCACAGTGATCCCTCCAGCAAACATTGAGCTGGCAGCAGAGGGAGTATTCCCATCTAGTAACAGCTCTCACTCTGTAGCTCCTCTCTGTGCTGTTGAAAGATTAATTGTTTGTGGTAATCACTGCAGCACTGCAATAACACTGATTTGTATATAAGTATTCTTATGAGATTTAACCAGTTCCCATGGTGAGGACAGTATATTTACGCCCAGCAGGACTTCAGTTTCTGCACAGGGGTGTAGATATTCGTCTTTTGTGGAAGCCGCATGCGAATGCGTAGCAGGTGTGCGCATCGACTGAGCCTGTTACCGGGACTCACCGCTGCTGAGCGGCAGACCGCGGGAGGACGGCATGGGACTTAGACGTGTTTATGGGGTGGGAGGAAGCCCTGGGTAAGTATGAGAGCTTTAGTTTAATTGATCTCTCTGAGTTTCTTTTAGTACCACCAACAATACCTGTTTTTCAAGCAATTGTTTATATGCACTGGTCGGTTAATGAGCGTCTCAGTTATATGGATTAAGCACGTACGCGGATGTTCACAAAATATGTGGTATCAGTGGAACCCGAACACCTCCTTATCCAAATAACATAGCTGTAACTGAGCTGAATATTACATGTGTTCATTTAGCCATTCTTGTACAATGCTCAGAAATAGAGAAAAACAATTCAAACTATAATTCATATGTTTTTGTGTGTGTGTCTTCAGAGAACTGTGAGGCTCCACCAGTGGTACCTAATGCAGAAGTCGCAGGAAGTATAAACTCAACCTATAAATCAGGTTCTTCAGTGAAGTATCAGTGTGTAACCATCTATACACTTGAAGGCAATGGAAAGATCACATGCATAAATGGAACTTGGGAAAAGATGCCGATTTGTCGAGGTAATGTTATTTAAATTTCACTTTTGTACATTTTATTTATTTTTTTAATATTATTATTATTATTATTATTTGAATAATAAGTGCACACATGCTTAACTGGCCATGTAAATATTTCCCCAAAAATTACAAAATAATATTTATGCAGGCCATGTGTTTGTTGTTGAGGAGGTCTCTTATGAAGCGTTGTAAAAACAGTGCCGGAGATTTGGGCGCAGCCGGCGCCCCCACAGACTGTAATAGGAATTACGGCTAGTGAGTAATTTGGGCACCGACTGAAGACGGAGCACAAATTACTATAAAAACACTGTTATTCAACCGCCAGCAATAACTGGAAGCCAAATGACATCTATCTCCACTATCCACGGTGACCTGGAAGGGAAAGGTACAGGTAGTCCCCAACTTACAAGTGACCCGCCCATACGAATGCCCGCTGATGCACCGCGATGACATCAAAAAGTCAGGGACTACCTCTTTTGCCCCCTCTCCTAAAGCAGAGTATGCTCAGCAGAAGCCGCAACTAGTCTCACCTCTTCCATGGCGGCCCCGGGCCAATCAGCAACGTCCTCTCTCCCTTCACCGTTCCTCCCAGCGACCTGTATTGCCCAGCGTGAGTGTACATTATTTTTAGGTAGTATAAAGTATAGCGAATATATAGTATATAGGATAGAATAATGTTAGTGTACAGAGTAGCACGATTATACTTAGGGCTCGATTCACTAAGTGGTGCTAACCTAGTTAGCACGCCTAAAGGGTTTGGGCATGCTAACTAGGGTGTTAAGCAGTAAGCAAGCCCAGAGATCGCGCGCTGTGCGGTGTGCTAAAGATGTCGCACAGTGCGACATTAACGTTGCACCCTTTGTGCGCTAATTCGCCTTCGCGTGAGATGTGGCCCTCAGTGCCCTGGAAATGTCGCACCTGATGCACCTAAAGGGTTGCATTCTATGCCCCTTAAAAAAGTCGCATGGTACTGTAAATAACATGGAATTTTTTAGGCACACCGAGTGCCATTGAAAGAACTTTGTGCATGATGCCATGTTTTCGGTGCGCAATGCAAATTTTTACACATGATTTGACATTTTACACGCGACTCAATAGTTTACACGCGATGCAAAGTTTTACATGCACAAAATGGGCTTTTCACAGCCGTGCTAACAGATAGCACCGGTTAGTGAATCAAGCCCTTAGTATACTTTAGAATATGCAGTATATAGGTAGAAAGTTAGTATACAGTGTGTACAAAGATAGAGAACAATCACCAGCATAAACTGCACACTGCTCAATCTAACAAAAAACAATGGACTGGCACAATCCTATTACTATTCAGATGTTTTATTTGGAAAATATTAAATACTAGCCAAGGCGCGGCGTAGCATACACCGCATAAGGGGGTAGAGGGCAGGAAGGGGGTATTGGGCACAGTGGCGGGGAGGGAACCCCCTCACCTGGGTTCCCATGTGCGCTCCCCCTGCAGCTTAAGCTCAGCCGGACCCCCCTCCCTCACCTGGGTCCCCCATGTGCACTCACCCTCCAGCTTAAGCTCAGCAGGACCTCCCTCCTTTACCTGGATCCCCCATGTGCGCTCCCCCTCCTGCTTAAGCTCAGCAGGACCTCCCTCCTTCACCTGGATCCCCCATGTGCGCTCCCCCTCCTGCTTAAGCTCAGCAGCAGCCGCCACTATTAGTAAGAGGCAGTGGGCGGGGATGCCTCACCTCTTCCACGTTCCAGCGTGCGTTCCACTGTCGTCACTTCCTGCAATGCTACCCACTGTATTGGAGTAATTTGCCTTTTTAAAACAGAAGGAAATCTGCAATAATTCAGCTATAAGTGAACAGTTGTGGTTACCCACAATGCACTGCAACTAAATATGCAAATTATCCTTTTTCACCCTTGGTAAGCCAAGCAAGCATCCAGAACCGCTGGTGTATAGCAAACCTATAGCTTTAAATTTTAAACAGTCATATCAACCCCACATGTAGACAGCCTGTTTTGGACTTTTGGTCCTCATCAGTACTTGGCAGGGATTGATATTAGTGTTGTCTGGATCATGAACGATTCGGATATTTGATCCGAATCTCTTTTGTGAGTTGAATCATCTGGATCACCAAAATGAATGATTCGGATCAAAAAAGGGGCGGGGCCAGGAGCAGCACGCCCCCCTCTCAGCGGGCAGCAGGGTCCTGGAAGCAGAGCAGAGATGGATCGCTCTGTTGGAGGGGAGCCAGCCTTGCAGGGACAGGTAGATGAGAGAGAGGGGACATCGGTGCCACTGCCAGATATGTGTAGAGCACACTGGCTGCAATGTGCTGCTGATTTTAGGCTGTCTGTTTTGTAGTGTCGCATAGTGAACAAATGGGAAAGTTTTGGCTCTGAAGCACAGGTGCTGGGCTACAATGACAGGCACTGTGATTGCTGTGCAATATGATCCTCCTGCACTCTGCTCTAAACAGCTGCACTTCACTTCTCCCTACATTTATGAGGCGTGTTGGAGGTGAAAACAGGACACATTGGGGTGGGGAATGCTTTCTTTCACTGTGAGCATATGATTGCAGCATGTGGGTAATGTGTGCAAAAAACATTTCTGCTCTCTGCTCACCCCTCTTAGTCCACTTCCTCTCTTCTCTGTCCGTCCACCCCCTCCCCTTCTCTGTCCGTCCACCCCCCTCCCCTTCTCTGTCCGTCCACCCCCCTCCCCTTCTCTGTCCGTCCACCCCCCTCCCCTTCTCTGTCCGTCCACCCCCCTCCCCTTCTCTGTCCGTCCACCCCCCTCCCCTTCTCTGTCCGTCCACTCCCTCCCCTTCTCTGTCCTCTGCAGGGAAAGTCCTGTCCTGCTAGTCACTTTACCCCCAAATGCTTCCCTAGTAAAAATGATTCGAGATTCGGATCAAAGATCCGGATCTTTTCAATGATCCGATTCAAATCATCCGAATCATTGAAAGGATCCGAACTTTCCATCTCTAATTGATATGGCTGAAAAAAAATCTATTAACCCTTCACACTCTCGCATGCAAATGTTCAAACAAATGCATTCACAGATTCACTCATTGACGTGGATGTATGAGATAGGGCTTGGACCAGTACAACAGAGTAACCAAGCAGCTGAGGGTGACCCAAACCACTCGGAATGTATAGGGGGATAAAAGGGACCAAAAAGACCTCCTACTAAAAAAAAAACAAAGCTTGGTTACCCACAATGCACTGCTACTAAATATGCAAATTATCCTTTTCACCCTTGGTAAGTCAAGCAAGCATCTAGAACCGCTGGTGTATTAGTGTTGTCCGGATCATGAACGATTCGGATCTTTGATCCGAATCCTTTTTGTGAGTTGAATCATACGGATCATCACAGTGAACGATTCGGATCACAGTGGAAGAAACAGGAAGTGCAGCGAAGAGTTAGGGATGGAGTGAGAGAGGCAACTCCTCCCAGCTGAGCTCACTGAGGGATCAGGTTACAGGCACCACAGGCAGCAGCTCTTGGTTACAAAGTTAACTCCTTGT
Source organism: Hyperolius riggenbachi (assembly GCF_040937935.1). Lineage (NCBI taxonomy): Eukaryota > Metazoa > Chordata > Amphibia > Anura > Hyperoliidae > Hyperolius > Hyperolius riggenbachi. The sequence continues at coordinate 43,732,739 of NC_090652.1, read as the reverse complement.
CTCACACATATCACTGCTGGCAATGTGTACTACTACTCACACACCAAATACCACTGCTGGCAATGTGTACTACTACTCACACACCAAATATCACTGCTGGCAATGTGTACTACTACTCACACACCAAATATCACTGCTGGCAATGTGTACTACTACTCACACACCAAATATCACTGCTGGCAATGTGTACTACTACTCACACACCAAATATCACTGCTAGCAATGTGTACTACTACTCACACACCCACTATTAGGCCCAGTGCACACCAAAAACGCTAGCAGATCTGCAAAATGCTAGCATTTTTTGAAACAGATTTTCAAAGCAATTCTAGGCATGTTTAGAGACGTTTTCTAAACATGCCTAGTGGTTTTAGGAGCGTTTTCGGGTAGCAGATTACACATATTGTTACGGGCCCATTCACACCTACAATCGCAAACCACCGGCGATTACCGCTGGCGTTTTGCGGGAGTGATTTTCCCGCGATTAACACGGAAAAATCACTGGACTTTGCGGCGGTTTTGGAGCGATCGTGATTAGCGTGCTTAGCGCGCTAATCACAATCGCTAAACGCAAATCGCCGGCAAACTGCTGCATGAAACGCGTTTGCGGTTATCGCTAACTGCAAACGCGGCAGTGAGAACACTGCCATTTGCAACAATGTGTCGCGGTTTTTACTAAACCGCTAGCGGTTTGCCATGAGTGGGAATTGCGCGATTCCCTCTCAGGTGTGAATGGGCCCTAAAAGCTGTTACTGAACTGCTTCTGTAACAAAAACACATGGCAAACCGTTCTGATGTAGCGTTTTCCAGAGCGGTTTGCGTTTTTCCTATACTTTACTTTGAGGCAGAAACACTTCTGCAAACCGCAAACGTGCTGCAGGACCCAGGTTTGCAGTTTGCCTCAAACCTCAAACCGCTGGTGTGCGCCATCCCATTGAAATACATTAGCCAAGCGGTTTCACTGGCAGATGCGGTCGGCGGATCGCTCCTAAAAATAAATAAAGCTCTGATTTACAGAATATCCAGCATGCTCAGGGAGAATCACATGGGCAGGTCATAAAATGTTGACTTAAAGGACATCCGAGGCCAAAATGACGAAAATGACACTTTACCTTTTTATCTGCAGAATCCACAGAGGACGCCCTCCGCGTCCTCTGCTCCGTACCGCCGTCAATCTAGACCTTTTAGTTCCCCCAGGGCTTGTCCCGACTCCACCGAACGGGTCGCATCCATTCTACCCCTAAGATGGCCGCCGCCTTGATCCGCGGCTGCGCAGTACGCTTTGCCGCGAGTGCGACTGCGCAGCCTTTAGCCCGCCTCCAGCCGCGCCTGACGTACACTTCAGGAGGATGCCGGGAACCACTACGCGGCTGGAGGCAGGCCAAAGGCTGCGCAGTCGCACTCGCGGCAAAGCATACTGCGCAGCCGCGGATCAAGGCGGCCATCTTAGGGGTGGAATGGATGCGACCCGTTCGGTGGGGTCGGGACAAGCCCTAACTAAACTAAAAGGTCTAGATTGATGGCGGTACGGAGCGGAGGTCGTGGAGGGCGTCCTCCATGGATTCTGCAGATAAAAAGGTAGTGTCATTTTCGTTATTTTGGCCTCGGAAGTCCTTTAACTCTGGGGGTGATAAGGCCCCTTGCTTGCTAAACCTTTCTCTTTAGGTGGGGAAAGGTTATCTTATCATTCTGCACAAGTCTACATATCATGTCTTTAAACAGAACTAAAAGTAAAATATATCAAAGAAGTTGACACATAGCTTGCCTTGAACTGAATGTACAGTGCAGGGAAAGTCCCGTCCTGCTAGTCATTTCATCCCATCTGCTTCACTAGTAAAATGATCCGAAAATTCAATTCAAAGATCCGGATCTTTTCAATGATCCGATTCAAATCATCCGGATCATTGAAAAGATCCAAACTTCCCATCTCTATGGTGTATAGCAAATCTATAGATTTAAAGAGAAACTCCAACCTAGAATTGAACTTTATCCCAATCAGTAGCTGATACCCCCTTTTACATGAGAAATATAATGATTTTCACAAACAGACCATCAGGGGGCGCTGTATGACTGATTTTGTGCTGAAACCCCTCCCACAAGAAGCTCTGAGTACCGCAGTACTCTGGGCAAACTGCCACAATGTAACAATGTTCACAGACAGGAATTAGCTGTTTACAGCTGTCTCTAACAGCCCAAACAGCTAGGAGCAGCTGCATAACCTGCCCACAGTAAAAATGTCACCATGTAATACATGTCAGAATGTGAATCTGTGAGAGGAAAGATTTTACAATGAGCAAACACTGACTAAATCATTTATCCATAATTATGGTAAAAAATGAAGCACTTTTTTTTACTACATTATTTTCACTGGAGTTCCTCTTTACATTTTACACAGTCATATCAAACCCACATGTGACAGCCTATTTCTGACTTTTGGTCCTCATCAGTCCACAGCAGCAATTGATATGGCTGTATGAGATAGGGCTTAGACCAATACAACAGAGTAACCAAGCAGCTTGGGGTGACCCAAACTACTAAGAATGTATAGGGGGATAAAAGGGACCAAAAAGCCCTCCTACTAAAAAAAAAAAAACAAAGCTTAGTGTAAATTGCCTTCTTAAAACAGAACCAAATCTGCAATAATTCAGCTATAAGTGAACATTTGTGGTTACCCACAATGCACTGCTACTAAATATGCAAATTATCCCTCTTCACCCTTGGTTTGATATGGAACTACTTCTTCTTCTTGCTTGGACCAGCCCCTTCTTCTTGCTTGGACCGACCCTGGGGGCAGGGCGCTACTTCTTCTTCTTGCTTGAAGGTTGAGGCACTTACTCTATTATATATATAATGATCTCATATAGAGAATGGTACAGTACCACATTCCAGCTTGCTGTGTTATATCAGAAGCCCACTCCCCCACCAATTAATATAGGTCTCCTGTGCCTGCGTAGTAGAGCGGACTCGACAGAGATTGGCTATTTCTGTCTATTTCCATGCTGAGAGCCGCAACAGCACCTCCACTGGGCCAGAGAAGTTAAATATATCAAGCCTTGTCAGGCTTGTCGAGCCCGGATTGCGGGACGCTTCGGGGGAGCCCGCGCTGGATTACCTGCAGCTACAGCGATGGGGGAAGCCTCATTGGGACCCTGAGGCTTCCCCCTCCCGAGGTGAGTATCCTCCAGGGGAACGTTTTCGTTACAGAGTCTCTTTAATAATCATATTGCCCAATATATACTCCTCTTCAATTTGAATATGAGGTATTTAGGTACAATAAATAACTGGAGGGTACTATCCTCGGGAGGGGGAAGCCTCAGGGTCCCAATGATAGGGTGATGTTCAATAGTAAACTGTATTTATGTGATGGTCTGACCACACCACTGGGGTTACTGTTATGTTATTAATGTCCATTCCAAGGTGGAACAGTAAGTCTAGGGTATGCCCTCATCTGTGGGTAGCAGATTTTTCAACTTGTGTGAAGCCTAGTCCACCCATGAGATGTATTCGTTCATTTGCATCTTGTGATTGAGTATCATCAACCCAGGTGTTGAAGTCACCAAGGATGATCCATCTCGGATAAGACGGAGTCAGCATGGCCAGAAGTTCAGAGAATTCCTGTAGGAATGGGTCAGCATCTCTGGGGGGATGATAAACCACTAAAATTTTGAAGCCTTTACCAGCTGAGATCTGGGCACCTATACATTCAAAGGACTTTGTTGAACCATCATTCAGGGCTCTGAGCTGCAGGGTTGTTTTGCCACAAATTGCTATAGTATATAGTGTAGCGTGTATAAAGTAAATAGGTAATATATAGTTATTATATACCTTAATTAGACCCCATACTGAATATGTTGTGGGAGAGGGGGTCTAGTTTTCTAGGGGTCATTCAGGGTTTTTGCACTGCTATAAATGAAGTATGATGCAAAAAAATATTTGGCTTAAAATTAAAAGTCCATAAAAATGCACTCAGTTGATTCTGGGCCAACCAGTTCTTTAACAATGTGATCGAGGCATTAGTATTCAGTATCTCCATCAGTTATCAAAACTGTAGATATTGTTATTGCATTAATTTTCCCAAAAATTATGTTAAATTCGACTTCTGAGCAAAAATGCCATTGAAAATCATTTTGTAATAAGTTTGTGATTTTTCAAATTTGTTTGCAAATTTTTGCACAAACATGCAAGCTATTTTGTGCTTTTTGTGAATTTCCGCAGTAAAAATAAGGATTTTTCATGGTTCCTTTAAATAACTTTGTGAAAACACAAAGGGCTTGATTTACAAAACGGTGCTAACTTTAGCACTGGCCCTTAGCACGTCTAAACTCAGTTGAAATGTGAGAAGTAGTGATCGTGTGCAAAGTACCGCGCACAAAGTTTTGCGCGCGCACTGCACAGAGCGCAGGGCGCTCCGTGCGAAGTGCCCACTAAAGCCTATGGGACTTAGCGCGTGCATAGGACTTTACGCGTGTAAAACTTTGCGCGCGGTGCTTACCACACAATCTGATTGAGAAAACTAGTGCTAACCTACTTAGCACCCTGGTTAGCGCGCCTTAAGACTTTAGACATGCTAAGTAGGTTAGCACCTCTTAGTAAATCAAGCCCGATGTATTTTAGCAAATGTTTTCTCAAAAAAAAAAAAAACACTGATCTCCATGCATGGAAGAAGTAAATAATGAATGTGGTATTTTGTGATCTACAAAAAAACATGTGTGCATTATGTACTTAGCATAGAGCATTTGCAGTATTTAAGGCTATGAGTTATGCTTCATACACACTTGAGATAAAAGTCTTTGGAAAATGAAAGATCACAGACCAATCTTACCCACTTCCATGTAGTATGAGAGCCATACTCTACACAGTCTATTCTATGGAGCTGAACTCCCCATCAGACAGAAATCTTTGCAGGATGCTGCACACAAAGATGCCCGTACACACTCAAAAGATCATTATCTGCAAAAGATCTGTTCCTGCAAAATATCCATTCCTGCAAAATGCATTCATAGTCTATGAGATCTGCAGATCCTCATACACACTTGGTTTAACAGACTTCATCTGCATATCTGGCAATCATCTGCAGATCTAAAAATCCATCCTGGTGGATCTGATCTGCAGATGATCTGCAGATGATTGTCTGTTAAACCAAGTGTGTATGAGGATCTGCAGATATCATAGACTATGAATGCATTTTGCAGGAATGGATCTTTTGCAGGAACAGATCTTTTGCAGATAATGATCTTTTGAGTGTGTACGGCATCTTTGTGTGCAGCATCTTGCAAAGATTTTATCTGATGGGGAGTGCAGCTCCATAGAATAGACTGTGTAGAGTATGGCTCTCATACTACATGGAAGGGGGTACAATTGGTCTGTGATCTTGCCTTTTCCAAAGACTTTTATCTCAAGTGTGTATGAAGCATAAGGCTGTTTAGTCCAAAACATGTCAGCCAATATTTGGCTGTACCTGTCATTTGTCTTGCCTGTACCTGGGGGGAGGAAGTCCAGCTTTCTAGATGGGGTTGTTTGTGGGGATATGTAATGATCTTGTATCTTTTTGCTCTGCTATAAGTGTAGTATGGTGCAAAAAAATCTGCTTTGGATTTTCAGCTCATAAAAAATGCAAAATGCTCTGAATTGATTCTGGGCCTTCTAGTTCTTTAAAAATGTGGGTGAAGCATTAGTATTCGGTACTGTCATGCACAGGAGAAGTTAATAATTATAATCATAATTATTACATACATTATGTTTTAGGATGTATCTTGTGGCCTGAAAACAACATGTGTGCATTATGTGCTTTCAAAGCAGAAATAAATTATTATTTTTTAAAATAATTCTACCCCTTTCTCTCAATCAACATGGAAAAAAGACCAGAGTGCCAAATCCCTGATTATATTACTTGTTGAATAAATGGGGGGAGGGGGGGTTGTCTAGTTTTCTAGATGAGGTAATTTATGGGGATTTTCAATGATCTTGTACTTTTACCCTGCTATAAATGAAATATGGTGCACAAAAAAAACAAAAAAACTCGCTTTACATTTTTTGACCCGATTGCATACAATTTTTGTCATTTTGATTGACATCCAATAATACTAAATTAGAAGAAAATACAGAGACATTAGTAATTGAAAAAAATGATTTTAGGAAAAAAAATATGTTGATTCCTTTAAAAAAAAAAAAAAAATTTGCATCAAAGTTAAAAATAAAATATAATTAAAAAAAATGATTCATTTTTATGCATTTATTGTATTTATTTTACTGTAATGTGTGGGATTGAATGTATAACAGTAGAAAGAAAAGCCCTATTCATCTTAAAAAAAAACAATACCAAGATCCTCTATATCGGACAAAGTACAGCTAAACCATAAGTGGAAGTGTAATACTCCTAAAGGCAAAAAATGCTCCGGCACTGAGAGCTGCTTTCACTGGCGGTAGCAAATAGTGTTGGGCGAACAGTGTTCGCCACTGTTCGGGTTCTGCAGAACATCACCCTGTTCGGGTGATGTTCGGGTTCGGCCGAACACCTGATGGTGTTCGGCCAAACTGTTCGGCCATATGGCCGAACTAAGAGCGCATGGCCGAACGTTACCCGAACGTTCGGCTAGCGCTGTGATTGGCCGAACGGGTCACGTGTAGTGTTGGGCGAACATCTAGATGTTCGGGTTCGGGCCGAACATGGCCGAACTCCGAACATAATGGAAGTCAATGGGGACCCGAACTTTCGTGCTTTGTAAAGCCTCCTTATATGCTACATACCCCAAATTTACAGGGTATGTGCACCTTGGGAGTGGGTACAAGAGGAAAAAAAATTTAGCAAAAAGAGCTTATAGTTTTTGAGAAAATCGATTTTAAAGTTTCAAAGGGAAAACTGTCTTTTAAATGCGGGAAATGTCTGTTTTCTTTGCACAGGTAACATGCTTTTTGTCGGCATGCAGTCATAAATGTAATACATATAAGAGGTTCCAGGAAAAGGGACCGGTAACGCTAACCCAGCAGCAGCACACGTGATGGAACAGGAGGAGGGTGGCGCAGGAGGAGAAGGCCACGCTTTGAGACACAACAACCCAGGCCTTGCATGAGGACAAGAAGCGTGCGGATAGCAATTTGCATTTTGTCGCCATGCAGTCATAAATGTAATACAGATGAGAGGTTCAATAAACAGGGACCGGAAACGCTAACCCATCACAGATGTTCATTGTTCATGTTACTTGGTTGGGGTCCAGGAGTGTTGCGTAGTCGTTTCCAATCCAGGATTGATTCATTTTAATTTGAGTCAGACGGTCTGCATTTTCTGTGGAGAGGCGGATACGCCGCCGATCTGTGACGATGCCTCCGGCAGCACTGAAACAGCGTTCCGACATAACGCTGGCTGCCGGGCAAGCCAGCACCTCTATTGCGTACATTGCCAGTTTGTGCCAGGTGTCTAGCTTCGATACCCAATAGTTGAAGGGTGCAGATGGATTGTTCAACACAGCTACGCCATTTGACATGTAGTCCTTGACCATCTTCTCCAGGCGATCGGTGTTGGAGGTGGATCTGCACGCTTGCTGTTCTGTGTGCTGCTGCATGGGTGTCAGAAAATTTTCCCACTCCAAGGACACTGCCGATACCATTCCCTTTTGGGCACTAGCTGCGGCTTGTGTTGTTTGCTGCCCTCCTGGTCGTCCTGGGTTTGCGGAAGTCAGTCTGTCGGCGTACAACTGGCTAGAGGAGGGGGAGGATGTCAATCTCCTCTCTAAAGTCTCCACAAGGGCCTGCTGGTATTCTTCCATTTTGACCTGTCTGGCTCTTTCTTCAAGCAGTTTTGGAACATTGTGTTTGTACCGTGGATCCAGAAGGGTATAAACCCAGTAATTGGTGTTGTCCAGAATGCGCACAATGCGTGGGTCGTGTTCAATGCAGTCCTAGGCCAAAGAGGTCATAGCCTAGGGTCACAAAACCTGTTTATTGGGCAATTTCAATGGTGGCGAGTCTGACGTACATAAATCGCAGCAATGGCCGTTAGCAACGTCTGAATCTCACGAAATGTCTCATGCAGGTAGAAGACATATTGTTAGACTTGGGCTCCAAAGATGGGTTCCCTACATCTCTGCAAACCAGAGTTACAGGGCTCCAAATTTGGTAAAATCCCCCATAGGCTTTCATTGGGCCTCCTATTTACAGTTCCAAAATCTCACATCTTTTCAAAGGGCAATTACTCAGCAGTGGCAAATTTTCTAGCATTGTAGGGACCCTTAGGGGGAACATGACTGGTGAGTTTCGGGCCCCTAGGCCAAAGAGGTCATAGCCTAGGGTCACAAAAACCTGTTTATTTGGGCTATTTCAATGGTAGTGATGGTGACGTACATAAATCGCAGCAATGGCCGTTAGCAAAGTCTGAATCTCACGAAATGTCTCATGCAGGTAGAAGACATATTGTTAGACTTGGATTCCAAAGATGGGGTCCCTACATCTCTGCAAACCAGAGTTACAGGGGTCCAAAATTGGTAAAATCCCCCATAGGATTTCATTGCCTCCCTATTTCACTTTCCAAAATCTCACATCTTTTCAAAGGGCAATGGCTCAGCAGTACCAAATTTTCTAGCATTGTAGGGACCCTTAGGGGGAACATGACTGGTGAGTTTCGGGCCCCTAGGCCAAAGAGGTCATAGCCTAGGGTCACAAAAACCTGTTTATTTGGGCTATTTCAATGGTAGTGATGGTGACGTACATAAATCGCAGCAATGGCCGTTACCAACGTCTGAATCTCACGAAATGTCTCATGCAGGTAGAAGACATATTGTTAGACTTGGATTCCAAAGATGGGGTCCCTACATCTCTGCAAACCAGAGTTACAGGGGTCCAAAATTGGTAAAATCCCCCATAGGATTTCATTGCCTCCCTATTTCACTTTCCAAAATCTCACATCTTTTCAAAGGGCAATGGCTCAGCAGCACCAAATTTTCTAGCATTGTAGGGACCCTTAGGGGGATCATGACTGGTGAGTTTTGCCACTGCTGAGCCATTGCCCTTTGAAATGGTGTGAGATTTTGGAACGGTAAATAGGAGGCCCAATGAAAGCCTATGGGGGATTTTACCAATTTTGGACCCCTGTAACTCTGGTTTGCAGAGATGTAGGGACCCCATCTTTGGAATCCAAGTCTAACAATATGTCTTCTACCTGCATGAGACATTTCGTGAGATTCAGACGTTGCTAACGGCCATGGCTGAGATTTATGTACGCCACCATCACTACCATTGAAATAGCCCAAATAAACAGGTTTTTGTGACCCTAGGCTATGACCTCTTCAGCCTAGGGGCCCAAAACTCACCAGTCATGTTCCCCCTAAGGGTCCCTACAATGCTAGAAAATTTGGTACTGCTGAGCCATTGCCCTTTGAAAAGATGTGAGATTTTGGAAAGTGAAATAGGGAGGCAATGAAATCCTATGGGGGATTTTACCAATTTTGGACCCCTGTAACTCTGGTTTGCAGAGATGTAGGGACCCCATCTTTGGAATCCAAGTCTAACAATATGTCTTCTACCTGCATGAGACATTTCGTGAGATTCAGACGTTGCTAACGGCCATGGCTGAGATTTATGTACGCCACCATCACTACCATTGAAATAGCCCAAATAAACAGGTTTTTGTGACCCTAGGCTATGACCTCTTTGGCCTAGGGGCCCGAAACTCACCAGTCATGTTCCCCCTAAGGGTCCCTACAATGCTAGAAAATTTGCCACTGCTGAGTAATTGCCCTTTGAAAAGATGTGAGATTTTGGAACTGTAAATAGGAGGCCCAATGAAAGCCTATGGGGGATTTTACCAAATTTGGAGCCCTGTAACTCTGGTTTGCAGAGATGTAGGGAACCCATCTTTGGAGTCCAAGTCTAACAATATGTCTTCTACCTGCATGAGACATTTCGTGAGATTCAGACATTGCTAACGGCCATTGCTGCGATTTATGTACGTCAGACTCGCCACCATTGAAATTGCCCAATAAACAGGTTTTGTGACCCTAGGCTATGACCTCTTCGGCCTAGGACTGCATTGAACGCGACCCACGCATTGTGCGCATTCTGGACAACACCAATTACTGGGTTTATACCCTTCTGGATCCACGGTACAAACACAATGTTCCAAAACTGCTTGAAGAAAGAGCCAGACAGGTCAAAATGGAAGAATACCAGCAGGCCCTTGTGGAGACTTTAGAGAGGAGATTGACATCTTCCCCCTCCTCTAGCCAGTTGTACGCCAACAGACTGACTTCCGCAAACCCAGGACGACCAGGAGGGCAGCAAACAACACAAGCCACAGCTAGTGCCCAAAAGGGAATGGTATCGGCAGTGTCCTTGGAGTGGGAAAATTTTCTGACACCCATGCAGCAGCACACAGAACAGCAAGCGTGCAGATCCACCTCCAACACCGATCGCCTGGAGAAGATGGTCAAGGACTACATGTCAGATGGCGTAGCTGTGTTGAACAATCCATCTGCACCCTTCAACTATTGGGTATCGAAGCTAGACACCTGGCACAAACTGGCAATGTACGCAATAGAGGTGCTGGCTTGCCCGGCAGCCAGCGTTATGTCGGAACGCTGTTTCAGTGCTGCCGGAGGCATCGTCACAGATCGGCGGCGTATCCGCCTCTCCACAGAAAATGCAGACCGTCTGACTCAAATTAAAATGAATCAATCCTGGATTGGAAACGACTACGCAACACTCCCGGACCCCAACCAAGTAACATGAACAATGAACATCTGTGATGGGTTAGCGTTTCCGGTCCCTGTTTATTGAACCTCTCATCTGTATTACATTTATGACTGCATGGCGACAAAATGCAAATTGCTATCCGCACGCTTCTTGTCCTCATGCAAGGCCTGGGTTGTTGTGTCTCAAAGCGTGGCCTTCTCCTCCTGCGCCACCCTCCTCTTGTTCCATCACGTGTGCTGCTGCTGGGTTAGCGTTACCGGTCCCTTTTCCTGGAACCTCTTATATGTATTACATTTATGACTGCATGCCGACAAAAAGCATGTTACCTGTGCAAAGAAAACAGACATTTCCCGCATTTAAAAGACAGTTTTCCCTTTGAAACTTTAAAATCGATTTTCTCAAAAACTATAAGCTCTTTTTGCTAAATTTTTTTTCCTCTTGTACCCACTCCCAAGGTGCACATACCCTGTAAATTTGGGGTATGTAGCATGTAAGGAGGCTTTACAAAGCACAAAAGTTCGGGTCCCCATTGACTTCCATTATGTTCGGAGTTCGGGTCGAACCCCCGAACATCGCGGCCATGTTCGGCCTGTTCGGCCCGAACCCGAACATCTAGATGTTCGCCCAACACTAGTAGCAAAGCAGTATGAAATAATGATTTTCTTTTTATTGTCTGCAGCACCTTGCACAGTGACAGAAGCTGCTCTACGACAAAACAAAATTCAGCATAAATCAGAAGAAAATAAATACCAGAAATTATATCTTCCACATGTTCATTACACAACATTTGAGTGTTCACCAGAATATCTGATATCGGACTCAAAACTCCTAACTGTTCAGTGTTTGGATGGTGTGTTGAAGTATCCAAGATGCTTAAAAGAAGGTGAGATCCATAAGCAGAACGGTGCTTACTGTTATGTGCTGTTGGGTCACCACCATTGTGGTAATTTGGTGGGTAGAGTAAGGGGTAGGGATTGTGAGTTTTAAAAGAGTAAAATTATTCTTTTATTATTTTGGCACTAAACATTTGTGTCCAAATGTAATACCTAAACTGGATAGGCTTGACTCTGGGTTAATGCCACAGGGGTTAATAAATAGAGATGGAATTCACCGGGGCATGGGTACGCCAGCTGTGAACCATCTCATAATACTCAGCATGACCCGGCTCCGACCTGAAGTCAGGTGGCACGTGATGTTCATGAACCAGGGTTTCTAGCTGTGAACGAGTGCTCGTGGACACAGTCACAGTGGTGAACCTCATGCCTATTGGCCAGCTGACCACAGGTCAGCATTTATGCTGAGCAGTATGGGATGGGACTTTCTCATGGAAAAACCCACGCAAGATTGAATTCCATCCCTAATCCCTATTAATAAAATCAGTTTCTCTCTGCATGGAGTTCATATGCTCTGCACACATTTGCCCGTGCTTACTATGAGTGTTCCTCTTTCGTTCCATAACACAACAATATGAAATAATAATTCTACTTTCTTGTCATCTAGGGCAATGTCTGGCTCCTAAGATCGGGCATGGTTTGGTTAGCCCCAACATTGATGTCTATGATTCTGGATCATTATTAGTCAATATTATTTGCGATGCAAATCATGTTCTTACTGGAAGCAGTAATGGAAGATGTGACAGAGGTCAATGGAGTGACCTACCACAATGCCTCCGTAAGTGTCACTAATTAAATTAGAACAAAAAAACAAAAACTTTGAAACAAAATATTAAAACTTCAATATTTTGCAGGGCCTTGTATAATATCCTCCATCAGTTTGAATGAAAATAACCTTCATCTTGAGACACCAGATGACATAAATAAGATTCACAAACATCTCACAGAAGTACATGTGAAATGTAAAGAGAATTTTAGAAGCTCGGGACCCATTACTGCTTCATGTCGTGATGGAAATATGAAATATCCAAGATGTTTCTCTTAACGTAAGCATTACCACGTTTCTCGTAGAATGTTTCTGCTGTTGCTGTAAGATGATATCCTGTAGTTGAATTTAGGGAACATTTAGACATTGGTGTGTCTATTACAGAGATCTAAATAGTGCCCACGTTACGTACTCCATGCTATGCCCATGAGTCTAATTTTAACCCTTACCTTATGCTTAGCCTTTTTACGGACTCTAACCTGAAGTTGAAAGTAACTACGATGGGTCACTGAAAACTTAATTCATGGTAAGGTAGCACAGTGTTAAACATTATGACATTGGAATTGGGTGTCTGAGAATCTGAAGCTGAACTGATCAAACCCCTTCTCCTACATATGCTACTACTAAATGACCTCAGTATTTGGACCAGAGCAAAACTATTATTTTGTGAAATGTCAAGAGAGGTAGGGAATGGGAGGAAGTATAATTAAAAATACAAGAGGACTGAACATGTGAAGGAGAAAACATGACAGAAGGACATCTGATCCAGGTAGTCCACCAAAATCTGGAGATCCCTTATGGTATGCAGCTTTAGCTCAGAATATTGTAGTCTTCCACAGGATAAAATAATGGCCACAGTCCACCAGAAAAGTGGCATGTTCTTGCCAGAGCATGAAACATGTTATAACCTGCTTAAGCAAGGGTTGCTTGTTTGTGTCTAGGGATTGAATGAATAAAGGGCCAGGGGCATGTTGTTTAATTGATGGTGCCAGTGCCACATCAGCATGCCATACAATGTAACCAAAGACTGCCTTACCATATTACTGCTTAGTATGAAAAAGGGAGAGGAAAAAAAAAACAATGAAAAAAAAAAAAGAAGAGTTGCCACAAGGAAAAAAAAAAAAGAAAAAAAAGCTTTAAATAAGTAACCAGTTAAAGGGAATCAGAAATGAAAATAAACGTATGATATAATGAATAATGATTTGTATGTGTAGTACTGCTAAGAAATAAAACATTATTAGCACAGATATGAGTCTCATATTGTTTCCAGTACAAGAAGAGTTAAGAAACTTTAGTTGCTATCTGTGCAAAAGAGCTTTTGTGAGCTCTGTGACTTTATAAAGTCATGGACAGCACTGTCTTTTGAAGCATTTATCTCAACTGTCTCTCATTGTTTCTTCTTTGTTTATGTTTTTTCTGCAGATAAAAGTTTAAAGGATCAATAGCCTGCTCTGTGCAATCATTTAAAATGCTGAGTGTATTGTGGAAACTGCAATTATTAGAGAATGTTGTAATGTTATAAACAAAGCTATATACCTGAAAATAAAAATGACACTATTTTCTTTGCTCCTAATGTTCTATTAATTATCTGTATAACACAACCAATTCATTATATCATGAGGTTTTTTTTTTCTTCAGTATGTGCAAACAAGTATTCAGTCCTTAGCAATGAGAAATACATCATAATACAAACAGAACTATCTAGTGGGCAGAGAAAATATATATACATGCACAATACTGCCAAAAGCATTGGAAGGGCTGCCTTGAAACACACATGAATTTTAATAATATCCCACTGATAAACTATAGGATTTAATATGGAGTTAACTCATCCTTTGCAGCTGTAAGGCCTTAAACTCTTCTAGGAAGGTTATTCACAAGGTTTGGAAAAAGTATTCATGCAAATTTTTCATAAGAGCGTAAGATCAAAGGCATTGATGTTAGACGAGAAGTCCTGGATCGCTGTCTCCACGCTAATCCATCACAGGTGTTCAGTTGGATTGAGGTCAGGGATCTATGCAGACCAATCAAGTTCTTCTCCACCAAACTACATCTTAATGGACCTTGCTTTGTGTACTGCTGCAGTCATGTTGGAACAGGAAGGAAACATCCCCCAAACTGTTCTCACAAAGTTGGAAGCATGAAATTGTATGTTTTTGTATCCTGAAGCATTTAGAGTTCTTTTCACTGAAACTAGGAGGCAAAGCCCAACCCCTGAACTCCCAACTTTACACCATAATCCCTCTTCCAAACTTTACACTAGGCACAGTACAATGAGACGGGTGTGGTTGCCCTGGTGTCCCATAAACCCAAACTCATCTATTGAATTGGCAGAAAGAGATGCAGGATTTGTTACTCTAGTCGAACTCTAGTCCTCAAGGGCTTAGATCCTCACACATGATAAAGGCACAACCTAAGGGTGGCCTGACAAAGGGTCCCACCATGCAACCCAAAGAAACCTCCTTGGCCAGTTTCTGAGAAATCACATCTGGGCGAAGGAAAACTGATTTTAAGTTGCGGTATGGGGGGGAACAAACTTATGCACAGGAACTGGGGATTATGAAACCATCAGAAAAACTTGAAACAACAAGGTTGCCGCCGCCGCCGCCGCGTCGGGATATCTATTTCAAAATCGTTCCATCTCTTGCACCATCACCGGCATCCTCCCTTTGTTAGAAGGACGACCCTTACCTGACCTGAAGCACCTGGAGGCTGGGTGACTTCCACCGCAGGTTGAACACTCATGTTTAAACCTGCATGACCACCAAATTTACACGCCCCCGTTAAACTGCCAACACATCCCCTTCTTCTTGGTGGCCAGCTGTCACCGAGCATGAGCCCAGGTCAGTTGATGCTCCAGAGCCATCAGGGGGATCCGATCCTTCACCCTCTAAGGAGGAGCCTGAGCTCTGCCTGGGGCAAACCCCAGCGACTCCTCGAGGAGGGCATCCCGCTTGTTCACCCCCCCGGAGGGGGCCTTTGGTCTTCACCATGTGACCCTTGATTGTCACCTGAGGAGGGGGCTTGAATGCTCGCCTGCTGTGTAGCCGCTGTGGAATGCGAGGATTGCCCAGGTGCTGCAGCCTGCCCAAACCTGGAGGCAGCCGTGGAGGGCTCAGCCGAGCCTTGTGGTGAATGCCTATAAGCAGTGGCCTGCCGACCGGAAGTGGCAGCTGTCTTCCTGCGGGCGGAGGCACCCACTCCTCGTTTACTCTGGCGCTGAGCAGGCATGGTCCCCGGGCGGGAACAAGCCGCCGAGGAGGAACCACTTGACGCCAGCGGTGCGGTCAGGGAGGGATTTTGCGGTGCACCGCCAGGAGAGCTCCATCCACGATGGGGATTCCTTCCAGTCACCTTCTTGCCAGAAGACTTGCAGCGCTTGGCAGAAGGGGCTGAAGGGTCCCGTGAGGGGCTCCCAGGAAGCTCTGAGAGAAGAGTGCGGGCTCAAGCGCTCCGGCAGGCGGAATGGCCGAGTGCGCATTGACACTCCCGCTGCGATGGAGGATGGACCAGCAGCTAGAACTGCCATCTGGCTGGTGACCCAGCCATTGCCCCGGGTGGCAGCTTCATCCCAGACCATCCTGATCAGGGCTTCTAAGTCGGCCATGGTTCAGGTATTGATTCTCCAGCCAGCAAGCTAAACTTCGAGAAGAATCCCTGGGGAGGAAACAGCTCCACACCCCAATATATATATGCACCTTGCCCCTTCCTGGCTTACCCACTTGAATCCCACTGGCCCAGACTCCCCATGGCTACTCCCTTAGGGACTAGCACCTTCCCACTGATCAGCTTGGCTAGCCCTATCATGGGAGCCCTACCCAGGCCTGTCAGTCCCCAGTACGTGCTCTACTTTAATTTTGATCAGACTGAATCAGAAAAAGATGTGATTAATCAAGTAGAAAACATTTCTCCATTAGTCATTTTATCCTAAACACTGGCATGGATTTGGCCCTTAAGGACTGGAGTTGACACCTGTGATCTAGAGAACATGGTTCCACTCCTCTAGACTCCAGTGGCAGCATGCTTTACACCACTACATCTGACACTTTGCATTGCACTTTGTAACACAATAACCAAGCAGCTCGGGGTGACCCAAAACCACAAGGAAAGTATAGGGGACTAAAAGCAACCGAAAAGCCCTCCTACTAAAAAGCAATGCTTTGAGTGGTTTGCCTTCTTAAAACAGAAGGAATTTACAATAGTTCAGCTTTAAGTGAACATCTGTGGTCACCTACAAATGCACCACTACTGAATATGCAAATTACCTCTTTATTCCCCCGTAGCCAGGCTAGCATTTACAACTGCTGGTGTCTAGCAAGTCTATAGCCGAGACAGACTGTCTGCATGTGGGATTAGTATGGCTCTGTAAAACTTAAAGCTATAGGCAACTGCGATAAACATATGTATTCTTTGATTGGCCTAAAATTTCCATGGTAAACCAATTTCCGTGGTACAATACTTATTCTCTGAATGGCCCAATGTTTTTGAGTCTTGTGGTTGGCCTAAAATTTCCAGGTCTAGGTAATGGAGTAATTCTGTGGAAGTCTGATTTCCACATGCTGTTTCTGCCACGGAAAACCAATTTCCAATCAGAAACTTGGGAATAGGAATTCTGCAGAATTTGGATGCCCATCCCTAATGGAAACCCATTCTATGATGTTCTCTATGCTCTTGAAACTGGAGCCATACCAGAAGTAGACCTTTCTATGTTCTTGAATAGTCTGAAGGACGTACAATGTTTGGTGGTCTGAAGCTATTAACTCTCCAGAAAGTTGGCAACTTCTGTACAATGCATCCATTAAAAAGTATGTAGTATAAGAAATTATAAGTGATCCAACACTAGTTTCTAGATCCAGGACTAGATAAATTAAAAGTAGTATGCAAAATGGCTGAAGCTAGCCTGGGTTGTATGAGAGCATTGTTTTTTTGTTTTTTTCCCCACATCAGACTTCAGTTTTGAAAAATGTATTCACCCATCTCCTGTGTTGATTCTTGTCAGTCACATAGCGGAATTCTCCTCACTCATAAACATGTTCAGTTAACTAGTCCTCTTTTTCTTTTCCTAGGTGGATCTTCTCTTTGAAGGGCAAAAGAGCTTTCATGGGCATCAAAAACTACTAGTAAAAATCTTGGTAGAATTTAGTCAAGAAAATACCTAAAATCTGATATTTGATGGTAGATGATGGCCAAAATTACATACTTCCTCTGAGAGATGTATTTTTTATTGTCGTTGCTGTGCACGGTGCAGTGTTTGGCATTTTATTACTGTTTTAGATACACTTTTTAACATGTTTTTATGATTAAGGACCATAGTGGTCTAAAACATGTCAGCTATGTGTGCTGCTGGTGTTCTTATTAGATATGTCCTGAATAAAGATTTATATTAATGTCAGATCCTTAGACTGTCGCTGAGTAGGCTCTGATGTTTGCCTTCACAGGATGCCGAGGAGGGAACAGTGGAGTGAGCAGAGGAGGCCACTAAGGACTGGCTGCCCTCACCAGTCTCAATGTCGGTGGTGAGTGCACTGGAGGAAGCAGTGCGTACACGCGCTCCTGCTGCTGGATGAGCAGGAGGGTGGGATGCTGCTGCTGATGGGTGCGCATTTCCACCAGCCACCTTCCTAAACTCGTGTTGGCTCTGCAGGTGGGTCTGGAGGGCTGAAGTACCCATCCTGGATGGATTACAACCTCTAATCAAAGTCGTTTTGCATGAGTTGCAGACTGCAAAACTCTCATCCAGGGTGGAGACATGAAAGTAATTCCAGATTGCCTATGTGAACACCCCCCTACGACTGGAAGGATGTGCCTGCTGTCTCCTTCTGGTTGTGGGTTGGCTGGTGGTGGTGGTGGTGGCTGAAGCAGCAGGCTGTGGCTCCTGTCTTCCAAGCCCACTGCTGGCCCTGCCCCTGTCCGCCATGTTGTCCACCCACCGCACCTATCTCACCCACCCATGCTGGCACCCTGGAGCACTGATAGCATCCTGTTGTTCCCACTGTCCTCCTTAACATACCCTGAAAATTTGTTTTTTTCTAGCTCGTATGGGGGTTCCGCTATTAACCACTTAAATCGGCCACATTTAAACTTTAAAAATAACCATTAAATAAGCATTTGTGCAAAATATGTATTTTTTGGAGACTGTTTTCCACTTTATCCTCCTCCATCATGCCACTGTCCAGGTTTCAGTACACTTTTTTACACCTTTTTTAACTACTTGCCGACTGCTCCACGCCAATTAGCGTGAGCAGTGCTGCTGCCCCAGGTCGTTTCACACCGATTGGCGTGAACTGACGTCTATGGGACTAGCAGGAAATTGCGCACAGGCTGTGCGCACATCTCCTGCTTGGAAGGCAGAGCTCCGCTCTGCCTTGAGTCTCCGAGCGGCCACTCGGAGACTGTTAGACGGTGAAACCGCCGTCTATAAAAATTCTACAGTGCTGCAATCGGCAGCAGCGCTGTACTGGGGACAACCGTGCGACATGGCTGTCCCCCTGGGACACAGAGAAGCAATCCGCTGTGATAGGCTGACGGGGGAGGGAAAAAATTAAAAGAAAATGCACAATTTTATTAGAAATAAAAATATTTGGCAAAAAAAAAAAAAAAACACTGGGGGAGCGATCAGACCCCACCAACATGAGCTCTGTTGGTGGGGAGAAAAGGGGTGGGGATCACTTGTGTGCTGAGTTATGCGGCCCTGCAGCTTGGCCTTAAAGCTGCAGTGGCCAATTTCAAGAAAAAGGGTATGGTCTTTAGGGGGGGTTAACACTGCGGTCCTCAAGTGGTTAAAGAAATTGTGGCTGCAGAGATGCCCTGGAAGTTGTAACGTTCACCTGCCCATTAAAGTCTATGTAGCCCGCCTCGAAAATCCAGTTCGCAAAAGTTTGAGGAAAATTTGTGAATGCTATCGCGAACACAGAATCTAATGTATGTCCAATCATTAGTGCCCTCACTGTATAGTACAAGAATGGAAAACAAAATTATTCCAGTAAAGCTGGACTGGATTTTGAACGTTGTGTATTAGATGTGAAAGGTTTCCAGTCCTCACCTATATCAAATCTGATCATTGTGGGGATTGCTGATACATAAGTTAAATAGAGCTTGTACAGTTGCAACACTTGCAGTGCCCACAACAAGATCTTATCTTTGAGGTATTCACAACAAGGATTTAAAGTGCCCATAAATCAGACGATGGGCGGGCAGATGAACCAAGAGACAGATCTCTCTCTGATTGAATCTGAGATCTGTTGCCTACCCATATAACAACAGACCGATGCGGGAATCAGCCTAATGACACTGCCTCATCACCTTGCCAACCCGGCCACAATCCTGCAAACAATGAGGTTCCTCCCAGGTGCCTGTGCATGAATACTTTACCTGTCAGTGTTCGCCACTGTCACTCATTCTTCCTCAGAGTGCGTGACACCAGGGCGGGGGCACATTTTACACTACGGGAGAAAGCACACAAGTTTCCTCGCTCATCCTGATACCACCCATTGTTACTGCCACGCACCCAATCGAGCATGATGCATGATGGCCCGACATCTTGCATCATGTTCAATCAGGGCCTGTGGCAGGAAATGCCCTTGGTGGCCATAGCACTCCAGGCTACCACCTTCAATGTCTTTGCTCTTTGCCCTTCAATGGCTGTGCACCACTGTGAAAGTAGCCTGCTGATAAGTTCATTTACATTTGGCCCCACCCATGATCACTCCCTAGAGTGACCAGATTTTTCTGTGTTCAACCTGGGACGGGAGGGGGGGGGGGGGGCGCCCAAAAAAGGCTAGGGGGCGTTTGCGCTGAAAATTGGGGGCGTATGCACGCGCAGCGTGCCGTGCCGGAACATGGGCATGGCCATGACATTGTGTGGGTGGAGCTAACAGCGAAGGATTAAGAAAGCAGTGTTTCCGCCATGATGTGGTGAAACTAGGATTCACATCATGGGTGTGCAGAAACTGTGTGATGCTATTTATTAGTATACCGTAACCCCAAAGCAGCAAATATAGCCAACTATGGGCTTGATTCACAAAGCGGTGCTAACTGTTAGCACGCCTGTGAAAACCCCCTTAGCACGTCTAAACATGCTTTTCGCGCATAAAACTTTACGCGCGCAAAACTTTATGCGCGTAAAACTTTACGCGCGTACTGCACAGAGCTCAGGGCGCTACGCGCGAAGTGCCCATTAAAGCCTATGGGACTTAGCAAAGTTATCGCGCGATCTGATTGAGAAATCCGGTGCTAACCTACTTAGCACCCTGGTTAGCGCGTCTAAAGACTTTAGACGTGCTAAGTAGGTTAGCACCGCTTTGTGAATCAAGCCCCATGACTGTTAAAGAATAAATGCAGCAACAGTTTCCTGAGACACCAGAAAATAAACGCAATGTGGGCAACATGTCAGCAGGAAATAACGCACTGTGGGCAACATTTCACCAGAAAATAAAGGCAATGTGGGCAACATGTCAGCAGGAAATAACTCAATGTGGGCAACATTTCACCAGGAAATAAAACGCAATGTAGGCAACATTTCACCAGAAAAGAAAATGCAATGTGTGCAACATTTCTCCAGAGAATAAAACGCAATGTGCGCAACATTTCACCAGAAAATAAACTCAATGTGTGCAACATTTCAGCAGTAAATAAACGCAACGTGGGCAACATTTTAGCAGTAAATAAACGCAATGTGGGCAACATTTCACCAGAAAATAAATGCAAGGTGTGCAACATTTTAGCAGTAAATAAACACAATGTGGGCAACATTTCAGCAGTACATAAACGCAATGTGGGCAACATTTTAGCAGTAAATAAAAGCAATGTGAGCAACATTTTAGCAGAAAATAAACGCAAGGTGGGCAGCATAACACCTGCAAAAAAAAAGAATGTACTCACCTGACAGAAGTCCCCTCACACGGCCGGCCTCTGGCGCGCAGCTCCTCCGAGATCTTCCACCTGCAGTCTTTCATGGTGATGGAATAGCAGGGCTACAGGAAGATGGCGCCCAAAGCCCTGTACTGGAGACACAAATAGTCTCCAGTACAGGGCTTCGGACGCCATCTTCCCATTGCCCTGCTCGCCTGCTGAACACTATGCAGGCTGGAATTGGCGTGGCGTCTAATGGACGCCGCTGCCAGTTGAAATTACGGTGGCCAGAGTCCCGAGGCCGGGACGTCCCACTGAATAAAGCGGGACGTTTCCCGGGACGCAAGGCATCCTGGGATAGCGGACCCCGAAGGCGGGACGCGTCCCGGGTAAAGCGGGTAGTCTGGTCACCGTACCACTAGAGATGTCACGAACGGTTCGCCTGCGAACGGTTCCAGGCAAACTTTGGGTGTTCGCGTTCGCCTGCACCAGATGAACTTTTGCGGAAGTTCGATTCGCCCCATAATGCACTATGAGGGTCAACTTTGACCCTCTGCATCACAGTCAGCAGGCACATTGTAGCCATTCAGGCTACACTAAGCACTGGAGCCCCACCCCCCTTATATAAGGCAGGCTGCGGCGGCCATTAGCCTCACTCATGTGCCTGTTAGAGACAGACTAGGGACAGCTGCTGCAGACTTGTTCTTCTAGGGACAGATTAGTTAGGTTCTTGGCTGCTTAGCTTGCTCCTGGCTGATTATTATTGCTTTTATAGCACCCCTCAACAGCTCTTTTCAGAGCTCATCCTGTACTTTTTTTTTCCTGTGTGTCAAACTGACACTTTTGTTGCATGCACAGCCTTGCTAATTGATAGTGTGTGTGCCACTGCCAGCAGCCCAGCACATTCAGTGACTACCTGTGTGTGTGACAGGGAGCTGCACATTGTACTACCCAGTACTGCATATACCCAGTACCTGTTGTGTTTACTTAACCCCCTCATCACTGCATATAGCTAGCTTTGTGTTGAGTGAACCCAGCTCACTGCATCTAACACTACCTGTTGTGTTGAGTGAACCCACCTCACTGCTTCTAAGTACCTTTACTGTTCAGTAAACCCAGCTCTCTGCATCCAACTACCTGTTGTGTTGAGTGAACCCACCTCACTGCATCTAAGTACCTTTACTGTTCAGTGAACTTAGCTCACTGCATCTTACTACCTGTTGTGTTCAGTGAACCCACCTCACTGCATCTAAGTACCTTTACTGTTCAGTGAACCCAGCTCACTGCATCTTACTACCTGTTGTGTTCAGTGAACCCAGCTCACTGCATCTAAGTACCTTTACTGTTCAGTGAACCCAGCTCACTGCATCTTACTACCTGTTGTGTTCAGTGAACCCATCTCACTGCATCTAAGTACCTTTACTGTTCAGTGAACCCAGCTCACTGCATCTTACTACCTGTTGTGTTCAGTGAACCCAGCTCACTGCATCCAACTACCTGTTGTGTTGAGTGAACCCACCTCACTGCATCTAAGTACCTTTACTGTTCAGTGAACCCAGCTCACTGCATCTAACTACCTGTTGTGTTCAGTGAACCCACCTCACTGCATCTAAGTACCTTTACTGTTCAGTGAGCCCAGCTCTCTGCATCTTACTACCTGTTGTGTTCAGTGAACCCAGCTCACTGCATCTAAGTACCTTTACTGTTCAGTGAACCCAGCTCACTGCATCTAACTACCTTTTGTGTTGAGTGAACCCAACTCACTCCATCTAACTACCTGTTGTGTTGAGTGAACCCACCTCACTGCATCTAAGTACCTTTACTGTTCAGTGAGCCCAGCTCTCTGCATCTTACTACCTGTTGTGTTCAGTGAACCCAGCTCACTGCATCTAAGTACCTTTACTGTTCAGTGAACCCAGCTCACTGCATCTAACTACCTTTTGTGTTGAGTGAACCCAACTCACTCCATCTAATTACCTTTACTGTTCAGTGAACCCAGCTCACTGCATCTAACTACCTGTTGTGTTGAGTGAACCCAGCTCACTGCATATACCTAGCATCCCCCCGAGATGGACAAAATGGACAAACCAGGTAGAAGAAGAGGTAGAGGCAGACCCAGAGGTAGGCCACCAGGCACCGGCAGGTCTGTGCGAGGTGGTGTTGCTGTGATTTCGTGCGGACCTGTCCCAAAATACAGTGCTCAGAAGAAGGCACGTGTCATCACTTCCCAAAATTGTGAGGACGTGGTTGAGTATTTAACACAGAACACCTCATCTCCCGCAGCCACCAGCGCTACAACAAGCACCACATCCGCTGCATTTGACACTTCGCAGGAGTTATTTGGTGGTGGTGGTAAAATCACTGATTCCCAGACACTACTGCAACAACAAGAAGAAGGTGCAGGTACACCACCTCATACGTCTGAGTTAGGTGGCGATAGTATGGACGTAACGTGTGAGGAGGGGGATGATGAACCACCTGAAGTTAGTGCAGTTGAGGAGGTGTCTGAGGAAAGCGAAGCTGGGAAGGAGGATTATGATGACGATTATACGGATGCCACGTATGTTCCCGGTAGAGGAGATGACCAGGGGGACAGTTCAGAGGGGGAGTCAGAGAGGAGTAGGAGGAGACGAGTCCATGATAGAAGCAGAGGGAGCTCGTCCTCAGAAACAGCTGGGGGCAGTGTCCGGTGCCATGTATCGCCAGCTATGGACAGCCTGCCAACATGCCCTTCAACGTCAGCTGCTGATGCCACCGTAGCGCCAACCCCTCCGGGGGGGCTCAGCGGTTTGGAAATTTTTTAACGTGTGTCTCAGATCGGAGCAAAGCCATCTGTTGTCTCTGTCAGCAAAAATGGAGCCGTGGAAAGGCCGACTCTCACGTAGGGACAAGTGCCTTACGAAGGCACCTGGAGAGAAGGCACAAACAGCTATGGCAAGAACACCTGAGGAAAAGCAGCACACAAAAGACAAGCCACCCTCCTTCTCCTCTTCCTACTTCAGGGGCATCGTCTTCATCCGCTTTCTCCCCTTGCACCTTCACAGCCACCCTCCTCCACACCGCCTCTTCCCTTCAGCGGTTCCTTCTCCTCTGCCCACAGCAGTACCCAGCTGTCCGTGAAGGAAGTATTTGAACGTAAGAAGCAAATGTCTGCCAGACACCCTCTTGCCCGGCGTCTGGCAGCTGGCGTGGTGGAACTATTAGCTCGCCAGCTATTACCATACACGCTGGTTTAGTCAGAGGCTTTCCGTAAATTTGTGGCCATTGGGACACCGCAGTGGAAGATACCAGGCCGCAATTATTTTTCACAAAAGGCCATACCCAAACTGTACCGTGCAGTTGAGAGGCAAGTGGTGTCATTCTATTGCGAAGAGCGTTGGGTCAAGGGTCCACCTGACCACGGATGACTGGTCTGCCAAGCACGGGCAGGGCCACTACATTACATACACAGCCCATTGGGTCAACCTGGTGACCGATGGCAGCAAGCAGGGAGTACGTGGCTGCGCAGCAGGCCAACTTGTCACACCTCCACGGCTTGCAGGAAGGCCTCCAGCCACCTCCTCTCCACCTGCTACCACCTCTTCGCTGTCGTCAGCTTCCTCCTCCTCCTTGGCTGGTGCCGCGATCCCCTCTCCAGCTACACAGCCCCAGCACCCCAGGGCCTATGCTGCATGCCAGGTACGACTGGTGTCACGCAGTATTAGACATGTCTTGCCTCAAAGCGGAGAGTCACACTGGAGCAGCTCTCCTGGCTGCTCTTAACAAACAGGTGGAGCAATGGCTGACCCCGCACAAGCTTGAGACTGGCAATGTGGTGTGTGACAACGGCAGCAATCTCATTTATGCGTTGAATTTGGGAAAGCTGACACACATACCCTGCATGGCACATGTGCTGAATCTGGTCGTGCAAAGATTTGTGTCAAAGTACCCAGGCTTAGAGGACGTCCTGAAGCAGGCCAGGAAGTTGTGTGGGCATTTCAGGCGCTCTTACAAGGCCATGGCACGCTTTGCGGACATTCAGCGTAGAAACAACTTGACGGTGAGACGCCTGATTTGCGATAGCCCAACTCACTGGAATTCCACCCTGCTGATGTTCTCTCGCCTGCTAGACCAGGAGAAAGCCGTCACCCAGTACCTGTATCATTACAGTACAAGGACACAATCTGGGAGGATGGGGATGTTGTGGCCCAACAACTGGACACTGATGCGAAATGCATGCAGGGTCATGGAGCCCTTTGAGGAGGTGACCAAACTGGTGAGTCGCGCTGAGGGCACCATCAGCGACTTGATCCCCTACGCCTACTTCCTGGAGCGTGCCATGCGTAGAGTGGTGGATACAGCTGTGGAGGAGCGTGAACGAGAACAGTTACAGCAGCAGGATTACATCCGAACCCGATGTTTCCACAACACCTGCGGCAGCACAGAGGGGGAGAAGGAGGAGAAGGAAGAAGAGGAGTCGTGTGGGGAAGGAGAGGAGTCAGACTCTGATGATGGTGATGAGGAAGGTGTTTCTGTGGAGGAGGAAGAGGCGGCGGAAGAAGAACAACCGCGGCAGCCGTCACAGGGGACTTCCGCTGCTCCACGTTCCTGTGGTATTGTTCGTGGCTGGGGGGAGGAAGAGGAGTTGCGTCCCGTCACTGAGGAAGAGCAAGAGGAGATGGAGAGTACGTCTGCATCCAGCTTTGTGCAGATGTCCTCTTTCATGTTGTCCAGCCTGTTGAGGGACCCCCGTATCAAAAAACTCAAGGCGAATGACCTACATAGCGTGGATCCGGGGGGTTGGCCCTAGAGCTATGCGGACTGCGCAGCCGCGGGCAAAGGATGCGGCCATCTTAGGAGAGGCGAGAGAGCCCGACCAGGGCCGTGGGGCCAGCAGCCGGCCCGGGGGGCTAATGAGCGGGGGGGCCCGGCGGATCGGCACGGAGGGCGCGGACGGCGTCCTCCGTGCCTTAAAACATGAGGCAAGTGATTAACTTTTTTTCCGCGTTTCACCTCGTAAGTCCTTTAAAAGGTTTCATTAAGATAAGATTAAAAATAAATAAATGTAAATGCAAAGGTAAGCCTCAAAGAAACCGCACCAAACTGTTATATAATTAAATATCAAATAGCATTTTTTATTGAGCAACGAAAAATGTGTTAAAATCCCTTAAAATAGCAGAGTGGGGCAAACAATAATGTAATCTCGATATAGTAATGACAATATGACGGAGTACACCTGGAAGGATAACCAGAGTGATAGTGCATGAATCTTATCTGATTGGAACTGTCCATAAAATCCATAATGTTTTGGATCAGGATAAATATAAGTATTGCATGGATAGCAATAAAAAGTGCTAGTACATGTATGATGCTGGAGAAAAGGGGGAGGAGGGAGCAAAATGAGAGAGGCAGTGGCAAATGAACTCAAGGTGGAATAAACATAGATCAGTGGTGTCGTCTATAGAGATGTCGCGAACCTCCGATTTTTGGTTCGCGAACCACATTCAATGGGAAGGCGAACTTTGAAAACTGGAAACACTTATGCTGGCCAGAAAAGAGATGGAACAGATGTTTCAATGGGTCTAACACCTGGAGGGGGGCATGGCGGAGTGGCATACATGCCAAAAGTCCCAGGGAAAAATCTGAATTTGATGCAAAGCAGCGGTTTAAGGGCAGAAATCACATTGAATGCTAAATTGCAGGCCTAAAGTGCTTTCAAACATCTTGCATGTGTATACATCAATCAGGGAGTGTAATTAGAGTACTGCTTCACACTGACACACCAAACTCACTGTGTAACGCACCGCAAACAGCTGTTTGCGTAGTGATGGCCGTGCTGGACTGGTGCGCAACATGGCCAGAGTGCAGGCCGTGTCGGTTTTCCAGTCCATATGGTCGCCGGGCTGTGGTAGCTCAATGATAGAACAACAGTGACTGTCCAGCTGATCAAATTTGGTCTGACCACAATGAAGCAATGACCTTATTATCTTTGGTGTACCACCCCCACCCGAGACACTCATATAGCCGGCGGTCATTGCTTCATTGTGATACGCAAGCCCCTTCACCGCGACAAGGTAATGATCATGAAGGGGGATGGGCACATGTACATGCCTTTTGTTTTCTTGTTGCACCCGCCCGCAGTGCAGCCAGAAAAATTAGGCAGGCATGTACACGCACCAGAAAAATTAGTATAGCGGCTGCTGCTAGCAGCGACCTTAAAAATCCAGGAATCCGCCTAGAGTCCTGGACCCTGTTGGTGGTGGCGGAGAAGGCAAGCGGCCTGCAGGCAGAGATGTGGGGAATGACTTAGTCTTCGGTCGGGCAGTAGACCTCCGGGATCCATGCCTCATTCATTTTGATAAAGGTGAGGTACTGAACACTTTTGTGACTTAGGCGACTTCTCTTCTCAGTGACAATGCCTCCAGCTGCACTGAAGGTCCTTTATGACAGGGCGCTTGCGGCAGGGCAAGAGAGAAGTTGGATGGCAAATTGGGACGGCTCTGGCCACAGGTCAAGCCTGCGCACCCAGTAGACCAAGGGTTCATCGTCGCTGCTCGCAGTGTCTACATCCACAGTTAAGGCCAGGTAGTCGGCTACCTGCCGGTCCAGGCATTGGTGGAGGGTGGATCTGGAAGGGCTACGGCGAGGCGTGGGACTTAAGAATGTCCGCATGTCCGACATCACCATGAGATCGCTGGAGCGTCCTGTCCTTGCCTGCGTGGACATGGGAGGAGGAGGATTACTGCCAGTGGTACCTTTATTGCGTTGTGCTGTCACATCACCCTTAAACGCATTGTAAAGCATCATTGACAGCATGTTCTGCAAATGCTGCATCCTTTCCGCCTTTTGTTGAGTTGGTAACAGGTCCGTCACTTTGTGTCTGTACCGAGGGTCTAGTAGCGTGGCCACCCAGTACAGGTCATTCCACTTGAGTCTTTTTATACAGGGGTCCCTCAACAGGCTGGACAACATGAAAGAGGCCATCTGCCCAGAGTCGGATCCAGACATACTCTCCATCTCTTCTTGCTCTTCCTCAGTGATGTTATGTTAGTCCTCTTTCTCCCCCCAGCCACGAACAATGCCACGGGAACGTGGAGCAGCACAAGCCACCTGTGACGGCTTATGCGGTTGTTCTTCTGTCGTCGCCTCTTCCTCCTCCACAGAAACACCTTCCTCATCATCCGAGTCTGACTCCTCTTCTTCTCCACATGACTCCTCTTCTTCCTTCTCCCCCTCCCTCTGTGCTGCCGCAGGTGTTGAGGAAACATCTGGTTCGGATGAAAATTGCTCCCACGACTACTCCTGCGGTAACTGTTCTTCTTCACGCTCCTCCACAGCTTTATTCACCACTCTATGCACGGCACGCTCCAGGAAGTAAGCGTAGGGGATCAAGTCGCTGATGGTGCCTTCAGTGCGACTCACCAGGTTGGTCACCTCCTCGAAAAGCCGCATGAGCTTGCATGCATTTCGCATCAGTGTCCAGTTGTTGGGCCACAATATCCCCATCTTCCCAGATTGTGTCCTTCTACTGTAATTGTACAGGTACTGGGTGATGGCTTTCTCCTGGTCTAGCAGGCGAGAGAACATCAGCAGGGTGGAATTCCAGAGAGTCAGGCTATCGCATATCAAGCGTCTCAGCGGCAAGTTGTTTCTCCACTGAATGTCCGCAAAGCATGCCATGTAAGACCGCCTGAAATGCCCACACAACTTCCTGGCCTGCTTCAGGACGTCCTCTAAGCCTGGGTACTCTGACACAAATCTTTGCACGACCAGATTCAGCACATGTGCCATGCAGGGTACATGTGTCAGCTTTCCCAAATTCAAAGCGGAAAGGAGATTGCTGCCATTGTCACACACCACGTTGCCGATCTAAAGCTTGTGCGAGGTCAGCCATTGCTCCACCTGTTTGTTAAGAGCAGCTAGGAGAGCTGCTCCAGTGTGACTCTCCGCTTTGAGGCAAGACATATCTAAAATGGCTCAAGGGAAGGGTCGGTGTGGAGGAGAGAGGGAGAAAGCGGCTGAAGACGCTGCACCTGAAGTAGGAAGAGGAGGCGGAGGGTGGCTTGTCTTTTGTGTGCTTCTTTTCCTCAGGTGTTCTTGCCATTGTTGTTTGTGCCTTTTCTCCAGGTGCCTTCGTAAGGCACTTGTCCCTACGTGAGAGTTGGCCTTTCCACGGCTCAATTCTTGGAGGCAGAGAGAATAGATGGCTTTGCTCCGATCTGAGACACACATGTTAAAAAATTTCCAAACCGCTGAGCCCCCTTGGGGTGATGGCACTATGATGGCATCAGCAGCTGACGTTGAAGGGCATGTTGTCTGGCTGTCCATAGCTGGCAATACATGGTGCCGGACACTGCCCCCAGCTGTTTCTGAGGACGAGCTCCCGCTGCTTCTTTCATGGACTCGTCTCCTCCTACTCCTCTCTGACTCCCCCTCTGAACTGTCCCCCCGGTCATTTCCTCTATTGGGAACATGCGTGGCATCCGTATAATCGTCATCATAATCCTCCTGCCCAGCTTCACTTTCCTCAGACACCTCCAAAACTGCCCCAACAGCAGGTACTTCATCATCCCCCTCCTCACATGTTACGTCCATACTATCACCACCTAACTCAGACGTATGAGGTGGTGTAACTTGCTTAGCGCCCTCATCTTGTTGTAGCAGTATTGGCTGTGAATCAGTGATTTCCACACCAAATAACTCCTGCGAAGTGTCAAATGCAGCAGATGTGGTGCTTGTACTAGTGCTGGTGGCTGCAGGAGATGAGGTGTTCTGTGTTAAATAGTCAACCACGTCCTGACAATTTTGGGAAGTGATGGGATGTGCCGACTTCTGAGCACTGTACTTTGGGGCAGTGCCGCACAAAATCACATCAACACAACGTCGCACAGACCTGCTGGTGTAAGGTGGCCTTCCTCTGGGTCTGCTTCTACCTCTTCCTCTACCTGGTTTGTCCATATTGTCCATCTCGGGGGGATGCTAGGTATATGCAGTGAGGTGGGTTTACTTAACACAAAAGGTAGTTAGATGCAGTGAGGTGGGTTCACGCAACACAACAGCTTGGTATATGCAGTGAGGTGGGTTCACTGAACACAAAAGGTAGTTCGATGAAGTGAGGTGAGTTCACTCAACACAACAGCTAGGTATATGCAGTGAGGTGGGTTCACTTAACACAAAAGGTAGTTAGATGCAGTGAGGTGGGTTCACTCAACACAACAGCTAGGTATATGCAGTGAGGTAGGTTCACTGAACACAAAAGTTAGTTAGATGCAGTGAGGTGGGATCAATAAACACAACAGCTAGGTATATGCAGTGAGGTGGGTTCACTCGACACAAAAGGTAGTTAGATGCAGTGAGGTTGGATCACTGAACACAAAAGGTAGTTATATGCAGTGAGGTGGATTCAATGGACACAAAAGGTAGTTATATGCAGTGAGGTGGGTTCACTGAACACAACAGCTAGGTATATGCAGTGAGGTGGGTTCACTGAACACAAAAGGTGGTTAGATGCAGTGAGGTGGGTTCACTCAAGACGAAAGGTAGTTAGATGCAGTGAGGTGAGATCACTGAACACAACAGCTAGGTATATGCAGTGAGGTGGGTTCACTCAACACAAAAGGTAGTTAGATGCAGTGAGGTGGGATCACTGAACACAACAGCTAGGTATATGCAGTGAGGTGGGTGCACTGAACACAAAAGGTAGTTAGATGCAGAGAGGTGGGTTTACTCAACACAACAGCTAGGTATATGCAGTTAGGTGGGTTCACTCAACACAAAAGGTAGTTAGATGCTGTGAGGTGGGTTCACTCAACACAACAGCTAGGTATATGCAGTTAGGTGGGTTCACTGAACACAAAAGGTAGTTATATGCAGTGAGTTGGGATCACTGAACACAAAAGGTAGTTATATGCAGTGAGGTGGATTCAATGGACACAAAAGGTAGTTACATATGCAGTGAGGTGGGTTCACTGAACACAACAGCTAGGTATATGCAGTGAGGTGGGTTCACTGAACACAAAAGGTGGTTAGATGCAGTGAGGTGGGTTCACTCAACGCAACAGCTAGGTATATGCAGTGAGGTGGGTTCACTGAACACAAAAGGTAGTTAGATGCAGTGAGGTGGTATCACTGAACACAACAGCTAGGTATATGCAGTGAGGTGGGTTCACTGAACACAAAAGGTAGTTAGATGCAGTGAGGTGGGTTCACTCAACACAACAACACAGCAGCTAGGTATATGCAGTGAGGTGGGTTCACTGAACACAAAAGGTAGTTAGATGCAGTGAGTTGGGATCACTGAACACAAAAGGTAGTTATATGCAGTAAGGTGGGTTCACTGAACACAAAAGGTAGTTAGATGCAGTGAAGTGGGTCCACTCAACACAACAGCTAAGTATATGCAATGAGGTGGGTTCACTCAACACAAAAGGTAGTTAGATGCAGTGAGGTGGGTTCACTCAACACAACAGCTAGGTATATGCAGTGAGGTGGGTTCACTCAACACAAAAGGTAGTTAGATGCAGTGAGGTGGGATCACTGAACACAACAAAAACAAAAACAAAGAGCGCCCTCTAGTGTGTTATCCTTTAATATATAAAAACAGTGCGCATACAAATTGCACTTACTGAATAATAAAACTTTTCAGGCATAAAATGGGGCTGATAATAGCCCTTTCTGCAGCAAGGCGTTACCTGACGAAGGTGTGGATACGCCGAAACGCGTTGTGACGATATCCAGCACACGTCCAGCACCACGGAGGACACCCCAGGTCTATCTACACCACACAGACCAGGACCGCTTCTGGCCACAGCTGTCCCTGAGGTACCCCGGTTGGTTGCTGCAGAAAGGGCTATTATCAGCCCAATTTTATGCCTGAAAAGTTGTATTATTCAGTAAGTGCAATTTGTATGCGCACTGTTTTTATATATTAAAGGATAACACACTAGAGGGCGCTCCTTGTTCTTTTTGTTCTTGTGTTCCCTAAGCCCAGCTGCACAACCCAGCTGATAGGAGCCGCCAGAGTGTGTTACCCACCATCGGTCCAGGTGTTTGAGCAGTGCAAGATTGCCCATCTCTTGTCTTCTCACTGAACACAACAGCTAGGTAGATGCAGTGAGGTGGGTTCACTGAACACAACGGTAGGTATATGCAGTGATGAGGTGGGTTACCTAAACACAACAGGTACTGGGTATATGCAGTACTGGGTGGGTAGTACAATGTGCAGCTCCCTGTCACACACACAGGTAGTCACTGAATGTTCTGGGCTGCTGGCAGTGGCACACACACAGTATGAATTATCAAGGCTGTCTATGCAACACAAGTGTCAGTTTGACACACAGAGGAAAAAAAGGGGTGCTATTAAAGCAATAAGATTCAGCCAGGAGCAAGCTAACAAGCCAAGAGCCTAACTAATCTTTCCCTAAAAGAAAGTCTGCAGCAGCTCGCCCTACTCTGTCTATTTGCAGGCACACGAGTGAGTGTAATGGGCGGTGGAGCCTGCCTTATATAAGGTGGGAGTGGCTCCAGTGCTGAGTGTAGCCTGATTGGCTGCAATGTGCCTGCTGACTGTGATGTAGAGGGTCAAAGTTGACCCTCATAGAGCATTATGGGGTGAATCGAACTTCCGGGGAAGTTCGCCTGAAACCGATCGCTGGTGAACCGTTCAGGCCATCTCCAGTCGTCTATGAAGGCACATGTTGTCCTGGCAGGAACCTCTTATGCACTGGGACTTTTACTACTCCTTTGGGCTGTTGGATTCCTGTGTGACTCTTTTGTTTGTTTTAGGCACACTATCCTTTGCTGTGTTTATTCCACCTTGTGTTCACTTGGCACTGGCTGTCCCGTTTGATCATCCCCTCTCCTTTTTCTCCACTACCCAGCCAACAAAAGTACTAACATAAGAGCATGCAAACCATTAAGCTTTAGTTAAGTTAAACAGAAACAATGCATGTTCAGTGATTGTTGAAAAGTGCTGAAAAGTTACTTTATAGACTAATGAAAAATAGATTAGGAGAAGAGATCATCCATGTACTGCAGGTTTTGTGAATTAGCTTCATAGAATATGTATATGCTTTCAATGTATGACACAGGGGTGTTGCTAGGGTTTCGGGAGATCTGGGGCACCTTTGGACCCCAGGTTAGTGTTGAGACGCATGTGCATGGCCAAGTGCGGGAAAGTGGGAGTAGTCATGGGTGGGGCCAAATGAACATGAACTTAGCAGCAGGCTGCGTTCACAGTGGTTCAGAGCCATAGAAGGGCACAGACAATGCAGGTGGCCTCCTGAGTCCCTCTCCCCTGGCAGCTGCGCTCCCTGCCTCCTATGTCCTTTACCATGGCTGCTTCACCCCCAGTCAATAGAAGCAGAGCAAATAATTTAATTATAAACCAGTTTGGTATGGTTTCTTTGAGGCCAGTTTCAGGCTACAGGCTGGCATTAGCGGTGTGGTCCTGGGGCCACATGGCACTGCCAAAAAAAGACCTTCGGGGATTACCACTTTAGTACACAGTAATGTCCTTCTGGCTGACAGCCAAACAGGAAGTGATGATCACTTGCGCTCATTTCCTGTTTAAGAAATATGCTCCCTCCAGCCTCAGGGAATTCTCTGCATCTCAGTCTGGCAGCAAGATGGCAGCGCCCAGGGAGAGTCATGATGCAGTATGGGCTCTCCCTGCTGGCAGGCGCACATATTGCATCATGATAGTAGAAAAAAAATAAAAACTGTTTGTATTAGAGTCAATACAAACACTTTTCCAATACAAGTGGAATCGCAAATGCAGCATATGCATACTCGCCTTCAGATGTCTTCTGGAGCTCTGTCGCCAAAGGGATCGGGCGACAGTGCACCAACAGTGCTGTACAAATGCGTCATCAGCCTCTATAGATGCATCTATTGCTATGCAGGGGGGAGCCAAGGGACGATAAGCGCGTGCAAAAGAACTGCTTCTGGTTGGTGGCGAGAACAATGCCATGCATTGCTCAGGCATCGGGAGGGCCATTTCTAGACTTTTTGTTGCCTGTGGCAAACTTGTAAGGATCTGCCCCCCTGCCCCCCTACTCACTTGCTGGCTGTGAGTCTCATTCTCTTCCTACTCTGACTACATGCTGTTAGTATAAACACAGTACAAAAATGCTGCCCCTGTAATCTCTGCCACCTGCTGCCCTTGTAATCTCTGCTGCCTGATGCAAATGTTTCACTTTGCCTCATGAGAGAACCAGCCTTGTGCATCGCTAAAGATCTGACATGCCAGATCTTTAGCGAGCAACATGCGACCACTGTACACACGCTGGTCTGATGCTGATCCCAGGCCATGGCAGTTGTTATCATCCACCACGGCTGAGTTTAGACCACCGTGGGTATGGACCTTTAGGGCTGGTTTAGACGGTCTTCTGAACCAGCCCTCTGTTGTCTCGTGTAAATGCTTTTTTTGCAAGTGTGCAAAAAGCATTTGTTGGCTTTAAGCAGCACTTCCCGTCAATTAGTGTTTTTCACCCCTGCAGCACAGGAGTATGATGCTAAACCACCCTGGATCGACCCTGTTTATTTCAGGTTTGCCTCAGACAATGGGGAAATATAGGGATCAAAACGCTGCGTTTGTGTAGACAACATGTAAGCGTCTGTTTGTGATTAGAGATGGCCCAAACCTCCGATTTTAGGTTCGCGAACTGGGTTCACGAACCTCCGCAAACGTTCACGAAATGGCAAACTTTCGCGAACCGCAATAGACTTCAATGGGGAGGCAGACTTTGAAAACTAGAAACATTTATGCTGGCCACAAAAGTGATGGAAAAGATGTTTCAATGGGTCTAACAACTGAGTTTTTGCATGGATCAGTGGGATAGAAGTGAAAAGTCCCAGGGAAAAATCTGGATTTGACGCAAAGTAGCGTTTTAAGGGCACAAATCACATTGCATGCTAAATTGGAGGCCTTGAGTGCTTTAAAACCTATTGCATTTGTATACATCAATAAGAGAGAGTAATTAGAGTACTGCTTCACAATGACACACCAAACTCACTGTGTAACACACCGCAAACAGCTGTTTGTGTTGTTACGGCCGTGCTGGACTGGTGCGCACCATGGCGAGAGTGCAGGCAATAGTGGTTTTCAAGCCCATATGGTCGCCAGGCTGAGGTAGCTCAATGATAGAACAACTGTGATTGTCCAGCTGATCGGATTTGGTCTGTCCACAATAAAGCAACGGTCTTATTATCATGAGTGTGCCCCCCCCCCCCCCCCCGAGACACTCATATAGCCGGCGGTCATTGCTTCATTGTAACATGAAATCCCTTCACCGCGGCAAGGTAACGATCACGAAGGGGAATTGACACATGTACATGCCTTTTGTTTTGTTGTTGCAGCCGCAGTGCAACCCAAAAAATTAGGCAGGCATGTACACGCACCAGAAAAATTATTATAGCGGCCGCCTTAAGAATTGTTGGTGGTGGCGGAGAAGGCAGTCAAGCGGCCTGCAGGCAGAGATGCTGTGTGGGGATTGACTTAGTCTTGGGGCTGGCAGTCACGCGGCGTGCAGGCAGAGATGCTGTGTGTGGGGACTGACTTAGTTTTCGGGTGGGCAGTAGCCCTCCGGGATCCATGCCTCATTTATTTTGATAAAGGTGAGGTACTGAACACTTTTGTGACCTAGGCGACTTCTCTTCTCAGTGACAATGCCTACAGCTGTGCTTAAGGTCCTTTCTGACAGGACGCTTGAGGCAGGGCAAGACAGAAGTTGGATGGCAAATTGTGACTGCTCTGGCCACAGGTCAAGCCTGCGCACCCAGTAGTCCAAGGGTTCATCGCTGCTCACAGTGTCTACGTCCACGCTTAAGGCCAGGTAGTCGGCTACTACTGCATGCGGTCATGTAGGTAGGTGCACTGAACAGGTATGCAGGGATTGGTATTACAAATGTGCAGCTGTCACACACACAGGTACCGTGAACAGGTGCAGTGACTGGTATATAATATAAGACTGAGTGCGGTCACGTAGGTAGGTGCACTGAAAAGGTATGCAGGGATTGGTATTACAAATATGCAGCTGTCACACAAACAGGTACAGTGAACGGAGCTGGGAAAAAAGGGCGCAGGTCGCTAGTGGACAAAAAGGGCGCCGCCATTCACTCCCATAATAAATAGCGTTTAATGGGCGCCGAGTAGGAAAAAAGGGCGCCGGAGCTAAATAAAGTTTACAAACGGCGCCAGGAGCTAAATAAAGTTTACAAACGGCGTCCGGAGATGTTTAATGATTTATAACTGAACTTGTGGTGATTTACGTTTATAAAATGCACCCGTGCCGAATAACGTTTATGAAAATACTAAACATATTTATCTTATTTAAATAATTAAAACATTATTTAAAGTTTTATCCCTTACTGTTTGTAAAACATTATTATTCACAAAATAAAGCGATCAGTACGTAACGTAAATTGCAAAATATTTTTTTTATTTAAAGTTTTATCCCTTACTGTTTGTAAAACATTATTATTCACAAAATAAAGCGATCAGTACGTAACGTAAATTGCAAAATATTTTTTGCATCCACAATTAGTACAACAT
This sequence comes from Hyperolius riggenbachi, assembly GCF_040937935.1. Lineage (NCBI taxonomy): Eukaryota > Metazoa > Chordata > Amphibia > Anura > Hyperoliidae > Hyperolius > Hyperolius riggenbachi. The sequence continues at coordinate 43,696,015 of NC_090652.1, read as the reverse complement.
TATTATCCACATAATAAAGGGGGGTTTTAGGTTTAGGCACCAACAGGGGGTTCTTAGGTTTAGGCACCAATAGGGGGGTCTAGGGGTTAGGGGTAGGTACAGGGAGGGGTACTTAGGCAACAACAGGGGGGGTCTTAGGTTTAGGCACCAACAGGGGGGTCTTAGGTTTAGGCATCAACAGGGGGGTCTTAGGTTTAGGCACCAACAGGGGGGTCTTAGGTTTAGGCACCAACAGGGGGGTCTTAGGTTTAGGCACCAACAGGGGGGTCTTAGGTTTAGGCACCAACAGGGTGGTCTTAGGTTTAGGCACCAACAGGGGGGTCTTAGGTTTAGGCACCACCAGGGAGTCTTAGGTTTAGGCACCAACAGGGGGGTCTTAGGTTTAGGCACCAACAGGGGGGTCTTAGGTTTAGGCACCAACAGGGGGGTCTTAGGTTTAGGCACCAACAGGGGGGTCTTAGGTTTAGGCACCAACAGGGTGGTCTTAGGTTTAGGCACCAACAGGGGAGTCTAGGGGTTAGGGATAGGTACAGGGAGGGTTCTGTGTAAGAGTAGGCTTAGGTATAGTTTTAGTAAAATTTTGGTAATAATTACTAATGTTTTACAACACTTATTACGAACGTAGTTATATTTATATCATCTTTATAAACATTATTTTCAGATTTTATTATAAGAACAAACCATAAATGAAGGTTATTCACAATAATATACAATTATAACAATTAAACATATATTATTTTTTTTTAAAAAACGTAATTATAAGTTTAACTTTTGAAACAGGGAAGATTAACGTTTTCACACTTTCCGATTTCATAAACATTATTTAATGATTTATAATTTTGTTAAACATTATTTGTAAACGAAATATAGCACACTATTTTTATAAACCCTATTAATGATTAATTATAATTTAGAGTTTACACCCCGCGCCCTTTTTGTCCGGGCGCCCTTTTTGTACGTACGCACAGTGAACAGGTAGTCACTGAATGTGCTGGGCCTGGCAGTGGCACAGTAGGAATTACCAAGGGGCCAAGGGCCAGCTGCGACTGACTGACAGGGCTGTATATGCAAGTGTCTGTGGGACACACACACAAAAAATAGATCACAAGAACAACATTGGTTCTCAAAAGAGCTGTTGAGGGGTGCTTTTTTAGCAATAAGTATCAGTAAGAAGCAAGCTAACAAGCCTAACAACAGCCTAACTAAGCTTTCCCTATGTCTCTCTGCAGCAAGCTCTCCCTTCTCTAATTACTGCAGCCACACGAGTGAGTGAAATGGATGACGCTGCCTGCCTTTTATAAGGGGGGGAGGGGGGCTCCAGGAGGGAGTGTAGCCTGATTGAATACCATATGTCTGCTGACTCAGAAATCAGCATTTCCAACCATCCCAACCCAGAGATATGCTCCAAAGACTTATGGCAGTTCACAGAAGAAAAAAAAATCTAGCACACCTATGTAATTGTTGGATTTGTAGAAAAAGTCATAGGAAGACCCATGTACACTTAAGTCTGGGTGTGTGTGAACTTATGTAATACCTCCGATAAAGATTTAAACTGAAAGGCACCATTGACTCTTGCCTAACATCCTGGGTATCCCACTGAACCAGGAAGTGTTCAAAGAGCTTTGTGCCCACCACTCCTGGGCATGGTGCTTTACAAAGTTCCATCTCTCCTTGTAAAACACCTCCCCCCACTGCCGACCACCTTGGGTAACGATAACTAGTGTTGAAGCGATGATTGTAATCTGCTGATTACAATTACGCAAAATTGTGTGTAAAATGCCACAATAAAGTTGAGGGGAAACCCTGTTTGTGTTGGGCTTGGAGACATAGTTACTTTTTAAAGTACCCCTGAATTTGGGGTGGGGGGGGGGACTGAATCAAGCAAATGCTGGCCTGGTGCTGCTCATTGTCTTTGGGGTCCCTCCTGTTCCCTGAATCCAGTCTTCTTTTCTTCAACTGGCTTGACTTCAAAAAACCTCAGGCTGGGTGCACACATAGCAGAAACTCTAACATAGTGGAACACGCTGCATTTTATGCAGCAATGTTAATCTAGGGGACGCAGAAGAAGCTGCATTTCACTGCGTTTGTATAGTATGCATTTCCCGAATGCTGGTAGTGTTGCATATTATGCAGGCTAGTTGCCAAAATACACATAATGAAAGTCTATGGTAACACATTTGCATTGCATTTTTTATGTGTTTTTTAATGCATTTTTAATTAAAAAAAAAGTAAAGATCACTGATGTGTTTTTGCTTCCTGTTGTCTTCCTAGTGATTTGCATAAATAAAATAAAATGCATACAAAACGCATATGCGTTTTACATTAGCGAACCATAAACCCATTAAAACGCATCTGCGTAAAAAAAATGCACGGAACGCACCAAAAATGTGATAGAAATGCAATAGAAAATCGCAAATGCGTCATCTTAAAATGCTACTTTTTCACGCTATGTCATATGTGAACCCAGCCTCTTGGAATATCCAGGAAGTTGGAGAGCAGCAATATTTACTGGTATGCAGAGAGATAGTTTCAACAAACTAAACTCTTCTAACCTTTGATTTGTTTGCAGTAGACTTTGGATAAAACTTTGCTTACAGATTAAGAAACTAAGTTGTACAAATAAAAACTGTTTGGTAACTCTACAAAAGATGAAAGGGGACAGTTCACAGATTTAAAAGTGTAGTCATTCAGTACTTTTACATGACAGGAATACCTGCTGTACAACATACAACGTCCAGAGAAGAATCATCACCTCAAGATAAATGTTATTCCATCGCTGTTTTGGGATGTTTATAAATGGATTCTTGGCATTTCTTACAATATCTCTGATCTCTACTGCAGCCCCAGTGACTGGTGAGTACCGTATACACTTGCGTATAAGCCGACACGTGTATAAGCCAAGGTACCAACATTTCCTTCAGAAATCAGGTAAGAGGGTAGAGCGCAGGAAGGGGATATTGTCACAGCGGCGGGGAGGGGAGTCGAACCTCCCCCTCTCAACTGGGTCCCCCATGTGCGATCCCCCTCCAGCTTAAGCTCAGCAGGAACCACCCCCCTCAACTGGGTCCCCCATGTGCCATCCCCCTCCAGCTTAAGCTCAGCAGGATCCCCCCCACCTCACCTGGGTCCACCATGTGCGCTCCCCCTCCAGCTTAAGCTCAGCAGAACCCCCCCCTCACCTGGGTCCCCCATGTGCACTCCTCCTGCAGCTTAAGCTCAGCAGAACATTCCCTACCCCTCCAGCTGAAGCTCAGCAGGACCCCCCTCCCTCACCTGGGTCCCCCATGTGCACAAACCCCTGCAGCTTAAGCTCAGCAGGAACCCTCTCCCTCACCTGGGTCCCCCATGTGCACTCCCCCTCCAGCTTAAGCTCAGCAGGACCCCCCCTCCCTCACCTGGGTCCCCCATGTGCACTCCCCCTGCAGCTTAAGCTCAGCAGGAACCCCCTCCCTCACCTGGGTCCCCCATGTGCGCTCCCCCTGCAGCTTAAGCTCAGCAGGAACCGCCTCCCTCACCTGGGTCCCCCATGTGCACTCCCCCTCATGCTTAAGCTCAGCAGCAGCCACCACTATTAGTAAGAGGCATCGAGCGGGGAGGACTCACCTCTTCCGCGTTCCAGCGTGCGTTCGACTGTCGTCACTTCCTGCAATGCCACCCACTGTATTGGTAGAATTTGCCTTCTTAAAACAGAAGGAAATCTGCAAAAATTCAGCTATAAGTGAATATTTGTGGTTACCCACAATGCACTGCTACTAAATATGCAAATTATCCTTTTTCACCCTTGGGAAGCCAAGCAAGCATCCAGAACCGCTGGTGTATAGCTAGCATATAGCTTTAAATTTTACACAGTCATATCAAACCCACATGTAAACAGCCTGTTTTGGCCTTTTGGTCCTCATCAATACGTGGCAGAAATTGATATGGCTGTATGAAATAGGGCTACAACAGAATTACCAAGTAGCTCAGGGTGACCCAAACCACTCGGAATGTATAGGGGGATAAAAGGGATCAAAAAGACCTCCTACTAAAAAAAGCAAAGCTTAGTGTAATTTGCCTTCTTAAAACTGAAGGAAATCTGCAATAATTCAGCTATAAATGAACATTTGTGGTTACTCACAATGCACTGCTACTAAATATGCAAATTATCCCTTTTCACCCTTAGCAAGCTAAGCAAGCATCCAGAACCACTGGTATATAGCAAGCCTATAGCTTTAAATTTTACACAGCCATATCAAACCCACATGTGACAGCCTGTTTCAGACTTTTCGTCCTGATCAGTACATGGCAGGGATTGATATGGCTGTATGAGATAGGGCTTGGACCAGTACAATAGAGTAACCAAGCAGCAAAGGGTGACCCAAACACTCGGAATGTATAGGGGAATAAAAGGGACCAAAAAGACCTTCTACTTAAAAAAAAACAAAGCTTGGTGTAATTTACCTTCTTAAAACAGAAGGAAATCTGCAATAATTCAGCTATATGTGAACATTTGTGGTTACCCACAATGCACTGCTACTAAATATGCAAATTATTTATTTCACCCCTTGGTAAGTTAAGCAAACATCCAGAATCACTGGTGTATAGCAAGCCTATAGCATTACATTTTACAAAGTCATAGCAAACCCACACATAGCAGCCTATTTCAGACTTTTAGTCCTCATCAGTACATAGCAGGGATTGATAAGGCTGTATGAGATAGGGCTTGGACCAGTACTACAGAGTAACCAAGCAGCTCAGGGTGACCCACACTACTAAGAATGTATAGGGGGATAAAAGGGACCAAAAAGACCTCCTACTAAAAGCTTGGTGTAATTTGCCTTCTTAAAACATAAGCAAATCTGCAATAATTCAGCTATAAGTGAACATTTGTGGTTACCCACAATGCACTGCTACTGAATATGCAAATTATCCCTCTTCGCCCTTGGTTTGATATGGCACTACTTCTTCTTCTTCTTGCTTGGACCAGCCCCTTCTTCTTGCTTGGACCGGCCCTGGGGGCAGGGCGCTACTTCTTCTTCTTGCTTGAAGGTTGAGGCACTTAGTCTATTATATATATAGAAGATGGCAAGCAGTGGCATACCTAGGGTATTTGGCAATCAGTGCTGGGTATTAAATGACAGCCCCCGACCAAAAAAAGGAAAGGAGTGAGTGCGGTAATGCCATTGCCAGGTATAGGTGCCACCAGTATCGGTAGCCTGGTATAGTTGCCCCAGTATCGGTAGTCTGCAATAGATGTCCCAGTATAGCTTGGCCAGGTATAGGTGCCCCCATAATAGATAGCATAGTATGTTTTCCCCCAGTATAGGTAGCCAGGTGTAGTTGCCCCCAGTATAGATAGCCAACTATAGTAGCCCCAAGTATAGGTAGCCTAGAATAGTTGCACCCAGTATAGGATAGCCAGCTATAGGTGTCCCCAGTATAGGTAGCCTAGTAAACGTTCCTCCAGTATAGGTAGATAGAGATGGCCCGAACGGTTCGTATGCAAACTTATTCTCGCAAACTTCGGAGGTTCGCGTTCGCGATCGAATGCAAATTTTATGTTTATGACGGTGCGACCTGCCCCCTATATTACATCATTAGGGTCAACTTTGACCCTCTAAATCACAGTCAGCAGGCAAAGGGTAGCCAATCAGGCTACACTCCCTCCTGGAGCCCCCCCCCCTTATTAAACACAGGCAGCATCAGCCATTTCACTTACTCGTGTGGCTGCAGTAATTAGAGAAGGAAGAGAACCTTGCTGCTACTGACATAGGGAAAGCTTAGGCTCTCGTGTTAGGCTTGTTAGCTTGCTCCTTCTTGCTGATCTTATTGCTAAAAAGCACTCCTCATCCTCAACAGCTCTTTTGAGAGCTAATGTTGTTCTTGTGATCTATTTTTTTTGTGTGTGCGTGTGTATGTGTGTGTGTGTCTCACAGACACTTGTGTTGCATATACAGCCTTGGTAATTCCTACTGTGCCACTGCCAGGCCCAGCACATTCAGTGGCTACCTGTGTGTGTGACAGGCAGCTGCACATTTGTAATACCAATCAATGCATATCCACCTGTTGTTGTTCAGTGCACCTACATACCTACGTAACCGCACGCAGTGTCTCTGTACCTGTTCTCAGTACCTGTGTGTGTGTGTGACAGGTGCACATTTGTAATACCAATCACTGCATACCCACCTGTTGTTGTTCAGTGCACCTACCTACCTACCTACGTGACAGCATGCAGTGTCACTGCACCTGTTCACGGTACCTGTGTCTGTGTGACAGGTGCACATTTGTAATACCAATCACTGCATACCCACCTGTTGTTGTTCAGTGCACCTACCTACCTACGTGACCGCACAGTGTCACTGCACCTGTTCACGGTACCTGTGTGTGTGTGTGACAGGTGCACATTTGTAATACCAATCACTGCATACCCACCTGTTGTTCAGTGCACCAACCTACCTACGTGACCGCACGCAGTGTCACTGCACCTGTTCACGGTACCTGTGTGTGTGACAGCTGCAAATTTGTAATACCAGTCATTGCATAATTGTCCACAGTACCTGTGTGACCGCACGCTGTGTAATATACCACTCCGTGCATACCTGTTAACTGCACCTGTGTGACAGCTGAACATTGTATTGTAATACCAGTCATTGCATACCTTTCACCTCACCTGTGTGACAGCACATTGTATTAGTCAAGTCAGTGCATACCTTTCACTTCATCCCCCCCCCCCCCCCCCCCGATATGTACAAAACAGGTAGAGGCAGAGGCAGGCCACCCGGCAGGTCTGTTCGAGGTCGTGCTGTCGTGATTTTGTGCGGCCCTGGACCAAAGTACAGTGCTCAGAAGAAGGCACATCCCATCAACTCCCAAGATTGTCAGTACGTGGTTGACTATTTAGCACAGAACACCTCATCTTCCGCAGCCGCCAGCGCTACTACAAGCACCACATCCGCTGCATTTGACACTTCGCAGGAGTTATTTGGTGGGGAATTAACTGATTCACAGACATTATTTTTACAAACAGATGAAGACGCTAAGCAAGTTACACCACCTCATACGTCTGAGTTAGGCGACACAATGGACGTAATGTGTGAGGAGGAGGATGATGAAGTACCTGCTGTTGGTGCAGTTTATGAGGTGTCTGAGGCAAGCGAAGCTGGGGAGGATGATTATGATGATACGGATGCCACGTGGGATCCTAATAGACAAGATGACCAAGGGGACAGTTCAGAGGGGGAATCGGAGGGGAGTAGGAGGAGACAAGTTGCTGAAAGAATCAGGGGGAGCTCGTCATCAAAAACAGCTGGTGGCAGTGTCTGGCGCCATGTATCACCACCTATGGACAGCCAGCCAACATGCCCTTCAACGTCAGCTGCTGATGCCACCATAGTGCCATCACCCCAGGGCGGCTCAGTGGTTTGGACATTTTTTAGTGTGTCTGCCTTAGATCAGAGCAATGCAATCTGTTCTCTCTGTCCCAAAAAATGGAGCCGTGGAAATGCCAACAGCTACGTAGGGACAACTGCCTTACGAAGGCACATGGAGAAAAGGCACAAACTGCAACGGGAAGAGCACCAGAGGAAAAGCAGCATACAAAAGCAAAGCCACCCTCCTTCTCCTCTTCCTCCTTCAGGTGCATCATCTTCAGCCGCTTTCACCCATGCACCTTTACAATCACAGCCACCTTCCTCCACTCTGCCTCTCACCTTGAGTGGTTCCTGCTCCTCTGCCCACAGCAGCAGTCAAGTGTCCGTGATGGAAATCTTTGAGCGGAAGAAGCCAATGTCTGCCAGTCGCCTCCTTGCCCGGCGTCTGACAGCTGGCATGGTGGAACTGTTAGCTCGCCAGCTGTTACCATATCAGCTGGTGGACTCTAAGGCCTTCCGAAAATTTGTGGCTAATGGGACACCACAGTGGAAGATACCAGGCTGCAATTATTTCTCAAAAAAGGCGATATGCAAACTGTACCATGAAGTTGAAAGGCAAGTGTTGAAAGGCAAGTGATGTCATCTCTGGCAAACAGCTTTGGGTCAAGGGTCCATCTGACCACGGATGCCTGGTCTGCCAAGCACGGTCAGGGCTGGTACATTACTTACACAGCCCATTGGGTCAATTTGGTGACCGCTGGCAAGCAGGGAGTACATGGCTGTGCAGCAGACCTACTTGTGACACCTACTCGGCTTGCAGGCAAGCCTGCTGCCACCTCCTCTACTCCTGCTACATCCTCTTTGCTGTCGTCATCCTCCTCCTCCTGGCTAGGTGGCAGTTCAACTCTACTGGTGCTGCAATCTACTCTCCAGCTACACAGCCCCAGCTCCCCAGGGCCTATGCCATCTTAGACATGTCTTGCCTCAAAGCGGAGAGTCACACTGAAGCAGCTCTCCTGGCTGCTCTTAACAAACAGGTGGATCAGTGGCTGACCCCGCACCAACTGGCGATCGGCAACGTGGTGTGTGACAATGGCAGAAATCTCATTTTGGCTTTGAATTTGGGAAAGTTGACACATGCACCCTGCATGGCACATGTGCTGAATCTCATAATTCAGAGATTTGTGTCTAAGTACCCAGGCTTACAGGACATCCTAAAGTAGGCCAGGAAGTTGTGTGGGCACTTCAGATGGTCTTACACGGCCATGGCACGCTTTGCCAATATTCAGCGGAGAAACAATTTGCCGGTGAGGCACTTGATTTGCGATAGCCCGACTCACTGGAATTTGACCCTCCTGATGTTCAACCGCCTGCTACAACAGGAGAAAGACGTCACCCTGTATCTCTACAACTACAGTAGAAGGACACACTCTGGGGCGATGGGGATGTTCTGGCCGAAGAACTGGACACTCATGCGAAATGCGGCCGTTTGAGGAAATGACAAACCTGTTGAGTCACAGTGAAGGCGCCATCAGCGACTTGATCCCGTATGATTTCTTCCTGGAGCGTGCCGTGCGTAGAGTGGTGGATCAAGCTGTGGAGGAGCGTGAACAGGAACAGGAAAAGGAGGAAGAGTTGTGGGATTAATTCTCATCAGAACAAGATGTTTCCTCAACACCTGCGGCAGCACAGAGGGGGGAGGAGGAGGAGGAGGAGGAAGAGTCGTGTGGGGAAGAGGAGTCAGATGATGATGAGCAAGGTTTTTTTTTTTTTTTTTTGGAGGAGGAGGCCACAGAAGAACAACCGCAGCAGGCATCACAGGGGGCTTGTGCTGCTCAAAGTCCCCATGGTATTGTTCATGGCTGGGGGGAGGAGGAGAACTTACCTGACGTTACTGAGGAAGAGCAAGAGGAGATGGATAGTACGTCTGGATCTAAATTTGTGCAGATGGCATCTTTCATGCTGTCCAGCCTGTTGAGGGACCCCCGTGTAAAAAAACTCAAGGGGAATGACAATTACTGGGTGGCCACGCTACTAGACCCTCCGTATAGGCACAAAGTGGCGGAAATGTTACCAACTCACCTGAAGGCAGAAAGGATGCTGCACATGCAGAACAAGCTGGCAACTATGCTTTACAGTGCGTTTAAGGGTGATGTCACAGCACAACGGAATAAAAGTACCACTGCCAATAATCCTTCTTCCATGTCCATGCAGGCAAGGACAGGACGGAGGACGCCCTAGCGATCTCATGGTGATGTCGGACATGCGGACATTCTTTAGCCCAATGCCCGATGTCCAATGGGTGGAGGCACACCCAAGATAATAAGGTCATTGCTTCATTGTGGACAGACCATATTCGATCAGCTGGACAGTCACTGTTGTTCTGTCATTGAGCTACCTCAGCCCGGCAACCATATGGGCTTGAAAACCGCCATGGCCTGCTACACTCTCGCCATGGTGCGCACCAGTCCAACACGGCCGTCACTACGCAAACAGCTGTTTGCAGTGCGTTACACAGTGAGTTTGGTCTGTCAGTGTGAAGCAGTACTCTACTTACACTCCCTGATTGATGTATACACCTGCAAGATGTTTGAAAGCACTTTAGGCCTCCAATTTAGCATTCAAAGTGATTTCTGCCCTTAAAACGCTGCTTTGCGTCAAATCCAGATTTTTGCCAGGGACTTTTGGCATCTATCCCACTCCGCCATGCCCCCTTTCAGGTGTTATACCCCTTGAAACATCTTTTCCATCACTTTTGTGGCCAACATAAATGTTTCTAGTTTTCAAAGTTCGCATCCTCATTGAAGTCTATTGCGGTTCGCGAAAGTTTGCGCGAACCAAACTTTTTGCGAACGTTCGCGAACTGAAAATTGGAGATTCGAGCCATCTCTATAAATAGCCTGGAATAGTTTTTCCCGTTCCAAATTATTATGCAAATTATATTTTTCTCTGATTTTCCTAAATAGTCGATACAAGTGTCAGTCAGCATTATTTTTTGAGTCATCAACCAATGGAATATAATTCAAATGTGACTGAACAAACCTCCCAATGAAAATTGAATGTTTTTCAAAAAATGAAAAACCTAAAATAACACTGTTCCAAATTATTACGCATAACAGAGTTTTAAAAAAAAATATTAAGGTTGTGTACAGGGGTGTAACAATAGGGGATGCAGCCTCTGCACCCACTGGGGGGCCTGGGGCCCCCTGGGGCCCACTCAGGACCATTTTGGGGGGCAGAAGGGGTTGCAGCATGAGGGGAAAGCATTGCACATTGGCGGGGAGAGGGGACAGTCCCCCACTCTCTCATCTCGGGCTCTCCTCTCAGCGCACTTCCCTCCTGCATCAATTACTGGCAGCAGCAGCAGCAGCAATACATACCTCCATCCACTGTGGAGGTCTCCGATCTGTAAGTGCTTCATGCTACTTCCTGTTTAAACTGGAAGTAGTGTGAAGCACTTAGAGATCGGAGACCTCCACGGCGGATAGAGGTATGTCTCCTGCCTGTGCCGCTGCTGCCAGTGATTGATGCAGGAGGGGAGCGCGCTGAGAGGGGAGCCCGAGGTGAGGGAGAGGGGACTGTCCCCCCTCCCCACCGATGTGCAATGCTTTCCCCTCATGCTGCGACCCCTCCTGTTCCCCTAAAACAGCCCTGAGCGGGCACCCAGGGGGGCCCATCCAAATTCTTGCAGGGGGGCCTGGTGACTTCTAGTTACGGCCCTGGTTGTATAGAACTAAAAATGGTCATTTGTTGAATTTGTAGCATTAGGATGTCAAAAATATCTTAATGGCTAAAGTTCCATTTTAACATAAGAGACATTATTTGATAGCAGCTTAACAATTCTTGTATCCTTTGAACTGTAAGGTTTTAAAAAGTTTCTGCTTGAATTTATTTGCAGGATGTCGGAATAGAATCACAGAGCTGCTGTTTGGATGTAAACTGTCTCCCACCCTAATAGATCTTTTGCTTGGGGATACTTCAAAGGTTCTCAATAGGATTGAGGTCGGGGAGGATGGGGCAGGGTTAGACTAGAACACTGGGGGCCCACCACAGAAATTTCAACCTGGCCCACACATCCCATGATTGCAGTAAAAAAGGGCGAGACCGCGCACCAGAAGGTGGGCGTGGTCATGATGTATCATGGACAGGGCCAAATGTACATATAAACCCCCCTCCCCCCACACACACACGCTGACCAGGGGTGCTCGGATAGTACTTTTTCAAATCCGAATTGATCCGGATATCCAGATATCCGGATCAGGTTCAGATATCCGAATAGGACCTTTTAGATATCCGTGGATATCCGGATGCATTATCCGCGGATATCCGACCTATTCGGATATCTGGATAGAAAAAACGGAAGTGCCCTTTAAAATGCTTCCAACAGGTTTTGGAAGGTGAAAAATGCCTCCTCCTCCTCCTCCTCTTCCCTGTTCATGGATCTTGTCTTCCAGGGATTTATAGGATGTCAAAAGCAAACTCACATACATTGGCCAGGAATCCAACCCAGGTCAACTGCTTGGTAGGCAGCTATGCTCACCACTATACTGCCACACAGTGAATGCTTTGCTGTAGGAAAAAGTGGTGTTAAACTTCTTGGAGCAGACTTACTTCCTCCCTCCAAAAGACACACATACATCCCCATAAAATCATTTAGCAGCAACTGAGTGCACAGTCTCTGTGGCGCAATTGGTTAGTGCATTTGGCTGTTAACCAAAATTTAGCAGCAACTGAGTGCACAGTCTCTGTGGCGCAATTGGTTAGTGCATTTGGCTGTTAACCAAAAGGTTGGTGGGTCAAATTTCTCTCTCTCTCTCTCTCTCTCTCTCTCTCTCTCTCTCTCTCTCTCTCTCTCTCTCTCTCTCTCTCTCTCTCTCTCTCTCTCTCTCTCTCTCTCTCTCTCTCTCAACAGCCAAATGCACTAACCAATTGCGCCACAGAGTCTGTGCACTCAGTTGCTGCTAAATGATTTTAAGGGGATGTATGTGTGTCTTTTAGAGGGAGGAAGTAAGTCTGCTCCAAGAAGTTTAACACCACTTTTTCCTACAGCAAAGCATTCACTGTGTGGCAGTATAGTGGTGAACATAGCTGCCTTCCAAGCAGTTGATCTGGGTTCGATCCCTGGCCAATGTATGTGAGCTTGCTTTTGACATCCTACAAATCCCTGGAAGACAAGATCCATGAACAGGGAGGAGGAGGGTGTAGAGATTTTATCTGTGTATTCAATTTTGGATCTGGATATCTGCAATATCCGCGGATATCCGTGTCATGCGTCCAAATATCCGCAGACAGCTATTCAGATTTTTAAAAGAAACCGAATCCGAATCGGATAGCGTAAAAAAGTTCGGATATCCTGGTTACCCGGATATCCGGAATCCGGATGAGCATCCCTGATGCTGACACCCAGGGCAGGCCGTTTTTGAGCTACCCTCTTAGAACTCCACTGATTGCGGAAAGAGCTCGGTGCATGGCATTAACGGCAAGCAATATTGGTGCAAGCGACAAACGTAGCGAAACCCCTGATGCTGTCCCCCCTAATCTCCAATGTGCCCCCCCAGTGCCCAGGGCATTATACATGACCTGTATATGTCCACTGCAGGCCTGGGCGCCATCCTCCATCCATACACACACCCCACATTGTTGATGGCATACACCTGGGCTAGTGTGTGATGTCACACATGCGCTCAAGTTACTCTGGCAACCACATGGGGTGCATTTATGGATGGAGGATGGTACCCAGAGCCAGCCTGGAGGCAATGGCTCACAGACAGGTAATATATACTGCACTGGGCATCGGGGGGGCATTAGGTGGGACAGCGTCAGGCTGGTGAGGCGGCGGATGTGGTGTCACAAGGCTGATTCCGGATCGATTTCTGAAATCGGCCTGTGGTGTATGGGCAGGCAACAAATCTCTCTCCAATCAGATTCAATCAGAGAGAGATCTGTCTTTTGGTCAATCTGTCCATACATAGTCTGAGGTATGGGTACCTTTTAATCTCCAGTACATTCTGGAAGTCGATTGTATGCAGGACTTGTTCATGTGCAGAGTGCAGGGCCAGCGCTACCATAGAGGCAAAGGGGGCATTTGCAGTGCCGACGCTGCTATATTGTCTTTGCTCAAACACTCCCCCCCCCCACTTGCACTGCTCCCCGGGGCCCTGCTGAAAGTATATTATCAGCCATAATTACCCTAGTCCCGACGGGTGAGGGAACAGGCAGCGGCTGCACTCTGAGACACGCTGTCTCCGTCCCACTCTATGACCCGGCGTGTGTTTACACATGATGCGCCGGGTCATGGAGAAGGAGGGAGACAGCATGTCTCAGAGTGCAGCCGCTGCCCGCCCGCTCACCCGCCTGGAATAATAGGTAATTATGGCTGCTAATATCCTTGCAGCAGGGCCCCAGGGAGCAGAGGGGTAATGGCGGAAGGGGGCAATGCAGGGGCTTAATGCTGAAGTTTGCCACAGGGCCACAGGGCCCCTTGAACCAGCCCTGGCTCACTGTTAATATTGCAACGAGCACCTGTACCAGTCCTGCATAAAGTTGGCTTCCAGATTGCACGGGAGATTTACCCTAACAAGCCCAACAAGCTCCATCTGCCATCCTTTTACCGGGTGTATTTTCAGTCCAGTAGCCCTCTTTAGCCTTTTCACTGTCTCTCTTACTGTGTCTCAAGACACCGCTAGAGGGGATCATAGGGATGAGACACAGTGAGAGCTGACGTCAAACATGTTCCTGGGCGTGCTATGCCTGCACAGCCCACTCTGTCTCCACTCATACCGGCCGCTAATCACTGCACACGCTGCTCTGGTTTCTGGAGTGTTGCACCTGCAAAGCACGCTCATCCTGGATGCTCGGACGTGTCAACGGGCTGAAATCTTCACACCCCTCTGCATGCCCACTCTCACTCCAGGTGCTGCTATGCACTCAGGATCCTGCAGAAGGTCAGTCCGCACACCTAGAAAGTATATGACTCGTATATAAGCTGACTGTGGTACCTGGCATGCAGCATAGGCCCTGGGGAGCTAGGGCTGTGTAGCTGGAGAGGAGATCATAGCACCAGTAGAGCTAAACTGCCACTCAGCCAAGGAGGAGGAGGATGACGACAGCGAAGAGGCTGTAGCAGGAGGAGAGGAGGTGGCAGCAGGCCTGCCTGCAAGCCGAGGAGGTGTCACTAGGTTTGCTGCACAGCCATGTACTCCCTGCTTGCCATCGGTCACCAGGTTGACCCAATGGGCTGTGTAAGTAATGTACCTGCCCTGACCATGCTTGGCAGACCAGGCATCCGTGGTCAGATGCAGGGATGAGCAGAAAGTACGCCAGTGCGAATTTACGCATCATAGTTCCCATCTATGCATTGTAGTTCGTAGGTAAATTTTCAAAACTACGCTTACAAATTTACGCGTAGTGAAGTACCGCTACGCGTAGCTTACGCCCACTATGCGTAGTTAACATGTGTATTGCGTAGTGAACTACGAATGTGTTACTAGCGTCTAATTTTTGCGATTGTATGCTTACAAATGTACGCATTGGAAAGGATAATGTACGCATAGAAGAGTTAAAGGTATAAGCATTTAAAGAGGAATTAATGCGTAAAATTGTCTGCATACAGGCATATGCCATACATAAATAATATCTCGAGGACACTCCAGATCCAGATATGTCAAATTTCAAACTTTATTTAACAAACAAGCAAGATAATTAAAAACAATTAAAATAAAGTCTCCTGGTATATGTCGATTATTATCAACACTATCCACCTCTGGATCACAATACAATAAATCACACTATAATAGTATATATAATTTAAAAGGGCAGGTGCCACATATATGTGCAATTGTGCAAAAATGTCCCAATATTTTGCTTATAAAGTGCGTCCGTGCAAATTCATTATATCAGCAAACAAAAAGATGTGTGCATGTCCGCACCCACGCCCAACAACATGGGTGCCCACATGCACACAGCGTGTGTATAAATCACAAAAATCAGAGTGAAAAAAGGCAGGGGGTAACAATTCCCTATACAACCACAAGATACCCAATATACCTATATCTGTACAAAACACTTCCTACCTATCTACCTAAAAGTCCATCTCACTATAAACAAAAGTGCTACGTGCTAGTGCAAAGTCTGCTGCATAAAGAAAAAATCCCTTTTCTTTTTTGTGCTATGATGTTTGATTGAAGACCTAGGGGCATGATACCAATATGGGAATACATGTCATGTGGTTCACACTTGTGTTACTAATTCATACAGGCATAAGCATCCGCGTACACTACGCTTCGCTCTATGCGTAATTGTGTATTTTAACGCATAGTCTACAAAATGTATATGAACCGAATGTTTGATTTTGAAGCCATAGTTTGGTGAAGGGTAATTGCGTAAAACTACGCGTAGTTCCAGCGTAGCGAAGTTGGCTGACTACGACCATCCCTGGTCAGATGGACCCTTGACCCAACGCTGTGTGCCAGAGAGAACACCACTTGCCTTTTAACTTCATGGTACAGTTTGGGTATCACCTTTTTTGAGAAATAATTGTGGCCTGGTATCTTCCACTGGGGTGTCCCAATGGCCACAAATTTTCGGAAGGCCTCAGAGTCCACCAGCTGGTATGGTAACAGCTGGCGAGCTAACAGTTCCGCCAAACCAGCTGTCAGATGCCGGGAAAGGGGGTGACTGGCAGACATTGGCTTCTTCCGCTCAAATATTTCCCTCATGGACACCTGGCTGCTGCTGTGGGCAGAGGAGCAGGAGCCGCTCAAGGTGAGAGGCGGAGTGGAGGAGGGTGGCTGTGATTGTGAAGGTGTAAGGGAGAAAGTGGTTGAAGATGATGCACCCGAAGGAGGAAGAGAAGAAGGAGGGTGGCTTTTCTTTTGTGTGCTGCTTTTCCTCTGGTGCGCTTCCCATTGCAGTTTGTGCCTTTTCTCCATGTGCCTTCATAAGGCAAGTGTCCCTACGCGGCTGTGGGCCATTCCGTGGCTCCATTTTTTGAGACAGAGAGAACAAATTGCATTGCTCTGATCTACGGCAGACACACTAAAAAATTTCCAGACCGCTGAGCCCCCCTGGGGTGATGGCACTATGGTGGCATCAGCAGCTGACGTTGAAGGGCATGTTGGCTGGCTGTCCATAGGTGGCAATAAATGGCGCCGGACACTGTCACCAGCTGTTTCTGAAGACGAGCTCCCCCTGATTCTTTCAGCAACTCATCTCCTCCTACTCCTCTCTGACTCCCCCTCTGAACTGTCCCCTTGGTCATTATGTCTCTTAGGATCCCACGTGGCATCCGTATCATCATAATCATCATAATCATCCTCCCCAGCTTCTCTTGCCTCAGACACCTCATAAACTGCACCAACAGCAGGTACTTCATCCTCCTCCTCCTCACACATTACGTCCATAGTGTTGCCTAACTCAGACATATGAGGTGGTGTAACTTGGTTTGTGCCTTCATCTGGTTGTAACAATAATGCCCGTGAATCAGTTAATTCCCCACCAAATAACTCCTGCGAAGTGTCAAATGCAGCGGATGTGGTGCTTGTAGTAGCGCTGGTGGCTGCGGAAGATGAGGTGTTCTGTGTTAAATAGTGAACTACGTGCTGACAATCTTGGGAGTTCATGGGACGTGCCTTCATCTGAACACTGTACTTTGGTCCAGGGCCGCACACAAAATCACGTCAGCACGACCTCGAACAAACCTGCCGGGTGGCCTGCCTCTGGGTTTGCCCCTGCCTCTGCCTCTACCTGTTTTGTCTATATCGAGGGGGGCTAGGGTGAAGTTAAAGGTATGTACTGACTTGACTAATACAATGTGCAGTCACACAGGTGCAGTTAAAGGTATGCAGTGACTGGTATTACATTACAATGTGCTGCTGTCACACAGGTGCAGTTAATAGGTATGCACGGTCTGGTATATTACACAGCGTGCAGTCACACAGGTACTGTGAACAATTATGCAATAACTGGTATTACAAATTTGCAGCTGTCACACACAGGTACTGTGAACAGGTGCAGTGACTGGTGGTTTATAACACTGCGTGCGCTTACGTAGGTAGGTAGAACAGAGTAACCAAGCAGCTCAGGGTGACCCAAACTACTAGGAATGTATAGGGGGATAAAAGGAACCAAAAAGCCCTCCTACTAAAAAAGCAAAGCTTGGTGTAATTGCCTTCTTAACACAGAAGGAAATTTGCAATAATTCAGTTATAAATTAACATTTATGGTTACCCACAATGCACTACTACTAAATATGCAAATGATCCCTTTTTGCCCTTGTTAAGCCAAGCATCCAGAACCGCTGGTTTATAGCAAGCCTATAGCTTTAAGTTTTACACAGCCATAGCAAACCCAGGTAGGGTAGGTAGGTGCACTGAACAACAACAGGTGGGTATGCAGTGATTGGTATTACAAATGTGCACCTGTCATAAACACACACAGGTACCCTGAACAGGTGCAGTGACACTGCATGCAGTCACATAGGTAGGTAGGTAAGTGCACTGAACAACAACAGGTTGGTATGCAGTGATTGTTATTAAAAATGTGCAGCTGCCTGTCACACAGACAGGTACCCTGAACAGGTGCGGTCACGTAAGTAGGTAAGTAGGTAGGTGCACTGAAAAACAACAGGTGGGTATGCAGTGATTGTTATTACAAATGTGCAGCTGTCTGTAACACACACAGATACTCTGAACAAGTGCAGTGACACTGCGTGCGGTCACTTAGGTAGGTAGGTAGGTCACTGAACAACAACAGGTGGGTATGCAGTGATTGTTATTACAAATGTGCAGCTGCCTGTCACACACACAGGTAGTACTAGTCACTGAATGTGCTGGGCCTGGCAGTGGGACACACACACAAAAAAAATCACAAGAACAACATTAGCTCTCAAAAGAGCTGTTGAGGATGACAATTGCTTTTTAGCAATAAGATCAGCAAGAAGGAGCAACCTAACAAGCCTAACACAAGAGCCTAACTAAGCTTTCCCTGTCAGCAGCAACAAAGTTCTCTCCCTTCTGTAATTACTGCAGCCACACGAGTGAGTGAAATGGCTGATGCTGCTGTGTTTCGTAAGGGGGGGCTCCAAAGTTGACCCTAATGATGTAATATAGGGGTCGAGTCGAACCGCCATAAAGTTTGCGTTCTATCGCAAACGCGAACCACCGAAGTTTGCGCGAATAATTTTGCATGCGAACCATTCGGCCATCTCTACTTCCCACCGCCACGCTATAACCTCCCAAAATTGGTGACAATAATTGTCACTAATCCCAAGGGAAAAGGAGGTGAGGGATTTCCTGCATGCTTTCCACAGCCTAACCCTAACATTGGGCAGCTGTCTCTCCCTGGCCACGCCTCCTACTCCCCCCCGCCCTGCAAGTTGAGACAGCATCTCGCTCTTCTTCCAGCGTCGTGACCCCAGAGGTCACAAAAGTAAAAGTATGGAGTTGCCGGCCAATGGAGCGGCGGAGAGAAACGTGAATGGCAGCTACATGATCCACCCAGCCCCCGGATCAGGTAGCATAGGTTTTTTTTTTTTTTAATTTTATGTGCCCACCTCGAGCTCTCTTTAAAGGGGAACTGAAGAGAGAGGTATATGGAGGCTGTCATGTTTATTTCCTTTTAGACAATACCAGTTGCCTGGCAGCCTTGCTGATCCTCTGCCTCTAATACTATTAGCCATAGCCCCTGAACAAGCATGCAGCAGATCAGGTGTTTCAGTGGTTCAGACTTATAAGTCTGATCTGACAAGACTAGCTGCATGCTTGTTTCTGGTTTTAATCAGATACTACTGCAGAGAAATAGACCAGCAGGGCTGCCAGGCAACTGGTATTGATTAAAAGGAAATAAACATGACAGCCTCCATATACCTCTCTCTTCAGTTCCCCTTTAAGCTAGAAGTGTTAAAATGACCAGCCAATGAGATTATGAGTCCAGAGCCTCCCATAACTAAAATTCTTTGCACTGCAATTATACTGCAGACAGTAGGGCAGATTTATGAATAGCAGTGATGAGGCAAGTTCACACTGCAGGCAAAAATGCTGGGTTAAACAGAATGCAATAAAATGGAAAAAATGGACAGTAAATGCATCCTATGTTATTAATAGAATACATTTACACTGTCAAACGGATATGCAAAACGCTATCACTGGACCGCAAATGCAAAATGCTGACCTGCTGCATTTTTTGCAAATGCATCACAAACACCGGATGCAGCCACAACGCAAACACCACTCGGAAATACTAGCCTATGGGAACACGTGTGCCTGTTCCCACTAGGCTTCCAACCACACAAAAAAAATGCTCACCTGTCTGTAGAAATTCGGAACAGCCATCCCGGTTTATATTGTCCCCGCTTGACCTGGCGACCAGGAAGTATAGGGCTTCCTTTCAGTTTGCAAAAAAAAAAAAAAAAAACAATGGGAATCCTCCTGCAACAGAAAACTTTCTCATTGGTCCATGTGGACTAAAGAAAATTAGGGATGCTCATTTGGATTTTGTGGAATTGACATTTCCACAATTCCTACAGGAAATCCGTATTTCTGATTGGATTCCAATCAGAACTCGGAAATTGGAAGTCAGAAATCAGAATTCAGCGGAAATACAGCATTAGCTCAACTCGGTAATTTTAGACCAATCATAGAAAATCAGAGAATGCAGAAACAACTAGGAAATATTTGGCCAATCAAAGAATGCAAAAATAACAAAAAAAAAAGGCTACTCAAAAATTGGAAATCGGAACTTGGAAGTCGGCAGAATTGGAAATTGGCATTGGCGGAAATTGGATTTTTCACAGAATCGGAAACTGGCATTTTCGACCATCCCTAATGAGAATTCTCACTATTGCTAGGTAGTCAATGCAAGTGAACAGAGGCACCAATAGAGTAAAACAATGAGGTAAAAGTTTTAAAACATGGACATGGCAGTGGTGGATATCTAGCCACTCCAAAGGACACTCGAAAACAAATGTGTTTAAGGGTATAACACAATTAAAATTTTATTTATACACTCCACAATTTCACAACGTGTTTCACGGGCATGACTTCTTCAGGCAATTCAGATAGGAGTATATAGCATCAATGGTCCAGCTCTGCATTTAGCGCCTGTGACTTTTACCTCATTGTTTCACTCTACTGGCGCCTCTGTTCACTTGCATTGATTGTCTATCCACCCTGGTGATAGGGCAGAAAATGTTATACGTTTCTTCCTATCTACAGAGAGCGACTTCTTATCCCTGAGTGGAGACAGGTCGGCGCACGGAGCCTCAGAAGAAGCTCGTTTGAGCAAAACAGCTGTCAGACGGACCGCTGCTCCCACACTGCCCCACAGCAAGCACCAGAAGGGTATGTCTTTTTGCCATACATATGCAATGCCTATGGATCTGTCTGCAGGATCAGCAATATAGACATAATAAAGGACAGCTTCTGCTTAACCTTCAGTTGTAGTGCCGGATGAATTTATCTCTTCACCTCATATATACGTTTGATGTTATTTTCAGCATCTAGAGCACACAAAAGGTGAATACCCTAAATACCTGGACCCACATTGATCCCTCCAGAGAATCGTCCCCATATAGACCCCACGACCGCAGTGCCAGTCTCTTTTCTCTCCTTTTCATTTGACAGGTTTAAATCTCCCCACCTGCTGTCACAGTGATTGCCTACGAGGTAACTCTGGTTTGTGAGTATTCTACTGTATACTTACCTTTCATTACTCCTCCCTTGAATCCATACATATTACACTATATTGGGCCCTCGGTGTCCCTCTGTTCTTTTCCTATTGCTAGGTAGGTTTTACATAGTTTTTTACAAGCCAACAGGCAACCCCATGCTTCCTGATCTCCGGATAAGTAGCGGAAGAGCACAACAAGCAGGTATAGCGCGGGTGACGAGAAAAGTGGCAGAAATAGCGGCGGCTGGTTGAGCACAGGGGGCTCTTGGTGCAAATGCAGCGACCAGTGTGAACAGCGCAAGTGCATCCACTCATGGCATGAGCAGATGTGCTTACCACACTGTTTACACATATGAACCCGGCCTTTGGGCTGGGACCCACTGAAAGCACTTTCATGATAAGCTTGTAATGGATTCCAGCAATTTTAAACACAATTCATGGAATGACCGTAATTTGACTCTGCAGCCATTAGTATTATTATTATTATTATTGATTCATAAAGCGCCAACATATTCCGTGCCGCTGTACAAAGTAGGAAACAAACATTATAGGAATGTTCTGGGATCTCTCCCAAAATGCTGTATGCAGTGTTGTACAATCACTCCATGATTGCAACACTGCAAGTGGAACCACTCCTATAGGGTTGAGCAGTTGCCACTTTTTTTTTGTTGATCTGCAAGTGCTGAAAAAGCACTACCAGTGGGCCCCAGGCCTAAGAAAAACTGGCACTAAACTGGTGTAAAACAGGATCAAAAGGATAGCAGGATATTTGGGCACCTGTGCCTAATGGACGATTTGGACACCCCATAGGCACTAATGCAAATATCGGCACCCACAAAGCAGAAATTTGGGCCCCCGATAAATATTGTTTTCAACTTTAGAATATTAACATTTTTGAAATATGTTGTCATTTTTAAACTTGCAACTTTATAGTTTTTGTAATATTATTTTGTTTGTGTGTACACATTTTACGTTATTAAATATTTTATTGTTTCCAAGTGCAAATGTTACTTTTGTAAGGGTGTTTCTACAGGAGGGTTGGGTAGGGTTGGTTGTCCGGAAGGGGGTTTGTGCGGGGAAGTGGGGGTTAGGGATAGGCACCACCTAGGGGAGGTCTTAGGGCTAGGCACCAGCACCACCCAGGGAGGAGGGTCTGAAGGTTAGGCTCCACCGGTGTCTTAGAGTTAGGCATCGCCAAGGGTGTCTTAGAGTGAGGCAACCCCAGGGTGGGTCTTCAGGTTAAGCAAAACCAGGGGGGATATGGTTAGTATCAGTTTTGTACCGCTCAATTGAGCCATTAGATGGATCGATTCCACGCTCGGTACCGTGGGCGGGACAATGAAAAATGATAAGGAAACCGAGCAGAGGATAAGAGAATTGCCCACGGGGACAAGCAGGAATCGATCCGACAGCATAATCGATCGGTACAAATGTACCGTGTATTCCTGGCATTAAACATATCCGTCACTCTGCAACCTTTGAAATCTTTATGCGCTTTTTTAAAGCTCACTTTTTCAAACAAGCATACTGTCAGGTCTTTCTGGTATAGGACTCTGATACACACTGTATGCGGAGTCGGCCGACTAGCTAACACTTCCAAAGAGTGACCTAACCACACACACTGACTCTCTGTAAGCAGATATTGCATACAATGTGAAGCACGGAGAATATACCAGCAGTCCTCTGCTAAACAGATGACAAGGCACAAGCAGTATATGAGTAAGCACTAATAAAAGTCACCTGAGTCTCAGTAGCAGCAGCAATCCAGACGGATAATGTACAGATCGCCTTCCTCTGGATCAACAGGGATATGTGAGGGAGCAGGCTGGTGTTGTACTTTATACTGGTTGAACTCGATGGACGTATGTCTTTTTTCAACCAAAATAACTATGTAACTATGTAACTATGTAAGAATGGAAGTCCAGAGATTATTACTCATGGATATATAGGTGCCAGGACCAGATGATATGACGGATTCCAGAAGGTCCTATGAAGAAAGTGCTCATGGGTATGCAGATTCCAGGACAGGATGAGATAACAAGTCCATGAGGTACATAACTCAATGATGAGTTGCTTATGGGTATACAGATTCCAGTGCGGAAAGATAACACAAAGTCCAGAAGGAAAGCCGGGTCATACACATAAGACAAAGTTCCAAACGTGATACAGACAAGGATTTACCAGAGTCGAAGTAGTTTAACAAGCCAGAGTCATGGGGGGCGTGTCTGGCGCGCAAGCTGAATGGACGCTTGCTAACAGAGCTCTCCTGTACAGCTCCACAAAGCGACTGAAATCTAACCCTCCAGGGAAGCTACAAGCACCAGAATGGAAGATCCTACAATGGAAACAGACTCCTCTCGTAAGAGGAAGAAGCAGTTTCCTAAACTACAGAAACTCACCAAGTTTTTCCCTTTGAAGAACCAGAAAGCAGCATCAGCGAGAAGACAAGATGGCGCCGGCAGCGCTGGCAATGCGCCGCTCTCAACAAGCTGTGACCCGGAAAATCAAACAGACTCCCTCATATCAGCAGACGACATTATCGACCAACAAGCCCCTGATCGAGACCAGGAGGACTCATCATCTCCGGAGTCCGCATCTCCAGCATCACGGAGCCCAGCAAAAGTGCGACAGAGGCTGTCGGAAACACCGGACAAGGTAGGCCGCAGGTTTGCGGAGGGGGGCCCTACACAGAGAGAGCCGATAGACCTTTTCCCAGTTACAGACCAAACGCTGTCGCAAGCTGCCATGAAGGACATGTTATTATCACTAAGACACACATTAATAGCTGATTTCCAAATCATCAGCAATAAACTGCAAAAACAAATAGATGACTTAGGCTGCAGAGTGGACACCACTGAAATAAGAGCAGCTGACCTTACAACAGGCTTCAATAAAATGATAGACATCATAGACGAGCAAAACAAGGAAATAGCATGGGTCAAAGGCAAAAATAGGGTTCTAGAAGATCGAAATCGGAGAAATAATTTAAAGCTAAGGGGAATACCCGAATCTGTGACACAAATGGAACTCAAACCCTTCGTCACAAACATACTTAAAAAAACGCTACCACATCTATCCGAAATAGAACTTTCCATAGAAAGAATCCACCGCCTACCAAAGCCCAAATTTCTAGCGGACACAATCCCTAGAGATGTTATTATGAACTTCCAATTTTTCCACACGAAGGAGGAACTTTTGACCTTCACGAAGAAAAATGGATCCCTACCGGACCCCTTTAAGAACATTCTGTTGTTTGCGGACCTATCCCAAGCCACGCTGCAAGCTCGCAAAACATTAAATGCTGTCACAAAAAGCTTGAGAGACAATAACATTAAATACAAATGGGGCTTCCCAGCAAAAATAATCGTCTCTCACCTGGGGAAAACGATTGTCATTGTAAATACAGACGATGGAACTCGATTCCTAAAACAGATGAAGCTTCCATGCCCCGACTTAAAGGAGAACGCAGCAAAGAAACTTTCCCTGGAATGGCACAAATCTTAAGCCACACGAGCTGTATCCATAATTGGAACTTCTGCACTAATGTTTTACCAAATTCTGAGTGTTGTACTTATCCAGGCTATTAGCTGGATACTACTTGCCCCACAGGAGGTACCTTTGGCACCGTCCTATTTAAAGGAACCTTTGCAACCAAAAGTTATATGTGTTATGAATGTTTATAAGTTTAGAGTTATAAGCTATGTAGATGTTTATTCTTTCCCCTGGATTTTACTAAACATATTGGAAAAGAGCACAGAACTAAACAAATTAATGTCACATTGGTTTAAAGAGAACCCGAGGTGGGTTTTAAGAATATTATCTGCATACAGAGGCTGGATCTGCCTATACAGCCCAGCCTCTGTTGCTATCCCAAACCCCCCTAAGGCCCCCCTGCACTCTGCAATCCCTCATAAATCACAGCCACGCTGCTGACAAACAGCTTGTCAGAGCTGGCTGTGTTTATCTCTATAGTGTCAGTCTGCTGCTCTCCCCGCCTCCTGCAGAACTCCAGTCCCCGCCTGCATCCCTTCCCTCCCTGCTGATTGGAGGGAAGGGATGGGGGCAGGGACTGGAGCTATGCAGGAGGCGGGGGAGCAGCCGAGACTGACACTACAGATGTAAACACAGCCTCACAGCATGGCTGTGATTTATGAGGGATTGCAGAGTGCAGGGGGACCTTAGGGGGGTTTGGGATAGCAACAGAGGCTGGACTGTATAGGCAGATCCAGCCTCTGTATGCAGATAACATTCTTTAAACACACCTCGGGTTCTCTTTAAAGGGCAGTCGAGAACTTCAGTACTAAGAATCGCTGGATTCTTTGAAGCATTAAAATTAGATAACTTGACATGAGTCTAAAATATTTCTCAATTAATGCCCATGGCCTAAACTCGCCCTACAAGAGGCACCAACTGTGGAAAGAGGCCCTGCAACAGAAAGCAGATATAATCTGTGTTTCAGAGACACACCTGACAAGCAATGAAGCACACAGATTGCACCACAAAGAGTATCCCCAGATATTCTCCAGCAATTTTATAAAAAAAAAAAGAGGCGTCTCACTTGCTTTTCATAAAAAATTATCAGTAACGATCCACCAATATATCCAAGACCCAAATGGTCGCTTTATAATCGTAGTATGCACTATCAATAAAGCTAACTTTACATTAGTAGGTATATATGCACCCAATACTGGGCAATGCACCTTCCTCAAAACAGTAATGGACCAAGTGAGACAAACCCGAAAAGGGGCCTTAATATTAATGGGTGACTTTAACGCCTGCATTAATCCCAAGTTAGACACCTCTCATAGTGGCCTAAAAAAATCAGTATCCCTGTATAAAACAATAATAGCGGAGGATTTGTTTGATCCATGGAGGTCTATTAATGCTTCTCAACGAGACTATACTTTCTTTTCGAGAGTACACAGGATGTATTCCAGAATCGATATGTTCCTAACTGATAGACTAACACTACAACAAATTATAGATACTAAAATTAACACAATCACATGGTCAGACCATGCATCTATCACCCTTACTATTGCAAACGCTAACTTAATAACAGAAAGACCTCCATGGAGACTCAATCCCTCTCTTTTGTCTTCCAAAGAAAACGTTGCACATATTCATAAAAATCTAAAGGAGTACTTTGAGCTGAATGGGGCGGAAGAGGTTGGTGAGGACATCAGATGGGGGGCCCATAAAGCCGTCATTAGAGGCCATTTCATCAAAATCTCAGCTACTGAGATAAAAAAGAAAACTGCAAAAATTGATTTACTTCTTAATAAGATAAAAACCACTGAATATATAAATAAACAAAAATTCTCGACACTACTAGATAAAGAATTGTTTACATTAAGACAGGAACTTAGAAACGAGCTCATTTGCGATTATGACAAATATATCAAGAGAATGAAGCTTAATTATTACTCCCAATCTAATAAGGCAGGAGCAATGTTGGCTAGACTATACAGACAGAAACAAGCAAGAACCAAAATAGAAAAAAATATCCACCCCTTCTCTAAAGAAATAGTCTATCACCCCAAAAAAATCGCCAACGTCTTTAAAGACTATTATAATTCTTTATATAATCTGAAGCTAGACCCATCTACCCCACAACCCAACGAAGAGAATATGAATGCTTTCCTCAAAAAACTGAAAATTCCCAACATCTCCTCCCACCAAAGAGTAGAACTAAACAAGGAAATAAATCCATTGGAAGTAATAAAGGTAATCAAATCTTTAAAGGCCAACAAATCACCGGGAATAGATGGATTCCCAAATGAATATTACAAAACATTTCAGAATACATTAGCCCCACATCTATCAGATCTATTTAATGGCTTCATCCATAAAGGAAAGCTTCCTGAAGAAATGACTCAAGCAGTGATCACGGTAATACCAAAACCGGGTAAACCCACTGATTGCCCAGCCAACTTCCGCCCCATTTCATTGCTCAACTCAGATACTAAAATTTTTGCTAAATTATTAGCAAACCGCCTACTTCAAATTCTGCCAACAATAATCTCCCCGGAACAAGTGGGGTTTACAAAGGGGAGACAGGCCCCAGATGGCACACGTAGAGTAATAAATGTTCTTAGAGCGGCTGAGCTCTGTCGAAGGCCTTCTGTGCTCCTAGCTTTGGATGCGGAGAAGGCCTTCGACAGAGTTCACTGGGGTTTCTTGCAAAAAGTACTTACAGCATTTGGAATAGAAGGTAACTTCCAAAAAGCGGATATGGCATTGTATAGTAATCCTTCAGCCATTGTTAATGTTGCAGGCTTCTACTCTGACAAACTTTCCATCACCAATGGAACGAGACAGGGGTGTCCTCTGAGCCCACTCCTGTTCACCTTATTTATAGAAACCTTGTCTATATATATCAGATTAAATAAATCTATTCAGGGTATTCAAGTAGCAGATAATACCCATACCATAGGCCTATTTGCAGACGACATTATACTATTCCTCTCTAACCCTATATCCTCTCTCCAACATATATACACAACTCTTCAGGAATTTTCCTCAATTTCATACTACAAAATAAATGAACATAAGTCCCTACTCCTAGACATCAACATCCCCAAAAACCTTAAAGGAGACATAACTAAAAATGTCCCCTTCCAATGGGCTAACGAAACCATTCCATACCTAGGTATCAATATACTGTACCTAGATCCACAGACAAATTGTATGAAACCAATTTCATTCCATTAATTGCCTCAATCAAGAAAGAACTTAACTCTATGTCAAAAAAAGAGACTTCCTAGTTAGGAAGAATAGCTTCATTTAAAATGATCACCTTTCCTAAAATATTATACCTACTAAGAACCATTCACATCCCAATACACAACACCTTCTTTACCCAAATACAAAAGATAATAGCAGACTACATATGGAATAACAAGAAACACAGAGTAGCATACAACACCCTATCTTTCCCAGTGAGAAAAGGAGGCTTGGGCCTACCCTGCATCAAATCCTACTATCATGCCTCTATTTTGAATATGTCTATGGAATGGTGGAAAGAAAACAGCGACAAACTATGGGTACAAATGGAAAAATATATCATCCAGAAACCACTAAAACTCGTAATAGCAAGCTTACTACTCACAGAGATCCCCTTAAAAATACCCTTTCCCCCTATCCAAGCAACGCTCAACTCCTGGAAACATTTTATGAAAAACCTCAAAATCACACAAATCGAAGACACATTTGTCCCTAAACTGCCAATTGCAACTATTAATCTAATCATTCCCAATATCAGTACCCAAGTGTGGAAAAACAAGGGTATACTACTCATAAATAATTTATTTGCCAACAATACTTTAAAAAGTTTTCAACACCTACAGGATGAATATAACCTACCCGCTCAACAACAATTTACCTACAACCAAATACAACACTTAGTAACTAGTACTACCCTAACCATCCCAAAACTGCCCAGACATATTATAAGTTTCTTCAACCCAGTAACACAATTAAAAAGCTGTATCTCCATTTGGTATGACTGCATCAGATCACTTTCCCACAACCCTATAAATAAATACTTAAAAACTTGGTCCGAGGACCTGGGCTCAGAGGTCACCCCAACTCAATTTCTAAGAGCCACAACCTCATTGCATTAACACTCAAAATGCATCCAACACAAAGAGACCCTATACAAGATTCTTTTCAAATGGCACTACACCCCTAGGACACTGGCAACTTTTTCCACTGAACACTCCCCCCTATGTTGGAGAGGATGCCAAAAAATTGGAACCATCTTCCATATTCTATGGGAATGCCCACTTATTAACAACTATTGGTCCTCCATTCGTGCCCTCATAAGCAGAATCCTAAAAACACAATTCAAAATGCAACCAGAAATAGCTCTTCTTAATATAAATATAGATATAATCCCAGTAAATAGAAGACTCCAAGTTACACATATTCTATGTGCAGCCAGATCGCTCCTTCTAACTAATTGGGCCTCAGCGGAAGTCCCTTCATTATCACAAATGAAGGCATTAGTGGACCACAATATATCAATTGAAAAAAAGCTGAGACCGAACTACTCCCTGCCACAATCACAAAAACAGGAAACCATATTTGAGGTGGACTGGGAAGCAGTACTACCACAAAGCCCCCACCCGTCAAGGATCACTCCATTCAGTTACTGATATCTAACTATTTTACCAACTGAGGCCACAGATGTTCAACTCCAACTGTAATAAGACTGAAGTCATTTTCTTTTCTTTTTTACTGACACTAAGCTAGTTCTGAAGACTACACACCCCAATAGTTCATATCTATAAGCCCCACTGATATAGAATACGAGTGTGATAGGAGATTTCTCCTCTAAACAAAACTTAAACCAAAACCAATGTTGTTATAACCTAAAGTAGATTTCCAGGTACTCTCTGCTCACTTTCCTTCTCTGCTCTCCTTCCTCCTCCTTCCTCCCTATCTATCTTTCTTCTCCCTCCCTTGACCTCTCCTACTCGCTCCCCTTTCATACTTTAATTCCTCTTACTCATATTCTCATCCCACCACATACCTATATATTACTCACTCCTAATGGACCACTGACGTATGTTCAATCTGTCAAATATGATAATTAAGTCCATACCTGTTTATTATTCTATGTACAAAACAACTTAATACAACGATTATGTCATGTGTATATGAACATTGAGTTGACTATGTCTCAAACCACATTTCATATAAGTATATGTACAGGTTGGTGTTTTTTTAAATTGATGTACCCATATTGAAAATTCAATAAAAATTACAGTTAAAAAAAAAAAAAAAAACAAGCCAGAGTCATACACATAAATTCAGCAGAATCCAAATGTGGTACAGATAAGGATGAGACAGGCTTGTCGTTTGCCCCCACTTATCATTTTGATGTATTTACCACTCTTCTCGATGTAAATCGATTTGTGAGGTCAATTCTTTTACGCAAACATTTTGGAGACAATGCGGACCAACCGGAGTGGAGATCGGCTGGCAGCACTGTGGGCATACCTGATATAGGTAACTTTCAGGATACATGTGCTAGATGGACAATGGATAGTCTGTTGTCCGACAGCAATCCCCTGGTTACCTTAGATTATGTCAAGCCAATCAGAGCAGCCAATCCAGACTTCTACCCGGTGTCTGCACGCACGACTCATGTAGACACTTTTCAGGAACTTGTGGAGAGAGATCTTTTACATTTGGCTAAGAATCCCCCACCCACCACTATTTCAAATCTTAGCCGAGACGAAGCACATGCCCTTAAGAGTCTGCAGAATAATAATATTGTAATCCACAATGCGGATAAGGGCGGCGCAGTGGTAATATTAAACAGTGTCAGTTATCGAGATGAGGCTCTAAGACAGCTGAATGATAGTGATACCTACGAGATTCTGAGGAACGATCCGACCTCAGAATTCCAGGGTAGGCTATTTAGCCTCCTGTCGTATGGTGAGAGCCTGGGGGTCCTCGACCGGAGACTAGTGGAGTATTTGGGAATTCAGCACCCGACTATACCAATTTTCCATCATTTACCGAAAATTCACAAACCAGGTGCTCGTCCGGAGGGCAGGCCCATAGTGGCCGGGATTGGCTCTCTGGGCGAGCACCTTGGTAGTTGGGTGGACTCCATGCTCCAGCCTCTGGTGAAGCGTCTCCCAGGCTACATAAAAGATTCCAAACATTTATTGGCCAGTGTTGAGGATTTCGAGTGGAGATTAGAATATATTTGGATTACAATTGATGTAAAATCTCTCTACTCATGTATTCCTCATAATCTTGCCTTACAAGCTTTGGAGTTTCATCTGAGGAAATACTCAGATTATTCTCTGGACCTCCAGACTTTCATACTGGACTCTGTTCGTCACCTCCTGGCCCAAAACTACTTCTTGTTTGATGGCCGCTTCTACCTCCAGAGACGTGGCGCCTCCATGGGAGCAAAGTTCTCCCCATCCCTGGCCAATTTATACATGGGATGGTGGGATGAGAGCCATGTCTTTGGGGGTGGTTGCGGCCTCATGGAGGATGTTGTGTGGTACGGGAGGTACATAGATGATTTGCTATTGGTGTGGAAGGGGAGCCCCTGCAATGTCCAGTCTTGGGTGGAATACTTTAATGCTAATGAATTGAACCTTCAGTTCACATTTGAATATGATAAGGTTTCCATCAACTATTTGGACCTTGTGTTAAGGGGAAACCCCAACAACGGAAGGGTTAGCACGATTACTTATAGAAAAGCGTGCAGTGTAAATTCCACATTAAGAGCTAACAGTTGCCATCCAGCCCACACCATAAAAGGCATTCCAGTTGGAGAATTTAGTAGGGCAAAACGCAACTGCTCAGAAGAAGGGGATCTGGCTGGTGAACTGGATATTGTGGAAACACGACTCTATGACAGAGGCTATCCTAAATGGGCCATAAAGAGGGGTAGGTCGAGAGCATCCTCTCGACCCAGAACAGACTTGGTGCATGCCAACTCAACCATGGGGGCCACCAGTCCGAAACCCACATTTGTGACTACCTTCTCGTCAGAGTATAAAGAGGTCACAGGTATTGTTACCAAGTACTTACCCATACTTAAAGCAGATGCAGGCTTATGTCCAATTATCAGTGAAGGTGTTAGAGTGGCTAGCCAACGGGCACCCACTCTTGCCAGACTTCTATCCCCTAGTATGTTTGAATCAACGCAACATCCCAGTACGTGGCTCTCCTTGACAGGTTCTTTTAAATGTAGTGTCCCCACATGTCGATATTGCCATGTGCACACGAAAACTAGATCCATTGTCTCTGCCGTTAGCGGCCGTAGTTATCCAATAAAACAGTTTATTAATTGTGGAACCAAGGTCGTGATTTATTTAATCACGTGTAGTGTATGTTCCATCCAGTATGTCGGATGTACTACTAGGCCGCTAAGGCAGAGGGTAGCGGAGCACTACCTGGGGCAAGGGTGGCTCACCACAAATGTTTCCAATGTTGCCAAGCATTTTAGGGATGTACATGGTGGGAATATGACTGGATTTCAATTCCAGGGCATAGAGAGAGTGTTCCCATCTAAACGGGGTGGGGATCTTTACAGGTGTTTACTTAGGAGAGAAGCCATGTGGATATTTAAATTGGACACGAGAGCCCCTCGAGGCCTGAATGCTAAATGGGATGTGAGTCTTACAACACAGTGACATCCTTTATGCCTCTATTAGCTCGTGATGATGTGTGTCCTTTTTATGCATTGTCTGCTTGTATCACTGTTTTACTGCGTTACTCTTTTTTGGTCTCAGTTATGAGAACAATTTTGACACTTTTTTTACTCTGTTTTTTATTGTGTACAATAATATCTTTTGTTGCATTGTTTTTAAAAAATTCATGTACCTTTAAAATTGATCTGTACCCTGGCTCTGCTCTCCAGGGTGAGACCGCCCCTATAGAGGTGGGCAGGAGGTGGAGTCATGGGCCGGATATTTATTAATATGTCAAAGGTTTTCCATGTGAACTCAGCTATGATTAAGGACCAGTAGGTCCAAAACATGTCAGCTTGAGATTCGATGTTTTAATACAGGACATGTCCTGACAAAAGAGGATTCGTGGTGAATTGGTGCGGACCTTCCTTTTGTTGGAGTGCTTCTGAGGTCTTGCTAACCTGGTCCAGCACAACTATCCACTGGTGGGGTAGAGCGGTGTTCCTTCTACTAACAAGACAGAGCCATAAAACTTGACAAGCCAAACTTAGCAGGAGAGATCTAGCAGATATCCGAGGCAAGGTACAGGAGAGGGCAAGACAAGAGCATAGTTAGTTATCAGCAGATTTGGCAACGAAGATCAATCAGAAATTAGTCAAACAGACACTAGTGAGCTCTACCCAGTAACAGGCCAAGCAGTCACTATCATGGGCGGTGACTGACAGCACTCACCAGAATTTGAAAGAGAAGGAGCCAATCAGTGCACAGCGCTGTTCCACCCTGCGGGGACCGGCTGTCACTGCTTCCTTCTGCGCAGAGCGTACTGAGAGCGCTTCCTCCATCCAACCAATCCACTCTCAGTTGCCTCCTGCGCTCCAGTGATGTCATCAGGTTGCCTAAATGCTGAAGTACGCTCTCCAGCCCGCTTCTCGGCATCCTCTAAGGCTGCGGACCTCACACATACGATCTAACTTAAACCATTCCCCTTCAACCACTGGCCAAGTCTTGCTTACTAAACATAACTTAAAAACAAATTGCCTCTAGGTTATACATGTTGTGTATTACCCCACCTCACCTCTTGTTTCCTCCCTATTCCTTGAGGCTAGGTTCACAGTAGGACATTGCGTTGTAAAGTTACAACGCAACATTACAACCCAATGCAACAAAAAAGTGGTAACGCACATTAATGCTGTGTTACCGTCCATCACATACAGTAGGTACAGTGAAGCATACAGGCAATGAAAAGTATGCTTTCCTGTAGCGGTTAACGTGTGCATTTAGAGGTAATGCACTGCTGCAGTGCGTTACCATAATGCTACATGTTAGAATGCTACACTAACGTCACAGTGTGAACATCACATAGGCTAATCCTTGCAGTGCGGTAAGCTGCGTTATAAGACTTTAAAACGCAGCACTGCAATGTCCTTCTAGCTTTAGTTTGTGTAAGCGCTAAAGGGCAGGCCTCTCTCCCTCTTTTGTAGCTTGGAATTTGCCTTACGTTTTCATCATCATGATATTTGAAAATTCCTTTTTAGTAGTAGTAGTAGTTAGAGTAGGATTTAAAATATAATTGTTTATCTCATTAGTTTATTTTCACCTCGGGTTTACTTTGAAACATATAATATACTCGAAAAAGCGACAGATAATAGATAAGAGATAAACAGATAATAGATAATAGATAAACAGATAATATACCTGAAACAGTCTGTATGCATGTTGGATTATTATGGCTCTGTACTAATTACAAGCTGACACATCATTGCTAGAGTTGGGCCGAACCTCCGATTTTAGGTTCGCGAACCGGGTTCGCGAACTTTCGCGGAAGGTTCGGTTCGCGTTAAAGTTCGCGAACCGCAATAGACTTCAATGGGGATGCGAACTTTGAAAAAAAAAAAAAATTATGCTGGCCACAAAAGTGATGGAAAAGATGTTTCAAGGGGTCTAACACCTGGAGGGGGGCATGGCGGAGTGGGATACACGCCAAAAGTCACCGGGAAAAATCTGGATTTGACGCAAAGCAGCGTTTTAAGGGCAGAAATCACATTGAATGCTAAATGACAGGCCTAAAGTGCTTTAAAACATCTTGCATGTGTATACATCAATCAGGGAGTGTAATTAAGGTACTGCTTCACACTGACACACCAAACTCCACTGAACAGAACAGGTATGCAGTGGCGGGTTCACTGAACAGAACAGGTATGCAGTGGCGGGTCCACTGAACAGGTATACAGTGGCGGGTCCACTGAACAGAACAGGTATGCAGTGGTGGGTTCACAGAACAGGTATGCAGTGGCAGGATCAATGAACAGGTATGCAGTGGCAGGATCACTGAACAGGTATGCAGTGGCAGGATCAATGAACAGGTATGCAGTGGCAGGATCAATGAACAGGTATGCAGTGGCAGGATCAATGAACAGGTATGCAGTGGCAGGATCAATGAACAGGTATGCAGTGGCAGGATCAATGAACAGGTATGCAGTGGCAGGATCACTGAACAGGTATGCAGTGGCAGGATCAATGAACAGGTATGCAGTGGCAGGATCAATGAACAGGTATGCAGTGGCAGGATCAATGAACAGGTATGCAGTGGCAGGATCAATGAACAGGTATGCAGCCAGGGACAAGCTAAGGCTAACTAATCTTTCCCTATGAGAGACTGCAGTAGCTCGCCCTACTCTAACTAATGCAGGCACACGAGTGGCCACGGCCGCCGCTGCCTGCCTATATAAGGGGGGGTGGGGCTCCAGGGGCTAGTGTAGCCTAATTGGCTACACTGGGCCTGCTGACTGTGATGTAGAGGGTCAAAGTTGACCCTCAGTGCATTATGGGGCGAACCGCAATGGGGCGAACTTTTCCGCAATAAAGTTCGCGTGCGGTACCCGCACGCGAACCACCTAGGTTCGCGCGAACCAGGTTCGCCGGCGAACCGTTCGGCCCAACTCTAATCATTGCATTCCAACGGATCTGGAGGAGTGGCTAACTCACAAGGACAACAATGGGTGATTTGCATATATTCAGCAGGGATGCACTGGGTGGGAGACTCACTCCAAACTGAATTATCGCAAATACTTTCTGTTTTAACCTCTTGACGACCAGCTAACGCTGATCGGCGTAAACTGCTCGTCTGCGGGTTACCATGGAAACGGCCGCTCGATCGATCCATGTCAGTTCACGGAGGGTGTCTCCGTGAACAGCTGGAGAGCCGCCAATCGCGGCTCGCCGGCAAAATGTAAAACGTTTACATCATACGGCGCTGCTGCGCAGCAGCGCCGTAGGGCAGATCGGCGATCCCCGGCCTCTGATTGGCCGGGGATCGCCGGCATCTGATAGGCGGAAGCCTATCCTTCAATGCGCAGGACGGAATTCCGTCCTGCGCATTACGGAGAGAGGGAGGGAGGGAGGTAAGGAGCCAGAGGGCGGAAATGGCTGCGGAGGGGGGCTTTGAGGAGCCCCCCCCCCCGCAAAACGCAGATGGCCGGCGGCGATCAGACCCCCCCGGCAGGACATCCCCCTAGTGGGGAAAAAAGGGGGGAAGTCTGATCGCCCTGGCATAATACTGATCTGTGCTGCGGGCTGGAGAGCCCACGCAGCACAGATCAGGCAAATCACCCCTGGTCGGCAAGTGGTTAAAAAAGTAAACTTTTATTTTCCATAGCATTTTAGTAAGGGGGCTTTTTGGTGCATTGTAGCTCCTCCTAGGAGTTCTGGGTCACCATGAGCTAGCTGGTTAGTCTGTACCTCTGGGTGTTTCAAGTCCTACTCCATAGAGCCAAATTAATCCATGTCATGCCCTGATGAGGATCAAACAATCTGAAACAGTCTGTATGCATGCTGGATTACTATGGCTTTGTACAAATTAACAAGCTGACACATCATTGCATTCCAGCGGTTCTGGAGGTGTGTTTAGCATCTAAGGGTAACAATGGTTAATTTGCATATATTCAGCAGTGATGCACTGGGAGACATCTCAAGCTCACTCCAACCTGAATTATCGCAAATTCTTTCTGTTTTAAGAAAGCAAACTTTTGTTTTTCTTAGCATTTTAGTAAGGGGGCTTTTAGGATCATTGTAGTCCCCACACACTTCAATGAATTCTGGGTCACCATGAGCTTGCTGGTTAGTCTGTACCTCTCGGTATTACAAGCCCTACTCCATAGAGCCAAATTAATCCATGCCATGCACTGATGAGTATCAACCAATCCAAAACAGTCTGTATACATGTTGGATTATTATGGCTCTGTACTAATTACAAGATGACACATCATTGTATTCCAGCAGATCTGGTGGTGTGTTTAGCTTTCAAGGACAACAATGGTTAATTTGCATATATTCAGCAGTGATGCACAGGGAAACATCTCGGAGCTCACTCCAACCTGAATTATCGCAAATGGTTCCTGTTTTAAGAAAGCAAACTTTTGTTTTCCATTCCTAAAAAAGGGGAATTATATATAAGGACTCATTCATAATACATCCTATGCCTTAGGATTTGATAGCATGAGGAAGTCAAGCTAAGAGCTCCACCTTGCTAACTTCTGCAGATAAAACTAGTTGCTAAAGATTATATAGCGGAATCCTGATAATTTCTTCAAGCGGCTAGCCTGTTATTTACATAACAGGAGGTTGCGTCAGATGCTAGAGCGAGGGGTATCCATGGAACGCACGGAAGGTATGTATCTGTCCACTGCCCGCTGCTGCCCGCACATACTATTTCAAGCTGGAGGGGAGTTCAGAGGGGAGAGCCCCGAGGTGAGGGAGGGGGGGGGGGACAGTCCCCCCTCCCCGCCAACTGTGGCCATGGCTTTCCCGTCACGCTGCGTCCCCTCCAGCCCCCCCCTAACAGTACAGCCGAGCACTGCATGGTGCTCGGCTGAGCTCGAGCCGAACCCAAACACCCCGATATTCGGGGAATAACAAACAGTGGTGAACACTGTCCGATCAACACTAGTGTCCAGTAGTGTTACTTTTGCAGTAGTGTGCAGTATTATATTAATATTGTTTAAAAAAGAAACAGGACAGGTTTGGCAACCGCCAGTGCTGCTCATCCGGATTCCGGATATCCGGGTAACCCGGATATCCGACCATTTCCATTTTTTCAGCTATCCAACTGGATTTGGATTCCAGATACCTGGGCCCAAATCTGGATAGCTATCTGCGGATAGTTGGCTGGCAATGCGGATATCCGTGGATATCTGCAGAAATCCGACATTTGAGATACTGTATGACATCCAGGACGTCACTTAGCCAATCAGAGGGCTCACAGCCTAAGCCCTAGCACCCAATCGCAGAAGGGAACCTTGGCCAGCCCCACCTGAGCTCATTGAGCCAATCAGAGGGCTCCCAGCCTAAGCCCTAGCATCCAATCGCAGAAGGAAACCCTGGCCAGCCCCCCTGTGGGTGCCATGATGAGAAATCTCGTCCTGTGTAGTGATGTCGCGAACCTCCGATTTTCGGTTCGCGAACCCTGTTCGCGAACCTCCGTGGAAAGTTCGATTCGGGAAAAAGTTTGCGAACTGCAATAGACTTCAATGGGGATGCGGACTTCAAAATTTACAAAAATTTCTACTAAAAATTTTTTCTACTACCCATGTTTCAAGGGTTCTAATACCTGGACCACCCTCCTCCCTCCTTTTACCTTTCTACCTATCTCCTCCCTCCTCCCTCCTGCCGGAGGGACTCATCTGCCAGGGAATTCCAGTATTTCAAAAGCCAGCTTACATACCATGGCTGTGGCTTGAACCCAGGTCTCAGTGTATGGTAGGTAATGAACATATCCATTATACCACCAACACTTCTAGCCAAAGCTAGCTGAAGCTAGCCTAGCATGTACAATTTATGCTCAATCCAAAAGAAAAATAACATTTATATCATGCTTTTCTCCTGGCAGACTCAAAGCACCAGAGCTGCAGCAACTAGGGCACACTCTATAGGCAGTAGCAGTGTTGGGAAGACTTGCCTAAGGTCTCCTACTGAATAGGTGCTGGCTTACTGAGCAGACAGAGCCAAGATTCAAATTGTGGTCTCCTGTGTCAGAGGCAGAGCCCGTAACCATTACACCACCAAGCCACTGCTTAAGGATATGTAGGCAGGCATGGCCTTGCCTTTCGTGTTCAACAGTTGTCAAGAGAAAAATTAGACAAGACAAATAACATTTATATCACGTTTTTCTCCTGGTGGACTTAAAGTGCCAGAGCTGCAGCCACTAGGGCACGCTCTATAGGCAGTAGCAGTGTTAGGAAGACTTGCCTAAGGTCTCCTACTGAATAGGTGCTGGCTTACTCAACAGACAGAGACGAGATTTGAACCCTGGTCTCCTGTGTCCGAGGCAGAGCCCTTAACCATTACACCATCCAGCCACTGCTTAAGGATATGTAGCCAGGCATGGCCTTGCCACCACCAACACTACATGCTGAAGCCAGCCTAGCATGTACCATTTATGCTCAATCCATTTATACGCAAAAATACAATTCTGTAGAAAGCGGTGACCATCCCTACTAGAGAGAGAGAGAGAGAGAGAGAGATAGAGATTAATCTACCTGGCTATCTGGGGTTCTCTTTGGACAACTGTTGAACACAAAAGGCAAGGCCATGTCTGGCTACATATCCTTAAGCAGAGGCTGGATGGTGTAATGGTTAAGGGCTCTGCCTCTGACACAGGAGACCAGGGTTCGAATCTTGGCTCTGTCTGCTTAGTCAGCCAGCACCTATTCAGTAGGAGACCTTAGACAAGTCTTCCTAACACTGCTACTGCCTATAGCGTGTGCCCTAGTGGCTGCAGCTCTAGTGCTTTGAGTCTGCCAGGAGAAAAGCGTGATATAAATGTTATTTGTCTTGTCTAATTTTTCTCTTGACAACTGTTGAACACGAAAGGCAAGGCCATGCCTGGCTACAAATCCTTAAGCAGTGGCTGGATGGTGTAATGGTTAAGGGCTCTGCCTCTGACACAGGAGACCA
Source organism: Hyperolius riggenbachi (assembly GCF_040937935.1). Taxonomy (NCBI): domain Eukaryota; kingdom Metazoa; phylum Chordata; class Amphibia; order Anura; family Hyperoliidae; genus Hyperolius; species Hyperolius riggenbachi. Next base: position 43,656,882 of record NC_090652.1, on the reverse strand, counting down.
GAGTTTGAATCTTGGCTCTGTCTGCTCAGTAAGCCAGCACCTATTCAGTAGGAGACCTTAGGCAAGTCTTCCCAACACTGCTACTGCCTATAGAGTGTGCCCTAGTGGCTGCACCTCTGGTGCGTTGAGTCTGCCAGGAGAAAAGCATGATATAAATGTTATTTTTCTTTTGGATTGAGCATAAATTGTACATGCTAGGCTAGCTTCAGCTAGCTGTGTTGGTGGTATAATGAATATGTTAGTTACCTACCATACACTGAGACCTGGGTTCAATCCCCAGCCACAGCATGTAAGCTGGCTTATGAAATACTGGAATTCCCTGGCAGATGAGACCCTCCTCCCTCCGTTAGGATGGAGAAGGGAATAGGTAGAAGGCAAGAAGGGTGGAGGGAGGAGGGAGGCAGCTGTCACTTAACTAATTAGTGTAGGCAGACAAGTGAGTCAAATGGTATAAGGACCTTGCTTGGAGGAAGGAGGGAGGGGGGCGGGTCTCCAGTAGTGTTGGGCGAACAGTGTTCGCCACTGTTCGGGTTCTGCAGAACATCACCCTGTTCGGGTGATGTTCGAGTTCGGCCGAACACCTGATGGTGTTCGGCCAAACCGTTCGGCCACATGACCGAACTAAGAGCGCATGGCCGAACGTTCCCCGAACGTTCGGCTAGTGCTGTGATTGGCCGAACAGGTCACGTGGTTCGGACCCGAACGCGCTCTGATTGGCCGAACTGTCACGTGGTTCGGGTAAATAAATACCCGAACTACGTCATATTTCCGCCATTTGTCTGTGGGTTTAGCTTTGGGTAGGCAGGCAGGGTAGTTCGCGCTCCAGCCACGCTAGCCAGGGTCCCCCCAGTCATTGTGTCGCTGCTGGGAATAGTAGTACACCGCTCGCTCAGCATTCTGTTTACTGCCACTCTGTGTACCTCGCTCAGCCACACTATATAGCATTCTGTTTACTGTTCTGTGTCTGCTGGGAATAGTAGTACACCGCTCGCTCAGCCACACTATATAGCATTCTGTTTACTGCCACTCTGTGTACCTCGCTCAGCCACACTATATAGCATTCTGTTTACTGTTCTGTGTCTGCTGGGAATAGTAGTACACCGCTCGCTCAGCCACACTATATAGCATTCTGTTTACTGCCACTCTGTGTACCTCGCTCAGCCACACTATATAGCATTCTGTTTACTGTTCTGTGTCTGCTGGGAATAGTAGTACACCGCTCGCTCAGCCACACTATATAGCATTCTGTTTACTGCCACTCTGTGTACCTCGCTCAGCCACACTATATAGCATTCTGTTTACTGCCACTCTGTGTCTGCTGGGAATAGTAGTACACCGCTCACCCGCCACTGTATAGCATTGTGCTCTGTGTCGCTGCTGGGAATAGTGGTACACCGCTCACCCGCCACTGTATAGCATTGTGCTCTGTGTCGCTGCTGGGAATAGTGGTACACCGCTCACCCGCCACTGTATAGCATTGTGCTCTGTGTCGCTGCTGGGAATAGTGGTACTGTATAGCATTTCTGTACTGCCACTGTACTGCTGCCAGTCAGCGTGTACTGTAAGGATAAGTGAAATGAGGAAGAAATCCGGTGAAAGAGGGAGGGGCAAGGGAAGAGGTGTTTCCCCTGACGGTTCACGTACAGGCCACAGGGGAGCACCCAAGAAAACCCACTCAATACCGCCCATGTTGTCCAGGACAACAACCCTCACAAATCCAAAAGAACAGGACCAGATAATTACTTGGATGACCTCTCAAGCGTCCAGCAGTGGGTTAAGCAGCACCAGCACATCACGCACGAGGTCCGAGTCCTCAGCCAGTTACAAGGAGCCAGTGGGCACAAAGCTGACACAACTGGCAGCGACACCACGCACACAACTGCCAGATAACCAGTCCGATGAATTACCTCAGGACACAATGGGGTATTCGCAGGAGCTATTCCCAGCCCAACAAACTTCCACCTTTCAAAGGTCAATGGAGGAACAGCCAGAAATGTTGTGCCTGGATTCACAACCATTAACTGTGGGAAATGCACCGCACACTGAAATACAAGGCGAGTCCGAGGAGGACTCGGAAACCCAAATCCCAGAGCAAGTTGGGCAGGAGGGGTTGCAATTGCAGGAGGTCGGCCGACAAGATCTAGAAGACGACGTTGGAGTGAGCTGCGCAGAAGTTGTTCTGGGGAGCTCTACTCCACGGCGGCGGCCCCCCACAATGACATATGACGAGTTTCAGGAGATGGAAGAGGAGGGTATGGACAATGTGGACAGAGACCCAGATTTTGTTTGTGAACGAGAACATCGCCGTCGTAGCAGCAGCACAGATGAGTCTGTTGAAGAACCCACTGCTGCACGAGTTCGCCTTGTGCCACAAGGTAGGCGGCGCGCAATTTCAGGCACCACAAGCGTGGAAGTTCAAGTGAGAGGCAAAAGAGGAGCAAACAGAAATCGCCAGCAAGGCAGGTGCTCCAAAGTCTGGGCTTTCTTTGAAGACTGCACTGAGGATGTTACCATGGCGATTTGCAAGGTGTGCAAGACCCGCCTGAGCAGGGGGAAAAGTATTAACAACCTCTCCACCACCAGCATGAGCCGCCACATGCTATCCAAACATCCCACTCTGTGGGCAAATGCGGCAGGACAGGGTACCAGCAACACTGCCTCCCTTGGGTTCACCAGACTCACCACCAGACCCGCCTCAGCAGCAGCAGTACCCCAGCCATTGCGTGGTTCACAACATTCACAAACATCAGACGACGCTGACACTGTCACTTTCCGGAGTAGTGCTCTTGAGGTCTCCCAGTCTTCATCAAACACAACAACCAACAGCCCTTCCGTGTGCAGCGCTACGGTTCAGTTGTCTGTGTCGGAGATGTTTGAGCGCAAGAGGAAATTGCCAGCAAATGACCCCCGGGCCGTGGCAGTAACAGCCAGGATAGCCAAGCTTCTGGCCTGCGAAATGCTGCCATATCGAGTGGTGGAGACAAACAGCTTCAAGGGCATGATGTCAGTGGCCATCCCACGTTACGTGGTTCCCAGCCGCTACCACTTTGCGCGCTCTGCAGTGCCTGAGTTGCATGAGCACGTGGTCAGCAAAATAACCCGAAGCTTGAAGAATGCCGTTGCCTGCAAGGTTCACCTCACCACTGACACCTGGACGAGTGCGTTCGGCCAGGGTCGATACATCTCCCTTACCGCGCACTGGGTGAACCTTGTGGAGCCTGGCAGCGATTCCTCACCTGCTACGGCGCGGGTGTTGCCCACGCCGCAAACAGCTGCACCGCCGTCCCTCCCACTGGATAACAACAGCAGCACCTACCTCTCTGACTCCTTCTCCTCCAACGCATCTCAAAGCTGTACCTCATCCGGAAACGCTAACCCAGCAGCAGTAGGATCGTGGAAGCAGTGCAGCACAGCTGTTGGCATGCGTCAGCAAGCGTTGCTGAAGCTGATCTGCCTTGGGGATAAGCAGCACACAGGGGAGGAAATTTGGAAGGGAATAAAGGAACAGACGGATTTGTGGCTGGCACCGCTGGACCTGAAACCGGGCATGGTTGTGTGTGATAATGGGAGTAATCTCATTCGCGCTTTAAGGTTGGCTAAGCTGACACACATCCCTTGCCTGGCGCACGTGATGAACCTAGTAGTTCAGCGGTTCCTGAGGACATACCCAGGCGTGGCCGATCTTCTGTTGAAGGTGCATCAAGTGGCCAAACATTGGCTAAGCTGACACACATCCCTTGCCTGGCGCACGTGATGAACCTAGTAGTTCAGCGGTTCCTGAGGACATACCCAGGCGTGGCCGATCTTCTGTTGAAGGTGCATCAAGTGGCCAAACATTGTAGAAATTCCAGTACTGCATCGGGGGCACTCGCCAAGATGCAGGAGCGCTTCAATCTCCCCCACCATCCCTTGCTGTGTGATGTCCCTACGCGCTGGAATTCTACGCTGCACATGCTAGCCCGCTTTTGTGAGCAGAAGAGTGCAGTGGTCCAGTACATGACGGCGCAGTACCGAGGCGCATCCGGACAGCTGCCAAGCTTCTGTGGATCCGATTGGGCCAACATGTTGGACCTCTGCCAAGTCCTCCAAAATTTTGAGCAATCCACGTTGCTTGTGAGCAGTGACAACTCTTCAGTCAGCATTACCATACCACTGCTGTGTTTACTGAAGAGGTCAATGTTGAAAATCAAGGAAACAGCTGTCATGATGCAACTGGGGGAATCTGAAGGAGAAAACGATCAGCGTGATGGTACCAACATCAGGCCATCCGCCTCAGGGAACGCTGGCCCCAGCAGCTATGACGAAGAAGAGGAGGAGGAACAGCTGGAGTTGGAGCAGGAATTTCATGCCACCACTGACGAGGGCCAGAGCGGTGCACGTTGGACTTCCACAATTCAGTGCGAATGGTCAGCAGAAGCAGACCAGGAGGAAGGTGACGACTATGATGCATCACAACAACTATCACAACGCTCACAAGAGGATGATGAGGATTCTGGTAGGACTCTGGCACACATGGCTCAATTCATGCTAGACTGCATTGAACGTGACCCACGCATTGTGCGCATTCTGGACAACACCAATTACTGGGTTTATACCCTTCTGGATCCACGGTACAAACACAATGTTCCAAAACTGCTTGAAGAAAGAGTCAGACAGGTCAAAATGGAAGAATACCAGCAGGCCCTTGTGGAGACTTTAGAGAGGAGATTGACATCCTCCCCCTCCTCTAGCCAGTTGTACGCCGACAGACTGACTTCCGCAAACCCAGGACGACCAGGAGGGCAGCAAACAACGCAAGCCGCAGCTAGTGCCCAAAAGGGAATGGTATCGGCAGTGTCCTTGGAGTGGGAAAATTTGCTGACACCCATGCAGCAGCAGCCCACTGAACAGCAAGCGTGCAGATCCACCTCCAACACCGATCGCCTGGAGAAGATGGTCAAGGACTACATGTCAGATGACGTAGCTGTGTCGAACAATCCATCTGCACCCTTCAACTATTGGGTATCGAAGCTAGACACCTGGCACGAACTGGCAATGTACGCAATAGAGGTGCTGGCTTGCCCGGCAGCCAGCGTTATGTCGGAACGCTGTTTCAGTGCTGCCGGAGGCTTCGTCACAGATCGGCGTATCCGCCTCTCCACAGAAAATGCAGACCGTCTGACTCAAATTAAAATGAATCAATCCTGGATTGGAAATGACTACGCAACACTCCAGGACCCCAACCAAGTAACATGACCAATGAACATCTGGGATGGTGTAGCGTTTCCGGTCCCTGTTTATTGAACCTCTCACCTGTATTACATTTATGACTACATGGCGGCAAAAAGCATTGCTGCTATATCCGCACGCTTTTTGTCCTCATGCAAGGCCTGGGTTGTTGTGTCTCAAAAAGCATGGCCTTCTCCTCCTGCGCCTCCTCCTGTTCCATCACGTCTGCTGCTGCTGGGTTAGCGTTGCCGCGTGGTCCCTGTTTATTGAACCACTTATCTTTATTACATTTATGACTGCATGGCGGTACAAAGCATGCTATCCGCACGCTTCTTGTCCTCATGCAAGGCCTGGGTTGTTGTGTCTCACAAAGCGTGGCCTTCTCCTCCTGCACCTCCTCCTGTTTCATCACGTCTGCTGCTGCTGGGTTAGCGTTGCCGCGTGGTCCCTGTTTATTGAACCACTTATCTTTATTACATTTATGACTGCATGGCGGTACAAAGCATGCTATCCGCACGCTTTTTGTCCTCATGCAAGGCCTGGGTTGTTGTGTCTCAAAAAGCATGGCCTTCTCCTCCTGCGCCTGCTCCTGTTCCATCACGTGTGCTGCTGCTGCTGCTGGGTTAGCGTTGCCGGTCCCTGTTTATGGAACCTCTTATCTTTATTACATTTATAACTGCATGGCGGTACAAAGCATGCTATCCGCACGCTTCTTGTCCTCATGCAAGGCCTGGGTTGTTGTGTCTCACAAAGCGTGGCCTTCTCCTCCTGCGCCTCCTCCTGTTCCATCACGTCTGCTGCTGCTGGGTTAGCGTTGCCGGTCCCTGTTTATGGAATCTCTTATCTTTATTACATTTATGACTGCATGGCGGTACAAAGCATGCTATCCGCACGCTTCTTGTCCTCATGCAAGGCCTGGGTTGTTGTGTCTCACAAAGCGTGGCCTTCTCCTCCTGCGCCTCCTCCTGTTCCATCACGTCTGCTGCTGCTGGGTTAGCGTTGCCGCGTGGTCCCTGTTTATTGAACCACTTATCTTTATTACATTTATGACTGCATGGCGGTACAAAGCATGCTATCCGCACGCTTCTTGTCCTCATGCAAGGCCTGGGTTGTTGTGTCTCACAAAGCGTGGCCTTCTCCTCCTGCGCCTCCTCCTGTTCCATCACGTCTGCTGCTGCTGGGTTAGTGTTGCCGCGTGGTCCCTGTTTATTGAACCACTTATCTTTATTACATTTATGACTGCATGGCGGTACAAAGCATGCTATCCGCACGCTTCTTGTCCTCATGCAAGGCCTGGGTTGTTGTGTCTCACAAAGCGTGGCCTTCTCCTCCTGCGCCTCCTCCTGTTCCATCACGTCTGCTGCTGCTGGGTTAGCGTTGCCGCGTGGTCCCTGTTTATTGAACCACTTATCTTTATTACATTTATGACTGCATGGCGGTACAAAGCATGCTATCCGCACGCTTCTTGTCCTCATGCAAGGCCTGGGTTGTTGTGTCTCACAAAGCGTGGCCTTCTCCTCCTGCGCCTCCTCCTGTTCCATCACGTCTGCTGCTGCTGGGTTAGCGTTGCCGCGTGGTCCCTGTTTATTGAACCACTTATCTTTATTACATTTATGACTGCATGGCGGTACAAAGCATGCTATCCGCATGCTTCTTGTCCTCATGCAAGGCCTGGGTTGTTGTGTCTCACAAAGCGTGGCCTTCTCCTCCTGCGCCTCCTCCTGTTCCATCACGTCTGCTGGTGCTGGGTTAGCGTTGCTGCGTGGTCCCTGTTTATTGAACCACTTATCTTTATTACATTTATGACTGCATGGCGGTACAAAGCATGCTATCCGCACGCTTCTTGTCCTCATGCAAGGCCTGGGTTGTTGTGTCTCACAAAGCGTGGCCTTCTCCTCCTGCGCCTCCTCCTGTTCCATCACGTCTGCTGCTGCTGGGTTAGCGTTGCCGCGTGGTCCTTGTTTATTGAACCACTTATCTTTATTACATTTATGACTGCATGGCGGTACAAAGCATGCTATCCGCACGCTTCTTGTCCTCATGCAAGGCCTGGGTTGTTGTGTCTCACAAAGCGTGGCCTTCTCCTCCTGCGCCTCCTCCTGTTCCATCACGTCTGCTGCTGCTGGGTTAGCGTTGCCGCGTGGTCCCTGTTTATTGAACCACTTATCTTTATTACATTTATGACTGCATGGCGGTACAAAGCATGCTATCCGCACGCTTCTTGTCCTCATGCAAGGCCTGGGTTGTTGTGTCTCAAAGCGTGGCCTTCTCCTCCTGCGCCTCCTCCTGTTCCATCACGTGTGCTGCTGCTGGTGCTGGGTTAGCGTTACCGGTCCCTTTTCGTGGAACCTCTTCTCTGTATTACATTTATGACTGCATGGCGAAAAAAAGCATGTTACCTGTGCAAAGAAACATGACATTTTCCACATTTAAAAGACAGTTTTTCCTTTGAAACTTTACAATCAATTTTCTCAAAAACTATAAGCTCTTTTTCAAATATTTTTTTTCCTCTTGTACCCACTCCCAAGGTGCACATACCCTGCTAATTTGGGGTATGTAGCATGTAAGGAAGCTTTACAAAGCACGAAAGTTCGGGTCCCCATTGACTTCCATTATGTTCAGAGTTCGGCGCGAACACCTGAACATCGCGGCGATGTTCGGCGAACGTTCGTGAACCCGAACATCTAGGTGTTCGCCCAACACTGGTCTCCAGCACTGAGAGCAGTGTGTTTGGCAATAATGTGCCTGCTGACTGTGATGTAGAGGGTCAAAGTTTTGCTCAATAGAGCATTATGGGGCGAATCGAACTTCCGCAAAAGTTTGCTTGCTGCAGGCGAACGCGAACTACCAAAGTTCGCCTGGAACCGTTCACCGGGGAACAGTTCGCTACATCTCTAGTCCCGTGTGACTGCTCAGTCACTGTGAGACATGCTGCAGTGCTGCTGGCCTAGCAGTGCTGTATACAGTGATAAACCTAAAGCTGTTCAGCAAATAACCCCTTCCCTATCGCTACTCTATTGCTGTAAAATGCCATGTGCCACGTGCAAAGTGCAAAGTGCCACGTGCAAAGTGCAAAATGCCACGTGCAAAGTGCCACGTGCAAAGTGCCATGTGCAAGGTGGCACGTGGCATGTGGCACTTTGCACGTGGCACTTTTCACTTTGCACGTGGCACTTTGCACTTTTCACTTTGCACGTGGCACTTTGCACTTGGCACTTTTCACTTGGCACTTTGCACCTGGCAGGTGGCATTGGCACGTGCAAAGTGCCAAATGCAAAGTGCCAAGTGCCAAATGTCAAGTGCAAAGTGCCATGTGCCAAGTGCAAAGGGCCACGTGCCAAGTGCCACGTAACACGTGCCCTGTGCCACTGCCAAGTCCGGCATGCTCCTGGCAGATGTTACACCTGCTGCTGTTGCATTGCCCTGCTCCTCCTGCCTTTGCTGCTCCCACCGCCAGGGTGCCACAGGCCACTGCTGCTGTGCTGATACCACCTATATTTAACCCAAAACACAATTGCTGTGCAATTTTTTGGAGGTGTCCGGGCTGAAAACTGCCATGTCCCAGTTGTGCGGTTGGACTTTGGACACAAGGTGGGCTGCACGACCTCTGTTTGGAACCTAGGCCTGATGTTAATTGACAGCCTGTAACGATTGTGGAATTCTCTCCGTGATCAGCGCACAAGACGTGCGCTGACACTGCGGAAATCCTCCACAAGCGTATCATTTGCGGGAACCCAGCAAAAGGTGCAATGCACCTGTAGAGGGAAATTCCTGTCGACAGGGGGAGCTGTGGAGTGCAGAGGAACAGCTCCTTTGCCCTGCCACACACGCTAGACAGAAATTGTACGAAAGGAAGAAACGCAGGGCAAGATAGCCCTGAAAGAGAGAGATCAAAGCGACAGAGGGTATGTGTGTTCACCAAACTAGTCGCCACCCTGCGACGATGAACACACAACCAGGAAGACAAAGCGAGAGGGCAATCGCCGGAGATGGCGATTGCTAACAGCGACACAAGACCGAATAAGCACAGATGAGGAATGTATGTTTGTCCACCAATCTAGCCGCCACCTGCGACGGCGGACACACAACAGAAGAAACCAAGTGAGAACGCAATCGCAAGAGAAGTGATTGCGGAAGAGAATGAGCACAGGGACAGATTGTATGTGTGTGCACCAAACTAGTCGCCAACCTGCGACGGTGCATACACAACAGCAGATATGAAGTAGGAACGCAATCGCGAGAGAGGCGATTGCCAGAGGTGACACAAGGCTACAGCAAAGCAGAACACGAGAGTAGCAAAGGCACAGCAAATCATACAAAGAGAAGATAAGGAAAATAACAAATGCTAGCTAAACGCGAACACCGCACTCATTCGCAACAGTGCACGCGTTTATGCGCAGTCTCCGCGTGATAAGCACAACAGAGACAAGCATGCCTAACTAACCACCGACAGACAAACATGAAACAGAGGACGCGAGCGCCTGCTTAACGGTTACCTCACCGAGTCTCCAGCAAGCGTTTGTAGCAGACAAGACAGACACACGAAAACAGGAACAAGCGAGAGATAGGATCCACAGCACTAGCGAAAGAGGCTAGTGCGATCCAGGGAGACAGAACAGAAGGATCCACAGCACTAGCGCAAGAGGCTAGTGCGATCCTGGAAGACAGAACAGAAGGGGCTACCAGTAACAATCGCTGTTCAGGTTAGCAATTAGACACACAGAACGATTTCCTGTCGACCACCGCTGGGACAGGACAATCGCAACAGACAAACAAAACAGATAAGCAATCCTAACTGCACTAGGGAAACCTGCCTAGTGCAGTCCCAGGAATTACTCTAAGCTAATCCTCAAACAATGAGCAAGGCTGATACTCCAGGAGTGTTACACAGGACTAAATCCTTATGACCAGCCACTTACTGTGGGAAACATAGCTCTTTATAGAGCAAGCCCACAAAGGATGTGGCTAGGCAATCTGCATGACAAACGTATGCAAATTCCTCAGCAGCAAGCTGCACAACTGACAACAGGTCTCTCTTCCAGAGACCTGCAGAATGCAGACCTGAACAGTGGTCAAAAGGCTGCCTGCCTGCGCAGGCAGCCGCGCGGATGCTCACAGTACCCCCCCTCTAGGGTCGGATTCCAGACGAGCCTCTAACCTGATATTTGCAAAAGACTCTAACTGAAGACTCATGAAGGTCAGGACAGCCGGACAAGGCCCAATTCCAGAGTCAGCCCGCCCGAAACCGACCTCATCGGAAGGAGAAGCCACCGAAACATGCCCATCAGTACCGCAAGTCTCAGTGTAACACCCATCAGGACTGTGAATGCCAGAGAAGAAGCCATCGACACCCACCGAGCCATGCCCACCACCTTCCAAGGACCGTCCAAAAATACCAAACCTGCCACAATACCCATTTGAAGTGTTCCTTTCCACAAAGCACCCACTGCTGATCTCATCCAAGGTACCAGGAAATATTTCTCTCAGGATCTCCCAGAACACTTTGAAGCTCCGCAGAGATCCCAGGAGGGCAGAACGATCACCAGGCTCACATGGAGAACTATCAAGAACCCCTATGGAACCAATGACAATTCCGGATTCAGAATTACCAGGACAAGCATCAAGAACAGGGCCTTCAGGGACCACCTCTGGGCAGGCAGGCAGGCAGGCAACATCAGACCAGGTTTCCACCGAGGAAGAATCTGAGCAGGCTGGCAACCGAGACACACTTGGGCTTTCTGGGTCACAGAACACATCGGGGCACACTAGCCCAAGGGGACTTTCAGGACACGTCGAGGAACTGCCAACCTCAGAGTCTGTCACGACAAGACCAAAACCAGAACCGGGCAGAGAATCATCACGAGCAGTGGTCACAAGCACTAGACTTTCAAAAGAAGGCTTGGACTCAAACCTAGAAATCTGTGACAATAATATCATCATTGAATACATATGAGTGAAGCTCCACCAGAGCTGCAAAGGTAGTCAACACAACAGCAATGCCTACTGAAGTGGGCAACACTTCAGAAGGACTTGGGGGGCAGGAGACATCTCCTACAAGTTCTGCACCCTTTGGGAGGAACTCGGAGGTCTCCAGGACATCAGACAAGACCTCAGGAACATCATTTTCCAAGTTTTCTGAGAAGGATTCTGAACTATCCATGTTACAGGGCAAAACTGGAACTTTATTTTGTGGACAGGGCAGATGTCCCAGGGAAGGTTCCACCATAAACTGAGACTGAACTTCATCATCATGAGCGGAATGTACAAGAATATTTACTGGAACACACACTGACTCCCTAACTTTAATCTCACTGCACCCAGAATTCTGCGTAGCAGTCAAACTAGCTTGCAACTCCAGAACTGCAGAAAAACAGGTGAGTATAATAGCAATACCTAGACGAGCCTCTAGGGACACTGCAGGAGACTCTAAACAAGGCCATATTAACTCATCCAGAGTACAGGGTGCAGAATCAGCATTTTCCTCAGAACAAGAAAGGGACTCACAAATGTCAGTGCGAGCGAGTGGAGATCATGTTTTCATTCATGGTACAGGGCAGATTCAGAGAAAGCTTCTCTGGGCAAGGCAAAGAAGTTTCAGCATCAGATTCGCAAAACCGAAGCGCTGTCTCACTCTTTGATTCGGCTAACAATGTCAAATCTGAGGAGTCAGAACGCAAAACTTGCGAATCAAAAATCGCTTTAGGTTGTGAAACTGACGCTTCCATAGCGCAAACCTCCGCGATCTGCGGGGCAGACTGTAAGGCGTTCAGGACAGAAACACTGGAGCAACTGTCACTAGGCAACGGGCCCTTACAGGTGTGAACAGGGTGAGACAAAGACGCATTTGCAGTAGAAATAGCGACAACATCAGGGAAAACTTTATTAAACATATTAATTTTACTTTTGATGCTGCATAATTTAGGAATTTTCCCCATAGCAGGATCACAGATGGAAGATCTTAAAGATCTGTCTCTAAATGACAAGGGGTCCCACACATCCTTGAGAAAACTGGCACATTTATGCTGATCACAATCTGCAGGAACATCAGAGAAACAGGCATCAGATTGCACAGATTCAAACTGCACGCAGTCAGGAGATAATCCTCCAGGATTCGCACAGGAATCAACCACAGTGGCACACCCACTCATTTCAGATCACACAATGTCACGACTCACATGCTTTACCCCAGAAAGGCAGGAACAATCATCCGACAACGATGTCTCTTTATTGGAATCAATTGTGTGTGCAACTCATCCAAAATCGTCTGCCACACATAAATCACCAGATCCACATCACCTTGTCACATTCATCGGAATCAATCAAAAGGTACATAGAATCGAGACAATCATTCAAGACATCTTCGCTTTTTGCGATGTAAAAATTGCAAAAGGCTTTCCAATCAAAATCAAATTCCTCCATCAAGGCCCCAATGTCCCATGAGGCAAATGGAGGTTCAAACAGGCCAGTATCCAGATAATCTCCATATGGGTGGAGTTCAGGAACAAAAACAGATTTTTAACTGCTTTAATATAGTGTGCGATCCTACCTATAATAGGATCCACATAAGCTTTGGATTGGGGCAAAAAACCCGGAGACGGAACAACATCATTGTAAACATCATAATCATACTGAATGGTTTTGCACATTTCAGACTTGACATAAATAACCTCTTTATTTGTGGTTGCTATGGGCAACAAATCTTTTGGCTGACAAGCCAAATCAGCAGATTGGCCTGCAAGCACCAATTCATTAACATATGGTAATGACACAGAAATGTTGCATAACCTAATCTGATCAGCGTCATGCACTGCAGGAAAAAACTCATAGAAATAACCTGGCAGGGGAATTCTAAGCTTACGAGAAAATACATGACTCAGAAATCTGCTAGGATTATGTCTCAGATTCTCGTGTCTGGCATACTCATCCGCCCACACAAAGAGATCCCCTTGGAAAAGATTGTAAGCAATCTGACCACTCCAAGTGGAAATATTGGTGGCCTGAAATTCAGGATTTGCCAAGAATCTGGAACATTTGGATATAAACTCATCTCTGGTTTCAGAGTCCAGTATCTTAAACCTCTTAAATACACAGGACCCATATTTGACCAAATCGTACAAATCGGAAATTCCCTCTACACTGGGAATTTCGGTTGGGCTGGTCATACTGTAACGATTGTGGAATTCTCTCCATGATCAGCGCACAAGACGTGCGCTGACACTGCGGAAATCCTCCACAAGCGTATCATTTGCGGGAACCCAGCAAAAGGTGCAATGCACCTGTAGAGGGAAATTCCTGTCGACAGGGGGAGCTGTGGAGTGCAGAGGAACAGCTCCTTTGCCCTGCCACACACGCCAGACAGGAATTGTACGAAGGGAAGAAACGTAGGGCAAGATAGCCCTGAAAGAGAGAGATCAAAGCGACAGAGGGTATGTGTGTTCACCAAACTAGTCGCCACCCTGCGACGATGAACACACAACCAGGAAGACAAAGCGAGAAAGCAATCGCCGGAGATGGCGATTGCTAACAGCGACACAAGACCGAATAAGCACAGATGAGGAATGTATGTTTGTCCACCAATCTAGCCGCCACCTGCGACGGTGGACACACAACAGAAGAAACCAAGTGAGAACGCAATCGCAAGAGAAGTGATTGCGGAAGAGAATGAGCACAGGGACAGATTGTATGTGTGTGCACCAAACTAGTCGCCAACCCGTGACGGTGCATACACAACAGCAGATATGAAGTAGGAACGCAATCGCGAGAGAGGCGATTGCCAGAGGTGACACAAGGCTACAGCAAGTTAGAACACAAGAGTAGCAAAGGCACAGCAAATCATACAAAGAGAAGATAAGGAAAATAACAAACGCTAGCTAAACGCAAGCACTGCACTCATTCGCAACAGTGCACGCGTTTATGCGCAGTCTCCGCGTGATAAGCACAACAGAGACAAGCACGCCTAACTAACCACCGACAGACAAACATGAAACAGAGGATGCGAGCGCCTGCTTAACGGTTACCTCACCGAGCCTCCAGCAAGCGTTCGTAGCAGACAAGACAGACACACGAAAACAGGAACAAGCAAGAGATAGGATCCACAGCACTAGCGAAAGAGGCTAGTGCGATCCAGGGAGAGAGAACAGAAGGATCCACAGCACAAGCGCAAGGCGAGTGCGATCCAGGCAGACAGAACAGAAGTATCCACAGCACTAGCGCAAGAGGCTAGTGCGATCCAGGAAGACAGAACAGAAGGGGCTACCAGTAACAACCGCTGTTCAGGTTAGCACCCAGACACACATAACGATTTCCTGTCGACCACCGCTGGGACAGGACAATTGCAACAGACAAACAAAACAGATAAGCAATCCTAACTGCACTAGGGAAACCTGCCTAGTGCAGTCCCAGGAATTACTCTAAGCTAATCCTCAAACAATGAGCAAGGCTGATACTCCAGGAGTGTTACACAGGACTAAATCCTTATGACCAGCCACTTACTGTGGGAAACATAGCTCTTTATAGAGCAAGCCCACAAAGGATGTGGCTAGGCAATCTGCATGACAAACGTATGCAAATTCCTCAGCAGCAAGCTGCACAACTGACAAAAGGTCTCTCTTTCAGAGACCTGCAGAATGCAGACCTGAACAGTGGTCAAAAGGCCGCCTGCCTGCGCAGGCAGCCGAGCGGATCCTCACACCAAGTAAGTGGTAACCACCTACCACCCAGATACTCAACTTGACAGAAGTTGGAGACAGGAATTGCAGAGGATGACAAAATCCAGGAAAGACAGCTACAGTCCTGACTTTTAGTACTTTTGCTATTCAGGAGCTGGCCCAAAGGGTAGGTGCTCCAAACAAATTCACACTTACTTTGAGACAGTGTTTTATTGACCCGAGGAAGCGAGTGGTTGTCCACAAAATGTGTTTTCCATTGTTTTTGTGTCCGCGCGGATCCTCACACAGCCATTTTTTTTGTTGGGGGGGGGGCAGATTTTAAGTCCCCACATCATCAATTAGTTTTTCCCTTTAAAAAAAATAATGATGCTACATGCCTCATTTACCCTAAAAACATTTTTAAAGCAATTTAAATGCCACTTCCGGTTTTCTATCCAGAGACCTGAATTTGCCTAGATACACCGGATACTGGGGTCGGATATCCGATTCGGATTCGGATTGGAAAATTTTGAACTCGGATATCCGACTCAGATCCGATATCTGGGTATCCGGATCTGAATCCAATCTGGATTTTGAAAAGAGGTATCCGAGCAGCACTGGCCACCCCCCTCTTCCAGAGCCCTGTCCCCCCTTACGAAGGACCATGCAGGCAAGTATAGCTCAGTATGCAAAGCCCCACATATCCAGGGCTCCACATTCTGGCTATTCTAGCCTGCATGGGGGACAAGGGGCTCACCAGGGAATGCCCTTCGGTAAACTAACTGGGCCATCTCTTCTCACTGGTCGCTGACAGATATAGGGACCCAGGTGGCACAGGTGCCATCAAGCACGGGTGCAGGGGTGGAGCTAAGGATGGGCAGAGGGTAGGAAAAACGTACACTTCCTCCCTGCCCATCATTCATGACTCAGTAGCACTGGCGAACTGAGGGGGCTATTCCGGATGTCTGGAACCTCCCCCCTGCACTGAGCTGTGTATTCAGCCAGGGAAGCCCGCATAATATAAACAGCCTCATTCTCCCTCCCTTCTTACTTCTGGTGCTTCCCTCCAGCTAATAGAATGAGAGAGGCAGCCCAGCTTCCCTCACAAGAAGATGCAGCCTGCAGTGAGAGAATGTTGATTATGGAGTCCTGGACTCTCCACAGCACAGAAGTGTTCGACATGATGAAATTAGAGCGCAGGCAAGCTGGTAAATATGCACAGCATGATGCAGAGCTTGCCTGGACTCAGGGTCCGTGGGCAAACATCTGTCTGGTCTCTCCCCATTGTTATAATGACTGCATGTGTGGGTAAGGTGTTTAACAAGCTGAAAAGTTTTTGACAGTCCCTAGACTCCAGGAGGGCTTCTTTCTGACTTGTGTGAGAGACTGACAGGGACAGGAGTCCGATTACAGGCAAGTAGCCTGTCTGATGTGGGACTGCAATACAGATAAGTTCTCTGCTCCATCTCAGGCTATTCTCAATTTCTCCACTCCTCTCTCTGGGCTAGTGCATGCCAAAATGACAATAGCAATCGCTAGCAATTTGTGAGTGTGATTTTGTGAAGTGATTTTCAGAGCGATTTTTGAATGAATTGCTCAAAAACATGCTACATGCAGTATACCTGCGATTTTGAAAAAAATCACAACGCTGCTGTGGGAACACCCACATAGGGTAACATTAGTCAAGCGCTTTTCAAATCACTGTTGATTTAAAAAACGCTCAGACGCGCAAACGCGCCATCTTGGTGTGCACCAGCCCTCCCTCATTCACCTTTGTTTTCCTCTTCCCTTAGAGCTGGCTGTGTGTTCTTGTCATACAGGAAAGCTAAATAAAAGTGCAATCCTGGTGAGGTAAAATATTATTATTTAGTATTTATATAGCGCCGCCATCTTCCACAGATGCATATATCCCTGCATCATATGGGTATCGCTTGCGCTATGTGACACTATGTAGCATATTCCGCTGAATTGTCCAAACTAAGTCTATCTCCTGTTCCTCTCTTGGGGAGTTGTTCCAGCGCTGTACCCCGTTCACATTTGCTGCTACCAGAAGCCCTCAGAAACACTCGTGTCCTTGAGTACTTCCAAAGATAGGCAGCTCCGTAATACGCCAGCGCACTTTTGTGCATGGGCAGTATGGAGCCACCTGTATTCGGAAGCACTCGGGGACATACGTGCTTCTGGACCTTTCAGGAACCCCCCCCTTAAAAATCCTGCGTTTGCCCCTGAGTAGAGCGGAGGATAGAGGGGGAGGAGGATCGTGCTGTGATATGTCACAGCAGAAGAAAGCAAATTGTATATAAAAAGTATGTTGTTCAAAACCCCGCTCAGGGGTACCTTAAACTTTGTTCCTCACACTAGTGGAAGTGCCCTCCTTCATCTCTGACACCTATCTCTCACTTTGCTATGCTGGAGAAGATTAGAGTTTGCATCACCTCCTTATTTGTTACTGCGGGTGAGTGACTGCTGCTCTGCTACGGTGGGTGTTTGATGCTTTTGTTCAGGGGAAGGCTGAAAACAGTGGGCCATGCGTGCTGAAATATGTAAAATCCTACCCTGATTTTGGGTATGCTGCAAAGCAAATTATACAGTATATGTGGGGTTAATTGCTTTTCATATTTGGAGATGGCTGTAAATTACATTTTTTTTTCTTTTTTGTTATGTTTGTGTATAGGTTCCCTGAGATCCGAAAAATATTGTAGGGGCTCCTTAACTTTAAAAAGGTTGAGAAAACCTGCCGTAGAAACAGACAGGGGGCTGGAATGATTTGTCTGTGATCTGCCCACACAGTAGCAGCTTGCCAACAAGTTAGGATTAAAGCACGCCAGCAAACTAGCCAAGTACCCCTTTAGGTAATTTTTATTCAATAATAGCACCATCATTCAGACAATCTGCTCTGCTCAAAAGCCTCTGAGTTCTGTTTGTAATGTTTACCTTTGATTCCTATCATTGCTGAACTTGTTAGCCTTAATTTTATCACCTGAGATAGGAGTTTAGAAAAAATATCTGAAGTTTGCCATACAAACATCAGTTTTGATCACCCAAATGAACCCCACCAGCCTGTCATCATGCCTCCAACAAATTTGAATTTGGAGCCGCCACTTCCAACAAGTAAGAAGTTCCTTGAAGCTTGGGGTCTCCATGGCAGCCGCACATGTCACATGGCATTATTGCCATCCTCCTGACGTCATGACAGTGAAGATGCGGTTGTCAATGAGACAGAAAAGAGGAGCAGGAAATGTGCGGCCACCGGAGACAGGTCTGACTGACTCCACTCTACATTGGATGCAGCAAGCTCTGTGACTAAATGTATGTGTCACGTGGAGGGGCTCAGGGGCATGGTTTGGGACAGTAAGAGAGTTTGTGTGTGTGTGTGTGTGGGGGGGGGGGGGGTCACATGTCACTGCAGGGCAAGGGGGTTGGGGGGAAGGTCCCCAACACGTGTTGGTACTACTGTGCATTTTGGGAGTGGAAGGGCCCTTTTTTAAAATAATAGCACCCCATTTAAGGGCCCTCTGCATGGCCCTGCTTTAATATATCGGTAGATATCACTCTCTCACTCTTCTGCCAACTTGAACAGAAAAAAATATTTATCACATGCTGTTCTTTTTTCTACAGGAACATGTAACAGTCCTTTACATGGAGAGCTGAATGCAGTCATTTATCATCGAGACCCTGTAATCATGGAAGGAGACAAGCTAATATTTAAGTGTTATGAAGGCTATGAAACCTTAGATGGAGAAAGATTTGGAGAGACTGAATGTCTTCCCACTGGCCAGTTATCAGGAAAAGGGTGTTTAGGTAAGGTGTGTGTGTGTGGTGTGTGGTGTGTGTGTGTGTGTGTGTGTGTGTGTGTGTGTGTGTGTGTGTGTGTGTGTGTGTGTGTGTGTGTGTGTGTGTGTGTGTGTGTGTATGTATAGTGTGTGTGTGTGTGTGTGTGTGTGTGTGTGTGTGTGTGTGTGTGTGTGTGTGTGTGTGTGTGTGTGTGTGTAGGGTGTGTATTGTGTGTGTAGGGTGTGTATTGTGTGTGTGTGTGTGTGTGTGTGTGTGTGTGTGTGAAGTGTGTGTGTGTGCGTATTGTGTGTGTATTGTGTGTGTAGTGTGTGTGTGTGTAGTGTGCGTGTGTGTGTGTATTGTGCGTGTAGTGTGTGTGTGTGTATGTGTATGTGTAGTGTGTGTGTGTGTATGTGTAATGTGTGTGTGTGTGTAGTGTTACTTTAATGCAATTATCGTTAATACAGCGAAAAAAGCAAAAAACAGGGTGCCGCAATAAATATTGTTAACAACATTAGAACATTCAAGTTTTTGAAGTATGTTACCATTTTAGACGTTTGCAATATTATAGTTTTTGCCATATTATTTCGTTTGTTTGTACAGATTTATGTTATCAAAGATATTATCATTTCTACATACCTCCCAACATTTTGAAATGAGAAAGCGGGACACTTAGGCCACACCCCCAACCACACCCCTGACCCACCCCTAGTCACGCATACATCATTCATGATTTTTTTTTCATTAAAACCACAATGGGCATTTCAATAAAAAAAAATAATAGACAATATACCCTGCCTGTGGGTGGGTAGGAGGGTGATGGTGCCCGTAGGTGGGTAGGAGGGTGAGGGTGCCCGTGGGTGAGGAGGAGGGCACCTCTGGAGAGGAGGGGAAAAATGATCGAGGCGCCAGCCGCACGGATGAGGTGTAAGGGATGAGGGTCCAGCATCATAGTCTCCCTTCCTCCGACAGTGCCCCCGTGTCCCCCTGTTTGCAGAGTAAAGTGAGCAGCGGAGCGGGCTGTCATCTTACCATTCATCCTTGTGTATTGGCATCTGGCTCTTCTCTTCTTCCCGCTTCCTGTGACATCACAGGAAGTAGAGTGAAGCCAGATCCCGGTACGCGAGGATGAATGGTAAGATTAAATGACAGCCCGCTCTGCTGCGCAAACTTACTCTGCAAACAGGGGGGACACTGAGGGGCACATTAGGAGAGAGGTAGGGAGAATAATATGCCTGACCCGCATCCCACACACACTGCATCGACACCGCTGGTGCCTCTGTCATTTTTTTTTCACATCTGACCCCCCACCCAGCTGGGACACTAGGGGGGGGGGGGCATAACAGGAGAATGGGAGAGCCCCCCCAAATCGGGACAGTTCCGCAGGTTTCAGGACAGTTGGGGGGCATGTTTCTACAGTGGTGTGAAAAACTATTTGCCCCCTTCCTGATTTCTTATTATTTTGCATGTTTGTCACACTTAAATGTTTCTGCTCATCAAAAAACCGTTAACTATTAGTCAAAGATAACATAATTGAACACAAAATGCAGTTTTAAATGATGGTTTTTATTATTTAGTGAGAAAAAAACCTCAAAACCTACATGGCCCTGTGTGAAAAAGAAATTGCCCCCTGAACCTAATAACTGGTTGGGCCACCCTTAGCAGCAATAACTGCAATCAAGCGTTTGCGATAACTTGCAACAAGTCTTTTACAGCGCTCTGGAGGAATTTTGGCCCACTCATCTTTGCAGAATTGTTGTAATTCAGCTTTATTTGAGGGTTTTTTTAGCATGAACCACCTTTTTAAGGTCATGCCACAACATCTCAATAGGATTCAGGTCAGGACTTTGACTAGGCCACTCCAAAGTCTTCATTTTGTTTTTCTTCAGCCATTCAGAGGGGAATTTGCTGGTGTGTGTTGGGTCATTGTCCTGCTGCAGCACCCAAGATCGCTTCAGCTTGAGTTGACGAACAGATGGCCGGACATTCTCCTTCAGGATTTTTTGGTAGACAGTAGAATTCATGGTTCCATCTATCACAGCAAGCCTTCCAGGTCCTGAAGCAGCAAAACAACCCCAGACCATCACACTACCACCACCATATTTTACTGTTGGTATGATGTTCTTTTGCTGAAATGCTGTGTTACTTCTACGCCAGATGTAATGGGACACGCACCTTCTAAAAAGTTCAACTTTTGTCTCGTCGGTCCACAAGGTGTTTTCCCAAAAGTCTTGGCAATCATTGAGATGTTTTTTTTAGCAAAATTGAGACGAGCCTTAATGTTCTTTTTGCTTAAAAGTGGTTTGCGCCTTGGATATCTGCCATGCAGGCCGTTTTTGCCCAGTCTCTTTCTTATGGTGGAGTCGTGAACACTGACCTTAATTGAGGCAAGTGAGGCCTGCAGTTCTTTAGATGTTGTCCTGGGGTCATTTGTGGCCTTTCGGATGAGTTTTCTCTGCGCTCTTGGGTTAATTTTGGTCGGCCAGCCACTCCTGGGAAGGTTCATCACTGTTTCATGTTTTTGCCATTTGTGGATAATGGCTCTCACTGTGGTTCGCTGGAGTCCCAAAGCTTTAGAAATGGCTTTATAACCTTTACCAGACTGATAGATCTCAATTACAGTACTTTTGTTCTCATTTGTTCCTGAATTTCTTTGGATCTTGGCATGATGTCTAGCTTTTGAGGTGCTTTTGGTCTACTTCTCTGTGTCAGATAGCTCCTATTTAAGTGATTTCTTGATTGAAACAGGTGTGGCAGTAATCAGTTCTGGGGGTGACTACAGAAATTGAACTCAGGTGTGATAAACCAGTTAAGTTATGTTTTAACAAGGGGGGCAATCACTTTTTCACACAGGGCCAAGTAGATTTGCAGTTTTTTTCTCACTAAATAATAAAAACCATAATTTAAAACTGCATTTTGTGTTCAATTATGTTATCTTTGACTAATAGTTAACAGTTTTTGATGAGCAGAAACATTTAAGTGTGACAAACATGCAAAAGAATAAGAAATCAGGAAGGGGGCAAATAGTTTTTCACACCACTGTATGTGGAAAAGGGTGTTTGTGCAGAGGGAGTGGTTAGGGTTAGGCAACACCAGGGGGAGTGGTTAGGGTTAGGCACCACCAGGGGAGGGTTCTGTGTGAGAGTAGGGTTTGTTTGAGCTGTATTGTTGAATTACATAACAATTTTTAACGTTAATATCTTTCCGTTTTTATTTCCCGTCTGTTTTAACAATGGTATTTATCGCTAACCAAGTTTGACAACGATTTTTATTGATTTTGTTATCCACCCACGCCATTTCGTTATCCAGCGGGGCCCTTTTTTCATGCACGCGTATTTAGGGAGAGGCATCTCTTCCAGAGCCCTCCATGTCATGGACCATGTGGGCTGTTTACCTTGCCGTTTCTGGTTGCCGCATCGCAGACCTGCCATTCCACTGCAATATCACCGTTTTGTGATCCGGGAATGAGAACAGCTTGTTCTCAAACCCGATCACAGTGCCTATATTGAATGGAAAGCCGGCGTCTGCGAGATGCAGCTTTTCATTTAAAAAACCAGTACTTCAGTACTTCTGTGTGATATTAATAGCACATGAAAGTTCAGTGTAGTGCCATCGTGTGGCCAAAAGTAAAAATGCACCCTAGCATTACATTTCATACATACAATACATTTACATAGATACATTGTGGGGATCCTCTGCTGCGTCCCACACTGCTCCTCTTAGCAGCTGCTCTGCCTTGCTGCCATACTGTAATACTTCTCTCTGCCAGCCACGTGTGCGTCCATCCCTTGCCAACATGTTAGTCACATGCCCGCCTGGCCTGCGCACTGCTGCTATATGTAAACTGATGCAGGGTGGTCGTGGAAGTACCAGGTCTGGCTGCCTAGTGCTGCCAGCACTCTGGAAGTATCAGGTTGCGTGATTGGGTACTTTGATCTTGCCTGCTTTCTATAACTGTTCACTGCCCTTCAGCCGACAGCTGCACTAAACTAGGCTGATTTATCTGTGCCCTAGGCCATGGCCTAGATGACCTTGTCATAAATCCGGCCCTGGACTTTGCTGTTTTCCCACACAGGAACAGCAACCATCCACAAAGAAGCAAGACAAGGTGTTTTTTTTTGTTTGTTTGTTTTTTTGGGGGACACAGGACCCAGCCAACAGCTATGGAAAAACTGAAAGCTATAACGGGCCAAGTGAGGAAGAGGCTTTTGTATTGACATCCACCAATGAGAGCAGGCATGCAAATTCCAACACAGCTGAATGGTAATTACTCAATCCTGTGTGAGGCCTGGGACCCACTAGCAGCCTTTTCTAAGCGCTAGTGATTTAAAGAGTAACTGTCAGGCTGCAAAAGCTAATTTAAACCTCTATTCTCCTGTGTTAAACAGTTTAGAAGGAAGCCAAAAAGGCAATACTGAAGTTAAAGATCTCTCTTACTTTGAGCCTTGCTGAACAGCAAGGCTGGTTATTCCCAAGCCCCTAAGGAGGCCGCCAGGCCGCATAACATACTGCAAAGCATTCTGGGGCTGCTTCTTCTCCCCACTTTGCACTACCTTGGGTCATCCCCTTCATTTCCCTATCACACCCTAAGGCTGCTTTCACAGTGGGAAGTTACAGGCTCATGTTACAGCAGCTTGTAACAGCACAGCACTGAAAAATCACAGGGCACATGTTCTGTTAGAGTATACTGCATGAGTCCGCTATTGTTCCTAGCCACATGGCTAATTAATATTCACTGCACAGTAGTGTTGTCCATTAGGATCTTTTTTTGTTAATGGAATCATCAGGAAGCATGGAGGATATGACATCACAATTGGCTTCATAGGAGACAGACAAACATGGAACCTGCCATGAGCTGTCAGGAGCATCATTCTCTGCAAAAACTATATAAAAATTCTGTGAAATCCAAACGTGGACAGTGAAATGCATATGTAATGTAAGTAGAGCCAATATTTAGCTACTAATATATGTGTTTTTTTTCTCTGAGACTCTATACCTAACAGCTCCTCTTTAAAAGGCTCTTGCTAATGCAATGCTATGGGGGATTTTTATAAAATCACTTTGCTCAAGTGGGATCACACCAATAGCATTACATTAGAAAGAGCTTTTCAAATCACAAACGCTTTAAAAAGCTCTTGCTAATGTAATACAATGGGTGTGATCCCACTAGAGCGATGTGATTTTATAGAAATCCTCCATTGCATTGCATTAGCAAGAGCTTTTCAAATCACTAATGCTTAGAAAAGGCTGCTAGTGGGTTTGAGCTCTTAGCTACGCCTTTGGGTTAATCACACCAGTACCATTTGCATTTAACCATTTATGCTGCCTGGACGTGATTGTCATGTCTAGGTGACTGCTATAGCGCTGCGCTCCCATGTTGCTCCCCGTTAGCCCGGAGATCAATGAATGGGAACATAGTTCCCATTCAATGATCTTAGTCCCTGGTAGAAAGGCTGTTGGCTTCTCATCAGAAGCCGCCATCTTTCTGACAAACATTTCCTACCCTACATATGCTTCCTGGAAGCGAGCACTTCGCTTCCTGGAAGCAAGCACTTCGCTTCCAGGGTTAAAAAAAAATCACTGTGACCATCTTGTGGCCAAATAGTAAAACTACATCTACATACATTTTTTAATAAAATAAACTCACAATATTACATTTAAAATTAACTGTTTACCCCCCACACCCAAAAATTACCCAAATCAAATTTTTAATGAAAAGAAAAAAACAAAACAATAAAAAAAACAAAAAAACAAAACATAAATAGTTATTTAAGGGTTTGAACTTTTTTTAATATGCATGTGAAGAGGGTATATTACGAACATTTTTTAAATTGTAAGCTTGTACATAGTGATGGACGCAATACATTGTGCTAGGGACATAATTTAAATGGTGTAATAACCGGGACAAATGGGCAAATAAAATACATAGGTTTTAATTATGGTAACATGTATTATATTAAAGCTATAATGGCCATAAACTGAGAATTAATGACATTTTGTTTTAATTGTTTTCTTAATATTCCTGTGAAAAAGCATTTAGAAAAAAAATAATTCTTAGCAAAATGTACCACCCAAAGAAAGCCTAATTGGTGGTGGAAAAAAACAAGATATAGATCAATTCATTGTGATAATTAGCGATAAAGATATTGGCAAATGAATGGGAGGTGAAAATTGCTCTGACACATAAGGTGAAAAATACCCACGGGCTGAAATGGTTAAATAAACTTTTTTTTTTGCAGCTGTCTGTAAACCCCCGGCAGAAATTTCAAATGGAAATCTTAGAGAACACAAAAGGACTAAATACTTAACAGGTGACCGCGTGTTTTACGATTGTGACCCCGGATATACTACTAGACCAGCCAATGTAGATTATATCACTTGTGAGCATGCACGGTGGACAGATCTTGCATGCAAAAGTAAGTTCTCAGTCACTGATGTGCCATACATGGAAAGTTCTTTGACGTCATCTCTCCTCTCTGCTCTAAAAGATACACAACAGGCATAACAACCTTTAGACATAAAGCATTTCTTTATTACAGTTGAAGCAAATCCTAAAATAAATCTGCATTGTTTCTACTTCCTGATTCATGGAAGCACTTATATTGTTAACATCCTGTGCTATCAAATGAGCGTATCTGCCATCTCTGCCGTGGCAGTCATGTGACCCAGGGGAGAGATCAGATTACAACTTGTGATTAGACACAAATGAGGGAAAATTAAACAGGCTAAACTCTTTGAATACACACAGGGTGCATTTTTCTGTTTTCCTTCTGTCCTGTGCAAGAGTTCAGGTCCACTTTAAGGGGCTCGTTTCCACTTGTGCCGCACGCGTCAGTGAGGCGCGCGGCGGCACTTCCCGGTGCGGGATCGCAGGCGAGTCCCAGAAGCCGTGCCATGCATGGCTATGGGATTCGCAGCCTCCCGCGCAAAAACTGTGGGCAGTTTCGGCCGAATCGCTAGCGCAAGCGATTCTGCCTGCGGCACCATAGTTTCCTATGGCAGAGTTTCCCCGTGCAATTTGTGTGCAGGGGAACTCTGCGGATTCGGAGTGTAAACCGCTCCAGTGGAAACGGGCCCTAAAGGATTTTCTGAATATTGAAATTATTGAGTTCTATTTGACAGATGCATAGGCATTAAAGTAGGTATGGTCAGAAATAGCAATTTCTGATTCCGCAGGCAATTCTGATCTTCATGATTGCTAATTACCGATTCTGTAAATTTCCCTGGCAATTCTAAATTTCCGCAGCAAGGTTTTTTTTTTGTTTGTTTGGAGTTTTTTTTGCCATTTTTGTTAATAAACTTCTATTTTTTTCTTTTACCCTGCCTGGTGGTATGATTATTTCTGGATTTCAGGGTCTTTTTAAAATGTTTTAGACCCTAAAATCAGGAAAAAAATCATGCCACCACAGTCTCTACAGCAGCCCCAGCACTCACCCACTTCCCTGGGCTCCAGAACTCCAATTATACCTCTGTCCTCCGAGTGGCACTGTAATTCTGTAATGAGATCATAGATATTGATCTCACTAGAGTTATTCAGAGCCTCGGAGGACAGGAAGGAGAATGGCTACCGACGTCTCGATTCCCCGGGAGGTGAGTAAAAATCAGGGTTGGTCGTAGTCAGCAAACTTTGCTATGCTGGAACTACGCGCAGTTTTACGCAATTACGCTTTGCCAACCTATGGCTCCGAAATCAAATATTTGGTTCGTATGCATTTCGTAGACTACGCATTAAAATACGCAATTACGTGTAGTGCGAAGCGTAGTGTATGCGGATGCTTATGCCCGCATGCAGAAAATTTTACGCATTCATTCCTGTTTGTTTGCTTAAACCGGCAACTCTTCTACATTCCCCTTTCCAATGCGTAAATTTGTAAGCATACAATCGCACACGGAAAATTAGACGCGAGTAACACATTTGTAGTTCACTACGCAATACACATGTTAACTACGCATAGTGGGTGTAATCTACGCTTAGCTGTACTTTGCTACGCGTAAATTCGTAAGCGTAGTTTTGAAACTTCACCTACGAACTACAATGCGTAGATGCGAACTACGATGCGTAAATTCGCACTGGTGTAGTTTCTGCTCATCCCTGGTAAAAATGCCCGCTGTGTGCTATACTGTAATAAGATCCTGGCGGCTAGCCCGAGCTACACCCAGAGTCAGGATTACCGTCAGGGAGGTTAAAAAAGGTTGTTTTTGCAGAATCCGCTATATTTTGCAGATGTCCGCAGGGGCGTTGCTAGCCCCAAAGATCAGTGGCACATGCCCCAGATCTATTCTGGGGTGCCCCGGATGTCCCTCAGGCAGAGTCAGGCAGTGGGCGGCAGTACCCATCTCCATTCGCTTGGTCTCCAGATTCTGCAGACATCTCTTCTGGGCTTCTCCCCTTAGTGTATGAGAAGGAATCAGATGCTAGAGGTCCTAGCGTCTAATTCTCAAGAGTGGATAAAGGAGATGAGCAGTTCCTCTCGCTGTGCTACTCTGCTGGGAAATTGGGGGTGAGGGGGAGGAACAGTGAGGACACACACAATGATGCATGCTCCCTATGAAGGCTCCATAGCTTCCAGCACGTCACCACAACACACTGCATGCCCCATAGAGGCACCCAGCATGCCCCATAGAGGCACCACAGCACCCAGCATGGCACCACACAGCACCCATTATGCCTTTTTTTTTGCATTATTGAATGGGGGGAGCGGGGGGGGGGGGGTTGGCTTCCTCCAACATTTTGCTGGGCAGGCCTACTCAGACCACTGTTAAGTTCTTATAAATTGGGCTCCGTTTATGATCCCAACCAAATTGTGGTGTGTGGCCCAACCCATTTTTCAGCTGGAGTGCCCAAAAGTGCCCCGGATCTCTAAGGATCCTAGCAACGCCCCTGATGTCCGCTATTATGCAGACATCCTTGATACACTACCAAATTCTCTGATTGTCTCTGATTGGCCGAATACTTTAGGGTAGAAAGTATTGGACCAATCAGAGAATGAAAAAGTTTGCCCCAGAAATCATAATAATGCAGAAATTTTAGACCAATCATAAGACTCAGATACTTCTGTGTTTTTCTGAGTCTTGTGATTGGCCTCAAATTTCCATGGTATTCCGATTTCCATGGTAAACCTCTGCATTCTCTGGTTCGTTCAATACTACCAATTATTTCCGAGTCTTTTTATTGGCTTAAAACTTCTGATGTTAGGCCAGTCACAAGACTCAGAATTCATAAATACTCTGCAGTATTTGGCCAATCATAGAATGCGGAGGTTAATCTGGGTATTCTGAATCACAAGACTCAGAAAAACGTGGTCCAGGAAGTGAAGAATCCACAGCACCACGTTGGTACTGTATAGTTCATTTATTGTATTTAAAAATACAAAGAGATAGCCATAGCAGCGACAGACACTGTTTCGAACAGAGGTCCTTTCTCAAGCTGTATTTGGCTCTCTGACGTGTCTCAATCACACAAACATTTATATACTCTTAGAGAACACACATGAACCAATCAGAATGCAGGAGGGATGCAGAGGACCTGATGAAAGACTGTGACGCATTTTTGATTGGCCACTTGCGGATGGGAATCAAGGCATGTACTGTACAGCTCCGGCGGGAGGGGGGACACATTGTGGATAGGAATGCAGACAGAAATAGGGGGATGTACTGTACGGCTCCAGCGGGAGGGGGGGGGGGGCATATTGCATGGGGTGCATGGTGGACCAGAATCGGGGAAACAGCAGCATACCCCTCCAGTGTGTGTAGGGGGAGCATGCTTGGTAATTATGACTCAAGCCGAGACACCTGTTTTCGGGCCATTTTTTTAGGTGTTGGGGCTTTATATCAATACACTTGTTGGAGCTCCATGTAAAACTTGCACTGGGGCCTCAAGCTCCTTTTTTATGCCACTGCCAGTCCTTGTGGGATGAAGAGATAACCAGGGCTAATGGTGGACCTGGAGTATCTGTCATTTTTCGAGGGGGGGATAAAAAACAGGAGAGGACTGGATTACTGCATTACTTTACTTATAGTACAATATGTAAAGTAATGCAGAAAGCAAAGAAAACAAATAGGGTACTTAGAAAACCAGGTTGCAGTTCCAAAAAAGTAGTAGATGGGAAAATGTAAAACAAACAATTTCACAAACTACAAAACAACCCCCAAGGGGGTTCGGAGGTGTAATACTGGGAGGGAGGCACCCCAAAAGATGTGTAAAATGATAAAAACTGTTTAAAGGTTAAGAACTTACCCCAAGACAAGGATTGATATAGAATACAAGAATATTTTACACAAAAACAATGGAAAACGCATTTTGTGGACAACCACTCGCTTCCTCGGGTCAATAAAACACTGTCTCAAGGTAAGTGTGAATTTGTTTGGAGCACCTACCCTTTGGGCCAGCTCCTGAATGGCAAAAGTACTAAAAGTCAGGACTGTAGCTGTCTTTCCTGGATTTTGTCATCCTCTGCAATTCCTGTCTCCAACTTCTTTCAAGTTGAGTATCTGGGTGGTAGGTGGTTACCACTTACTTGGTGTGAGGATCCGCTCGGCTGCCTGCGCAGGCAGGCAGCCTTTTGACCACTGTTCAGGTCTGCATTCTGCAGGTCTCTGGAAGAGAGACCTTTAGTCAGTTTAGCAGCTTGCTGCTGAGGAATTTGCATACGTTTGTCATGCAGATTGCCTAGCCACATCCTTTGTAGGCTTGCTCTATATATACCATGTGATTCCACAGTAAGTGGCTGGTCATAAGGGTTAGTCCTGTGAAACACTCTTGGAGTGTCAGCCTTGCTCATTGTTTAAAGATTAGCTTAGAGTAATTCCTGGGACTGCACTAGGCAGGTTCCCTAGTGCAGTTAGGATTGCATTTCTGTTTTGTTTGTCTGTTGCGATTGTCCTGTCCCTGCGGTGGTCGACAGGAAGTCATTCTGATCTTTGTTCTTGGATTATAGCTAGAGCAGCGGTTGCTACCAGCTATCTCATCTGATCAGTCTTGCCAGGATCACACTCGCCTTGCGCTAGTGCTGTGGATCCGTCTGATCTCCATCTCTCTTTCTATACTTGGATCGCACTCGCCTTGCGCTAGTGCTGTGGATCCTTCTGTTCTGTCTTCCTGGATGGCATTAGCCTCTTGCGCTAGTGCTTTGGATCCTATCTCTCACTTATTCCTGTTTTCGTGTATCTGTCTTGTCTGCTACGAACGCTTGCTGGAGGCTCGGTGAGGTAACCATTAAGCAAGCGCTCGCGTCCTCTGTTTCATGTTTGTCTGTCGGTGGTTAGTTAGGTGTGCTTGTCTCTGTTGTGCTTATCATGCGGAGACCGCGCATAAACGCGTGCACTATTGCGAATGAGTGCGGTGTTCGCGTTTAGTTAGCGTTTGTTATTTTCCTTGTCTTCTCATTGTATGAATTGCTGTGCCTTTGCTACTCTCGTGGTCTGCCTTGCTGTAGCCTTGTGTCACCTCTGGCAATCGCCTCTCCCGCGATTGCATTCCTATTTCATATCTGCTGTTGTGTATGCACCGTCGCGGGTTGGCGACTAGTTTGGTGCACACACATACAATCTGTCCCTTTGCCCAATCTCTTTCGCAATCGCTTCCCAGGCGATTGCGTTCTCACTCGGTTTCCTTTGTTGTGTGTCCGCTAGATTGGTGGACATACATACATTCCTCATCTGTGCTTATTCGGTCTTGTGTCGCTGTTAGCAATCGCCATCTCTGGCGATTGCCTTCTCACTTTACCTTCCTGGTTGTGTGTTCATCGTCGCAGGGTGGCGACTGGATTGGTGGACACACATACCCTCTGTCGCTTTGATCTCTCTCTTTCAGGGCAATCTTGCCCTGCGTTCCTTCCCTTCGTGCAATTCCTGTCTGGCGTGTGTGGCAGGGCAGAGGAGCTGTTCCTCTGCACTCCACAGCTCCACCTGCCGACAGGAATTTCCCTCTACAGGTGCATTGCACCTTTTGCTGGGTTCCCTCAAATCATACGCTTGTGGAGGATTTCCGCAGTGTCAGCGCACGTCTTGTGTGCTGATCACGGAGAGAATTCCACAATCGTTACAGTATGACCAGCCAAACCGAAATTCCCAGTGTAGAGGGAATTTCCGATTTGTATGATTTGGTCAAATATGGGTCCTGTATCTATAAGAGGTTTAAGATACAGGACTCTGAAACCAGAGATGAGTTTATATCAGAATGTTCCAGATTCTTGGCAAATCCTGAATTTCAGGCCACCAATATTTCCACTTGGAGTAGTCAGATTGCTTACAATCTTTTCCAAGGGGATCTGTTTGTGTGGGCGGATGAGTATGCCAGACACGAGAATCTGAGACATAACCCTCGCAGATTTCTGAATCATGTATTTTCTCATAAACTTAGAATTCCCCTGTCAGGTTATTTCTATGAGTTTTTTCCTGCAGTGCATGATGCTGATCAGATTAGGTTATGCAACATTTCTGTGTCATTACCATATGTTAATGAATTGGTGCTTGCAGGCCAATCTGCTGATTTGGCTTGTCAGCCAAAAGATTTGTTGCCCATAGCAACCACAAATAAAGAGGTTATTTCTGTCAAGTCTGAAATGTGCAAAACCATTCAGTATGATAATGTTGTTGCTCAGTCTCCGGGTTTTTTGCCCCAATCCTAAGCTTATGTGGATCCTATTATAGGTAGGATCGCACACTATATTAAAGCAGTTAAAAAATCTGTTCTTGTTCCTGAACTCCACCCATATGGAGATTATCTGGATACTGGCCTGTTTGAACCTCCATTTGCCTCATGGGACATTGGGGCCTTGATGGAGGAATTTGATTTTGATTGGAAAGCCTTTTGCGATTTTTACATCGCAAAAAGCGAAGATGTCTTGAATGATTGTCTCGATTCTATGTACCTTTTGATTGATTCTGATGAATGTGACGAGGGTGATGTGGATCTGGTGATTTATGTATGGCAGACGATTTTGGATGAGTTGCACACACACCAATTAATTGATTCCAATAAAGAGACATCGTTGTCGGATGATTGTTCCTGCCTTTCTGGGGTAAAGCATGTGAGTCGTGACATTGTGCGATCTGAAATGAGTGGGTGTGCCACTGTGGTTGATTCCTGTGCGAATCCTGGAGGATTCTCTCCTGACTGCGTGCAGTTTGAATCTCTGCGATCTGATGCCTGTTTCTCTGATGTTCCTGCAGATTGTGATCAGCATAAATGTGCCAGTTTTCTCAAGGATGTGTGGGACCCCTTGTCATTTAGAGACAGATATTTAAGATCTTCCATCTGTGATCCTGCTATGGGGAAAATTCCTAAATTATGCAGCATCAAAAGTAAAATTAATATGTTTAATAAAGTTTTTCCTGATGTTGTCGCTATTTCTACTGCAAATGCGTCTTTGTCTCACCCTGTTCACACCCGTAAGGGCCCGTTGCCTGGTGACAGTTGCTCCAGTGTTTCTGTCCTGAACGCCTTGCAGTCTGCCCCGCAGATCGCGGAGGTTTGCGCTATGGAAGCGTCAGTTTCACAACCTAAAGCGATTTTTGATTCGCAAGTTTTGCGTTCTGACTCCTCGGATTTGACATTGTTAGCCGAATCTAAGAGTGAGACAGCGCTTCGGTTTTGCGAATCTGATGCTGAAGCCTCTTTGCTTTGCCCAGAGAAGCTTTAAAATCACAAACACTGGTCCACATGACAGCCCGGGGGCCCCAGGTCTCTCTCCCTCGCTGGGGCCCCCAAACCACCATGCGACACCTAGAGGGAAGTGTGGGCAAGCCCTGGACCTCCAGAGAAGCTTTCTCTGAATCTGCCCTGTACCATGAATGAAAACATGATCTCCAATCACACTGACATTTGTGAGTCCCTTTCTTGTTCTGAGGAAAATGCTGATTCTGCACCCTGTACTCTGGATGAGTTAATATGGCCTTGTTTAGAGTCTCCTGCAGTGTCCCTAGAGGCTCGTCTAGGTATTGCTACTATACTCACCTGTTTTCTTCAGTTCTGGAGTTGCAAGCTAGTTTGACTGCTACACAGAATTCTGGGTGCAGTGAGATTAAAGTTAGGGAGTCAGTGTGTGTTCCAGTAAATATTCTTGTACATTCCGCTCATGATGATGAAATTCAGTCTCAGTTTATGGTGGAACCTTCCCTGGGACATCTACCCTGTCCACAAAATAAAGTTCCAGTTTTGCCCTGTAACATGGATAGTTTAGAATCCTTCTCAGAAAACTTGGAAAATTATGTTCCTGAGGTCTTGTCTGATGTCCTGGAGACCTCCGAGTTCCTCCCAAAGGGTGCAGAACTTGTAGGAGATGTCTCCTGCCCCCCAAGTCCTTCTGAGGTGTTGCCCACTTCAGTAGGCATTGCTGTTGTGCTGGCTACCCTTGCAGCTCTGGTGGAGCTTCACTCATATGTAGTCAATGATGATATTATTGTCACAGAGATTTCTAGGTTTGAGTCCAAGCCTTCTTTTGAAAGTCCAGTGCTTGTGACCACTGCTCGTGATGATTCTCTGCCCGGTTCTTGTTTTGGTCTTCTCGTGACAGACTCTGAGGTTGGCAGTTCCTCGTCGTGTCCTGAGGTTCCCCTTGGGCTAGTGTACCCCGATGTGTTCTGTGACCCAGAAAGCCCAAGTGTGTCTCGGTTGCCAGCCTGCTCAGATGCTTCCTCGGTGGAAACCTGTTTTGATGTTGCCTGCCTGCCTGCATGCCCAGAGGTGGTCCCTGAAGGCCCTGTTCTTGATGCTTGTCCTGGTAATTCTGAATCCGGAATTGTCATTGGTTCCATAGGGGTTCTTGATAGTTTTCCATGTGAGCCTGGTGATCGTACTGCCCTCCTGGGATCTCTGCGGAGCTTCAAAGTGTTCTGGGAGATCCTGGGAGAAATATTTCCTGGTACCTTGGATGAGATCAGCAGTGGGTGCTTTGTGGAAAGGGACACTTCGAATAGGTATTGTGGCAGGTTTGGTATTTTTGGACGGTCCTTGGAAGGTGGTGGGCATGGCTCAGTGGGTGTCGATGGCTTCTTCTCTGGCATTCACAGTCCTGATGGGTGTTACACTGAGACTTGTGGTACTGATGGGC
The DNA here is from genome assembly GCF_040937935.1 of Hyperolius riggenbachi. NCBI lineage: Eukaryota > Metazoa > Chordata > Amphibia > Anura > Hyperoliidae > Hyperolius > Hyperolius riggenbachi. Next base: position 43,623,200 of record NC_090652.1, on the reverse strand, counting down.
ATGTTTCGGTGGCTTCTCCTTCCGATGAGGTCAGTTTCGGGTGGGCTGACTCTGGAATTGGGCCGTGTCGGGCTGTCCTGACCTTCATGAGTCTTCAGTTAGAGTCTTTTGCAAATATCAGGTTAGAGGCTCGTCTGGAATCCGACCCTAGAGGGGGGGGTACTGTGAGGATCCGCTCGGCTGCCTGCGCAGGCAGGCAGCCTTTTGACCACTGTTCAGGTCTGCATTCTGCAGGTCTCTGGAAGAGAGACCTTTTGTCAGTTTGGCAGCTTGCTGCTGAGGAATTTGCATACGTTTGTCATGCAGATTGCCTAGCCACATCCTTTGTAGGCTTGCTCTATATATACCATGTGATTCCACAGTAAGTGGCTGGTCATAAGGGTTAGTCCTGTGAAACACTCTTGGAGTGTCAGCCTTGCTCATTGTTTAAAGATTAGCTTAGAGTAATTCCTGGGACTGCACTAGGCAGGTTCCCTAGTGCAGTTAGGATTGCATATCTGTTTTGTTTGTCTGTTGCAATTGTCCTGTCCTTGCGGTGGTCGACAGGAAGTCGTTCTGATCTTTGTTCTTGCTACCAGCTATCTCATCTGATCTGTCTTGCAAGGATCGCACTCGCCTTGCGCTAGTGCTGTGGATCCATCTGATCTCCATCTCTCTTTCTATACTTGGATCGCACTCGCCTTGCGCTAGTGCTGTGGATCCTTCTGTTCTGTCTTCCTGGATTGCATTAGCCTCTTGCGCTAGTGCTGTGGATCCTATCTCTCACTTATTCCTGTTTTCGTGTATCTGTCTTGTCTGCTACGAACGCTTGCTGGTGGCTCGGTGAGGTAACCGTTCAGCAAGCGCTCACGTCCTCTGTTTCATGTTTGTCTGTCGGTGGTTAGTTAGGCGTGCTTGTGTCTGTTGTGCTTATCACGCGGAGACCGCACATAAACGCATGCACTGTTGTGAATGAGTGCGGTGTTCGCGTTTAGTTAGTGTTTGTTATTTTCCTTGTCTTCTCATTGTATGAATTGCTGTGCCTTTGCTACTCTCGTGCTCTGCCTTGCTGTAGCCTTGTGTCACCTCTAACAATCGCCTCTCCCGCGATTGCGTTCCTACTTCATATCTGCTGTTGTGTATGCACCGTCGCGGGTTGGCGACTAGTTTGGTGCACACACATACAATCTGTCCCTTTGCTCAATCTCTTTCGCAACCGCTTCCCAGGCGATTGTGTTCTCACTCGGTTTCCTTTGTTGTGTGTCCGCCGCCACAGGTTGGCGGCTAGATTGGTGGACATACATACATTCCTCATCTGTGCTTATTCGGTCTTGTGTCGCTGATAGCAATCACCATCTCTGGCGATTGCCTTCTCACTTTATCTTCCTGGTTGTGTGTTCATCGTCGCAGGGTGGCGACTGGATTGGTGGACATACATACCCTCTGTCGCTTTGATCTCTCTCTTTCAGGGCGATCTTGCCCTGCGTTCCTTCCCTTCATGCAATTCCTGTCTGGCGTGTGTAGCAGGGCAGAGGAGCTGTTCCTCTGCACTCCACAGCTCCACCTGTCGACAGGAATTTCCCTCTACAGGTGCATTGCACCTTTTGCTGGGTTCCCTCAAATCATACGCTTGTGGAGGATTTCCGCAGTGTCAGCGCACGTCTTGTGCACTGATCACGGAGAGAATTCCACAATCGTTACACTTGGTAAGTAAGTGATTTTTTTTGTTAATGTGGTTTCACCAAATTGACCTAAAAATCTAAGTCTTTGTTCAGTAGAGGTGCAGAGTAATGGAGGATAATGTGCCAGGTATGGTATGAGGGGGGTCTGGAGGAGAGGGGCAACCAAGCCTTCCCCTCTCCCCAAGAGCCCTTGTCCAACACATGGGCAAGAGGCACTTCCTCCACCTCCATGGTCCGATGCCCTGGAGAGGGGTTCATAGTGGCATCTGGGGTTCCCCTTTACCAAGCAGATGCCCAGATGCCCGCCTCCTACCCAGTTGGAATGGGTTTAGGGTACTGACATACCCCTTACCCATTTCCACAAAAAGTTTAAAAAAAAAATAACACAATAAAAATAACACAATAAAAAATATTTTTCTAAATTAACTAGATATACTTTCCATTGAATAATCCCACACCAATATCCTCAGAAGTGATCTCACACCATTATCCTCTAAAATGTTCCTGTGCATGTTCTATTCCCAACAAACTCTTGGGGCTGAATGGCCATAGACAACCTCTGCATCTGTATTGCATGGATGGCAACATGAAAACTGGCTTCTGAAACAATTTTTGGCAAACAGCAAAATAATAATATGGCCACTGGGTAATTCCTGGTCCCCAGAGGCCACATTAGAGTGGCAGAACAAGTGGTTTTCCACATGGATCGGGGGTGGGGGGCTCAGGGGCCTATGGCAGGGTATGCCCTGGTCCCCTGGACCTCCCATTCATGTGAAAAACTGTTCCTATTTCAGGGACCAGGGAATCCCATGTGGCCATTTTGTTGACATTACTTGTTGAAAATTCTTGTTTCAGAGGCCAATTTTCTCTGTGTTAATGCTGTTTGCTGAAAATTCTTGTTTCTGAATGTTCAAAATAGTAAGATTTCCACATTTTGTGATTTTACTCAAAATGGACGAAATCTGATGTGAATCTTCAGAACTCTGAACTATTCTGATCTAAGAGCTCAACCTTAGGGCTCTTTCACACCACAAAGTGCGTTGAGAAAAGCTGAAAGTTAGCTGTTTGCGTTTTGCTGCGTTTTGAGCAGCGTTTTGCTGCGTTAGCAAAACAGGTAAATGCGTTTTGGTGCGTTTTCAATGCAAGTAGGTAAACGCAGCGTTAATTTTTTTTTTTATATTTTGAACTGTGTAAAATGCAAATTAAAGAGAAATGATTGGTTGTTTGAACACCATGCAGTTTATTTTGCTTTGATTTGTTAATTCTTTAGCCTGACAGTTTTATTTTTTTTTTTAAACTGTAACAAATGCATTTTCAGGTGACCTGATTGGTGAATTATTTTTAATGCCAGTGATTGGTTGTAGAGAAGTGTATATAAGGTAGTGGGCCTGATTCACAAAGCGATGCAAAGTGTTTGCACGCGAGTGAAAACCCCTTTATCACGCCTAAACTCAGTTTAGGCATGATAAGAAGAAACTCGCGCGAATTTTCCGCGCGCAAAGTTTCGCGCGCGCAAGCGCGCAGGCGCGCGCGCAGCACCCGGCGCTTCGCGCAGCACCCGGCGCTTCGCGCGAAGCTCCCATTAAGCCCTATGGGACTTTGCACGCGCACGTACGCGCGGTAGCTTCGCGCGACTTAGATCACAAAGCGGTGATAACTTTGCTAGTGCAAAGGTTATCACGCCTAAAGTCTTTTAGGCATGATAACTGAGTTATCACCGCTTTGTGAATCAAGCCCAGTGTTACTTGCATAGTAATTTGTGGCTTTGTAGTAGAGGAGTAATCAGGTAGAGTGTTTTCTATCAGCTTTGTCAGTTTGCCATTTCTGATAATGTATGCTGAAGTTGGACTAGCTTTAATCCTTATAATTGCAATTATGCAATTGAGAAGAAAAGCCCAGAAGAGGAGGTACTGGGTGCATCCATTGTTGATGGAGCGACAACAGAAGAGTGCATTCAGAGTGCTCTATGCTGACCTCAGGAGTCACCCAGAAAAATTCTTTAATTATACCAGGATGACTATAGCCAGGTAAGCCTATTGTCATTACATGTAATGTGACAATATGTGTTGTGTATTTTTTCAAGGGTGTGGTAAACTTTTATATATTTTCTTATTTTTCATTTTAAATTATAGTTTTGATTCACTTCTGCATATGATCCATAGTGACCTATTAAAGCAGACTTCTAGATTCCGGAACCCAATAGCACCGGTGGAGAGATTATTGCTCACATTGCGGTGAGTATGTAATGTGTTATTGTATGTTGAGCATTTCTTCATGTCGATAGATGTACATATTATTATTTTTTTTATTGCTCTTTAACCCATTGAACCGTGTTTTTGGTGTGCTCAAGTGTTATGTACTATGTATAGCATAGCTGTGGTCAGCAGTGCTCTACATAGTACATAATACGTGTCACTGTGTGTTTTGTTTTGTACACTTACCTTCAACCCATTGAACCGTGTTTCATGGTGTGCTCAAGTGTTATGTACTATGTATAGCATAGCTGTTGTCAGCAGTGCTCTACATAGTACATAATACTTGTCACTGTGTGTTTTGTTTTGTACACTTACCTTCAACCCATTGAACCGTGTTTTATGGTGTGCTCAAGTGTTATGTACTATGTATAGCATAGCTGTGGTCAGCAGTGTTCTACATAGTACGTTAAAATAAAATCTGTCGAATTGTGAAACTTGTGTTTGTGCATTGGGAGTTGATTTATATTTTACTTTAATGTTTAGATTCTTGGCAACTGGCAACAGCTACACTTCGTTGCACTATCAATTTAGATTGGGGATTTCAACAATTCAAGGGATTGTCAATTCCACCTGCCCTATCATTTGGGCAGCCTTACAACCAAGCCACATGGAATTCCCATCTAGACAGAAGTGGCAAGAAATTGCTGATAACTTTTGGCTGAAACACAGCTTCCCAAATTGCATTGGTGCAATCGATGGGAAGCATGTCCGATTGATTTGTCCCCCTTGTAGCGGTAGTAAATACCACAATTACAAAAAATACTTTTCTATAACACTGCTTGCTGTCGTAGATGCAGACTACCGTTTTACATTCATAGATGTTGGAAACTACGGCAGCAGCAATGATGCCAGCATATTCGAAAGATGTAAACTGGGAGTACGCATGAATGACGGAAAGTTGGACCTTCCACCACCGAGACCTTGGCCTGGAAAAACAGAACCGAAGCCTTTTACTTTTGTTGCTGACGAAGGATTTGGGTTGAGTGTGAATGTCATGCGCCATATTCTCAAAAAAAGATGAACTTGCAGAAGACTGCATTCAACAACAGACTGACCCATGCACGTCGTGTTGTGGAGTGCACGTTTGGTATACTCTCTAATAAGTGGCGGGTATTTCACACCAGCATGCAGTTACATCCGGAAAACGCTGTTCAGGTTGTCAAAGCTGCATGTTTGCTGCACAACTACTTGCGGGACATGGAAGGTGGGATTGTGCCTGAGATTATTGAACATCCTTTGCCACAAATCGCAGGACCAATTCCCAGAGGATCATCTTCAGCACTGAACTTGAGGGATGAGCTGTTATTCTATTTCATCAACGATGACCCACGTAGTTGGCAGTACAAGGACTAAAAACTGACAAGTCCACACAACTTTTCATTTAATTGTTCAATGTTGAAATAAAAAAATGTATTATCTGATTTTGTAATCAATAAAAAAAGTTAAATTTTTTGTATACGGTTCTTCCTTACTTACTACCCAATACATTTATGGATAATATTGTATGCATTTGTGAAATTGTAGTCTTAGACATTTGTACCAAAACAGTATGTAACCCATTGGATGAAAAACTACACTCCGTTAAACATAAACATTGTTTATTTTTTGAAAAATTTTGCAATGCTTTTTTATTACAGAAAATCACTGCAATAGAGTCTGCAAAAGTGCAAAATTGAACAGTAACATACTGTGATGCAGTACACATTAATAGAATGCAATATACAGCTGTAAAAACCAGCAACATAACACAATACAATGTCAAATTGACATAACACCATCAATTACAGAAAAAAAGTGCAACGTATGCAGTACGGGAAGTATTCGAAAATGCCATTTTAAATGAGTAGTTTCTACCTTTCACATGAAAGGAGCAGTAAAAGGATACCATAGATGAAAAAAATAGGTACCGTGTGAATGTGAGGGGGTGGGGTTTAAATTACATACAGAGACCTCATCCTGTTCCTTCCTTTGTTGGCTGTTTGTGTCATATTCATGCCGGCATTCCGGCAACTTCCTTGAAGCTTGACCCGGACAAAATACACCCTGTGTGTGCAGTATGTCCTTCCTTCTTCACTTCTGCCTGGCGCACAGTGATTGCCACAAAATCAAGCTGACCCCTCTGACTAATCTGGGTTTCGTCTGCGCTCCAGTACACTAAGCGTCACATACTAATCAAGTGAGGTTTGGTGTAATGGAGCACACACAAAGCACAGATCAGACAGAGGGGTCAGTGTGCTTCTGAGCCAATCGCTATATGCCAGACATAAATGATGAGGGAAGGATTGCAAAGGTACAAGTAAGTTACCGGTACACCTGCAATAATATGATGCAAATGGCGGACGGTGAAGGGGTCAGCATGTGATTTTAAACCACCACACACTGCAGCTATGTTTATTTTCAACGGACATGTGTGACTCTAACATCGCTGTAGCTAACGGCATAGAAAAGGAAAAACTAACCAGTACACATTAGAAATAACCGGTTAAGTGGTTAGAATGACTTGTCCAAATTATCTGTTTTAAGGTAAGGCCCGGTTCACATTAGCAGTTGTAAAACCGTAAGGTTTTCAACCAATGGATCTAACCACAAACATCCGTTGGATATGGATATGTTCCAGTCCCTGGGTCATGAAACTGCTACAGACCCCATTTTCCCTACTCACACGACGCGCATTGTATTCTCAGTGGAAGATGAAGCCTCTATCGTTGGCTGTTTTAGAAGTTAAGATATGAATTTGTCTATTGAAACCAGATACAAACATTCAATGATTAGATGTTTTGCTACTATATGAACGTGCCACGTAGTAAGCCTTCCGGATGTACTTAATCAAAAACTAGAGTCACTGGCTTACAATGTAAATGTGAACCGGATCTTACTTCCTACATCAAGTTTTGAACACTTTGAGGGACTGTGAAGCCTCCAAACTTCAGAATCATACTGCTTGGGGAGAGAGTAGTCTCTTCCACATGTAACAAACAAAACTATAATGCTCACATGAATGCAGGACAGTACTGGTCTTACCTCAATGTACTATATAAAAATATCCATATTTGTACACCCAAGAAACCTCAGCATACATAACCATAAAGTGTTACTTACAAAATAAGGATGAACGATCAACACAACAATTGCAGTATAGGTGATGTAGTGTAAAGGGAACCACAGAGCTCAAGTAGAGAAATGCTTTTGTACATACCTTGGGCTTCCTCCAGCCCCAGACGTCCAGATGGCTCTCATGTCGCCATCCACCACTGCCTACATCTACGACCACAGGCTATTGTCACTGATGTCATTGGAGCCAGGCTACGCTAAGGAAGTGCGCCCTTTATGTATCTCTTTATCGGCTGCTGTTCAGATAAGCAAACAGCGCACTTCTCCTACAGTAAAGTGGCTCCGACTGACGGAAGAGCGGCAAGCTGGTTCTGATAGATGCAGGCAGTGGTGGATGGCGGCATGGGAGTGATCCTGGTGTATGTGGTCGGAGGAAGCCCAAGGTAGGTACAAACGCTTTTCTCTACTTCAGCTCTCTGATTATAAGTATTTTTTATGGCAAGCACAGTAACAAGGCAAATATTGTTCGGTAGGCAAAGTATGTAGTTCAAAACCTCCTGAATGGCATGTCCTACATTGTGTCGGACATGACATTTAGGAAATTACAACAAATGAGAAACCATATTTAAATAAAAGAAAGTCAGATAATCACGTAAGGAGGGTAAGTATCTCCTCTCCTCTCCCGGTGTCCGTCCTTGCGCTGGCTCCACACAGTGTTATTCGTCCCTTGCAGTCAAATACCGCTGTTTCTCGTTCATATGGAGAGTTTTGAAATGCTTCGTGAACCCGAGTGCTCCCAAAGATGTTAAGCTGTACACTGCGCATGAGGGAACACGCTGTATGACACATTCGCGAATGTGCAGTTTGTAACCGCCTGTCTTCGGTAGAACTCGGCTCGTGAAGACTTCCAAAGTCTCCATGGTAGCAGATGGTAGGGGGAAGCCAACACAGCACAAAGAACACCGGGAGAGGATAGGGAAGTCTGTGATTATGTGAGTATCTGACTTTTTTTTTTTATTTAAATATGGGTTCACATTGCATTTTACACAATCCAAATTTGTGTAAGATGCGATGTCCACAAACAATGTATTAGAAAAATACATCATTCACCTCTATCACATAAAGAACATTGTATACAAAAGTAGGCCCAAAGCGGTTGTTTAGGTTTTCTGTGTTGAAAAACTTACAAGGTCAGAATCTTACCTCACATTTTTTACATGTAGTAGTGCTATTGCACTGTCAAACATTTATGTATATAAAACTGCCTGTGCTTGCCATAGAAGGTAGTGCACATACCACAAACACCATTTTTCACATAACATTACTGTCTACTGTAGGGACAATTAACAGAACTTTTAGTCAACCCACCCAAAAATTTGCAATTTTACAGATCAGTGAAATAATTGCCTTCTGGGGCAGTACTGGCACCTGCATTGCTGTCTTGATGTGGCAAACCCTGTTGGGCCTGGGTATATTCTGTTGGTGGGTTTGTGTTTCTTTGAACACTTCTATTTTAAAAATTTTGAGGACTAGCGCAGCCCGATCTTAGTTCTTGCAGAAAAGAAGGCATGTTTGTATCAGACCCATATGTTTGGGGAGGTTCAGTAATATCAGGGTAAGAATATGAACTGCTCATGTACTGAAAATTAGAATCCCCACTTTGGCTATCACTACGTCGGGGTGGAAAGGAATGAGGACGCACTGTACCACTTTGTGGTTGATTTTTAAGCTGGGCCTGTTGAGGGTTGTTATCTAAAGACTGTAGATGATATTGCTGATAGGTACGTTGTACCTCAGCATGTGGAGGCACATTAGAATGAGCTGGTTTCAAAGAGTACTTCTGTAAATACTGAGCATGCATAGACTGACCAACATTGCCACTTTGTGGCACCGCATGTTGTATAGGTGTACTTGATCGTTCAACAGGTTGTTGACGATAAATAATAGTAGGAGGAGGCACAAAACCAGTAGAGGGAGCTTCAGCAATATGAACATCTCCACCTGAGGCGGAAGGGATGTGTGCATAAATTGCATCTAACAATGCATGTCTTAGAGCAAACATATTCGACGCAGGCACTCTTTCAAGTAGAGGTATCAAACTTTGCGCTAATGATTGCGCTTCCGACATTGGCTGTTCCTTGCCCTTAATTACAGTCATGCATGTTTTCAGTGACGTCATGAGATCTTCCTCTTTGCTTTTTTTGGTCACTTTTTTACCCCTGTTATCTGATCCCCCAGCTTTTCTGAATGCTTTCTTACCAGCACTATCTGAGGTGCCTTCAGTGTCCTCTATAAGTTCCTGTGAGAAGTCAATTTAATTCTCTAATTCTTCAGTGCGCCTAGATTTGTCCGATGTATCCATAGATAGGATGGAATCCTCATCAGAAGAGAATGTAATGTTATCCTCTGTGCTATAATTAAAAAAAGGAACGAAAAGTAATGATTTTTTTTAAAAAACAGGAAAAAAAACCCAAAAAGGATAAACTTACAGCCGCATTTCCAGAGAAGGCCTGAGGAAAGCCATAATTGCTGTGTGTTTATACGGTTGTCGTTTGGAACGACCGGAGCCACTACGTTGCTCTTTTCGCTCTAGTTTCATCTCTCTTGCAAAATTATCACGCACATGTCGCCACTTAGTTTTCATCTCTGCAACTGTAAAAAAATATATATACATATATATATATATATATATATATATATATATATATATCACATGTATGTGTTCAACAACATTATGATCATTCAATTATAATTCCATTTGTTTGACATGACAGAGTGCACAATTGAAATACTACACTGCAAACGCCCCACCATCATTTCACTACCACTAATATGACCATACACTGGTAGATTTGCCATCAGACAGAGGGATCGTATGTCTGCCTTTACTGCAAACAGGATTGTGAATCGATTTCAGCATGAAACCAATCACAATCTGTGATAGCTGTGGTGGTAGTTGTGGTGGTAGTGCCCCCCACCCACCCAACCACACACATTTCCTGCTCCGGCCAAAATAGGCAGGCATGTACACGCACTAGAAAAATTATTATAGTGGCTGCTGCTATCAGCGGCATTAAAAAGACAGAGAGGCTGTGTGGGGACATCAGGTGTATGGGCCCATAAGGTCGGCCAGCTTCTGTGCGCTATACGGCGGGGTGGGGGGAACAAACTGCACCATATGCAGCATCACAGTTCCAATTCTCATGTGTGCACATAGTATATGGCCAGTGGACAAAACCCCAATCAGTTTCAATTGCATCTACCTATCATCACTACCTTTTTACACCTGGACACACACCCAAACAGAACAAACAAATCTACTGAGTTAAAAAAAACTTTACATAGTTCTATAGCAATGACAAACCTTTGTCCTCCTTCTGATCCTCTGACCAAAGAGGCCAATCTTCTACGAACAGCTCCATGGTGATTGCTCTCCAGATTTTATTCTTTTTGCTGGTCTTTTTAAAGTCCTCATGACCCTTCTCATACAGTCCAGGATGCTCCTCCACCTTCACAATCAGTTCCTCTATGTCGAATGTGCATTTGGCGCCCATTTTTATTTCCTACTGCGCCACAGCTCCTACACACTTCCATCCACGATCCTGTCTCGCCCTAGAAAGGAAGTGACAAAGCGGAAGTTGCCTATTTGCATTCTGGGACTGTTTGCCTGCGTTGCCAACGGATTAAAAACGTGCATAGCGTGCGGTTTACATTGACTAACATTGAAACGCGTAACGCTAGCGTAGGCCGAAAAACTGCACCTGGGTGCGTCGTAGCGCACCGCACAAAAACGCTGCGTTATATGTGAAAGCTAAAATGAAAGTCTATGGACTTTCATTTCACCTTGGGTAACGCAAACTTCAGGCGCTGCGTTGAAATGCAGAAAATCAGTGCATATGTGAAAGAGCCCTTAGTGGTTAGACTGCACTCTTCGTCTGGTCAGTTGAACAGTGCAGTCACACTAAGATACTGTGAGGATAGGAAGGAATTGCAAGTAAAATAGAGGTGTGGCCTAGAAATAATCCTAGTATGGTATTAAAAATTCTAGAGGCAGCGTGCCGCAGATTATTTAGTGAAAAATAACGTAAACTTTATAAATAGAAAATTATTAGAAATATACGTAACCTATATATATAAAAGTAAGTGTGTGTGTGTGTGTGTGTGTGTGTGTGTGTGTGTGTGTGTGTGTTTCAATGACTACTTGGTATACAAATCCCTTACTAACTGGGATGATATGTTCTTGGGGGTCCTGCATCCCCCCTGCCCACCTGGGCGGAGCTGCAATCAGCCAATCAGATTTCACCCATTCACGTCAATGAAAAAAAATGTAAAACACTGCAATTCTCACAGTGATAAAGCCAGAGTCCCCCAAAAAAGGTCATTGAAGTACTGTGTGTCAAGGTTATGAAAAGTGGGTGTAGCCAACAACAACCAAATGGGAAATGTAAACTGCAGCCATTCTTGTACTGTTACTCGCAGGGTTCTCAAACTTGGCACAGTTGGTCACTGGGTGACTGGTATTAATATTCAGGAAAGTGTGTGGGGCCTTTCAACAGCCAATCAAAATTCACCTATTGATTTTCACAGGGAATATTTAAATTGCTGCCATTCTTATACTTAATGGCAGAGGCCGCAAACCTGCTACAATCGGTCATTGGGTGACTGCAGCACAATATCAGATAAAGGGGTGGAGCCACAAACAGCCAATCAATTTGTTTGCTTGATTTCAATGGGAAAATGTACACATTATTGATGCCAAGGACCCCAAAGCTCACAAACTTGGTCATTGAGTAACTGTGTGTTAAGGTTAGAAAAAAGTAGTTGGACCCAACAATAACCAAATACATACGCCCGGTCTTCAGTTAGGTTAAATATTAAAATCAACATATTTGCTTTTTCTTTCTCACAGAAATATGTGTTATTCCTTCTCGTAATGAGATGAATTCATACATTTGGTCAACAGCCAGAGAAATCCTTGTAGGACACAGACTATGGTTTAGGTGTTTTAAAGGCTACAAAATGTCAGATGGAAGTATCCATGGCAACATAAAGTGTCTTCCTAATGGAAAATTATCAGGGAAAGGGTGTTCAAGTAAGTTGTGTGTGTTATAGTCTTTTGATACTACTGTAAATTCTGACAGAAAAGGTCCCAAAATTTTGATTATTTACAGTTAGGCTACCTTCACACTGGGAAAAAATGTCCCAAAAATGTCACAACACAACTTTATGCCCTGTTATGGTCGCATACAGCAGAGCATACAGGAAATAAAAAGTATGCTTCCAGGTCATTACTGATCATGTGCAAACAGTCCACCGCAGTTAATAACGTGTATAACGCACAGCATGCAGCACTTTCTAATAATGCTACACGTTACACACAAACGCAACGTGTGCACTGTGAATGTTTCACAGACTTTGAATTGCTGTGCGCTACTCCACGTTTAAACATTTTCTAACGTGCGACTTTAACGTCCCACTGTGAAAGAGACCTTAATGTATTTGTTCTCTTCATTTAGGAAGGATCCTAATGGTGGCCACACATGGTACAATTTTTCAATTAGATAATTTAGTTTGATTATTCCGTTAGATCGAATATAAAGATTTTTCCAGCATGTCCGATCATTTTTCCCGAAAAAACGGGATAATCGTTCGAATTTCTTGATCGAAAAAAAATAAAAATTCAACTTTCATTCAATTCAATCATTTAGATCGAATAAACGGGAAAATCGAACGTTTTTATTGTACCGTGTATGGCCACCATAAGAGAGAGGGCAGGCTTAGACTTGTTGAAGGAAATATGGATTCAGTGAAGATCATAATCAGCTAATTACGATAAAGCGAAATTATGTATATATTTTCACAATTACGCCTATACCTAATTACAAATTCGTAATCCAATTGACTTTGTTTAATCACTCATAATTAAAGCATTAATTTACATGTAATTTATGCGTAATTATGTGCTGACTTTGGCGGTGAATAGCACAGCCCCCATACTTGCTATTGCTACCAAAATTGCTACATATGTTAAGGAGGATAGTCGGTACAAGTAATATAAATAATTTTTTGTTTTTTAAACTCAGAAAAATCATTAGTATCTCAGTAGTGCCTTGAATAGCATGCCAATACCCTTCACTTTTCATTGCTTGCTACGTTCATCCTCTAGCCTCATGGTTCCAGTGAAAGAATAAAGAGACATACAGTAAACCCCCCGTTATCCAAAACTCAGGCATCCAGAAGGCTCAACTAACCATCAGAATGGGGGCCAAGAGTTCATTAATTGCAGAGCGGCACAGCAGAAGAGACTTATCAAACCTCTAGGCACTGTCCACTACACTTCCTGTCCCAGCGGCTTTCCTGCATGCATGTATGGGTCCTGGTGTGTCATGTGACCCACGTCTTCGGGAGCCGTACACAAAGGATGCATAACAGCCGCTGGGAGCGATAGGAAGCTAAAGGATGGTCTCTAGACATTTGGTAAGTCACCTCTGTGCACTGCTCTGCATGGAGGGAAGTTAGTGTTATTTAGCGGATCCTTTCTATTCTACCATTGTTGTTATTTAGCGCTGGTTGCTTGACTTCTCAAGCACACATATCTTTCATCAGGCGATCCCCACATACTAGGGGCTTTATGGTAGCATTCTGAACATAAGTTGGCTGTAGTGTATGTGAATCGACTGCATATTTGTGAATCTGAAACCAAAATTAAAGCGGACCTGAACTCAGAACTATACGTGCTACCTGAGAGCTACTGTTTTGTCCCCTGTTTTATTGCCTGATGAAGTGGGCTTGGTCCTGCAAAACGCGTTGCATCTATTGGGGTACTAATAAAGTGTTTATTTATGTCAGACAAGTAGTCTAGTCTGCTTTCGGAGGTAAGTCCACCACTGCCTCCCCAGCATATTTTAAAACTTTTAATTATTGTTTTTATTCTGCTGGCGCCTCTGTTCATCAAAGTCACTGAACTCAGAACGTTCTCTCTGCTCTAAAAGATACTCAACAGTGTGATTACAACAAAAAATAGAAAAAGATTACCCTTTAACAGCACCAGACCACAGACTCATTAATTATGCAAAGTACAAAAAACATTTATTGATTCCACAAAACCGCATAGGTAAAAACAATTAAAACATCACTAAAAGGTGACATGACCAGCGCCCATTAATAATAGTAATTCCTCAAAAATAGTCATAATAAGAGGGGGTATCTCTCCCGGAATAAAAAGATCCAGGTTCAAAGAGTAACAGAGATAAATCAAGAAAACATATGATAAATATAATTATATATATATATATGTATGTATGTATATATATATATATATATATGTATATATATATATATATATATATATGTGGCCTGGTGATGTTTAATGGTAATCTTTTTCTCTTTTATGTTGTAATTTGACGGCTTAGCCCTCGTTTTGCACATTCTGCAGCTTTAATAAATTTAGTGTTAAGGTGCATATACACGCACTACAGCAGCCAAGGATGGGTCCGTCAGCACCTCCCACTGGGCGGGTTTTCAGCAGACTGTAGTGCGTGTGTATGCACTGTCGGCGGACTGATAAGGCTGTTTCTGAACGATCCGCCGGGCGGAAATGCTGCTGGCTATGAGCGTGGGTGCTTTTAACCACTTTACCCCCCCAGTGCTAAATTTCTCCATCCCTCTGCACACCGCTTCACCCCCAGGGACGGAGAAAGGCGCACTTGTTTGTTTACTGGCTGGGAGTGGGCGGGTGGAACTCGCGCACACACTCCAGCCAGCCCGCACAGCAGGTGATTAATTGGACGTTAGGAACAAGCGTTCCTAAATCCAATTAGACTCGCCGATTATGAATAGAATGAAGACTGCTTCAAACAGAAGCAGTCTTTATTCATACCAATGTAAAATAAACAAACGTGCCCCCGCGACCTGCGCATGAGCACACACACCCCGGCTCTGCAGTCCAATGATTGGTTATGGGGACCCCAGTCCCCAATAACCAATCATATTACAGAAATAAAGGAATGGAAGCAGCGCTGAAAGGTAAAAATCGCACTGGTGTTTTAGGGGTGAAACCCCTCAGTTGAGAAGTGGTTAATAGTAGTTTATAACTCTCCAACACTGTAACTGTCCTTGGCAGGTTTTGGTACCCTATATCAGTTCTTATTTGTGGAGCGCTTGAGGAAGCCCAATGTCAAACTTGCACTGTAACCCATAGCTCCTTAGCTATAACCACTGCCTCAGTACATTAGGCCAGTTGTGAACAATAGGGTTGTAATTAGTTATTTTTCCCCTTTCAGAATTTTGCTATAGACCTAACCTTGCAAATGGCACATACAAGGAGCACAAGAATGCGTATGAAGTTGGAGAGTACTTGGACTACGAGTGCAATGAAGGGTTTCTTGCCTCAACCAAAAATCCTGAAGTCAGAATTCAGTGCACCAATTCAGGATGGACTTCCTTTCCACATTGTAATGGTATATTCCACTTGTTATTGATTTTAAAAATGTTACTTTAATGTTACTACAGTATTATACCAAATCCCAGTAGTCGCGACACAGATGAGCAAACTCAATTGAATGCAAATATTCTTGCTTTTTAATGCAATAGGTATCCAAACTGTATAAAATGTGATGACAAGTACCAGTCACTGGCAATAGATAAGCGTTAGAAACTCAAAATCACCATCAAAGAACCTGCTGGTAACATTGTCCATTAAGCTGTAGGAAGGTCAGAGTCCATAGTCCACAACATTGTCAATTAGATCATGGCGACAGACACTGGCTTAGAGCTGTTACTGGTGTCAGGCGTCCATCAGGGTGCTAGTAAAAAAGGGCGCACAGGGATAGTGGACAAAAAGGGCGCCGCCATAGACTGCAATGCAAAATATCGGCTAATCGGCGCCCGACAGGAAAAAAGGGCGCCCGAGAAATAGCGGTTACAGGGATCGTGTTAACAAAATTTTTCGTTTACAGAATAAGGTTTATAACAAATATCGTTTACAAGTTCGTTTTGACTTTGTGTCATACTTATTTTTTCGTTTTTAAATTTCGCTTATATCAGTTTTTACTTATTATTTAGTTTAAAAATTTCGCTTACAAAAGTATAACAACTAAATTTTCGTTTACACTTCTTTGATCATTTAAAAATTTGTTTTCATATGTATAATGCGTAAATACCGTTTTCAACCTTATTGTATTAGAAATACATCGCTTTTGGTATTAACTTTATTTTTACACTTATAATGCGTTGATTATAGTTACTAAAATATCGCTTTTAATGTTACTGTTATTTTAAGATTTCTAATGCTTGTAAGGCTATCTATTGTATTGTATATATTTATATATACTTTTCTTTATTTATAATATTAATGTATACGTGATTTTAAGGCTATTTTAAGGCTATTTATTCTATTACAAATATATAAATTATTTTATTCATGTTATTTGCCGGCGGCTTCATCTATTACATTCCCGCCGGCTATATTTAATTAAATTAAGCAAGTTTTAATACATTTGGCCGCAGCGAGACGGCCGTAAAATACATTGTGCTTAGTGTAAACATTACATTTCTAACATTGCCCGCTGCGCTGCGGCCACTTCGCACATTGGCCGGCCAGAACCCGAAGTGGTTGGCCAGAACGCGAAGTGGCCACACTTCGGCTTCTGGCCGTAACATATATAAAGAACAATTTTGGTAAGATGTAGGCAGAGGAATTGCCTGGATAGATGGGTGTTTTCCTATTTTGGTTTAACCTCTTGAGGACCATGGTGGTAAACCCCCCTAGTGACCAGCCTAATTTTACATTAATTGGCCACTGCAGCTTTAAGGCCAAGCTGCAGGGCCGTATACCTCTGCACACAAGTGATCTCCCCCCCCCTTTTCTCCCCACCAACAGAGCTCTCTGTTGGTGAGGTCTGATCGCCCCCCCTGTGTTTATTTGTTTTTTTATAAATATTTGTTTGTTTGTTTTTTAAATATTTTTTGACATTTTCTTTTTTTTTTTTTTTCTAAATCCCCTCCCTCCCCCCAGCCGGCCAATCACGGCGATCGGCTGTCATAGGCTTCTGCCTATGAGAGCCGATCGCTCTCTTGTCCCCCATGGGGACAGCCGTGTCACACGGCTGTCCCCAGTGCAGCGCTGCTGCTGATCGCAGCGCTGCACATGTAAATACACGGCGGTTTCACCGTGTAACAGTCTCCCGAGCGGCAATCGCCGCTCGGAAACTGAAGGCGGAGCTCAGCTCCGCCCACCAAGCGGGAGATGCGCGCGCACCGTGCACGCGATCTCCCGTAAACTGCTGCCCCAGGACTTTCCGCCAATTGGCGTTAGCTGGTCCTGGGGCTGCCGCCGCGGCCACGCCTACTGGCGTGATGCGGGCGGCAAGCGGTTAAGCCTTTTCTCAGATGCTGTGAAGAAGGTGATTTGGTGAAAAGGCCGAGGACTAGCAATGGCTATCTCCCGAATTATGTTGCATCATGTCTGAAAGCGATCAGGCAATGGGGATTGATGAAGGAGGATATTATCTCAACCTCTTGGAGAGTCCTGGTGGGGACTGATTGAGTCCTTTATTCAAGATCCATTGGCCCTGAAGAATTTGCCCAAGCCCAATTATGAGGTAAGGTTTGTGCTTTCTATGTTTTCCCAGACAGGATTCCTAGCAAATTCAGGTTTTTTGCTTGGCTTTCCTTTCACAGCAAGCTCTTTGTTAGAGGAAATTTGAAGTTTATAAGATAGTGGGATCATGGTTGTGCTCATGGGTAGTCTGGAGGTGTTGAGAAGACCATGGACCATTTTCTGTTGGACTGTTCCTTTAACCACCAGGTGCAGTATAATCACTTCACTTGAAGTCCCAGTGCCGTGAAAATGCGTCTGCTCCCGTCACCACCCTTTAGCAGGTAGATGAATGAATAGAAACTCAGTTCCCTTTCATTAATCTAAGTCCCCGAGTCAATGAATGCCGGCATCTATTAGATGCCTGCTTCATTGTATGTTCTGGAGTTACAGTGCCACACATTACTTCTGATTCACATACTTACGAATGTAATTTTTTTTTGTATGTAAAAAAATACATAAAAACAAATCATAAATAGTTACCTTAGGGACAGCACTTTTTAAATATTTTTTAATAGTTATGTCAAGAGGGTATATTACAGGTATATTACTGTTATTTTTTAACTTACGGGCATGGAATTAGTGATGGATGCAAAACTGAACACCAACTCCTCCTCCTGCATAGAGATGGGCCGAACGGTTCGCCGGCGAACGGTTCCACGCGAACTTCGGTGGTTCGCGTTCGCGTCCCGCTGGCGAACCTTTGCGGAAGTTCGGTTCGCCCCATAATGCACCTTGAGGGTCAACTTTGACCCTCTACATCACAGTCAGCAGGCCCAGTGTAGCCAATTAGGCTACACTAGCCCCTGGAGCCACTCCCCCCCTTATATAAGGCAGGCAGTGGCGGCCATTACGGTCACTCGTGTGCTGCCTGCGTTAGTGAGAGTAGGGCGAGCTGCTGCAGACTGTCTCTCAGGGAAAGATTAGTTAGGCTTAACTTGTTCCTGTCTGGCTGCATACCTGTTCTGTGAACCCACCACTGCATACCTGTGCTGTGAACCCACCACTGCATACCTGTGCTGTGAACCCACCACTGCATACCTGTTCTGTGAACCCACCACTGCATACCTGTGCTGTGAACCCACCACTGCATACCTGTTCTGTGAACCCACCACTGCATACCTGTGCTGTGAACCCACCACTGCATACCTGTTCAGTGAACCCACCACTGCATACCTGTGCTGTGAACCCACCACTGCATACCTGTTCAGTGAACCCACCACTGCATATCTGTGCTGTGAACCCACCACTGCATACCTGTTCTGTGAACCCACCACTGCATACCTGTGCTGTGAACCCACCACTGCATACCTGTTCTGTGAACCCACCACTGCATACCTGTTCTGTGAACCCACCACTGCATACCTGTTCTGTGAACCCACCACTGCATACCTGTTTAGTGAACCCGCCACTGCATACCTGTTCTGTTCAGTGGACCCGCCACTGTATACCTGTTTAGTGAACCCGCCACTGCATACCTGTTGTGTTCAGTGAACCTGCCACTGCATACCTGTTCTGTGAACCCGCCACTGTATACCTGTTCTGTTCAGTGAACTCGCCACTGTATACCTGTTCAGTGAACCCGCCACTGCATACCTGTTGTGTTCAGTGAACCCGCCACTGTATACCTGTACTGTTCAGTGAACCCGCCACTGCATACCTGTTCTGTTCAGTGAACCTGCCACTGTATACCTGTACTGTTCAGTGAACCCGCCACTGCATACCTGTTCTGTGAACCCACCACTGCATACCTGTTCAGTGAACCCACCACTGCATACCTGTTGTGTTCAGTGAACCCACCACTGCATACCTGTTGTGTTCAGTGAACCCGCCACTGCATACCTGTTCTGTTCAGTGGACCCGCCACTGTATACCTGTTTAGTGAACCCGCCATTGCATACCTGTTCAGTGAACCCGCCACTGCATACCTGTTGTGTTCAGTGAACCCGCCACTGTATACCTGTACTGTTCAGATACGCATAGATGAGTGTCTCGGGGGGCACACAAAAGATAATAAGGTCGTTGCTTCATTGTGGTCAGACCAAATTTGATCAGCTGGACAGTCACTGTTCTGTCATTCAGCTACATCAGCCAGGCGACCATATGGGCTGTAAAGCCACCAATACATGCACTCTCGCCATGGTGCGCACCAGTCCAGCACGGCCGTCACTACACAAACAGCTGTTTGCGGTGCGTTACACGGTGAGTTTGTTGTGTCAGTGTGAAGCAGTACCTTAATTACACTACCTGATTGATGTATACACATGCAAGATGTTTTAAAGCACTTTAGGCCTGTCATTTAGCATTCAATGTGATTTCTGCCCTTAAAACGCTGCTTTGCGTCAAATCCAGATTTTTCCTGGGGACTTTTGGCGTGTATCCCACTCCGCCATGCCCCCCTCCAGGTGTTAGACCCCTTGAAACATCTTTTCCATCACTTTTTTTTTCAAAGTTCGCATTCCCATTGAAGTCTATTGCGGTTCGCGAACTTTAACGCGAACCGAACCTTCCGCGGAAGTTCGCGAACCCGGTTCGCGAACCTAAAATCGGAGGTTCGGCCCAACTCTACTCCTGCACTCCTAATTTTAATTATTCATTCATGCTGTGTTCCCACTGCCAGGGTCCACGGCCTACCCTTACTGCTGCTGGCAAAAGTTATTTTAAAAAATTCTGGGTGTGTTGGGGTTGAAAACTATGCTATCTGAGTTGGAGGCCCCAAATGCGGCTGCATGACTGCTTCCTGGAACTAGAGATTTTTCTCGATTCCGAACAGGCAAATCTCCGTAGACTTTAATGGACAAGTGAACTCTAAAACCTACAGGGACTGTTTCTGACCACAAAAGTGATGGAAAATTTGTTTCAAGGGTCCTAACACCTGGATGGGGGCATGCCGGAGGGGGATCAATGGCAAAGTCCCACCAAAAATGATGTAGTTGACGCAGAGTTGTGTTTCAATCTCTAAAGGGCAGAAATCACATTCCTAAATTGATGTAATAAAGTGCTTTAAAATGACCGGCGTGCGCACACGTACATCAGGTAGTACAAGGGTTATACCTGCTTCACACTGACAGACAAAACACTGCATTTAACACACCACAGTCCACAAACAATCGCAAACGACCTTTAGTAATTATGTCAGGTGGGCATCTCTTTGTTTTTACTAGTTGACACCTCCAGGACATAAATGTTCGTTCTCTTGGCGGCAGTCTTTGTGTAGTGGTGTGTAGTGGCCACCATGCTTGTGTGCACAATAGTGGGAGTGCAGGCGATTTTCCAGATCACAGTTTTCCAGAATCTATGGTCAGGCTGAGGTAGTTCAATCACAGTTAATTGACCAAAAAAACACTGATTCTGCACTGGGGCCTTATACAGGGGGCAGTAGTGGATACTAGATGCCAGTTGTGGTGTGAAGGATTGCTGGGTAATGGTCTGTGCACTATTAGGACCAGCAGACATGTCTCCAACAGCACTGAGGTTTTACAGAGGGGCCAATAGTGGATACTAGATGCCAGTTGTGATGTGAAGGATTATTAGGTTATGGTCAGTGCACTACTAGGACCAGCAGACCTGTCTCCAACAGCTAACTTGTGCACTGGCCACAGAAGAGCAATACAATAGCAAGAAAAACAATGTATTAGCCCTAAGAATGCTGTGGCTGTTTCAGAAAAATGTGGTGGCAGCAAGAATCTGTGCTGAGGACACAGAACACAGGCCTACCTAGCACTCCCTGTCACAACACACTGTCCCTCATCTGTCTAGCACAGACGCCAAACTAAGACTGCAAAATGGCTTCTGTGCTTGCTTTCTAAAAGGAGGGGGGTGTTCCAGGTGGGAGGGATAGCTTATTGGCTGCCATGTGTGTGCTGACTGTGAGATAAGGGGTAAAAATGTAGCTCAATGATGATGTATAGGGGGCGGGTCAAACACACCATGGGGGGAACGTGAACACCCACTGCAAAAAAATCACCAGGTGAATAGTTTGGCCCATCTCTACCTGAAACCTCCACCTTTTAAAATTCTATCTGGTTATTGCTGTGTTCCTACCGCCAGGGTCCATGGCCTACTGTGCTGCCACCAATTCCTGCTGCTGCTATTATAATTTTCTTTAATTATTGCTTTCATGGCTGAAAAATTGTTGGAACCTTAGGAATTTTTCCAGAAAATTAAGTATTTCTCACACAAAAGTATTGCAGTAAAACATGTTTTGCTATACACCTGTTTATTCCCTTTGTTGTACTGGAACAAAAAAAAAAAAAAAAGGAGGAAGTAAGCAAATTAGACATCATGCCACACAAATTTCCAAAAAATGGGCTGGACAAAATTATTGAAACCCTTAACTTAATATTTGGTTGCAGATCCTTTTGAAAAAATTACTGAAATTATTCACTTTCTTTTACCATCAATAAGCTTCTTATACCTCTCACCCGGAATTTTGGACCACTGTTCCTTTGCAAACTGCTCCAGCTCTCTTATTGGAAGGACACCTTTTCCCAATAGCAATTTTAAGATCTCTCCACATGTGTTTAATGGCATTTGGATCTGGACTCATTGCTGGGCATTTCAGAACCAGGGTTGTAACTAGAAACCACTGGGCCCTCTGCAAAAATTTGGATGGGGCCCCCCAAGCAGGTGCCAAAGCAGGGGTTTTGGCACACAGAGCTCACCGCTGGATGCTCCCAGTACAGATAGCCTGGTATAGGTGCCCCCCATATAGCCAGGTATAGGTGCCCGTTCCCAGTATAGCCAGGTATAGGTGCCCTCAGTATAGCTTAGGTATAGGTTCCTGTCCCCAGTATAGCCAGGTATAGGTGCCCCTGCCCCCAATATAGCGAGGTATAGGTACCTTCAGTATAGACACCCACAGTATAGCCAGGTATAGGTGCCTTCAGCATAGCTAGGTTTTGGTGCCCCCATTATTGCCAGGTATAGGTGCCCACAGTATAGCCAGGCATAGGTGCCCCCAGTATAGCCAGGTATAGGTGCTTTCAGCAAAGCTAGGTATAGGTGCCCGTCATCCAGCCCCCTCCAGGCTGATAACTCCCTTGCCATCCTCCTGCACTGCCTGAATCTTCTGCAATTTGCCCCAGAATGTTCTCTGGTCCGGGGTGTACTGAGCTTATATTGGCTGACACACATGCGCCCCAATCACGTTCTGTAGTATTCTGTGCCTGTGCAGGTACAGGTGCTGAATGCTCCTGGCCACTGGAACGGGGGGGGGGGGGGGGAGTGGTAATACTCAAGAGGTTAATGTCTAAGTTTAAACACTTTATATGTTTACTTTACTCAGAATTACTGTAATACATGTATATTTATTCATGCTATATTCCTTTAAAAAGAAATCAGATTTTTTTGCAATGATTAAAAGCATCTGTCTGCAGCTGGCCATTTGAGGAACTAACTACAGGGATGCACCCGTAATTGACCAATTCATCTGTTACATAATCAAGCCAATAAAATTGTCAGAAAGAGCTTAAAGGAATACCCGAGGTGACATGTGATTGATGAGATAGACATGAGTATGTACAGTGCTAAGCACACAAATAACTTTGCTGTGTTCCTTTTTTTCTTTCTCTTCCTGAAAGAGTTAATGTGAAGGATTGCGGAATAGCCGCCGCGTGCTCTGACGGCATGGCGGCTACTTCCGCGTCCAGTCCGGCGGTTTACGCGCGGCGAAATGTGTCTGATGTGGTACAGCCTTCCTGTGCACATAGGCTGAGGAATACACGCGCGCGCGCGGAAAGACAGAAGCTTTATGGGAAGCAGAGAGGGATCAGCTGACTCCCTTGGTCAGCTGATCCCAGGATGTATGAGGATTGGCTGGAGGGGACTGGGCAACGCTGATCAGCGCTGCACTATATAACCACTCGTCCCTCAGTCTCACGTTGTCTGCCGTTGCAAATGCTTTATGTGTTGGCACACAGACCTCAGTCAGATCCCACAGTGTGTTAGAACCAGGAGGACCTGGGAATTCACACTGAGCTAGATTATTCTCGCAATGTTATGCTATAGACTAGTTCCAGGGTGTTGTGACTACGGACCTCACACCCAAGCCTAGGATACTGTGTCAATGCTATGTTATGCTATAGACTAGTTCCAGAGTGTTGACACTACGGACCTCACACCCAAGACTAGCACTGTGTACTTGTATTACCTTAGCCTGCCTCTAGGGTATAGAGAGCTAGGATCTCACATCCAGTTAGGGCAAGTCTGTTTATCTTAGCAGCAGGGCATCATGCAACCAAGCCTAGGCCCCTCTCCTAGGGAGCCTTTAGCCTATAGGGATTCACCCACAGTCTGGGGTGAATTCCCTTCTTCTTCTAACCTCCAGCTCCTCTCTCTGGTGGTTCTCACTCAAAGTGCTACTGTTACACCAAACACTCATATCTCAGGTTTCCAGAGGTTAGACATGCCTGGATTATTGGTGATTCTGCAGATCATCCATAATCTGGTGTATATCTGCATTGCTGATGATTCTGCAGATCACCAATAATCAGATTCTCTCTCTGCGTGTTGACACCAATCGTTACAGTTAAATATCAAGTATGTAAGTGGCTTACTCAGTCCTGACTCAGACAGGAAGTGACTACAGTGTGACCCTCACTGATAAGAAATTCCAACTATAAAACACTTTCTTAGCAGCCATACTTCAATGAATGTATCACTGAGCAAAAACAATAAAACCGTTAAAAGTTAAAAAGTAGATTTCAACATAAAATAAAACTGTGGAATATCTTACAAAAGTCCTTTTTGGGAGAAGGAAGATAGATACAATCAATTATTTCATTAGCTTATTTTTGCCTCGGGTGTCCATTAATAAAAAAAAAAAAAAAAGCAGAACAAACTGAACTGCTCTGACTCAAACAGCATATTGACAGCATTCAACTGCTTTCAATTATATGTGTGCATACATTACGTTTGATTAATTCAATTTGGGACCATGAGATACAATCTTAAGGGAGCATTCTTTTACTTGTAAACTTTAGGGGAAAAGGGTTAATGGACAAGGTTCATTAATGATTTTATTATGTAGAGCGTGTGGTCATTAAAGTGGGTGGGGTTACCTGATGGGAGGGTCCCTGGTGGCCTGGCAGGGGTGTCCCTAGTGGTCTTGCAGGGGAGGTGTGGTCTGGTGGGCTCCTGATGGCCTGGCGGGTCCCAGATGGCCAGGTGGGGGTGTCTCTGGTGGCCTAGCTGGTGTTTCTGGTGGCCTTGTGAGGGTGTCCCTGGTGGCTTGGCAGGCCCCTGGTGGCTTGATGGGGTGTCTCTGGTGGTTTAAGGCGGTCTCTGGTGGCCTGGCAGTGGTGTCCCTGGTTGCCCGGCAAGGGTGACCCTGATATCCTGGCGGGGGTGTCTCTAGTGGCCTGGCAGGGGTGTCTCTGGTAGCCTGGAGGGGGTGTCTCTGGTGGCCTGGTGAGGGGGTGTCCCTGTTGGTGTTGTGGGGATGGGCCTAGCAGGAGTGTCTCTTGTGGCCTGGCGTGCCCCTGGTAGCCTGGTGGGGGTTTCCCTGGTGGCTTGGTGAGCCTGTGGTGGCCTGGTGGGAATGTCTCTGGTGGCCTGGCAGGAGTGCCCCTTTTGGCCTGGTGGGCCCCTGGTGGCCTGGTGGGGTTATCCCTGGTAGCTCTGGCAGGGGTGTGTCTGTTGGGTGTCTCTGATTGTCTGGTGGAGTGGTCTTGTAGGCTGATCTGGTGGTATGAAGTGGTTTGGTGGGGTAGTTTAGTGCGGTGGTCTGGTGGGGTGGTCTCGATTTGTGGTCCCCCTTGTGCAGAGCTGGCAGAAGGCAGCATACTGGGTAAGTATTAACTCACATTCCCTTGGTCCAGCGACAAGCAGCTCTCCCCTCCTCTCAGATCGGCATTCAGCCTCACACTGCCACTAAGTCATCATCAAGCTGAGGCCCGACACTAGAGATGGTAAAATGCTGGAGGACGTGCAGAGCAGACTGGGAGTGATGATCGCCGGAGGAACCAGGAGAGGTGAGTACCGGTCCTATCCTGCTGCTTCTGCCCCCGCTGCTGCCTTTAGTGATCACTACGATCAACAGTGATCATAGTGATCACATGATTAGGAGCCAATCGGGATGGCTCCTGATCAGTGAGGGGATATGTCAGCTGTCATATGTGTGCAATCAACGCAGGAGCGCTTGGATGACAGCTAGGGAAATCTATGGCACCACAAAAACAGGGTGTAGATTTCAATCACTGCCGTCTTCAAGTGGTTAACAGTTAAAGAAAATGAATAAATACATTTAAAAAAAAAACTCTCCAATATTTTCATAAATTATTAAAAACTGCCATTTATTCTGGATAGTGTTTGTCTGCTGTGAATGTTATCTTTCCACATGTGCTAAACTGTACTTGGAAATTTTTCTCTTTCCTTAGAAAGTCTCTGTGGGAAACCGGAAGAAATAGCAAATGGGAGAGTTCTAGAAGGAAAGACAGAATACAAGCATAATGAGAAAGCCTCCTATGAATGCTCTGCAGAGTACAGGTTGTCCGGAGATGGGAATGCTACATGCTTACTTGGAAGATGGCAAAATGTTCCAAAGTGTATCTGTAGGTAACACTCACCCTGATTCCTGAAAACAAAAAATGCATGCAATATTGATGACTGTAAGGGTTCTTCAAAAAGTTTCTGGATTTTTTTCGTTTCAAGGGTGTTTATTGAAAAATATCATATGATATACACAGTTATATAACATGTTCCCCACATATGGGGAGTATCACACAATAGCATATCATATGAAGTAAACACTGTAACCACATTCAGGACAGATATATAGAAAGAATAAAAATATTCAAAACATCAGTGGTCAAAGGGAACCCATACATTTTTTATTATATGGGGAGGGAAGGAGAGAAAAAGGGACGAGGAAGGTAAAAAGAGGGATAGGAAGGTAAGGGATGGAAAAGGTAGGGGATTAAAGGGCGTACCATGGGTGGAAATACCACATCTTGCCTGTGGTAGCACCCAGCGGGTTGAAAAGAGAAAGGGAAAGAAAAGGGTAAGGGGGGAGGGAATTTATGAGAGTTTACAGAAGAGTCCAATGGAGTAAACATTATAACACATGAGAAAGGCGAAAAAATATAGATGTATACATTTCTAAAGATGAAGTATGGCCAAACCAAACCCCCAATTAATATGCTAGTTGTTAAGAATTTCAAAAACAAATTACAAACACATTTTCCATGTAGGCTTCAATTCTCAAAGTATTACTGCATGTGGTAAAGCAAAAAACATTATTATGAGTATGAATTTTGGAGAGCACAACAATTATTTTGATAAGATTTTTTCAAACTGTTTTAGCACCCTTCCTTGTCTAAGTTTCCAGCATATTATGAAGCAGGTATTCAGGCATGACACAGCCTGGAAAAATGGGCACCAGAGGTGCCTGAGAAGATTGTGGTGGGGAAGTCCTGCTACATTGTGGCATAACTTCCACGGAATTCCGACGTTTAAAAATTTTGCCAGATATCTTAGGGAGAATTTAAAAAAAATCCAAAAAGACCTTGTTATGTTTGAGAACTCTGGGGAGTACTCTGGAGGACTCTGGGGAGTACTTTCCACTACACATCTTCACCCGCCAGGATCCAGTGTTGGCAGCCCCCAAACAGCGGCCATGTAAATATTTACCTTCCCCACTCCTGCACAGGCGCAGTAGCCTGTTGGGTCCGCTCTACTGCGCAGGCGGGTGAAGAGGATGGGGAAGCCTTATTAGAATCCAGTGGCTTCCCCCTAAGGTAAATTTAGGCTGTTTTTCTTTTTTTTTTTTTTTTTTAAGATTTACTTTAATTATTATTATTATTATTATTTATTTATAAAGTGCCAACATATTCCGTGGCGCTGTACAATGTAAGAAAACAAACAAGGGATACATAATGATACAGACAATGATATACCGTATATATTCGCATATAAGCCGACCTGCATATAAGCCGACCCCCCAACTTTTCCCTGAAAAACCAGGGCAAAATGATTGACCCTTATATAAGCCGGGGGTAGGAAATGCTGGATTGGTGCAGGCTGCGTGATCCCCCAGTGTGTCCCAGTATAGCTAGTATAGTGCCCAGTATGGGTAGGTAGTGCCTCAGTGTAGCTAGTATAGTGCCCAGTTTAGCTAGTAAAGTGCCCAGTATAGCTAGTATAGTGCCCAGTATAGCCAGTATAGTGCCCAGTATAGGTAGGTAGTGTCCAGTATAGCTAGTATAGTGCCCAGTATAGCTAGTAAAGTACCCAGTATTGGTGGGTAGTGCCCCAGTATAGCTAGTATAGTGCCCAGTATAGCGCCCAGTATAGCTAGTATAGTGCCCAGTATAGCTAGTATAGTGCCCAGTATAGCCAGTATAGTGCCCAGTATAGGTAGGTAGTGTCCAGTATAGCTAGTATAGTGCCCAGTATAGCTAGTAAAGTGTCCAGTATTGGCAGGTAGTTCCCCAGTATAGCTAGTATAGTGCCCAGTATGGTGCCCAGTTTAGCTAGTAAAGTGCCCAGTTTAGCTAGTATAGTGCCCAGTATAGCCAGTATAGTGCCCAGTATAGGTAGGTAGTGTCCAGTATAGCTAGTATAGTGCCCAGTATAGCTAGTAAAGTGCCCAGTATTGGCAGGTAGTTCCCCAGTATAGCTAGTATAGTGCCCAGTATAGGTAGGTAGTGGCCAGTATAGCGCTCCCCCCGCGGCCCCGCTGCTATTACCTGCTTCGCCTGTATGCGAGTCTTTTTTTATTGGTGGTCGGTGGTCCGCGCTCCCCCCTCCCCGCTCCCCCCTCCTCCTGCGACCGCTGCTGCTATTACCTGCTTTAGGCAGTGGCTTCCTCTAATCCGGGTTCCCCTCTCATGTTCCGTATAGGAGATCACAGCAGCATGCCAGGCGCTGCTGCTGTGACGATGCAGGGGGCAGGAAAGTGTGCGGCTCCCTGTAGCGGCGATGTGTATCGCCGTTACCAGGAGAACCGCTCTTTCCTGCCCCCTGCATCGTCACAGCAGCAGCGCCGGGCGCACTGCTGTGATCTCCTATACGGAACATGAGAGGGGAACCCGGATTAGAGGAAGCCACTGCCTAAAGCAGGTAATAGCAGCGGCGGCCACGGGAGGAGGGGGGAGCGGGGAGGGGGGAGCGCGGACCACCGACCACCAGTAAAAAATGACTCGCATACAAGCCGACCCCCCAACTTTTGCCCCCTTTTTGGGGGTCAAAAATTCACTTGTATGCGAGTATGCGAGTATGCGAGTATATGCAAGTATATGCTTGTATGCGAGTATATACGGTACATCAAATATGAACACTGTACAAGATACAGCACTGCTGATTACAATTTGATTTAACATGATGGCTAAAATGTATAACAGTGTGCAAGCAATTAAATTAATAACATTCCATGACACAAAAGGGTGAGAGCCCTGCCCTTGCGAGCTTACAATCTAAAGGAATGGGGTGGAAACAAGAGGTGGGGAAGTATACAGTATATGTACAGGCAGTGCGTAATTAGGTTATTTAATGGGTGCGTAATGCATACTAGTTCTGAATACCCTACATGTATTTTATCAATCCACGTGGATCATTCCTCCCAAGCCTCTTTAAGCACTTATTACCCATGCAGGCTGGTATAGCCAAAATTCTAAACCCAGACCATGTGAGGCTCCGCACCCAGAGCTATAACAGCCCACATGGTTCAAGAAGTAGCCTTAACTCATTTCCACAAAAAGTAAAAAAAAAATAAAAACATAACCAGGAGAAAGGTATTTAATTGTTTTTAATTAATCATAAATACTTACCTTTAAAGAGCAACTGTTAGCTCCAAAATGCCCCCTCAAAAAACACATATGTAAGTAGATAAATACATGCTCTACTTACATGACAGATGTATCGTAGTGTCCACGTTTTGATTTCTGTTATTTTCATGTTTATATATTAGAAGGCTCCTGTTGCTGGCAGGGGCCATCTTGTGTCCGGCTAGATCTTCTTCCCCCCCCCCCCGCATCCCCCTCCTCCCCGCACTGACTCTGAGCACAGCGGGGAGGAATAAATGCAGCAGCCACACACAGACTCACCTAATAATGGATCCAAGCGCTGTCGTTCCCATCTATTCTCTGCACTAGTGCAGAGTGTAGGATACTGCAGCGCCTGGAACCATTATTCCGGGAGTCTGTGTGTGTGCACCACCTTTATCCTTCCCCAAAGCTCAGTCCGGGGAAAAAGGAGAATGCGGCGGCGGCGGGCGGCAGAACGGCGGGGGGGGGGGGGGGGCGTGGACATGCCACTGGAGGAGGGGGGCAGAGGACAGTGACAGGAGATAGCCTCTGGCCCCCCTCCGTGCGCTCTAACAGCAGCGGCAACCAGGCAGACAAGGGGAGACCAGGCGGCCAATCGCAGTGCAGAGAGATGAGTGACAGAGGCATCAGCCAATCAGGCTGATTCAGCATGCCTGTCACTTCTCTCTGCGGCTTGCGTACACTTTTAGAGCCTGGGGCATGAGGAGAGAAATCGACAAAAGTAAGAATGATTTGAAACTTTTACATTGCCTGGTTAGCATCCTTTCTACTGCTCTATTAGCATGCAGTAGAGAACTTATTGTGTATTTTCTGCCTAACAGTTACTCTTTAATCAGTGGTGTAGCTAAGGAGCTGTGGGCCCCGATGCAAGTTTTACAATGCCCCCCCAGCACCCTATACATAACAATTGCTACGGTGCACCAAAACCTGCCGATGGCAACTACAGTGCCAGAGGTGCTGACAGGGGGATGGGGAGCAGTTTGTTAATGATTACCACTATTCAAAGTATCTATAGATGTGATTATTATGAGCAGTGGACAAATAGAGAGCTAATACTGCTGGGCCCTTCGGGCCCCTCTGGCCCAAGGGCCCCGATGCAGTTGTAACCTTTGCAACCCCTATTGCTACACCCCTGCCTTTAATTAATGTTACCACACCAATATCCTCAGAAATGGTCCCATGCCAGTATCTGGTCCCATGCCAGGATGCTCACCAGATTTGCTATGGAGTCAACAGTACTCATCCCTGAAAATGGAAAGTATAGAAGACAAAGACAAATAAAATTTATATTGCGCCCCATGAACCTACAAACTCCCTCTGAACCACACCGCAAGTGTGCTGGCTGGCCCAGCTGTCACTTCTCCCTTACTTGTCTTGCCTGTCATAGGTAGCTACAGGCGCCCCTTAGCATAAGGTAGCCAGAGGTACCCTCAGTATTAGGCTAGTAGTGCCCCCGACTGAAGGGAGATCTCATCAGTAGAATGCCGAGATCTGGGTGAGTAACCTCACATTTACACTCTCATCAGGACTCCTAGGCATGGGGAAGGAGGGAAAGAGGCACTAGGGCAGGGAAGTGAGCCACTTTTTCATAACCAGGCATTTCATAACCCTGGGTATCTGTCACTTAGATATAACTACCATCTGTATCTTGTATCTTTGTTAGATTTGTGATCTTACTTATTTTAGAAGTTCCACTAAAAGTTGTTATCACAAAGATTCTTTTAATTTTAGTTTTAAAGGGACCCTGGGCAGGGTATAGAAACAGAATTTACACTTACCTGGTGCTTCCTCCAGCCCACCGTAGGCTTCAAGTATTCCAAGCGTCATCCTTGCTCCTTCCCTGGTCCGGTTACACAACGACTTCAGCCTGAAGTTGCCAGGTCTGCTTCCCGCTGTGGTGATCGCATCATCACGCCGTCCGGCTACGCGTCATCATGATGGCCAGCCTGAGGGCCCTGTGCATGAGCAGGACTCTCACACCGGCTGGCATGGTGACGTGTAGCCGGCCAGTGTAATCCCGCAATCGTCTGCAGCAGGAAGCAGACCCGGCGGCTTCAGGCCGAAGTCGTCCTGTAACTGGAGCTGGGACCAGGGAAGGAACCAGGATGACGCTAGGGATACTCGCAGCCTATGGTGGGCTAGAGGAAGCCCCAGGTAAGTGTAAATTTTGCTTTTTTATCTGGGTCCCTTTCATTTGTTTTTCACTTTGTGCAATTTTTGTGGTCCAATCTGAAGGCCTGTAATGCCTCTTTCAGATACCTCTTGTGAACCTCCAGCAAACATTTCACATGTGGAAATTATAGAACAGAAAAAGAATAAATACTCCTCTGGTGACCGTGTTTTTTATGACTGTGACCCCGGATATACCACTGGAGAGGCTAATACAGATTATATCACTTGTGAGGATGCACGGTGGACAGAGCCGGCATGCACAAGTAAGTCCTTTTCTCGATTTCTTTGGATATCTAAACCTGTATTTTATACATCTACACAATAATATGATGACTATTAGAGATGGCCCACACAGTTCGCCGGCGAGCAGTATTCTGTGAACATCAGCTGTTTGCATTTGCGGCGAATAGCGAACATTTGGCGTGTTTGATTCGCCCCCTATACATCATCATTGAGCTAAACTTTGACCCCTTACTTCACAGTCAGCAGACACATGGCAGCCAATCAGCTAGCACCCCTTCCTGGACCCCCCCACCCCCTTATAAAAAAAGCAATTGCAGTGGCCAGTGGCGGTGCCAGGCGGGTGCTTTGGGGTGCGGAAGCACCTCCTAAAATTCTACAAGCACCCCTAAAGTACCCCCCAGCGTGAACTGACTTTCAGCGTCTAATAGACACCGTGTCAGTTCACCGGCAGCAGCAGCCCACAGCTCTGTCAGCGGCAGAGCAGGGCTACAGTAAAATGGCATCCCAAGCCCTGCTCTGGAGACTTTGAGTCTGCAGTGCAGGTCTTCGGGTGCCATTTTCCCATAGCCCTGCTCTCAGCATGGAAGTTACAGTTGCTGGCTGCAGAGGATCGTGGGAGCTGCGCGCCGGACGGAGGCTGGGACAGGAGGTCTTCAGCAGGTGAGTAAATGGTTTTTTTTTATTTATTTATTTATTAACAGGTGTATTTTCTGGTCAAGTTTGCCACACATGATTGAAGTGTTTTCTGATCAAGTCTGCCACACATGATTGAAGTGTTTTCTGATCAAGTCTGCCACATATGATTGAAGTGTTTTCTGATCAAGTCTGGCACACATGATTGAAGAGTTTTCTGATCAAGTCTGGCACACATGATTAAAGTGTTTTCTGATCAAGTCTGCCACATATGATTGAAGTGTTTTCTGATCAAGTCTGGCACACATGATTGAAGAGTTTTCTGATCAAGTCTGGCACACATGATTAAAGTGTTTTCTGATCAAGTCTGCCACATATGATTGAAGTGTTTTCTGATCAAGTCTGCCACATATGATTGAAGTGTTTTCTGATCAAGTCTGCCACACATGATTAAAGTGTTTTCTGATCAAGTCTGCCACATATGATTGAAGTGTTTTCTGATCAAGTCTGCCACACATGATTGAAGTGTTTTCGGGTTAAATCTGCCACATAATTGAAGTGTTTTCTGATCAAGTCTGCCGACGTGATTGAACTTATTTTCTAGTCAAAACTGCCAACATGATTGAACATATTTTCTGGTTCAATCTGCCAACATGATTGAACGTATTTTGTGTTCAAATCTGCCACATGATTGAACGTATTTTCTGGGCAAATCTACCGACATGATTGAACGTATTTTCTGGGCAAATCTGGTCACATTACGTGTAATTTCTTGAGAAAACCTGCACAATTATGTGAATTTTCTGGGGAAAGGGTCACCAAAACTTGGGCCCACTGTCTTTGCGTTGCACTTTTAAAGGGAACCTGACGTACTGGTCCTCTGCCTTTAATTCTTTCAACTATAGACCCTGAACAAGCATGCAGCAGGTCAGGGGTTTCTGACAATATCGTCAGAACTGACAAGATTAGCTGCATGCTTGTTTATGGTGTAATTCAGATCACTACTGCAACCAAATAGATCAGCAGGGCTGCCAGGCAACGAGTAATGCTTAAAAGGAAATAAATATGGCAGCCTCCATATCACTCTCACCTCTGGCTCATATAAATTACAGTTAGCTCCGCCCTCTTCCGGTCATGACCACACCCATCTTTTTTTGCCGCTGCGCACTTTACGCGCTTGCAGGTCATAGACATACCCATTTTTTGCACGTGCCACGGGTCATCAGATACCCCAGAAGTTGGTCCAGCACCTACGTAGCAGCCCCCCTTGAGCTGCCACTGGCAGTGGCCATATTGGATCAATTATCTGCTGGCTGCTGACTGTTAGTGAGAGCAGGGTGAGATTTGCTCCAGATAGGTAGGGAAAGCATTAGCTAGGCTTGTGTTCTTGTTCCTCACTTGCTGTGAAAGTAATTCAAACAGCCCTTTTGAGGGCTAGCACATCAGTCTCTTGTGTTATTTTTGTGTGTGACACTCCACAGCCCACTAACACCCAGAGCTATTTGCAAACTACTGCTGTTGCCTCATTAAATTGCACACACAGTACCACTCCTGTGCATTATTATTTCACTGTATTCTGATAGTACTATTCTATCTTTCTGTGTGAGACACTCCACTGCCCACTGACACCCAGAGCTGTGCATAATGTGATTTCTGCCCATTAGGGTTTAAAACCCGACTTTGCGTCAGCTCCGTAATTTTTGGTGAGACTTTTGGCATGGATCCCCCTCTGGCATGCCACTATCCAGGTGTAAGACTCCTTGAAACAACTTTTTCATTGAAGGTCTTAAAATTCGCCTGCCTATTGAAGTCTATGGCGGTTCAACCAAATTCGCATGGTCGCAAACATTTTGCGGAACTTCGGGTCCACCATTCGCGAACAGAAAATTCTATGTTTGCGACATCTCTAATGACTATGCTCTAATTATTTTACAGATTTTTGGCAATATTGTTTGCCAGAGGGGCACTGATTCAGTGAATGTACAGTGATCGGTAAGGCTGATATTTTTTTATGTTGGAGGAAAACTTGCTGACAGAGGAAACAGTCCTGTGACTGAGAAGCCACTGGGGGCATTGAAGGGGAAACGGGATGGGCCCTAATCTCATAAGTAGCTGATAAATTAGTCATTTTTTAAGAATTATAATACCAATACACTGGCTGCTGAAATTACTGGTACATTTGGACAATCATCTATAGAACACAGTAATAATATATGGTGTAGAGTTTTCTTTATTTTGACAAAAATTATACCATCTTCATGGGAAGCAGTTAATTTGTGTACCAGTGGCACCCAGGTAAAATTGATACTGTCATAGGCAACTATAATAATAGCCATGACTAGCAGCAGCTACTGCTATAATTTGGGGAGGCAAAATGCGGAAATGAGCCCGTTATTTCTAGCTGCATTTTGCCGCACCGTCCGGTGGCCAAAGTAACAGTAATAGCAATCGCAAATATCTTGCTTCCAACTGTTTTGACATCTGCATTGTATTACATTTACTATACCCTGCTTTTGCCAAACCTAATTCCAGTCGTGCTTGGCAAATAATACAGATTCTGATATTAATACAACTACCAATTGCAATGCCTTTATTGTTGCTGGATGGGGGGCGAGTTTAAGGTTTGGCATTGGAGGTTGTATGGCCCGAACTTCAGATTGTAGGTTTGTGATCTGTGAACGCGAACTTCCGCAAAAGTTTGAGTTCGCACGAACCGGGCGAACCGCCGTACACGTCAATGGGCAGGCGAATTTTAAAACATACAGGGACTATTTCTGGCCACAAAAGTGATGGAAAAGTTGTTTCAAGGGGTCTAACACCTGGAGGAGGGCATGCTGGAGTGCTTTTGTTTGCTGTTTTTCTGCAGGTGGTCTTCCCATTGCAGTTTGTGCTTTTTCTCCATGTGCCTTCGTAAGGCAGTTGTCCCTACGCGGGTGTTGGCCTTTCCACGTCTCAATTTTTGGTGGCAGAGAGTACAGATGGCATTGCTCTCATCTGAGGCTGACACACAAAAAAAAATCCACACCACTGAGCCTTGGGGTGATGGCACTATGGTGGTGTCAGCAGCTGCCGTTGAAGGGCATGTTGGCTGGCTGTCCCTGGGAAAATAATGTATTTGACGCAGAGCAGGGTTATGATCCCTAAAGGGCAGAAATCACATTGCATTCCTAAATTGGAGGCATAAAGTGCTTTAACCACTTGCCGACCGCACACTCATACCGTGCGGCGGCAAAGTGGTAGCTGGAGGACCAGCGACGCAGATCTGCATCGCCAGGTGCCTCCCTAATAAATCAGGAAAGGCCGCTTGGGGGCGAGCGGCCGTTTCCTGTTAGATCACGGAGCGGGTCTCCGTGAATAGCCTGCGAGCCGCTGATCGCGGCTCGCAGACTAAATGTAAACGCAGGAGACGTATGTCTTCTTTGGTTGCATTGAGCAGCGCCGTAAGGCAGATCGGCGATCCCCGGCCAATCAGCGGCCGGGGATCGCCGCCATGTGACAGAGGACATCCTGTCACAGGCTGCACAGGACGGATAGCGTCCTGTGCAGCGCGGATCACCAGGGGGGAGAGGTAGGAGAGGGAGGGGGGAATTTCGCCGCGGAGGGGGGCTTTGAGGTGCCCCCCCCCCGCAAAATGCCTGCCGACCAGAGCGATCAGACCCCCCCCTGCACATCATCCCCATAGGGGGGAAAAAAGGGGGGCGATCTGATCGCTCTGCATGCCACCTGATCTGTGCTGGGGGCTGCAGAGCCCACCCAGCACAGATCACAAAAAACAGCGCTGGTCCTTAAGGGGGGGTAAAGGCTGGGTCCTCAAGTAGTTAAAACATCTTACGTGTGTATACATGGATCAGGTAGTGTAAGTAGTGTACTGCTTCACACTGACAGACCAAACTCACTGTTTAATGCACCGCCGCAAACTGCCGCAAAGGGTTGTCATTAGTTAATAAAGTTACATAAAATGTCAGTCCTCTCAGCGGCAATGTTTGTGTAGAGATGGCCATGCTCGTGCGCACGTTGGCGAGAGTGCAGGTAATGATGATGAAAATTTTAAAATATGTTGTTGTTTTTTTGATTAATTGAAAATTGAAGAGTTATTTATAAAATTCTACAATGTTTTTTTTTTTCCTGATATGTTACTTTGGTAATTATGGTAATTCCAGAGCTAATACCTGCCGACGAGCGCTGACCTGTATAGTGCTATAAAGAACTTGTGCTGTGCCTTCTCAAGTTGTGAATGTGAAAGCAATCTCTAATCCAACAAAACTGGGAAGCATTGCACAGAAAATTTTGCTGCAGATAAATTGCAAGCTTGAAGGAGAGCTGTGGGGAGTGGACATTCCCCTGAAAAATCTGATGGTGATCGGAATGGATCTACCATGATGCCGGCTAAAGTTCCCGTTCAGTGACAGACTTTGTTGTGTGGCCAGCATAAATACTTTCCTGACCTGCTGATACTTCTGTGTAATCTTTCAGCGACCACATCAGGATAGTATGAATGGCTGGCTTGAAGCTGTGCGTTGTGGCCACTCTCCAGAAATACTACCAGTTAAATCATGCACTGCCAGAGAAGATTGTGGTATACCGGGATCATGGATTGTCAGATGGACAGCTCAGCACAGTTATGAGATCCTGTGGTTACAGGCCTGCTTTGGTACTTTTGAAAATTATTCTCCTCGCATAATTGTCATCGTAGTGAAGAAAAGGATCAGCAACAATTTTTACTGCTCCGCGTCCAGAGCATTTGTCACCCCTGCTCCCGGTACCATCGTGTACCACACTGTCACCATCACCAACCACAACTGGGTGGATTTCTTCCTGATATCCTACCATGTCAGGCAAGGATGTGCCATTCCCACTCACTATATATGAAATGATGAACACTGCAAACCTCACTATCATCAGCAAGCCCTGACCATCCACAAAGGTATAGTGCTGCTCGGATACCCCTTTTCAAAATCCGGATCCGATACACAGATATCCGATTTGGGTTGGATATCCGATTTCAAAATTTTCCAATCTGGATCCGAATTGGATGTCCGACCTCAGTATCCGGGGTATCCAGCCGGATTCAGATATCTGCATGGAAAAAAACAGAAGTGACCTTTAACTTGCTTTAAAAAGGGTTTTTAGGGTAAATGAGGCATGCATCATCATTATTTTTTAATGGGAAACACTAATTGATGATGTGGGGACTTAAAATCCCCCCCCCCCCCCAAAAAAAAATGGCTGTCAATTAACATCAGGCCTAGGTTCCAGACAGCGGTCATGCAGCCCACATTGTGTCCAAAGTCCAACCGCACAACTGGGACATGACAGTTTTCAGCCAAGACACCCCCAGTAAATTACGCAGCAATTGTGGTTCGGGTTAAATATAGGTGGTATCAGCACAGCAGCAGTGGCCTGTGGCACCCTGGTGGTGGGAGCTGCACAGACAGCAGGAGCAGGGCAATGCAGCAGGGGTAACGTGTGCCAGGAGCATGCCGGACATGTCACGTGGCATGTGTCACATGGCACTTGGCATGTGTTACGTGGCACTTGGCACGTGTTACGTGGCACTTGGCACATGGCACGTGGCACTTGGCATGTGTCACTTGCCACGTGTCATGTGGCACATGTCAAGTGGCATGTGACACAAGCCAAGTGACACCTGCCAAGTGCCACGTGACACGTGCCAAGTGCCACATGCCACGTGACACGAGGCAAGTGCCACGTGACACATGGCAAGTGACACGTGACACGTGGCAAGTGCCACGTGACAAGTGACATGTGGCAAGTGCCACGTGACAGTCAGACAGCAGAGGTGAAGACACTAGTGCACTGTCTAACTGGCACTGCTCACAGCACAGCATTTCTGTATAAAGCTAACACAGTAGTACTACTACTCTAGTACTGCAGTACTACAGTACTAACTACACAATAACACAGTAATCCTATCCCCTAATCCCTAACCTAACTAACCTATGCTGTAGCTAGCTAAGGCTAATAGCTAGCTAGCAGGCAGCAGCTGGCCTGGTCTGTGCACAGCACACACACAGACACATAGCAGCTGCCTGCAGCACACACTCTGACTGTCACACAATGACATCAAGCTAAATAATGATTTACCAATAGTGTAGTGATAGTGAAGGGGTTAATCACTCAACAGCTTTCGGTTTATCACTGTGTACTGCCCTTGCTAGGCAAGCAGGACTGGAGCACACACTCTGACTGGTACACAATGACTGTCACAAAATGACATCAAGCTAATTAACGATTTAACAATAGTGTAGTGATAGTGAAGGGGTTAATCACTGAACAGCTTTATTTTTATAAATGTGTACAGCCCTTGCTAGGCCACCAGCACTGTGAGCATTCTGCAAGCTAGGACGATATGTCTCATCATGGCAGCCCTCCTTATTATACAGGGGGGCTGGACAGTGTTCTTTTCTGTGATTGGGTGCAAGGGTTTAGACTGTGAGCCCTCTGATTGGCTCAATGATGTCAGGTGGGGTTGGCCAGGGTTCCCCTCTGTGATTATTTATTTATTTTTTATTTATTTTTATTTTTATTTTGGGGGGGGGGGGGGTATAACAATACGAAATAAAACTAATAACAGTTAATATGTTGAGTGGGAGTGATATGTGCTGGTTTGCAATAGATAGAAGAGGGTGGTAGAACTGCAAGGCCCAGCAGTGACTGTGGCCTGACCTGTATGCAGTGTGTAACCCATACAGACAGATATCAATAACAGATACAGTTGGAAGCTAAGCACAGCTTTTGATAGACAGTGTGATGTCTTGCTTGCAATAGTTAGAAGAGTATAGTAGCACTACAAGGCTCAGCAACTGACTGTGGCCTGTGTGTAGTGTAAGTGTAACCCACACAGATATCAATAACAGATACAGTAGCAAGCAAAGCACAGCTTATGATAGACAGTGTGCTGGCTTGCTTGTAATATAGATAGAAGAGTATAGTAGAACTACACAGCCCAGCAATGACTGTATGCAGTGTGACCAGTGCCTTTTACACGCACACAGAGGTGCCGAGCCTTATCTGGACCTAGAGCTGTGTGATATTCCTCTTATTTAATGCCTGAAGAAGTGGGATTTTGCCCGTGAAACGCGTCACAGTTTGTCTCGGAGTATGTGAATAAATTATCTTTGACTTCAATCGACAGCATCGTGTCTGCTTTTGGTTGGCTGGTCCACCACCGCCACCTGAACATTTTAAACTTTTTAGTGCATTTTATACTACTGGCGCCTCTGTGCATCATCATATCCAGTTATCCACCCTTGGTGGAAGGGTGACACACCCTCCTTTTCTTCTTTCATAGAGAGCGACATCTTAATCCTGAGTGGGGACAGGTCTAATCTCCCCACCTGCTTATACAGTGGTTGCCTGAGCGGTAACCCATGTTTGTAAGTATCTATATATATAATAGACTAAGTGCCTCAACCTTCAAACAAGAAGAAGTAGTGCCCTGCCCACAGGGCCGGTCCAAGCAAGAAGAAGGGGCTGGTCCAAGCAAGAAGAAGAAGTAGTGTCATATCAAACCAAGGGCGAAGAGGGATAATTTGCATATTCAGTAGCAGTGCATTGTGGGTAACCACAAATGTTCACTTATAGCTGAATTATTGCAGATTTGCTTCTGTTTTAAGAAGGAAAATTACACCAAGCTTTGCTTTTTTTTTTAGTAGGAGGGCTTTTTGGTCTCCTTTATCCTCCTATACACATTCCGAGTGGTTTGGGTCACCCTGAGCTGCTTAGTTACTCTGTTGTACTGGTCCAAGCCCTAGCTCATACAGCCATATCAATCCCTGCTATGTACTGATGAGGACCAAAAGTCTGAAACAGGCTGTCA
This sequence comes from Hyperolius riggenbachi, assembly GCF_040937935.1. Lineage (NCBI taxonomy): Eukaryota > Metazoa > Chordata > Amphibia > Anura > Hyperoliidae > Hyperolius > Hyperolius riggenbachi. The sequence goes on along the minus strand of NC_090652.1, from coordinate 43,582,983 downwards.
CATGTGGGTTTGATATGACTATATAAAATTTAAAGCTATAGAGCTTGATTCACAAAGCGGTGCAAACTGTTTAGCACGTGAAGTGCCGTACGTGGACTTTTGTGTGCGCAAAGTGCCGTGATTTGCGCTATTGCGGTCTTTTGCGTGCGCATTTTGCTGCGATTTGTGCGATCGCGGACTTTTGCGCTTGCAAAAGACCGCGATTGCGCAAATCGCGGCACTTTGCGCGTGCAAAAGTCTGCGAATGGCACTTCACATGCTAACTGTTTAGCAGTTTGCACCGCTTTGTGAATCAGGCCCATAGGCTTGCTTGACTTACCAAGGGTGAAATGGAATAATTTGCATATTTAGTAGCCGTGCATTGTGGGTACCCACAAATGCTCACTTATAGCTGAATTATTGCAGATTTGCTTCTGTTTTAAGAAGGCAAATTACACCAAGCTTTGCTTTTTTTAGTAGGAGGGCTTTTTGGTCTCTTTTATCCTCCTATACACATTCTTAGTAGTTTGGGTCACCCTGAGCTGCTTGGTTACTCTGTTGTACTGGTCCAAGCCCTATCTCATACAGCCATATCAATCCCTGCCAAGAACTGATGAGGACTGAAAGTCTGAAATAGGCTGTTTCATGTGGGTTTGATATGACTGTATAAAATGAAAAGCTGTAGGGCCTGATTCACAAAGCAGTGCAAACTGTTTAGCATGTGAAGTTCCACGAATCACGCAATCGCAGTCTTTTGCGTACGGAATTTGCAGCGAGTCGCACGATTGCGGAGTTTTGCTTGCAAAGTGCTGCGATTCGCGGCAAATTGCGTGCGCAAAAGACCGCTATCGCGCAAATCGCGGCACTTTGCGCGTGCAAAAGTCTGCGAACGGCACTTCACGTGCTAACTGTTTAGCACACTCGTGCTAAACAGTTTGCACCGCTTTGTGAATCAGGCCTATAGGCTTGCTTGACTTACCAAGGGTGAAAAAGAATAATTGGCATATTTAGTCGCAGTGCATTGTGGGTAACCACAAATGTTCATTTATAGCTGAATTATTGCAGATTTCTTTCTGTTTTAAGAAGGCAAATTACACCAATACAGTGGGTGGCATTGCAGGAAGTGACAACAGTGGAACACACGCTGGAACACGGAAGAGGTGAGTCATCCCCACCTGCTGCCTTTTACTAATAGTGGCAGCTGCTACTGTGCTTAAGCAGGAGGGGGAGCGCCCATGGGGGACCCAGGTGAGGGGGGGTGGGTTCCTGCTGAGCTTAAGCTGGAGGGGGAGCACACATGAGGGACCCAGTTGAGGGGGGGTCCGACTCCCCTCCCCGCCGCTGTGCCCAATACCCCCTTCCTGCCCTCTACCCCCTTATGCGGCGTATGCTACGCCGCGGGTCGGCTAGTAATACTTACTTGTCATTTTTTCCTCTTGTTCCAAAACCTACTACACCATATCGGGCTCTCGGTTTGTTTGTTTACACACACACACACGCACGCACGCACGCACACACACGCACGCACGCACGCACACACACACACGCACACAGTGCCCAGCTAACTGTCCCTGTCACTGAAACAATGTCTCTCCCTTCCACTCACTACAGGAGCAGCATATGGTCATCGCTACTGCATTTTTTATAGGGGGGGGGGGGGGCGGGGATCCGTGGGTGAATGCAGCCTGACTGGCTGCCATGTGTCGGCTGACTGTGATATAAAGGGTCAAAGTTTGGCCCAATGACAAGGTATAGGGGGCGGGTCGAACTCGCTGTGTTCGCGTCCCGTCGTGGATGCGAACAGCTGAAATTTGCGTGAACTACCCGCCCGGCAAACCATTCGGGCCATCTCAGTAGGGATGATCAATGAGATGCAAATACTTCTGAAAGTATGCACATTTTTATGCAAATATATGCAGCTTGAAAAAGTACTAATCAGTTTAAACCTGAGTTTAAATTGATTGGTCCATTTTCAAACTGCATACATTTGTAAAAAAAAATTGCATACATTTGCATCAACTCGTACGAATTTGCATCTATTTGATGATCACTACTGGGAGGGCTTCAGGATGAGGCATCGGTAGGCATCAATGTTTTTTGGGAGGGCTAGGATTTAGAAGAAGTGTTTATGGTCAGGCGTCGGAAGGGGGGGGGGGGTTGGGTTAGGCATCGGAGGGTTGTTTTTTACAGTTATTCATCATAGGGAGGGGCTTTAGGGTTAGACATCTGCAGAGGGGTTGGTAAGGGTTAAGCATCGGAGGGGAGGTGGTTAGATTTAGGCATCGTTAGAGGGAGGGCTCTGTGTGAGAATAAGGTTAGGTTAGGCTATAGTAGAATATTGGTTTTCAGGATAACCCACTAAACCAAAGTAGAATATCGGTCATATACAGATAATCTACTTGCAGCTATTCCTATTTATATTATAAATGTACACCTTTCCATGACCAGCAATAAACATCAGTGATGCTAGCTGGTGATCACACCCACTCAGTCACACCCCTTGCTAGCCCTAATCTTTATACAGGAGCTGCCAAAAGTTCTCACTAAGGCAGGTGTCCGGAACCTTTTTGGCTGAGAGAGCCATAAACGCCACATATTTTAAAATGTATTTCCCTGAGAGCCATACAATATGTTTCAAACTGGGACAGTGCGCATGCGCAGCAGAGTGCTCATGTCCCTTTTGCTACGGCGATGTGTATACAGCTGATTCACAGGGCAGCGGAAGTGTCAGACACGTCTTCAGCTTCTCTTGGGTTTCAGCAACATAAGCAATTTCCCAGAGAGCCAGACAGGAGAAATACCAACTAACAGCTTGTACAAATATTAGATGACTTGGGGGTTGATTCAATTTGTAGGACGAGATCCCCGCACCAATCAAAGTGCAGAGATCTCGTCCTACAAAGTCACTGGACCTGACAGGGTCCAGAGTGGGACAATTGGAGCAGCTGTGTTTTGGGGGGAGTGCGAGCAATTTAGTAGTGCATGCTACAGTAGTAGCGTGCCTACTTTGAAAATTTCACTTGCGCTGCCACACTAAGTTGCACTGCTTGAGCTGTGTAGCTTAGTGAATCAACCCTTACTGATTTGTCTGTGAGCCACATGCAGCCATCAAAAGAGCCGCATATGGCTCCCGAGCCATAGGTTCCCTACCCCTGCACTAAGGTAAAAGATCTCCTCCACATCAACCGCATGTGTCAAAAGTCATGATCCTGAATGCAAAGAATTCCCTTTGCTAATTTGAGACCGTTAGGGATCTATTGTGTTCTGTGATGCTGGTTGTTAGAAACACGTGTGATGCTTTACAGATCAACGTATGCAACTTCAGACCCCCCAAGCACTTTGCATACAGTTGCATGAATAAGCTTAGAGTCTCTCACCAATCTTGAATGATTCCGTTGTTGCCACTTGTATCAGTCCCACCAGCCAGATCAGCCAATGCAGCATGAGCCACCTGTCAGCATGCAGCAAGCACAATATTAACTACTTAAAGAGACTCTGTATTGTTAAAATCGCACAAAAGTAAACATACCAGTGCGTTAGGGGACATCTCCTATTACCCTCTGTCACAATTTCGACGCTCCTCGCCGGAATTAAAAGTGGTTAAAAACAGTTTTAAAAAGTTTGTTTATAAACAAACAAAATGGCCACCAAAACAGGAAGTAGGTTGATGTACAGTATGTCCACACATAGAAAATACATCCATACACAAGCAGGCTGTATACACCCTTCCTTTTGAATCTCAAGAGATCATTTGTGTGTTTCTTTCCCCCTGCAGTTCTCATGCACTGAAGTTTCAGGCTGCTTGTTTCTTCCTGCAAACAGCGTTGCCTGTGTCTGTAATTCCTCAGTATGTGAAAGCCCAGCCAGCTCAGAGGACGATTTATCCAGCTTGTAAAAGATAAGAGAGAAGAGAGAAGCTGCCCTAATCTAAATAATACACAGGCAGTGTCCATAGAGGGGCCTGGAAGGGGGAGTTCATAGCAGAACCACAACACTGAAGAACTTGACAGCCTTCCAGACACAGGCCGACAAGTCTGACAGGGAAAAGATACATTGATTTATTACAGAGACTGTGATAGTAGAAAGTGCTGCAGTAAGCCAGAACACATTAGAATAGCTTTTGGAACTTGTAGGATGATAAAAAACAGGATGCAATTTTTGTTACGGAGTCTCTTTAAGGACCACAGACTTTATCCCCCCTAGTGATCAGGCTATTTTTTTACAAATCAGGTTAATGCAGCTTTAAAGAGAGTCTGAAGCGAGAATAAATCTCGCTTCAGAGCTCATAGTTAGCAGGGGCATGTGTGCCCCTGCTAAACCGCCGGTATCGCGCCGCTAAACGGGGTCCCTTCACCCCCAAATCCCCCTCCGTGCAGCGGGGGAGTGCTTCCTGGTTGGGGCAGGGCTAACCGCCACAGCCCTGCTCCACGCGCGTCTGTCAGCACGTATCTACGCCTCTCCCCCGCCCCTCTCAGTCTTCCTTCACTGAGAGGGGCGGGGGAGAGGCGGCGATGCGCCGCTGATAGACGCGACTGGAGGCAGGGCTGCAGCCGTTAGCCCTGCCTCCAGGAGCGACCAAGTCTGTGACCAAGTGTTGCAGTGGGGGGTTTGGGGGTGAAGGGACCCCCGTTTAGCGGCGCGATACCGGCGGTTTAGCAGGGGCACACATGCCCCTGCTAACTATGAGCTCTGAAGCAAGATTTATTCTCGCTTCAGAGTCTCTTTAAGGGCTCACTGCAGAGCTGTACAACTTAGCACATAAGTGATTCATCCCCCCTTTTCTGCCCACCAACAGAGATCTTTTTTGGTGGGCTCTGATCCCTGCTGGAATGTTTGTTTATTTTATTTTTTTATTTATTTGTTGTTGTTGTTTTTTCTTGAATACATTTGCTATTTTTGTATTTATTTTACTTTGGACTTTCCCTCCCCCCGCCAGCCAATCCCTGCGATCAACTCTCATAGACATCAGCCTATGAGAGCCAATCGCTCTTGTGCCTCCAGAGGGGCAGCTGAGTGACACGCCTGTCCCCAGTACAGCGCTGCTGTAGATGGCAGCGCTATACAATGTACATAGACAGCAGTTTTTCTGTCTAACAGTCTCCTAGCGTTGATCACTGATGATGGTGGAGCGGAGCTCCATTATTCAAGCGGGGATGTGCTCACATCGGCGTGCGCAATCCCCTGCTATTTCCACCCCAGGACATCATGCCAACTGTCCTGGGGCTGCCGCCGCATCCACGCCAATTGGTGTGGAGCGGTCGGCAAGAAGTTAAGCTGTCTGCACACAACTGGTAGTGCTCTTGCAGTGTGGTTCCTGTCGCCATGTGTATGTTTGAGTTAGACATACCTCACTGACCTCATCAACTGTTAGTATTCATGATAATGCGGATCACCCATCAGTCAGGGCTTTGTCAGATGGTAAGTAGAGATGGCGCGCACCTTCGATTTTTGGTTCGCGAACCTCAAACGCGAACCTTCGCCAAAAGTTCGGTTCGTGTGAACTTTCGCGAACCACAATAGACTTCAATGGGGAGATGAACTTTGAAAACTAGAAACATTTATACTGGCCACAAAAGTGATGAAAAAGATGTTTCAAGGGTTCTAACATCTGAGTTTTTGCATGGGGGAGTGGGATACACTCCAAAAGTCTCGGGGAAAAATCTGGATTTGACGTATAGCAGTGCATTAGGGGCAGAAATCACACTGAATGCTAAATTGGAGGCTTAAAGTGCTTTAAAACATCTTGCATGTGTATACACCAATCAGGTAGTGTAAGTAGAGTACTGCTTCACACTGACACACCAAACTCACTGTGTAACGCACCGCAAACAGCTGTTTGTGTAGTGACAGCTGTGCTGGACTGGTGCGCACCATGGCGAGAGTGCAGGTTATGTCGGTTTTCAAGCTCATATGGTCGCCGGGCTGACGTAATTCAATGACAGAACAACAGTGACTGTCCAGCTGATTGAATTTGGTCTGTCCTGAATGAAGCAACGACCTTATTATCTTGGGGGTCCCCCCCCCCCGAGACACTCATATAGCCGGCGGTCATTGCTTCATTGTGATACGGAAGCCCGTTCACCCCCGAAAGGTAATGATCACGAAGGGGAATTGACACATGCACATGCCTTTTGTTTTGTTGTTGCAGCCGCAGTGCAGCCAGAAAAATTAGGCAGGCATGTACACACACCAGAAAAACTATTATTGTGGCCGCTGCTAGCAGCGGCCCTAAAAATTCAGGAATCCGCTTGGATTGCTGTACCCCGTTGGTGGTGGCGGAGAAGGCAGTCAAGTGGCCTGCAGGCAGAGATGCTGTGTGGGGACCGACTTAGTCTTGGGGCAGGCAGTCACACGGCATGCAGGCAGAGATGCTGTGTGTGGGGACTGACTTAGTCTTTGGGCAGGCCTGAGCGTGCTTTGCAGACCAGGCATCCGTGGTCAGATGGACCCTTGACCCAACGCTGTGTGCCAGAGATGTCACCACTTGCCTTTCAACATCATGGTACAGTTTAGGTATCGCCTTTTTTGAGAAATAATTGCAGCCTGGTATCTTCCACTGCGGTGTGTGGCTTTGCTTTTGTGTGCTGCTTTTCCTCAGGTGGTCATCCCATTGCAGTTTGTGCTTTGTAATCATGTGCCTTCATAAGGTAGTTGTCCCTACGCGGGTCTTGGTCTTTCCACGGCTCAATTTTCAGTGGCAGAGAGTACAGATGGCATTGCTCTCATCTGAGGCAGACACACAAAAACATTTCCACACCGCTGAGCCCAGCGATGATGGCACTTTGGTGATGGATGCCAACATAGTGTTAAGTGGGGTGATAGAATCAGAGCAGGAGGAGGGAGATATGTCACGCTTCCGTGCGGAAACTGAGGAAGATAAGGTGTTCTGTGTTACATAGTCAACTACGTCCTGACAATATTGGGGGTTAATGGCACGTGCCTTCTTCTGAACACTGTACTTTGGTCGAGGGCCGCACGAATTCACGACAGCGTGACCTCGAACAGACCTGCCAGGTGGCCTGCCTCTGTCTCTGTCTCTTGTTTTGTCCATATTGGGGGGGGGGGGGGGGATGAAGTGAAAGGTATGCACTGACTTGACTAATACAATGTACGGTTACACGGGTGCAGTGAACAGGTTGCAGTGACTGCTGGTACAACAATGTGCGATTACACAGGTGCAGTGAACAGGTTGCAGTGACTGCTGGTACAACAATGTGCAGTCACACAGGGGCAGTAAACAGGTATGCAGTGAGTGGTATTACAAATGTGCAGCTGTCACACACACACACAGGTACCGTGAACAGGTCCAAACTGGTGGTATATAACACCACTCACATAGGTAGGTAGGTACAAGTGCAGCGACTGGTGGTGGTATATAAAACTGCGTGCGCTCACATAGGTAGGTAGGTGCACTGAACAGGTGGGTATGCAGTGATTGGTATTACAAATGTGCAGCTGTCACACACACAGGTAGTCACTGAATGTGCTGGGCCTGGCAGTGGCACAGTAGGAATTACCAAGACTGACAGGGCTGTATATGCAACACAAGTGTCTGTGGGACACACACACACAAAAAAAAGAAAAGATCACAAGAACAAAATTAGCTCTCAAAAGAGCTGTTGAGGATGAGGAGTGCTTTTTAGCAATAAGTATCAGCAAGAAGGAGCAACCTAACAAGCCTAACACAAGAGCCTAACTAAGCTGTCCCTATGTCAGCAGGTTCTCTCCCTTCTCTAATTACTGCAGCCACACGAGTGAGTGAAATGGCTGATGCTGCCTGCGTTTTATAAGAGGGGGGAGGGCTCCAGGAGGGAGTCTAGCCTGATTGGCTACCATGTGTCTGCTGACTGTTATGTAAAGGGTCAAAATTTACCCTAATGATGTAGTATAGGGGGCGGGTCGAGCTCGCATATAGTTTGCGGTCGATCTGCGAACCAGCGAAGTTTGCGTGAATACGTTTGTGTGCAAACTGTTTGGGCCATCTCTAATGGTAAGGGAGAAGAGACACCTTCATTCAATTTAAAACGTTGTGTCAGTTTGTTACCATCCCTACATGGCTATCGGCAATCCCATTGGGGATGCAATAGGCAAATTCCATCTCATTCAACATGTCACACTCTATTTTTAGATGTTCACACTGCAAGATAGCCAACCTGTGCATCAGGTTAATAGCAATGCATTTTTGGAAAAATGGTATACTCCCTGCTACTTCACATCTTTATTATGACTAATTTAAAGAACAACTATCAAAAAAACTATTTTTCTGTAAACCCCACACACCTATAGAGCTTTTAGCCAGCAACACTAAAAAGCTTTTCAGAGGTCTCTCAGCACAGCCAGCATGTGAGAAAAAAAATGCCTTGTTTACCAGCTGTTTGTAACAATTTTGTGGCGGCATCAGGGGGAGGGGGTGGCAGAGTTGAACTGTAAGCTGACTGTAAACTGTTTACTTTACACAAATTCTGCATTGTTGTATAGCATGCTTGAAAAAAGGGTTCAGGGAACATGGGCCTGGCTGGATAATGAAATGGCGCTGGTGGATAACAAAATCTCAATAACGATAAACATTGTTAATGAAATTGGGAAACGATGTATACCGTTTTAAAACAGACGGGGGTTAACGAAAATATATTAACGTTAAAAATAGTAACGTAATTCAACAATACAGCTTAACCCAACCCAACTCTTACACAGAACCCTCCCCTGGTGGTGCCTAAAACTAACCATTCTCCTGGTGATGCCTAACCCCAACCACCCTCTGGTGGCGCCTAACCCTACCCAATCCCTGGTGGTGCCTAACCCTAACCACCACCCCTGTGTTGCCTAACCCTAACTGCCCCTGGGTGGTTCCTAACTCTAACCACCACTCCGGTAGTGCCTAACCCTAACCACTCCCCCTGCAGAAACACCCTTGGAGTCTATGGCGGTGCCCTTTTCATCCACCAGGCGCCGGCGCCTTTTTCCCACTACCATTGTGTAACCTTCAAAGTGTCTTCTGTTTTCTTCATTTTGACTCTGCAGTGAACTGTGATGCACCACCAGCAGTGACTGATGCAGAACTTACAGAAATATTAAAGAAGAGCTATAGATCAGGTTCTTCTGTGCAATATGAGTGCGTCAATTTCTATAAACTTGAAGGGCGTGAAAGAATCACTTGTATAAATGGAGTCTGGGACAAGACGCCAGTTTGCAGAGGTAATGGCATCAAGATTTCATGTTATATCACTGCATATGAATTTAATGCATGCTGATACACAAGTTTTTTTTGTTTGTTTTTTTAAGATTTGGGAACTGTTTTCATAGATGTTTTACATGCTCCCCCTCTGTCAATCACCTAACAATTCATCTTTTTAACAAAATACAGGGATGGAGGTGTCTGATGTAAAAAAAAGTTATTTCTGATAATGTCCAGTAATATATAGAGAGGCAGTTGCTTAACTCTCCTCCACAAGATAGGGCACCAGTTCAACTGGAAAAGGCATTTGTTCAGAATACAGTTAATAGACAATGCATTTCATGGGTACTAGCCTGCTTCCACAGGTCAATATATAGTGCCTTACAGCGATGTAATTAGAGCATATTTTCAACATGTTCCAATGGGAAAAAAACTAGCAACGCCTAATGTGCCTTTCTTTCTACAGTAAAATCTTGGATTGAGAGTAACTTGGTTTAAGAGTGCTTTGCTATACAAGCAAACATTATTGTGAAATTTTGACTTTACATACAAGCAATGTCTTAATATACTGTACAGTTCAAGCAAAAACAGTATACATGCGTCACATCATCACAACTGAGCCGATAGTTCTTCTCTCTTTTAGCTCTGCAGGATTGTACTTAATTGTACTTAATCTGAGTGTAGAGACTGTGCAAAGTCACATTTCCACGAAATCCTCAAAAGTAACTGTCATTGGATAAGTTCCCTGTTAAAGCCACACAGAAAAAAAGCTGTGACAAGCCAACAGAAGGCAAAGATGCTGTTTGTTATAATAAAAAGTATTGTTTACATTTTTATTTTATACTTTGTTTTTTACTATAACTGTTTTTGAAGTGTGGAACGAATTAACTGGGTTTCCATTAATCCTTATGGGGAAATTAGCTTTGATATAAGAGTGCTTTGGATTACAAGCATGCTTCCGGAACGAATTATGCTCCAAAACCAAGGTTCCACTGTATACTAATATGTTAATGTTAGTATAACTATTAAAAATGTATATTTCATTTCTGTGTATTTCTTTCCCTTTCATTGATTTCATAAGGGCTCCTCAATGAATTATTTTCTTATACTAGATTATACAGTAAAATCATGTAAAACAGTACTTTAAAAAAATATAACATAAAATATAACATAAAATAGTAATTTACACGTTACTAGTTTGATATTAAAATGTTTTAATTGTATTTAAAGAGAATATGCAGCGTTTGGAAATGTATTTGTATAGCTTTTATTAAAGAGAACCTCCAGTGTAAAATAGAAAGCCTGCAAAGTAAGGCTTTTTATCATCCATGCAGGGATCAGTAAGTGGTAGGGTAAATTACTTACCTGCTGCCCCATCATTTATTAATGACAGAAACACCACCCGCCTACTCGGCAAATCTACCATGGCATTTTTTCTCTACAGTCTTCGGAAGCTCAGGCAGCCACAGCCTAATTATTCGCTGCTGAGCTAGGGGCAGGTCGGACTCGGGGCAAGCAGATGGGCGTGGTCACAGACATCTAGAAACTTAATTCTGTCTAGTAGCTAGAGGGGGACAAACTTTATGTTTTTAATGAATTATGGGCTAGAGATGGCTCGAGCCTCCAATTTTCGGATCACGAACCTCGAACGTGAACCTCCGCAAAAAGTTCGGTTCGCATGAACTTTCGTGAACCGCAGTAGACTTCAATGGGGAGGCGAACTTTGAAAACTAGAAACATTTATGCTGGCCACAAAAGTGATGGAAAAGATGTCTCAAGGGGTCTAACATCTGAGTTGCATGGAGGACAGGGATACACGGCAAAAGTCCCGGGGAAAAATCTAGATTTGACGTACAGCAGCGTTTTAAGGGCAGAAATCACATTGCATACTAAATTGGAGGCCTAAAGTGCTTTAAAACATCTTGCATGTGTATACATCAATCAGGGAGTGCAATTAGAGTACTGTTTCACACTGACAGACCAAACTCACTGTGTAACGCACTGCAAACAGTTGTTTGTGTAGTGACAGCCATGCTGGACTGGTGCGCACCATGGCGAGAGTGCCGCTCATGGCAGTTTTCAAGCCCATATGGTCGCCGGGCTGAGGTAGCGCAATGACAGAACAACAGTGACTGTCCAGCTGATCAAATTTGGTCTGTCCACAATTAAGCAATGACCTTAGGAGGAGGAAGATATGTCATGCTTCCATGCGGAAGCTGAGGAAGATGAGGTGTTCTGTGTTAAATAGTTAACTACGTCCTGACAATATTGGGGGTTGATAGCACATGCCTTCTTCTGAATACTGCACTTTGGTTTAAGGGCCGCATGAAATCATGACAGCACGACCTCGAACAGACCTGCCAGGTGGCCTGCCTCTGGCTCTGCCTCTTGTTTTGTCCATATTGGGGGGGGGGGGGGGGATAAAGTGAAAGGTATGCACTGACTTGACTAATACAATGTATGGTTACACAGGTGCAGTGAACAGGTTGCAGTGACTGCTGGTACAACAATGTGCGATTACACAGGTGCAGTGAACAGGCTGCAGTGACTGCTGGTACAACAATGTGCAGTCACACAGGTGCAGTGAACAGGTATACAGTGAGTGGTATTACAAATGTGCAGCTGTCACACACACAGGTACCGTGAACAGGTGCAGTGACTGGTGGTATATAACACTGCGTGCGCTCACGTAGGTAGGTAGGTGCACTGAACAGGTGGGTATGCAGTGATTGGTATTACAAATGTGCAGCTGTCACACACACAGGTACCGTGAATAGGTGCAGTGATTGGTGGTATATAACACTGCGTGCACTCACGTAGGTAGGTAGGTAGGCAGGTGCACTGAACAGGTGTGTATGCAGTGATTGGCAGGGCCTCATTTCTGGAAAGGCCACAAAGGTCAAGGCCTAGGGCGATAAAATTCAGCAGGGCGCAGGACTTGGAGAGATAAGAGGTCACATGTCAAAGTAAATCACTTCTGCTTTGCTCTATTCTGCCTGAATTCCAGAGATCCCTGCATCTCTCTCACTGCAGAGTGTGTGTGATGACAGTCAGCATCTGTTGTCATCTGAAGATCTCGTCCAGTATAATGAGTGGGGACATACAAGCTGCTGTGAGAAAAAAAATATATGGGCTCAAGTAGTAGAACTTTTGAGTTCAGATTAGTTTCTTTATGCACGCATTCAAGGATAGGAATTATCAGCTCTCCTCTCCCCCAGACTGATGTTTTATTACTTGGTCAGAGCTGTTAAAGACCTGAGACCTGTTAGATTTATGGTTTGTTTTTATTTCCTAAGGAATGACAACATTCTCTCTGTGCTAGTACAGTTTAACTCTTTCCTGACATGTTTTAGAAGCAGCAAAGCATTGTTCTGTGTTAGCCATCAGTGAAAGCAGGATGTTTTGAAACAGAATGACAACTGTATTACATTTATTTATATTTACAAAACAATGTATACATCTCCTGCTGACTGTATATATAGCTGTGTGTCCTAACATCCTGTATACAGGAACAAAGTCTGAAGATGGCTCATTAGCCAAAGGCTCACTATTTTCTTTTGGTTAGCCAATAATTATTATCATTCTATTACAAAACTTAAAAACTTCCTGCTGACTGATTAAGATCTGTCTTCACTTGCCCCAAGTGCTAAATTATCACTGTGTAAAGTACACCTGAGCTTATGCTAGGTACACATGATGCAATTTTCTGACAGATTTACTGTCAGATCGACTATTTCCAACATGTCCGATCTGCTTTCCAATCAATTTTCTGAATGATTTTTTTCATAGAAATGAACGGAAAATCGATTGAAAAATTGATCGGAAATCAGACATTGGAAATAATCGATCTGACAGTAAATCTGTCAGAATTGCATCGTGTGCACCTAGCATTACAGTACATCTATACCAGCGTGTGTAGTGTCGGATCCTTCTACTGACCTGTTCTGTTTTGGATGGGTTTCTCTCCTTTGCGCTGCACCATCACCTGTTTGTGACTCTGACTGAAGCAAGTCGCACAAAGGACAAAGAAGCAGTGCATGCTCTGTCCTCTCGGGCTTCTTGTTATTACGCACTCCTGTACTGATGTGCACAGCAGCCGAGGCTTGGAGTGTTATGGGTATCTGTACTTGACAAGTGCTGCTCATATATGAGCATCATTTCTGAATTATGCAAGCCCTGAACACTATTGCCTGCTGTGCATCCAGGCTGGAGTGCAAAATTACATGGAGTGGACAGAGCATGCACTGCTTCTTTGAACAGGGGGGGGGGGGCAAAGCAGCAAAACAGACAGGAGCCCATGTAACCCAGTGAACACCAGTCAGAGTTGGACAGAATGGGGGGGCGGTTGGTGACAGCCGGCCTAGGGCGCCGGAAAGTACAAATCCGGCCCTGGTGATTGGTATTAAAAATGTGCAGCTGTCACACACACAGGTACCGTGAACAGGTGCAGTGACACTGCGTGCGCTCACGTAGGTAGGTAGGTGCACTGAACAGGTGGGTATGCAGTGATTGGTTTTACAAATGTGCACCTGTCACACACACAGGTAGTCACTGAATGTGCTGGGCCTGGCAGTGGCACAGTAGGAATTACCAAGGGGCCAAGGTCCCACTAGTAGCTGCGACTGACTGACAGGGCTGTATATGCAACACAAGTGTCTGTGGGACACACACAAAAAAAATTACAACACAAGAACAATATTAGCTCTCAAAAGAGCTGTTGAGGATGAGGAGTGCTTTTTAGCAATAAGATCAGCAAGGAGAAGCAACCTAACAAGCCTAACACAAGAGCCTAACTAGGCTTTCCCCATGTCAGCAGCTAGGTTTCTCCCTTCTCTAATTACTGCAGGCATACGAGTTAGTGAAATGGCTGACGCTGCCTGCGTTTTATAAGGGGGGGCTCCAGGAGGGAGTGTAGCCTGATTGGCTACCCTGTGCCTGCTGACTGTGATGTAGAGAGTCCAAGCTGACCCTAATGATGTAGTATAGGGGGCGGGTCAAACTCGCATATAGTTTGTTGTTCACCGCGAATGCGAACCACTGAAGTTTGCGCAAAAAAGTTCATGTGCGAACCTTTCGGACCATCTCTTTTATGGGCAAGAGGATGAGTGATAAACTTTACCACTCACTACCCGCCTATTACATTAGTGATGGTCGAACATCAAATTATTGTGTCTGCCAACCCGTTCACAAATTTTCTGCAAATGTTCGCAAACCTGCAGTTCGCGACAAGCTCCATAGACTTAAGTGGACAGGCAAAGTTCAAAACTTTTTAGGGTAACTGCAGCCTTAGTTTCATAAAAAAGGGTGTAAAACGTATACCAGGACCTGGACAGTGGCATGGAGGAGGATCAACTGTGAAATAGTAAAAAAAAAAAAAAAAATACAGATTTTGCACAAATGTTTTTTTAATGGTTATTTTTAAAGTTTAATGGCTGCCGAATTTAGCGGTCAATAGCAAAGCCCCCATATATGCTAAAATCCAGCAAATTTGCAGGGTATGTTAAAGAGACCACCTGGGGCGGGGGAAGCCTTTTGGATCCTATAGAGGCTTCCCCTGTCCTCCTCCATCCCACGGTAGTCTTGTTGGGCCCCTCCGAAGCCACAGCCAACAATTTGTGTCATGCTGTGGTGCAGCCATAGTAGCGTGTGCAATATTTACCTCTCCCGGTTCCAGCACAGGCACAGTAGCAGTTCTCTGCTCGGGATAAGGCAGAAATAGCCGATCACACTCAGATCCGCTCTACTGCACAGGCTACTTGCGCCTCTGCAGTAGAGCCGACTTGACTGGGATCGGCTATTTCAGCCTTATCCCGAGCAGAGAATTGCTACTGTGCCTGTGCTGGAACCGGGAGAGGTAAATATTTACATGCTTGCTGTTCTGAGGGGCACAGTGAGACCACTGTGGAATGCAGGATGATGGGGGAAGCCTCAATAGGATCCAGAGGCTTCCCCCTCCCAAGTAAGTACCCCCAGGGGGAGATTGAGGCACTAGAGGGAGCAAAAAACAGATAGGATGGTTGCACAGGCACAGAGCTGGTCTCCAGAGGGGAGGTTAGAGCACAGCTTCTGTTGCGCTATACTCTGCCTTTACATACTGGACTGGGGGAGTGCAGGAGGGGATGAGAGCAGATAGTGGGACAAGGGGACAGAGTGAGGCACAAAGGGGGGCAGAAGGAGGCAGAGTGGGACAGAGGGAGGCACATAGGAATGCACACAGATCTGGATCATCCACAAGGCAACTAAAGCAGATGCCTAGGGCCTGGAGAGAGTATAGGGGCCAGTTTATGCTAACAAATAACCCCAACAAATCTTGACAAAAAAAACTAGGTGGCCATTAAGCATGGGTCCAAAATTGTTGCTTGCCTAGAGCACCATTTCACTTTAATCCATCTCTGGTTGCACAGGGGGGAAGAGGTGGCACAGGGGGATTGAAGGTGGCACAAAGAGACAGAAGGAGGAACAAAAGGAGAAAGGAGGAGGTGCAAGGGGAAAAAGGGGAGGGGCACAAGGGGACAGAAGGAAGTACAAACCCCTGTGGGAGGTGTAGCTTTGCCGGGGAGGCATGGCCTAATACAGGGGATGGGGCTTAATCAGGGGTATGGCCCCCCAGGACTAATGGCACTCCAGGCAGTGGACTGTAATGCCTATGCCTAAAAACACTCCTGATAATCCAAACTTTTTCCTTTATCCAGACTTTGAATAGCGATTCGGATATTTTTAACCACTTGAGGACCACAGTGCTAAGCCCCATTAAAGAACAGGCTGCTTTTTCTGTAATTGGCCACTGCAGCTTTAAGGCCAAGCTGCAGGGCCAAACACCACAGCAGAGGAGTGATACCCCCCCTCCTCCCCCCCCCCCCCCCAACAACAGAGCTCACTGTTGGTGGGGTCTGATCGCCTCTCCAGTGTTTATTTTATTTTTTTTTATCAATATTTATGTTATTTTTTTTATTATTTTTTACTATTTCTTTCTTATTTTTTTAAACCCTCCCACCCCCCAGCTGGCCAATCCTGGCAATCGCCTGTCATAGGCTTCTGCCTATGAGAGCCGATCGCTCTCTTGTCCCCCAGGGGGACAGCCATGTCACACGACTGTCCCCAGTACAGCGCTGCTGCCGATCGCAGTAATGTACATGTAAATAGATGGCGATTACGCCGTTTAACAGTCTTCCGAGCAGCGATCGCCGCTCGGAGACTGAAGAGGGGGCGGAGCTCCGCCCCCCCAAGCAGGAGATGCGCACGCATCCTGTGCGCATCTCCTGCAAACTGCAGCCCCAGGACTTGACGGCAATCGGCGTTAGGGAGTCCTGGGGCTGCCGCCGTGGCCACGACCATGGGCGTTGAGCGGCCTTAAGGTAGTTAAAATCCGAATAGCACTATCCGAGCAAACTCGGATTTCCCATCTGAACTCCGAAATCTGGGCGGATAGTTCGTTCAGATATCCGAGCAGAAGACAAAACACCTTCAATGGCAAAAATCCCTTTTGAAGGCATTGAGGCCGAGAGAGAGAGAGAGAGAGAGAGAGAGAAAGAGAGAGAGAGAGAGAGAGAGAGATTTTTTGGGGGGATTTTAAGGTTGCAACTGGATACGGAGGAAGTGGACTCTGACTCAGTTGAGCTAAATCAGAGATTATGTGTACAGTTTAAGTAGTGCTAGTTTAAAGGATACCCGAACTGACATGTGACATGATGAGATAGACATGTGTATGTACAGTGCTTAGCACACAAATAACTATGCTGTGTTCCTTTTTTTCTTTCTCTGCCTGAAATAGTTAAATATCAGGTATGTAAGTGGCTGACTCAGTCCTGACTCAGACAGGAAGTGACTACAATGTGACCCTCACTGATAAGAAATTCCCCTTTTTACCTCTTTCTTGCTCTCAGAAGCCATTTTCTGCTAGGAAAGTGTTTTATAATTGGAATGTCTTATCAGTAAGGGTCACACTGTAGTCACTTCCTGTATGAGTCAGGACTGAGTCAGCCATTTACATACCTGATATTTAACTTTTTCAGGAAGAGAAAGAAAAAAAGGGACACAGCATAGGTATTTGTGTGCTAGGCACTGTACATACACATGTCTATCTAATCATGTCACATGTCACTTCTGGCATCCTTTAAGGAGTGATAGTATTGTAACTGGAATTGTATCTGGGCAGCCCTCTGAGTGCTGCATTGGCCACACCTCTTCCTCTTGCAAGGCCTGAGGACTGATTTCCAGTTCTTTCCTTACATCTCATGGTATTTAAAGGATGCCTGCTTCTTCCTTTTTAATTATTTTAGAGGACCTTGTGTAGTATTCACTAATAAATGTGAGATTTTAATGTATTAACTAGTTTAGATTACAACTGTTACCCTCCCCACCCCTCCCATAAAAAAATGACTGTAAGCTGTACTCACACATGGGGTAGGGAGTCCGTCCTAGTGCAATACATTGTATGAGTGGAGAAATCAGAGTTGGATATATACTGACTGATTTATTGTTGCTGCAACGCAAGCAAACCATCAGTTGAGCATGGAAGAACTTTGACCAGCCTGTCCTCTGTCAGTTGATGGATGGTTCACGAAGAGCAGCAATGAAAACAAGCTTAAATGTCTACTTACTCCCTTAAAGCCACAGGGACAGTTAAAGGACACAAAAGGCAAAAATAAACAAATTAAATACATGATTGTATCTATCTTCCTTCTCCTAAAAATGACTTTTTAAGATATTCCACAGTTGTATTTTATGTTTAAATCTACTTTTTTAAGTTTTCTATTATTTTTGCTCAAATACACATTCATTGAAGTATGCCAGAGCTAAAATCTATGAACTATTGCCCCTTTTTTTATCTCTTTCTTGCTCTCAGAAGCCATTTTCTGCTAGGAAAGTGTTTTATAGTTAGAATTTCTTATCAGTGAGGGTCACACTGTAGTCACTTCCTGTCTGACTCAGAATTGAGTCAGCCACTTACATACCTGATATTTCACTCTTTCAGGCAGAGAAAGAAAAAAGGAACACAGCATAGTTATTTATGCGCTAGGCTCTGTACATACCCATATTTATCATGTCACGTGTCACCTCAGGTATCCTTTAAGGGAAAAAAAAACACATTTATAAGTACCGTATTTTTCGGACCATAAGACGCTCTGGACCATTAGACGCACCCAGGTTTAGAGGACAAAAACCAGGAAAAAAATGTTTTATTAAACCTGGTGCATCCATGGAGCAGGGGCATCTTGTGCATCTTCTCCTTCCCTTAATTATGTCCCCCTTTTGTAGTTTGTGTGTCTCCTTTCTGTCCTCTTCTGCCCTGCCTGTGTCCTCTGTCCCCATCTCTGCCCCTGTCCTTGTCCTATGTGCCTGATGTTTCCCTATATGTGCCTGTTTCCTCATCCCTGCCCCCTGCGTCATTATCTATTCCCCTGGTGTCCTTTATATTTGCCCCCAGTGTCCTTATAGCCGCCCCCTGTACTTATAGCTGGCCCCAGTACATATAGCTGCCCCCCTGTACATATAGCTGCCACCCTGTACTTATAGCTGCCCCCTGTCCTTATAGCTTCCCCCTGTAGTTATAGCTGCCCCCCAGTGTCCTTATAGCTGCCCCCTGTACATTTAGCTGCCCCCAGTGTGCTTATAGCTGCCCCCCTGTACATATAGCTGCCCCCCCCCTGTACATATAGCTGCCTCCCTTACATATAGCTGTCCCCCCCATTCATATAGCTGCCTCCTGTACATATAGCTGCCCCCCTGTACATATAGCTGCCCCCCTGCACTTATAGTTTCCCCCCCCCTGTACTTATAGCTGTCCCCCCCTGTACTTATACTTTTCCCCCCTGCACTTATAGCTGCCCCCGGTGTATTTATTTCTGCCCCCCCCCCTGTACTTATAGCTGTCCCCCGTGTAGTCATATCGGCTTCCCCGAGCGCCGCTGTGTCCCGCCTGCCTCTATGTAGCGTTATGCTTACCCCCGTGTATTTATAGCTGTCCCCCGTGTAGTCATATCGGCTTCCCCGAGCGCCGTCCTTAATGCTCTGTGTCCCGCCTGCCTCTATGTAGCGTGAGGCTTACCCCATAACGCCGCTATGAGTAGCGGTAATCCTCCTTGTAAAGCCGCTGAGGGATTCACGCACGCAGGCAAAGTATTTCCCTCTTCACTTCCGCATATGTCACTAATGCGGAAGTGAAGAGGGAAATACTTTGCCTGCGTGCGTGAATCCCTCAGCGGCTTTACAAGGATTACCGCTACTCATAGCGGCGTTATGGGGTAAGCCTCACGCTACATAGAGGCAGGCGGGACACAGAGCATTAAGGACGGCGCTCGGGGAAGCCGATATGACTACACGGGGGACAGCTATAAATACACGGGGGTAAGCATAACGCTACATAGAGGCAGGCGGGACACAGCGGCGCTCGGGGAAGCCGATATGACTACACGGGGGACAGCTATAAGTACAGGGGGGGGCAGAAATAAATACACCGGGGGCAGCCACAAGTGAACCACATAAGGAGCCGGGGGAAAACAAGATAAACGCCTGGGGACATTGCCGACAAGCAGATCGGAATGTTCCACTTCCACTTCTTAAGGGGAGGCAGGTCTGTTTTGGCACATTTGGACCATAAGACGCACCAATATTTTCCCTCTCTCTTTGAGGGAAGAAAAGTGCGTCTTATGGTCCGAAAAATACGGTAGATAAATACTTATTCTACTAACATAACAGATGTATTGTACTGTCCCAGTTTTGATTTCAGTGAATTCTGTTTGAGGCATTTTCCATTTTTATTCTCTCTGACTGAAGCCAATTGTAATGCAATTTCCTCCCTTACTCTATTTTTCTCCTAGACACTGCACTGTCATAGCTAGCTTGCTTTGTAAGCACATGTGAGCACAGCATAGATAGTATTTCAGCAGCTCACTAAACTGCCCTCAGCCAGTCAGTGAGGAGCAAGCATGTGGGAGGGGAGATGACAAGCTTCCTTCTCGTTGGCAATATACCAAATAGAGTCAAGCTGACTGAGATAAGATTTATTACAGTAGAAACATTTCTGATTAGATTGGAATGCTTGCAATGCAGTGTCAGGTTGCAGGCTACATAATAAACACAGAGCAGTGGGTAAATGGAACTTGATTTTATAGCTGACAACCCCGCTCTAAGAACAGGTTGGGCAATACTGTTGCCCCAAGAGTTTACGCGAGTAAAAAAGTTAAAATTCAAAGTTCAATGCACAACTTGGTTTGCCAGACCAACTCACATCTTTACATGTAGAGGAAAATGTATTTGATATCAATACAAAAAGCATAGGCCCATATTCTATTAGCTTTTCTCCTGAGTTTTTCCTTAAAGAGAACCCGAGGTGGGGTTCTTCCATCGCAATCCATATACACAGGCTGGGTCTGTCTATAGAGCCCAGCCTCTGTTGCTAGTTAGTTTCCTCCAAAGCCCCCCCTGCACGCTGTCAGACTTTATAAATCACAGCCGCGCTACGCGGCTGTGTTTACCTCACTACTGTCAGTCTCGGCTGCTCCCCCACCTCCTGAATCGCTCCGGTCCCCGCCCGCGTCCCTTCCCTCCAATCAGCGAGGGAAGGGATGTGGGTGGAGACCGGAGCGATTTAGGAGGCGGGGGAGCGTGAGACTGACAGTAGTGAGCTAAACACAGCCGGCTGCGACACGCTGCGTGTCGCCATCGCGGCTGTGTTTTATGGGGTCTGACAGCGCGCAGGGGGGGCTTTGGGGGAAACTAACAAGCAACATAGGTTGGGCTCTATAGACAGACCCAGCCTCTGTATATGGATTGCGATGGAAGAACCCCACCTTGGGTTCTCTTTAAGAGATATTTTCAAACCTTTCCAATAAAATACCTTTAAAGCCCCCACTAAGCAAATATAACTTTTTTACATACTTTTCTGTATTTTTTTAATAATTAAATGCTGTCTAAATTTTTTAGACAAGATGAAAAATTATCTCCTGGGAGAAAACTCAAAAGGAAAGTTAATTGGTTAATTGGATATGGACCATAGAGAAATATGTTTTATTTTTTTTTAGATTGAATGTTACTTTGCACTGAAATATACTATTTATTATTTTATTATTATTATTATTATTATTATTATTTTATTATATTATTATTATTGATTTATAACGCACCAACATATTCTATGGTTCTGTACAAAGTAAGAAACTAACATGGGGTACATAATACAGACAAATGGTACACCAATAAACAAAATACAGCATTGGTGACAAAATTGATACAAAATACAGAAATGGTAATGACAGTGGCAAAAGTAACATGATGAATACAATGTATAATACATTCCAAGACACAAAGGAAGGGGAGTGGCAGCCCTGCCTTTGCGAGTTTACAATCTAAAGGACTAGGGGTGGAAACAAGGGGTGGGGTAGTATACAAAAAACATACCTAGAGGTAGTGTGTTTTAGTATATCTAGTAGGAGTACAACTTGGCTTTAGGGCAAAGGGGAAGAGGCCTAAGGTAGAGCGTAGGCTTGTTGGAAAAAGTGAGTTTTGAGAGAGCGTTTAACCACTTCGCATCCCGACTAGTGTTGATCGAACAGTGCTCGACACTATTCGTTATTCCCCGAATAATGGGCCGTTCGTGTTTGAGTCGAACACAGCCGAACACCGCATGGTGTTCATGACGATGCTCGGCCACGCTGCTCGAACTCCTCCCCCCTACTGTGATTGCCCAAGCGTGCACCGAACTTGGCCGAGCATGCACCGAACTTGGCCGAGCGGTCACCCGAAACACGCGGCTCGCGCTGTGATTGGCCGAGCGGGTCACGTGGTTCGGGACTATGAATACCCGAACGCGTGTTATCGACTCCATTTGCTTTGGGGGTTAGCTTTGGGTAGGTAGGAGAGAGCTTCAGCGTAGCGCACTTCCAGCCAGGCCAGCCACAGGTCCCTGGCCCCCAGCCTCACCGCTGACAGTAGCACCCACAGGGCCTCTGCCTCACACAGCACTGCTGCAGCCACGGAGGACAGAGCCTCTGCCTCACCGCTGACAGCAGCACCCAGCCACCCACAGAGCCCCTGCCTCACTACTGCCAGCCAGGCCAGCCACAGGGCCCTATCCTCACCACTGACAGCACCCACAGGGCCTCTGACTCACCACTGCCAGCAGGCACTGACAGCAGGCACTGGCAGGTGGGATCAGTTGTCTCAAAAAAAACACACTGTTGTCAGAATCCGCTCTGCTGGCCTTGATTCCCTGGACAGTTTGTTGGTTTCCTATGCAGGTTGCATAGTTCAGTCCAGGGAAAAGAGGCCTTTTTGTCAGTTTGCAAGATTCGGGAGGCTTGCGGATTTGCATCCACTTATCTTGCAATCTGCTTGTCTGCTTCCTTTGAAGGTTTTCGGTATAAATGTCACTTCCTCCCAGAATTCCTTGCTCGTCATAGGTTCTGTTTGGTGAAGCCTGACTTTAGAGCCTCAGCCTCTTTGTATCTTATTGCTGAATATTCTAGTGTAGTTAATTATTGGGGAGTGCACTTTGCACTTCTACTAGTGCTGTCAGTTTGTGTTTTATTTGTATTGTCTAGTTTTGTCTTGTCCTGTACTTGCGATTACACTATCTCCAGTGGTGGCTGATAGTGAATCGTTTGGTCTGTTTTGTCTGGAGCAAACGCTTGCTGTTGTCTGGTGTTAGGCAACCGATTAGCAAGCATTCTCGGTATCTGTTTGTCTTTGTTTTTCTTGTTAATTTGTTAGTTAGGATTGGTATGTTTTGTCACTGTTGCTCTTAACGTGTGGTGACCGTGATATTAACACGCTTGTCACTGTTGCGCATAACGTGCGGTGACCGCGTTTAGTTAGTCCATTTGTTATTTTCCTTGGCGTTCGGATTGTGGTTATTTGCTGTGTATTCCTTTACTCTATTCTTGCTTTGTCTTTGCTCAGTCTTGTGTTTTTGACAGCAATTGCCTCTGTTGCGATTGGCTTTCTCACTCTAGTCTGTTCGCTTGTGATATGTCTACCGTCGCTGGGTGACGACTAGATTGGTAGACATTCATACAGTCTGTCTCTGTTCTTGCTCTCTTTTGAGTTGCTACCTTGTTTGTTTTGCCCTGTGTTGTTTCATCGTGCTATTTCTATCTGGCATCTGTGGATGTACAGAGGACTTGTTCCTCTGTGCTCCACAGCTCCACCTGCTGGTTGGAATTCCCCTCTACAAATATATACTGGGTACTTTGCTTCTGTGATTGTGGGGGATTTCCATCCGCTTCGGCGCACTTGGTGTGCGCTGACTGTGGAAATCGCCCCCAGATCATTACAACTGTATTGTAAATAATTTTGTCTTAGTGTTGCACCAAAAGACAGTACTGTCAGTGGCAGCTGGGATCAGTTCTCTCCAAAAAACACGCTGTATTGCAAATAATTTTGTCTTAGTGTTGCACCAAAAGACAGTACTGTCAGTGGCAGGTGGGATCAGTTGTCTCCCAAAAAAAACACTGTATTGCAAATAATTTTGTCTTAGTGTTGAACCAAAAGACAGTACTTTCAGTGGCAGCTGGGATCAGTTGTGCCCATAATAAAAACACAGTGTATTGCATTTTACTGATGGTTTTTTTTTTTTAAGTACTTTCAGTGTCAGCAGGGATCAGTTGTGCCCATAAAAAAACACACTTTATTGCATTTTACTCTTGCTTAGTGTTGTATAAAAAAGCAGTACGTGATTAGTGTGTTTAGTGCAGGCAGGCAGGTTCAGAGTGCTCACTTGTATTCAGCTAGCCAGTCATACACTTTAGCTACTATTTACAGACAGTCAGACTGCCACTGCAGTTCGTTCACCATGTTTCGTGAGCCCATCATGAGTTTCTCACAGACCTCCACTGTGAGCAGCACTAACAGCAGCAACAGCCAATGCCCCACGCAAGTTATAACATCCAGCCCAGCAGCCAGTGATCAGCAGCAGCCCTCCCCGAGTGAGAGCATTGTGTCCCTTGATCCGGCGCCAGGGCGATTATTGAGGGCTGCCGTTGAGGAGATGATGGGGCCTGATGTGGTGGAAAAGGTTGGGCTCGGGCCAGCATCCCAAATTAATGTTGAGGACAATGAGGGGTCTGTGTCTGGGGATGTTGGGGTGGCAGAGGTGGTGGGAGGGGGGTTAAGAGAAGAGTTCTATGATGATGATGATGATTGGGACCATCTGTATGTGCCTCAGCCCCCGGAAAACATGTTGTATCTTGTGTTTAGGTACTAAAATCTGCGTTCCCACTGCCCAGGTCATCGGATGCATATAATTTTTTGGGCAGCACTATCAAGCACCAACCTCTCTGGCTCCTTCTCCTCCACCGCCTCTCCAAACTCTACCTCATCCAGCAGTTCTAACTCAGCAATAGGTGCATGGAAGTGGTGCAGCACAGCTGTTGCCATGCGTCAGCAGGCCTTATTAAAGAGAACCTGAGGTGTGTTTAAAGAATGTTATCTGCATACAGAGGCTGGATCTGCCTATACAGCCCAGCCTCTGTTGCTATCCCAAACCCCACTAAGGTCCCCCTGCACTCTGCAATCCCTCATAAATCACAGCCGTGCTGTGAGGCTGTGTTTACATCTGTAGTGTCAGTCTCAGCTGCTCCCCCGCCTCCTGCATAGCTCCGGTCCCTGCCCCCCTCCCTTCCCTCCAATCAGCAGGGAGGGAAGGGATGCAGGCGGGGACTGGAGTTCTGCAGGAGGTGGGGAGAGCAGCAGACTGACACTATAGAGATAAACACAGCCAGCTCTGACAAGCTGTTTGTCAGCAGCATGGCTGTGATTTATGAGGGATTGCAGAGTGCAGGGGGACCTTAGGGGGGTTTGGGATAGCAACAGAGGCTGGGCTGTATAGGCAGATCCAGCCTCTGTATGCAGATAATATTCTTCAAACCCACCTCGGGTTCTCTTTAAAGCTAATCTGCCGTGGAGATAAGCAGCACACGGGTGCTGAAATTTGGAAGAGAATACAGGAACAGACCCAGTTGTGGCTGGCACCGCTGGACCTGGCTGGA
This sequence comes from Hyperolius riggenbachi, assembly GCF_040937935.1. Lineage (NCBI taxonomy): Eukaryota > Metazoa > Chordata > Amphibia > Anura > Hyperoliidae > Hyperolius > Hyperolius riggenbachi. The sequence continues at coordinate 43,557,843 of NC_090652.1, read as the reverse complement.
ACCAGGCCTGGTTGTGTGTGATAATGGGAGCAATCTAATTTGCGCGTTACAATTGGCAAAGCTGAGACACATCCCTTGCCTGGCCCATGTTCTGAACCTAGTGGTTCAGCAGTTCCTGAGGACATACTCAGACGTGGCTAATCTTCTGCAGAAGGTGCGACGAGTGGCAAAGCATTTTCGCAATTCCAGTACCGCTTCGGCCGCACTCACCAAGTTGCAGCAGCGATTCAGTCTACCCAACCATCGCTTGGTGTGCGAAGTCCCCATGTGCTGGAATTCGACGCTGCACATGTTAGCACGCCTTTGCTAGCAGAAGAGTGCAGTAGTCCAGTACCTGATGAAGCAGTACCGAGGCAGTCAGCCTCGGTCAGACTGACTTCCGCTAACCCAGGACTAGGAGGGGAGCAAAGAACAACACAAGCTGCAGCTAGTGCCCACAAGGGAATGGTATCGGCAGTGTCCAAGGAGTGGCAAAGTTTTCTGACACCCAGGCAGCAGCCCACAGAACAGCGTTCGCGCAGTTCCACCTCCAACACCGCTCGCCTGCAGTGGATGGTCAAGGACTACATGTCAGATGGCATAGCCGTGTTGAACGATCCATCAGTCCCCTTTAATTATTGGGTCTCTAAGCTAGACACCTGGCACAAACTGGCAATGTACGCAATAGAGGTGCTGGCTTGCCCTGCCGCCAGCGTTATGTCCGAACGTTGTTTCAGTGCTGCCGAAGGCATCATTACAGATAGGCGTATCCACCTGCCCACAGCAAATGCAGACCGTCTGACACAAATACAAATGAATAAATCATGGATTGGAACCGACTTCGCAACACCCCCCGACCAAGCACCATGAACATCTGTGCTGGGTTAGCGTTGCCGGTCCCAGATAGGAATAGGACTGCTTTTCAGGAATATCTCCTTTGTATAATATTTATCAATGCATGGCGGCAAAATGCATTGGTTTAAAGTGAACCTGAGGAGAATGAGATGGAGGTTGCCGTATTTATTTCCTTTTAAACTATACCAGCTACCTGGCAGCTATAATGATCTATTTGGACGCAGTGGTGTGTGAATTAAACCAGAAAGAAGTATGCAGGTAATCTTGCCAGGTCGGACATTATTGTCAGAAACACCTAATCTGCTGCATGCTTGTTCAGGGTCTATGCCTGAACGTATTAGAGGCAGAGGATCTGCAGAACAACCAGGCAACTGGTGTTGCTTAAAAGGAAATAAATATGGCAGCCTCCATGTCACTCTCACCTTGGGTTCACTTAAGCATGCATTTTGTCCTCATGCAAGGCCTGGGCTGTGTCAGAAAGCGTGGCCTTCTTCTCCTGTACCTCCTCTTCCATCCTGTGTGCTGGGTTAGCGTTGCTGGTGCCATTGGTAGGACTGCTTTTCAGGAATATCTCATTTCTATTATATATATATATATATATTGATGCATGGCGACAAAATGCATCGCTTTAAGCATGCATTTTGTCCTCATGCAAGGCCTGGGTTGTGTCACAAAGCGTGGCCTTCTTCTCCTGTACCTCCTCTTCCATCCTGTGTGCTGGGTTAGCATTGCCGGTCCCATTGGTAGGACTGCTTTTCAGGAATATCTCATTTATATTATATTTATCGATGCATGGCGACAAAATGCATCGCTTTAAGCATGCATTTTGTCCTCATGCAAGGCATGGGTTGTGTCACAAAGCGTGGCCTTGTTCTCCTGTACCTCCTCTTCCATCCTGTGTGCTGGGTTAGCGTTGCCGGTCCCATTGGTACTACGACAGCTTTTCAGGATCTCATTTGCCCCCCCCACCCCCCCCCCCCCCCACACACACACACTATTTCCAAGCCATTTTGCAGAAGTTTCCCAGGAATATTCGGGTCCCTATTGACTTCCATTATGTTCGGGATTCGGCTCGAATATGCCGAATATCTGGACCATGTTCGGCCGAACCGAACCCGAATATCTGGATGTTGGATCAACACTAATCCCGACCTTGTTTCCCACATGTGGTCCAGAGCAGTTTTGACAGTTTAGCCATGTCCTTATTTAATCAGAAATAACTTTATCCCTACTTATGACACAGAAATTAAATATATGTTGTTTTTTTCAAGACAAACTAGGCTTTCATTGTATGCCATTTTTTCCCTCAATTAATTTTGTTTTCTATGAATTTTAATGGGAAAACAAAGCAAAAAATAGAAAAATTACATTATTTCTCAGTTTTACCAATTCCAGTTTAAAAATAAAAAGTGCTACTGTAGATAAAAAAACACAAATTTTGTTTGGCTATTCTTACCGCTTATCACAAAATTTAGATTATGTTCCTGTCACAATTTATGGTGAAGATATTTGATTCTGAAATAGTGCTACAGAGTGTATTTTTCACTATGAACTGAGAAAATACAAGTATTTTTAATGGTAAAAATCAATCTCATTAGCTCAGGAAACCTATTCCCTTTTACCAATTAGTGCTGCATCAGATAGTGCCAAAAATGTGCACAGGAGCAAGCCCAATCCTGCACAGCACTGCTTCTGCTACAAGACGTATATCTACTGACTCGTGGCTTAGATGAAGTCACAGAGGACGTAGATATACTGTAGTGGTGGATAAAAAGTAACAATGGTTGGATAATGACAGATGTGCTGTGGAAGGGCATTCCAGAGGAGGGGTGAAGCACGTGCAAAATCTTGTATACGTGAATTTGAGGAGGTCATTCTAGAGGACATGAAGGTCATGTGCAGATCTGAGTTTGTGATTAGGTTGGTATCTGGAAACTAGTGGGTTGATGTAAAGGGGAGAGAGGTTATAGAGAGTGGAGAGCTTTTAGGTTAGGGTTAAGAGTTTTAACTGGATTCTCTGGTTAATTGGTAGCCAGTGAAGAGCTTGACAGAGAGGAGCAACAGCAGAGGGGGAGTGTATCGGTTGGGTGCTGCAACTCAGACGTCTGATTATAGGTGATCTGCAGTATCACCAATAATACAGACACTATACCTGATTATGTGGTGATCTGCAAAATCACCAATAATGCAAGTATAGCTGGTAGAGATACTGACAGAGTTGTGTATTAGTGCAACCGTAACTTTAATAGTAGAGAGGAACTTTACCAGAGGAGCTGGTAAAGTACTATCAATACACTGACTGTATATACTAGCACAGACCTTTCCAAAGGGCTGGAATAGGTTCAAACAGTGGGAGAATAGGAAAATACAGACTAGTCCTTCACCAGAGAGGCTGGCCAGGTACCAGTAGTGAAAGTGACTGTATAGACTTGATCTGACCTTTCCAGAGGAGCTGGAAAGGTGCTATCAGTCACTAAAGGAGCAATAAGAAACTATCTCCCCAGAGAAGCTGGTGAGACAATAGTACCTCACCAGTGGCGAGGGCCCACTGGTGAGTAGAGAGGTCAGACAGGCTAGGTTCGGCAACAGAGAGATAAGTATCAGTACAGAATCGTGAGACAGAAGAGTAATCAGTAATCAGGCAGAGTTCGGCAACTAATAAGATAGGCAGAAGTACAGAAGGGTTAAGCAGGAAGCAAGGTCAGAGGTATAGCCAGAATCATGCACAGGTAATCAAATACAATATAACAACAATCCTAGTCTTGGTGTGAAGTCCCTGGTTTCAACACCTGGCACTAGTCTAAGGTCTGAGCGCTCAAACAAAGTATTCACGACAGGGAACGAATGAAGACTGGAGGCTTAAGAAGCGGAGGCACGTTTCCAGCCACTCCCACCACGGAATCTGCCAATCGGCGCGGCGAGAGTCATCAGTGACATCAGCCAACCAGCAGGTCAGCTGATGCGCCTTCTGCACGCATAAAGGTCCTGTCTCTGCGCGCGCCCGCGCGAGACAGAAACCCTATGAGCGGGAGATAACATTGTTCCCGGCATGCTAGACGCCAAGGGAACAGATAACGCTTGAGAGCCAGGGAGAGAGGCGGCTGCAGACCCCCCGTGCGAGTCAGCAGCCGCCAGACCCATGCTTGTTACAGGGAGCGAGAAAAAAGATGAATTAGATGAGTAGCTGAGTTCAGTACGGATTGGAGCGGGGCCAGTCTGTTAGTTGGTAGTCCACAAAGTAGTATGCTACAATAGTCCAGATGAGATATTATACGATATTATACTGTTAGTTGGTAGTCCACAAAGTAGTATGCTACAATAGTCCAGATGAGATATTATAGGATATTATACTGTTAGTTGGTAGTCCACAAAGTAGTGTGCTACAATAGTCCAGATGAGATATTATACGATATTATACTGTTAGTTGGTAGTCCACAAAGTAGTGTGCTACAATAGTCCAGATGAGATATTATATGATATTATACTGTTAGTTGGTAGTCCACAAAGTAGTGTGCTACAATAGTCCAGATGAGATATTATATGATATTATACTGTTAGTTGGTAGTCCACAAAGTAGTGTGCTACAATAGTCCAGATGAGATATTATACGAGAATATTAGTTGTGTCTTGAGTGAGAAAAGGTCAGATGTGAGGTATGTCTTTGAGTTGGAGATGACAGGAGCTGGTTAGAGAGTGAATGTGAGGTATAAGAGAGAGAGAGAGAGAGAGGAGTCAAATATTACCTCTAATCACGGTCCTTTGGTAACTGACATTATGGGAGTGTTATTAACATTTATAGTATTACGCTTTAGAAGAGAGTTTTTATGTGATATGGGAGTTATGGCACATTGTGTGTGTGGTATTGCAATTAATTAATTGTATATCTTTCTTACTTTTAGCACCTTGCACAGTAAAAGAAGTTGCTCTGCTACAAAACAATATACATCAAACATCAGAAGAAAATAAATATAAAAAAATATACAAGGTACATGCTGAATACACAACATTTCAGTGTGCTCCAGAATATGAAATATTGGATTCAAAATTGCTGACAGTTCAGTGTTTAGATGGAGTGATAAACTTGCCAACATGCTTAAAAAAAGGTGAGAACAAAAACCGGGACTGTGTTTGCAGTTTTGTGTGGGTTTCATGTGCATGTAATTCAGCGAGATTCACACTGGCAGTAAGAAACGGTCTGGTCACAGATCATAACGTAACGGATCGTAACGGATGGGAATGGATACAATTTTAACCTATGGATTCATTTGCATTGGTCCATTTGAACGGATCAATTTTGCACGCTCTATTGAATGGACCATAAGTTTGGTGCTGCTGCGATTTTTCCAGAATTCCGAATTTTTCTTTTTTTGGGGTCGATATTCAGAAGTTTCTTTTTATGAGCTCTGGCCATTTATGCCAGTTATGTAATTGTAATTTTACTGTACTGTAATAACTATAACATTAGTTATGGTTAGTGAAAATTTTTGAAAAAAAAATTCCCAATAGGTCTCAAGTTCACATGGAATTTTTACATTTTTGTATAGAATTTTTGCATTTTCACATAGCATTATCAACAAAATTCTGCATCATTCCATGAAATTTTGTAAATTCTACAGTATTCCGCACAAAACTCAGAATTACCCGGTGGAATTGAAAATTCCCAAGAATTCAGAATTTGGAAATTCTTACTAGATTGACCACATGCTGGTTTCAGGTGTGTAATTCGGGCACCACTGATTCCAGAATCATCAAGAGGACTTCCAGGTGACTGGTATTGTTCGAAAGAAAATAAATATGTCAGCTTCCATATGTCTCTCACTTCAGGGTCCCTTTAAAGGACAACTGAAGTGAGAGGGAAATAAAGGCGGCCATATTTATTTCCATTAAAGCAATACTAGTTGCCTGACTCTCCTGCTGGTCCTCTGCCTCTAATACTTTTATCCATAGACCCTGAACAAGCATGCAGCAGATCAGAGGTTTCTGACATTGTCAGATCTGACAAGATTAGCTGCATGCTTGTTTCTGGTGTGATTCAGACACTACTGCAGCCAAATAGACCAGCAGGGCTGTCAGGAAACTGGTAAAGTTTAAAAGGAAATAAATATGGCAACGTCCATATTCCTCTCATTACAGTTGTCCTTTAAACACTTTCAAGTCAATGGTGTTTCTGATCTCCACTTTTACACAACTTGGCCAATATGCAATTCACTTTTTCTCCCAAGTTTTCTCCCAGGAGATAATTTTCAGCTTCTTTTTAAAATAGCTTTTCAGCAGTTTGATATGTAAAAAAGTACCAAAAAGTAGGTAAAAAGTACTATCAAAACTATTTTGAGCACCTTCTTGCTTGCTGGTGGCTTAAAATGCATTTTATTAATAACTTTAAAGATATCACCTAGGAGAAAACTCAGGACAAAAAGTTAATTGAATATGGGCCCTTGTGTACTAATTTTTTTTTTAATCTTAAATGCCTTGCAGTGGAGCTTCTTTTCTTCACTTTCGAGTATAAACAGCACTACTCTACTTTTTAAGGCATACATATGAACTGGCCGCTGGGAGACTTGGGGGCAGGATACAGCCGGTATATGGCTTATCCTGCTGCTGAACAAGTGCCTGGCGGCTTTAAGCACTTGAGGACCGTGGGCTTTACCCCCCTTAAGGACCAGGCACTTTTTTCCATTCAGACCACTGCAGCTTTCACGGTTTATTGCTCGCTCATACAACCTACCACCTAAATTAATTTTGGCTCCTTTTCTTGTCACTAATAAAGCTTTCTTTTGGTGCTATTTGATTGCTGCTGCGATTTTTACTTTTTATTATATTCATCAAAAAAGACATGAATTTTGTCAAAAAATGATTTTTTTAACTTTCTGTGCTGAGATTTTTCAAATAAAGTAAAATTTCTGTATACATGCAGCGCGAAAAATGTGGACAAACATTTTTTTGATAAGAAAAAAACCCATTCAGCCTATATTTATTGGTTTCGGGAAAAGTTATAGCGTTTACAAACTATGGTGCAAAAAGTGAATTTTTCCATTTTCCAGCATCTCTGACTTTTCTGAGCACCTGACATGTTTCATGAGGGGCTAGAATTCCAGGATAGTATAAATACCCCCCAAATTACCCCATTTTGGAAAGAAGACATCCCAAAGTATTCACTGAGAGGCAAAGTAAGTTCATAGAAGATATTATTTTTTGTCACAAGTAAGCGGAAAATGACACTTTGTGACAAAAAAAAAAAGTTTCCATTTCTTCTAACTTGCGACAAAAAAAAATGAAATCTGCCACGGACTCACCATGCCCCTCTCTGAATACCTTGAAGTCTCTACTTATCAAAATGGGGTCATTTGTGGGGTGTGTTCACTGTCCTGACATTTTGGGGGGTGCTAAATTGTAAGCACCCCTGTAAAGCCTAAAGGTGCTCATTGGACTTTGGGCCCCTTAGCGCAGTTAGGCTGCAAAAAAGTGCCACACATGTGGTATTGCCTTACTCAGGAGAAGTAGTATAATGTGTTTTGGGGTGTATTTTTACACATACCCATGCTGGGTGGGAGAAATATCTCTGTAAATGACAATTGTTAGATTTTTTTTACACACAATTGTCCATTTACAGAGATATTTCTCCCACTCAGCATGGGTATGTGTAAAAATACACCCCAAAACACATTATACCACTTCTCCTGAGTACGGCGATACCACATGTGTGGCACTTTTTTGCACCCTAACTGCGCTAAGGGGCCCAAAGTCCAATGAGTACCTTTAGGATTTCACAGGTCATTTTTGTTTCAAGATTACTCCTCACGGTTTAGGGCCCCTAAAATGCCAGGGCAGTATAGGAACCCCACTAATGACCCCATTTTAGAAACAAGACACCCCAAGGTATTCCGTTAGGAGTATGGTGAGTTCATAGAAGTTTTTATTTTTTTGTCACAAGTTAGCGGAAATTGATTTTAATTGTTTTTTTTCACAAAGTGTCATTTTCCGTTAACTTGTGACAAAAAATAAAATCTTCTATGAACTCACCATACTCCTAACGGAATACCTTTGGGTGTCTTCTTTCTAGAATGGGGTCATTTGTGGGGTTCCTAAACTGCCCTGGCATTTTAGGGGCCCTAAACCGTGAGGAGTAGTCTTGAAACCAAATGTCGCAAAATGACCTGTGAAATCCTAAAGGTACTCATTGGACTTTGGGCCCCTTAGCGTACTTAGGGTGTAAAAAAGTGCCACACATGTGGTACCGCCGTACTCAGGAGAAGTAGTATAATGTGTTTTGGGGTGTATTTTTACACATACCCATGCTGGGTGGGAGAAATATCTCTGTAAATGACAATTGTTTGATTTTTTTTACACACACTTGTCCATTTACATTTACAGGTAACCTGTGTAGGAGGATTTCTCAGGCCCCGCTGGGCCGATTTGCATAATTTTTTTTATTGCACGCAGCTAGCACTTTGCTAGCTGTGTGCATAGTACAATCGCCGCCACTCGCCGCCGATTCACCGCTACCCGCCGCGCCGCCCCCTCCAGACCACTTGCGCAGCCTGGCCAATCAGTGCCAGGCAGCGCTGAGGGGTGGATCGGGATTCCCTCTGACGTCCCGACATCCATGACGTCGGTGATGTCATCCTGCCCCGTCACCATGGCAACCGGGGAAGCCCAGCAGGAAATCCCATTCTGAAAGGGATTTCCTGCTTACTCTGATCGCCGGAGGCGATCGGAGTGGCTGCGGGGATGGCGCTGCTCAGCGGCTATCATGTAGCGAGCTCTGGGCTCGCTACATGATTTAAAAAAAAAAGTGCTGTGCTGTCCCCTATTTGCGGGAATTGGACCGCCAAGGGGGTTAATGATGGTTCGGTATTATCTATAGGATATCTGAAATGCAAAGACGCAATTACTTTTTTTTTTTTTTGTCAAGAGCTAAGGAACTTATAATGTCATCATTTTTGTACAGCAAATTATCTCAAGTAGTTATAAGGTTTCAGAAGGTTTTCCTAATAGTTTAATACAAATTTATATAAAGGAGTCCACAGTTTGGAGGTTGTGTATGACACTAACCAGTACTTGGTTAGAACATTCAAACATGTCTAGAAAGAGCAGATATCAGTTGTTGTCTAAATGCAAACTTGGCCTTGTTCTCCCCACTGTGGATGGTTTCCTTTGGGCCCTAATATCAAGCAGCCTTTGAACTGAACACAACCATAAAGCAAAACGCAAAAAGTGTTAGAATAAGTGTAAAAACTTTAATCATTAAGCCATACTAACATATACTGTACATATGCAATACAGATACAGATAAAATACGTAGTATTGTTCCATCCCAATATAATACTGAACAGGTTCCAAAAATAATCACGGGGTTTTAAATGAACAGTTTGTCTTTTATTCTCTTCAATATCAATTTCTTCAAGATCATAAGACCAGCATTCAATAACAACGGATTCCAATATGGCATATAGATTGCCTGACACATGTTTCACGGCTCAGGGCCGCTTCCTCAGAGGCACACCGTATATGTACACATCCAATATGGACCCTCAAAATGTGCCAGCACGTGGTCTCAGTGACTGTGGAGACAAACATTCAACGACGTCAGCCTGGACACATCAGTGTCCGGGAATAGACACTGTTCATTGTTTAGGGCACTGCACTCCTCCCACAATTGCATATAGTGTGCTTAGTCCAGACCAAGATGTCTACAATTCTGGAACCTTGGTAGACATCATATGTGATGACCATTATGTCCTCACTGGCAACAATAGCATGAGGTGTGACAGAGGCGAATGGAGTGACCCACCAGAATGCCTTAGTAAGTACCACTAATGGTTTTGTAAGGAAACATTTTTAAAACCCATTTAATAAAGCCTAAATGCTATTTTTTAGGGCCCTGTATCATTTCTTCCAGGAGTCTGAAGAACAATAACCTTGATCTGCAATCACTAGATGACCTGAGTAAAATTCATAAACATCTTACAGAGGTAAATGTGAAATGTAAAGAAAACTTTCGGAGTTCAGGACCCGTAGCAGCTTCATGTCACGACGGAGTTATGAAATATCCAAGATGTCTTCCTTAAGGCAAGAGTTACTTATTTTGATGTAACGCTATTCTCCTAGCAGAGTAGATTGAATAAAAACGTTGCAATTTTTTGCCCTGTTATAAGGGTTCTAGAAAGTTTTGGGCAGAAATTACGCCTATGCGGGATCACACATAATTTTTTTTTGTGAATGTTTTCAAGCATACAAACTGATTTTTCACATTGAATAATTAAATAGCCGCATGTGTGCAGTATATTGGCTGATGAATGCGATTTTTTTTCTTCATTCAAACGTATTTTTCGCATTGAACATTTAACCAATAGCTGGCACAGAACACTGGCGAATAGATGCAAATATTTTTATGGGTTGAACGCAAATTATGCATAAATTGCATAATTACAGGTGTAATTACGATTCACAAAAGTAGTATGCTGTACGTAACGTTAAATTATGCAAAATTTTCCGTAATCGTAATTGATGCATTACGAGCACCAGTTGTTCTAGAGAACAACATATGCAATTCAAGAGAGGCAATTTTACTACTTGTCTTTTTTTCCCCAAAGGAGGTGTGTCAGGCAGGTTTACACTGGACTCATTGTTTCTACTGGAATTGTAGGCTTCAATATCTATAAAAACTGGAAGAAACCTTAAGCGTTTGGGTGTATCTGGTCTGTAAACTTTGATTTGTGAGAGGCTAGGAACTGAGAGTAAAAAAAGACACCAGGAGCACCAATATTTTAGAGTTGTATTCGTATTTGTATTTTTGGACACTGAAAATGACACAGCCCAGACTTAGGTGCGCCTTGTTAAAGGGATTCCACCATGAAACTCCAATGGCTCCAGGTTTTTGATCACCAGTGGTGAGAAAGTCTGAAGAAGCAGAGAATTAGCAACAGTGTCAAAGGCAGAAGGAAAGTTTAGGAGTAATTGTACAGTAAATTAGCATTTGGAATCAGATTCTGCAAATGGGAGCTTACTTATGTACAACGTAAATGATAATAGTTTCTGTAATTCTTGAGAAAGTCTGTAATACTTATTTAGTTCACTTTTTCTCACAAGATTTCTCCTAGGTGATAGTTTCACATCTTATAATTAACCTCCTGCCGACCGCGTCACGCCGATGGGCGTGGCCGCCGCGGCAGCCCCAGGACCGCCTAACGCCGATCGGCATAAAGTCCTGGGGCCAGCTAATGCAGGATCACCTGCTTGGGGGGTGGAGCTCCGCCCCGCCTTCAGTCTCCAAGCGGCTATTGCCACTCAGGAGACTGATAGACGGCGTGATCGCCGTCTATTTACATGTACAGCGCTGCGACTGGCAGCAGCGCTGTACTGGGGACAGCCGTGTCACACGGCTGTCCCCCTGGGGGACAAGAGAGCGATCGGCTCTCATAGGCAGAAGCTGACTGGCTGCGGGGAGGGGGGGGGAGGGAAGGTATTTAAAGAAACAGTTTTTTTTAATTAAAAAACAGTATCAATAATATTTATACAAAAAAAAAATAAACATGGGGGAGCGATCATGAAAGGGGGGGGGATCACTTGTGTGCTGTGCGGCCCTGCAGCTTAGCCTTAAAGCTGCAGTGGCCTATTTTACTAAAAATGACCTGGTCACTAGGGGGGTTTAGCACTGCGGTCCTCAAGAGGTTAAAATACCCTTTAAACCACCAGCAAGCAAGAAAATACATAGAACAAATTTGGCAGTACTTTTTTGCCTACATTTTGGTACTTTTTTAATTGCTGAGTGCTGAAAAGTTATTTTGAACAGAAGATAAAAAATAATCTCCTTGGGAACAATTTGAGGTCCTTTCTACATGTGCATTGCAAGAGTGTGTTGTGTTACCCTGCTTTCCCACAGGGTAACGCAATGGCAATGTAAGTGTATGGGGCCTTCGGCACTTACCACTTCGGAATTGCCGCCAAAGTCATTGGAGTAAATGGGCGACACATGAATTGGAGAGCTGGACGGTGCAGCAAACATGCGCGGATGACGGAAATGCCAGTGGTGTAATACTTGTCAAGCAGGGAGTATGTCACTAAGCTGGGGGTGGGCCTATGCATATGTCCCTGCTGCAGGGTCATATGTTTGTCATTTTGGTGTTGCGGTGCAATGCGACAGGAGCATCTCAACACACCCCAATGCAATTTAAAGGACCACTATTGGGTAAAAATTGTACAATTTAAAATACATGTAAACACATGCAAGTAAGAAAAATCTTTCTCCCGGAGTAAAATGAGTTATTCATCCCTTTTCTCCTATATTGCTGTCACTTACAGCAGTTACTAGAAATCTCATGGAACTGACAGGTTTTTGACTAATCCATCCCTTCATTGTGGAATCTCAGTATTTCATTATTTTATTTTTATTATTTTTTTTTTTTTTTACAAAAGTTCTCCCTGGAAAGGATCTATAATAAAGATGCTGGCCACCACCCTTATCTGTTTGCACACTATTCTGGCAGTTGGGCTGATTAACTGCCATTCACAAAGTGCTTTTGAAAATAAAGAAAACCCTGAAAATCCCCCATGGGGAGATGAACTGTCAGTTTTGTCACATTTCTACCTCCTATTGTAAGTGACAGCAACATGGGAGAAAAGTAATCTATGCCACATTTTACTCTGGGAGAAATATACTTTTTATTTAAAGAGGAGCTGTCAGCCATACTATCTCAGGAAAAAAAAACAAATATAGAAGTAGATAAATACTTGCTCTACTTACATAACAGATGTATTGCACTGTCCACGTTATGATTCCTGTGAATTTTATAAAGGAAAAGTAGAGAATCCTATTCGAGACAGTTTCCATATTTTCTGTGGCTATTTTGAAGCCAGTCGTGATGTAATATCCACCCTTAGTCTCCTCTGCCTGATTTGCCCGCCCTTCTCTATAGAAAGTGCATTGTTTCAGCCTGAGAAATTTTGGCCAATCAGAGAGGAACAGAGGTGTGGGAGGGGAAAACAGGAGGGAAAGAGGCTTCAGCCAATCAGGCTGCATTAGTTAAGTCTGAGGGGAAGTAAGGAAGCAAAAAAAGACAACCCAGCATGCCCTGCAACTTCTCTTTTGTGTACCAAATTTTCTGTGTACCAAATAAGAGTCATGTAAACTGGGGAATGGTAATTTATCAACAAGAAAAATAATAGTGATTTTTAACTTTTGGATTGCCTGATTAGCATCCTTATTACTTGTTTACGAGATAAAAATAAAGAATTGATTTTTGATTTTATGCCCGACAGTTATTCTTTAAGTGTTTTCATTCATTTTTAAATTTTATAGTTTTTCGCGATAGTGTTCTTGTAAGTGTAAAAATTGCCTAAGACAAAAAAGAGATTTAAATAAGGGCCTGTATGTTTAACAATGACCTTTACTCCTAACCTATTTAAGCCAAAGCATTTACACCCTTATACCTTACCTTATCCTTCACTCCCCAAAATCTCAGCTCCAGCCTCCCTTCTATATTCCTTGCGCTAACCTTTACTCCCATCCTAAACCAGCTCTATTACTTACACTCAATTACAGGCTTTACACTAGCCTTACTTCAGGGCTATACCACCTTAGCCTTAACGCCTGGTACACACAATGAGATTTTTTGGCAGATTTCCAATCGATTTTCCAATTGATTTTCCATTCACTTCTATGGAAAATTGATCCGCAAATCAATCGCAAATCCGATCAGACATGTTGGAAATGATCGATCTGGCAGTAAATATGTCAAAAAATCTCATGGCTGTTAACTCTGTCAAGAGTTAACTCTGAAGTATTTGGCCAATCAGAGGATGCAAAAAATGACAAAAAAAAGAATCTCCAAAAATCGAAAATTCAGAAATCTTCAGAATCAGTAATCGACATTGGCGAAAACCCGGATTTCCAAAGAATAAAATTTGCATTTCCGGCCATCCCTAATCATATCTCATCTTAGACAAACATGCTTACCTTTCTTCTACTTCCACTACCAGTACGAATCCCTGTTGTATATGAGGATTTTCTTTGCTAGTGACCTTGATCACTACTAGACTAACAAATCTTTTTTTTTTTTTTTTTTATTATTCCCAGGAGAGTTTTCACTTTGAAGATGCTGAGATGGTGCCCAAATGCAAAAGGCTTCACTCTCAATCATTAGCTATTGGTAGACACCATCAGCAGGAAATGGATAAAAGGCTCTGATGTGATGGCCAATTACAGATACTGCTGCCGAAATTACACACCTCATCAGAGAGACATATTTTGTGTTATCCCTTCTGTTATATTTACTCTATGTTTAAAATTCAAACCCCTTTAAAAGGAAACTGTAGTGAAAATAAACATAATAAAATCATTTTTTTTTTACATTATGATATAGTTATTTAGCTAGTGTTTACCTATTATAAAATATTTCCTTTCCCTGATTTACATTGTGAGATTCATCACTGGTGGGGACAGCTTTAGTTCTGCCAGGTGATCTGTATGGAATGTTCATTAAGCCTGGTTCACACTGCAAGAGCTTTTTTTAGCGCTAGTGATTTGAAAAGCTTTTTGCTAATGCAATGCTATGGATGATTTTAATAAAATCACATTGTTCAAGTAAGAACAAACTCATAACATTTCATTAGCAAGAGCTAATGGTGGTGGCTGGATGGTGTAATGGTTAAGGGCTCTGCCTCTGACACAGGAGATCAGGGTTTGAATCTTGGCTCTGCCTGTTCAGTAAGCCAGCACCTATTCAGTAGGAGACCTTAGGCAAGTCTCTAGTGGCTGCTGCTCTGGCGCTTTGAGTCCGCCAGGAGAAAAGCGCGATATAAATGTTATTTGTCTTGTCTTTGTCTTTTAAAATCACAAGCGCTTAGAAAAAACTCCTGCAGTGTGAATCAGCCCTTACTGAGATTCCTATGCACAGAGGGAGGCATTGCTTGCTTAGCAGTTGAAAACATTATTTCCCTCAATGCAACGAAGTTCACAGACAGCAAACTGTCAGGACCATGGTCCTGACATCACACTGTGGGAGGGGTTTCACCACAATATCAGCCATACAGCGCCACCTGATGAATCATCAGAGAAAAGGAAAAGATTTGTGGGGGGCAGTGGATATCAGCTACTGATTGGAATGAAGTTCATTCCTTGGTTAAAGTTCCTCTTTAAAGACTAGAGCAAGTTCAGCATTTTATTCTCAATGATCTTTTAATTGAACCTCACCATTGTTGAAAAGAAAAGCAAACCCTTTATTTCATCTCCACACATTTCTTGGATTATAGACAAACAGTATTTCTAATGCGTACCTCCATTTTTAAGGGCATGTGAAACACTGTTGAACTTTGACCCCTATATGCCATTGTCCCACATTGCCAGTAATCTACCAATTAATAGAAACCTTATTACATTCTAATATGACCAAAGAGAGGGCTGTAAACTTTTGAACCCTAGTAGACAACTTTTACTCAATCTAGGTTTGCTAGATCAAGGGCCTGATGCACAAAAGACCAGTAACTTTGATTTGATCACATAGTGCATGGCAGTTTTGCTGGTCCTGGTGCCAGGGGAGCTCCAGCAAGCATGAGAAAGTAGTCCACCAGCCTCAGGGTTAAGTGCTTGTAAATCTCGGGGAGTCCTAATAAGGCAAGAGGTCCATCAAACCTGTGAATGTAAAGTCCAAAACATGCAAACACTCCCATGTAGGACTCAACCCTCAATGGATATTATACCCAACTTCTCTTTATTCTATAAATGGGGTAATGCAGCATAAACAGCATAACGTTTTGGGCCAACCGCCCTTTGTCAAGTGCTTAAGCTTCTGATACAAAGTTACAACACATATAGACATCTAAGTATGATATACAAAACACACACGCGCTGACACTAGACAGAGCTTTCAATGATATCCTCCCGCATTATAAAAATTAATAAAAAATTGTGTACATATAGATTACAGTCTTCCCTGTTTGCCTCCTCCCTTTTACAACAGAATATAGCATAAAGAGGTGGCACTACTAGGGATCGGCTATACACATCAATCTCCCTGTCACAGTCCAGTTAAATTATATACTAAAAATGACAACAGTCTTTTATGGCAGCTTGATCTTCATAAATACTTCAAATTTCTCCTTATTGGCAATAGATAGCCTCCACCACACCGCACCAACGGTGTAGCACACGGAGGAACTATAGGAACCAGCCTGCCTGTGGCCAACAAAGCGGGGGAGGGCCCGCCCCAAGAAAAACTCTGTGCCTTGTTTTTACATTGGAAAATGTGAGTGCAATTGATTTTATAAGATAATAAATATCATACAGTATTACGCTATGAGAGGCCTTTTTATTGAGGTTCTGGGAGACAAGTAACATATGTAAGGAAGACATCGTGCCTGTTGGTGAGCGAGACAAGTGTGATCCATCTGTGCCTGAGAGGTGGGGGACGACCTGGTAATGGTCCCAAGGCTTTACTAGACCTGTCTGGGGGTCTTAGTGGATGGTGAGTCTGGCACAAAGGTGTGGTGGAGGCTATCTATTGCCAATAAGGAGAAATTTGAAGTATTTATGAAGATCAAGCTGCCAAAAGAGACTGTTATCATTTTTAGTATATAATTTGACTGGACTGTGACAGGGAGATTGATGTGTATAGCTGACCCCTAGTAGCGCCACCTCTTTATGCTACATATAGACATCTGACTACATGCCACACCAAGCTATTGGGAGGGGGAAGTTTCATGCTCTCATGCTTAACCAATAGTTAACCCTTTCCAGGGCAAAGAGCAACCACACCTATTAACCACTTGAGGACCGTGGGCTTTACCCCCCTTAAGGACCAGGCACTTTTTTTCCATTCAGACCACTGCAGCTTTCACGGTTTATTGCTCGCTCATACAACCTACCACCTAAATGAATTTTGGCTCCTTTTCTTGTCACTAATAAAGCTTTCTTTTGGTGCTATTTGATTGTTGCTGCGATTTTTACTTTTTATTATATTCATCAAAAAAGACATGAATTTTGGCAAAAAAAATGATTTTTTTAACTTTCTGTGCTGACATTTTTCAAATAAAGTAAAATTTCTTTATACATGCAGCGCGAAAAATGTGGACAAACATGTTTTTGATTAAAAAAAAACCATTCAGTGTATATTTATTGGTTTGGGTAAAAGTTATAGCGTTTACAAACTATGGTGCAAAAAGTGAATTTTCCCATTTTCAAGCATCTATGACTTTTCTGACCCCCTGTCATGTTTCATGAGGGGCTAGAATTCCAGGATAGTATAAATACCCCCCAAATGACCCCATTTCAGAAAGAAGACATCCCAAAGTATTCGGTGAGAGGCATAGTGAGTTCATAGAAGATATTATTTTTTGTCACAAGTAAGTGGAAAATGACACTTTGTGACAAAAAAAAAAAAAAAAAAAGTTTCCATTTCTTCTAACTTGCGACAAAAAAAACCAAATCTGCCACGGACTCACCATGCCCCTCTCTGAATACCTTGAAGTGTCTACTTTCCAAAATGGGGTCATTTGTGGGGTGTGTTTACTGTCCTCGCATTTTGGGGGGTGCTAATTAGTAAGCACCCCTGTAAAGCCTAAAGGTGCTCATTGGACTTTGGGCCCCTTAGCGCAGTTAGGCTGCAAAAAAGTGCCACACATGTGGTATTGCCGTACTCAGTAGAAGTAGTATAATGTGTTTTGGGGTGTATTTTTACACATACCAATACTGGGTGGGAGAAATATTTCTGTAAATGACAATTTTTTAATTTTTTTTACACACAATTGTCCATTTACAGAGATCTTTCTCCCACTCAGCATGGGTATGTGTAAAAATACACCCCAAAACACATTATACTACTTCTCCTGAGTACGGCGATACCACATGTGTGGCACTTTTTTGCACCCTAACTGCGCTAAGGGGCCCAAAGTCCAATGAGTACCTTTAGGATTTCACAAGTCATTTTGAGAAATTTAGTTTCAAGACTACTCCTCATGGTTTAGGGCCCCTAAAATGCCAGAACAGTATAGGAACCCCACAAATGACCCCATTTTAGAAAGAAGACACCCCAAGGTATTCCGTTAGTAGTACGGTGAGTTCATAGAAGATTTTATTTTTTGTCACAAGTTAGCGGAAAATGACACTTTGTGAAAAAAAAACAATAAAAATCAATTTTATTGATTAAGAAAAAAAAAACAACAATACACCCATACATCTTGTGCTGAGATACTTACACAAATACTCCTCTGTTTGGTTCAAGGACAGTTGGACTGAACAGATCAAAAGGTTTGTGATTCAGAAGGCTTTCAGTGTTATGGAATTCCCACTGATCATTTCTGAGACTCTTAAAAGTGATGTTATACCAACATGTGTAGAGCATATACTGTACATGTTCTATGAGGCTGATACACACAACCTGCAATATCACATGTATGACCTCTTCTTATTTGTTTTTATTTTTCCTTTGTCTATAAAGTAACTTTTCAGCACTTTCCAAGAAAAACAATCACTGAACAGGCATTGTTTCTGTTTAACTTAAGTGAAACTTGTTTTTTATGCCCTTATTTTAGTACTTTTGCTGGCTGTGTGCTTAAAAGGTTTCATTGACTGTAAGCTCGCAAGGGCAGGGCTCTCTCACCCTTTTTGTGTCTTGGAATTTGTTATGCATTTATTGATATTAAATCTGTCACTTTAATTACAAATTCTGTATTTTGGACCGACTCTGTATTGTGTATATTGGTGTACACAATTGTCTGTATTATTTTGTACCCCATGTGTATTTCTTACTTTGTGCGGCACCACAGAATATGTTAGCACTTTATAAATCAATAATAATAATACATTGAGATAAGATAAAAAAATAGATAAGTACTGTAGGATGATTAACACGACACTCATTAATTATTTTACCTTATTTCTTTCCCTTATCTAAAAATAACTTTTATAAAATAACAAAAAAAAAATAATTCCAAAAGAATTGTTCCTACTAATTTAACTTTAATAATTTTTTTGCAACTTTTTTTTTAAAAAAATCAATATGGTGGCCTTATAGGTAGGTGGGCCAGGGGCCAGCCAATGAGCTCCTCTTGCAATCAGTGTTGTGGCTAAAGTGAATCGCTGTGGGCAATTACAGCGGCCTGCAGCCAATAAGCACCATGCTAGCTGCAGACGATTAGAGTGGGACACAGCCAATCAGCACCACGACTACATGGAGCCAGCCAATGAGCATTCCATCCAATTAGTGTAGGCTGCAGCCAATCGGCTCGACTGTGGCCAAAGGCAATCAATTACAGTGGGGCAGCAGGGGTCCATGGAAGGACACATAGACATACAGTGGATGGATTCAAATTATTATTATAGATCATTTTTTCCTCTTTAGGTGCTTCAAAGGTAGCTAACGTAAACATGGAAAAAAAGAGAGATGATGAACAAGAACAGTGTCACAAATAGCGGTGAAGCTGCTGCGGTGGACTACGCTACCACCGCAGCTGCCTCTGCCTCCCTGCCTGACTGTGTCCCCACACCCCGGGCTTCTCATGCTCCGAGGATGGGTATCTCTGCTGCACACAAGGTCACATTAGCGCATGCGCGCGCGCATCGGCAGGACCTTTATGCGGGGAGGAGGCGCGTCAGCTGACCGGCCGGTTGGCTGACGTCAGAGGGCTACGCTCGCCGCTTCTGATTGGCTGATAAGCACGGAGGATTCACTCGCAACTTGTCTGCTGTTGCGAATACCTCGTGTTAGCGCTCAGACCTTTGATAGCTATAATTATAATTCATTGAAGACTGTATATTTATCTGTGTATGACTCTGGCTCGTTTCTGACTACTCTTCTGCTTTACGCTTCTGTACTTTAGCCCATCTGATCTTGTTGCCGACTCTGCCTGTTTACCTTCTTGCCTGTGCCTTCTGATTTTGTACCTTAGCTTCCTGTCTGTTGCCAACCCGATTAGTCTGACCACTCTACTCTCACCAGTGAGCCCTTGCCACTGGTGAGGAGCCGCTGTACTGTTAGTTCCTACCAGCTCCTCTGGTGAGGTATCTCTATACTTATCAGTACATACTGTTGCACCAAGCACCTATCTTTGTATTTAGCTATCACAACAGTTGTTTGATATTCTTGCATTATTGGTGATTCTGCAGATCACCACATAATCAGGAATAGTGTCTGTATTATTGGTGATACTGCAGATCACCTAATAATCAGACATCACTTACTTGCTGACACCAATCGTTACAAACAGTTCGTTAACTTATTCCAATATTTTTTTTGGCTACTTCCTACCTTGATCTATTTTTTAAAGACATTTCAGTCAAATATAAGCCTATTAATGTCAGACTTGCCATTGGTAGCATAGGCAAACACTTGGGGGGATTACAGCTGCCCAGAATCCCCCCTCAGATCAGGGCTAGTGCAGTGTCTGGGGACAGGCACACATTGAGACACCAGAATATCTGCAGGTATCCTGCCGCTCACAGCACTGCCCCCTTTCTTTCCCTGCTAGAGTTGACTTTGGACGGAGCAGCAGTGTGTGTACAGAGCATGGAGCAGCAGTGTGTGTACAAAGCATGGAGCAGCTCTGGGGAACTTAACAGAGTCAGGTATGAGCACAGCCCTGTGCCCTGCTGTGTGAATGCTTCACTTTCCCCTTCATTACCAATGTCGAGTGTCCTCATTATTATCTGTATCCAAACTGCTCCTGATCGATCCCGTTGTCGGTCGTTCGGTCGGAAAATTGCATTATGTGTACCCAGCATGATGTCCTACCATATTATTATACTGTATTGTGCGTGGCTGAGGGAGACCTTTCAGGAATCCCCCCCCCCCCTGAAAATCCTGGGTTTGCCCCTGGGTAGACCATAGTTTATAATCTGCAGTGGACAAGAAGGCAGTTTCCATAATAAGTATAAGAAGAGCAGCAAGCTAGAAACAGAAATAGAACTCACAGTAGGCATCTGGGCTTTTTTCAATTTCTCGGTACAAATACAGTATGTAGTCCATTTGCACACGCCCACAGTATCACCATAGTCTATAAATATAGGTGGAAGCATTGACCTACAGTTGTTAAAACGACTTAAAAAATAGACCTTACCAGTAGTGACTAGCAAGACAGAGGACAGCAATCAACATCTCAGGTGCCACATTGCAAGCAACGGAAGGTTTCTCCACTAAGCGGTAGATCAAGATGGGGATTCCAGAGATATGCTCCAAAGACACACCTAATAATAATACTAACACATCTGTATCATTACTTGACTTTTTACTAGTATTTGTAGAACAAGTCATAGGAAGACCCATGTACATTTTAGTCAGGGTGTGTGAACTTAGGTGATCCCTTCAATAAAGGGTTAAACTGAAAGGCACCATCAACCTTTTCCTCATATCCTTGGGCATCGCACTGAATCAGGGGATATTCAAAGAGTTTTGTGCCCACCACTCTTGTGCATGGTGCTTTACAAAGTCCCATCCTTCCTTGCAAAACACCACCCCCACTGCCGGTCGGCATTGGGTGATAATAACTAGAGTTCAGTAGTGATGATCGTTATCTGCTTATTACAATTACACAAGACATTGTGTAAAATTGCAAGATCAGGGCCGCACATAATTTAATTAGAATTTGGAAATTCAACTGATTTCCAGGATTTCACGTAAATCCATTTGTAAAGTTGCGTAGTTATGCATAATTTTGCATAATTTTGTGCCTGCTTTAGTGTTTGATAGCAAAGCTCCCTCATCGATTTTCTCAAAAACTTTAAGGTCTTTTTAGTTTTTTGTTTTTTTTTACTTGTTCCCATAATTCTCCTTGATACATAGTATTTTAGTGTCAAAAACATGTGTGGGGGCTTTGCTATTAACCTCTAAAGTCGGCACAAAATTATGTTTAATTACACAAAATTACGGTTCCTGATTACAGGAACAAACTAAATTAATTACAATTTTTTTTCCGAAATATTGCATTACAATTTTGCTTTGTAATTGTGACTTATGAAGCGAAATTACGATAATGCAAAATTTGTGCCCATCAATAGAGTTGAGGGAGAACCAAGTTGGTGTTAGGCAGGGAGGTATAGTTACCAATTCAAGTACCACTGAATAACTCAAATAAACTTTTACTGTTAAAAAAAAAGTACCACTGAATTGGGAGGAAAAAAAACTGAACCAAGCAAATGGAGGGCTAGATTACCTTATCCTGAGAAGCCTGGTGCTGCTCATTGTCTTTGGGGTCCCTCCTGTTCCCTGAACCCAGTCCTCTTTTCTTCAACTGGCTTCACTTCAATAAGCCTCTTGTAATATCACCAGGGTCGGACTGGGACACTAAGGGCCCACCAAGGAAGTTTCAGCCTAGGGCCCACCAAGGAAGTTTCAGCCCCCCCCCCCCCCCCATTTTGGGCTCACATACACATGTACTCTAGAAATTTTGCATCAGTTTATGGTAGGGAAAAGATCGTGAGCACTTCTGAGGACAGTCTCCAATAGGCATATGTCCACATGCGGCGAGCGCAGCGCGCCGCAGCGAAAGTAAATGGGTGTCACAACGCACTGGAACATCGGCGTGGTCACGATGAGTCATGGGCAGACTTAAAAAAAAAAAAACACAACATAAGTAGCGGTGTTATTCACAGAGATTAGGTCCGACCAGATACATTTTAGATAAAATATTCAAGTAGTTACATGCCTCATGATAATTCATCGAGTAGTCAAATCGCAGCAGATTTTCCGACAAAATGCAATCAGGTTGGCGGCAGATACCCCCACAAAATGCAATCAGGTTGGCGGCAGATACCCCCCAAAATGCAATCAGGTTGGTGGCAGATACCCCCCCCCCCAAAAAAAAAGTGGGCAGCAGTGACCAGAAAATCGTAATGTGGGCAGCAGACACCTGAAAATCGCAATGTGGGCAGCAGTGACCAGAAAATCGTAATGTGGGCAGCAGACACCTGAAAATCGTAATGTGGGCAGCAGTGACCAGAAAATCGTAATGTGGGCAGCAGACACCTGAAAATCGTAATGTGGGCAGCAGACACCTGAAAATCGTAATGTGGGCAGCAGACACCAGAAAATCGTAATGTGGGCAGCAGACACCTGAAAATCACAATGTGGGCAGCAGTCACCAGAAAATCGTAATGTGGGCAGCAGACACCTGAAAATCATAATGTGGGCAGCAGACACCTGAAAATCGTAATGTGTGCAGCAGACACCTGAAAATCACAATGTGTGCAGCAGACACCTGAAAATCACAATGTGTGCAGCAGACACCAGAAAATCACAATGTGTGCAGCAGACACCAGAAAAACGCAATGTGGGCAGCAGTTACCAGAAAATCACAATGTGGGCAGCAGTGACCAGAAAATCACAATGTGGGCAGCAGTGACCAGAAAATCGTAATGTGGGCAGCAGACACCTGAAAATCGTAATGTGGGCAGCAGACACCTGAAAATCACAATGTGGGCAGCAGTCACCAGAAAATCGTAATGTGGGCAGCAGACACCTGAAAATCGTAATGTGGGCAGCAGACACCTGAAAATCGTAATGTGTGCAGCAGACACCTGAAAATCACAATGTGTGCAGCAGACACCTGAAAATCGTAATGTGGGCAGCAGACACCTGAAAATCGTAATGTGGGCAGCAGACACCTGAAAATCGTAATGTGGGCAGCAGACACCTGAAAATCACAATGTGGGCAGCAGACACCAGAAAATCACAATGTGGGCAGCAGACACCAGAAAATCACAATGTGTGCAGCAGACACCAGAAAATCGCAATGTGGGCAGCAGTTACCAGAAAATTACAATGTGGGCAGCAGTGACCAGAAAATCACAATGTGTGGGCAACAGTGACCAGAAAATCGTAATGTGGGCAGCAGACACCTGAAAATCGTAATGTGGGCAGCAGACACCAGAAAATCGTAATGTGGGCAGCAGACACCTGAAAATCACAATGTGGGCAGCAGGCACCAGAAAATCGCAATGTGGGCAGCAGGCACCAGAAAATCGCAATGTGGGCAGCAGGCACCAGAAAATCGCAATGTGGGCAGCAGTGACCAGAAAATCGTAATGTGGGCAGCAGACACCTGAAAATCGCAATGTGGGCAGCAGGCACCAGAAAATCGCAATGTGGGCAGCAGGCACCAGAAAATCGCAATGTGGGCAGCAGTGACCAGAAAATCGTAACGTGGCCAGCAGACACCTGAAAATCGTAATGTGGGCAGCAGACACCTGAAAATCGTAATGTGGGCAGCAGACACCTGAAAATCGTAATGTGGGCAGCAGACACCTGAAAATTGTAATGTGGGCAGCAGACACCTGAAAATCGCAATGTGGGCAGCAGACACCTGAAAATCGTAATGTGGGCAGCAGTGACCAGAAAATCATAATGTGGGCAGCAGACACCAGAAAATCGTAATGAGGGCAGGTTGGTGGCAGATACCCCCCCTCAAAATGCAATCAGGATGGTGGCGGGCAAAGATCGGCGGGGTGAGGCGGAAGCCACCCCCCTCCCTCACCTAGGGGCCCCCCCTCCAGAATTGCAGCCAGCGGCAGCACCGGGGATGAATCACTTACCAGCATGACGGAGATCCGTAGCTCTGCGTGCCGCTGGCTGGTCTGTCTCTGTCTCCTGAACTGACTGTCCAATCACGCTCTTGCAGTACTTCCTGCGAGAGTGTGATTGGACAGTCAGTTCAGGAGACAGAGACAGACCAGCCAGCGGCACGCAGAGCTACGGATCTCCGTCATACCGTTAAGTGATTCTTCCCCGGTGCTGCCGCTGGCTGCAATTCTGGAGGGGGGGGGGGGGCGCGGAAGGGGAGCCCCTAGGTGAGGGAGGGGGGGGGCTTCCGCCCCTCCCCGCCGATCTGTGCACAATGTCCCCCCTTCCTGCGCTTAGCCCCCCTCCTTTTTAGCACTGGGGCCCCCAGGAGGCGGGACGGCCGGGGCCCACCGATGGGACCATCGGTGGTTCGGTGGGCCTGTCCGAGGCTGAATATCACCCAGCTGTAACAAGTGATTCAAAACTGCATACGCGAGTTCCAATATACATATGCACAACAAAAGGAAGAGCTTGCCCATGAGAGTTTTCTTTCACAGCACAAGTGCAGTTTGTAGCTCACACATGTGCATTTCAGAATTTCTTGTTGCTGTTTAGGACATCTTCCATTAGGCTGGGGACAGAAGAGGTCCAGGAGTGGGTAATGGGAGGGACCCCCAAAGAAAATGAGCAATATCAGGTTTTTTCCCACTGAGGTTGAGAACAGACTTTTTTGTCTGTTGTCTGCTTATTTTATTTATAGAAGCCATTAACACTTGTTTTCAGTGTGCAATGGTTCTGTGAGCTCTGTTGCAGTAAGCTGGACTCACTTCTGTGCATATAATTCTGTACCAGGCAGATGTGTTGTACAATATAGCCTATGGGATAAAGCATCTGCCCTGGGCTACTGTCAGACCAGAGAGGACCATTGGAGTGGACTCTACAATGTCCCCTCCCAACGGCCACACATGATCTAGCAGCAGATGGTGACTGAGCCTCAGTCTTCTCAGGATAAGTTAATCTAGCCCACCGTGGGCTTAATTCAATAGTTTATTTTGCATATGTTATTGTGAGAAAACGCGGAAAAGCCGCCACATGTACTCAGAACAAGGCGGCTGATTCCGCGTCCAACGCGGCGGTTGGCACGCATAGGCCTACACCTAGTAGTATGGCCGAACGCGGAGAATAGCCTTGATAGCGGTGCGGCGGTTTCCGTATCCAGCGCGGCGGGTGCTTTACATCACATGTCTGGTGTGGCTGGGACTGATAGTCCACACAGTTTCAGAAGGATGTGCGCGCGCGCTGAGAGGCAGAACTTATATGACAGCCAGAAGGGAGTCAGCTGACCAAGCCGATCAGCTGACGGCAGTACCACTTCCCATTGGTCTAGCACTTAGGGGAGGCGCTGGAGAGCGCCTTGCTATATATACTGGGTGCTGGTCATTCTCTAGTTGTCTGCCGTTGCGATCACTACGTGGTAGCACCCAGACCTTGTCAGTATCTGTGATATTATCTGTGTTATTATCTAGACCAGTTCCTGGGTGTTGACGATCAAGGACCTCACACCTCAGTCTAGGGAAAACTGTATATTATCTGTGTTATTACCTAGACCAGTTCCAGGGTGTTGATGATCAAGGAGCTCACACCCAAGACTAGGCATTGTTGATTATTTGTTATGACCTTCTGCTTTCCTGACTACTCTTCTGATCTCTGATTAGGTACTTCGCTATATTTGATACTCTGTTGCCGAACCCTGCTTGTCTTAGGATTCCGCATCTGTCTCTTGTCTCTGTCCCTGATCTGTCTGTCTGTTACCGACCCGGCTTGTCCGACCTTGAGAGCTATCTCCCCAGTCTAGAGATAGCTCACAGACCTGGGGGTGACACCCTTCCTTGGTGTCACTCACACTCTGTCCTTTCTACTCCTAGCCTGACCCCTCCCTCGGGAGAGTCTCTGGCTTTCGGAAGGAACGTGTTACTGTGCAGTACTCCTTACTGCTGTGCACCTGCTCCTCAGGTGCAGTCCTCAAAGTATTTCTGTTACACCAAACACTCTTATTACCCAGGTGTCCAGAGGTTAGAGATATATCTGATTATCGGTGATACTGCAGATCACCAATAATCGGGTATATATCTGTATTCTCGGTGATACTGCAGATCACCGGTAATCAGACCCTCTCTGTGTTACACCGATCGTTACAGTTATCATTTAGCCAGTTACAGAACAGAGGTTTTTTGTTTTTTTTTATCCACTGTTTTCCAGGTTTAAATATTTAGGAAGTTGGAGTGCAGCAACATTTACTGGCATGCAGAGAGATAGTATCAGCAGATGAAACACTTCTGACCTTTGATTTGTTTGCAGTAGACTTTGGTTAAAATGTTGCTTACAGATAAAAATATACTATGTAGTACAAACAAAAACTCTTTGGTAACTCTATAAAGATGAAAGGGGACAGTTCAAAGATTTAAAAGTGTAGTCATTCAGTACTTTTACATGACAGGAATACCTGCTGTACAACATACAACGTCCAAAGCAGAATCATCACCTCAAGATAAATGTTATTCCATCGCTGTTTGGGGATGTTTATACATGGATTCTTGGCATTTCTTACAATATCTCTGATCTCTACTGCAGCCCCAGTGACTGGTGAGTATATCCAGAGCTGGGACCAGATTCTCCAGCACCCAAGGCTGAGATACCAAAGTGCACCCCTCCATCCATCCCACCCCAGCCATCACACACTGATTGCTATTAGACTAAGAGGCGCTCCAGGGCCCCCAACCCCCCAAACACCTTAATCTCTAGTTACTGGCTTGCAGTCACTGCCACGTATCCCCGTTTCTTTTTTCTCCACTTCAAACACAATAGGGAAATGATAGCCGAGTGAATTGTGCACCCCTCCTACACTGTGCCCTGAGGATGGAGCCTCTCTCACCCCTGAGTATGTCTTGTATTGGTTTATGCCCACTCAACCTATGGGCTAGGTCCTAAGGCATACAGACATTTATCCAGAGAGTAGATATGTTTAGAACTGGACCAATCAAACCCACTACCTATCAATTTTGATTGACCCTATTCCAGGCTGCATGCAATTTGCATTGAATTGGTATGTATGCCCAAATTATTAGCAGTGATAAGTGAAAGTGCCGATATTCTTTTTGCATTAATATTTGCAAAAATTAATGCAAAATTCAACTTTCGTGCAAAAATGCCATAGAAAATAGCTTTGCAATAAATTTGTGATTTCTAACAAATTTTCGTGCTAAAAATAATGCTTTTTGGGAATTGTTGTGGTAAAAATAATGATTTTCCGCATTTTCCACAAGTTACTCTTGACCATATTGTAAAAATGCATTGTATTGTGGCAAATATGTGAAAATGGCTTTGGTTAAAATTTGCAAGCAACACTGATTATTTGCATCTTATTCACCATCTCTGCTAAGTAACTTCATGATTTGCAATTAACTACTTGACCACTGAGGGGTTTTTTACCCTATACAGACTAGAGCAGTTTTCACCTTTCAGTGCTCCTCCCTTTCTTTTGGCAAAAACGTATTCACTACTAATCACAACAAAATGATCCATATCTTGTTTTTTTGCCACTAATCAGGCTTTCTTTGGGTGGTACATTATGCTAAGAATTATTTTAATAGGAAATAAAATTGAAAAAAAATCATTATTTCTCAGTTTTCGGCCATTATAGTTTTAAAACATTCTACTGTGGATAAAACCCACAAATTGTATTTGCCCATTTGTCCCAGTTATTGCAACACTTAAAATATTTTCCTAGTGCAATGCATGGCAACAATATTTTATTTGAAAATAAAGGTGCAATTTTTCAGTTTTGCGTTCATCACTAAGTACAAACTCATAATTTAAAAATTAACAGTAATATACCCTCTTGACATACATATTTAAAAAGTTCAGTCTCTAAAGTAACTATTTAAAGAGACACTGAAGCGAAAAAAATATGATATAATGAATTGGTTGTGTACTATAAATAATTACTAGGAAGATTAGCAGCAAAGAAAATATTCTGATATTTTTATTTTCAGGTATGTAGTGTTTTTTCTAACATTGCATCATTTTATAATATGTGCAGATTATACAACACTCAGCATTCAAAATGATTCTCTCAGAGCAGTCTGTGAACTAATGACCTCTCCTCTGGCAGAGAAAAAGTAAATAGTTAAATAACAGTTGAGATAATAAAAGTCAGAAAACAGCCCTCTGCACGACTTTGAAAGTCGTAGAGCTTAATGGCTTTTTTGTATATATTCCAAAAAAGACCGGCACCACACTCAGTATCTGTAGCTCTTCAAGGTTTAATAGCTAAAACATATTAAAACATCAAAGTGCCACAATACAATAATACTTATCACAATAGAGATGCACAAATAAGTCACCTAAGAATTAAATACAGAAACCCAAATCTAACTCCCGATTGAGCCCTGCCCTCCCCATGGCATCTAATCGCCTAATCCAGCCCGCCTCTCTCCGTAAGAGTTCCTTAAGTCTATCTCCTCCCCTCCAAGTTGATGGAACCCCATCAATGGCCATTACCCGTAGCTGAGAAACATTATGCCCACAGGTCTTGAAATGCTCTGCCACTGCCTGCCCCGCCGTGCCATTCCTAATGGCTGATTTATGCGCAGAGATCCTAACCTTGAGGCACTGTGTAGTCATACCTACATAAATGAAGCTACAAGGACACTTCAACAAATAAACAACGTGACTAGAGTCACATGTATAGTGCCCCCTGATGTGATACACAGTACCCAAGGTAGGATGCAAAAAGGTTTGACCCCGTATAACACTGCTGCACATATGGCAGGACAGGCAGGGGAACATCCCAGTTCTAACGGTGTGAGGCTGTGCCTGAGGTGCTGATTTCACTCGCAATTTATCCCGTAATGTGGGGGCGCGGCGGAACGACATCATAGGAGGAAACCTAAACTCAGGCACTGTGGGGAAACCATCCCTCAACAAGTGCCAATGGCGACGCACCGTCCTTGAAATTACGTCGCTACAAATATTAAAGGTTGAAACAAATGGAATACGCGGCACACCTCTCAAACGTCGGCCCCGGGAACGTTTCTTTTCACTTAAGACTTCCATGGGATATCCCCTGGAGCGAAATCTCCCACAGAGCTCGTTCTTGCGATCAGCACATTTCTCAGGCTCACTCACGATCCTATCCACCCTTGAAAACTGACTTCCAGGAATCCCATCCTTCACACCACCCGGGTGGAAACTCCCGTAGTGGAGGGTGGAGTTCCTGTCCGTCGTCTTTGTATATAAATCGGTGGATATCGTCCCATTATCGCAACAAACCAGGACATCAAGAAAGGGCAATTGTCCCGTGTCCCAATTTGCTGTCAGCTTGATGGCCGGACACTGCCGGTGCACTGTCTCCAAGAATGCATGCAATGTCTCACGTGGCCCCCTTCATATGCAAAATACGTCATCTATATAGCGCCACCAGCATAAAGCATGCTGGCGGAACACAGGGTTGAGATAAACGAAAGTCTCTTCATATAACCCCATAAAAAGATTTGCATAGGAGGGGGCCACATTAGAGCCCATAGCAGTGCCTTGTAGTTGACCATAGTACCGCCCCTCAAATGAAAAGTAATTTTCTTTAAGAACAATTTCTAGCAGTTGTATCAAAAACCTGCGCTGGGGGGTGGTGCAATCAGACTGCATCATAAGATACCAGTCTGTAGCCTCTACACCCCCATCATGTGGGATGGAGGTGTAGAGGCTCTCAACATTCAAAGTAACCAATGCAACATCCCCCTCAAGTACAGGCAGACTTCTCAACTTATCCAAGAACATGCCTGTATCGCGCAAGTAGGAGTCCAGGGATTGCACAATGGGTTGAAGGAGTTTGTCTAAATATTGAGCCAACGGGACAAAAACTGATCCCACTCCCGCCAAAATAGGACATCCAGGAGGACGTTGCAAAGTTTTATGGATTTTAGGAAGTACGTATATATGTGGCGTAGTGGGATTAGTCTGTTGAAGAAATTTGAACAAAGGTTCATCAATAATGTCCCTGGCTAAAGCCTCCCTCAGCTATTAAACCTTGAAGAGCTACAGATACTGAGTGTGGTGCCGGTCTTTTTTGGAATATATATTGCTGTGGCCCCCAGGTACCGGGGTGAGGACCGTGGCACACCAATTCTTGTATTTTGAGCCTTATAGTGGAGCTCCTGGACGCTTGTGTTATGGCTTTTTTGTATAGAGATAACAACTGGAGTTTCTGAACTCTTCCTGTACTGGAAACAATTAGACTGATGTATCTGATCTTAATGCTTTATTTTTTAGCTGTACTACACATACAAATCATAATATCATACATTTTTTTTTCGCTTCAGTGTCTCTTTAAGTTGTTTTTTTTTAATTGTCTTTTATTTATTTTTTTTGTAAAAAATGTATTTGGGTACTATGGAAGAGTGTGGGAGGTAATGAGTTAATTTTAAATGTAAGCGTGGGTCTTTTTATTAAAATAAATGTATATAGGTGTAGTTTTACTATTTCGCCTTTAATGGCTGATGGCTGGATAGTGGAATGGTTAAGGGCTCTGCCTCTGACACAGGTGACCTGGGTTCAAATCTTGGCTCTGCCTGTTCAATAAGCCTTAGGCCAGTGTAACAAATGTTGGAGAGGCAGCCGCGGTGAATAGCGCTACCCCTGCGGCTGCCGTCAGCTCCCTGTCTAGCGTTGTATCCGTGCCTCAGGCGTCTAGCACGCCGAGGACAAGGCTGTCTGTTGCACATAGGGTTGCTTTGTCGCGTGCACGCTCATAGACAGGACCTTTATGCGGGGAGGAGGCGCGTCGGCTGACGTCAGAGGAGACGCTCGCTGCTCCTCATTGGCTGATAGGAGGGGGCGTGCCTGATGGGTCTCCTCAGCTTCAAAAGCCTAGCTGATTTACTCGCAACTTGTCTGCTGTTGCGAATACTTCGTGTTAGCGCTCAGACCCTTAGATAATTCCGGTGTGCTTTGATCCGGGAAAAAAACCTGGGATTTCACACAAGATAGGAATTGTTTGATAGCTCTAATCATTATATTACTGTGTATTATTTGTTCATGACTCTGGCTTGTTCTGACTATTCTTCTGCTTAGCGATTCTGTACTGTTACCCATCTGATCTTGCTGCTGACTCTGCTTGTTTATACCTTTCAGTCTCTGCCTTCCGATTTTGTACTGTATATGTCCGTCTGTTGCCAAACCTGATCTGTCTGACCTCTCTACTCTCACCAGAGGGCCCTTGACTCTGGTGAGAGGCACTGTACTGTTAGTACCCACCAGCTCCGCCGGTGAGGTATTGTTAAACCTATCCGTACTACTGTTGCACCACATCACTATATATTGTTGTCACTACAGCTTCTGATATACCAGCATTATAGGTCATTCTGCAGATCACCATATAATCAGGTATACATCTGCATTATAGGTGATACTGCAGATCACCTATAATCAGAATTCTGTTATTTACTGACACAAATCGTTACAGCCAGTCTCCCAAACACTGCTAGTGTCTATAGAGTGCAGCTCTGGCCCTTTGACTTGTACTTGGTTATTGGACTTCCTTACTAATCGCCCTCAAACTGTCAGACTAGGAAAACAGACATCCTCCACCCTTACCCTGAGCACTGGCATGCCACAGGGCTGTGTATTAAGCCCTCTTCTCTATGCACTTTTCACCCATGACTGCCAGCCTATCCATACCTCAAACATAATTGTTAAGTTTGCAGATGATACGACTGTCATTGGGCTTATATGAGACAATGAGGAAGCTGCATACAGAGAAGAAGTTAGGAACCTGACTGCATGGTGCGACATTAAAAACCTGTTATTAAATACAAAGAAGACCAAAGAAATTATTCTGGACTTTAGGACCACCAAAAAGACCACTCACCTACCGCTAATGATCAATGCAGAGGCTGTGAAGAGAGTTTCCAGCTTCAAATTTTTGGGAGTCACCATCGCAGAGAACCTGTCCTGGGCTGACAATGCTTTAGCTCTAACTGGCAAAGCACAACAACGCCTCTACTTTCTGAGAAAACTAAGGAGCGCTAACCTCCCACAGAAGCTGCTGGTTAATTTCTACAGATGCACTATAGAAAGCGTTCTGACCAATTGCATGATGGCCTGGTACAACAGCTGCACGAAGGCTACTAGAGAAGCCCTGCAGCGAGTTGTTAAAACAGCAGAAGCCATTATTGGCACTGAACTACCATCACTGGAACTTTTGTATAATACTCGCAGTGTGAGAAGGGCCAAAAACATTATCAAGGACAACACTCACCCTGGAAATGCCCGGTTTGAGCTCCTTCCATCAGGTAAACGTTTTAGATCAATCCGCACACACACAAACAGACTGAAAGACAGCTTTTTCCCATCCACCATAAACTTGATGAACTCTGAATCCTCTCTGAAATAATTAACACTGTGTACAAATTGTTTAAACATCTGTAATACCTGGCTTACTTGTATAATTTCTTCCCTTTCTTGTTACTATCACTATGTTCCCTATATGCACCGTGGGGTTGTCAGGAAAAGTCATTTGGCACCAATGACAAAGTTAGTGGGAGATGGAAGGTCCTCAAAAATGATTTTCAGGTACTTGGAGATAAACTTAAAGCAAGGACCTCCAAGGTGGTGTTTTCTGAAATACTGCCAGTGCCACGTGCTACATCTGAGAGACAGAGGGAGCTTAGGGAGTTAAATAAGTGGCTGAGAAATTGGTGTAGGAAAGAAGGGTTTGGGTTCCTTGAGAACTGGGCAGACTTTGCAGTCGGCTACAGGTTCTACAGCAGGGATGGGCTGCACCTTAATGGGGAGGGTGCAGCTGCATTGGGGGAGAAGATGGCTAAACGGTTGGAGGAGATTTTAAACTAGGATCTGGGGGGAGGCGGGAGGATAAAGTCTCAATACGTAGACAAGATGAGGTAAAAAGACAGTGGGAACCTAACATTATGGGGGTTGGAGAGGGGGGTGGGGACAGTGTAAAGATTAAGGAGGTTGGTAAAAATTCAAGTAGCCCATTTCATGTAAACAAAATTGGTAAATGTGGCGGTAAAAATATAAAGTGCATGGTAACCAATGCTCGGAGCCTTGCAAATAAAATAGACGAACTAGAGTTCATTCTGAATGACAAAGGCTATGACATTGTGGGAATAACCGAGACATGGATGGATGAAAGCCATGACTGGATAGCTAATTTAAAAGGATACAATGTGTTTAGGAGGGATAGAACAGGGAAAAAAGGTGGAGGGGTTTGTCTCTTTGTTAAGAATTCTCTTACAGCTGTCCTCAACGATGAGATGGAGGAAGATTGCGAAGATGTGGAGTCCGTTTGGGTAAATATTCATGGTGGAAATAAAAGTTGCCAATTGCTTATTGGGGTATGCTACAGGCCACCTCTTATTAATGAAGCTGCAGAACTGCGATTACTACAGCAGATTGAAAAAGCTGCAAGTAAAAATGAGGTCATAATTATGGGCGACTTCAACTTTCCAGACATTGACTGGAGTATTGAGGCTACCCATTCTGGTAAAAGCAGCAGATTTCTGGCAGCACTACAGGACAATTACTTGACTCAAATGGTAACTGAACCAACTAGGGGGAATGCGTTACTGGATCTGATCATTTCTAATAGACCAGATAATGTATCAAATGTGCAGGTTCAGGAACATTTGGGAAATAGTGATCACAACATGATAACGTTTGATCTGGTGACTGATAGGCCACGGGGCAGCGGGACCACTAAAAAAATGAATTTTAGAAAAGCAAAGTTCAATCAAATTAGGCAGGCACTAAGTTTGGTGAACTGGGATAATGTACTACAAGGGGAAGACACTGAAGGGAAATGGCAAGCTTTTAAACTTATACTCAATCAATATTGTAGTATGTATATCCCATATGGAAACAAAATATCTAGGAATAAATAAGGCCTCTATGGATGAATAGAAAGGGTAAAGATAAAATGAAGAGGAAAAAGAATGCCTATAAGGTCTTAAAACAGGAGGGGACCGAGGCTGCACTAAGCAGTTATCGGGAGTACAATAAAAATTGTAAAAAAGAAATTAGGCAGGCAAAGATTGAAGCTGAAAAACAAATCGCTAAGGATATCAAATCTAACCCCAAAAAGTTTTACAAGTACATTAACTCTAAAAAAAGAAAGGTTGACTGTATAGGACTCCTAAAGGATGAGGGTGGGAACTCAATGGTGGATGACCAAGGTAAGGCAGAGTTATTAAATGCTTTCTTTGCTTCTGTCGTCACAAAAGAAACAGCACTGTTGCAAACTACAGAGGCGGAAGAGTCTCAATCTTCTAACTGTAATATTAAATACTTAACGCAGGAAGAAGTGAAGGCAAGACTAAATAAATTAAAAATAGACAAGGCACCTGGCCCGGATGGCATGCATTCTCGGGTCCTAAGGGAATTAAGTTCAGTTATTTATAAACCCCTTTATCTTATCTTTTGTGACTCTCTTGCAACTGGCAGAGTCCCAGTGGATTGGCGTACAGCCCACGTTTTCCCATTATTTAAGAAGGGCAAAAAATCTGATCCAGGAAATTATAGACCTGTAAGCTTAACATCAGTTGTGTGCAAACTATTTGAGGGGTTACTAAGAGATACTATACATGACTTCATAGTAGAAAATAATCTTATTTCTCAGCATCAACATAGGTTTACTAAAGACAGGTCCTGTTTGACTAACATGCTCAGCTTTTATGAGGTAGTGAATGCTAATATGGATATTGGGAATGCTGTAGATGTGATATACTTGGACTTTGCAAAGACCTTTGACACTGTTCCCCACAAAAGACTGGTGCAAAAGTTGAGGATGAAAGGACTGGGGAAGAGTCTGTGTTCATGGATAGGGAACTGGCTAATGGACAGAAAACAAAGAGTTGTGGTCAATGGATCGTACTCAAAATGGGAGACTGTTAGCTGTGGGGTCCCACAGGGGTCTGTTCTGGGTCCAGTGCTCTTCAATTTATTTATTAATGACCTAGTAGATGCAGTAGTGAGCAATGTTGCTATTTTTGCAGATGATACAAAATTGTGCAGAATCATCAACTCTCAGGAAGATAGTGTCATATTGCAACAGGATCTGGATAGGATGGCTATATGGGCACATACATGGCAGATGAAATTCAATGTTGACAAATGTAAAGTCATGCATTTTGGACGTACTAATGGTCTAGCACCATACAAAATAAATGGGATACAGTTGGGGACATCAAACTTGGAGAAGGACTTAGGAGTACTCATTGACAACAAGTTAAATAATCGTACTCAATGCCAAGCAGCTGCAGCTAAAGCTAACAAAATTTTGGGATGCATTAAAAGGGAAATAAAAACTCGAGATGCTAGCATAATATTGCCCCTGTTTAACTCTCTAGTAAGGCCACATCTGGAATATGGAATTCAGTTCTGGGCACCACATTACAAAAAAGATATTGCAGTTTTAGAGCAGGAGCAGAGACGAGCAACAAAATTGATACGTGGGATGGAAGGTCTCACTTATCAAGAAAGGTTAGATAAACTGGGTTTATTTAGTCTAGAGAAAAGACGCCTTAGAGGGGATCTAATTAACATGTATAAATACAGCAGAGGGCAATATAATAGCTTGGCGGATGAGCTTTTTGTCCCTAGGCCTTCTCAAAGGACTAGAGGACATGATCTGCGCATGGAGGAAAAACGTTTTAGCCATTTATTTAGGAAAGGGTTCTTTACAGTAAGAGTGATTAAGATGTGGAATGCATTGCCACAGGAAGTCGTTATGGCAAACTCTATACCTGCATTTAAAGGGGGCTTAGATGCTTTCCTTGCGTTGAAAGACATCCATGGCTACAATTACTAGGTAATGCCTAACGATGTTGATCCAGGGATTTTATCTGATTGCCATCTGGAAGGAATTTTTTCCCTTTTAGGGGCTAATTGGACCATGCCTTGTAAGGGTTTTTTCGCCTTCCTCTGGATCAACAGGGATAGGTGAGGGATCAGGCTGGTGTTGTACTTTATACTGGTTGAACTCGATGAAGGTATGTCTTTTTTCAACCAAAATAACTATGTAACTATGTAACTATGTAACATTTCGTTGTGTTACACAATGACAATAAAGTGAATTGAGTTGAATTGAGTCCGCCAGGAGAAAAGCACAATATAAATGTTATTTTTCTTGTCTTGCCCCTTGCATTACTTCCTTTTAGCAGGTAATGTGTGGATGTATTACTTCTTTAGTTACAATGACTGCAGGCATCTCATTGATGCCGGCAATCATTGACACGGGGGACTTAGAGGCTTTTCCTTGATTTTTTTAAAAGGGTTTTTTAAAAGGGTATGAATCATTTTGGACTGGACATTTTTTGCTCAAATGTAAATAAAAGCTGAGATTTTTTTTTTTTTTTTACTCACAATAATGACTCTTGTACATTGTCTCATTATGTTTTGGGAGACACCTATGTCATTTCCCATCAAAAAATGACTTGCTGGTTGAATAAAAGTAACTTTGGCCTGGTGCACACCAAAACCCGCTAGCAGATCCGCAAAATGCTAGCAGATCTTGAAACGCTTTTTCTTCTTTTTCTGTAGCGTTTCAGCTGGCATTTTGCGGTTTTGGGAAGCGTTTTTGGTGTAGTAGATTTCATATATTGTTACAGAAAAGCTGTTACTGAACAGCTACTGTAACAAAAACGCCTGGCAAACCGCTCTGAACTGCCGTTTTTCAGAGCGGTTTGCGGTTTTCCTATACTTTATATTGGAGGCAGAAACGCCTCCGCAATCCAAAATCTGCAGCAGCCCGGGAGTATGCGTTTCTGTGTATAAATATATATATATACCGATAATTATTCATACCTATATATATATATATATATATATATATATATATATATATATATATATATATATATATATATATATAAACAAGGGTTACCGCACAGGTAACCACTGTACAGGCAGGTGGGGAGATTTGACAGGTTAAGAAAGCACACTCTGTAGATTGAAGAACTGGGGTTACACCCCTCCACCAACAATGGTCATGTTGCATACTCTTTCAGCTAGTTGTGAGGGATCTTTCCTTTGTAAGGAAGATGGTTCCCTTCAGGCAGTGGCCAAGCTTTGGGGTGCACTGTCTGCGGATCTCTGCCCCTCCCCCTGGGGCGCAGTCACACTGCACTCCTGAGTGGTAGCAGTGATGGGAGGCCAGTGATGGGAGGCCCCCACATGGCTAGGGATGTAGGCGAACCCCTATGGGCCGCTACTACTTCCGGTTCGCTATGACCCGGAGTAGTACGGCTGCACTGGGCCAGTGGTGCGCGTCTTTGATCACGCGCTGGTTGCCAGCCACTCTCTGCGCATGAGCGTGACATCACTCATGACGTCACGCACATGCGCAGAAAGTGCCTGGCAACAGGCGCGCGATCAAGGACGCAGCTGTACTACTCCGGGTCATAGCGAAATGGAAGTAGTACAGGGTGAGGTGTTCGCCGGCGAACGGTTCCCGAAGCGTTCGCCGACATCTCTACACACGGCACTCTTGTTGAAAAGCAAAACATTTTGTGTGGGCAAACTTCTGCAGGGCATACCAGTGAGTTAGTTTAGACCCTGAATATTCTGGCAAGCATATGGAATATGCATTTGTTTTGCCATCTTAATTAGTCAATAGATAAATGGCAGCCAGTATATAAGTCAGGTGATACCTGGTCTGAGCACACAGCTCTTTTTTTCTTTTGTATGTAGACCAACAATGTTTTTTCAAACTGAGTAAAATGACATTTTTCTGTGACACAATTTACTATATACCAAGTTCTGAATACAAATTGTAGGTGTATTTTTTCTGGTTTGGATATTTTTGTGTCCGTCCAATAATTACAAACCCTTATTACTAAAATAACAGTAATATACCCATGACATACATATAAAAAAAAAGAGCAGTCCCTAACTAGAGGTGGCCTGAACGGTTTGCAGGCGAATGGGATTCGATTTGCCCCCATAGTGCATCATGAGGGTCAATTGAAGAGATGGGCCGAACGGTTCGCCGGCAAACGGTTCCAGGCGAACTTTGGTGGTTCGCGTTCGCAGAGAACCGGGAACTTTTTTTCAAAGTTCGGTTCGCCCATAGACTTTAATGGCCGCTAACTTTAACGGTTAATAGCAAAGTCCCCTTACATGGTAGAAACACCAAAATTGTTGGGAATGTTAAGTTTTTTTTCAAAAAGACCTTATACTTTTTGAGAAAATCAATTTTAAAGTTTCAAATTAAAATGAGCCGATTCATAAAAAAAAGAACCGATTCATTAAAAAGAACCGGATGATTCAAGAACCGTTAATTTAGCAGAGAATGCGTCCTGAGCAGGACGTGAAGCTGCCGGCTCGCTGCTGTCTCTCCCCACCTGCCTGCACCTGTCACCCTCACCTAGCCTGGCACCCAGTGCACCCATGGGTGCCAGGCTAGGTGAGAGCGACAGGTGAGGAGGTGGGGAGAGACAGCAGGAGCCGGCAGCTATGCGTCCAAAAGGAGGCATTCTCTGCTATGTGGGAGGCGTCGGAGATCTTCAATCAACTTAATTGAAGATTGCAACATAAGAGGATACAGTTCGTTGGATCGTTTACCGTGGATATTGGCGTGGGAAAACTTTTTAAAGGTACAGGTAAGTATTTATGGTTAATTTAGAATAATAAAATACTTTTCTCGTGGTTGTGTTTTTATTTCATTTAACCCTTTGTGGAAATGGGTAAAGGGTACTTTGTACTCCTATACTCATTTCTCCTGGGAGGGGGGTGGGCATCTGAGGTCCCCTTCTTAAAGGGGACTCCCAGATTCCACCATGAACCCCCCCCAGGGAGTCGTCACCCCCACCTCCTCCTGGGGCACCGGAGGTGGGGAAGAGCCCCTTGTCCATGGATTGGACAAGGGCTCCGGGGGGGAGAGGAGGGGAAGGCTTGGCCGCCCCCCCCCCCCCCCCCCGGAGCCCCCCCATACCATGGACCATGCGGGCTGGTATAGCTCAGAGTGCGAAGCCCCAGTCGGCCGGGGCTCCGCATTCTGGCTATCCCAGCCTGCATGGGGGACAAGGGGTTACAGAGGCTCGGGAGGGGGGACCCTACGTCATTTTTTTTCATTTATTTCCCACACTCAGCACATAAAAATAATAAAATATATATATATATATATATATATATATATATATTTTTTTT
Source organism: Hyperolius riggenbachi (assembly GCF_040937935.1). Classification (NCBI taxonomy): domain Eukaryota; kingdom Metazoa; phylum Chordata; class Amphibia; order Anura; family Hyperoliidae; genus Hyperolius; species Hyperolius riggenbachi. The sequence goes on along the minus strand of NC_090652.1, from coordinate 43,518,301 downwards.
TTTTTTTTTTTTTTTAAAGGACTTACGAGGCCACAAGTATGAAAAAAGTTAAATACCATTTCATAATCCAGATACATGGAGGACGCCATCTGCTCCCCCCGTTCATTCCGCCATGGCACCCGCAGTAATACCGGCCCCGGTCGGGTCCTGACCCCTCCAAATGGGTCGGGTTCTCATTCCCCCCTCAATATGGCTGCCACAGATTGCCGCGGCTGCGCAGTCCGCATAGATGCGATTGCGGCTGCGCAGCTCTAGGTCCTCCTCCCGATGCGTCCGATGTATGCACGCATATTGATGACGCGGCAGGAGGAGGCCCTAGAGCTGCCAGGTGCAATCGCGTCTGTGCGGACTGCGCAGCCGCGGCAATCTGTGTCGGCCATATTGAGTGGGGAATGAGAACCCGACCTGTTCGGAGGGGTCGGGAGTCGGGACCCGACCGGGGCCGATATTACTGCGGGAGCCATGGGGGAATGAACGGGAGGGCGCGGATGGCGTCCTCCATGGATCTGGATCATGAAAAGGTATTTAACTTTTTTCACATTTGTGGCCTCGGAAGTCCTTTGAATATTGTTTCCCGCTATCTTTTTAACATATCCTGCAAATTTGGTGTTGCTAGGATGTAAGGGGCCTTTGCTATTAACTGCTAAAGTCGGCGGGTGATGATAATCAACCAGAATTATAGGGGTGCAAAAGTGCTGAATTCTGCCATAGGCTTCCATTAGGCTCCCTATTTCACTTTCAAAAATCTCAAATCTTTTCAAAGGGCAATTGCTCAGCTGTGGCAAATTTTCTAGCATTGTAGGAACTGTTAGGGGGATCATAACTGGTGAGTTTCGGGCCCCTAGGCCGAAGAGGTCATATCCTAGGGAGTCACAAAAACCTGTTTATTTGGGCAATTTCAATGGAGGGGATCCAGGCGTACATAAATCGCAGCCATGGCCGTTAGCAACGTCTGAATTTCACGAAATGTCTCATGCAGGTAGAAGACATATTGTTAGACTTGGATTCCAAATATGGGGTCCCTACATCTCTGAAAACCAGAGTTACAGGGGTGCAAAAGTGCTGAATTCTGCCATAGGCTTCCATTAGGCTCCCTATTTCACTTTCAAAAATCTCAAATCTTTTCAAAGGGCAATTGCTCAGCAGTGGCAAATTTTCTAGCATTGTAGAACTGTTAGGGGGATCATAACTGGTGAGTTTCGGGCCCCTAGGCTGAAGAGGTCATAGCCTAGGGTCACAAAAACCTGTTTATTTGGGCAATTTCAATGGTAGTGATTCTGACGTACATAAATCACAGCCATGGCCGTTAGCAACGTCTGAATTTCACGAAATGTTTTATGCAGGTAGAAGACATATTGTTAGTAGTGTTGGGCGAACACCTAGATGTTCGGGTTCGAGAACGTTCGCCGAACATCACCGCGATGTTCGGGTGTTCGCGCCGAACTCCGAACATAATGGAAGTCAATGGGGACCCGAACTTTCGTGCTTTGTAAAGCTTCCTTACATGCTACATACCCCAAATTAGCAGGGTATGTGCACCTTGGGAGTGGGTACAAAAAAATATTTGAAAAAGAGCTTATAGTTTTTGAGAAAATTGATTGTAAAGTTTCAAAGGAAAAACTGTCTTTTAAATGCTGAAAATGTCATGTTTCTTGGTAACATGCTTTTTACCGCCAGGCAGTCATAAATGTAATAAAGAGAAGAGGTTCCATAAACAGGGACCGGTAACGCTAACCCAGCAGCAGCAGCAGCACACGTGATGGAAGAGGAGGAGGCGCAGGAGGAGAAGGCCACGCTTTTTGAGACACAACAACCCAGGCCTTGCATGAGGACAAGAAGCGTGCGGATAGCATGCTTTTTACCGCCATGCAGTCCTAAATGTAATAAAGAGAAGAGGTTCCATAAACAGGGACCGGTAACGCTAACCCAGCAGCAGCAGCAGCACACGTGATGGAACAGGAGGAGGCGCAGGAGGAGAAGGCCACGCTTTTTGAGACACAACCACCCAGGCCTTGCATGAGGACAAGAGGCGTGCGGATAGCATGCTTTTTTCCGCCATGCAGTCATAAATGTAATAAAGAGAAGAGGTTCCATAAACAGGGACCGGTAACGCTAACCCAGCAGCAGCAGCAGCACACGTGATGGAACAGGAGGAGGCGCAGGAGGAGAAGGCCACGCTTTTTGAGACGCAACCCAGGCCTTGCATGAGGACAAGAAGCGTGCGGATAGCATGCTTTTTACCGCCATGCAGTCCTAAATGTAATAAAGAGAAGAGGTTCCATAAACAGGGACCGGTAACGCTAACCCAGCAGCAGCAGCAGCACACGTGATGGAACAGGAGGAGGCGCAGGAGGAGAAGGCCACGCTTTTTGAGACACAACAACCCAGGCCTTGCATGAGGACAAGAAGCGTGCGGATAGCATGCTTTGTACCGCCATGCAGTCATAAATGTAATAAAGATAAGAGGTTCAATAAACAGGGACCACGCGGCAACGCTAACCCAGCAGCAGCAGACGTGATGGAACAGGAGGAGGCGCAGGAGGAGAAGGCCAAGCTTTTTGAGACACAACAACACAGGCCTTGCATGAGGACAAAAAGCGTGCGGATATAGCAATGCTTTTTGCCGCCATGCAGTCATAAGTGTAATACAGATGAGAGGTTCCATAAACAGGGACCGGCAACGCTAACCCAGCAGCAGCAGCACACGTGATGGAACAGGAGCAGGCGCAGGAGGAGAAGGCCATGCTTTTTGAGACACAACAACCCAGGCCTTGCATGAGGACAAACAGCGTGCGGATATAGCAGCAATGCTTTTTGCCGCCATGCAGTCATAAATGTAATACAGATGAGAGGTTCAATAAACAGGGACCGGAAACGCTAAACCATCCCAGATGTTCATTGGTCATGTTACTTGGTTGGGGTCCTGGAGTGTTGCGTAGTCGTTTCCAATCCAGGATTGATTCATTTTAATTTGAGTCAGACGGTCTGCATTTTCTGTGGAGAGGCGGATACGCCGATCTGTGACGATGCCTCCGGCAGCACTGAAACAGCGTTCCGACATAACGCTGGCTGCCGGGCAAGCCAGCACCTCTATTGCGTACATTGCCAGTTCGTGCCAGGTGTCTAGCTTCGATACCCAATAGTTGAAGGGTGCAGATGGATTGTTAGACACAGCTACGCCATCTGACATGTAGTCCTTGACCATCTTCTCCAGGCAATCGGTGTTGGAGGTGGATCTGCACGCTTGCTGTTCTGTGGGCTGCTGCTGCATGGGTGTCAGAAAATGTTCCCACTCCAAGGACACTGCCGATACCATTCCCTTTTGGGCACTAGCTGCGGCTTGTGTTGTTTGCTGCCCTCCTGGTCGTCCTGGGTTTACGGAAGTCAGTCTGTTGGCGTACAACTGGCTAGAGGAGGGGGAGGATGTCAATCTCCTCTCTAAAGTCTCCACAAGGGCCTGCTGGTATTCTTCCATTTTGACCTGTCTGACTCTTTCTTCAAGCAGTTTTGGAACATTGTGTTTGTACCGTGGATCCAGAAGGGTATATAAACCCAGTAATTGGTGTTGTCCCGAATGCGCACAATGCGTGGGTCGCGTTCAATGCAGTCTAGCATGAATTGAGCCATGTGTGCCAGAGTCCTACCAGAATCCTCATCATCCTCTTGTGAGCGTTGTGATAGTTGTTGTGATGCATCATAGTCGTCACCTTCTTCCTGGTCTGCTTCTGCTGACCATTCGCGCTGAATTGTGGAAGTCCAACGTGCACCGCTCTGGCCCTCGTCAGTGGTGGCATGAAATTCCTGCTCCAACTCCAGCTGTTCCTCCTCCTCTTCTTCGTCATGTGTCAGCTTAGCCAACCTTAAAGCGCGAATGAGATTACTCCCATTATCACACACAACCATGGCCGGTTTCAGGTCCAGCGGTGCCAGCCACAAATCCGTCTGTTCCTTTATTCCCCTCCAAATTTCCTCCCCTGTGTGCTGCTTATCCCCAAGGCAGATCAGCTTCAGCAATGCTTGCTGACGCATGCCAACAGCTGTGCTGCACTGCTTCCACGATCCTACTGCTGCTGGTGCTGGGTTCGCGTTTCCGGATGAGGTACAGCTTTGAGATGCGTTTGAGGAGAAGGAGTCAGAGAGGTAGGTGCTGCTGTTGTTATCCAGTGGGAGGGACGGCGGTGCAGGTGTTTGCGGCGTGGGCAACACCCGCGCCGTAGCAGGTGAGGAATCGCTGCCAGGCTCCACAAGGTTCACCCAGTGCGCGGTAAGGGAGATGTATCGACCCTGGCCGAACGCACTCGTCCAGGTGTCAGTGGTGAGGTGAACCTTGCAGGCAACGGCATTCTTCAAGCTTCGGGTTATTTTGCTGACCACGTGCTCATGCAACTCAGGCACTGCAGAGCGCGCAAAGTGGTAGCGGCTGGGAACCACGTAACGTGGGATGGCCACTGACATCATGCCCTTGAAGCTGTTTGTCTCCACCACTCGATATGGCAGCATTTCGCAGGCCAGAAGCTTGGCTATGCTGGCTGTTACTGCCACGGCCCGGGGGTCATTTGCTGGCAATTTCCTCTTGCGCTCAAACATCTCCGAGACAGACAACTGAACCGTAGGGCTGCACACCGAAGGGCTGTTGGTTGTTGTGTTTGATGAAGACTGGGAGACCTCAAGAGCACTACTCCGGAAAGTGACAGTGTCAGCGTCATCTGATTTTTTTGAATGTTGTGAACCACGCAATGGCTGGGCTACTGCTGCTGCTGAGGCGGGTCTGGTGGTGAGTCTGGTGAACCCAAGGGAGGCAGTGTTGCTGGTGGTACCCTGTCCTGCCGCGTTTGCCCACAGAGTGGGATGTTTGGATAGCATGTGGCGGCTCATGCTGGTGGTGGAGAGGTTGTTAATACTTTTCCCCCTGCTCAGGCGGGTCTTGCACACCTTGCAAATCGCCATGGTAACATCCTCAGTGCAGTCTTCAAAGAAAGCCCAGACTTTGGAGCACCTGCCTTGCTGGCGATTTCTGTTTGCGCCTCTTTTGCCTCTCACTTGAACTTCCACGCTTGTGGTGCCTGAAATTGTGCGCCGCCTACCTTGTGGCACAAGGCGAACTCGTGCAGCAGTGGGTTCTTCAACAGACTCATCTGTGCTGCTGCTACGACGGCGATGTTCTCCTTCACAAACAAAATCTGGGTCTATGTCCACATTGTCTATACCCTCCTCTTCCATCTCCTCAAACTCGTCATATGTCATTGTGGGGGGCCGCCGCCGTGGAGTAGAGCTCCCCAGAACAAACTCTGCGCAGCTCACTCCAACGTCGTCTGGTTATCTGGCAGTTGTGTGCGTGGTGTCGCTGCCGGTTGTGTCAGCTTTGTGCCCACTGGCTCCTTGTAACTGGCTGAGGACTCGGACCTCGTGCGTGATGTGCTGGTGCTGCTTAACCCACTGCTGGACGCTTGAGAGGTCATCCAAGTAATTCTGGTCCTGTTCTTTTGGATCTGTGAGGGTTGTTGTCCTGGACAACATGGGCGGTATTGAGTGGGTTTTCTTGGGTGCTCCCCTGTGGCCTGTACGTGAACCGTCAGGGGAAACACCTCTTCCCTTGCCCCTCCCTCTTTCACCGGATTTCTTCCTCATTTCACTTATCCTTACAGTACACGCTGACTGGCAGCAGTACAGTGGCAGTACAGAAATGCTATACAGTGGTGGGTGAGCGGTGTACCACTATTGCCAGCAGTGGTGCTCAGCAGAGCTCGAATATTCGAGTAGCTCGAATATTCGAGCCCTTTTTAAGCTATTCGAGCTCGGTATTCGAGCTCCGAATAGCTGCAGCTATTCGAATGGGCTATTCGAGTAAACGCGAATAGCCCATTCACTATTCGAGCTATTCGAGCAAACGGCGCTATTCGAGCTCGAATACCGAGCTCGAATAGCGTCATAGCCCAGATTGATGTCCTTAGAGCCAATCAGAGGGCTCCCAGGCCCTCTGACGGCAGCCAATCACAGAGGGGGACCCTGGCCAGCCCCTACCCTATAAATAGCGGCCGCCATGTTCCGTTTCTCCGTCCTTGCCTGAGACTTGCATAGAGAGAGAGTTGCTCCTTTGTGCTTTGGCTTAGCAAGAGCTCTATTGTGGTCATTTACCTAGCGTTTTTGCTCACATACACCTCCTATACACACCTATATTGTTTTTAGTTAGATAGACATTGTATTTTAGTTAGTAGCTTTTGTGTTACATAGAGACAGGCCAGCTGCTGCAGGCAAGCTTACAGCTTTAGGCCTCAGGGCCTGCCTGTGTGGGCAGCTGTCCTCCTGTCCTCTGTTAGTTTATTTCTCATTAGTATTAGACAGTATTAGACAGTATTAGATAGTATTAGACAGTATTTCTGCTGTCCTTTACTACTTAGTGATTGTATTTTGTATTGTAGTTATATACTGTAACTGTACTAGGACACTCACTGTCACTGTTCATAGGCTACTAGCTCCTGCGTGTGCTTGCACTCACTGTCTGTGTACACACACTCTATTTCCTTCTGAATAGTTATATACTGTAACTGTACTAGGACACTCACTGACTGTCACTGTTCATAGGCTAGCTCCTGCGTGTGCTTGCACTCACTGTCTGTGTACACACACTCTATTTCCTTCTGAATAGTTATATACTGTAACTGTACTAGGACACTCACTGTCACTGTTCATAGGCTACTAGCTCCTGCGTGTGCTTGCACTCACTGTCTGTGTACACACACTCTATTTCCTTCTGAATAGTTATATACTGTAACTGTACTAGGACACTCACTGACTGTCACTGTTCATAGGCTAGCTCCTGCGTGTGCTTGCACTCACTGTCTGTGTACACACACTCTATTTCCTTCTGAATAGTTATATACTGTAACTGTACTAGGACACTCACTGTCACTGTTCATAGGCTACTAGCTCCTGCGTGTGTGTGTGCACTCACTGTCTGTGTACTGTACACACACTCTATTTCCTTCTGAATAGTTATATACTGTAACTGTACTAGGACACTCACTGACTGTCACTGTTCATAGGCTACTAGCTCCTGCGTGTGTGTGTGCACTCACTGTCTGTGTACTGTACACACACTCTATTTCCTTCTGAATAGTTATATACTGTAACTGTACTAGGACACTCACTGACTGTCACTGTTCATAGGCTAGCTCCTGCGTGTGCTTGCACTCACTGTCTGTGTACACACACTCTATTTCCTTCTGAATAGTTATATACTGTAACTGTACTAGGACACTCACTGTCACTGTTCATAGGCTACTAGCTCCTGCGTGTGCTTGCACTCACTGTCTGTGTACACACACTCTATTTCCTTCTGAATAGTTATATACTGTAACTGTACTAGGACACTCACTGACTGTCACTGTTCATAGGCTAGCTCCTGCGTGTGCTTGCACACTCACTGTCTGTGTACTGTACACACACTCTATTTCCTTCTGAATAGTTATATACTGTAACTGTACTAGGACACTCACTGTCACTGTTCATAGGCTACTAGCTCCTGCGTGTGTGTGTGCACTCACTGTCTGTGTACTGTACACACACTCTATTTCCTTCTGATTACTGATTGATTATTGTAAATTCTACTTCCTGACAGTTACTACTTACTTACTGTAGTAGGGACACTCACTCAGTCACTGTTCATAGGCTAGCTCCTGCACGTGTGTGCGCGTGCGTGCACTCACTGTCTGTAGTGTACACACACTCTATTTCCTTGTGATTACTACTGATTATTGTAACTTCTAGTTGTACTTCCTGACAGTTACTACTTACTTACTGTACTAGGGACACTCACTCACTCTCTGTTCATAGGCCAGCTGCTGCGCGTGTTTGCGCGTGCGTGCACTCACTGTCTGTAGTGTACACACACTCTATTTCCTTGTGATTACTACTGATTATTGTAACTTCTAGTTGTACTTCCTGACTGTTACTACTTACTTACTGTACTAGGGACACTCACTCAGTCTCTGTTCATAGGCCAGCTCCTGCGCGTGTTTGCGCGTGCGTGCACTCATTGTCTGTAGTGTACACACACTCTATTTCCTTGTGATTACTACTGATTATTGTAACTGCTAGTTGTACTTCCTGACTGTTACTACTTACTTACTGTACTAGGGACACTCACTCACTCTCTGTTCATAGGCCAGCTCCTGCGCGTGTTTGCGCGTGCGTGCACTCACTGTCTGTAGTGTACACACACTCTATTTCCTTGTGATTACTACTGATTATTGTAACTTCTAGTTGTACTTCCTGACTGTTACTACTTACTTACTGTACTAGGGACACTCACTCAGTCTCTGTTCATAGGCTAGCTCCTGCGCGTGTTTGCGCGTGCGTGCACTCACTGTCTGTAGTGTACACACACACTATTTCCTTGTGATTACTACTGATTATTGTAACTGCTAGTTGTACTTCCTGACTGTTACTACTTACTTACTGTACTAGGGACACTCACTCAGTCTCTGTTCATAGGCCAGCTCCTGCGCGTGTTTGCGCGTGCGTGCACTCACTGTCTGTAGTGTACACACACTCTATTTCCTTGTGATTACTACTGATTATTGTAACTTCTAGTTGTACTTCCTGACAGTTACTACTTACTTACTGTACTAGGGACACTCACTCAGTCTCTGTTCATAGGCCAGCTCCTGCGCGTGTTTGCGCGTGCGTGCACTCACTGTCTGTAGTGTACACACACTCTATTTCCTTGTGATTATTGTAACTGCTAGTTGTACTTCCTGACTGTTACTACTTACTTACTGTACTAGGGAGTCGGGACACTCACTCAGTCACCTCACCCGCCCTTTTCAAAAACGTTTGTGTTTACGCCCAAAACATCGAAGATGTCTGGAAGTGGCAGCCAGCGCGGTTTGGGCAAGGGGAAGGGCAGCAAGGGAATCAGGAGGAGAGGGAGCAGCATTGTGGCAAGCCGCGGGCGCGGCCGCGCCACCATGCACAGTTCCGCAGCAGCAGCGTCAGTGGCTACCATTCCTCCCATAGCCACTGGCCGTGGACGCCTTGGGCGCCGCCCAGCAGGAGCATCTGCAACTCACGCTGCAGAGACACAGCAGCAGCAGCGTGTAGCACCTGCTCCGATTTTCCTCCAGCCGGGTCGGAAACGTCCCATTGAGGAAAAGGATGCAGACACTGTGGTGCAACTGATGACGGAGGATGAGCAGCCCGCCATCAGCTCTGCATCCGAGGCCTCCACCCTCACCACCACCACCACCACCCCTGTTCGCAGCAGCCGCCCAGCAGGGCCTGGGGAGGAGGCCAGTTCACCGTCAGTCGCCGACCTGTCACTCAGCACTCTTTTGACCCCAGGCATGATGAGTCAATTGTCTGCTGTTGTTGGCGATTTGGAGGAGGAGATGCTGATGGGCACTTTGGGGGATGAGGGATTGGACAGCAAGACTGTGGCGACAGTCAAGCAGCCCATCCATGCATCAGGAGAGGAGTTTGGGGGGTCATCATCCCAGCAGGACATGTTTCAGGAGGGGGAGGATGATGATGACACGGTGACAGACAGAGACTGGGTGCCACCACCTCCAGGGGATGTCGTCATCAGCAGCTCTGAGGAGGAGGAGGAGGATGCGCTTGTGGGCCTTGCAAGGAGGCGCATCATTGCAAGCATTGGCAGCAGTAGGCAGGTCCCACAGCCTGCTGGTGTCTCAGGCTCAGCAGCAGCAGCAGCAGCATCTGCCAGTACCACCACCAGCCGCACCCAAGCCCCCCCCCCAACCACCACAGGGAGACAGGCAGCAGCGGTTCCATGCCGTAGGGGGTTGTTTTTGTCACCAATCTGGCGCTTTTTTACCATGCCCACAGTGTACAGCAAGTACGCCACTTGCAACCACTGTCAGCGGAAGTTGAGCAGAGGTGCAGACCCCTTAAAGTTCAGCACCAGCTCGCTCATCAACCACCTTGCTGTGAAACATTTCCACCAGCATGAGGAGTTCCAGAGGCTGAAGGCATCTGGTGCTGGCAGTGGCACCACACCCATCACTGCACAGCCTTCAGCAGCAGCAGCAACAGCAGCCACCCGCCCTCCTGCTCCTCCAGCAGCACCAGCAGGAGTGCGGAAACGCACTGCTCCTCCCCCCTCTGCAACTCCTGCCGCCGACACTGAGGCCTGTTCTGGCAGCCAGTCCTCAGTGGCCTCCTCTGCTGTGTCTGCTGATTCCCGTGCCAGCAAAAGGCCACGCCAGAGCCTTTTGAGCGAGTCCTTCCAGGGGGTGGTTAGGGCTTCTGCCTCCCAGCAGCCATCGTGTGCGGCAGCTGAACGGCTTGCTGGCACGGGCCATGTGCTCCCAACTCCTGCCGTACACGCTCGTGCAGGAGGGGAGCGACATGCGTGCGCTGCTTGCTTGTGCAGCCCCAGACTGGCAGCTCCCCAGCAGACACTTTTTCGCCCGCAAGGCCATTCCTGCACTGCACCGCTTTGTGATGGCCAATGTGGAGCGAGGGCTGGAGCACGCGGTTGGTGAAAGGGTCCACGTCACCATGGACTCCTGGAGCAGCCGCTTCGGGACAGGCCGCTACCTGTCTTTCACTGTCCACTGGGTCAGCTTGGTGGAAGGGGGTGAGGATGGGAGAGCAGCAGCGGGCACAGCAGCAGCAACACAGTGGGTGGTGCCCCCCCGAAGGGTCAGGGGAACTGCAGCAGGTTCCTCCAATCCTCTGCCATCCTCCGGCACACCTGGCCAAACCCCCCGCCTCAGCAGCAGCGTGAAGGCCCGCCACTGCCAAGCGCTGCTGCAGTTGGTCAGCCTTGGGAAGACCAAGCTGACGGCAACCCATGTGTTGGCCAAACTCCAGGAGCAGGAGAGGATTTGGCTGACCCCCAGAGGCCTCAGAGTCGGAGAGGTGGTGGCCGACAATGGGGCCAATCTGGTTGCCACAATAGACAGGGGAAACCTGACCCACATCCCCTGTCTTGCCCACGTGCTGAACCTGGTGGTGCAAAAGTTCTTGCGCACCTACCAGGGGATGGGCGAACTGCTGGAAACGGCAAGGAACGTTGTACGTCACTTCCGGCGCTCGGCTGCAGCCTGTGCGAGCCTGGAAGACGTGCAAAAGGAGCTGGAGCTGCCACGCCATCGGCTGATCCTTGACGTTCCGACTCGCTGGAACGCCACCCTGGCGATGTTGGAGCGTCTGGTTGAACAGAAGCACGCTGTCAACCAGTACCTTGCCCTGGCCACTGTTTCCGCCGCTCAGAGAAGGGACAAGACCAGCAACATCCCGTCCATCGTCCCCGATGATGACTGGAGGCACATGCAGCAGGTGTGGTTAGTGCTGGCTCCCTTTCTGCAGGCCACTAACATGGTGAGCAGGGACCATGCTATGGTCTGCGAGTGGGTGCCCCTGGTTTGTCTGCTGAACAGGGCCCTCGATGCTTTGCTGGAACAGGGAGCGGCAGCCTTGGACCAGCAGGAGCGGCAAGCAGCTGCACAGTCCACCTCTGAGGGGGAGGAGGAGGAGGACTTGGTGGAGGTCCCTGACCTTGCTGCTGATGAGGGGGAGCAGCACAGTGCAGCTGAGTTGGTGCGGGGGTGGAGAGAGGATGAGGCTGACGAGGCAGAGGAGGAGGATGAGGACAGCACTGCCATCGATGTGCCAGCACACGTGGCCCGCCTCTTCCCAATGGCAGCGCACATGCTGGCGTGCCTGCGCAAGGACCCCAGGGTGATCCAGATGAAGCAGAGGGAGGACATCTGGATCAGCATGATGTTGGACCCACGCCTCAAGGGGAAGTTGAGCCAGTTCCTGCCGCCTGCAGGAGGAGACCCAGCGCAAGAAATAAGGAGCTTGCAGCAGGCCCTTGTTGAGCGCTTGGAGGAAGCCTTCCCCCAGCCTTCCACCCCCACTGTCCAGCAGCCAGTACAGAGGCAGCAGCAGGTGCCTGCATCCAGCAGCAAGCGCCCCACAGACCTGCTGTCTCTCAGCCACGAGCTCTACAGGACTGTAGAGGCTCCGGCAGCAGTGACTAGAGAGGAGGTGCATGCAGCAGCATCCTCCTCCAGTCACAGCCAGCGCCTGACCCGCATGGTGGCTGACTACATGGGGTCCTACAGCGGGCTTGACAGCGATGCCCCTGTTGATCCCATGGAGTATTGGGTCAAGCGCCTGGAGATCTGGAGCGAGCTGGCGCAGTACGCCCTGGAAGTGCTGTCCTGCCCCCCTTCCAGCGTGCTGTCCGAGCGCTGCTTCAGTGCAGCTGGTGGCGTGGTCACCGAGAAACGCTCACGTCTGTCTCACAAGTCTGTGGACAGACTGACGTTTCTCAAGATGAACCAGGCGTGGGTGGAAGGCGAGTTCCTGGCCCCTGTTGTCGGCGAGAGGGGGACATGAACTGGCTAAGAACCATCGTTAATGTGCCTTACCACCCTTTACCACCTCCTGGCTCCTGCTCACTACGCCAGCCTGGTTCAGTTTGACTATTACGTCGCCTGCAGCCACACATTTTACACCTACAGTGGGCTGCTGTGTACTGCCCTTCTGCTGTCGGTCTGTGTTTTCCACTGCCAGGGTACACAGAATTACATTCTGCTGCCACTCTGCCACCAGCTATTACGTCAAACAATAGCTATATATCTGTGTAATTGGTTTTACAAACAAAACCAAAAAACCATTAAAAAAAAAAAAGGTTTAATTTTCTGAGGTGCCCGGGTTGAAAACTGTGTTGTCCCAGTTGTGTATTGGACACGATGTGGGCTGCACGACCGCTGTCTGGGACCTCCTGTTGTGTTTATTTACAGCCCTGGTATCACCGCTAGGTACCAGGGCTATTATGTCACGCTGCCTGCCTGCTGCCACACTCACACTACTCCTCCATTCCTCCTGCTGCTGCTGTCTGTCTGTGTTTCCCACTGCCAGGGTACACAGAATTACCTTCTGCTGCCACTCTGCCACCAGCTATTACGTCAAACAATAGCTGCTCACATTACTCCTCCATTCCTCCTGCTGCTGCTGCTGTCGGTCTGTGTTTCCCACTGCCAGGGTACACAGAATTACATTCTGCTGCCACTCTGCCACCAGCTATTACGTCAAACAATAGCTATATATCTGTGTAATTGGTTTTACAAACAAAACCAAAAAACCATTAAAAAAAAAAAAAAGGTTTAATTTTTCTGAGGTGCCCGGGTTGAAAACTGTGTTGTCCCAGTTGTGTATTGGACACGATGTGGGCTGCACGACCGCTGTCTGGGACCTCCTGTTGTGTTTATTTACAGCCCTGGTATCACCGCTAGGTACCAGGGCTATTATGTCACGCTGCCTGCCTGCTGCCACACTCACACTACTCCTCCATTCCTCCTGCTGCTGCTGTCTGTCTGTGTTTCCCACTGCCAGGGTACACAGAATTACCTTCTGCTGCCACACTGCCACCAGCTATTACGTCAAACAATAGCTGCTCACATTACTCCTCCATTCCTCCTGCTGCTGCTGCTGTCGGTCTGTGTTTCCCACTGCCAGGGTACACAGAATTACATTCTGCTGCCACTCTGCCACCAGCTATTACGTCAAACAATAGCTATATATCTGTGTAATTGGTTTTACAAACAAAACCAAAAAACCATTAAAAAAAAAAAAAGGTTTAATTTTTCTGAGGTGCCCGGGTTAAAAACTGTGTTGTCCCAGTTGTGTATTGGACACGATGTGGGCTGCACGACCGCTGTCTGGGACCTCCTGTTGTGTTTATTTACAGCCCTGGTATCACCGCTAGGTACCAGGGCTATTATGTCACGCTGCCTGCCTGCTGCCACACTCACACTACTCCTCCATTCCTCCTGCTGCTGCTGTCTGTCTGTGTTTCCCACTGCCAGGGTACACAGAATTACCTTCTGCTGCCACACTGCCACCAGCTATTACGTCAAACAATAGCTGCTCACATTACTCCTCCATTCCTCCTGCTGCTGCTGCTGTCGGTCTGTGTTTCCCACTGCCAGGGTACACAGAATTACATTCTGCTGCCACTCTGCCACCAGCTATTACGTCAAACAATAGCTATATATCTGTGTAATTGGTTTTACAAACAAAACCAAAAAACCATTAAAAAAAAAAAAAAAAGGTTTAATTTTTCTGAGGTGCCCGGGTTGAAAACTGTGTTGTCCCAGTTGTGTATTGGACACGATGTGGGCTGCACGACCGCTGTCTGGGACCTCCTGTTGTGTTTATTTACAGCCCTGGTATCACCGCTAGGTACCAGGGCTATTATGTCACGCTGCCTGCCTGCTGCCACACTCACACTACTCCTCCATTCCTCCTGCTGCTGCTGTCTGTCTGTGTTTCCCACTGCCAGGGTACACAGAATTACCTTCTGCTGCCACACTGCCACCAGCTATTACGTCAAACAATAGCTGCTCACATTACTCCTCCATTCCTCCTGCTACTGCTGCTGTCGGTCTGTGTTTCCCACTGCCAGGGTACACAGAATTACATTCTGCTGCCACTCTGCCACCAGCTATTACGTCAAACAATAGCTATATATCTGTGTAATTGGTTGTACAAACAAAACCAAAAAACCATAAAAAAAAAAAAAAAAGGTTTAATTTTTCTGAGGTGCCCAGGTTGAAAACTGTGTTGTCCCAGTTGTGTATTGGACACGATGTGGGCTGCACGACCGCTGTCTGGGACCTCCTGCCTGCTGTGTTTATTTACAGCCCTGGTATCACCGCTAGGTACCAGGGCTATTATGTCACGCTGCCTGCCTCATTGACTGCCTGCTGCCACACACTCATCCTCCTCCTCCTGCTGCTGAATTTACCTCCTGCTGTCTGTGTGTTTCCACTGCCAGGGAGCACATACAATGGCGCTTCCAACATGTGTGCGCCACCAGCTATTTGTTACGCTCAAAAATAGCTGCATTTCTTTAAAAAAAAAATTGAAAAGAGAAATAAGTGAAGAAGAAGACGATATAGAAGAAGATGAAGAAGATGAAGAAGAAGAAGATGAAGAAGAAGAAGATGAAGAAGAAGAAGAAGAAGAAGAAGGAGGAGAAGAAGAAGAAGAAGATGAAGAAGAAGAAAATGAAGAAGAAGATGAAGAAGATGAAGAAGAAGAAGAAGATGAAGTAGAAGAAGAAGAAGAAGGAGAAGAAGAAGGAGATGAAGAAGAAGAAGAAGAAGAAGAAGAAGAAGAAGAAGATGAAGAAGATGAAGAAGAAGAAGATGAAGAAGATGAAGAAGAAGATGAAGAAGAAGAAGATGAAGAAGAAGAAGATGAAGAAGATGAAGAAGATGAAGAAGAAGAAGATGAAGAAGAAGAAGATGATGATGATGAAGAAGATGAAGAAGATGATGATGAAGAAGATGAAGAAGATGAAGAAGAAGAAGAAGATGAAGAAGAAGAAGACAATATAGAAGAAGAAGAAGAAGATATAGAAGAAGATATAGAAGAAGAAGATATAGAAGAAGAAGAAGAAGATATAGAAGATAAAGAAGAAGAAGAAGAAGAAGTATATACAGTACTGAACAAAATTCTGGACACAACTTCTCTTTCCACCTTTTTTTTTTAAAGGAACATCCCCACATAATCACTTGCTGTTATTACTTGGAAAAAAAGATGTTTCTTGCATCATTCACCCTCAAAACAAGTGTTGGAAGCTATTTAAGGCCAATTCGAATAGTCAGCTCGAATAATGAGCTCGAATACCGACTCGAATAGTGAGCTCGAAGTCCGAGGTCGAATCGAATAGTAAAAATTATTCGACTCGAATATTCGACTGACCTCAAATAATTTACTATTCGAATTCGACCAAACTCGAATTTTAAAAAGGGGTATTTGAGCACCACTGATCATCACTACAGTGTCTGTTAGTACCTTGCCATCTCCTCTGGGAAGGTCTGGCCAAACTATACAGTCACTTATTCAGATAGTACCTTACCAGCTCCTCTGGTAAGGTCTGGCTACCATTACTTACTGTTGCACCAAGCACTATTTACTCAGTATTGTTGCTAGCTATACTTGTATTATTGGTGATACTGCAGATCACCTAATAATCAGATGTCTGAGTTGCAACACCCAATCGTTACAGATTGTAGCATGTATGGCGACTTTGCTATTAACGTTAAAAGAAAATCTGGATCACGGCCGTGATTGCGTCATTCACAAGCAAAAATCTGCGTCGAAGCATGGATGTGTATCAAAATCCCAATCCCGTCAGAGGCGAATTTTCTTTTAGCAACAGCCGTGGTTGCCAAATTCGTGGATCGGGATATCCGAGCACCCCTGTTTAACTTCACCTGTGTGACAGCTGCACATTGTATTGTAATACCAGTCACTGTATACTTTTCACTGCACCTGTGTGACCGCATGCTGTTTTATATACCAGTCCGTGCATACCTGTTAACTGCACCTGTGTGACAGCTGCACATTGTATTGTAATACCAGTCACTGCATACCTTTCACTGCACCTGTGTGACCGCACGCTGTTTTATATACCAGTCTGTGCCTACCTGTTAACTGCACCTGTGTGACAGCTGCACATTGTATTGTAATACTTTCACTGCATCTGTGACTGCACATTGTAATATACCAGCAGTCAGTGTATACATTTTACTGCGCCTGTGTGACTGCACATTGTTCTACCAGCAGTCACTGCATACCTTTCACTGAATATGTGTGACCGCACTTTGTATTATATACCAGCAGTCAGTGCATCCATTTTCACTGCACCTGTGTGACTGCGCATTATTATACCAGCAGTCACTGTATACCTTTTCACTGCACCTGTGTGACTGCACATTATATTAGTCAAGTCAGTGCATACCTTTCACTTTATCCCCCTGAATATGGACAAAACAACAGGCAGTGGCAGAGCCAGAGGTAAGCCACCCAGCAGGTCTGTTCGAGGTCATGCTGACATGATTTTGTGCGGCCCTGTACCAAAGTACAGTGTTCAAAAGGCACGTGCCATCAACTCCCAAGATTGGCAGGATGTAGTTGACTATTTAACACAGAACACCTCATCTTCTGCAGCCACCAGCGCTACTACTAGCACCACATCCACTCCATTTGACACTTCGCAGGAGTTATTTGGTGGGAAATTAACTGATTCACAGCCATTATTGTTACAACAAGATGACGGCACTAAGCATATTACACCACCACCTCATATGTCTGAGTTAGGCGTCACTATGGACGTAAGGTGTGAGGATGATGAAGTACCTGCTGTTGGTGCAGTTTGTGAGGTGTCTGATACAAGCGAAGCTGTGGAGGATGGTTATGATGTTGACGATGATGATGATACTGCCATGGATGTGTAATGATAAGTATTAGCTCTAAAGTCAGTACTTTAATCAGAGTGTGATCACACGTGTATTAGGAATCGGGAGAAAAAGAGAGCCCACTGGGCTTGTCTGGTATTGAGTCTCTTTGCCCCCTCAATGCACTCCAAGTTCTTATGATCGGTGTACACAATCACATGCTCTGCTCCCTCGAGCCAGTGACGCCACTCTTCAAAAGCCATCTTGATGGCCAGCAGTTTCCTATTACCTATATCGTAGTTTTTCTCAGCTGGCGAGAACTTGCGTGAAAAAAACGCACAGGGATGCAAACGTCCCTGAACCCCAGAATGTTGAGACAGTACAGCCCCCACTCCTACCTCGGAAGCATCCACCTCCAGAACGTAAGGACGTGTGACGTCCACATGACGTAATATGGGGGCGGAGCAAAACAGGGCCTTCAATTGTGAAAAGGCAGAACATGCCTTCTCAGACCAATTGTAGGTATCTGCCCCCTTCTTGGTCAGGTCAGTCAGGGGGGTAACCACAGAAGAGAATCCTTTAATACATTTTCTCTAATAATTGGCAAAGCCTAAAAATCTCTGAAGTGCCTTCAACCCTACAGGCTGAGGCCACTCCAGCACCGCAGAAACTTTCCTGGGATCCATGGACAGCCCATTGGTAGAGATTATGTATCCCAAGATGTAGATTTCTGACACCTCAAACAGGCACTTTACTAACTTAGCATAAAGACAGTTTTGCCTGAGTTTGGCTAACACGAACTTCACATGTTCCCGATGTTCTGATACATTTTTAGAGAAAATCAGAATATCATCAATCAATGGCAGTGGGTACCGATTTTGGATGGTAGTCTTGTTCAATGCTCGGTAGTCGATGCGTGGACGGAGTCCACCATCCTTTTTTTGTACAAAAAAGAACCCTGCCCCTGCTGGTGACTTAGAGGGGTGGATGAAACCTTTCTCAAGGTTCTCCTTGATGTAATCCTTCATAGCGAGCTGCTCTGGACCCGAGAGGATATACAAGTGACCCCTAGGAGGCATGGTACCGGGTCTTAGGTCTATGGGGCAGTCAAATTCCCTATGCGGGGGAAGTTTATCTGTGGAACGTGGACAAACAACATCAGAGAAAGTGGCATACTGTGCAGGAACACCATCCACCTGAAAATCAACGGAACACATGGCAATCTTCTCCAGACAATGTTTTTGGCAGGCTGGGGACCATGCCAGTAATTGTCCAGTGTTCCAATCTATCAAGGGAGAGTGTTTTTGCAACCAGGGAAGACATAAGACAATGGTGGAGGAATACATATGAAGGACATAAAATTGTATCTCTTCCTTATGCAGAACCCCCACGTGACAAACAAGGGGAGGAGTCTGCGTAAGGAGCTATTTGTTTTGCAGGGGAGAGTCATCAATGGCGGTAACGTAAATTTGCCTCTCTTTGGAACAGATGGGAATATTCCACTGAGAGGCTAAGTCAAAATCTATGAAATCTATGAAATTGGCTGCAGAACCAGAATCAATAAAGGCCTGGGTGTTATGCACCTGATTCTCCCAAGTAATGGTACAGGGTAACAACATCTTATTATTTACTGGAGGCAAAACAGTTTTGCCTAGGGTAGTACCTCCAACTACACCTAGGTGGAGAAGTTTTCCGACCTCTTACTGCAGCTTTGGATTAGATGCCCTTTCTCCCCACAGTACAAACAGAGCCCTTCTTTCCTTCTCCTGGACTTTTCTGCCTCAGACAGCTTGGAATGGCCTATCTGCATTGGCTCATCCGCACTAGTGGTGCCAGAAGAGGTGGAAAGTATGGTTTTAGGAAAAGTGCGGGATCTGCCCTGTACCTGATCCTGTGATCAATCTTAATGGCCAATCAAATTGCCTCATCAAGGGTTTTGGGTTCAGGATGACTGATCATTATATCTGAGACTGACTCTGACAAACACGTAAGAAAACAATTCAGCAAAGCAAAATGTTCCCATCTAGAAGAGACTGCACACTTTCTAAATTCTGAAGCGTAATCCTCCACTGTACCATGACCCTGACGTAGTCTTTTCAATTTTCTCTCTGCTGTTGCGGCTACGTCGGGGTCATAATAAATAACTGCCATAGTCTTACAGAATTCCTGAACGGACACTAAGGAGTCGTGACCATCAGGCAGACTGTAAGCCCAGGTCTGGGAGTCCCCATGTAACAAGGTTTTGATCAAAGTTACCCGCTGTACCTCAGTGCCTGACGAGATGGGTCTCATCTCGAAATATGACATTCACCTATTTCTAAAATGTCTAAAGTCTGACTTTAAACCTGAAAACTTTTCTGGCAGCGCCATTTTAGGTTCACGGACAGGAATGGGAGGCAATGATGATTCAGCTCCCTGAGGCCTGTTCACAGTCAGGAGATTTAACTGAGCCTGCTGTGATGCCACAGTGGCAGTTAACTGCTCAACTGCTACAGTTAATGCCTGGACCTGAGCCTCTATAGATATGGTCTGTTGTTATGAAATGATCAGTATTAGCTCTAACAGCTCAGAAGTCAGTACTTTAATGTGAGTGTGATCACACGTGAATTAGTGCACAGTAAGGGTCCGTTTCCACTATTGTGGTGTGAAATTGCTGCGATTTAATCGCATGCGAATTCGCATCGCTATGCAAATTCGCATGCGAATTTCCATGCGAATGCGCATGTGGTGCGCAATGTGCGATTTTAACCCTGCCAATGCCTGTCAGCTGCCTGTGATCCTTAAGGGGGAAGTTGTCACTGCAGGAACTTGTTTTTCATGGAAAATTGCATATGAGGACTTCCTTGTTCCTCCTTGTGTGTTTTGTGAAGGCAATTGAGTAGGTAGTGGTTTGTTGTGTGCTCTGCGAGAAGATGGTGTTTTGCGATTTGGAGGAGGTGTTGTTGCTGTCCATGATGAACAATTTGCTGTTCAGCATGGAGAGGATGTGGAGGAGGAGGAGGATTACACCACGTAGGCGACACCGCTTCTGGGTGCATCCACTGGTGGTAGAGAGGCCTCTGAAAGGGCAGTTTTCTATCCCAGTGAAATTCTTTAACTACACCCGGATGACTACTACCTCGTAAGTATTATTGTTAAAAACATGTTTTACTTGTTGTACTGCAGTGTCTTGTCAGGCTAACTATAATATTTATGTATTGTAATAATGGTTGTGTTTGGTTGATTTTAGGTTTGATCACCTGCTGCAGATGTTGGGTTCTGATCTTCAGTGACAGGATACCTGGTACCGTAGTGCCGTCATCCCGGAGGAGAGATTGCTGCTCACTCTGAGGTGAGAAGGTCATGTAGGATTTGTTTCCCATGTAGTGCAAGTTTATTGAATTAATATACTGCCAAGGATTCTATAATAATAAATAACATATCCATATACAAGACTATAACCCATCTGCCCATTGTGGCACCCCACATAGTAGTTGTCCTGCATTTGACATTTGGAAGAAAGCACACAGACAACAGTAGTACATGAAGAACTATCATGTATTTGCAAGGTAACAACATACTGTAACGTATAAATGTCAAGCACAAACTGAAATAGTGCCAAAAAACGACAAAAAATAGTCCAACATGGACAAAAAGTGCAAGTTGTCAAGTATTACACAAGGTGTAAGGCAGTAATAAAGTTTTTGAATGGAAAGTGCCAGTACAGTGATTGCGCCAACATATCACACATTGCTAATCATGTAATATCTTAAATTTGTGGACCAGTGTAACCATACATTGGAGTATTGAAAGGCATACCAAGGAAAAGGATTCCACAATACAGATGGCTGTGTGAAAAAATATTTATTGATTATCAAATCAGTGGGTACATAACGTTAATAATGCTCACACGTGTCGGAGGTGATAACCTATGGAGGTATGAATTCTGATATGCGTGAGTTTTTTTTAATTGTTGTAACCACTGTTTTCATAATTTGTATAATTTAAATTTAATGTATAATTTTTTCACACAGCCATCGTTGACGTGGATTTCTTTTTCTCGGTGTTATGCTGGGCATACACGGCAGTGGCAAGTCCAAACAATGTAGCCGCTCATGGCTCGCTTGATAATATCCGACAGCTCAGATGACCTGCCACATAGATTTCTTGCTGGATACCCGCTGGCGGACAATAGCGGTAAATCGAATGGCTGACAAGGAGCGCTGGCATGGACGAGCAGGAATCGATCCGGCATCTCATCGGACCTGTGGGATATTATCAATTGAGCCATCACCGGCTCGATTGACAAGGACTTGCCGGTGCCGTTTATGCATTTTTGGGAGCAGCACAGCAACAACACAGGTGCACATTGAACGGCAACATAACAGGAAATAGTACAATTTTTTTTTTTTTTTGGGGGGGGGGGGGGGGCTATATCAAAGTGTTCTTACTCATTTGCATCAAAGGCAAACAGAAATCTGGTCATTGATATTTCAGAACTTTGTGTAGCAGACGGTTCGCCGTGACTTTGTAAAGTGTGGTAGGAACGGGTCGCTTCTGGCCCTGATGAACGTAAAGTGCTACAACTCTCTCCTTGTCTGTCTAAGAAGTGGTAGGGATGGGTCACCTCAAACTGCTCGATATTTCTCGTTGCGGCTGTCCCATTCCATACAACTGTGAGGGAGTGATTGGAGTGGATGCTTGTGTTTGCTGTCTCCAAGCCTCTTGAGAATCAGAACTGTGGGCCATAGTGTTTGGCTGACCTTGATAACCACACCCCTCCGAGTACTCCCCCTGCTGATTGCCCTGGTTTCCCTCACGGTCTTGTCTGGTTTTCATAATGTACTTTTTAGCAACTTGAATTATTTCTAAATGAATATCAGTATAATAACAAGGATCAACCTCCTGCAGGTATGGCACCACCGATGTAGCTATCTTATATGGGACATTTTCCTCTGTTGCAAGTTAACGCTCACGATTGCTTTGTAAATAATCTAAAATGTCTTTGTATGTTGTATTCATTTGTGCCATGTGTTCCAAGTCGTCCGGTACATCTGTAGACCTCACTCTCCTCTGTCTAGTTACTGTACGTGGTCTGCGTCTCACCGTGGAAGCCACAGAGATTCCACTGGCACTTGCCTGAGTCGACGTAACCTCTGACACATTGTCACCATCATCAGAGTTACTTTGTGGAGATGCTATACTGCTGTGGCTGTCACGTTCTGCAGTTTCTGGTTCCATCAAACTATCTTCTGTTCTGTAATTTAAAAATAAACCTAGAGAAAAGTGTTTAGTTTCATGTAGCAACACTTGGGGTGCAAATGGAAGACTCAAACTGCAGATTGTGAAAATTATTTACCTTCGTGGCTCAAACACGGGTCTCAGAAAAGACAGTAAGTCAAAGATTTTGTACGTAGATTTAGCTGTAGCCCCACTTCCACTTCTCTGCAATCTCTTTAGCTTAGTCAATTTTTTTGGGAAGGTGTCCCTCAAAGATCTCCATTTGTTCCGATAGTATATAACTGTAGGGGAAAAAGAACAAAACTTAATTAATTGTTTCTTGCTTTCCCCTAGGTTTTTGGCAACAGGGCAATCGTATGCATCTTTGCACTTCTCATACCGTTTGGGGAAGACTACTATATCGTACATTGTGAAGGAGACGTGTATGCTACTGTGGAGAAAAATGCATCAAACCTTTATGCCGGTTCCTGATCGCAAAATGTGGGAGGATGTAGCCACCAAGTTTTGGAGGAAGTGTCGATTCCCCAACTGCATTGGGGCAGTTGATGGGAAACACGTACGTGTGATGGTCATGCCATCACAGAGTGGCACCCAGTACTTCAACTATAAAAAAATTATTTTCGATTTGTACTTATGGCGGTGGCAGACGCCGACTATAAATTTGTGTATATCGATGTTGGGTCTTATGGAACTGCAAGTGACTCCTCCATTTTTCGCAATAGTAATCTTTACTTTCGGATGGAAAATGGAATGCTGGACTTGCCACCACCAACAGCATGGCCTGGGACCTCTAATGCCACATTCCCTTACACTTGTGTTGGCGACGAGGCCTTCACTCTATCGCGACATGTCATGCGCCCTTACTCCTCCACCAATTTAAATGACCGTACCATCCACTTCAATTACAGATTGAGCATGGCAAGGCACATGGTGGAATGCTCGTTCGGCATATTGACTAACAAATGGAGGGTGCTGTATACAGTGATTAACCTAAAAGTTGATACTGCTGTGGCTGTGGTGAAAGCCACATGTATTCTTCATAATTTTGTCATCGAAAGAGAAGGACTTCAAGTCGACGACCAGCACATCCAAGATGTGCACCCTCTTACGGGCATAACTTGGACTGGAGGACGCCACACTAATGAGGCGATACGCAATCGTGACCTAGTGTCACATTTCTTCCAAAGCAGTGCAGGACAATTATAGATAAAACATTAGCTATTCAGCGAATACAGTAATAAAATGTTGAAAAATGTACAACGTTGTTGCATTCTTTACTTTGTTATCACAAAAATTTACATACATTTAACTTTTGGGGGTCGTACTACTTTAGTAAGACATTACTTTTGGTTTGAAGCTTGATGACATAATTACGCTGCACCCAGCACCAATGTCATAACAGCAGACATAATGTCAATAATGGTGATATCCACAGGTTCTCAATACAGATCCATGTTTCTTGAGCAAGGGGTGGTGGTAGTGGAAAGCTGTACTGTAATTTTGGTGCAATCCACTGTAATCGACACCTGCAATTATTCTGCTGTACATTACTAGTTACCGACCATTACAGTGGTTGCACGTGAATGTACCGTACATCTTTCCACAAACAAGTACACATGTTTATATTCTATTGCTGTATACAGGCAACTTTGTAGTCCCTCCCACTCCCCCGCTACACTGGGGGTACCTTCATGAACTTTGTAACCTATTCTGCAACTACTTCACCAACCTATATTACAGGCACACACCTATCTAACCTGTACCGAGGGCACCTGTGTATATAACCGATACTTTGGGAACCTACCTGGGTAACCTATAATGGGTGCAAGTATACTGGGCGACCTATGCCTGTCTACCTATAGTGGGGGAACCTATAGCTGCCTATCTGTACTGATTGCAACTACAGCTGTCTAACCTAAAGTGCATACAACTTTGGCCGGGTCCATGGTGAGGGGGAACTATTTTTACAACCTCCCAGGATATAATCTACCCTGTCCGTGCAATGTCCTCTGACGACACTGCACACTTGCCACAACTGGCGTGCTCAAAATTATGGTCCCTGCTACGATAAAACACTTCACTACAACGCATGCACTACTACATCAAAACTGCACTGTTCTGCACTCACCTTCCTGCCTTCTGTCTTTTGCTGACAAATTGTCCCAGTCTTGGGAAAATCATTTGCTTATTTTCTCCCAGGTCCTCCTAATGAGTGCAGCATCCTTATATTCTGGCAGTGATTTGTCGTATATGTATGGCTTCTGCTGCACCAATGCCACCAGTGTGTCTATGGTGAACTCCATGCTGTCTCTGTCTGCCAGGCGTTTTTAATAAAGACACAACAGGAAGCAGGAAAAAGGAAGAGACAGGATTGAAAAAAACCCCAAAACTTTATTACATGCGTTTTTGTATGCGAATTCGCATGCGAATCGCACTACAACACGCAGACGAAAACGCTAGCGGTTTCCCTATTAAATACATTACCTGTGATTCGCATGCAACTCAGGCCACACGTGAATTCTGAGTGCCCTACCGTGCAGATTTTATCTGCACAGAAAACGTTCAGGAAAACTGACAAGTGGAAACAGTCCCATCCACTTGTGTTGGCTATGCGAATTCGCATGCGGGTAATGCATGCAAATTCGTGATAGTGGAAACGGGCTCTAAATCAGGAGTACTCCTTGAGTGATAGCCCTTGGTGACTGAGGCTATCACTAGACAGAGAGTGGTCGTACAAGGGAGGTCAGCAACGGGTCGGTCTGCAGCGGTACAGAATCGTCAGGCAAAATCATAGTCAAATAACAAGTCGAGGTCGGCAGCAGGTCGGATAGGCAAGGTACAGAATCAGGAGGCAAAATCAAAGTCAAAGGTATAGGCTGGAATTCGGCAACAGATCAGATTGGCAGAGTACAGAATCAGAAGGCAGAAGAATAGTCAGAAATTCAGGCAAAGTTCAAACACAATGAGATATACAATGATATTGACTGCTACTAGTTAAAGCTATCAAATTCCTGCGCTATGTGTGAATCCCAGGGGTCCTGCCGGATCAAACACACTGGGAACTGACTAAGGTCTGAGAGCTTAACCGCAAAGTTTCAGCAACGACAGACAACGGGCTACTGAAAGCCCCCGGTATAAGTACAACAGCTACTCCTGATTGGCCCGCCCCCGGAAATTGAGCCAATCAACACGGCGGAGGCGGCGGCCATGGTCAGCTGACCAAGGTGTCAACTGACCCACCTCCTCAATGCATAAAGATCACGCCGCCTGTCGCGCGCGTGTGATAAGCGATGTCTATGCAATGAGGAAATGCCCAGCCTGCGGAGGGGAGCCTGCGGGGATGTCGCTGCGGCCAAAGTGACATCAGATACGGAAGCGGCGGCGCCGCTTCCCGCAGCAGTGGTAATTGTGTTCCTGACAGGATGTCACATGGGATCCTAATAGACATGATGACCAGGGGGACAGTTCAGAGGGGGAGTCAGAGAGGAGTAGGAGGAGATGAGTTGCTGAAAGAAGCAGGGGAGCTTTTTGCCAGAAACAGTTCATGGCAGTGTCCGGCGGCATGTATGGCCACCTATGGACAGCCAGCCAACATGCCTTTCAACGTCCGCTGCTGATGCCACCACCGAAGTGCCATCATCCCAGGGCTCAGTGGTGTGGACATTTTTTTGTGTGTTTACCTCAAATGAGAGCAATGCCATCTGAACTCTCTGGCACCAAAAATTGAGCTATGGAAAGACCAAGGTCCGCGTAGGGACAACTACCTTACAAAGGCACATGACGAATAGAGATGGCCCGAGCCTCCGATTTTAGGTTCGCGAACCCGGTCCGCGAATTTACCACGAAACTTTGGTTCGTACAAACTTATGCGAACTGCAATAGACTTCAATGGGGAGCGAACTTGGAAAATTAGAAAAAATTATGCTGGCCAGAAAAGTGATGGAAAAGATGTTTCAAGGGGTCTAATACCTGGAGGGAGACATGGTTGAGTGGGATAGACGTCAAAAGTCCCAGAAAAAAAATCTGGATTTGACGCAAAGCAGTGTTTTAAGGGTAGACATCAAATTGAATGCTAAATTGCAGGCCTAAACTGCGTTACAATACCTTGTATGTGTATACATCAATCAGGGAGTGTAATTCCCCCCCTCCCCGTCTTGTCTTCCAGGGATTTGTAGGATGTCAAAAGCAATCTCACATACATTGGCCAGGAATCGAACCCAGGTCAACTGCTTTGAAGGCAGCTATGCTCACCACTATCCCACCAACGCTACATGCTGAAGCCAGCCTAGCATGTACCATTGTGATATACCCAAGAGAAAATTGAGCTTGCTTATTTGCCTAATTTGCTAGATGAAAGCAGTGGGACACATGGTGATACTGCTTACAGGCTTCAATTCAAGACTTCAGAAGGATCATGTGCCCCCCTGGATGATGCTGGTGTAACACACACAGCAAAGGACAGCGATTTGAAGTCTGGAAGATTCCAGAGCAAGGGTGGGAAGGATGAAAAGCTATGTGGCCATGCAACCATTACTGCTAACCTAAAGCTTACTTGTGGCTTACAACCAATTGGCTTAAGACTTTACCAAATCCAATGCTCCAATATGGGGACGCTTTTCTGTTTGCTGTTTTTTTTTTGTTCTTTTAAATGTGGTGTCACAGTTCACTCATCTCTTCAACTACAAGAAAGGCCCAGGAGTAGTCTTAGCTACCGTAATATCTATGTTATGGCAGGGCCCTTATTACACTTTCTCTTACAGAGCTATGGAAACCATTTTGCCCATGCAATAATAATAATAATAATAATTGCAGTATTTGTATAGCGCCTTTCTCCTGTTGGACTCAAAGAGCTTGCGAGGCAGCCACTAGAGCGCACTCTGTAGGCAGTAGCAGTGTTAAGGAGACTTGCCCAAGAAACTCCTTACTGAAATAGGTGCTGGTTTACTGAACAGGCAGAGCCGAGATTTGAACCCAGGTCTCCTGTGTCAGAGGCAGTGCCCTTAACCATTACACTATCCAGCAATAAAGCGAGGTGCAAAAATGAAATCATGCCTAGCAGAGGATGGTTTTGATCCATCAACCTCTGGGTTATGGGCCCAGCACGCTTCCACTGCACCACTCTGCTTACATTTGTATATAACCTTCAAGTTTAAGAAGGGTACATTAGTTGAAATAGTTACACTACTATCTATGTTACAGCAAGGCCCTAATGACACTTTCTCTTATGAGGCTATGGCCACCGATTGGCCCATCTGGTAAAGCAAGGTGTAAAAACCAAAGTACACCTAGCAGAGGATGGTTTTGATCCATCAACCTCTAGGTTATGGGCTCAGCACGCTTCCGCTGTGCCACTCTGCTGCTGTACAGCAGATGCTTCATTTGTAGGAAAAAGTGAGTGAGACCGCTTAGCTGTTGTTATAAATCACCTTTTTCTCCGGCACCAGCAAACTCATCAGCGAGAGTTGCACACATGACTCATCACAGCAAGCAGGAGATAGACTTTCTTATGCGTCTTCAATGTACAAGTTATTTATTCAGGAAACCAGATATACAGATACAGTTCATCATATTTTAGCCAAGCAGATTCTTGCCTTGCGTTGCGTTACAGCTGCGTGACTACCTTCCTGCTGAAGATAATCAGGTCCTCTTATGTCTATTCTAAGTTACATCTTCTAGACTACAGCATACATTATATCAGAGTACATAAGGAAAGGAGATATTAGGGGTTCCAGTCAGCATATAGAGAGCATGAAAGTAGGAATAAGAGTGCGCTCCGTTGGCCCCTCCGGCCCTTTAATACTGACTAGGAAAGAGTTAAATGTGACCTCATCTTAGCCATCCCCCAGACCCGGCTATTGGCTTCGACCCCTCGTGGTGTCATAATACACACCTACTCGATTAATATTCAATGCCACTTTTCACTTACTTACAAGAATGTGATATTTTGTAAATATGGCCTATGTTGATTGTTCTCGTAGTCCATATGTCTGGGGCAGTGTAGGCCTGTGGCCTTCCTTCAGGAACATGTTCTCAGTATCCGCTTGTAACATCTGCTTCAAGCAAACACTGAGATGCTTCTACCTACGTATGAGGGCAACTCACCTCCCTGTCTAGCACCAAAAAATGTTGACCTCTCAGGTCATGGTGTAAGACATGGTTTGAGGTGGGAACTAAGGAAGTAGTGGTGCGTAAAGAAATGTTGCACCCTTTCCATTTGTTCACCCTAACATCTTGAAGCTTCCATGCAAAAGATCCTTCTCCAGAAAAATCGATAAACCTCTCCTTGTCCAATCTCAGTTGTACAGGATCTTTTAGCATCTCCCTGACAAAATATGTCCCCAACTGCCCTGATTGGACCTCTTCCCCCCTTATGTCCTGAGGCACAATATGTACCCGAGGTCGGGAAGACTGTACACTCTGCAATCTTTCAATTAGGAGTACCTCTTCACTTACCCAACTAGCATGAGGATAAGTGGCTGCATATGGACTGTGTAATATTGTCCCCTGCTGTGACCCGTGTAGGGAGAATGGGGTTCCCTGTGTTAGCTTTCCCTCCCCTGGGATCGCTCTCCCCCCCCCCCCCTCTCTTTGTCACCTGGAAATGTGGCTTGATCTCGATTTTTACTTCTTGTTTCGAAAACCACAAGCCCTCGGCTTTCCAGCCTTTACGTGTGTATAGTTGTTTCAGAGACACCCTCTGTTGGTAACCCCAGAGTGGGATGTTGTCCCCTGCATCCCTCCTGTAGGAGAATTGACGCCTCCTGCTCGTTCCTCTCCAATCTGGAACCATCTCACTCTAGACAACCAAGACAAGGTACCCCTGAATCACACACTCCACCTTTTGCATGTACCCATTGTACTGCAATGTACTTTTCAACAAAACTTTGGATTGGTGCATTGATTCTGGGAGTGTGACATTCAATAGCAGATTTACACTGCCGTTCAATTTAAACTTCCAGCACACCTAACCCTTCAGACCTTTCACCAACATTGTGCCATGAAATTTGTTTGCACCTGGCACTTGTGATCTATTCCTCCTTCTCTGCTTGGACCCCATGTGCCAATCAGACGGAAGTGGAAAAGGATCAGTACCTTTGTCTCCCAACATTAACATGCTTGGGCCTTGTGTTCTCATTAACCCCTTATTGTTCATGAGAATGTCCTCTCTTCATTTTCCTAGGACGAAATGGCAGCCTAGGATCACCATTAGCTTGGTACTCTTCATTATAAAAGCACCTCATTGGGAAAGAAAAACATTAGCAATTTGCATTATGCTTTGCACAGTCAGTTTTTTTTAGTCTCTTTCCGATCTCAGGAATCTTGTTTTTTAGTCTCTTTCCAATCTCAGGAATCTCGCTGTTCTCCAAACTCGGATTGGCATCTGGAAACTTTCGCTTATCCGAATGACATCTCTGTCTCGGCTGCCAGCACCTCAGCTCTCTTGCTTCCATATTGCCAAACTCCTGAAATCGAAATACAAACAAATCAATTCTTATTAATGATTTGGGTTTCGCCCTGCGGCTTGTACTCTGTACACTTTAAATTGATCAATATATACCGTAATTGATCTTGTTGCTTTATGGTTCTCATGAACTCTGTTTACTCTTTTTGGTAGATTGGAGTTAAACTTCTCTCCCCTACCTAAGTACTATCCTAAGTACTTACCTGTTTAAAATATGCTCCCGCGGACTTCACCTTTGGAAGCTCTCACCTCATTGAAAGCTCTCTCCACTAGTGTTGGGCGAACATCTAGATGTTCGGGTTCGGGCCGAACAGGCCGAACATGGCCGCGATGTTCGGGTGTTCGACCCGAACTTCGAACATAATGGAAGTCAATGGGGACCCGAACTTTCGTGCTTTGTAAAGCTTCCTTACATGCTACATACCCCAAATTAGCAGGGTATGTGCACCTTGGGAGTGGGTACAAGAGGAAAAAAATATTTGAAAAAGAGCTTATAGTTTTTGAGAAAATTGATTGTAAAGTTTCAAAGGAAAAACTGTCTTTTAAATGTGGAAAATGTCATGTTTCTTTGCACAGGTAACATGCTTTTTGTCGCCATGCAGTCATAAATGTAATACAGAGAAGAGGTTCCAGGAAAAGGGACCGGTAACGGTAACCCAGCAGCAGCAGCACACGTGATGGAACAGGAGCAGGCGCAGGAGGAGAAGGCCATGCTTTTTGAGACACAACAACCCAGGCCTTGCATGAGGACAAGAAGCGTGCGGATAGCATGCTTTTTACCGCCATGCAGTCATAAATGTAATAAAGATAAGAGGTTCAATAAACAGGGACCGGGCGTCAACGCTAACCCAGCAGCAGCAGATGTGATGGAACAGGAGGAGGCGCAGGAGGAGAAGGCCACGCTTTCAGGTGCAACTCAGGCCTTGCATGAGGACAAAAAAATGTGTGCGCAAAGCAATGCAATGAGTAGTTTTCAGGACACAATGGGCTATTCGGAGGAGCTATTCCCACCCCCACAATCTTCTACCTGTGAAAGGTCAATGGAACAGCCACAAATGTTGTGCCCGGATTCACAACCTTTTTCTGTGGAAAATGCACCTCGCACTGAAATGCAAGGCGAGGCCGAGGATGAACATGACGTCAACAACTCAACATGACGCAAAATGGGGGCGGAACAGAAAGCTGCTTTCAATGTTTTGAAGGCCTTAATTGCCTCCGGTGGCCAGTTAGATGCATCATTCATCACACCCAAATCCCAGAGCAATGTGTGCAGGAATTTGAATCTCAGGAGGTGTACCGAGATCATCTGGACAAGTGACCAAGTGACAAAGTGACCAGTGACAAAGTGACAAAATGACAAAGTGACAAAATGACAAAGTGACAAGTGACAAAATGACAAAGTGAGAAGTGACAAAGTGAGAAGTGACAAGTGACAAAGTGACAAGTGACAAAATGACAAAGTGACAAGTGACAAAGTGACAAGTGACAAGTGACAAAGTGACAAGTGACAAAATGACAAAGTGACAAGTGACAAAGTGAGAAGTGACAAGTGACAAAGTGACAAGTGACAAAATGACAAAGTGACAAAGTGACAAAGTGACCAGTGACAAAGTGACAACTGAGAGGTTGTTCTGGGGAGCTCCACTGCACTCAGTCGCATATGAGGAGAGGTCTCGTCGGGACTGCTGATCCTCCTCAGTTTGCTCAAAGCCTTGAGGGTTCCTGAAGATCCTCTGCTTGGAGTTCGCCGGGGTTCAGCTTGGTGTCGGGGTCGGCGGCGTCCTCCTCACTCCAACGTGGCAGATCTTCTGTTGAAGGAAAAAAAAAAAAACATTGTTAAAAGTCCAGTACCGCTTCTGAAGGACTCACCAAGAGATGCAGGAGCGCTTCAATCTAGCGCACCATCGCTCGCTGGGTGATGTCCCTGCCTACGCGCTGGAATTCTACGCTGCACATGCTAGCACGCTTTTGCGCAGTGCCGAGGCGCATTCCAGCAGCTAGTAGCTACCAAGCTTCTGTGGATCTGATTGGGCCACCATGTTGGATCTCTGCCAAGTCCTCCAAAATTTTGAGCAATCCACGTTGCGTGACTCAGCAGTGACAACTCTACAGTCAGCATTACAATACCACTGCTGTGTTTACTGAAGAAATCAATGTTGAAGATGGAAACCGCTGGCATGATGCAAGTGGGGGATTCTGAAGATGAAAACGATCAGCGTGATGATACCAACATCAGGCAACCTGCCTCAGGAAACGCTGGTCCCAGCTATGACAAAGAACAGGACGAGGAACAGCTGGAGTTGGAGCAGGAATTGGATGCCCCCACTGCCGAGGGACAGAGCGGTGCACGTTGGACTTCCACAATTTATCGGGAAAGGACAGCAGAAGAGGAAGAAAGTGATGCTGGTGACGAATATGGTGCATCACAACAATCACAACGCTTACAAGAACATGAAGATAGAGGAGTCTGGCAGGACTCTCTGGCACACATGGCTCAATTCATGCTAGACTGCATTGAACGCGGCCCGCGCATTATTCACTATTCATTATTATTCATTATTCTGGAATCTTGACAACACCAATTACTGGGTTTATACCCAGTTTATACAAACACAATGTTAAAAAACTGATTGAAGAAAGTGTCAGACAGGTCAAAAATGGAACAATTCCAGCAGGCCCTTGAGGATGGAGACTTTAGAGAGGAGATTGACATCCTCCTCCTTCTCTAGCCAGTTGTACGCCGACAGACTGACTTCAGCAAACCCAGGAGGACCAGGAGGGCAGCAAAGAACACAAGCTGCTGCTAGTGCCCAAAAGGGAATGGTATTGGCAGTGTCTTTGGAGTGGGAACATTTTCTGACACCCATGCAGCAGCCCACAGAACAGCAATCGGGCAGTTCCACGTCCTCCAACACCAATCGCCTAGAGAAGATGGTCAAGGTCCAGGACTACATGTCAGATGGCGTAGCTGTGTTGAACAATCCATCTGCAGACAGATGGTGAGTGTGACAGGCAGCACAGAAGGACCATGGCAACTCACTCATAGTACCACAGTTTGATAGTGCTGCCCAAAAAATTATATGGATCCGTGGACCCGGGCACTGCAGGCAGTACTGGGAAGTGGGAACGCAGATTTTAGTACCTAAACACACGATACAACATGTTTTCTGGGGTCGGACTCTGAGGCACATACAGATGGTCCCGATCATCATCCTCATCATACAACTCTTCTCCTGAGTCTGACCCACCCACCACCTCTGCCACCCCAACATCCCCAGACACAGACCCCTCATCGTCCTCAACATTAACTTGAGATGCTGGCCTGAGCCCGACCTCCTCCTCCACATCAGGCCCCATCATCTCCTCAATGGCAGCCCTCATTAATCGTTCTGGCGACGGACCGATGGACACAACATTCTCCTCCGGAGAGGGCTGCTGCTGACCACTGGCTGCTGTAGTGGATGTTATAGCTTGCGTGGGGCGTTGGCCGTTGCTGTTGTTGGGAGTGCTGCTCACAGCGGAGGTCTCTGAGGAACTCATGGTGAGCTCATATAGTGGTTGGCGGTGAGTGGAGTATTACTGATCCCAGCAATATACACACTGACTGGCAGAGTACGCAATGCTATATAGTCTGGCTGAGCGGTGTACACAGAGTGGCAGTACACACAATGCTATATAGTCTGGCTGAGCCATGTACACAGAGTGGCAGTACACACAATGCTATATAGTCTGGCTGAGCGGTGTACACAGAGTGGCAGTACACACAATGCTATATAGTCTGGCTGAGCCGTGTACACAGAGTGGCAGTAAACACAATGCTATATATAGCGTGGCTGAGCGAGGTACACAGTGGCAGTACACACAATGCTATATAGTCAGGCTAAGCCGTGTACACAGAGTGTCAGAAAACACAATGCTATATATAGCGTGGCTGAGCGAGGTGCACAGTGGCAGTACACACAATGCTATATAGCCAGGCTAAGCCGTGTACACAGAGTGTCAGAAAACACAATGCTATATATAGCGTGGCTGAGCGAGGTGCACAGTGGCAGTACACACAATGCTATATATAGCGTGGCTGAGCGAGGTGCACAGTGGCAGTACACACAATGCTATATTAGTCAGGCTAAGCCGTGTACACAGAGTGTCAGAAAACACAATGCTATATATATAGCGTGGCTGAGCGAGGTGCACAGTGGCAGTACACACAATGCTATATATAGCGTGGCTGAGCGAGGTGCACAGTGGCAGTACACACAATGCTATATATAGCGTGGCTGAGCGAGGTGCACAGTGGCAGTACACACAATGCTATATTAGTCAGGCTAAGCCGTGTACACAGAGTGTCAGAAAACACAATGCTATATATATAGCGTGGCTGAGCGAGGTACACAGTGGCAGTAAACAATGCTATATATAGTGTGGCTGAGCGAGCGGTGTACTACTGTTCCCAGCAGCGACACACAATGACTGGGGGGGACCCTGGCTAGCGTGGCTGGAGAGCGAACTACCCTGCCTGCCTACCCAAAGCTAAACCCACAGACAAATGGCGGAGATATGACGTGGTTCGGGTATTTATTTACCCGAACCACGTGACCGTTCGGCCAATCAGAGCGCGTTCGGGCCCGAACCACGTGACCCGTTCGGCCAATCACAGCGCTAGCGAACGTTCGGGGAACGTTCGGCCATGCGCTCTTAGTTCGGCCATGTGGCCGAACGGTTTGGCCGAGCACCGTCAGGTGTTCGGCCGAACTCGAACATCACCCGAACAGGGTGATGTTCTGCAGAACCCGAACAGTGGCGAACACTGTTCGCCCAACACTACTCTCCACATCCCCCCCCTTCTGTACATATGTGGCCGTCGTATGCACAGAGTACGGATGCCACACACCTGTTGCTGCTTTGCAGGTGAGCCTGCAATGCTCTTACTCATTTTCGCATTTACTTACCTGGAACTTCATTGCGATACCAGCTCTGCTAGAAGTCCTGTGTGTCGTACCCTCTGCTCAATGTTTGCCGTGCTACTACCCCCAGACTACAAAAACAAATGGCTGCCTCCCTGTAGGAAGGAGCACTTTGCACTTAAACTACACAGGGTGCAGGGCTAAGCATTCCAGCGTCATATTCCTGTATGCAGATCCCTGAATGCCCACTCGGTAGGTAGTCATCTGGCAAACACTGTACTGATACACTGTCAATCTGTAAATGGCAATTCCTTCATCTTTATAATTGCCCCTTGAACTGCTTCCAGTTCTGTTCTGTGCTAAACTAAATCAGAGCTGGAGAAAAGAAGAGAAAGAACAAATATACTGTATATATTTGACCAATCGGTGGGCGAGGAAAAACACGCTAACAGCCCAGCAATGACTTCTTTGTCAATCTCTGGTCCTGTTCCCGACCCAAAAAAACATTCTGCAGTCACAGCGAGTACACCTGGATTGGTCAACTCCTTTCTTTCTCTCTTTTCCTTTCTCCCTCTCCAACTATGCACTGTCCCCCTATCTCTATTGGGAACACATGCTGCACCGCACTTTAAGGTGCCTCACTTAAAGGAATAATCCCATAAGTCACCCTGTCCTGATACCCCCCCCCCCTGATCCGCTCTTGCAAATCACTCCCTGGGAAATATCTGACTACTACGTGTCTCCATGCCCCTGGCTGGTAAACACTTCCTATCCGTGACCATGCATCTTGCTTGGCACACGTATGCGGACACTCCTTGTGCCCAGACTTCTTTTGAGGAAATCATCTGGAAGCCAAGAAACTCAGTAGAATCTCTCTGTCCCCACTCTGGACAAACACGACTCATCACAGCAAGCAGGAGATAGACTTTCTTACGCATCTTCAATGTACAAGTTATTTATTCAGGAAACCAGATATACAGATACAGTTCATCATATCTTAGCCAAGCAGATTCTTGCCTTGCGTTGCGTTGCGTTACAGCTGCGTGATTACCTTCCTGCTGAAGATAATCAGGTCCTCTTATGTCTATTCTAAGTTACATCTTCTAGACTACCTATGCACAGCATACATTATATCAGAGTACATAAGGAAAGGAGATATTAGGAGTTCCAGTCAGCATATAGAGAGCATGAAAGTAGGAATAAGAGTGCGCTCCGTTGGCCCCTCCGGCCCTTTAATACTGACTAGGAAAGAGTTAAATGTGACCTCATCTTAGCCATCCCCCAGACCCGGCTATTGGCTTCGACCCCTCGTGGTGTCATAATACACACCTACTCAATTAATATTCAATGCCACTTTTCACTTACTTACAAAAATGTAATATTTTGTAAATATGGCCTATGTTGATTGTTCTCGTAGTCCATATGTCTGGGGCAGTGTAGGCCTGTGGCCTTCCTTCAGGAACATGTTCTCAGTATCTGCTTGTATCATCTGCTTCAAGCAGACACTGAGATGCTTCTGCCTGCATCACAAGAAACTCTATTTTAAAGGTATATTCTGCGAACAAGCCTTTTACCTAAACCTCAGTCCAAATAACTGAGACCTACTTAAATTATAACAGCTGTACGGAAAAATGGGCACTCCTTTGCCTACTTCTTTCTGGCCTTTGTCATCATGAAAGGATCATAGAAATATCTATATATATAATAGAGTAAGTGCCTCAACCTTCAAGCAAGAAGAAGTAGCGCCCTGCCCCCAGGACGTGCCTCAACCGTCAAGCAAGAAGAAGTACTTTGCATGAGAAAATGTATGCATGCTCAAACACCAAATTTAAGGCCTCTTTTCCACGGACTGTTGAGCTGTGTGCTCAGCAAGCAGTTACCAGGCAGCAGTGAGCAGATACCAGGCAGCAACAAGCAGTTACCAGGCAGCAGTGAGCAGTTGTGAGAGTTTGAGAGGCATTTCACTGCCTATCAACAGTCCATGGAAAAGAGGCCTTACCCTAGCAAGT
The DNA here is from genome assembly GCF_040937935.1 of Hyperolius riggenbachi. Taxonomy (NCBI): domain Eukaryota; kingdom Metazoa; phylum Chordata; class Amphibia; order Anura; family Hyperoliidae; genus Hyperolius; species Hyperolius riggenbachi. Next base: position 43,481,481 of record NC_090652.1, on the reverse strand, counting down.
CTGGCTTTGCAAATCTGGCCTAATTGGCTATTCATGAGGCAATGATCATGCAAATTTGGTTTCTCATGCCAAACTATGCAGGGTCAAAAAAACAATACCGCAAAGCAGTCGCCCTGCTACATGCTACATTAGCACTATCCAGGAGCGCCACAGGGAGGATTCCCAATGCCCCCTTTTTATACAACTGGGGGGACCGTGGGGTCCCAGGCTCTCTCATTGCCTGGGAACAACAGCGGCACCCCGGAGGGGGAGGCTGGGTGGTGCAGGCGACCCCCCAAGCGTGGCCAGTTGTATGGGGGCATTGGGAAGCCTCCCCGTGGTGCTCCTGGATAGTGATAATGTAGCATGAATTAATTCCCGCAGGGCGACCGCTTTGCGGTATTGGTTTTTTTGACCCCGCATAGTTTGGCATGCTAAAGCAAATGCACATTTGCATGAGCATTGCCTCATGAATAGCCAATTAGGCCAGATTTGCAAAGACAGACCAGGCATGGTCGGAAGAGCCCATTTCCGGGACAATTCCGCACACCGTCATACCGCTACTGTTTCATTCCAACGGTATTCCGCAACTCCGTCGGAAAAATATATTCATCATCATCATCATCATCAATCATCATCAATCATCACAGATTTTCAAAACTAGACCATGATGAACTCTACACCATGATGAACCACACTACATGCTAAAGCTGGCCTAGCATATAGAAAAAGTAGCATGATTAAGGATTTGTACTTTTTGAAAAGCATGCTTATATACCATAGCTGGGATTTGAACCCAGGACACAGTGTGTAGCAGGTTTCTATCTTACCCTCTAGACCATGAACCACACTACATGCTAAAGCAGGCCTAGCATAAACCATACTACCATTATGATCAATTCAATAGAAAAAGTAGCATGATTAAGGATTTGTGCTTTTTGAAAAGCATGCTTATATACCATAGCTGGGATTTGAACCCAGGATGCAGTGTGTAGTAGGTATCTGTCTTACCCTCTAGACCATGAACCACACTACATGGTAGTAGGTATCTGTCTTACCCCCTAGACCATCAATCACACTCAGGGCCGGGCCAAGGCAGAGGCTGGAGAGGCTCCAGCCTCAAGGAGCAGTGTAGGAGGGGGTGCACAATTCATTCAGCTGTCATTCCCAATTGTGTTTGAAGCAGAAAGAAATAAGAAAAGGTGATACATGGCAGTGACTGCAAGCCAGATAAGTAGAGATTAAGGTGTTGAGAGAGTGAGATTTTTTGGGTGTTATTCCGGAAAATTCCGTCGGAATTATAAAATTTCCGTGGAATTCCGTTTAAGAGGTATAGGAATTCCGTTCCGACCACCGGAATCGGAATTAGCTAATTCCGTCCGGAATCACGGAATTAATAATTCCGCGGAATTTTCCGAGCATCACTGAGACAGACTTGCTAGGGTTAAACTTGGTGTTTGAGCACGCATAATTTTTCTCATGGAAAGCATTTTTTGCAGTTGTATCCTTTGAAGGCAGGTGGTGGATGGCTTGCTCTGGTGGTGTGAACCCTGGAGTGAGTTGTCTGCGCCTGTCCCCCCCCCCCCTCTCTGGAGTGTTGTATGTGAGCCAGCCCTGAGCTCTAAAGCTCGGGGTGACCCATGCTTCACTCCTTTCTCATGTGGTGCCCCCAAGTGAGGCCTGGTGCACACCAAAAACCGCTAGCAGTTCCGCAAAATGCTAGCAGATTTTGAAACGCTTTTTCTTATTTTTCTGTAGCGTTTAACCTAGCATTTTGCGCTTTTGTGAAGCGTTTTTGGTGTAGTAGATTACGTATATTGTTACAGTAAAGCTGTTACTGAACAGCTTCTGTAACAAAAACGCCTGCAAAACCGCTCTGAACTGCCGTTTTTCAGAGCGGTTTGCGGTTTTCCTATACTTAACATTGGAGGCAGAAACGCCCCCGCAATCCAAAATCTGCAGCAGCCCGGGAGTATGCATTTCTGCAAAACGCTTCCCGCTCTGGTGTGCCCCAGCCCATTGAAATACATTACCCAAGCATTTCCACATCCGCAAGCTGATCGAAAATCACTGCCGAACCGCTCTGGTGTGCACTAGGCCTTAATGTGCATGTAGCAGAACGCCGCATGCACATTAAGGCCTAGTGGCGCTGTGGTTCCCAGGCAGTGAAAGAGCCTGGGACCCTGCGGTCTCCCCGGTTGTATGGGGGCGTTGGGAAGCCTCCCCGTGGCGCTCCTGGATAGTGATAATGTAGCATGAACTTATTCCCGCAGGGCGACCACTTTGCGGTATTGGTTTTTGGACCCTGCATAGTTTGGCATGCGAAAGCAAATGCATATTTGCATGAGCATTGCCTCATGAATAGCCAATTAGGCCAGATTTGGAAAGCCAGACTTGCCAGTGTTAAACTTGGTGTTAGAGCACGCATACATTTTCTCATGGAAGGCCTACTTCTTCTTCTTGCTTCAAGATTGAGGCACGTACTCTATTAGATAGATAGAAGATGCGGCGTATGCTATGACGCGGGTCAGCTAGTATGTAGAAATTTGATATATACAGGTTTTGTTTAAAGTGGCGTTAAACTTCTTGGAGCAGACTTTTTTCCTCCCTCTACAAGACACACATGCATCCACATAAAATTGTTTAGCAACAACTTTGTGCACAGTCTCTGTAGTGCAATCAGTTAGCGTGTTTGGCTGTTAACCGAAAGGTTGGTGGTTCAAGCCCAGAGAGAGAAAGAGATGATTCTACATGGCTATCTGGTGTTCTCTTTGGACAACTGTTGAATGCAAAAGGCAAGGCTGTCCCTGGGTGGGATTGAACCACCAACCTTTCGGTTAACAGCTCAATGTGCTAACCGATTGTGCCACAGAGACTGTGCATGCAGTTGCTGTTGAATTATTTTATGCGGATGTATGTGTGTCTTCTGCAGGAAGGAAGGAAGTCTGCTCCAAGAAGTGTTAGTATGCAGTGTTGGTGGTATAGTGATGAGCATAGCTGCCTTCCAAGCAACAGACCTCAGTTTGATTCCTGGCCAACGTATGTGAGGTTGCTTTTGACATCCTACAAATCCCTAGAAGACAAGATCCCTGGAAGACAAGAGAGGAGGAGGAGAAGGGAGAAGGGTAGAAGAGAAAAAAAAAAGTACAAGAACAAGATTAGCTCTCAAAAGAGCTGTTGTGGGGTGCTATTTTAGGAATGAGAATCAGCAATGGAGGAATATAAAAAAGCTTACAAGAGCCTAACTAATCTTTCCCTATGAGAGTCTGCCAGCAGCTTTCCCTTCACTAATTACTACAGGGACACAAACGACTGTAATGGCCGGCGCTGCCTGCCTTATATAAGGGGTGGGGTGGCTCCAGGAGATAGTGTAGCCTGATTGGCTACAATCGGCCTGCTGACTATGAAGTAGAGGGTCAAAGTTGACCCTAATGGTGCACTATGGGGGTGAACTGAACTTCCGTGAAAGTTTGCGTTCGCATACGATTGCGAACCACCCAAAGTTCGCCTGGAACTGTTCGCTGGCAAACCGTTCGGGCCATCTCTAATGACGAAAAAGCACAAACTGCAATGGGAAAACCACCTGAGGAAAAAAAGCACACAAAAGCAAAGCCACCCTCCTTCTCCTCTTCCTCCTTCAGGTGCAGCATTTTCAGCCACTTTCTCCCTTGCACCTTCACAGCCACCCTCCTCCACTCCGCCTTTCACCTTGAGCAGTTCCTGCTCCTCTGCCCACAGCAGTAGCCAGGTGTCCATGAAGGAATTCTTTAAATGGAAAAAGGCAATGTCTGCGCCCTTGACCGGTGTCTGACAGCTGGCTTGGTGGAACTGTTAGCTCACCAGCTGTTACCATACCAGCTGGTGGACTCTGAGGCCTTCCGAAAATTTGTGGTGATTGGGACACCACAGTGGAAGATACCAGGCCACAATTATTTCTCAAAAAAGGTGACACCTAAACTGTACCATGAAGTTGAAAGGCAAGTGGTGTCATCTCTGGCACACAGCGTTGGGTCAACGGTCCATCTGACCACAGATGCCTGGTCTGCGAGGCACGGTCAGGGCAGGTACTTTACTTATACAGCACAGCACATTGGGTCAACCTGGTGACCGCTGGCGGCAAGCAAGGAGTACGTGGCTGTGCAGTGGACCTAGTTGTGACACCTCCACTGCTTGCAGGCAGGCCTGCTGCCACCTCCTCTCCTTCTCCTCCTGCTACATCCTCTTCACTGTCGTCCTCCTCCTTCTCCTTGGCTGAGTGGCAGTGCTACTCTACTGATGCTGCTCTCTCCTCTCCAGCTACACACCCCCAGCTTCGCAAGGCCTTTGCTGCATGCCAGGTACGACGGTGTCGTGCCATCTTGGACTTTTCTTGCCTCAAAGCCGAGAGTCACACTGGAGCAGCTCTCCTGGCTGCTCTGAACAAACAGGTGGATCAATGGCTGACCCCACACCAACTGGAGATTGGCAACATGGTGTGTGACAACAGCAGAAATCTCATTTCGGCTTTGAGCTTGGGAAAGTTGACACATGTACCCTGCATGGCACATGTGCTGAATCTAATAATTCAAAGATTTGTGTCTAAGTACCCAGGCTTACAGGAGGTCCTGAAGCAGTCTAGGAAGGTGTGTGGGCATTTCAGGCAGTCTTACACGGCCATGGCACTATTGGCCAATATTCAGCAGAGAAACAACTTGCCGGTGAGGTGCTTGATCTGCAAAAGCCTGACTCGCTGGAATTCAATGCTCCTTATGTTTGACCGCCTGCTACAACAGGAGAAAGCATCAATCAGTATCTGTACAACTACAGTGAAAGGTCATGCTCTGGGGAGCTGTGGATGTTATAGTCAAAGTACTGGATACTCATGCGTAATGCCTGCAGGCTCATGCATCCATTTGAGGAGGTGACAAAACCAAATTGCAGTAAAGGCACCATCAGCGACTTGATCCCATATGCTTTCTTCCTGGAGCGTGCCGTGCGTAGAGTGGTGGATCAAGCTGTGTAGGAGCATGAACAGGAAGAGGCGGAAGACTGGGAACAATCATCAGCAGAACCAGATGTTTCGTCAACACCTGCGGCAGCACAGAGGAGGGGGGAGGAGGAAGAAGAGTCGTGTGGGGAAGAGGAGTCAGATGAGGAAGGTGTTTTTTTTTTAAGAGGAGGCATAAGAACAACCGCAGCAGGCATCGCAGGGGGCTTGTGCTGCTTACCTTTACCGTGGTATTGTCCATGGCTGGGAGGCGGAGGAGAACTTACCTGACATCACTGAGGAAGAGCAAGAGGAGATGGATAGTACGTCAGCATCCAACTTTGTGCAGATGGCATCTTTCATGCTGTCCAGCCTGTTGAGGGACCCCTGTATAAAAAAAACTTGAGGGGAATGACCTGTACTGGGTGGCAATGCTACTAGACCCTCCGTATAACCACAAAGTGGCAGAGATGTTTCCAAATCACCAGAAGGCAGAAAGGATGCAGCACTTACACAACAAGCTGACAATATGCTTTACAGTGCGTTTAAGGGTGATGTCACAGCCCAACGGAATAATGGTGCCACTGACAGTAATATTCATCATCCTCCCATGTCCACGCAGGCAAGGACAGGACGCTCTAGCGATCTCATAGTGATGTCGGACATGCAGACATCCTTTAGTCCAACGCCTCACCTTAGCCCTTCCGGATCCACCCTCCACCAATGCCTCGACCGGCAGGTAGCCGACTACCTGGCCTTAAGTGCGGATGTAGACAGAGCAGCAATGAACCCCTGAACTACTAGGTGCGCAGGCTTGACCTGTGGCCAGAGCTGACCATGGTCAGTCGCCTCTAGGACTGCTCTCTCTCTCCCTCTCTCTCTCTCCAAATCCAAATCCCAAAAACTTTATTGGCAGGACCAAATACCTTTAGCATTGCTAAAGCAAAACAAAACATTAGCATTGGGAATAAGGGAAGGATATAGGTATACAGTCCATAGGAGTGTGGAGGATGTAATGGATGGTATGGGGGGATGAGATATATAGTCCATAGGGGAGGGGGGTATAGGTATACAGTCCATAGGGGAGGAGAGTATGGGGTTTTACAGTCCATGTCGTATCATGTTCCTCTCAGTTGGTGGCAGGCAGTGATATATCGGGCTGCTATTTGCACAGTTTTTTCCTCTTCCCCCAGTAGGATATAGAGTTTCCTCTCCTCATCTGTGGAGGTGAAATCTGGGATGTGGGCGGAGAGTCTCTGGAAGTTAGCGGTCCTCAACGGTGTATATTTGCTGCAGTGTAGCAGGAAGTGGGCCTCATCCTCCAGGACCCCCTGGTCACATTGCCTGCACAGTCTCTCCTCCCGGGGCTTCCATGTCTGTCTGTGTCGTCCTGTCTCTATCTCCAGGTTGTGGGCGCTCAGACGGTACAGGCTCACGGCCTGTCTGTCTTTGTGGTGGTGTAGCCTCTCCAGATATGGAGCCATTGTGTACTCCCTCTGTAGTAATTGGTAGACAGTGAGTTTCTGGGAGTTCTTTATGTCACTTCTCCATTCCTCTAGGTATCGGTCCTTGCAGCTTTCTATCATTCCTTTTATTTGGGCTTTTGTCAGCCTGTGTTGGTGGTCTTGGCTGGGCTGGCTGTTGATGCTTTGTTTCAAAGCGCGTGGTATGGCCTACGCCACCCTGGCTCAGTGAGGCTTTATGGTGGTAAGTGCTGGGGCTGCTGCTCTGTTTATGCGCCCAGTATGAGAGCGCCCTCTGCTGGATAGTCAGCCATAGTGGGAATCTGCCTAGCTCTGCCCGGCAAGCTGAGTTCGAAGTGCTGCGATGGACTTGGAGAATATACTTTCAGAACTCCAGATGGAAGATTTCTGTTGGGCTGGAGTCCCATTTTGATTGGTGAGGCTAGGTGACCGGGCCCCATACCTCATTGCTATATAGCAGGATTGGGGTGCTGATGCTGTTGAATATCTTTACCCAGACTCTCACCGGTGGTTTTAGGTGGTAAAGTTGCCTTCTGATGGCATAAAACGTTCTACGGGCTTTTTCCTTCAGGGCCTCTACTGCTGGTTTAAAGCAGTGCAGTTTCTAGGCTAAAATGCACCCAGGGCGAGGGTGTAAAAATTGCGCCCCCCCCCCCCCCGAGCAAGGTATGTGTGCCCACAGTATAGGTTAGCCAGGTCTAGTTGCACTTAGTATAGGTCCCCCCAGTATAGGTAGCCAGGCATAGGTGAGCCAGTATAGTTACCCCTGCTATAGGTTAGCCAGGTAGGTGCCTCCAGTATAGGTAGCCAGTATAGTTGCCCCAGTATAGGTTAGATAGGCAGGCGCCCCCGGTATAAGTTAGATAGGTAGGTGCCCTAGTACAGGTTAGCTAGGTGGGTGCCTCTAATATAGGTAGCCAGAATAGTTGCCCCCAGCATAGGTTAGATAGGTAGGTGCCCCCAGCATAGGTTATTTAGGTAGGTGCCTGCAATATAGGTAACCAGTATAGTGGCCACCTGTATAGTCTAGCTAGGTAGGTGCCCCCAATACAGGTTAGATAAGTGCCCCCAGTATAGGTTAGATAGGTAGCTGCCCCCCAGTATAGGTTAGATAGGTAGCTGCCCCCCAGTGTAGGTTAGATAGGTAGCTGCCCCCCAGTGTGGGTTAGATAGGTAGCTGCCCCCCAGTGTAGGTTAGATAGGTAGCTGCCCCCCAGTGTAGGTTAGATTAGGTAGCTGCCCCCCAGTGTTGGTTAGATTAGGTAGCTGCCCCCAGTGTAGGTTAGATTAGGTAGGTGCCCCCCAGTGTAGGTTAGATTAGGTAGGTGCCCCCCAGTGTAGGTTAGATTAGGTAGGTGCCCCCCAGTATAGGTTAGATTAGGTAGGTGCCCCCCAGTATAGGTTAGATTAGGTAGGTGTCCCCCAGTATAGGTTAGATTAGGTAGGTGCTGCCCCCAGTATAGGTTAGATAGGTAGCTGCCCCCCAGTGTAGGTTAGATTAGGTAGGTGCCCCCAGGATAGGTTAGATAGCTAGCTGTCCCCTATAATGGAGGGGGGAGCCGGAGCCGCGGGGAGGGCAGCCCGACCTCTCCCTCCCTCTCCTCTCCCGGGCCGCCCTCCGTGCTCCCCCTTCAGATGCAGAGCAAGCAGCCGGGAAGCGCTGTTTACAACTCACCTCCCTGGCTCCAAGCGCTGCTCTCTTGCCACTGGTCTGTCTCCTCTCTCTGCATAGATGTGGATACACACGCTGCCACGCTGCTTCCTGTTTAGCGTGTATGCAGAGAGAGGAGACAGACCAGCGGCGAGAGAGCAGCGCTTGGAGCCAGGGAGGGGAGGGAGAGGGGAGGGAGGGAGAGGTCGGGCTGTCCTCCCCGCGGCTCCGGCTCCCCCCATTTTTAGATTTTTCCTCTGGAACACCATCACTTTTGTCTTCTTTGGGTTGATGGGCAGTGCCCATGTGGAGCAAAAACTGTTCAGTACTGCCAGGCTGTCCTGTAGGCCCCTTTCTGTTGGGGAGAGCAGCAGGAGATCATCTGCATACAGCAGGAATTTCACCTCGTGGTCATGCAGGATGAGGCCTGGTGCTGCGGAGGATTCCAGGGCTACAGCCAGTTGGTTAATGAATATGTTAAAGAGCGTTGGGCTCAAACTGCAGCCCTGCCTGACTCCTCGACCCTGCTTGAAGAACGCGCTTCTCTTCCCGTCCACTTTCACACTGCATTGGTTCCCAGTATATGAACTCTTGATGACATCATAGGTTCTACCTCCTATTCCGCTCTCTAGGAGTTTTAGGAAAAGTCCTGGGTGCCACACCGAGTCAAATGCCTTCTTAAAATCCACAAAGCAAGCGTGTATTTTTCCGCGTGAGCTGTGGACATGGGTCTTGATAAGGCTGTGCAGTGTGTAGATGTGGTCGGTTGTGCGGTGGTTTGGCATGAACCCAGCTTGGCTTTTCCTGAGTACGTTCTTCTGTGTGAGGAAGGAGAGGATCCTTTTATTGATGATGCTGTTAAACAGTTTCCCCAGTGTACTGCTGACACAGGTTCCTCTGTAGTTTGCTGGATTGGATCTGTCCCCATTCTTGTAGATGGGTGTTATGAGGCCTTCACTCCAGGCCTGAGGAAAGGAGCCAACACTCAGGATAAGGTTGAATAGTCTTGCGAGTGCCTCATGTATGTCCGGGGGGCTGTATTTGATCATCTCTGGCAGGATGCCATTGGTACCGCTAACCTTCTTACATTTTATCAGCTTTGTTCTTTCTCTTATTTCCTGCACTGTGATTGGTGTATCCAGATGGTTTTGAAAGTCCTTGATTGACTTCTCCATGTCCTTCAGGTTTGTGGCTATTTGTTTCTGTTCCGGGGTTTGGGCATTTTATGGGATGTCTTTGTAGAGGTCCCTGAAGTAGTGGAGCCAGATGTGGCCATTTTGGATGTGGAGAGGGCTTTTCTTGGGCTTTGTCTCCCTCTCTATCTCTCTCTCACACTGCTCTCTCTCTCCCTCTCTCTCTATCTCTCTCTAGGACCGCTCTCTCTCTCTCTCTCTCTCTCTATCTCTCTATCTCTCTATCTCTCTATCTCTTCTCTCTCTAGGACCGCTCTCTCTCTCTCTCTCTCTCTATCTCTCTCTATCTCTCCTCTCTCTAGGACTGCTCTCTCTCTCTAGGACTGCGCTCTCTCTCTCTCTCTCTCTCTCTAGGACTGCTCTCTCTCTCTCTCTCTCTCTCTCTCTCCTCGCTCTCTCTCTCTCTCTCCTCTCTCTCTCCTCTCTCTCTCCTCTCTCTCTCCTCTCTCTCTCCTCTCTCTCTCCTCTCTCTCTCCTCTCTCTCTCCTCTCTCTCTCCTCTCTCTCTCCTCTCTCTCTCCTCTCTCTCTCCTCTCTCTCTCTCCTCTCTCTCTCCTCCTCTCTCTCTCCGGCATGGTCGGAATAGCCGATTTCCGTTTCAATTCCGCATTCCGACATATAGAAATTTTAATCTCTCTCTCTCTCTCTCTCTCTCTCTCTCTCATCCATCCATCCATCCATCCCATCCATCTCATCCATCTCATCCATCTCATCCATCTCATCCATCTCATCCATCTCATCCATCTCATCCATCTCATCCATCTCATCCATCTCATCCATCTCATCCATCTCATCCATCGCATCCATCGCATCCATCGCATCCATCGCATCCAGTAGGGAATTGCAGATTTTCAAAACAGCTTATATACCATAGCTGGGATTTGAACCCAGAACCTAGTGTGTAGTAGGTATCTGTCTTACCCTCTAGACCATGACCCACACTACATACTAAAGCTGCCGGTAGCATAAACCATACTTCCATTATGATCAATTCGATAGAAAAAGTAGCATGATTAAGGATTTGTACTTTTTGAAAAGCATGCTTATTTATATACCATAGCTGGGATTTGAACCCAGAACCTAGTGTGTAGTAGGTATCTGTCTTACCCTCTAGACCATGACCCACACTACATGCTAAAGCTGCCGGTAGCATAAACCATACTTCCATTATGATCAATTCGATAGAAAAAGTAGCATGATTAAGGATTTGTACTTTTTGAAAAGCATGCTTATTTATATACCATAGCTGGGATTTGAACCCAGAACCTAGTGTGTAGTAGGTATCTGTCTTACCCTCTAGACCATGACCCACACTACATGCTAAAGCTTCCGGTAGCATAAACCATACTTCCATTATGATCAATTCGATAGAAAAAGTAGCATGATTAAGGATTTGTACTTTTTGAAAAGCATGCTTATTTATATACCATAGCTGGGATTTGAACCCAGAACCTAGTGTGTAGTAGGTATCTGTCTTACCCTCTAGACCATGACCCACACTACATGCTAAAGCTGCCGGTAGCATAAACCATACTTCCATTATGATCAATTCGATAGAAAAAGTAGCATGATTAAGGATTTGTACTTTTTGAAAAGCATGCTTATTTATATACCATAGCTGGGATTTGAACCCAGAACCTAGTGTGTAGTAGGTATCTGTCTTACCCTCTAGACCATGACCCACACTACATGCTAAAGCTGCCGGTAGCATAAACCATACTTCCATTATGATCAATTCGATAGAAAAAGTAGCATGATTAAGGATTTGTACTTTTTGAAAAGCATGCTTATTTATATACCATAGCTGGGATTTGAACCCAGAACCTAGTGTGTAGTAGGTATCTGTCTTACCCTCTAGACCATGACCCACACTACATGCTAAAGCTGCCGGTAGCATAAACCATACTTCCATTATGATCAATTCGATAGAAAAAGTAGCATGATTAAGGATTTGTACTTTTTGAAAAGCATGCTTATATACCATAGCTGGGATTTGACCCCAGGACCTAGTGTGTAGTAGGTATCTGTCTTACCCTCTAGACCAGGGGTCCCCAAACATTTTGGGTTGAGGGCCGGGTCAACATACTTCAGACCGCTGGTGGGCCGGAGTAAACATAAAATGATGTAGAAGTCTTTGCGGACCAGACAGTGAAGCATACCCAGGTGACAATCTGCAAGCCAATTGGACAGCAGTGTCACCTGATGTGGAATTTGATTGGAAACCAGCAAAATTTCTGCTTTCTGGCTTCCATGTGGATGGGGGGTGCTGCACTGCTATTCCATATGTGGACCACCAATATTTAAAGATGTAGCTGACTGCATTTATAAGCAATACATTTTCTGTGTGGGGGGCCGGTAAGAAAGCCTTAGGGGGCCACATTCGGAGGAGGAGGAGGAGGAGGAGGAGGAGGAGGGGAGGAGGAGGAGGAGGAGGAGGAGGAGGAGGAGGAGGAGGAGGAGCGAGAGAGAGAGAGAGAGAGAGAGAGAGAGAGAGAGAGATTTTTATGTCATTCCGGAAAATTCCGTCGGAATTATAAAATTTCCGCGGAATTCCGGTTGAGAGGTATAGGAATTCCGATTTGAGTACCGGAATCGGAATTAACCTAATTCCGGCCGGAATCACGGAATTTATAATTCCGCGGAATTTTCCGAGCATCCCTACTCTCTCTCTCTCTAGGATGCTCTCTCTCTCTTTCTCTAGGACTGCTCTCTCTCTCTCTCGGACTGGATGTCTCCAATGTGATTTTTGCCATTGAAACCCTCTATTCGGGTATCCGAACTAACTGCCCGACCGGATTCCGGATTTCACATAGAAATCCGAGTTTGCACGGATAGTGCTATTCGGATTTACACAGATATCCGGAATCCGAATTAATGGAAACATTTTGGATTATCAGGGTTGTTCGGGTACCCGAATATTGGATGAGCATCTCTGATATTAAACACAAATACTACAATTTGGAATGTATCCCACTTAAAAAGGAACTTTAGCCTTGGATTGAACTTCATCACAGTCAGTAGCTGATACCCCCTTTCCCATGGGAAATCTTTACCTTTTCTCAAATAGATCATCAGGGACATCTGTATGGCTGATTTTGTGGTGAAACCCCTCCCACAGTGTGATGTCATGACCAAGGTCCTGACAATTTCTTCTCTGAACCTCGTTGGATTTTGGGAAAGATCGTCTGTTTCCAACTGCCAAACAAGCAGGCAGTATCTCCCTATGTGGAATGTTTGTCTACAGAGAGTTCTATGCACACCTTACAGGAATAAGGATGTCACCACATGTGATAAAATTCAGAATGTAAATCAGGGAGAGGCAAGACTTTACAGTGGGGCAACTCTAAATAAAACATGTATACATTAGAGAGTAACTGTTAGGCAAATTTTAAATCTCTATTCTCCTGTGTTAAATAGTTTGGAAGGTAGCCAAAAAGGCAATACAGAAGTTAAAGATCTATCTTACTTTTTAGTCGTCTGAATAACAATTGTCTTTTTCCCCAAGCTGCTAAGGAGTACGCAGGCTGCAAAACAGAAATTGCAGAGCATGCTGGGAGGGTTTTTTTTCTCTCTACTGCCCTCCCTGTTCCTCCCCTTCATTTCCATATCCCTCCCTAATTCTCTACTGCAGCCTGATTGGCTGCTTCCTCTCTGATTGAATGCTGTCCCCTGCCAGTTCTCATCTCCCCCCCCCCCCCCCCAGCAGGAGCCTGTGCAATATTCTTCTCCCCCCGCAGAGACAGGTGCGGATGCCTTTTCACCCCAAAAAGCTAACACCGAGAGAGAGAGAGCGGGAGTAGAGTGCATCTCCACACTTCCAGCGCCGCCACCGCAGTTCCCTCTGTCGCCATGCATCTCTGTCTCTACTGCTGGCGTCTCTCACATGTGACTCGCCAGAAAGTTACCGGCGAGTCACATGATAGGAATCACGAGCAGCAGAGACTCTTGTTGTTAGCTTTTTGGGGTAAGAAGGCATCCACACCTGTCTCTGCAGGGGGAGGGGGTCAGGCAGACATCCGCACCTGTTTCTGTGGGGGGGGGAGACATCCGCACCTGTTTCTGTGGGGGGGAGGGGGGAGGGCAGACATCCTGCTTCTGCGTGGGGGGGGGGTCAGGCAGACATCCTGCTTCTGTGGAGGGGGGGGGGGTTCGGGCAGACATCATCCATCTGCGGGGGAAGGAGGGGGAGGGCAGACATCCGCGCCTGATTCTGCGGGGGGGGGGGGGGGGGGTAGGTCGGGCAGACATCCGCACCTGTTTCTGCGTTCTGCGGGGGGGGGGGCAGACATACGCACCTGTTTCTGCGAGGGGGGAGGCATGAAGACATCCGCAGCTTGGTGGGAGTGTCTGAGGGCTGGGAGTTGGGAGGGCTGATGCATACTAAATCAGGAGGAAGAGTGGCAGCAGAGTAAGGGAGGTTATTACATCACGATTGGCTTCAGACAAGACAGTCAAAGATGGAACCTGTTAGGAACTGTCAGGAACATAAATCTCTGTATATACTTTATAAAAACTTACTGAAATCAAAATGTGGACAGTGTAATGTAATGTAAGTACAGCCAGTATTTAGCTACTGATATATGGGCTTTTTTTCTCTCTGAGACCCTATACCTAACAGCTCCTCTTTAAGAATGTAAAAAATAAGCAATGTTATCCATAACGTTATTTTCAATACAGTTCCTCTTTAAAGCCCTTCCCGAAAATCTAAAAATATATATTTGTATTGGCTAGCTATAAAAACAGTATAGGACCACTAGAGTGTAAATGCACCAATCACCTCAAGGAGGGTTTGGCCAGCTCTGTAACCCACTTATGAGCAAATTAATGGCAATGTGCAGGGATATCCATCTGTAGTATGTCACTCTGACTTGTACATATTGGTAACGCACCATAACTTGCTAATGTCTAGCAGAGATCAAACTATCTCCCTTCATTCTACATAAGTAGAGCAATGTAATTGGCACGCCACAATTCCCTAATAGGCTGCCCTTCCATATCTTAAACACAACAATACATTTGACCAACAACCAAGCATGTTTCGCCCATCTAATGTAAGGGCTTTGTCAGGGGAATAAACATACAATACATATAAAGTGCAACAGTGTTACAAGGTGCAACGTGTCACAATGGTGAATCCCATAAGAGATAGATGTTTACTTTGTCAGCATAAAATAATGAAGCACCCATATGTGATATATTCATTAAACTAATTACTGTGTGCATTTATGAGATGTAATCAGGGGCGTAGGAATAGGCCCTGCAGCCCCTGCGCCCACGGGGGCCCCCCCCCCCCCTGGGGCCCGCTCGGGGCCGTTTTGTGGGTGCTGGAGGGGTGGCAGCATGAGGGGAAAGCCTTGCCCACAGTCGGCGGGGAGAGGGGTAGTTCCCCCCTCTCCCTCACCTCGGGGCTCTCCCCTCTGCGCTCCCCTCCAGCTCGTAAGTGTCTGTGGGGCTGTGGTGGGCAGCGAGCGGCGGGCAGATACATACCTGCTTCCGTGCGTTCCATCGGAGACTTCTCCCTCTAGCGGCTGATGTCACTTCCGGAAGTGACGTCAGCCGCTAGAGGGAGAAGTCTCCGATGGAACGCACGGAAGCAGGTATGTATCTGCCCGCCGCTCGCTGCCCACCACAGCCCCACAGACACTTACGAGCTGGAGGGGAGCGCAGAGGGGAGAGCCCCGAGGTGAGGGAGAGGGGGGAACTACCCCTCTCCCCGCCGACTGTGGGCAAGGCTTTCCCCTCATGCTGCCACCCCTCCAGCACCCACAAAACGGCCGCGAGCGGGCCCCGGGGGGGGGGCCCGCTCAGAAAATCTGCAGGGGGGCCCGGTGGGGCCTAGTTACGCCCCTGGATGTAATGTAATGTAATTTACTTCATTTATCCATTTATTTTGCATAGTACTAACCACAGGAGGAAATGCCGATGGTGCACCATGTGTTTTTCCTTTTATGTATGGGAATAATCAGCATTACTCATGCACTAGAGATGGACAGAATGACGGCAAGCTGTGGTGTGCCACAACCAGTGATTATAAAGATGGTAAATGGGGCTTCTGTCCTGAAGGTACATTTTTTTTTTTGTATTGCGATCACATACACATTAATAACAATACTTGAAGCAAAAATGTATTGCATTTCTCAGAAATATTCCTGTTATGTAAAATGTAGAGGCAAAATGTCCATGTAGCAGTGGTGTCTTCAGATGTACCACAAAAAGGCACAACACGTAGGTTGGAAACAGTCTCCACCTACGTGTGGTCCCTTTATGCGGCACATGCACGGATAGTGCACCCTTACTTACACATATTGGCAACAAATTCACTAAGTAATCTCCTGTCTTTATTAATGATTCATTTTTAGGAGAAGGAAGATAGATACAATGACTTATTTCATTAGTTTATTTTCGCTTTGGGTATTAAGACAGCGGAGTCTGCCACTGGATCACCACCGCGCTATTCCCTCTTTCATATTAACCTGCAGCAGAGTGTGCTAATAGGTTATTATTCATAGGCCCATCCCTCGCTTAGTGACGTTTATTTGATAACTTATTTCCTCAGTTTCAACAATATATGGTAGTGTTATTGCTTTCTTATTATAGGTGGCCTAGTAGTTGGGCATGTATGTACAATTTTGAGCCAACTATGCAGATTGTTGTGCATGAACAGTGGTGCTCATCCCGATTCCGGATACCCAAAATACCCGGATTATCCAAACTTTTTCTGCTATCCGGCCTCAGATACGCATTCCAGATAGCTGGCTAAATCCAGAATGCACTATCCGAGTGAATCCAGATACGTATTAGGTATCTGGAAAGCAGTCCGGATACCTAGTTTGGGTACCCGGATCCGGATAGCATAACCACGGAGATGATGTCCATTGATGTCATTGAGCCAATCAGAGAGCTCCCAGCGGAAGCCCTAGCAACCAATCACAGAGGGGAACCCTGGCCAGCCCCTCCTGTATATAAGGCGGGCACCATGATGAGAATCTTGTCCTTGCTTGTGCCTGATCACTGAGAGACATCTCCAGTGCTGTTTGGCTAAGCAAGTGCTGCATTACTGAACTCCAACAAGGACCGGCACCACTCCAGTGTGTTTATAGCTCAAATACTTTAATGATACATCACAAGCAACGACAGACTGCTGTTTCGGCCTTCCATAGGCCTTTGTCAAGTTGCACAAGGAGATACAACCATAAAATGCATAACATCACACTTATATACAATCATGCACCACCCAATGGGTGCCATGAGACCAAAAGTGACCAATCCTGACCAGACTGTCAAGGCGGACCTGATGGGGAACATCTAATGCACCAAAATCACCAATCAGGTAAGCGAGATTCAAAAAATACCCACCTGTGGCAGACTGGCGGAAAACCTTGACAGTCTGGTCAGGATTGGTCACTTTTGGTCTCATGGCACCCATTGGGTGGTGCATGATTGTATATAAGTGTGATGTTATGCATTTTATGGTTGTATCTCCTTGTGCAACTTGACAAAGGCCTATGGAAGGCCGAAACAGCAGTCTGTCGTTGCTTGTGATGTATCATTAAAGTATTTGAGCTATAAACACACTGGAGTGGTGCCGGTCCTTGTTGGAGTTCATTACTGTGACCCCTTGGTACTGGGGTGGGACCGTGGCACACCTTTTTTCATTTTATTTCTTCGGTGCTCCTGGAATCACCTTTGCATAAGTGCTGCATTACTGTGCTAAACCTAGTGTTTTTTCTCCTAAACACCTGTACTACACCATTATTTTATTGTTTTTTAGTTTTGTAGCTTGTATTTTGATTTTAGTCAGTGTGACAGTCAGACTCAGTGCTGCAGCTGCTAGGCTAGGTTAGGGCCTTCTGTGTGCACAGGCTAGGCCTGCTGCCAGCCTTAGCTACAGTATAGCTTGTAGGTTATTAGGGATTAGATTACTGTACTACTACTAGTCTTATATTGTGTGTAGTTAGTTGTTAGAGAGAGTACTACTACTGTGTTAGCTTCATTTACTACAGATAGTTAGTGCAGTGCTGCTGTTAGAGTGAGTCAGTGACTGAAATTGTGGTGAAACCCCTCCCACAGTGTGATGTCATGACCAAGGTCCTGACAGTTTCTTGTCTGAACCTCATTGGATTTGGGAAAGAATGTCTGTTTCCAACTGCCAAACAAGCAGGCAGTATCTCCCTATGTGGAATGTTTGTCTACAGAGAGTTCTACGCACACCTTACAGGAATAAGGATGTCACCACATGTGATAAAATTCAGAATGTAAATCAGGGAGAGGAAAGATTTTACAGTGGGGCAACTCTAAATAAAACATGTATACATTAAGAATGTAAAAAACAAGCAATGTTATTCATAACGTTATTTTCATTACAGTTCCTCTTTGTAATGATCGCTGCTGCAGCAGCTATTACTGGAAGTATTAGTGCTGCAGCTCAGGCAGTTCTGATCTATTTCCATGCAAGTTGCATAGCTTTGTCTGTCTTTCCCTGCTGTCAGCTTGTGACTGATTATCATTCACCTGTGTGGGAATCTGCATGTCTGCTCCCATTGGATGACCTCAGTATAAAGATCTGCTTCCTGCAGGGTTTCCTTGGGTTTTCATAGCTTCAGCTTAAGCCTGCCTTGCTGTCGCTTTAGCCCCCGATCGTGTTTCTTGTTAAAGATACTTTGCTGGTCTTTGCATCATATATTGGTTCATTGCCAATATATATGCATACCAGCACGTTTATTATTTTCCTTGTATTTGTGATACGTTAATACATCAGTGTCGCTGATGTATACGTACACGAACTGTTTATATCCTGTGTGCAGTTAGTCAGCTTTCCAGCACGTTTTGGTAGGTTGCGCGTACCGTGACCACCCGTGCTGAGGTAGTTACCCTGCTCCTGGTTCTGTTTGTGGATTGCGTTCATCTCTGCGAAGAGATAGCGAATCCTTCTGAATCCTGTCCTGTTACCGTTTGTGGATTGCGTTCATCTCTGCGAAGAGATAACGAATCCTTCTGAATCCTGTTCTGTTACTGTTGGTGGATTGCGTTCATCTCTGCGAAGAGATAACGAATCCTTCTGAATCCTGTTCTGTTACCGTTTGTGGATTGCGTTCATCTCTGCGAAGAGATAGCGAATCCTTCTGAGTCCTGTTCCCTGTGTTACTCCAGTCTTAGTCAGCGTTCCTGCTTATGTCATATATCGGTTCATTGCCGATATATACATATGTTAGTCAGACGTTACAAATAGTTTCATTGATAGCTGTAATTGTAATACGCTAGGAAAACATACTTATTGTATATTTATCTGTGTTACGTTCATCTATCTTAATCCTGCTATTTTCTGACTGTCCTGTCCTGTCTTTGTGAGGCACGCCATCGCCGCATCGCATTGGCTGCCTCATTCCAGTCTGTCTGGTTTTGGACGCTTGTTGTCGCTAAGTAGCCGCTAGCTAGCAAGCGTTCATTCTGTCTACCTGTCCTGATCTCCTCAGTTCCGGTGTATGCGCTCAGCGCTACTTTGCGCTGAGACGTTATACGAAAGCATTGTTTGTGGCTGTCAGATCTGCACCGGCTCTGTGCGCCACAATCTCCTATTGGAGTCAGTCCTCCCCTCCACTATACTAGGGATAGCCTGTTTCCTGGTGCTAGTGTGTGTACCTCCTCCACGTCAGCCCATGCGTTGCATGCTGACTGTGGAGAATACACCACCAAGCCTTACATTATGAAAACCCCATTACCAATCCCCATTGTGGGGGGGATTCCCAGAAAGTATGACACTGTTAATTATGGTTCCTGTTCCTTTAAGAAATTTGAAGAACTTAGCTCTGAAACAGAAAATGAGTTTTTCTCTGAATGTGCCAGGTTCCTGGCCAATCCCGATCTCCAAGCGACTCCTGTTTCAACCTGGGCACTCCAGCTAGTTTATATTTTGTTTAAAGGGCAATTGCTTCAGTGGGCATGTGATGTTCTCAATCATTCCGATTTGAATGAGAGACCACTGGAATTTCTAGCGTTTGTGATCCATAACTGGTTGCGCATAGATCCATTGCCTTTTCCTCTAAATGAACTTCTGGCAGCAGGCCAATCAGCTGCTCCTTCAATTGCTTGCAAGAATGAGCAGCAAGCAGAAAGTGTTACTGATAATTTTCCTGCAGCTTTGAATAAATCATCAAAAACCGCAAGGTCAAAGGCAAAACGCAAACGTTCTAAAAAACGTGTCCAATCTGCAGAGTCGTTATCCTTAGCGACTGAGACCTATGATGAGATTCCGCCATTAACAGATAATGAAATGCAATTGTCTTTCAGGGGAGTTAAATGGACTTATGAAACTACTAATGAACTTTCATCACTGGCTAGGGAAAATAAAGATTTTTGTTTAAAAGAATTATCTGAGTATGATTATGAGGAGATATTACAGAGTATTGAACAAATCAACTTATTTGGGAAGCAAGGAAAGTTTGCATACACTACAGTTAAACATTTGCTACAGGTATTAGAGATTCTTAAGAATAAGGAATCTGCCAATCACCTGCTAATTAACCCAATATATGTCCCTGCCACAATCATATCTGCAAACTGTGATCTGCCTGTTAAGTATGCTTGGAATCCTCCATTTGAGAAAGGAGAGATGGAAGCTCTGGTCAATGAATGGAAGAATGATTCAAGTTCATTTTGTCAATTTTACAGTGCAAAAGGTGAATTAGTATTGAATGCATGCATTAAGTCTGCCTATAACCTAATAAAAACTGGTGTGTGTGGGTATGACTTTGTGGCTCCATTGATCGATGTGTGGAAAATGATTTTGGATGATTTTTATGCGATTCAATCAGTTGATACCAGGGAAGACACACTGTCAATTGGAGACTGTCCCACTTCTCCAGTTACTGAGTCCCTGCCATGTCTTGTGAATGTTCCTGTAACTCCACCCTGTACCATGGATAACTCAGTGTTACTTCCCAGTAAAACAGAAGCCACTGATACATTCTTAACCTTGCCCTGCGCAAATTTCTCAGCAGAGAATCCAGAGGTCCTGCTGACTTCCGAGTCCAGCCTAGCCAGTACTCATGACTCTTTGTTTAGTGAAACAGACACCAGAAAAATCTTGCCTGTCTCTGCAAACACTTCTGCAGAAATTACCTGTGTTAATAAAGTTCAACTCCTGTCTGATCCAGCAGATGCCAGTAGGTGCACTGCATCAGTTTCCGAGTCCCTGCAATCCTGTCTAGTAAACTCAGAACCCCAGCATCTGAATTTTCCAATTTTACAAATGAATGGTGATTCAGATGCGCAAACATTGTGTCTTGATCTTCCTGTTTCTACACCTCGCTCTAGTTTCGTGAATAGCTCAGAGCATCTGCTATGTGAACCTGAAATCGCAGAATTATTACCCTGTTCAGAAAATTTTCCAATAAATTTGCCCTGTACCATGAATTGTGCAGTAGATCTTTCCAATGAAACTCAGGTCACAGAATCATTATGCTGTCCAGCAGGTGCTTCCATGGTTTTGCCCTGCAATATGGACTGTTCAGTGATCCTGTCCAGTGAAGCTGTGGTCGCAGAGTCTTATGCTTCACCCAGTACTTTGGATACTTTAAACCCTCTAGCAGAGGAGGCTGAAGCACTGCTTACCTCAGTTGGTGTTGCAGTAATATTCACTTGTCTAGCAGCTGTTTTGGAATTAAAGTCTGCTCTAATAAAACTTGATGAATTTCTGCCCAGCAAAGCAGAAGCCATTGAAATATTGTCCTCGTCAGCAAGTGTGTCAGATACCTTGCCCTGTACACAGTCTGATTTAACCAATGTTGAGTCCCTCTCCAGTGTTGTAACAGCCGAGGAACTCCAGCCCTGTCCTCTGAATGTTTCAGAAGTCTTGCCCTGTAACATGGATAATTCTGATTCTCTGGTCAAAATAATAGAAATCTCAGAATTTCAGTCCGGTCTGATGAGTGTTCCTGAAACCCAGCCCTGTATCCTGAAAGATTCTGGTTCTCTGGCCGCTGTGGCAGAGGTTCCAGAGTTCCCTTCCTGTCCAGGGAATTCCTCAGTTTTGCCTAGTCCAGTGGGGGCTGCTGCAATACTGACTTGTTCTGCAGCGCCTCATGAGCTTCAATCCAGTGTATTAAATGAGTCTCTGTCCAGTCCAGAGGTAGATGTGGAGTCCCTGTCTGGTTCAGTGCATACATCAGAAGATTTGTCCTGTCTTGTTAGTGCCCCTGAATCTGATTTGTTACCGACTTTGCTGGAATCAGCGACATCTAAGTCTGATCCAGCATTCTCGTGTAAAAGTCCAGTAGTTGCGAAGTTTAGTCATGATGATTTTTTTTTGGCCGGTCCTGGTTTTGGTCCTGTCTTGGCTGACCCTGAGGCTCACAGTTCCTTGACATGCCCAGAGGTTTCTCTTGTGCCGGTGTGCCCAGATGTTCTTTGTGTGCCAGAATGCCCAAGTGTGTCTAAGGTGTTAGCGTGCTCTGATGCTTCCTTAGTGGGAACACGTTCTGATGTTGCCAGTCTGCCTGCATGCCCAGAGATGGTTCTGGTCCCTGAAAGCCCTGATATTGATGTTTGTCCTTGTGGCCCTGACTCGGGAATTGCCCTAGGTTCCATAGGGGTTCTTGATAGTTCTCCATGTGAGCCTAAGGGGCGTTCTGGCCTATGGGGATCTCTTTGGAGCTTCAAGGTGTTCTGGGAGGTCTCTGAGAAAACTTGTCCTGGTGCCTTGGACTGGTTCAACAGTGGGTTTTGTGTTGGTAAAGACAGTACCGGTGGGCATTGCAAAGGCTTTGGCGTTTCTGAACTGTTCCTGGAAGGCGGTGGGTATCGCTCAGGGAGTTTCGGAGGGCTTTCTTCTGGAAATCATGGTTCTGATGGGTGTCACACTGGGGCTTGTAGTACTGATGGGCATGGTTCTGTAGGTTCTGGTTCTGATGGGTCCAGTCTTGTGGGGACTGATTCTGGAATTCGGTCTTGCCGGGCTGTCCCGGTCATCATGAATTATCAGTCAGACTGTTTTGTTGGAAATTTCAGTTTTGAAAAGCGTCTGGAATCCACTTTTAAAGGCGGGGGTACTGTAATGATCGCTGCTGCAGCAGCTATTACTGGAAGTATTAGTGCTGCAGCTCAGGCAGTTCTGATCTATTTCCATGCAAGTTGCATAGCTTTGTCTGTCTTTCCCTGCTGTCAGCTTGTGACTGATTATCATTCACCTGTGTGGGAATCTGCATGTCTGCTCCCATTGGATGACCTCAGTATAAAGATCTGCTTCCTGCAGGGTTTCCTTGGGTTTTCATAGCTTCAGCTTAAGCCTGCCTTGCTGTCGCTTTAGCCCCCGATCGTGTTTCTTGTTAAAGATACTTTGCTGGTCTTTGCATCATATATTGGTTCATTGCCAATATATATGCATACCAGCACGTTTATTATTTTCCTTGTATTTGTGATACGTTAATACATCAGTGTCGCTGATGTATACGTACACGAACTGTTTATATCCTGTGTGCAGTTAGTCAGCTTTCCAGCACGTTTTGGTAGGTTGCGCGTACCGTGACCACCCGTGCTGAGGTAGTTACCCTGCTCCTGGTTCTGTTTGTGGATTGCGTTCATCTCTGCGAAGAGATAGCGAATCCTTCTGAATCCTGTCCTGTTACCGTTTGTGGATTGCGTTCATCTCTGCGAAGAGATAACGAATCCTTCTGAATCCTGTTCTGTTACTGTTGGTGGATTGCGTTCATCTCTGCGAAGAGATAACGAATCCTTCTGAATCCTGTTCTGTTACCGTTTGTGGATTGCGTTCATCTCTGCGAAGAGATAGCGAATCCTTCTGAGTCCTGTTCCCTGTGTTACTCCAGTCTTAGTCAGCGTTCCTGCTTATGTCATATATCGGTTCATTGCCGATATATACATATGTTAGTCAGACGTTACAAATAGTTTCATTGATAGCTGTAATTGTAATACGCTAGGAAAACATACTTATTGTATATTTATCTGTGTTACGTTCATCTATCTTAATCCTGCTATTTTCTGACTGTCCTGTCCTGTCTTTGTGAGGCACGCCATCGCCGCATCGCATTGGCTGCCTCATTCCAGTCTGTCTGGTTTTGGACGCTTGTTGTCGCTAAGTAGCCGCTAGCTAGCAAGCGTTCATTCTGTCTACCTGTCCTGATCTCCTCAGTTCCGGTGTATGCGCTCAGCGCTACTTTGCGCTGAGACGTTATACGAAAGCATTGTTTGTGGCTGTCAGATCTGCACCGGCTCTGTGCGCCACAATCTCCTATTGGAGTCAGTCCTCCCCTCCACTATACTAGGGATAGCCTGTTTCCTGGTGCTAGTGTGTGTACCTCCTCCACGTCAGCCCATGCGTTGCATGCTGACTGTGGAGAATACACCACCAAGCCTTACACTCTTTAACCACTTCACCACTGAGGGGTTTTAAGCCCTTCCCGAAAATCTAAAAATATATATTTGTATTGGCTAGCTATAAAAACAGTATAGGACCACTATATGTACAGGGATATCCATCTGTAGTATGTCACTCTGACATGTACATATTGATAACGCACCATAACTTGCTAATGTCTAGCAGAGATCAAACTATCTCCCTTCATTCTACTTAAGTAGAGCAATGTAATTGGCACGCCACAATTCCCTAATAGGCTGCCCCTCCATATCTTAAACACAACAATACATTTGACCAAAAACCAAGCATGTTTCGCCCATCTAATGTAAGGGCTTTGTCAGGGGAATAAACATACAATACATATAAAGTGCAACAGTGTTACAAGGTGCAACGTGTCACAATGGTGAAGCCCATAAGAGATAGATGTTTACTTTGTCAGCATAAAATAATGAAGCACCCATATGTGATATATTAATTAAACTAATTACTGTGTACATTTATGAGATGTAATGTAATGTAATTTACTTCATTTATCCATTTATTTCGCATAGTACTAACCACAGGAGGAAATGCCGATGGTGCACCATGTGTTTTTCCTTTTATGTATGGGAATATTCAGCAATACTCATGCACTAGAGATGGACAGAAAGACGGCAAGCTGTGGTGTGCCACAACCAGTGATTATAAAGATGGTAAATGGGGCTTCTGTCCTAAAGGTGATTTTTTTTTTGTATTGCGATCACATACACATTAATAACAATTCTTGAAACTAAAATGTATTGCACTTCTCAGGAACGTTCCTGTTATGTAAAATGTAGAGGCAAAATGTCCATGTAGCAGTGGTGTCTTCAGATGTATCACAAAAAGGCACCACACGTAGGTTGGAAACAGTCTCCACCTACGTGTGGTCCCTTTTTGCGGCACATGCACGGATAGTGCACCCTTACTTACAAATATTGGCAACTAATTCACTAAGTGATCTCCTGTCTTTATTAATTATTCATTTTTAGGAGAAGGAAGATAGATACAATCACTTATTTCATTAGTTTATTTTCGCTTTGGATGTCCTTTAAAATACTGATTTATGTGTGCTGACAAGTTTTCACCTGCCATATTATCACTAGTGTGAATTGGGGCCATAGTCTGAAGATTGCCTTGTACCGCCCGAGAGCAGCAGTTCTATCTAATCTGTGAGTTTCAGCTTCACAGTTCCATGACGGTTTAACGGACTTGAATAAATTGTAATTTTAATTGAAGCAACATTATCTAAACTGGAGTAACTTGGAAATTAAACCCTGTAAAAGCATATCATACACTCTTCAGTATTGGATAAGCTGTGACTTCAAACATAGATGCATTTAAATGCAGTCATTTCTTTTTCTCCGTATATATGAAAAAATAAATTTTTAAGGTAGATGTACAATCCAGGCTGACTGACAGCATAAATAAGTAGAGCAAATGCTGTACTAGAGCCCTTTAACGCAAATTAAAGGATACCACAACCGGGAAAAAATATAGCTGCAGTATGTTGGAGGTTTTAAGTACATACCTCTGGTCCTCCTGCCCCACTCCGTCTGCAGCCGTTTGTGTTATATTCATGCCGGTGTCCCGGCGACTTGCTTGACCAATGAACACCGGACATACTGCGCCCTGTGCGCGCAGTATGTCCTTCCCTGTTCACTTCTGGCTGGCGCATAGCGATCGGCTCAGAAGCACGCTGACTCCTCCGTCTAGTCTGTGCTGCCTGTGCGTTCCATTACACCAAGCGTCTGAGCCGATCGCTATGCTCCAGCCAGAAGTGAACAGGGAAGGACATACTGCGCGCACAGGGCGCAGTATGTCCGGTTCATGGGTCAAGCAAGTTGCCGGGACACCGGCATGAATATAACACGAACGGCTGCAGATGGAGGGGGGCAGGAGGACCAAAGGTATGTACTTAAAACCTCCAACATACTGCAGCTTAATTTTTTCCCGGTTGTGGTATCCTTTAAGCCGATTTTACACTGTTGCCATGTATTAATTTGATAACAACAGAGTCTGCCACTGGATCACCACCGCACTATTGCCTCTTTCATATTAACCTGCAGCAGAGTGTGCTAAGGCCCGGTTCACACTTGCGGTGGCCCTCCGGAATCGCCGTGCCGGAGCCGCACCGCTTGCAGAACGGACGGAACGGACGCACGGCATAGCAATGAAAGCCTATGCGTCCGTTCACATGCGTCCGTTCTGCCGAACCGGAGCCGGACCGGATCCGGGCCGGATCCGGGCCGGATCCGGACTCCGGCCTCCGTTCCAACATGCGCTATTTTTTCATCCGGCTCCTCCGGCAGCCGTATCCGGGGCGGAGCCGGACTGCACCATCCGGCCAATACAAACCAATAGGAACCGGAGAGCGCACAACACACTGGCTGAGAAATCCGGATGTTCTACCCCACTTCCTATGGGGATTGTTGCGGCGATATTGGATGGGGACACATGGGCAAGCATTTTGGAGTGGAGCAGCACAGCTGGATCCGGATCCGGAGATGTTGGCAGCATGTCGGAGGTGGAGGTGAGTGCTAAACAGCAGAGGGCCTGATTCCACAGGTCCCCCTTCTGCTGACCTCCCAGACCCCAACTTTTTTTTTGTTTTTAACGAACTTTTGCCAAACGGATCCGGATCGCATCCTGATGGACACCTGATGCAACCTGACCGGATCCGGATCGGATCCGGATCAGAACCGTACGGTTCCGATCCGGATCCGGTGCGGATCCGGTCAGGTCATCCGGTCCGTTTGGCAAACAACCGCTAATGTGAACCGGGCCTAATAGGTTATTATGCATAGGCCCATCCCTCGCTCAGTGACGTTTATTTGATAACTTATTTCTTCTGTTTTAACAATATATGGTAGTGTTATTGCTGTCTTATTATAGGTGGCCTAGTAGTTGGGCATGTATGTACAATTTTGAGCAAACTATGCAGACTGTTGTGCATGAACAGTGGTGCTCATCCCGATTCCGGATACCCAAAATACCCGGATTATACAAACTATTTCTGCTATCCGGCCTCAGATACGCATTCCGGATAGCTGGCTAAATCCAGAATGCACTATCCGAGCGAATCCAGATACGTATTAGGTATCCGGAAAGCAGTCCAGATACCTAGTTCAGGTACCCGGATCCGGATAGCATAACCACGGAGATCAGTGGCGTAGCATTGGGGATAGCAGCCATAGCGCTGCTACGGGGCCCCGCGGCAGCGCTACGTCACAGGGGGCCCGCAGCTGCCTGAGAGGACTTTTTTGTTTTGTTTTGTTTTCTTTTCGCCGGCCGTCTGGTCGGGTGGAGCCCCCCTCCCTCGCCTTGGCGCCCCCCCTCCGCCTCACCTGGGGTCCCCCCTCCTTCCATCAGCGGCGAGAGAGCTGCCGGCATATACAGGAAGCTCCTAGAGGTTCAGCTGCCTCCGGGCTATGGTGTCCCCACTGTATTGCTGCTTGCACCACTTCCTGGTTTATTGCGAGCAGCAATACAGTGGGGACACCGTAGCCCAGGAGGCAGCTGAACCTCTAGTGGCTGATTACCCCGCCGGAGCTTCCTGTATATGCCGGCCGCTCTCTCGCCGCTGATGGAAGGAGGGGGGACCCCAGGTGAGGCAGGGGGGATAAGGGTCGGGCCCCTACCCCAATAACTACTCGGCTACCTCCCCTCCCACCCGGCTACCTAACTGCCCACCTGGCTACCTCACTGCCCAACCTCCCACCCAGCTACCTAACTGCCCACCCTGCCACCCGGCTAACTAACTGCCCACCTGGCTACCTAACTGCCCACCCTCCCACCCGGCTACCTAACTGCCCACCCTCCCACCCGGCTACCTAACTGCCCAACCTCCCACCCAGCTACCTAACTGCCCACCCTCCCACCCGGCTACCTAACTGCCCACCCTCCCACCCGGCTACCTAACTTCCCACCCTCCCACCCGGCTACCTAACTGCCCACCCTCCCACCCGGCTACCTAACTGCCCACTACCTAACTGAACACCCTCCCACCCGGCTACCTAACTGCCCACTACCTAACTGGCCACCCTCCCACCCGGCTACCTAATTGGCCACCCTCCCACCCGTTTACCTAATTGAGGCTACCTAACTGCCCACTCTCCCACCCGGCAACCTAGCTGCCCACTACCTAACTGCCCACCCTCCCACTTGGCTACCTAACTGCCCACCCTCCCACCTGGCTACCTAACTGCCCACCAGCTACCTACCTGCCCACCCAGCTACCTAACTGCCCACCCTGCCACCCGGCTACCTAACTCCCCACCCGGCTACCTAACTGCCCACCCATCTACCTAACATCCCACCCGGCTACCTAACTGCCCACCCGTCTACCTATCTGCCTACCCTCCCACCCAGCTACCTAACTGCCTACCCAGTGCAGTGCCGCCTGCACCGCAAATAGTGTACCAGCCTGCCCAACCACCCTCCCTCCAGGTAACTATAGACCTAACTACATATACTGTATTTCTGGCGACAATCTGATTGCATTTTGTGGGGAAATCTGGCGACAATCTGATTGCATTTTGTGGGGAAATTTGGCGACAATCTGATTGCAATTTGTGGGGAAATCTGCCAACAATCTGGTTGCATTTTGTGGGGAAATCTGCCGCCAATCTGGTTGCATTTTGTTGGGAAATCTTCCGACAATCTGGTTGCATATTGTAGGGAAATCTGCCAACAATCTGGTTGCATATTGTATGGACATCTGCCAAAAATCTGGTTGCATTTTGTGGGGAAATCTGCCGACAATCTGGTTGCATTTTGTGGGGAAATCTGCCGACAATCTGGTTGCATATTGTGGGGAAATCTGCCGACAATCTGGTTGCATATTGTGTGGAAATCTGCCGACAATCTGGTTGCGTATTGTGTGGAAATCTGCCGACAATCTGGTTGCATATTGTGTGGAAATCTGCCGACAATCTGGTTGCATTTTGTTGGGAAATCTGCCGATAATATGGTTGCATATTGTAGGGAAATCTGCCGACAATATGGTTGCATATTGTAGGGAAATCTGCCGACAATATGGTTGCATATTGTAGGGAAATCTGCCGACAATATGGTTGCATATTGTAGGGAAATCTGCCGACAATCTGGTTGCATATTGTAGGGAAATCTGCCGACAATCTGGTTGCATTTTGTGGGGAAATCAGATTTCCCCACAAAATGTTTGGGTGGGAGGTCCGAGGTCCATGGGGTTGGAAGGTCGTTGGGGGGGGGGGGGGGGGGGCATAATTTTTTTTTGCTATGGGGCCCAGTCATTTCTAGCTACGCCCCTGACGGAGATGACAACCATTGACGTCATTGAGCCAATCAGAGGGCTCCCAGCGGAAGCCCTAGCAACCAATCACAGAGGGGAACCCTGGCCAGCCCCTCCTGTATATAAGGTGGGCGCCATGATGAGAATCTTGTCCTTGTTTGTGCCTGATCACTGAGAGACATCTCCAGTGCTGTTTGGCTAAGCAAGTGCTGCACTACTGTGCTAACCCTAGTGTTTTTGCTCCTAAACCCCTGTACTACACCATTATTTTATTGTTTTTTAGTTTTGTAGCTTGTATTTTGATTTTAGTCAGTGTGACAGTCAGACTCAGTGCTGCAGCTGCTAGGCTAGGTTAGGGCCTTCTGTGTGCACAGGCTAGGCCTGCTGCCAGCCTTAGCTACACTATAGCTTGTAGGTTATTAGGGATTAGATTACTGTACACTACTAGTCTTATATTGTGTGTAGTTAGTTATTAGAGAGAGTACTGCTACTGTGTTAGCTTCATTTACTACAGTCAGTGACTGATATTGTGGTGAAACCCCTCCCACAGTGTGATGTCATGACCAAGGTCCTGACAGTTTCTTGTCTGAACCTCGTTGGATTTTGGGAAAGAACGTCTGTTTCCAACTGCCAAACAAGCAGGCAGTATCTCCCTATGTGGAATGTTTGTCTACAGAGAGTTCTATGCACACCTTACAGGAATAAGGATGTCACCACATGTGATAAAATTCAGAATGTAAATCAGGGAGAGGAAAGGTTTTACAGTGGGGCAACTCTAAACAAAACATGTATACATTAACCATTTGAGTACCAGCACCCTCTGCCCCCTTAAGGACCAGAGGGTGCTGGTACAGTAAACTGCCGCTTCCCAACAAATCGCTGCTAAAATCCGCTGCTCCCGATGATCATGCCGCTCTGTCCCCGCCGCAGGCTGCTCTCTCTGCCACCTCTATGACGGCAGAGCGCTGTGCGCCGGGCAGGAGCCGCTTTCATTGGCTCCTGACCCTGTCACTCCATATAAGCCAATGGGAACGGCTTACATGGATGACAGGGCCAGGAGCCAATGAAAACCGCTCCTGCCCGGCTCACAGTGCTCTGCCGTCATAGAGGCGGCAGGGCGGCTGATTGCGGCGGAGACAGAGCGGACAGAGCGGTGGGGATGGGCAGGGGCGCGCGGTGAATGGGACGTAGAGTTTACGTCCGGTCAGAACCACAGCGCCCATTGCCCGCCGTAGATTTATACTACGCCGGTCCGCAGTTAGTCAAGAATGTTAAAAATAAGCAATGTTATTCATAACGTTATTTTCATTGCAGTTCCTCTTTAAAGCCCTTCCCGAAAATCTAACAATATATATTTTTATTGGCTAGCTATAAAAACAGTATAGGATCACTAGAGTGTAAATGCACCAATCACCTCAAGGTGGATTTGGCCAGCTCCGTAACCCACTTATGAGTAAATTAATGGCAATGTACAGGGATATCCATCTGTAGTATGTCACTCTGACTTGTACATATTGGTAACGCACTATGGGCCTGATTCACAAAGCGGTGCTAACAGTTAGCACGTTGGTGAAAAGCCCTTTATCATGCCTAAACTCAGTTTAGGCATGATAAGTTTAGGTGTGATAAGTTTAGGTGTGATAAGTTTAGGCATGATAAGTTTAGGTGTGATAAGTTTAGGCATGATAAGTTTAAGCACCAACTATGTTAGCACCGCAGTGCACAGCTGATCAAAAGTTTTGCGCTAGCAAAGTCTGGTGCACATCGCATAAAGTTTAATGGCGCTGCTTTGCGTGCGGGACTTTGCACGCTATCTACACTTATCTAAACTTAGCATGCCTAAACTTATCACACCTAAACTTATCACACCTAAACTTATCACGCCTAAACTGGCTTTTCACCAGCATGGTGCAATGGTTATCATGCCTAAAGTCTCTAACTGGGTTAGCACCGCTTTGTGAATCGAGCCCTATAACTTGCTAATGTCTAGCAGAGATCAAACTATCTCCCTTCATTCTACTTAAGTAGAGCAATGTAATTGGCACGCCACAATTCCCTAATAGGCTGCCCTTCCATATCTTAAACACAACAATACATTTGATTAACAACCAAGCATGTTTCGCCCATCTAATGTAAGGGCTTTGTCAGGGGAATAAACATACAATACATATAAAGTGCAACAGTGTTACAAGGTGCAACGTGTCACAATGGTGAAGCCCATAAGAGATAGATGTTTACTTTGTCAGCATAAAATAATGAAGCACTCATATGTGATATATTCATTAAACTAATTACTGTGTGCATTTATGAGATGTAATGTAATGTAATTTACTTCATTTATCCATTTATTTTGCATAGTACAAACCACAGGAGGAAATGCCGATGGTGCACCATGTGTTTTTCCTTTTATAAATGGGAATATTCAGCATTACTCATGCACTAGAGATGGACAGAATGACGGCAAGCTGTGGTGTGCCACAACCAGTGATTATAAAGATGGTAAATGGGGCTTCTGTCCTGAAGGTGAATTTTTTTTTTGTATTGCGATCACATACACATGAATAACAATACTTGAAACAAAAATGTATTGCACTTTTCAGGAATGTTCCTGTTATGTAAAATGTAGAGGCAAAATGTCCATGTAGCAGTGGTGTCTTCAGATGTACCACAAAAAGGCACAACACGTAGGTTGGAAACAGTCTCCACCTACGTGTGGTCCCTTTTTGCGGCACATGCACGGATAGTGCACCCTTACTTACACATATTGGCAACAAATTCACTAAGTGATCTCCTGTCTTTATTAATTAATCATTTTTAGGAGAAGGAAGATAGATACAATCACTTATTTCATTAGTTTATTTTCCTTTTGGGTGTCCTTTAAAATACTGATTTATGTGTGGTGACATGTTTTCACCTGCCGTATTATCCAGTGGCGGACACAGCCAGCAGTGGGCCCCTGTGCAAAATTGTAATTGTGGGCCCCCTATGACCTGCGGCAAAATATGGGCGTGGCTACAACGCAAAAATTAGTGGACAGAACCTGCGGCGCGTAGCGCCGCGGCAAAAAAATGGGCGTGGCAATGACCGGATGAGGGCGGAGCTAACTGTAACTTAAAGCGAACCCGGGGTGAGGGTTTATTTCCTTTTAAACAATACTAGTTGCCTGGCGGCCCTGCTGATCTATTTGGCTGCAGTAATAAACTGAATTACACCAGCAACAAGCATGCAGCTAATCTTCTCAGTTCTGACAATATTGTCAGAAACCCCTGACCTGCTGCATGCTTGTTCAGGGTCTATGGTTGAAAGAATAAGAGGCAGAGGACCAGCACGGCAGCCAGGCAACTGGTATTGCTTAAAAGGAGAGAAATATGGCAGCCTCAATATTATTCTCACCTCAGGTTCCCTTGAAAAGTGCAACGCAAAGACAGTGGGCCCAAGTTTTGGTGACCCTTTCCCCAGAAAATTCACATAATTGTGCAGGTTTTCTCAAGAAAATACACATATATGCCCAGAAAATACGTGCAATCATGTCGGCAGATATGCCCAGAAAATACGTGCAATCATGTCGGCAGATATGCCCAGAAAATATGTGCAATCAAGTCGGCAGATATGCCCAGAAAATACGTGCAATCAAGTCGGCAGATATGCCCAGAAAATACGTGCAATCAAGTCGGCAGATATGCCCAGAAAATACGTGCAAACAAGTCGGCAGATATGCCCAGAAAATACGTGCAAACAAGTCGGCAGATATGCCCAGAAAATACATGCAATCAAGTCGGCAGATATGCCCAGAAAATACGTGCAAACAAGTCGGCAGATATGCCCAGAAAATACGTGCAATCATGTCGGCAGATATGCCCAGAAAATACATGCAATCATGTCGGCAGATTTGCGAAGAAAATACATGCAATCATGTGGCAGACCTGCCCAGAACATACACCTGCTAATATAAATAAAACAAAAACATTTACTCACCTGCAGCAGCAGACCTCCTGTCCCAGCCTCCATCCGGCGCGCAGCTCCCATGGGTGGTTGGGTGGATAGGTAGCCTAGTGGGTGGGTGAGTGGGTGGGTGGGTTGGTAGCCTGGTTGAGTGGGTGGGTTGGTAGCCTGGTGGGTGGGTGGGTGGGTAGGTAGCCTGGTGGGTGGGTGGGTGGGTAGGTAGCCGGGTGGGTAGGTAGCCTGGTGGGTGGGTGGGTAACTAGCCCGGTAGGTAGGTAGGTAGCCCGGTGGGTGGGTAGGTACGGAGCAGTGCTTTTCAGCGCTGCTAGATTTGGGCGCAGCCGGCGCCTTCATAGACTTCAATAGGAATCATTCCTATTTAAGCGCTCAGTGAGTAACGTCGGCTCCGTCAGAAGACAGAGCCGAAGTTGCTTAAAAACATAATAATTCGGCCTCCAGCAATCGCTGGAAGCCGAATTATTTCATTCCCCTACTATCCATGTCGGCCTGGAGGGGGAATAGTAATTTAATCGGCCCGGACTTGTGCAGAAGCAGGATCAGCCATATAGCGCTGTATCCTGCGCCCAAGTCTACCGGCGCCGACTTCAAATGTACGCGGGTAGGTAGGTAGCCTGGTGGGTGCGTGGGTAGCCGGGTGGGTGGGTAGGTAGCCTGGTGGGTGGGCTGGTAACTAGCCCGGTAGGTAGCCGGGTGGGTGGTTAGGTAGGTAGCCGGGTGGGTGGTTAGGTAGGAAGCCTGGTGGGTGGGTAGCCGGGTGGGTGGGTAGGTAGGTAGCCGGGTGGGTGGTTAGGTAGGTAGCCGGGTGGGTAGGTAGGAAGCCTGGTGGGTGGGTAGGTAGCCGGGTGGGTAGGTAGGTAGCCGGGTGGGTAGGTAGGAAGCCTGGTGGGTGTTTAGGTAGCCTGGTGGGTGGGTAGGTAGGTAGCCTGGTGGGTGGGTAGGTAGCCTGGTGGGTAGGTAGGTAGCCGGGTGGGTAGGTAGGAAGCCTGGTGGGTGGGTAGGTAGCCTGGTGGGTGGGTAGGTAGGTAGGTAGCCTGGTGGGTGGGTAGGTAACCTGGTGGGTGGGTTGGTAACTAGCCCGGTAGGTAGCCGGGTGGGTGGTTAGGTAGGTAGCCAGGTGGGTGGTTAGGTAGGTAGCCGGGTGGGTGGTTAGGTAGGTAGCCGGGTAGCCGGGTGGGTGGGTAGGTAGCCTGGTGGGTGGGTTGGTAACTAGCCCGGTAGGTAGCCGGGTGGGTGGTTAGGTAGGTAGCCGGGTGGGTGGTTAGGTAGGTAGCCGGGTAGGTAGGTAGGTAGCCGGGTGGGTAGGTAGCCGGGTGGGTAGGTAGCCGGGTGGGTGGTTAGGTAGTTGAGTGGGTGGTTAGGTAGGAAGCCTGGTGGGTGGGTAGGTAGCCGGGTGGGTAGGTGGCCGGGTGGGTGGTTAGGTAGTTGGGTGGGTGGTTAGGTAGGAAGCCTGGTGGGTGGGTAGGTAGCCGGGTGGGTAGGTAGGTAGGAAGCCTGGTGGGTGGTTAGGTAGTCGGGTGGGTAGGTAGGTAGCCGGGTGGGTAGGTAGCCGGGTGGGTAGCTATCCGGGTGGGGGGCCCGACTCCTATCCTCCCTCCCTCCCTTCCTTCCTCACCTCGGGGGGCCCCCTCCCGATATGCGCGGCGGGAGAGTGAGCGGCAAATGCAGGAAGTCTTCAGGGCTCTCCAGGCATCCGCTAGAGGCCCAGCCGCTGAGTCTCCAATATGTCTCCAACTGGAGACATATTGGAGACCAAGCGGCTGGGCCTCTAGCGGATGCCTGGAGAGCCCTTCCTGCATTTGCCGCTCGCTCGCTCTCCCGCCGCGCATATCGGGAGGGGGCCCCCGAGGTGAGGGAGGGAGGGAGGATAGGAGTCGGGGGGCCCCCGGGAATAAAATAATAAAAAAAAAAAAAAAATATTAAAAAAAAAAAAAAAAAGTACTTAATGCCATGGGCCCCTGAAGAAAACGGAACTTCAGGGGCCCTCGTGCGGCGGCACGGCCTGCACGGCCGTATGTCCGCCCCTGGTATTATCACTAGTGTGAATTGGGGCCATTGTCAGAAGATTGCCTTGTACCGCCCGAGAGCAGCAGTTCTACCTAATCTGTTAGTTTCAGCTTCACAATTCCATGACGGTTTAACAGACTTGAATAAATTGTAATTTTAATTGAAGCAACATTATCTAAACTGGAGTAACTTGGAAATTAAACCCTGTAAAAGCATATCATACACTCTTCAGTATTGGATAAGCTGTGACTTCAAACATAGATGCATTTAAATGCAGTCATTTTTTTTTGGTATATATGTTACGGCCAGAACCCGAAGTGTGGCCACTTCTAGTTCTGGCCGGCCACTTCGGGTTCTGGCCGGCCAATGTGCGAAGTGGCCGCAGCGCAGCGGCCAATGTTATGAATGGAATGTTTCCTTTGATTATTAATGTAGTTTTCCGGCTGTCTCTGGCCGCAAATGTAGCAAAACAGTTAGTTCATTGAATTAAATGAAGCTGGCGGCAATGTAGAAGGATGAAGCCGCCCGGCTTCTGCTCCGCCTCCTCTCCTCCGCCCCTGCCTCTCTCTCTCCTCCCCGATACTGGAAGCGGGGGACATGCGTGTCCCCTCCAGAGTCATTCGTCGCGGCAGGCAACCCTGTCTTTCGTCCCTGCAGAGCGGGTGGCGGCAGAAGCAATGTCTGCAGCCTCCCCGCTCTGCTTTCCTGCCGCCACAAACGACTCTTGGGGACACGCGTGTCCCCGCCGGCTGCCCGAAGAAGAGAGAGAGAGGCGGGGGCGGAGGAGAGGAGGGGAGCCGCCAGCTTCATTTAATTAAATGAACTAACTGTTTTGCTACATTTGCGGCCAGAGACGGCCGGAAAACTACATTAATAATCAAAGGAAACATTCCATTTCTAACATTGGCCGCTGCGCTGCGGCCACTTCGCACATTGGCCGGCCAGAACCCGAAGTGGCCGGCCAGAACTAGAAGTGGCCACACTTCGGGTTCTGGCCGTAACATATATATGATATATGGTAAAATACATTTTTAAGGTAGATGTACAATCCAGGCTCACTGACAGCATAAATAAGTACAGCAAATGCTGTACTAGAGCCCTTTAACGCGATTTAAGCTGATTTTACACTGTTGCCATGTATTAATTTGATGACAGCGGAGTCTGCCACAGGATCACCACCGCACTATTCCCTCTTTCATATTAACCTGCAGCAGAGTGTGCTAATAGGTTATTATGCATAGGCCCATCTCTCGCTCAGTGACGTTTATTTGATAATGTATTTCTTCTGTTTTAACAATACAGGATCTTCTAAAAAAAATAGCATATTGTGATGAAGTTCATTATATTCTGTAATGTACTGATAAACATTAGACTTTCATATATTTTACATTTAAATACACACAACTGAAGTAGTTCAAGCCATTTATTGTTTTAATATTGATGATTTTGGCATACAGCTTATGAAAACCCAAATTTCCTATCTCAAAAACTTAGCATATTTCATCCGACCAATAAAAGAAAAGTGTTTTTAAAACAAAAAAAGTCATCCTTTAAATAATTATGTTAAGTTATGCACTCAATACTTGGCCGGGAATCCTTTTGCAGAAATGACTGCTTCAATGCGGCATGGCATGGAGGCAATCAGCCTGTGGCACTGCTCAGGTGTTACGGAGGCCCAGGATAGTGTTGGGCGAACAGTGTTCGCCACTGTTCGGGTTCTGCAGAACATCACCCTGTTCGGGTGATGTTCGGGTTCGGCCGAACACCTGATGGTGTTCGGCCAAACTGTTCGGCCATATGGCCGAACTAAGAGCGCATGGCCGAACGTTACCCGAACGTTCGGCTAGCGCTGTGATTGGCCGAACGGGTCACGTGTAGTGTTGGGCGAACATCTAGATGTTCGGGTTCGGGCCGAACATGGCCGAACTCCGAACATAATGGAAGTCAATGGGGACCCGAACTTTCGTGCTTTGTAAAGCCTCCTTACATGCTACATACCCCAAATTTACACGGTATGTGCACCTTGGGAGTGGGTACAAGAGGAAAAAAATTTTAGCAAAAAGAGCTTATAGTTTTTGAGAAAATCGATTTTAACCACTTGAGGACTACAGTCTTTCTAACCCTTAAGGACCAGGCACTTTTTTTCCACTCAGACCACTGCAGCTTTCACGGTTTATTGCTCGCTCATACAACCTACCACCTAAATGAATTTTGGCTCCTTTTCTTGTCACTAATAAAGCTTTCTTTTGGTGCTATTTGATTGCTCCTGCGATTTTTACTTTTTATTATATTCATCAAAAAAGACATGAATTTTGACAAAAAAATGATTTTTTTAACTTTCTGTGCTGACAATTTTCAAATAAAGTAAAATTTCTGTATACATGCAGCGCGAAAAATGTGGACAAACATGTTTTTGATAAAAAAAAACCCATTCAGTGTATATTTATTGGTTTGGGTAAAATTTATAGCGTTTACAAACTATGGTGCAAAAAGTGAATTTTCCCATTTTCAAGCATCTCTGACTTTTCTGACCCCCTGTCATGTTTCATGAGGGGCTAGAATTCCAGGATAGTATAAATACCCCCCAAATGACCCCATTTTGGAAAGAAGACATCCCAAAGTATTCACTGAGAGGCATAGTGAGTTCATAGAAGATATTATTTTTTGTCACAAGTAAGCGGAAAATGACACTTTGTGACAAGAAAAAGAAAAAAAAAAAGAATCCATTTCTTCTAACTTGCGACAAAAAAAAATGAAATCTGCCACGGACTCACCATGCCCCTCTCTGAATACCTTGAAGTGTCTGCTTTCCAAAATGGGGTCATTTGTGGGGTGTGTTTACTGTCCTCGCATTTTGGGGGGTGCTAATTTGTAAGCACCCCTGTAAAGCCTAAAAGTGCTCATTGGACTTTGGGCCCCTTAGCACAGTTAGGCTGCAAAAAAGTGCCACACATGTGGTATTGCCGTACTCAAGAGAAGTAGTAGAATGTGTTTTGGGGTGTATTTTTACACATACCCATGCTGGGTGGGAGAAATATCTCTGTAAATGACAATTTTTTCATTTTTTTTACACACAATTGTCCATTTACAGAGTTATTTCTCCCACCCAGCATGGGTATGTGTAAAAATACACCCCAAAACACATTGTACTACTTCTCCCGAGTACGGCGATACCACATGTGTGGCACTTTTTTGCACCCTAACTGCGCTAAAGGGCCCAAAGTCCAATGAGTACCTTTAGGATTTCACAAGTCATTTTGCGGAATTTGATTTCCAGACTACTCCTCACGGTTTAGGGCCCCTAAAATGCCAGGGCAGTATAGGAACCCCACAAATGACCCCATTTTAGAAAGAAGACACCCCAAGGTATTCCGTTAGGAGTATGGTGAGTTCATAGAAGATTTTATTTTTTGTCAAAAGTTAGCGGAAAATTGATTTTTATTGTTTTTTTCACAAAGTGTCATTTTCCACTAACTTGTGACAAAAAATAAAATCTTCTATGAACTCACCATACTCCTAACGGAATACCTTGAGGTGTCTTCTTTCTAAAATGGGGTCATTTGTGGGGTTCCTATACTGCCCTGGCATTTTAGGGGCCCTAAACCGTGAGGAGTAGTCTGGAAATCAAATTCCGCAAAATGACCTGTGAAATCCTAAAGGTACTCATTGGACTTTGGGCCCTTTAGCGCAGTTAGGGTGCAAAAAAGTGCCACACATGTGGTATCGCCGTACTCGGGAGAAGTAGTACAATGTGTTTTGGGGTGTATTTTTACACATACCCATGCTGGGTGGGAGAAATAACTCTGTAAATGGACAATTGTGTGTAAAAAAATCAAAAGATTGTCATTTACAGAGGTATTTCTCCCACCCAGCATGGGTATGTGTAAAAATACACCCCAAAACACATTGTACTACTTCTCCCGAGTATGGCAATACCACATGTGTGGCACTTTTTTGCACCCTAACTGCGCTAAAGGGCCCAAAGTCCAATGAGTACCTTTAGGATTTCACAGGTCATTTTGCGAAATTTGATTTCCAGACTACTCCTCACGGTTTAGGGCCCCTAAAATGCCAGTTCAGTATAGGAACCCCACAAATGACCCCATTTTAGAAAGAAGACACCCCAAGGTATTCCGTTAGGAGTATGGTGAGGTCATAGAAGATTTTATTTTTTGTCACAAGTTAGTGGAAAATGACACTTTGTGAAAAAAACAATAAAAATCAATTTTCCGCTAACTTTTGACAAAAAATAAAATCTTCTATGAACTCACCATACTCCTAACGGAATACCTTTGGGTGTCTTCTTTCTAGAATGGGGTCATTTGTGGGGTTCCTATACTGCCCTGGCATTTTAGGGGCCCTAAACCGTGAGGAGTAGTCTTGAAACCAAATGTCGCAAAATGACCTGTGAAATCCTAAAGGTACTCATTGGACTTTGGGCCCCTTAGCGTACTTAGGGTGTAAAAAAGTGCCACACATGTGGTACCGCCGTACTCAGGAGAAGTAGTATAATGTGTTTTGGGGTGTATTTTTACACATACCCATGCTAAGTGGGAGAAATATCTCTGTAAATGACAATTGTTTGATTTGTTTTACACACAATTGACCATTTACATAGAAATTTCTCCCACCCAGCATGGGTATGTGTAAAAATACACCCCAAAACACATTATACTACTTTTCCTGAGTACGGCGGTACCACATGTGTGACACTTTTTTGCAGCCTAGGTGCGCTAAGGGGCCCAACGTCCTATTCACGGGTCATTTTGAGGCATTTGTTTTCTAGACTACTCCTCGCGGTTTAGGGCCCCTAAAATGCCAGGGCAGTATAGGAACCCCACAAGTGACCCCATTTTAGAAAGAAGACACCCCAAGGTATTCCGTTAGGTGTATGGCGAGTTCATAGAAGATTTTATTTTTTGTCACAAGTTAGTGAAAAATGACACTTTGTGAAAAAAAACCAATAAAAAATCAATTTCCGCTAACTTTTGACAAAAAATAAAATCTTCTATGAACTCGTCATACACCTAACAGAATACCTTGGGGTGTCTTTTTTTCTAAAATGGGGTCACTTGTGGGGTTCCTATACCGCCCTGGCATTTTACGGGCCCAAAACCGTGAGTAGTCTGGAAACCAAATGTCTCAAAATGACTGTTCAGGGGTATAAGCATCTGCAAATTTTGATGACAGGTGGTCTATGAGGGGGCGAATTTTGTGGAACCGGTCATAAGCAGGGTGGCCTTTTAGATGACAGGTTGTATTGGGCCTGATCTGATGGATAGGAGTGCTAGGGGGGTGACAGGAGGTGATTGATGGGTGTCTCAGGGGGTGGTTAGAGGGGAAAATAGATGCAATCAATGCACTGGGGAGGTGATCGGAAGGGGGTCTGAGGGGGATCTGAGGGTTTGGCCGAGTGATCAGGAGCCCACACGGGGCAAATTAGGGCCTGATCTGATGGGTAGGTGTGCTAGGGGGTGACAGGAGGTGATTGATGGGTGTCTCAAGGTGTGATTAGAGGGGGGAATAGATGCAAGCAATGCACTGGCGAGGTGATCAGGGCTGGGGTCTGAGGGCATTCTGAGGGTGTGGGCGGGTGATTGAGTGCCCTAGGGGCAGATAGGGGTCTAATCTGATAGGTAGCAGTGACAGGGGGTGATTGATGGGTAATTAGTGGGTGTTTAGGGTAGAGAACAGATGTGAACACTGCACTTGGGAGGTGATCGGACGTCGGATCTGCGGGCGATCTATTGGTGTGGGTGGGTGTTCAGTTTGCCCGCAAGGGACAGGTTAGGGGCTGATTGATGGGTGGCAGTGACAGGGGGTGATTGATGGGTGGCAGTGACAGGGGGTGATTGATGGGTGATTGACAGGTGATTGACAGGTGATCAGTGGGTTATTACAGGGAAGGACAGATGTAAATAATGCCCTGGCGAATTGATAAGGGGGGGTCTGAGGGCAATCTGAGCGTGTAGGCGGGTGATTGGGTGCCCGCAAGGGGCAGATTAGGGTCTGATCTGAT
Organism: Hyperolius riggenbachi; assembly: GCF_040937935.1. NCBI lineage: Eukaryota > Metazoa > Chordata > Amphibia > Anura > Hyperoliidae > Hyperolius > Hyperolius riggenbachi. Next base: position 43,440,562 of record NC_090652.1, on the reverse strand, counting down.
GGGTAACAGTGACAGGTGGTGATAGGGGGTGATTGATGGGTAATTAGTGAGTGTTTAGAGGAGAGAATAGATGGAAACACTGCGCTTGGGTGGTGATCTGATGTCGGATCTGCAGGCGATCTATTGGTGTGGGTGGGTGATCAGTTTGCCCGCAAGGGGCAGGTTAGGGGCTGATTGTTGGGTGGCAGTGACAGGGGGTGATTGATGGGTGATAGGTGATTGGCAGGTGATTGACAGGTGATCAGTGGGTTATTACATGGAAGGACAGATGTAATTAATGCACTGGTGAATTGATAAGGGGGGGGGGGGGGGTCTGAGGGCAATCTGAGCGTGTGGGCGGGTGATTGGGTGCCCGCAAGGGGCAGATTAGGGTCTGATCTGATAGGTAAAAGTGACAGGTGGTGATAGGGGGTGATTGATGGGTGATTGATGGGTAATTAGTGGGTGTTTAGAGGAGAGAATAGATGTAAACAATGGATTTGGGAGGTGATCTGATGTCGGATCTGCGGGCGATCTATTGGTGTGGGTGGGTGATCAGATTGCCCGCAAGGGGCAGGTTAGGGGCTGATTGTTGGGTGGCAGTGACAGGGGGTGATTGATGGGTGATTGATGGGTGATTGATGGGTGATTGACGGGTGATTGACAGGTTATCAGGGAAGATAGATGCATACAGTACACAGGGGGGGGGTCTGGGGGGGGTCTGGGGAGAATCTGAGGGGTGGGGGGGTGATCAGGAGGGGGCAGGGGGCAGGGGGGGATATAAAAAAAAAAATAGCGTTGAAAGATAGTGACAGGGAGTGATTGATGGGTTATTAGGGGGGTGATTGGGTGCAAACAGGGGTCTGGGGGGTGGGCAGGGGGGGGTCTGAGGGGTGCTGTGGGCGATCAGTGGGCGGGGGGGGGCAGATCAGTGTGTTTGGGTGCAGACTAGGGTGGCTGCAGCCTGCCCTGGTGGTCCCTCGGACACTGGGACCACCAGGGCAGGAGGCAGCCTGTATAATACACTTTGTATACATTACAAAGTGTATTATACACTTTGTATGCGGCGATCGCGGGGTTAACATCCCGCCGGCGCTTCCGTATGGCCGGCGGGATGTTACGGCGGGTGGGCGGAGCCAGTTGCCGGGGGAAGCGCGCGTCATCAATGACGCGATCGCTCCCCCGGCATGCCTAAAGGACGCGCCGCCTGAAGGCGTATTGCGGTCCTTTAGGCGTCCACTTTGCCGCCGCCCATGGGCTGTGGGCGGTCGGCAAGTGGTTAAAGTTTCAAAAAACTGTCTTTTAAATGCGGGAAATGTCTGTTTTCTTTGGGGGATTTTACCAATTTTGGACCCCTGTAACTCTGGTTTGCAGAGATGTAGGGACCCCATCTTTAGAATCCAAGTCTAACAATATGTCTTCTACCTGCATGAGACATTTCGTGAGATTCAGACGTTGCTAACGGCCATGGCTGAGATTTATGTACGCCACCATCACTACCATTGAAATAGCCCAAATAAACAGGTTTTTGTGACCCTAGGCTATGACCTCTTCGGCCTAGGGGCCCGAAACTCACCAGTCATGTTCCCCCTAAGGGTCCCTACAATTCTAGAAAATTTTGTACTGCTGAGCCATTGCCCTTTGAAAAGATGTGAGATTTTGGAAAGTGAAATAGGGAGCCAATGAAATCCTATGGGGGATTTTACCGATTTTGGACCCCTGTAACTCTGGTTTGCAGAGATGTAGGGACCCCATCTTTGGAATCCAAGTCTAACAATATGTCTTCTACCTGCATGAGACATTTCGTGAGATTCAGACGTTGCTAACGGCCATTGCTGCGATTTATGTACGCCACCATCACTACCATTGAAATAGCCCAAATAAACAGGTTTTTGTGACCCTAGGCTATGACCTCTTCGGCCTAGGGGCCCGAAACTCACCAGTCATGTTCCCCCTAAGGGTCCCTACAATGCTAGAAAATTTGGTACTGCTGAGCCATTGCCCTTTGAAAAGATGTGAGATTTTGGAAAGTGAAATAGGGAGGCAATGAAATCCTATTGGGGATTTTACCAATTTTGGACCCCTGTAACTCTGGTTTGCAGAGATGTAGGGACCCCATCTTTGGAATCCAAGTCTAACAATATGTCTTCTACCTGCATGAGACATTTCGTGAGATTCAGACGTTGCTAACGGCCATTGCTGCGATTTATGTACGTCACCATCACTACCATTGAAATAGCCCAAATAAACAGGTTTTTGTGACCCTAGGCTATGACCTCTTCGGCCTAGGGGCCCGAAACTCACCAGTCATGTTCCCCCTAAGGGTCCCTACAATGCTAGAACATTTGGTACTGCTGAGCCATTGCCCTTTGAAAAGATGTGAGATTTTGGAAAGTGAAATAGGGAGGCAATGAAATCCTATGGGGGATTTTACCAATTTTGGACCCCTGTAACTCTGGTTTGCAGAGATGTAGGGACCCCATCTTTGGAATCCAAGTCTAACAATATGTTTTCTACCTGCATGAGACATTTCGTGAGATTCAGACTTTGCTAACGGCCATTGCTGCGATTTATGTACGTCACCATCACTACCATTGAAATAGCCCAAATAAACAGGTTTTTGTGACCCTAGGCTATGACCTCTTTGGCCTAGGGGCCCGAAACTCACCAGTCATGTTCCCCCTAAGGGTCCCTACAATGCTAGAAAATTTGCCACTGCTGAGTAATTGCCCTTTGAAAAGATGTGAGATTTTGGAACTGTAAATAGGAGGCCCAATGAAAGCCTATGGGGGATTTTACCAAATTTGGAGCCCTGTAACTCTGGTTTGCAGAGATGTAGGGAACCCATCTTTGGAGCCCAAGTCTAATAATATGTCTTCTACCTGCATGAGACATTTCGTGAGATTTAGACGTTGCTAACGGCCATTGCTGCGATTTATGTACGTCAGACTCGCCACCATTGAAATTGCCCAAATAAACAGGTTTTGTGACCCTAGGCTATGACCTCTTCGGCCTAGGACTGCATTGAACGCGACCCACGCATTGTGCGCATTCTGGACAACACCAATTACTGGGTTTATACCCTTCTGGATCCACGGTACAAACACAATGTTCCAAAACTGCTTGAAGAAAGAGCCAGACAGGTCAAAATGGAAGAATACCAGCAGGCCCTTGTGGAGACTTTAGAGAGGAGATTGACATCCTCCCCCTCCTCTAGCCAGTTGTACGCCGACAGACTGACTTCCGCAAACCCAGGACGACCAGGAGGGCAGCAAACAACACAAGCCGCAGCTAGTGCCCAAAAGGGAATGATATCGGCAGTGTCCTTGGAGTGGGAAAATTTTCTGACACCCATGCAGCAGCACACAGAACAGCAAGCGTGCAGATCCACCTCCAACACCGATCGCCTGGAGAAGATGGTCAAGGACTACATGTCAGATGGCGTAGCTGTGTTGAACAATCCATCTGCACCCTTCAACTATTGGGTATCGAAGCTAGACACCTGGCACAAACTGGCAATGTACGCAATAGAGGTGCTGGCTTGCCCGGCAGCCAGCGTTATGTCGGAACGCTGTTTCAGTGCTGCCGGAGGCATCGTCACAGATCGGCGGCGTATCCGCCTCTCCACAGAAAATGCAGACCGTCTGACTCAAATTAAAATGAATCAATCCTGGATTGGAAACGACTACGCAACACTCCCGGACCCCAACCAAGTAACATGAACAATGAACATCTGTGATGGGTTAGCGTTTCCGGTCCCTGTTTATTGAACCTCTCATCTGTATTACATTTATGACTGCATGGCGACAAAATGCAAATTGCTATCCGCACGCTTCTTGTCCTCATGCAAGGCCTGGGTTGTTGTGTCTCAAAGCGTGGCCTTCTCCTCCTGCACCACCCTCCTCCTATTCCATCACGTGTGCTGCTGCTGGGTTAGCGTTACCGGTCTCTTTTCCTGGAACCTCTTATATGTATTACATTTATGACTGCATGCCGACAAAAAGCATGTTACCTGTGCAAAGAAAACAGACATTTCCCGCATTTAAAAGACAGTTTTCCCTTTGAAACTTTAAAATCGATTTTCTCAAAAACTATAAGCTCTTTTTGCTAAATTTTTTTCCTCTTGTACCCACTCCCAAGGTGCACATACCGTGTAAATTTGGGGTATGTAGCATGTAAGGAGGCTTTACAAAGCACGAAAGTTCGGGTCCCCATTGACTTCCATTATGTTCGGAGTTCGGGTCGAACACCCGAACATCGCGGCCATGTTCGGCCTGTTCGGCCCGAACCCGAACATCTAGATGTTCGCCCAACACTATTTGCTTCGATAGCGGCCTTAAGCTCATTCAGAGTGTTGGGTCTTGCGTCTCTCAACTTTCCTTTCACAATATCCCACAGATTCTCTATGGGGTTCAGGTCAGGAGAGTTGGCAGGCCAATTGAGCACAGTAATACCATGGTCAGTAAACCATTTACCATTGGTTTTGGCACTGTGAGATGGTGCCAGGTCATGCTGAAAAATGAAATCTTCATCTCCACAAAGCTTTTCAGCCGATGGAAGCAAGAAGTACTCCAAAATCTCCTGATAGCTAGCTGCATTGACTCTGCCTTTGAAAAAACACAGTGGACCAACACGAGCAGCTGACATGGCACCCCAGACCATCACTGACTGTGGGTACTTGACACTGGACTTCAGGCATTTTGGCATTTCCCTCTCCCCAGTCTTCCTCCAGACTCTGGCACCTCTATTTTCGAATGACATGTAAAAGTTACTTTCATCCGAAAAAGTAATTTGGACCACTGAGCAACAGTCCAGTGCTGCTTCTCTGTAGCCCAGGTCAGGCGCTTCTGCCGCTGTTTCTGGTGCAAAAGTGGGTTCATGCTTCCATCTGCTGAAAAGCTTTGGCCAACTCTGTAACCCACTTATGAGTAAATTAATGGCAATGTACAGGGATATCCATCTGTAGTATGTCACTCTGACTTGTACATATTGGTAACGCACCATAACTTGCTAATGTCTAGCAGAGATCAAACTATCTTCCTTCATTCTACAATGTAATTGGCACGCCACAATTCCCTAATAGGCTGCCCTTCCATATCTTAAACACAACAATACATTTGACCAAAAACCAAACATGTTTCGCCCATCTAATGCAAGGGCTTTGTCAGGGGAATAAGCATACAATACATATAAAGTGCAACAGTGTTACAAGGTGCAACGTGTCACAATGGTGAAGCTCATAAGAGATAGATGTTTACTTTGTCAGCATAAAATAATGAAGCACCGATTTGTGATATATAAATTAAACTAATTACTGTGTGCATCTATGAGATGTAATGTAATGTAATTTACTTTATTTATCCATTTATTTTGCATAGTACTAACTACAGGAGGAAATGCCGATGGTGCACCATGTGTTTTTCCTTTTGTGAATGGGAATATTCACCATTACTCATGCACTAGAGATGGACACAATGACAGCAAGCTGTGGTGTGCCACAACCAGTAATTATAAAGATGGTAAATGGGGCTTCTGTCCTGAAGGTGAATTTTTTTTTTGTATTGTGATCACATACACATGAATAACAATACTTGAAACAAAAATGTATTGCTCTTTTCAGGAGCGCTCCTGTTATGTAAAATGTAGAGGCAAAATGTCCATGTAGCAATTAGAGTTGGGCCGAACCTCCGATTTTAGGTTCGCGAACCGGGTTCGCAAACTTCCGCGGAAGGTTCGGTTCGCGTTGAAGTTCGTGAACCGCAATAGACTTCAATGGGGATGCGAACTTTGAAAAAAAAAATTATGCTGGCCACAAAAGTGATGGAAAAGATGTTTCAAGGGGTCTAACACCTGGAGGGGGGCATGGCGGAGTGGGATACACGCCAAAAGTCCCCGGGAAAAATCTGGATTTGACGCAAAGCAGCGTTTTAAGGGCAGAAATCACATTGAATGCTAAACGACAGGCCTAAAGTGCTTTAAAACATCTTGCATGTGTATACATCAATCAGGTAGTGTAATTAAGATACTGCTTCACACTGACGCACCAAACTCACCGTGTAACGCACCGCAAACAGCTGTTTGTGTAGTGACGGCCATGCTGGACTGGTGCGCACCATGGCGAGAGTGCAGGTTTTGGTGGCTTTACAGCCCATATGGTCGCCTGGCTGATGTAGCTGAATGACAGAACAGTGACTGTCCAGCTGATCAAATTTCTTTTGTGTGCCCCCCGAGACACTCATCTAGGCGCCGGTCATTGCTTCATTGTGATACGCAAGCCCCTTCACCACGGCAAGGTAATGATCACGAAGGGGAATGGGCGCATGTACATGCCTTTTCTTTTGTTGTTGCAGCTGCCCGCAGTGCAGCCAGAAAAATTAGGCAGTCATGTACACGCACCAGAAAAATTATTACAGTGGCCGCTGCTAGCAGCGGCCTAAAAAATTAAGCAATCCGCCTGGAGTCCCGGACCCTGTTGGTGGTGGCGGAGAAGGTAGTCAAGCGGCCTGCAGGCAGACATGCTGTGTGGAGGGACTGGGAGCGACTTAGTCTTCTTGGGGCAGGCCAGGCAGCCAGTCACACGGCGTGCAGGCAGAGATGCTGTGTGTGCGGGGACTGACTTAGTCTTGGGGCGAGCAGCAGCCCTCCGGGATCCATGTCTCATTCATTTTGATAAAGGTGAGGTACTTAACACTTTTGTAACTTAGGCGACTTCTCTTCTCAGTGACAATGCCTCCAGCTGCGCTGAAGGTCCTTTCTGACAGGACGCTTGCAGCAGGGCAGGAGAGAAGTTGGATGGCAAATTGGGACAGCTCTGGCCACAGGTCAAGCCTGCGCACCCAGTAGTTCAAGGGTTCCTCATCGCTGTTCACAGCAGTGTCTACATCCACACTTAAGGCCAGGTAGTCGGCTACCTGCCGTTCCAGGCGTTGGTGGAGGGTGGATCCGGAAGGGCTACGGCGAGGCGTTGGACTAAAGAACGTCCGCATGTCCAACATCACCATGAGATTGCTGGAGCGTCCTGTCTTTGACTGCGTGGACACGGGAGGAGGATTAGTGGCAGTGGTACCTTGCTGGCGTTGTGCTGGCGTTGTGCTGTCACATCACCAAGGCATTGTAAAGCATAGTTGACAGCTGGTTCTGCATGTGCTGCATCCTTTCCACCTTCAGGTGAGTTGGTAACAGGTCCGCCACTTTGTGCCTGTACCGAGGGTCTAGTAGTGTTGCCACCCAGTACAGCTCATTCCCCTTGAGGTTTTTTTTACGGGGGTCCCTCAACAGGCAGGACAGCATAAAAGACGACATCTGCACAAAGTCGGATCCAGTACCCTCCATCTCCTCTTGCTCTTCCTCAGTGACGTCACGTAAGTCAACCTCCTCCCCCCAGCCGTGAACAATACCACGGGAAGGTTGAGCAGCACAAGCCCCCGGCGACGCCTGCTGCGGGTGTTCTCCTGCCGCTGTCCCCTCCTCCTCCTCCTCCCCCAAAGAAACACCTTGCTCATCATCCTATGAGTCTGACTCATCTTCTGCACACGACTTCTCTTCTTCCTCCTCCTCCCCCCTCTGTGCTGCCGCAGGTGTTGAGGAAACAGCTGGGTCTGATGAAAATTGGTCCCATGCCTGTTCCTGCCGTAACGGTTCCTGGTCATGCTCATTCGCAGCTTCATCCGCCACTCTACGCACAGCACGCTCCAAGAAGTAAGCGTAGGGAATTAAGTCGCTGATGGTGCCCTCACTGCGGCTCACCAGGTTGGTCACCTCCTCAAACGGCCGCATGAGCCTGCATGCATTTTTCATCAGTGTCCAGTTGTCGGGCCAGAACATCCCCATCTTCCCAGACTGTTTCATTGTACTGTAGTTGTAGAGGTAGTGGGTGACGGCTTTCTTCTGTTGTAGCAGGTGGGAGAACATGAGCAGGGTCGAATTCCAGCGAGTCGGGCTATCGCAAATGAGGCGTCTCACCGGCATGTTGTTTTTCCGCTGAATTTCCGCAAAGCGTGCCATGGCTGTGTAAGACCGCCTCAAATGCCCACAGACCTTCCTGGCCTGCTTCAGGACATCCGCTAAGCCAGGGTACTTTGCCACAAATCTTTGAACAACTAGATTCATGACATGTGCCATGCAGGGTATGTGTGTCAGCTTCCCCATATGCAAAGCGGCAAGCAGATTGCTGCCGTTGTCGCACACCATGTTGCCTATCTCCAGGTGGTGCGGGGTCAGCCACTCATCCACTTGTTTCTTAAGAGCAGCCAGGAGAGCTGCACCAGTGTGACTCTCCGCTTTGAGACAAGACATGTCTAAGATGGCGTGACACCGTCGTACCTGGCATGCAGCATAGGCCCTGCGGAGCTGGGGCTGTGTAGCTGGAGAGGAGAACTGCCACTCAGCCAAGGAGGAGGAGGACAGCGAAGAGCATGTAGCAGGAGGAGAGGAGGTGGCAGGAGGCCTGCCTGCAAGCCGTGGAGGTGTCACAATTTGGTCCGCTGCGCCCTGCTTGCCATAGTTCACCACCAGGTTGACCCAATGGGCTGTGTACGTAATGTAGCGGCCCTGCCCGTGCTTGGCAGACCAGGCATCCGTGGTCAGGTGTACCCTTGACCCAACGCTCTTCGCAAGAGATGACACCACTTGCCTCTCAACTTTACGGTGCAGTTGGGGTATGGCCTTTCTCGAAAAATAAGTGCGGCCTGGCATCTTCCACTGTGGTGTTCCGATGGCCACAAATTTACGGAAGGCCTCAGAGTCCACCAGCCGGTATGGTAACAGCTGGCGAGCTTACAGTTCCGCCACGCCAGCTGTCAGATGCCGGGCAAGGGGGTGACTGGCCGAAATTGGCTTCTTCCACTCAAACATTTCCTTCACGGACACCTGACTGCTGCTGTGGGCAGAGGAGCAGGAACCGCTCAAGGGCAGAGGCGGAGTGGATGAGGGTGCCTGTGAAGGTGGAAGGGAGAAAGCGGCAGAAGCAGATGATGCGCCTGAAGGAGGAAGAGGAGAAGGAGGGTGAATTTTCTTTTGTGTGCTGCTGCTGCTTTTGCTCAGGTGGCCATCCCATTGCTGTTTGTGCCTTTTCTCCAGGTGCCTTCGTAAGGCACTTGTCCCTACGTGAGTGTTGGCCTTTCCACGGCTCAATTTTTGTTGGCAGAGCGAACAGATGGCTTTGCTCCGATCTGAGGCACACACATTAAAAAATTTCCACACCGCTGAGCCACCCTGGGATGTGGGCACTATGGGGACCTCAGCAGCTGATGCTGAAGGGCAAGTTGGCTGGCTGTACATAGGTGGCGATACATGGTGCCGGACACTGCCACCAGCTGTTTCTGACGAAGAGCTGCCCCAGCTTCTTTCAGCAACTTCTCTCCTCCTACTACTCTCTGACTCCCCCTCTGAACTGTCCCCCTCTTCATCTCCTCTATTGGGAACATACAGAGGATCCCTATCATCGTCATCATCGTAATCATCCTGCCCAGCTTCGCTTGCCTCAGACAAATCCAAACATGCACCATCAGTAGGTCCTTCATCCTCCTTACACGTTACATCAATAGTGTTGCCGCGTAACTCAGACATATGAGCTGGTGAAAATGCAGCTGGCTGTAACAACAATGGCTGTGCATCAGTGATTTCAACACTAAATAATTCTTGCGAAGTGTCAAATGCAGCGGAAGTGGTGCTAGTAGTAGCGCTGGTGGCTGAGCAAGATGAGGTGTTCTGTGTCGCTAAATACTCAACCACGTCCTGACAATCTTGGGAGGTGATGGGACGTGCCTTCTTCCGAGCACTGTACTGTGGGCCAGGTCCACACGAAATTACATTTACACGACCTCACGCAGACCTGCCGGGTGGCCTTCCTCTGGCTCTGGCACTACCTCTTCCTCTACCTGTTTTTTTCCATATCGGGTATGCACGGAGTGGTATATCACACTGCGTGCACTCACGTAGGTAGGTGGGTTCACTTAACTGCACAGGTATGCGCACTGATGCGGTGGGTTCACTGAACAGAACAGGTATACAGTGGCGGGTTCACAGAACAGGTATGCAGTGGCAGGTTCACTGAACAGAACAGGTATGCAGTGGCGGGTTCACTGAAAAGTACAGGTATACAGTGGCGGGTTCACAGAACAGGTATGCAGTGGCAGGTTCACTGAACAGAACAGGTATGCAGTGGCGGGTTCACTGAACACAACAGGTATGCAGTGGCGGGTTCACTGAACAGTACAGGTATGCAGTGGCGGGTTCACTGAACAGTACAGGTATACAGTGGTGGGTTCACTGAACACAACAGGTATGCAGTGGCGGGTTCACTGAACAGAACCGGTATACAGTAGCGGCTCCACTGAACAGAACAGGTATGCAGTGGCGGGTTCACTGAACAGTACAGGTATACAGTGGTGGGTTCACTGAACAGAACAGGTATGCAGTGGCGGGTTCACTGAACAGAACAGGTATGCAGTGGCGGGTTCACTGAACAGGTATACAGTGGCGTGTTCACTGAACAGAACAGGTATACAGTGGCGGGTCCACTGAACAGAACAGGTATGCAGTGGCGGGTTCACTGAACAGTACAGTTATACAGTGGCGGGTTCACAGAACAGGTATGCAGTGGCAGGTTCACTGAACAGAACAGGTATGCAGTGGCGGGTTCACTGAACACAACAGGTATACAGTGGCGGGTTCACTGAACACAACAGGTATGCAGTGGCGGGTTAACTGAACAGAACCGGTATACAGTAGCGGCTCCACTGAACAGAACAGGTATGCAGTGGCGGGTTCACTGAACAGTACAGGTATACAGTGGTGGGTTCACTGAACAGAACAGGTATGCAGTGGCGGGTTCACTGAACAGAACAGGTATGCAGTGGCGGGTTCACTGAACAGTACAGGTATACAGTGGCGGGTTCACAGAACAGGTATGCAGTGGCGGGTTCACTGAACACAACAGGTATGCAGTGGCGGGTTCACTGAACAGCACAGGTATGCAGTGGCGGGTTCACTGAACAGTACAGGTATACAGTGGCGGGTTCACTGAACACAACAGGTATGCAGTGGCGGGTTCACTGAACAGAACCGGTATACAGTAGCGGCTCCACTGAACAGAACAGGTATGCAGTGGCGGGTTCACTGAACAGTACAGGTATACAGTGGTGGGTTCACTGAACAGAACAGGTATGCAGTGGCGGGTTCACTGAACAGAACAGGTATGCAGTGGCGGGTTCACTGAACAGTACAGGTATACAGTGGCGGGTTCACAGAACAGGTATGCAGTGGCAGGTTCACTGAACAGAACAGGAATGCAGTGGTGGGTTCACTGAACAGGTATACAGTGGCGTGTTCACTGAACAGAACAGGTATACAGTGGCGTGTTCACTGAACAGAACAGGTATACAGTGGCGTGTTCACTGAACAGAACAGGTATACAGTGGCGGGTTCACTGAACAGTACAGGTATGCAGTGGCGGGTTCACTGAACAGTACAGGTATACAGTGGTGGGTTCACTGAACACAACAGGTATGCAGTGGTGGGTTCACTGAACAGAACAGGTATGCAGTGGCGGGTTCACAGAACAGGTATGCAGTGGCAGGTTCACTGAACAGAACAGGTATGCAGTGGCGGGTTCACTGAACAGGTATACAGTGGCGTGTTCACTGAACAGAACAGGTATACAGTGGCGGGTTCACTGAACAGGTATACAGTGGCGTGTTCACTGAACAGAACAGGTATACAGTGGCGGGTCCACTGAACACAACAGGTATGCAGTGGCGGGTTCACTGAACAGTACAGGTATGCAGTGGCGGGTTCACTGAACAGTACAGGTATTGTTATGATCGCTTTTGCAGCGTTTACTGCTGACTGCAGTGGTGTTGCAAACCAAGCAGTTCTGATGTCATTACATGCATTTGCTTGCATAGTTTGGTTTGCACTTAAACTAGTTGCTGATTCCATCTGCAGTCGCTCTGAGGTTTATGACAGTTTGGTATGCTTTTGTGTAAACAAACATTGTCTGCTGCAATGGAGGGGCAATCCCTTTCCTGCAGGCTGCATATCATTGTCTGCCTTTTCCTGCTATCAGCCTGTGATTAATTACCATTCACTTGTGTGGGAATCTGCAGGTCTGCTCCCATTGGATGACCTCAGTATAAAGAACTGCTTCCTGCAATGCCTCATGGGCTATCATAGTCTCAGATTGTATCTGTTACTCTGCTCGTGCCCCACCTCGTTCCTGGTCCGTGTGGACTGCGCTGACTCCTGCGAAGGGGTCAGCGAGTCCTCCTAGTTCTGCTCTTGTTCTAGAAGTTGCTACTTGCTTGTCTTGTGTCATATATTGGTTCATCGCCAATATATACGCATACTTGCGCATTTTGTTATTTTCCTTGTATTCGTGTTACGTTAATATATCAGTGTCGCTGATATATACGTACACGAACTGTTTATTTCCTGTGTTCAGTTAGTCAGTTTTCCAGCACGTTTTGGTGGTTTGCGCGTACCGTGAACACCCGTGCTGAGCTAGTTATCCTGTTCCTGGTTCTGTTTGTGGATTGCGTTCATCTCTGCGAAGAGATAGCGAATCCTTCTGAGTCCTGTTCCCTGTATTACTCCAGTCTTAGTCAGCGTTCCTGCTTATGTCATATATCGGTTCATTGCCGATATATACATATGTTAGTCAGACCTTACAAAGAGTTTCATTGATAGCTGTAATTGTAATACGCTAGGAAAACATACTTATTGTATATTTATCTGTGTTACGTTCATCTGTCTCGATCCTGCTATTTTCTGACTATTCTGTCCTGTCTTTGTGAGGCACGCCATCGCCGCAACGCATTGGCTGCCTCATTCCAGTCTGTCTGGTTTTGGACGCTTGCTGTCGCTAAGTAGCCGCTAGCTAGCAAGCGTTCATTCTGTCTACTTATTCTGATCTCCTCAGTCCTGGTTTATGCGCTCAGCGCTACTTTGCGCTGAGACGTTATTACGAAAGTGTTGTTTGTGGCTGTTCGGATCTGCACCGGCTCTGTGCGCCACAATCTCCTATTGGAGTCAGTCCTCTCCTCCACTAAACTGGGGATATCCTGATCCCTTGTGCTGGTGTGTGTACCTCCTTCACGTCAGCTTATGTGTTGTATGCTGACTGTGGAGATTACACCTCCAAGCTTAACATTATGATAGCCCCCTTACCAATCCCCATTGTGGGGGGGGTTCCCAGCAAAAATGACACTGTTTGTTATGGTTCCTGTTCCTTTAAGAAATTTGAGAAGCTCAATTCTGAAACAGAAAATGAATTTTTTTCTGAATGTGCCAGGTTCCTGGCCAATCCTGAGCTCCAGGCTACTCCTGTTTCAACGTGGGCCCCCCAGCTAGTTTATGTTTTATTTAAGGGAAGATTGTTTCAGTGGGCCTACGATGTCTTGGATCATACCAATTTAAAAGAACGACCACTGGAATTTCTAGCGTTTGTGATCCATAACTGGCTGCGCAAAACCGATTTGCCTAGCCCTTTTGATAAGCTCCTGGCAGCTTGTCAATCAGCTGCTCCTTCTACTGCCTACAAAAATAATCAGCAAGCAGATAATTGTTCTGATAACTTTTCTTCTGCTAAGGCAGCAGGGTCTAAAGCCAAACGTAAACGCTCCAAAAGAAAAGCGTTACAATCAGCGGAGTCGTTGCCCTTAGCGACTGCGCATCAGATCTGTAACGAGACTCCACCATTAGCAGATAATGAAATTCAGTCACCATTCAGGGGAGTCAAATGGACCTATGAAACTACTAATGAACTTTCATTGCCAGCCAGGGAAAATAAAGGTTCTTGTTTAAATGAATTATCTGAATATGATTATGAAGATATATTACAGAGTATTGAACAGATCAATTTATTCGTGCAGCAAGGGAAATTTGCATACACTACAGTTCAACACTTGCTACAGGTACTGGAGATCCTTAGGAATAAGAAATCGGCCAATCACCTGCTAAATAACCCAATTGTTTCTGCCACTAACACATTTGCAAACTATGATCAGCCGGAATGCTCAGCTGTTAAATATGCATGGGATCCTCCATTTGAGAAAGGAGAGATGGAAGCCCTGGTCTATGAATGGAAGAAAGATGCAAGTTCATTTTGTCAGTTTTACAGTGCAAAAAGTGAATTAGTATTGAATGCATGCATTAAGTCTGCCTATAACCTAATAAAAACTGGTGTGTGTGGGTATGACTTTGTGGCTCCATTGATCGATGTGTGGAGAATGATTCTGGACGATTTTTATGCGATTCAATCAGTTGATACCAGGGAAGACACACTGTCAAGTGGAGATTGTTCCACTTCCTCAGTTCCTGAGGACTCGCCTGCTTCAGCACCTTTGGCTGATTCAGCGAGTGATTCAGAGCTCCTTTTGTGTGAAATCGAAGTTCCTGTAATTCCACCCTGTACCATGGATAACTCAGTGTTACTTCCCAGTAAGACAGAAATTACTAATACTTCCTTAATCTTGCCCTGCACAAATTTCTCAGCAGAGGACCCAGAGGTCCTGCTGACTTCTGAGTCCAGCCTAGCCAGTACTCATGAATCTTTGTTCAGTGAAATAGACACCAGAAAAATCTTACCTGTCTCTGCAAACACTTCTGCAGAAATTACCTGTGTTAATAAAGTTCAACTCCTGTCTGATCCAGCAGATGCCAATAGATGCACTACATCAGTTTCTGAGTCCCAGCAATCCTGTCCAGAAATCTCAGAACCCCAGCATCTGAATTTTCCAATTTCACAATTGAATGGTGATTTAGATGCGCAAACATTGTGTTTTGATCTTCCTGTTTCTACACCTCACTCTAGTTTCATGAATAACTCAGAGCGTCTGCTATGTGAGTCCGAAATCGCAGAATTATTACCGTGTTCAGAAAATGTTCCAGTGAACTTGCCCTGTACCATGAATTGTGCAGTAGATCTCTCCAATGAAACTCAGGTCACAGAATCATTATGCTGTCCAGCAGGTGCTTCCATGGTTTTGCCCTGCAGTGTGGACTGTTCGGTGATCCTGTCCAGTGAAGCTGTGGTCACAGAGTCTTATGCTTCACCCAGTACTTTGGATACTTCAAACCCTCTAGCAGAACAGTCTGAGGCACTGCTTACCTCAGTTGGTGTTGCAGTAATATTCACTTGTCTAGCAGCTGTTTTGGAATTACAGTCTGCTCTAATAAAACTTGATGAATTTCTGCCCAGCGAAGCAGAAGCCATTGAAATATTGTCCTTGTCAGCAAGTGTGTTAGATACCTTGCCCTGTACACAGTCTGATTTAACCAATGTTGTTGAGTCCCTCTCCAGTGTTGTAACAGCCGAGGAACTCCAGCCCTGTCCTCTGAATGTTTCAAAAGTCTTGCCCTGTAACATGGATAATTCTGACTCGCTGGAAAAAATAATAGAAATCTCAGAATTTCAGTCCGGGTTAATGAGTGTTTCTGAAACCCAGCCCTGTATCCTGGAAAATTCTGGTTCTCTGGCCGGTGTGGCAGAAGTTCCAGAGCCCCCTTCCTGTCCAGTGAGTTACTCAGTTTTGCCTAGTTCAGTGGGGATTGCTGCAATATTGACTTGTTTTGCAGCCCTTCATGAGCTCCAGTCCAGTGTATTTGATGAGTCTCTGTCTAGTCCAGAAGAAGCTATGGGAACCCTGTCTAGTTCAGTGCATACATCAGAAGATTTGCCCTGTCTTGTAAATGCCCCTGAACATGATTTGTTAATAACCCTGTTGGAATCAGCGACATCTAAGTCTGATCCTGCAGTTTTTAGTGAGAATCCAGTAACTATGAAGTCTAGTCATGATGAATTTTTTTTGCCCAGTTCTGGTTTCGGTCCTGTCTTGACTGACTTTGAGGTTCGCAGTTCCTTGACATGCCCAGAGGTTTCTCTTGTGCCGGTGTGCCCAGATGTGCTTCGTATGCCAAACTGCCCAGATGTGTCTGTGTTAGCGTGCTCACGTGCTTCCCTAGTGGAGACATGTTCTGATGTTGCCGGTTGGCCTGCATGCCCGGAGATGGTTCTGGTCCCTAAAAGCCCTGATCTTGATGTTTGTCCTTGTGACCCTGACTCTGGAGTTGCCCTGGGTTCCATAGGGGTTCTTGATAGTTCTCCATGTGAGCCTAAGGGGCGTTCTGACCTGTGGGGATCTCTTTGGAGCTTCCAAGTGTTCTGGGAGATCTCTGAGGAAACTTGTCCTGGTACCTTGGACTGGTTCAACAGTGGGTTTTGTGTTGGTAAGGACAGTTCCGGTGGGCATTGCAAAGGCTTTGGCGTTTTTGGACAGTCCTTGGAAGGCGGTGGGTATCGCGCAGAGAGTTTCTTGGGGTTGTTTTCTGGAAGTCGTGGTTCTGATGGGTGTCACACTGAGGCTTGTAGTGCTGACGGGCATGGTTCGGTAGGTTCTGGTTCCAATTGGTCTAGTTTTGGTGAGACTGATTCGGGAATTTGGTTTTGTCGGACGGATCCGACCTTCATGAATTTTCAGTCAGATCAGTTTGCTGGATTTCCCACTTCTGATTTTTTGGTTTGGGTGGTTCAGGAGAAATATGTCAGTTTTCATAGGCGTCCAGAGGCCGCGTTTAAGGGAGGGGGTACTGTTATGATCGCTTTTGCAGCGTTTACTGCTGACTGCAGTGGTGTTGCAAACCAAGCAGTTCTGATGTCATTACATGCATTTGCTTGCATAGTTTGGTTTGCACTTAAACTAGTTGCTGATTCCATCTGCAGTCGCTCTGAGGTTTATGACAGTTTGGTATGCTTTTGTGTAAACAAACATTGTCTGCTGCAATGGAGGGGCAATCCCTTTCCTGCAGGCTGCATATCATTGTCTGCCTTTTCCTGCTATCAGCCTGTGATTAATTACCATTCACTTGTGTGGGAATCTGCAGGTCTGCTCCCATTGGATGACCTCAGTATAAAGAACTGCTTCCTGCAATGCCTCATGGGCTATCATAGTCTCAGATTGTATCTGTTACTCTGCTCGTGCCCCACCTCGTTCCTGGTCCGTGTGGACTGCGCTGACTCCTGCGAAGGGGTCAGCGAGTCCTCCTATTCTGCTCTTGTTCTAGAAGTTGCTACTTGCTTGTCTTGTGTCATATATTGGTTCATCGCCAATATATACGCATACTTGCGCATTTTGTTATTTTCCTTGTATTCGTGTTACGTTAATATATCAGTGTCGCTGATATATACGTACACGAACTGTTTATTTCCTGTGTTCAGTTAGTCAGTTTTCCAGCACGTTTTGGTGGTTTGCGCGTACCGTGAACACCCGTGCTGAGCTAGTTATCCTGTTCCTGGTTCTGTTTGTGGATTGCGTTCATCTCTGCGAAGAGATAGCGAATCCTTCTGAGTCCTGTTCCCTGTATTACTCCAGTCTTAGTCAGCGTTCCTGCTTATGTCATATATCGGTTCATTGCCGATATATACATATGTTAGTCAGACCTTACAAAGAGTTTCATTGATAGCTGTAATTGTAATACGCTAGGAAAACATACTTATTGTATATTTATCTGTATTACGTTCATCTGTCTCGATCCTGCTATTTTCTGACTATTCTGTCCTGTCTTTGTGAGGCACGCCATCGCCGCAACGCATTGGCTGCCTCATTCCAGTCTGTCTGGTTTTGGACGCTTGCTGTCGCTAAGTAGCCGCTAGCTAGCAAGCGTTCATTCTGTCTACTTATTCTGATCTCCTCAGTCCTGGTTTATGCGCTCAGCGCTACTTTGCGCTGAGACGTTATTACGAAAGTGTTGTTTGTGGCTGTTCGGATCTGCACCGGCTCTGTGCGCCACAATCTCCTATTGGAGTCAGTCCTCTCCTCCACTAAACTGGGGATATCCTGATCCCTTGTGCTGGTGTGTGTACCTCCTTCACGTCAGCTTATGTGTTGTATGCTGACTGTGGAGATTACACCTCCAAGCTTAACAGGTATACAGTGGTGGGTTCACTGAACACAACAGGTATGCAGTGGTGGGTTCACTGAACAGAACAGGTATGCAGTGGCGGGTTCACAGAACAGGTATGCAGTGGCAGGTTCACTGAACACAACAGGTATGCAGTGGTGGGTTCACAGAACAGGTATGCAGTGGTGGGTTCACTGAGCAGGTATGCAGTGGTGGGTTCACAGAACAGGTATGCAGTGGTGGGTTCACTGAACAGGTATGCAGTGGTGGGTTTACTGAACAGGTATGCAGTGGTGGGTTCACAGTACAGGTATGCAGTGGTGGGTTCACAGAACAGGTATGCAGTGTTGGGTTCACTGAACAGGTATGCAGTGGTGGGTTCACAGTACAGGTATGCAGTGGTGGGTTCACAGAACAGGTATGCAGTGTTGGGTTCACTGAACAGGTATGCAGTGGTGGGTTCACAGTACAGGTATGCAGTGGTGGGTTCACAGAACAGGTATGCAGTGTTGGGTTCACTGAACAGGTATGCAGTGGTGGGTTCACAGTACAGGTATGCAGTGGTGGATTCACAGAACAGGTATGCAGCCAGGAACAAGCTAAGCCTAACTAATCTTTCCCTATGAGAGACAGTCTGCAGCAGCTCGCCCTACTCTCACTAATGCAGGCACACGAGTGACCGTAATGGCCGCCGCTGCCTGCCTTATATAAGGGGGGTGGGGCTCCAGGGGCTAGTGTAGCCTAATTGGCTACACTGGGCCTGCTGACTGTGATGTAGAGGGTCAAAGTTGACCCTCCATGTGCATTATGGGGCGAACCGAACTTCCGCAAAGGTTCGCCTGCGGGACGCGAACGCGAACCACGGAAGTTCGCATGGAACCGTTCGCAGGCGAACCGTTCGGCCCAACTCTAGTAGCAGTGGTGTCTTCAGATGTACCACAAAAAAGCACCATACGTAGGTTGGAAACAGTCTCCACCTATGTGTGGTCCCTTTTTGCGGCACATGCACGGATAGTGCACCCTTACCTAGACATATTAGCAACAAATTCACTAAGTGATCTCCTGTCTTTATTAATTAATCATTTTTAGGAGAAGGAAGATAGATACAATCACTTATTTCATTTGTTTATTTTCGCTTTGGGTGTCCTTTATGTGTGGTGACAAGTTTTCACCTGCCATATTATCACTAGTGTGAATTAGAGATGGGCCGAACGGTTCGCCGGCGAACGGTTCCAGGCGAACTTCGGGTGGTTTGCCTTCGCCGGCGAAGGCAAACTTTCCCAGAAGTTCGATTCACCCTATAATGCTCTATAAGGGTCAACTTTGACCCTTTACATCACAGTCAGCAGGCACATTGTAGCCAATCCAGCTACACTCAGCCCTGTTGAGCCCCACCCCCCCTTATATAAGGCAGGCTCAAGCAGCCATTAGACTCACTCGTGTGCCTGCTGCTAGTCAGAATAGGGTGAGCTGCTGCAGACTTGTTCTCCTAGGGACAGATTAGTCAGGCTCTTGGCTTGTGAACTTGCTCCTGGCTGAATCTAATTGCTTAAATAGCACCCCTCATCCAACAGCTCTTTTTAGAGCTAATCCTGTTGTGTATTTTTTTTTCTGTGTGTCAAACTGACGCTTGTGTTGCTTAGACAGCATTCCTCATTCATACTGTGTGTGTGCCACTGCCAGCAGCAGTACATTCAGTGACTGCCTGTGTGTGTGACAGGGAGCTGCACATTGTAGTACCCAGTACTGCATAT
Organism: Hyperolius riggenbachi; assembly: GCF_040937935.1. NCBI lineage: Eukaryota > Metazoa > Chordata > Amphibia > Anura > Hyperoliidae > Hyperolius > Hyperolius riggenbachi. Next base: position 43,420,931 of record NC_090652.1, on the reverse strand, counting down.
ACCTACTAGTACCTGTTGTGTTGAGTGAACTCACCTCTCTGCATATAACTACTTTTGTTGAGTGACCTCACCTCAGTGCATATAACTACCTTTTGTCTTCAGTGAACTCACCTCACTGCATATAACTACCTTTGTTGAGTGACCTCACCTCAGTGCATATAACTACCTTTTGTCTTCAGTGAACTCACCTCACTGCATATAATAATACGAACCCCTGAGGAAAAGCAGTACCCAAAAGACAAGCCACCCTCCTTCTCCTCTTCCTCCTTCAGGTGCATCGTCTTCATCCGCTTTCTCCCTTGCACCTTCACATAAGCCACCCTCCTCCACACCGCCTGTGCCCTTGAGCGGTTCCTGCTCCTCTGCCCACAGCAGTAGCCAGGTGTCTGTGAAGGAAGTCTTTGAGTGGAAGAAGCCCATTTCTGCCAGTCACCCTCTTGCCCGGCTTCTGACAGCTGGTGTGGGGGAACTATTAGCTCGCCAGCTATTACCATACAAGCTGGTGGAGTCAGAAGCTTTCTGTAAATTTGTGGCCATTGGGACACCGCAGTGGAAGATACCAGGCCGCACTTATTTTTCACGGAAGGCCATACCCAAACTGTACCGTGCAGTTGAGAGGCAAGTGGTGTCATCTATTGCGAAGAGCGTTGGGTCAAGGGTCCACCTGACCACGGATGCCTGGTCTGCAAAAGCACGGGCAGGGCCACTACATTACGTACACAGCCCATTAGGTCAACCTGGTGACCGATGGCAAGCAGGGAGTACGTGGCTGCGCAGCGGACCAGCTTGGGACACCTCCACGGCTTGCAGGCAGGCCTCCTGCCACCTTCTCTGCTTCTCCTCCTGCTACATCCTCTTCGCTGTCATCCTCCTCCTGCTCCTTGGCTAAGAGGCAGTTCAACTCTAGCAGTGCTGCCAATCTCCTCCTCTCCAGCTAAACAGCCCCATCTAACCAGAACCTATGCTGCATGCCAGGTATAGTGTTGGGCGAACACCTGGATGTTCGGGTTCGGGCCGAACAGGCCGAACATGGGCCAGATGTTCGGCATGTTCGGCCCGAACGCCGAACTCAATGGGAGTCAATGGGACCCCCGAACATGCCCATTTTGGGGGCCCTATGGGGTCGCAGGCATAAGGGGGGAGCATGCCCCGGTCGCGGGGGGGGGTCGGAAATTCCCCCCACCCCCTCCGCTAGCGCTCCCCCCTCTGCCCGCTTCTCCATACAAAAAGTTTGAAACAAGTTCAATAGTACCTGGGCTGGTGGCACTGGCTGGCAGTGGAGTGAGGAGGAGGAGGAGTCCGAGTAGCAGAGTGACGTTGAGGCCGGGCAGCGGGCGGTTCAGCGCTAGTACCCTTGTGGTACTTCCGCCCTTTCTCTGACCTCACGTCCTCTGCGTGATGACGCATACGAGGGTACGCGTGATGCGTACCCTCGTATGCAGAGGACGTGAGGTCAGAGAAAGGGCGGAAGTACCACAAGGGTACTAGCGCTGAACCGCCCGCTGCCCGGCCTCAACGTCACTCTGCTACTCGGACTCCTCCTCACTCCACTGCCAGCCAGTGCCACCAGCCCAGGTACTATTGAACTTGTTTCAAACTTTTTGTATGGGGAAGCGGGCAGAGGGGGGAGCGCTAGCGGAGGGGGTGGGGGGAATTTCCGACCCCCCCCGCGATCGGGGCATGCTCCCCCCTTATGCCTGCGACCCCATAGGGGGCATAGGGGGGCAGTATTCGGCCGAACAGGGCCCTGTTCGGCCGAACAGGGGCCCTGTTCGGCCCTGTTCGGCCATGCATTCTGCAGTTCGGGCGAACCCCGAACAGTTTGGCCGAACACCACCAGGTGTTCGGCCGAACTCGAACATCACCCGAACAGGGTGATGTTCTGCAGAACCCGAACAGTGGCGAACACTGTTCGCCCAACACTAGCCAGGTACGGCGGTGTCACGCAGTCTTAGTCATGTCTTGCCTCAAAGCGGAGAGTCACACTGGACCAGCTCTCCTGGCTGCTCTTAACAAAGAGGTGGAGCAATGGCTGACCCTGCACCAGCTGGAGATTTGCAAAATGGTGTGTGACAATGGCAGCAATCTCATTTCCGCGTTGAATTTGGGAAAGCTGACACATGTACCCTGCATGGCACATGTGCTGAATCAGGTCATGCAAAGATTTGTCTCAAAGTACCCAGGCTTAGAGGACATCCTGAAGCAGGCCAGGAAGTTGTGTGGGCATTTCAGGCGGTCTTACACAGCCATGGCACGCTTTGTGGACATTCAGCGGAGAAACAACTTGCCAGTGAGACGCCTCATTTGCGATAGCCCGACTCGCTCGAATTCCACCCTTCTCATGTTCTGTCACCTGCTAGACCAGGAGAAAGCCGTCACCCAGTACCAGTATCCTTACAGTAGAAGGACACAATCTGGGAAGATGGGGATGTTGTTGCCCAACAACTGGACACTGATGCGAAATGCATGCAGGACCATGAAGCCGTTTGAGGAGGTGACCAACCTGGTGAGTTGCGCTGAAGGCACCATTAGCGACTTGATCCCCTACGCTTACTTCCTGGAGCGTGCCATGCGTCAAGTGGTGGATGAAGCTGTGGAGGTGCGTGAACAGGAACAGTTATGGCAGGAGGAGTCGCGGGAGCGATTTTCATCCGAACCAGATGTTTCCTCGACACCTGCGGCAGCACAGAGGGGGGAGGAGGAGGAAGATTAGGAGTTGTGTGGCGAAGGAGAGGAGTCAGACTTGGATGAGGATGAGTAAGGTGTTTCTGTGGAGGAGGAGGAAGAGGCGGCGGCAGAAGAACAACCGCAGCAGCCGTCACAGGGGGCTTCTGCTGCTCCACGTTCCCATGGTATTGTTCGTGGCTGGGGGGAGGAGGAGGACTTGTGTGACGTCACTGAGGAAGAGCAAGAGGAGATGGATAGTATGTCTGATCCAACTTTGCACAGATGGCCTCTTTCATGTTGTCCAGCCTGTTGAGGGATCCCTGTATCAAAAAACTCAAGGGGAATGACCTGTACTGGGTGGCCACGCTACTAGACCCTCGGTACAGGCACAAAGTGGCGGACCTGTTACCAACTCAACAGAAGGCGGCAAAGGATGCAGCACTTGCAGAACAAGCTGGCAATGATGCTGTACAATGCTTTTAAGGGTGATGTGACAGGACAACGCAATAAAGGTACCACTGGCAGTAATCCTCCTCCTCCCAAGTCCACGCAGGCAAGGACAGGACACTCCAGCGATCTCGGGGTGGTGTCTGACATGCAGACATTCTTTAGTCCAATGCCTCTCCGTAGCCCTTCCGTATCCACCCTCCACCAATGCCTGGACCGGCAGTTAGCCGACTACCTGGCCTTAACTGTGGATGTAGACACTGCGAGCAGCGACGATGAACCCTTGGTCTACTGGGTGCGCAGGCTTGACCTGTGGCCAGAGCTGTCCCAATTTGCCATCCAACTTCTCTCTTGACCTGCCGCAAGCATCCTGTCAGAAAGGACCTTCAGTGCAGCTGGAGGCATTGTCACTGAGAAGAGAAGTCGCTTAAGTCATAACAGTGTTCAGTACCTCACCTTTATCAAAATTAATGAGGCATGGATCCCAGAGGGCTACTGCACGACCGAAGACTAAGTCAGTCCCCACACACAGCATCTCTGCCTGCAGGCCGCTTGACTGCCTTCTCCGCCACCACCAACAGGGTCCAGGACTCTAGGCGGATTCCAGAATTTTTAAGGCTTCTGCTAGCAGCGGCCGATATACTAATTTTTCTGGTGCGTGTACATGCCTGACTAATTTTTCTGGCTGCACTGCGGGCGGCTGCAACAAAAAAAAAGGCATGTACAGTGGTGTGAAAAACTATTTGCCCCCTTCCTGATTTCTTATTCTTTTGCATGTTTGTCACACTTAAATGTTTCTGCTCATCAAACACCGTTAACTATTAGTCAAAGATAACATAATTGAACACAAAATGCAGTTTTAAATGATGGTTTTTATTATTTAGTGAGAAAAAAAACTCAAAACCTACATGGCCCTGTGTGAAAAAGAAATTGCCCCCTGAACCTAATAACTGGTTGGGCCACCCTTAGCAGCAATAACTGCAATCAAGCGTTTGAGATAACTTGCAACGAGTCTTTTACAGCACTCTGGAGGAATTTTAGCCCACTCATCTTTGCAGAATTGATGTAATTCAGCTTTATTTTAGGGTTTTTTTTAGCATAAACCGCCTTTTTAAGGTCATGCCACAACATCTCGATAGGATTCAGGTCAGGACTTTGACTAGGCCACTCCAAAGTCTTCATTTTGTTTTTCTTCAGTCATTCAGAGGTGGATTTTCTGGTGTGTTTTGGGTCATTGTTCTGCTGCAACACCCAAGATCGCTTCAGCTTGAGTTGACGAACAGATGGCCGGACATTCTCCTTCAGGATTTTTTGGTTGACAGTAGAATTCATGGTCCATCTATCACAGCAAACCTTCCAGGTCCTGAAGCAGCAAAACAACCCCAGACCATCACACTACTACCACCATATTTTACTGTTGGTATGATGTTCTTTTGCTGAAATGCTGTGTTACTTCTATGCCAGATGTAACGGGACACGCACCTTCCAAAAAATTCAACTTTTGTCTTAGGCCCGGTTCACACTTGCGGTGGCCCTCCGGAATCGCCGTGCCGGAGCCGCACCGCCTGCAGAACGGACGGAACGGACGCACGGCATAGCAATTAAAGCCTATGCGTCCGTTCACATGGGTCCGTTCTGCAGAACCGGAGCCGGACCGGATCCGGGCCGGATCCGGACTCCGGCCTCCGTTCCAACATGCGCCATTTTTTCATCCGGCCCCTCCGGCAGCCGTATCCGGGGCGGAGCCGGACTGCACCATCCGGCCAATACAAACAAATGGGAACCGGAGGCCGCACAACACACTGGCTGAGAAATCCGGATGTTCTACCCCACTTCCTATGCGGATTGTTGCGGCGATATTGGCTGGGGACACATGGGCAAGCATTTCGGAGTGGAGCAGCACAGCTGGATCCGGATCCGGAGATGTTGGCAGCATGTCGGAGGTGGAGGTGAGTGCTAAACAGCAGAGGGCCTGATTCCACAGGTCCCCCTTCTGCTGACCTCCCAGACCCCAACTTTTTTTTTGTTTTTAACGAACTTTTGCCAAACGGATCCGGATCGCATCCTGATGGACACCTGATGCAACCTGACCGGATCCGGTCCGGATCCGGTCAGGTCATCCGGTCCGTTTGGCAAACAACCGCTAATGTGAACCGGGCCTTAGCGGTCCACAAGGTATTTTCCCAAAAGTCTTGGCTATCATCATTTTTTTTAGCAAAGTTGAGACGAGCCTTAATGTTCTTTTTGCTTAAAAGTGGTTTGAGCCTTGGATATCTGCCATGCAGACCGTTTTTGCCCAGTCTCTTTCTTATGGTGGAGTCGTGAACACTGACCTTAATTGAGGCAAGTGAGGCCTGCAGTTCTTTAGATGTTGTCCTGGGGTCTTTTGTGGCCTCTCGGATGAGTTTTCTCTGCGCTCTTGGGGTAATTTTGGTCGGCCAGCCACTCCTGGGAAGGTTCATCACTGTTCCATGTTTTTGCCATTTGTGTATAATGGCTCTCACTGTGGTTCGCTGGAGTCCCAAAGCTTTAGAAATGGCTTTATAACCTTTACCAGACTGATAGATCTAAATTACAGTACTTCTGTTCTCATTTGTCCCTGAATTTCTTTGGATCTTGGCATGATGTCTAGCTTTTGAGGTGCTTTTGGTCTACTTCTCTGTCAGATAGCTCCTATTTAAGTGATTTCTTGATTGAAACAGGTGTGGCAGTAATACAGAAGGAAGAGATTCTCCTGCGCTACTCTCTCACTCAGTATGGGCTGTGATGGTTTTTAAGGTGCTGCTCCTGGTTGCTGGGTGGTGCCAGTGACCTAGGTAAAGTGGTGAAAGAGACAAGAGCGCTCCTTTGGTGTAATACTGTTCTTTACTTTAAAATAACACGCATACAAATTGCACTTACAGTATGTTAAAAACAAATGCGCTTCTCAGGCCTGCCAGCCGTCCTCTCCTACCCTGTGTTTGGCCAAAACAACAGGTACGGTGTCTCCCGACGCGGAGCTGGGTTCGGTGGGCGGGGCTTGGTCACGCTGGAGCCGTCTGACGTCACGACGCGTTTCGGCGCTAACCACGCCTTCGTCAGGTGATGTGACAGCGTGTCCGGCTCTATTTTATGCTGCCCGATGTGGGAAGGAAAAGGGGAGTGACTGCTTATGTCACTCCAAGTGAACGGGGAATTTTGCCCTGCATAAATTAAGAATCATCGGCTATTCGCCGACCTATTGGTAAATGCTGATTTTGTATAAAAAACATTTTTCTACAATAAACAATTAAAACCAATTTGAAACTATAAAAATCTTCAGTCACCAACAGACTCCATGTCTGTGCAAAGGGGCGCGTTGTCAGTAATTATTAATAAAACAAAACACTTGATGGTGAGTGACTAACTTGTCACTGGTGTTAATTATGGGGGACAACTACTACGTCTCTGGGCGAGGGGATTCCATTGCCTTCTGTTATTGCATGGGGGGCACAAACCTCGATATGAGTGGGATTATTTAGGGATGAGATTTGTGATACATTCTCCACTTTTAAGCTCTATGTCAATTGGCTACTTCCACTACTAAGTGGTGTCCGTACCAAGTCGCGCTCCATGGTTTTTAGGTGCAGGGGCTACGAAATTGGTATGCCAGTTACGCGGCTAACCTAGCGCAGTATCTACGTTCTTATCTGGCAGAAGGAATATTGTAAGCGGTTGGTACAGCGATTTATTGGCGGCTGGGCCAGGTATTGTTAATGGCTGGCCCAATGCTGCCTATGCTTTACGCAATATATGCAGCCATATCGGACGTGAGGGGGACAAAAGGTGTTTTGTGGGTGACTGGCTCAGCGTTTTATTAGCGGCTGGCCCAAAGTTTATCATTCATAATAGCTGGTGCTGCACAACTTGTGCGCCGATGTCAAGCTGTCCCTACTATATATGTCTTCACCCCATAATTTATGAGGCTATTTCCTCCCGTTTCTTGTCGTCTTGGGAGGGGGTGGATACACTTGGGGGTACGGGGATGCACCAATGGGCGGTGGTCCTAAGGGGGTTTTTTTTTCCCCCTTCCAGCTATAGGGAATGGGAACAATTCCTCCTCAAACTGCTTAGCGCATAAACGCTCTTTTTGTGTATGGAACGGAGACTCCCAAGTGCGACCATTAGGTCGCATTCGTAATGGCTAATGTCACCATGCATTGCTTAGTGACATGCATTCATTTATGCTGTTACAGTTGACATGGGCAGGTGGACCAATTCGACAACAGACATATAGCAAACATGATACACAACCTGTACACATTATTGACCCAGAGAGTCTGGGGGGGGAGGGGACGGTGGGGGAACCCAGGACAAAGTGACCCAGGGACCCCAAGGAACAGGATACCGTGGGTAAGGGGAGGGGAGGGGGAGGGGAGAAGGGCTGGACCCAAGAGGGACAGTGTGGGGAGGGTGGGATGGTGTACCCGTGGACACCCCCAGGATAGTGATGGAGGGAAGGGTGGGAAAAGGTGAAGGGAGGGAAGACCTGGTGTGGGATCAGGGGGAAGGCGGGGAGAATAGCTATGGAGTCCAGTAACTGTTTCTATTATGTTGGGAGCTGGCATCATCACTGTAGGAAACTGCGGACTTCCAGGTCTTCATTCAGACCTTCCGGAGACAGAGTGTTCAGCTTGAAGATCCAGAATACTTCCTGCTCACAGAGTTTTTTGTATCTCAACCCTCTAGTGAGAGAGGCTGAGATCTGTTCTAGACCATAAATCTTCAGGCACCCAGGGTCCGACTGATGGAATTTATTGAAGTGTCTGGGGACACTATGCTTTTCGGATTTAGAGAGAATATTACATTTGTGTTCCCCTAAACGTTTTCTTAGGGGTCTAGTAGTTCTTCCTACATAGAGTTGTTTGCAGCTGCATTCCAAGACATATATTACAAATTCTGATGCGCAGTTGATGAATTGTTTTTGTGTGATGGACCACCCTCTTGGATGGACAAATTGTTTTGTGCCGTGCATCATGAACGGGCAGCATCCACATCGTGTCTTCCCACATCTATAATTGCCAGTAATATTGGTTCTTAACCATGTCTGTGGTGTCTTCTGTTTCCTATTACTCGGTGCTATTTGGTTTTTTAGGGAACGTGCCTTTTTGAAGATCACTTTTGGTTTTTCTGGTAGAGTGTTTTTCAATAAGGGGTCTTGTAGTATAATCGGCCAGTTTTTTCTGACGATACTTTGAATGCGGCGGGAGCTTTCCGTATAACCGGTGATGAATGTTGGAGTTTGTTCCTTTTGTTCCGGGTTCCTATTCTGTCCCGTATTTACTTTATCTTTGAACTCTTCTATTGCCATGTTTACCACACCGCTTTTATACCCTTTTTCCAGGAATTTGTCTGCCAGCTGTTTTGATTGTCTTTGGTAATCTAGATCTTTCGTACAATTCCTCCTTAATCAACAGAATTGGCTGCGTGGAATATTATACACCCATTTGGGATGGTGGCAACTATTGGCGTGCAGGTAAGAGTTCCCCGCTGTGGGCTTAAAGTGGGTCTGGGTGCATATCTGGGATTCTTCATCTATGAACAGCTCTAGATCAAGGAAGATTATTTTCTCTCTGTCCATTACAGATGTGAACTCCAAACTAATTGTACTGTTGTTGCAATACCTCACAAATTCCTCTAATTTTTCCGTCAATGTAACGGGTATATAGTATTATATTTTCTCTATAGGCATGGTCAGACCAAACATATTGATGTTCCCAGTGAGACATAAATAGATTCGCGAAACTGGGGGCAAATCCTGCCCCAATCGACGTTCCGCATGTCTGGAGGTAAAATTGATCCATAAAAGTAAAATAGTTGTGTTTAAGCGCGAAACTCAGGAGATCCAAGATAAACTGTGCCTGTTCAGAATTAAAAGAGCCATCCTGAAGTAGATGGAACTTAACTGCCTCAATACCCTTATCTAGTGTTGGGCGAACATCTAGATGTTCGGGTTCGGGCCGAACAGGCCGAACATGGCCGCGATGTTCGGGTGTTCGACCCGAACTCCGAACATAATGGAAGTCAATGGGGACCCGAACTTTTGTGCTTTGTAAAGCCTCCTTACATGCTACATACCCCAAATTTACAGGGTATGTGCACCTTGGGAGTGGGTACAAGAGGAAAAAAAATTTAGCAAAAAGAGCTTATAGTTTTTGAGAAAATCGATTTTAAAGTTTCAAAGGGAAAACTGTCTTTTAAATGCGGGAAATGTCTGTTTTCTTTGCACAGGTAACATGCTTTTTGTCGGCATGCAGTCATAAATGTAATACATATAAGAGGTTCCAGGAAAAGGGACCGGTAACGCTAACCCAGCAGCAGCACACGTGATGGAACAAGAGGAGGGTGGCGCAGGAGGAGAAGGCCACGCTTTGAGACACAACAACCCAGGCCTTGCATGAGGACAAGAAGCGTGCGGATAGCAATTTGCATTTTGTCGCCATGCAGTCATAAATGTAATACAGATGAGAGGTTCAATAAACAGGGACCGGAAACGCTAACCCATCACAGATGTTCATTGTTCATGTTACTTGGTTGGGGTCCGGGAGTGTTGCGTAGTCGTTTCCAATCCAGGATTGATTCATTTTAATTTGAGTCAGACGGTCTGCATTTTCTGTGGAGAGGCGGATACGCCGCCGATCTGTGACGATGCCTCCGGCAGCACTGAAACAGCGTTCCGACATAACGCTGGCTGCCGGGCAAGCCAGCACCTCTATTGCGTACATTGCCAGTTTGTGCCAGGTGTCTAGCTTCGATACCCAATAGTTGAAGGGTGCAGATGGATTGTTCAACACAGCTACGCCATCTGACATGTAGTCCTTGACCATCTTCTCCAGGCGATCGGTGTTGGAGGTGGATCTGCACGCTTGCTGTTCTGTGTGCTGCTGCATGGGTGTCAGAAAATTTTCCCACTCCAAGGACACTGCCGATACCATTCCCTTTTGGGCACTAGCTGCGGCTTGTGTTGTTTGCTGCCCTCCTGGTCGTCCTGGGTTTGCGGAAGTCAGTCTGTCGGCGTACAACTGGCTAGAGGAGGGGGAGGATGTCAATCTCCTCTCTAAAGTCTCCACAAGGGCCTGCTGGTATTCTTCCATTTTGACCTGTCTGGCTCTTTCTTCAAGCAGTTTTGGAACATTGTGTTTGTACCGTGGATCCAGAAGGGTATAAACCCAGTAATTGGTGTTGTCCAGAATGCGCACAATGCGTGGGTCGCGTTCAATGCAGTCCTAGGCCGAAGAGGTCATAGCCTAGGGTCACAAAACCTGTTTATTGGGCAATTTCAATGGTGGCGAGTCTGACGTACATAAATCGCAGCAATGGCCGTTAGCAACGTCTGAATCTCACGAAATGTCTCATGCAGGTAGAAGACATATTGTTAGACTTGGGCTCCAAAGATGGGTTCCCTACATCTCTGCAAACCAGAGTTACAGGGCTCCAAATTTGGTAAAATCCCCCATAGGCTTTCATTGGGCCTCCTATTTACAGTTCCAAAATCTCACATCTTTTCAAAGGGCAATTACTCAGCAGTGGCAAATTTTCTAGCATTGTAGGGACCCTTAGGGGGAACATGACTGGTGAGTTTCGGGCCCCTAGGCCAAAGAGGTCATAGCCTAGGGTCACAAAAACCTGTTTATTTGGGCTATGTCAATGGTAGTGATGGTGACGTACATAAATCGCAGCAATGGCCGTTAGCAAAGTCTGAATCTCACGAAATGTCTCATGCAGGTAGAAGACATATTGTTAGACTTGGATTCCAAAGATGGGGTCCCTACATCTCTGCAAACCAGAGTTACAGGGGTCCAAAATTGGTACAATCCCCCATAGGATTTCATTGGCTCCCTATTTCACTTTCCAAAATCTCACATCTTTTCAAAGGGCAATGGCTCATCAGTACCACATTTTCTAGCATTGTAGGGACCCTTAGGGGGAACATGACTGGTGAGTTTCGGGCCCCTAGGCCGAAGAGGTCATAGCCTAGGGTCACAAAAACCTGTTTATTGGGGCTATTTCAATGGTAGTGATGGTGACGTACATAAATCGCAGCAATGGCCGTTAGCAAAGTCTGAATCTCACGAAATGTCTCATGCAGGTAGAAGACATATTGTTAGACTTGGATTCCAAAGATGGGGTCCCTACATCTCTGCAAACCAGAGTTACAGGGGTCCAAAATTGGTAAAATCCCCCATAGGATTTCATTGGCTCCCTATTTCACTTTCCAAAATCTCACATCTTTTCAAAGGGCAATGGCTCAGCAGTACCAAATTTTCTAGCATTGTAGGGACCCTTAGGGGGAACATGACTGGTGAGTTTCGGGCCCCTAGGCCGAAGAGGTCATAGCCTAGGGTCACAAAAACCTGTTTATTGGGGCTATTTCAATGGTAGTGATGGTGACGTACATAAATCGCAGCAATGGCCGTTAGCAAAGTCTGAATCTCACGAAATGTCTCATGCAGGTAGAAGACATATTGTTAGACTTGGATTCCAAAGATGGGGTCCCTACATCTCTGCAAACCAGAGTTACAGGGGTCCAAAATTGGTAAAATCCCCCATAGGCTTTCAATGGGCCTCCTATTTACCGTTCCAAAATCTCACACCATTTCAAAGGGCAATGGCTCAGCAGTGGCAAAACTCACCAGTCATGATCCCCCTAAGGGTCCCTACAATGCTAGAAAATGTGGTACTGCTGAGCCATTGCCCTTTGAAAAGATGTGAGATTTTGGAAAGTGAAATAGGGAGGCAATGAAATCCTATGGGGGATTTTACCAATTTTGGACCCCTGTAACTCTGGTTTGCAGAGATGTAGGGACCCCATCTTTGGAATCCAAGTCTAACAATATGTCTTCTACCTGCATGAGACATTTCGTGAGATTCAGACTTTGCTAATGGCCATTGCTGCGATTTATGTACGTCACCATCACTACCATTGAAATAGCCCCAATAAACAGGTTTTTGTGACCCTAGGCTATGACCTCTTCGGCCTAGGGGCCCGAAACTCACCAGTCATGTTCCCCCTAAGGGTCCCTACAATGCTAGAAAATTTGGTACTGCTGAGCCATTGCCCTTTGAAAAGATGTGAGATTTTGGAAAGTGAAATAGGGAGCCAATGAAATCCTATGGGGGATTTTACCAATTTTGGACCCCTGTAACTCTGGTTTGCAGAGATGTAGGGACCCCATCTTTGGAATCCAAGTCTAACAATATGTCTTCTACCTGCATGAGACATTTCGTGAGATTCAGACTTTGCTAACGGCCATTGCTGCGATTTATGAACGTCACCATCACTACCATTGAAATAGCCCCAATAAACAGGTTTTTGTGACCCTAGGCTATGACCTCTTCGACCTAGGGGCCCGAAACTCACCAGTCATGTTCCCCCTAAGGGTCCCTACAATGCTAGAAAATTTGGTACTGCTGAGCCATTGCCCTTTGAAAAGATGTGAGATTTTGGAAAGTGAAATAGGGAGCCAATGAAATCCTATGGGGGATTTTACCAATTTTGGACCCCTGTAACTCTGGTTTGCAGAGATGTAGGGACCCCATCTTTGGAATCCAAGTCTAACAATATGTCTTCTACCTGCATGAGACATTTCGTGAGATTCAGACTTTGCTAACGGCCATTGCTGCGATTTATGTACGTCACCATCACTACCATTGAAATAGCCCAAATAAACAGGTTTTTGTGACCCTAGGCTATGACCTCTTCGGCCTAGGGGCCCGAAACTCACCAGTCATGTTCCCCCTAAGGGTCCCTACAATGCTAGAAAATTTGCCACTGCTGAGTAATTGCCCTTTGAAAAGATGTGAGATTTTGGAACTGTAAATAGGAGGCCCAATGAAAGCCTATGGGGGATTTTACCAAATTTGGAGCCCTGTAACTCTGGTTTGCAGAGATGTAGGGAACCCATCTTTGGAGCCCAAGTCTAACAATATGTCTTCTACCTGCATGAGACATTTCGTGAGATTCAGACGTTGCTAACGGCCATTGCTGCGATTTATGTACGTCACCATCACTACCATTGAAATAGCCCAAATAAACAGGTTTTTGTGACCCTAGGCTATGACCTCTTTGGCCTAGGGGCCCGAAACTCACCAGTCATGTTCCCCCTAAGGGTCCCTACAATGCTAGAAAATTTGCCACTGCTGAGTAATTGCCCTTTGAAAAGATGTGAGATTTTGGAACTGTAAATAGGAGGCCCAATGAAAGCCTATTGGGGATTTTACCAAATTTGGAGCCCTGTAACTCTGGTTTGCAGAGATGTAGGGAACCCATCTTTGGAGCCCAAGTCTAACAATATGTCTTCTACCTGCATGAGACATTTCGTGAGATTCAGACGTTGCTAACGGCCATTGCTGCGATTTATGTACGTCAGACTCGCCACCATTGAAATTGCCCAATAAACAGGTTTTGTGACCCTAGGCTATGACCTCTTCGGCCTAGGACTGCATTGAATGCGACCCACGCATTGTGCGCATTCTGGACAACACCAATTACTGGGTTTATACCCTTCTGGATCCACGGTACAAACACAATGTTCCAAAACTGCTTGAAGAAAGAGCCAGACAGGTCAAAATGGAAGAATACCAGCAGGCCCTTGTGGAGACTTTAGAGAGGAGATTGACATCCTCCCCCTCCTCTAGCCAGTTGTACGCCGACAGACTGACTTCCGCAAACCCAGGACGACCAGGAGGGCAGCAAACAACACAAGCCGCAGCTAGTGCCCAAAAGGGAATGGTATCGGCAGTGTCCTTGGAGTGGGAAAATTTTCTGACACCCATGCAGCAGCACACAGAACAGCAAGCGTGCAGATCCACCTCCAACACCGATCGCCTGGAGAAGATGGTCAAGGACTACATGTCAGATGGCGTAGCTGTGTTGAACAATCCATCTGCACCCTTCAACTATTGGGTATCGAAGCTAGACACCTGGCACAAACTGGCAATGTACGCAATAGAGGTGCTGGCTTGCCCGGCAGCCAGCGTTATGTCGGAACGCTGTTTCAGTGCTGCCGGAGGCATCGTCACAGATCGGCGGCGTATCCGCCTCTCCACAGAAAATGCAGACCGTCTGACTCAAATTAAAATGAATCAATCCTGGATTGGAAACGACTACGCAACACTCCCGGACCCCAACCAAGTAACATGAACAATGAACATCTGTGATGGGTTAGCGTTTCCGGTCCCTGTTTATTGAACCTCTCATCTGTATTACATTTATGACTGCATGGCGACAAAATGCAAATTGCTATCCGCACGCTTCTTGTCCTCATGCAAGGCCTGGGTTGTTGTGTCTCAAAGCGTGGCCTTCTCCTCCTGCGCCACCCTCCTCTTGTTCCATCACGTGTGCTGCTGCTGGGTTAGCGTTACCGGTCCCTTTTCCTGGAACCTCTTATATGTATTACATTTATGACTGCATGCCGACAAAAAGCATGTTACCTGTGCAAAGAAAACAGACATTTCCCGCATTTAAAAGACAGTTTTCCCTTTGAAGCTTTAAAATCGATTTTCTCAAAAACTATAAGCTCTTTTTGCTAAATTTTTTTTCCCTCTTGTACCCACTCCCAAGGTGCACATACCCTGTAAATTTGGTTTATGTAGCATGTAAGGAGGCTTTACAAAGCACAAAAGTTCGGGTCCCCATTGACTTCCATTATGTTCGGAGTTCGGCCATGTTCGGCCCGAACCCGAACATCTAGATGTTCGCCCAACACTACACGTGACCCGTTCGGCCAATCACAGCGCTAGCCGAACGTTCGGGTAACGTTCGGCCATGCGCTCTTAGTTCGGCCATATGGCCGAACAGTTTGGCCGAACACCATCAGGTGTTCGGCCGAACCCGAACATCACCCGAACAGGGTGATGTTCTGCAGAACCCGAACAGTGGCGAACACTGTTCGCCCAACACTACCCTTATCGTGGGGGATACAGGTATACAGTGAACAGACATCAAGGGATGCCCAGATGTACCCCTTTTTCCACTGGTATTGTTCAAGGATTTCTAATACGTGCAAAGAGTCCCTTGTGTAAGCTTCTGTTTGTTGAACCAGGGGCTGTAGAAAATGATCTATATAGTCTGAAATGGGGGCCAACAGTCCCTCCATTCCTGCTACAATTGGTCGCCCGGGAGGGGATGTAGAACTCTTATGAATTTTGGGGATATGGTAAAAGTATGGGACTATCGGGTTGTTGGGAGTGAGAAACCTGTATTCATCTTCTGTGAGTATACCTAATTCGGATCCTCTATCTAGGACTACTTTTAGGCGTATGACTGTGTGGGATCTTTCGGTAGTTTCTGATAGGTATCCCCATCTCCCAATAGTCTCTCTCCTTCCTTACGGTAATTGTCGAAATCTTGGATGACAATACTCCCACCCTTGTCTGCCTGGCGTATTACTATGTCCTTATTTAGAGGAATTTGTGAGGTATTGCAACAACAGTACAATTAGTTTGGAGTTCACATCTGTAATGGACAGAGAGAAAATAATCTTCCTTGATCTAGAGCTGTTCATAGATGAAGAATCCCAGATATGCACCCAGACCCACTTTAAGCCCACAGGGGAACTCTTACCTGCACGCCAATAGTTGCCACCATCCCAAATGGGTGTATAATATTCCACGCAGCCAATTCTGTCGATTAAGGAGGAATTGTATGAAAGATCTAGATTACCAAAGACAATCAAAACAGCTGGCAGACAAATTCCTGGAAAAAGGGTATAAAAGCGGTGTGGTAAACATGGCAATAGAAGAGTTCAAAGATAAAGTAAATACGGGACAGAATAGGAACCCGGAACAAAAGGAACAAACTCCAACATTCATCACCGGTTATACGGAGAGCTCCCGCCGCATTCAAAGTATCGTCAGAAAAAACTGGCCGATTATACTACAAGACCCCTTATTGAAAAACACTCTACCAGAAAAACCAAAAGTGATCTTCAAAAAGGCACGTTCCCTAAAAAACCAAATAGCACCGAGTAATAGGAAACAGAAGACACCACAGACATGGTTAAGAACCAATATTACTGGCAATTATAGATGTGGGAAGACACGATGTGGATGCTGCCCGTTCATGATGCACGGCACAAAACAATTTGTCCATCCAAGAGGGTGGTCCATCACACAAAAACAATTCATCAACTGCGCATCAGAATTTGTTATATATGTCTTGGAATGCAGCTGCAAACAACTCTATGTAGGAAGAACTACTAGACCCCTAAGAAAACGTTTAGGGGAACACAAATGTAATATTCTCTCTAAATCCGAAAAGCATAGTGTCCCCAGACACTTCAATAAATTCCATCAGTCGGACCCTGGGTGCCTGAAGATTTATGGTCTAGAACAGATCTCAGCCTCTCTCACTAGAGGGTTGAGATACAAAAAACTCTGTGAGCAGGAAGTATTCTGGATCTTCAAGCTGAACACTCTGTCTCCGGAAGGTCTGAATGAAGACCTGGAAGTCCGCAGTTTCCTACAGTGATGATGCCAGCTCCCAACATAATAGAAACAGTTACTGGACTCCATAGCTATTCTCCCCGCCTTCCCCCTGATCCCACACCAGGTCTTCCCTCCCTTCACCTTTTCCCACCCTTCCCTCCATCACTATCCTGGGGGTGTCCACGGGGACACCATCCCACCCTCCCCCCACTGTCCCTCTTGGGTCCAGCCCTTCTCCCCTCCCCCTCCCCTCCCCTTACCCACGGTATCCTGTTCCTTGGGGTCCCTGGGTCACTTTGTCCTGGGTTCCCCCACCGTCCCCTCCCCCCCAGACTCTCTGGGTCAATAATGTGTACAGGTTGTGTATCATGTTTGCTATATGTCTGTTGTCGAATTGGTCCACCTGCCCATGTCAACTGTAACAGCATAAATGAATGCATGTCACTAAGCAATGCATGGTGACATTAGCCATTACGAATGCGACCTAACGGTCGCACTTGGGAGTCTCCGTTCCATACACAAAAAGAGCGTTTATGCGCTAAGCAGTTTGAGGAGGAATTGTTCCCATTCCCTATAGCTGGAAGGGGGGAAAAAAAAACCCTTAGGACCACCGCCCATTGGTGCATCCCCGTACCCCCAAGTGTATCCACCCCCTTCCAAGACGACAAGAAACGGGAGGAAATAGCCTCATAAATTATGGGGTGAAGACATATAGTAGGGACAGCTTGACATCGGCGCACAAGTTGTGCAGCGCCAGCTATTATGAATGATAAACTTTGGGCCAGCCGCTAATAAAACGCTGAGCCATTCACCCACAAAACACCTCTTGCCCCCCTCACGTCCGATATGGCTGCATATATTGCGTAAAGCATAGGCAGCATTGGGCCAGCCGTTAACAATACCTGGCCCAGCCGCCAATAAAACTCTGTACCAACCGCTTACAATATTCCTTCTGCCAGATAAGAACGTAGATACTGCGCTAGGTTAGCCGCGTAACTGGCATACCAATTTCGTAGCCCCTGCACCTAAAAACCATGGAGCGCGACTTGGTACGGACACCACTTAGTAGTGGAAGTAGCCAATTGACATAGAGCTTGATTGTGGAGAATGTATTACAAATCTCATCCCTAAATAATCCCACTCATATCGAGGTTTGTGCCCCCCATGCAATAACAGAAGGCAATGATATCCCCTCGCCCAGAGACGTAGTAGTTGTCCCCCATAATTAACACCAGTGACAAGTTAGTCACTCACCATCAAGTGTTTTGTTTTATTAATAATTACTGACAACGCGCCCCTTTGCACAGACATGGAGTCTGTTGGTGACTGAAGATTTTTATAGTTTCAAATTGGTTTTAATTGTTTATTGTAGAAAAATGTTTTTTATACAAAATCAGCATTTACCAATAGGTCGGCGAATAGCCGATGATTCTTAATTTATGCAGGGCAAAATTCCCCGTTCACTTGGAGTGACATAAGCAGTCACTCCCCTTTTCCTTCCCACATCGGGCAGCATAAAATAGAGCCGAACACGCCGTCATGTCACCTGACGAAGGCGTGGTTAGCGCCGAAACGCGTCGTGACGTCAGACGGCTCCAGCGTGACCAAGCCCCGCCCACCGAACCCAGCTCCGCGTCGGGAGACACCGTACCTGTTGTTTTGGCCAAACACAGGGTAGGAGAGGACGGCTGGCAGGCCTGAGAAGCGCATTTGTTTTTAACATACTGTAAGTGCAATTTGTATGCGTATTATTTTAAAGTAAAGAAAAGTATTACACCAAAGGAGCGCTCTTGTCTCTTTCACCACAGGTGTGGCAGTAATCAGGCCTGGGGGTGACTACAGAAATTTAACTCAGGTGTGATAAAGCACAGTTAAGTTATTTTTTAACAAGGGGGGCAATCACTTTTTCACACAGGGCCATGTAGATTTGGAGTTTTTTTTCCTCACTAAATAATAAAAACCATCATTTAAAGCTGCATTTTGTGTTCAATTATGTTATCTTTGACTAACAGTTAACGTTTTTTGATGAGCAGAAACATTTAAGTGTGACAAACATGCAAAAGAATAAGAAATCAGGAAGGGGGAAAATAGTTTTTCACACCACTGTACATGTGCCCATCCCCCTTTGTGATCATTACCTTGTCGTGTTGAAGGGGCTTGCGTATCACAATGAAGCAATGACCGCCGGCTATATGAGTGTCTCGGGTGGGGGTGGCACACCAAAGATAATAAGGTCATTGTTTCATTGTGGTCAGACCAAATTTGATCAGCTGGACAGTCATTCAGCTACATCAGCCAGGCGACCATATGGGCTGTAAAGCCACCGTCACCTGCACTTTCGTCATGGTGCGCACCAGTCCAGCATGGCCGTCACTACACAAATGGCTGTTTGCAGTCACTGCATACCTTTCACTGCATCTGTGACTGCACATTGTATTATACTTGGCAGTCAGTGCATAACTTGCACTTGAATGGATGGCAGACTTGCCCTCCATAACTGATTCCCGTTAAAGGATTTAACATTGATTCATTACAATTAGGGCCTCATGAGTCCTCCTGAGTCCTGTATTGTTATTTTTGGTCACTACCTCGTGGCGGGCATGCCTGCCTGCTGCCCTATTTGGATGTGTAGTGGTAGCCGTTTCTCAGGCTCCACACCGGATTCCATCCCTCATTCCCCGGCCATTACCCGGGGTCACAATGGCAGACTTGCCCGCCTCCATATGATTCTCGTGAAAGGAATGTGGTGTCATCTTTGCCCGCCATAACTGGTTCTCATTAAAGGATTTAAAGTACATTCATTTCAAATACAGCAAGCCCTTGATAGTTCTCCTGTATTGTTATTTTTGGTCACTACCTCGTGGCGGGCATGCCTGCCTGCTGCCCTCTTTGGATGTGTAGTGGCAGCCGTTTCTCAGGCTCCACAATGGATTCTATCCCTCATTTCCCGGCCATTACCCGGGGTCACAATGGCAGACTTGCCCTCCATAGGATTCTCGTGACAGGAAATCTTTTGGACTGCTAATCATATATTTGCCCACCATAACAGGTTCTCGTTAAAGGATATAAAGTTAATTAATTTCACATACACAGCAAGACCTCGAAAGTCTTACTCCTGTATTGTTATTTTTGGTCACTACCTCGGGACGGGCATGCCTGCCTGTTGCCCTCCCTGAATGTGCAGTGGTAGCCATTTCTCAGGCTCCGGGCCAGAATCGAACCCTCATTCCCCGGCCTTTACCCGTGGTCATAATCGCAGACTTGCCCTCCAATATATTCTCATTGAAGGTACTGTAGAACCAGCTGAAAAAGTAAATTAAAAAAATAGATGTAAGCTTTAACAATGGTAGAGAAAGAACCATCAAAAGTTGATAAGGTATTCACACATTACCTGACATCACTGAGTGAGGAAGGGCAATCTCGCCATTTTGCACAGTAGTCCAGCATGGCCGTCACTACACAAACAGCTGGTTGCGGTGCGTTAAACAGTGAGTTTGGTGTGTCAGTGTGAAGCAGTGCACTAATTACACTCCCTGATTGATGTATACACATGCAAGATGCTTTAAAGCACGTTAGGCCTGCAATTTAGCATTCAATGGGATTTCTGCCCATAAAACGCTGCTTTGCGTCAAATCCAGATTTTTCCCTGGTACTTTTGGCATGTATCTCACTCCTCCACCTGTGGGTCCAGGTGTTGGACACCTTGAAACATCTTTCCCATCACTTTTCTGGTCAGCATTAGAGATGTCGCGAACCCTGTTCGGTTCGCGAAAAAGTTCGCGAACCGCAATAGACTTCAATGGGGAGGCGAACTTTGAAAATTTGAAAAAATTCTACCAGCTAGAAAAATGTTATTAAACATGTTTCAAGAGCTCTAATACCTGGAGGCACACCTGATTGAGTGAAATACACTGCTGAAGGACCTACCCACCCACCCTCCCTCCTTCCTCCTCCAAGCTAGGTCCTTTATACCATTTGACTCAGTTGTCTGCCTACACTAATTAGTTATGGGACAGCTGCTACACACTCTGCTAGGGAGATTTTAATTGGCCTCCTCCCTCCTCCCTCCTCCCTCCTCCCCTTCTACCTATTCCCTCCTCCCCTCCTACCAGAGGGAGGAGGGTCTCATCTGCCAGGGAATTCCAGTATTTCAAAACCCAGTTTATAAACCATGATAGGGATTTGAACCCAGGCCTCAGTGTATGGGAGGCAACTAACATATCCATTGTACCACCAACACAACTAGTTGAAAGTAGTTGAAAGTAGTTGAAAGTAGCTGAAAGTAGCTGAAAGTAGCTGATAGTAGCCTAGCATGTACCATTTATGCTTAATGCAAGAGAAAAATTAGACAATACAAATACCATTTATATCACACTTTTCTCCTGGCAGACTCAAAGCACCAGAGCTGCAGCCACTAGGGCACACTCTATAGGCAGTAGCACAGATATGTAGCAAGACATGGCCTTGTATTTTGTGTTCAACAGTTGTCACGAGAAACATTAGACAAGATAGCAGTGTTAGGAAGACTTGCCTAAGGTCTCCTACTGAATAGGTGCTGGCTTACTGAACAGACAGAGACAAGATTCAAACTCTGGTCTCCTGTGTCAGAGGCAGAGCCATTCACCATTACACCATGCAGCCACTGCTTACCGACATATAGCCAGACATGGCCTTGTATTTTGTGTTCAACAGTTGTCCAAAGAGAACCCCAGATAGCCAGGTAGATTCATCTCTCTCTCTCTCTCTCTCTCTCCGCTTTCCGCGGAATTGTATTTTGAGAATAAATGGATTGAGCATAAATGGTACATGCTAGGCTGGCTTCAGCATGTAGTGTTGGTGAGAGAGAGAGAGAGAGAGAGAGAGAGAGAGAGAGAGAGAGAGAGATGAATCTACCGGGCTCTGGGGTTCTCTTTGGACAACTGTTGAACACAAAATACAAGGTTATGTCTTAAGTTGCTACATGTCGGTAAGCAGTGGCTGCATGGTGTAATGGTGAATGGCTCTGCCTCTGACTAGTGTTGGTCGAACATGCGCGATGTTCGGGTGTTCGAGCCGTACTCCTAACATAATGGAAGTCAATGTGGACCCGAACTTTCGTGCTTTGTAAAGCCTCCTTACATGCTACATACCCCAAATTTACAGGGTATGTGCACATTGGGAGTGGGTAGAAGAGGAAAAAAAAATTAGCAAAAAGAGCTTATAGTTTTTGAGAAAATCGATTTTAAAGTTTCAAAGGGAAAACTGTCTTTTAAATGCAGGAAATGTCTGTTTTCTTTGCACAGGTAACATGCTTTTTGTCGGCATGCAGTCATAAATGTAATACATGTAAGAGGTTCCAGGAAAAGGGACCGGTAACGCTAACCCATCAGCAGCACACGTGATGGAACAGGAGGAGGGTGGCGCAGGAGGAGAAGGCCACGCTTTGAGACACAACAACCCAGGCCTTGCATGAGGACAAGAAGCGTGCGGATAGCAATTTGCATTTTGTCACCATGCAGTCATAAATGTAATACAGATGAGAGGTTCAATAAACAGGGACCGGAAACGCTAACCCATCACAGATGTTCATTGTTCATGTTACTTGGTTGGGGTCCGGGAGTGTTGCGTAGTCGTTTCCAATCCAGGATTGATTCATTTTAATTTGAGTCAGACGGTCTGCATTTTCTGTGGAGAGGCGGATACGCCGATCTGTGACGATGCCTCCGGCAGCACTGAAACAGCGTTCCGACATAACGCTGGCTGCCGGGCAAGCCAGCACCTCTATTGCGTACATTGCCAGTTTGTGCCAGGTGTCTAGCTTCGATACCCAATAGTTGAAGGGTGCAGATGGATTGTTCAACACAGCTACGCCATCTGACATGTAGTCCTTGACCATCTTCTCCAGGCGATCGGTGTTGGAGGTGGATCTGCACGCTTGCTGTTCTGTGTGCTGCTGCATGGGTGTCAGAAAATTTTCCCACTCCAAGGACACTGCCGATACCATTCCCTTTTGGGCACTAGCTGCGGCTTGTGTTGTTTGCTGCCCTCCTGGTCGTCCTGAGTTTGCGGAAGTCAGTCTGTCGGCGTACAACTGGCTAGATGAGGGGGAGGATGTCAATCTCCTCTCTAAAGTCTCCACAAGGGCCTGCTGGTATTCTTCCATTTTGACCTGTCTGACTCTTTCTTGAAGCAGTTTTCGTCACAGATCAGCGTATCCGCCTCTCCACAGAAAATGCAGACCGTCTGACTCAAATTAAAATGAATCAATCCTGGATTGGAAACGACTACGCAACACTCCCGGACCCCAACCAAGTAACATGAACAATGAACATATGTGATGGGTTAGCGTTTCCGGTCCCTGTTTATTGAACCTCTCATCTGTATTACATTTATGACTGCATGGCGACAAAATGCAAATTGCTATCCGCACGCTTCTTGTCCTCATGCAAGGCCTGGGTTGTTGTGTCTCAAAGCGTGGCCTTCTCCTCCTGCACCGCCCTCCTCCTGTTCCATCACGTGTGCTGCTGCTGGATTAGCGTTACCGGTCCCTTTTCCTGGAACCTCTCATCTGTATTACATTTATGACTGCATGCCGACAAAATGCAAATTGCTATCCGCACGCTTCTTGTCCTCATGCAAGGCCTGGGTTGTTGTGTCTCAAAGCGTGGCCTTCTCCTCCTGCACCGCCCTCCTCCTGTTCCATCACGTGTGCTGCTGCTGGGTTAGCGTTACCAATCCCTTTTCCTGGAACCTCTCATCTGTATTACATTTATGACTGCATGTCGACAAAATGCAAATTGCTATCTGCATGCTTCTTGTCCTCATGCAAGGCCTGGGTTGTTGTGTCTCAAAGCGTGGCCTTCTCCTCCTGCGCCACCCTCCTCCTGTTCCATCACGTGTGCTGCTGCTGGGTTAGCGTTACCGGTCCCTTTTCCTGGAACCTCTTATCTGTATTACATTTATGACTGCATGCCGACAAAAGCATGTTACCTGTGCAAAGAAAACAGACATTTCCCGCATTTAAAAGACAGTTTTCCCTTTGAAACTTTAAAATCGATTTTCTCATAAACTATAAGCTCTTTTTGCTATTTTTTTTTCTTCTTGTACCCACTCCCAAGGTGCACATACCCTGTAAATTTGGGGTATGTAGCATGTAAGGAGGCTTTACAAAGCACGAAAGTTCGGGTACCCATTGACTTCCATTATGTTCGGAGTTCGGCTCGAACACCCGAACATCGCGGCCATGTTCGGCCCGAACCCGAACATTTAGATGTTCGCCCAACACTACACGTGACCCGTTCGGCCAATCACAGCGCTAGCAGAACATTCGGGTAACGTTCGGCGATGCGCTGTTAGTTCGGCCATATGGCCGAACAGTTTGGCCGAACACCATCAGGTGTTCGGCCGAACTCGAACATCACTCGAACAGGGTGATGTTCTGCAGAACCCGAACAGTGGCGAACACTGTTTGCCCAACACTACCTCTGACACAGGAGACCAGAGTTCGAATCTCATCTCTGTCTGTTCAGTAAGCCAGCACCTATTCAGTAGGAGACCTTAGGCAAGTTTTCCTAACACTGCTATCTGGTCTAATTTTTCTCGTGACAACTGTTGAACACAAAATACAAGGCCATGTCTTGCTACATATCTGTGCTACTGCCTATAGAGTGTGCCCTAGTGGCTGCAGCTCTGGTGCTTTGAGTCTGCCAGGAGAAAAGTGTGATATAAATGGCATTTGTCTTGTCTAATTTTTCTCTTGCATTAAGCATAAATGGTACATGCTAGGCTACTTTCAGCTACTTTCAGCTACTTTCAGCTACTTTCAGCTACTTTCAGCTACTTTCAGCTACTTTCAGCTACTTTCAGCTAGTAGTGTTGGTGGTACAATGGATATGTTAGTTGCCTCCCATACACTGAGGCCTGGGTTCAAATCCCTATCATGGTATATAAGCTGGATTTTGAAATACTGGAATTCCCTGGCAGATGAGACCCTCCTTCCTCCAGTAAGAGGCAGAAGGGTAGAAGGGTGGGAGGAGGGAGGCCTAGCAGAGTGTGTAGCAGCTGTTCCTTAACTAATTAGTGTAGGCAGTATAAGGGCCTTACTTGGAGGGGAGGAGGGAGGGGTCCAGCATTGAGAGCAGTGTGAAAGGCAATAATGTGTCAGCTGGCTGTAATATAAAGAGTTGAAGTTTTGCTTTATGGGGCAAATCGAACTTCCGCAAAAGTTCGCGTTTGGTAGGCGAACGCGAACCCCCAAAGTTCGCCTGGAACCGTTCGCCGCCGAACAGTTCACGACATCTCTAGTCAGCATAAGTGTTTCTAGTTTTCCAAGTTCGCCTCCCCATTGAAGTCTATTGCGGTTCGTGAAAGTTCGCGCGAACCGAACCTTCCGCGGAAGTTCGCGAACAGGGTTCGCGAACCAAAAATCGGAGGTTCGGCCCATCTCTAGTGTGAATTGGGGCCATTGTCAGAAGATTGACTTGTACCGCCCAAGAGCAGCAGTTCTACCTAATCTGTGAGTTTCAGCTTCACAGTTCCATGACGGTTTAACGGACTTGAATAAATTGTAATTTTAATTGAAGCAAAATTATGTAAACTGGAGTAACTTGGAAATTAAACCCTGTAAAAGCATATCATACACTCTTTAGTATTGGATAAGCTGTGACTTCAAACATAGATGCATTTAAATGCAGTCATTTTTTTGCTCCGTATATATGGTAAAATACATTTTTAAGATAGATGTACAATCCAGGCTGACTGACAGCATAAATAAGTACAGCAAGAGCCCTTTAACGCAATTTAAGCTGATTTTACACTCTTGCCATGTATTAATTTGATGACAGCGGAGTCTGCCACAGGATCACCACCGCACTATTGCCTCTTTCATATTAACCTGCAGCAGAGTGTGCTAATAGGTTATTATGCATAGGCCCATCTCTCGCTCAGTGACGTTTATTTGATAATTTATTTCTTCTGTTTTAACAATATATGGTAGTGTTATTGCTTTCTTATTATAGGTGGCCTAGTAGTTGGGCATGTATGTACAATTTTGAGCCAACTATGCAGACTGTTGTGCATGAACAGTGGTGCTCATCCCGATTCCGGATACCCGAAATACCCGGATTATACGAACTTTTTCTGCTATCCAGCCTCAGATACGCATAGCTGGCTAAATCCAGAATGCACTATCTGAGCGAATCCAGATACATATTAGGTATCCGTAAAGCAGTTCGGATACCTAGTTCGGGTAACCGGATCCGGATAGCATAACAACGGAGATGACGTCCGTTGACGTCATTGAGCCAATCAAGGGCTCCCAGCGGAAGACCTAGCAACCAATTACAGAGGGGAACCCTGGCCAGCCCCTCCTGTATATAAGGCGGGCGCCATGATGAGAATCTCGTCCTTGCTTGTGCCTGATCACTGAGAGACATCTCCAGTGCTGTTTGGCTAAGCAAGTGCTGCACTACTGTTCTAAACCTAATGTTTTTGCTCCTAAACACCTGTACTACACCATTATTTTATTGTTTTTTAGTTAGCTAGCTTGTATTTTGATTTTAGTCAGTGTGACAGTCAGACTCAGTGCTGCAGCTGCTAGGCTAGGTTAGGGCCTGCTGTGTGCACAGGCTAGGCCTGCTGCCAGCCTTAGCTACAGTATAGCTTGTAGGTTATTAGGGATTAGATTACTGTACTACTACTAGTCTTATATTGTGTGTAGTTAGTTGTTAGAGAGAGTACTACTACTGTGTTAGCTTCATTTACTACAGATAGTTAGTGCAGTGCTGCTCTTAGAGTCAGTCAGTGACTGATATTGTGGTGAAACCCCTCCCACAGTGTGATGTCATGACCAAGGTCCTGACAGTTTCTTGTCTGAACCTCGTTGGATTTTGGGAAAGAACGTCTGTTTCCAACTGCCAAACAAGCAGGCAGTATTTCCCTATGTGGAATGTTTGTCTACAGAGAGTTCTACGCACACCTTACAGGAATAAGGATGTCACCACATGTGATTAAATTCAGAATGTAAATCAGGGAGAGGAAAGATTTTACAGTGGGGCAACTCTACATAAAACATGTATACATTAAGAATGTAAAAAATAAGCAATGTTATTCATAACGTTATTTTCATTACAGTTCCTATTTAAAGCCCTTCCTGATAATCTAAAAATATATATTTTTTATTGGCTAGCTATAAAAACAGTATAGGACCACTAGAGTGTAAATGCACCAATCACCTCAAGCTGGATTTGGCCAGCTCCATAACCCACTTATAAGCAGTGCTGCTCGGATACCTCTTTTCAAAATCCGGATCCGATTCGGATCCGGATACCCCTCTATCCGACCCGGGTCGGATATCCGAATCAAAAAATTTTCCAATCCGAATCCGGGTCGGATATCTGACCCTAGTATCCGACCGGATTCAGATATCCGGATTGAAACCCGGAAGTGGGCTTTAAATTGCTTTTAGAATGTTGTTTAGGGTATATGAGGCATGTAGCATCATTATTTTGAAAAGGGAAACACTAATTGATGATGTGGGGACTCAAAATCCCCCCCCCCAAAAAAAAAGGCTGTCAATGTCAATTCAGGACTACTAGGTTCCAGGAAGGGGTCGCACTGCCACAGTTGGTGCCTCCCCACAACTGGGAAAGCACAGACACCTCCAAAAAAATTACACAGCAATTGTGTTTAGATAGTTCACCATGGCACTTGTAGGTACCACGGCACAGTAAAAAATTAGGAGCGGTTCCAGGAAGCAGTCGTACTGCCGCAGTTGGGGCCTCCCCACAACTGGGACAGCACAGACACCTCCAAAAAAATTACACAGCAATTGTGTTTAGATAGTTCACCATGGCACTTGTAGGTACCACGGCACAGCAAAAAATTAGGAGCGGTTCCAGGAAGCGGTCATACTGCCGCAGTTGGGGCCTCCCCACAACTGGGTCAGCACAGACACCTCCCAAAAAATTACACAGCAATTGTGTTTAGATAGCTCACCAGGGCACTTGTAGGTACCATGGCTGTGAAAAAAATGAGGAGCGGTTCCAGGAAGCGGTCGTACTGCCACAGTTGGGGCCTCCCCACAACTGGGACAGCACAGACAAATCGAAAAAAGTTACACAGCTATTGTGTTTACATAGTTGACCATGGCACTTAGGTACCAAGGCTGTGAAAAAAATGAGAACCTGGCTTAATGAGGATGGAGTCAGGAGGTTGTGGTGGTAAAGGGTGGTGAAGCAGGCATAGTGATTCCCACTCAGCCACTTCTTTTCCCCCTATTGCCAACAACAGGGGACAGGAACTCACCAACCGTTCATTTTTAAAAAAAAGTCAGTCTGTCCACAGACTGGCTGGACAGACAAGAGCGCTTCTCAGTGACCACGCCACCGGCCGCACTGAAGCACCTTTCTGACATCACGCTGGAAGGCGGGCAGGACAGCACTTTCAGGGCATACTGCGCCAGATCGCTCCAGATATCCAGGTGCATGACCCAGTACTCCAAGGGGTCCACAGGGTTGTCGGTGTCAAGCCCACTGTAGGACCCCATATAGTCGGCCACCATCCGGGTCAGGTGCTGGTTCTGGCTGTGAGAGCCAAATGTTGCTGCAGGCTGGAAGCAGGCACCTGCTGCTGTGCTGGCTGGACTGTGACAGCAAGGGGGGTGGGAGTCTGGGGGAAGGCTTTGTTGGAGAAATTCAACAGAACTGCAGCTTAGTCTAAATAAGAACTGACTGCAATTTATATTCTGGACACTAGATGTCGCTGCTGATGATGCCTCTACAGTGATGTCTATGGTTATCTCTCTATGGGCTCGATTCACAAAGCGGTGCTAACCCAGTTAGCATGCCTAAAAGACTTTAGGCATGATAACCATTGCACCATGCTGGTGAAAAGCCAGTTTAGGCATGATAAGTTTAGGTGTGATAAGTTTAGGTGTGATAAGTTTAGGCATGCTAAGTTTAGATAAGTGTAGATCGCATGCAAAGTCCCGCACGCAAAGCAGCGCCATTAAACTCTATGCGAAGTGCACCAGACTTTGCCAGCGCAAAACTTTTGATCAGCTGTGCACTGCGGTGCTAACGCAGTTGGTGCTTAAACTTATCATGCCTAAACTTATCACACCTAAACTTATCATGCCTAAACTTATCACACCTAAACTTATCACACCTAAACTTATCATGCCTAAACTGAGTTTAGGCATGATAAAGGGCTTTTCACCAGGGTGCTAACTGTTAGCACCGCTTTGTGAATCAGGCCCTATGTTTCTTTTAGGTGTGTCCAGTGCTTCCTGTGTGTGTACACTGAGTGTGTTTTAGCCTGTCACCATGTTAGGTGATCTTGCTGTATGTTGCTGAATCCGAGTTTAAGTAAAACCAAGTTCCTGTTACTACTTCTTGTCTGGACTGCAGTGCTTCATTAGATCCAGTAATCAAGCGCAACTCTAACAGGTTATGGGCCCAGAGCAGCAATCAGAAGAAGCCCAGGACAGCAGCAACCAGGAGCAGAGATCAGCGCAAGAAAGCTTTCCAGAGACATCTCCTGCAAACAAGTAAGACTGTTATATATAAGGGGAGAAAGACAATGGCCGGAAACTCTGATATTAAACTCTCAGTGGCCAAGCTGAACAATGACAATTATCAGCTATGGAAGTTTAAAGTGGAAATGCTTTTATCCAGAGACGATTTATGGGAGGTTACCACCACAGATAGACCACAGGATAACAATCAGGACTAGGATAAGAAAAACAGACAGGCACGGGCTACAATCAGTTTGCTAGTGGAGGATGACCAGCTTATCCACATACGCCACGAAGATACAGCAAAAGGCATGTGGAGTGTGCTAAAAGGACTGCATGAGCAATCCAGTTTAAACAGCAAGTTGTTTTTGTTAAGAAAACTGTATAAAATGCGGCTTAGCGAAGAGCAGAACATGCAGGGACACATAAATGCAATGCTGGAAATAATTACACAGCTCAAATCAATCGGGGAGAATATTACAGACAGTCATGCTGCAGCCATGTTGTTGTGCAGTTTACCTAACCTGACACATACACTGCACTGATCAATGCAATGGAGACACGGCCTGAAACAGACATTACACTAGTGTTTGTGAAAACTAGGCTTATAGATGAGTATGAAAGAAGAAAGGAATTAATTCATGACTCCGTACAGAGAGACCCCGGAACCGCTCTTAAAGCTACAGACACACAGTTACACAGGAAGGAGACCAGAATCTGTTTTCGTTGTAACAAAAAGGGACACTTAAAGAAAGACTGTACAATATGGAAAGCAGAGCAAATCAGACAACGTCCCCATTATACTAAACAAAAAGTCAAAACCACAGTCTCTGATTCAAAGGAGGGAAATTGGAACGCTACATTTAAAGCGACAGATAACTATAAATGTGAAGGCTGGTGCATCGACTCAGGGGCAACCACCCACATGACGAGTGATAGAAGTTTCTTTACCGAACTTGATATGAATAACAAAGGAATTATTTCTCTTGCAGATGGAAGCAAAATACATGCAGAAGGATATGGTCATGGGACCCTCGTATGTGATGATGATGAAGGACACAATTTAACCATACCTGTGAAAGATGTGTTTTATGTACCTAATCTAGAAGGAGGACTCTTATCTGTGAAGCGTTTAACAGCCAGAGGACTCACTGTTAAGTTCCAAGATGACAAATGTTTTATCCTGAACGGCAAGCAGACAATAGCATATGCCAAGCTGGACGACCATCTGTATCACCTCAACACAGCGAAGCAACAGGTGAGACTATGTACACACAAGCACAATGACTGTATACACATATGGCACAGGCGACTAGGTCACAGACACCCAGAAAGCATACAAGAACTACAAAAGAGGAATCTGACAAAGGACTTAACAGTATCCCCATGCTCAGTTACCGTTAAGTGTGAATGTTGCATAAAATCCAAAGCTACAAGAGCAACACTTCCACCAAGCTAGTCAGAACAGATCTTCAAGACCACTTGATCTAGTACACAGTGATGTATGTGGTCCCCTTAACCCACCTACATCTGGAGGCAACAGATACATAGTGACCATTATAGATGAATATTCAAGATACACAGTCACTTACCTAATGCAACACAAAAGTGAAGTTTTTGAAAAATTACAAGACTACATAACAAAGGCCAGTAACAAGGCTCAAAGAAAGCCCTTCATACTTCGGACTGATAATGGAGGTGAATTTACAGGACATAAAATACAAGAGTATTTGAAGCTGAATGGAATAGAGCATCAAAAGACAGCCCCATATACTCCAGAGCAAAATGGAGTAGCTGAAAGAAAGAACAGAACTCTAACTGAAATGATCAGATGTATGCTGACAGACTCTGGACTACCACAAAAATACTGGGGTGAGGCAGCAATGACAGCCACATATTTACAGAACAGACTTTTTTCCAGAACAGTGGAGAAAACTCCATATGAGATGTGGCACAATGCGAAACCATGCGTAAACCACTTAAAAGTTTTTGGATGCAAAGCATTCATCTACATTCCTGAAGAGAAATGCACCAAGCTACAAAACAGAGCATTTGAAGGTGTTTTTGTTGGATATAGTGACAATGTCAAGGGCTACAGAATCCTAAATCCCAAAACAGACAAGATTACCATTAGCAACAGTGTAACTTTTCTTGAAGATGCAAGAGATGATGTAATGACAATAGAGAATGCAAGAGCAGAAGAGAAGATTGACACTGACCATC
Source organism: Hyperolius riggenbachi (assembly GCF_040937935.1). Classification (NCBI taxonomy): domain Eukaryota; kingdom Metazoa; phylum Chordata; class Amphibia; order Anura; family Hyperoliidae; genus Hyperolius; species Hyperolius riggenbachi. The sequence continues at coordinate 43,389,655 of NC_090652.1, read as the reverse complement.
CCATCACCGTGAGTACTGAACAAACAGTTGAAGTGAGTGCAAACTACAACAATACTGAACAGCAGTTACCAGCAGATTCAGACACAGGACTGAGGCGATCAACAAGAGAAAACAAAGGTAAGGCACCCGTACGTCTGTCTTACAAGGCAAGCACTGCCACAGTCAGTGAACCTGCAACCTGGGAAGAAATATCTCAACTTCCAGAAAGGGAAGCCAGTAAATGGATGAACGCTGCTGAGGAAGAGATAAGATCCATGAATGACACTAAAACATGGACACTTACAGAACTTCCACCTGAAAGGAAAGTCATTGGTTGTAAATGGACTTTTAAGTTGAAGTACAATGCAGATGGAAGGATTGAACGATACAAAGCAAAACTGACGACTATGATATGACATTTGCTCCAGTAGTCAAATATGCCACAATAAGAACTTTTCTAGCAGTGGCGGCTAAAAAGAAAATGGAAGTGTGACATTTTGATGTGAAGACCGCCTTTCTACACGGTGAGTTAGCAGAAGAAATATATATGGAACAACCACCAGGTTTCTGTAAGGCTTGGTGGTGTATTCTCCACAGTCAGCATGCAACGCATGAGCTGGCGTGGAGGAGGTACACACACTAGCACCAGGAAACAGGCTATCCCTAGTATAGTGGAGGGGAGGACTGACTGCAATAGGAGATTGTGGCGCACAGAGCCGGTGCAGATCTGACAGCCACAAACAATGCTTTCGTTATAATGTCTCAGCGCAAAGTAGCGCTGAGCGCACAAACCAGAACTGAGGAGATCAGGACAGGTAGACAGAATGAACGCTTGCTAGCTAGCGGCTACTAAGCGACAGCAAGCGTCCAAAACCAGACAGACTGGAATGAGGCAGCCAATGCGATGCGGCGATGGCGTGCCTCACAAAGACAGGACAGGACAGTCAGAAAATAGCAGGATTAAGATAGATGAACGTAACACAGATAAATATACAATAAGTATGTTTTCCTAGCGTATTACAATTACAGCTATCAATGAAACTATTTGTAACGTCTGACTAACATATGTATATATCGGCAATGAACCGATATATGACATAAGCAGGAACGCTGACTAGGAATGGAGTAACACAGGGAACAGGACTCAGAAGGATTCGCTATCTCTTCACAGAGATGAACGCAATCCACAAACGGTAACAGAACAGGATTCAGAAGGATTCGTTATCTCTTCGCAGAGATGAACGCAATCCACAAACAGTAACAGAACATGATTCAGAAGGATTCGTTATCTCTTCGCAGAGATGAACACAATCCACAAACGGTAACAGGACAGGATTCAGAAGGATTCGTTATCTCCTCGCAGAGATGAACGCAATCCACAAACGGTAACAGAACAGGATTCAGAAGGATTCGTTATCTCTTCGCAGAGATGAACGCAATCCACAAACAGAACCAGGAGCAGGGTAACTACCTCAGCACGGGTGGTCACGGTACGCGCAACCTACCAAAACGTGCTGGAAAGCTGACTAACTGCACACAGGATATAAACAGTTCGTGTACGTATACATCAGCGACACTGATGTATCAACGTAACACAAATACAAGGAAAATAATAAACGAGCTGGTATGCATATATATTGGCAATGAACCAATATATGATGCAAAGACCAGCAAAGTATCTTTAGAACAAGAAACACGATCGAGGGCTGAAGCGACAGCAAGACAGGCTTAAGCTGAAGCTATGAAAACCCAAGGAAACCCTGCAGGAAGCAGATCTTTATACTGAGGTCATCCAATGGGAGCAGACATGCAGATTCCCACACAGGTGAATGATAATCAGTCACAAGCTGACAGCAGGGAAAGACAGACAAAGCTATGCAGCTTGCATGGAAAGCAATCAGAACTACCTGAGCTGCAGCACTACTGCTTCCAGCAATACCTGCTGCAGCAGCGATCATTACAGTACCCCCGCCCTTAAAAGCGGATTCCAGACGCTTTTCAAAACTGAAATTCCCAACAAAACAGTCTGACTGATAATTCATGATGACCGGGACAGCCCGGCAAGACCGAATTCCAGAATCAGTCCCCACAAGACTGGACCCATCAGAACCAGAACCTACAGAACCATGCCCATCAGTACTACAAGCCCCAGTGTGACACCCATCAGAACCATGATTTCCAGAAGAAAGCCCTCCGAAACTCCCTGAGCGATACCCACCGCCTTCCAGGAACCGTTCAGAAACGCCAAAGCCTTTGCAATGCCCACCGGTACTGTCTTTACCAACACAAAACCCACTGTTGAACCAGTCCAAGGCACCAGGACAAGTTTTCTCAGAGACCTCCCAGAACACCTTGAAGCTCCAAAGAGATCCCCATAGGTCAGAATGCCCCTTAGGCTCACATGGAGAACCATCAAGAACCCCTATGGAACCTAGGGCAATTCCCGAGTCAGGGCCACAAGGACAAACATCAATATCAGGGCTTTCAGGGACCAGAACCATCTCTGGGCATGCAGGCAGACTGGCAATATCAGAACGTGTTTCCACTAAGGAAGCATCAGAGCACGCTAACACCTTAGACACACTTGGGCATTCTGGCACACAAAGAACATCTGGGCACACCGGCACAAGAGAAACCTCTGGGCATGTCAAGGAACTGTGAGCCTCAGGGTCAGCCAAGACAGGACCAAAACCAGGACTGGCCAAAAAAAAATCATCATGACTAAACTTCGCAACTACTGGACTTTTACACGAGAATGCTGGATCAGACTTAGATGTCGCTGATTCCAGCAAAGTCAGTAACAAATCAGATTCAGGGGCACTAACAAGACAGGACAAATCTTCTGATGTATGCACTGAACCAGATAGGGACTCCACAACTACCTCTGGACTGGACAGAGACTCATTTAATACACTGGATTGGAGCTCATGAGGCGCTGCAGAACAAGTCAGTATTGCAGCAGCCCCCACTGGACTAGGCAAAACTGAGGAATTCCCTGGACAGGAAGGGGACTCTGGAACCTCTGCCACAGCGGCCAGAGAACCAGAATCTTTCAGGATACAGGGCTGGGTTTCAGGAACACTCATCAGACCGGACTGAAATTCTGAGATTTCTATTATTTTGACCAGAGAATCAGAATTATCCATGTTACAGGGCAAGACTTCTGAAACATTCAGAGGACAGGGCTGGAGTTCCTCGGCTGTTACAACACTGGAGAGGGACTCAACATTGGTTAAATCAGACTGTGTACAGGGCAAGGTATCTAACACAATTGCTGACGAGGACAATATTTCAATGGCTTCTGCTTTGCTGGGCAGAAATTCACCAAGTTTTATTAGAGCAGACTGTAATTCCAAAACAGCTGCTAGACAAGTGAATATTACTGCAACACCAACTGAGGTAAGCAGTGCCTCAGACCCTTCTGCTAGAGGGTTTGAAATATCCAAAGTACTGGGTGAAGCATAAGACTCTGCGACCACAGCTTCACTGGACAGGATCACTGAACAGTCCATATTGCAGGGCAAAACCATGGAAGCACCTGCTGGACAGCATAATGATTCTGTGACCTGAGTTTCATTGGAGAGATCTACTGCACAATTCATGGTACAGGGCAAATTTATTGGAACATTTTCTGAACACGGTAATAATTCTGCGATTTCAGGTTCACAGAGCAGATGCTCTGAGCTATTCACGAAACTAGAGCGAGGTGTAGAAACAGGAAGATCAAGACACAATGTTTGCGCATCTGAATCACCATTCATTTGTAAAATTGGAAAATTCAGATGCTGGGGTTCTGAGGTTACTAGACAGGATTGCTGGGACTCGGAAACTGATGTAGTGCATCTATTGGCATCTGCTGGATCAGACAGGAGTTGAACTTTATTAACACAGGTAATTTCTGCAGAAGTGTTTGCAGAGACAGGCAAGATTTTTCTGGTGTCTGTTTCACTAAACAAAGAGTCATGAGTACTGGCTAGGCTGGACTCGGAAGTCAGCAGGACCTCTGGATTCTCTGCTGAGAAATTTGCGCAGGGCAAGGTTAAGAATGTATCAGTGGCTTCTGTTTTACTGGGAAGTAACACTGAGTTATCCATGGTACAGGGTGGAATTGCAGGAACTTCAATTTCACACAAAAAGAGCTCCGAATCACCTGCTGAATCAGCCAAAGGTGCTGAAGCAGGCGGGTCAGAACGCCAAATTTGCGAATTCGGAGTCACATAAAAATCATCCAAAATCAGTTCCCACACATCAATCAAAGGAGCCACACAGTCATACCTACACACACCAGCCTCTATTAGGTTATAGGCTGACTTAATGCATGCGTTCAATACCATTTCACTTTTTGCACTGTAAAATTGACAAAATGAACTTGAATCATTCTTCCATTCACAGACCAGGGCTTCCATCTCTCCCCTCTCGAATGGAGGATCCCATGCATACTTAACAGCGAAACATTTAGGCTGATCACAGTCTGCAGATATGATTGTGGCAGGCACATGTATAGGGTTAATTAGCAGGTGATTGGCAGATTCCTTATTCCTAAGAATCTCCAATACCTGTAGCAAGTGCTGAACTGTAGTGTATGCAAACTTTCCTTGCTTCACAAATAAGTTGATTTGTTCAATACTCTGTAATATCTCCTCATAATCATACTCAGATAATTCTTTTAAACAAAAATCTTTATTTTCCCTAGCCAGGGAGGAAAGTTCATTAGTAGTTTCATAAGTCCATTTAACTCCCCTGAAAGACAATTGCATTTCATTATCTGTTAATGGCAGAATCTCATTATAGGTCTCAGTCGCTAAGGATAACGATTCTGCAGATTGGACACGTTTCTTAGAACGTTTGCGTTTTGCCTTTGACCTTGCTGCCTTTGGTGATTTATTCAAAGCTGCAGGAAAATTATCAGTAACACTTTCTGCTTGCTGCTCATTTTTGCAAGTAATTGAAGGGGAAGCTGATTGGCCTGCTGCCAGGAGTTCATTAAGAGGAAAAGGCAATGGATCTATGCGCAACCAGTTATGGATCACAAACGCTAGAAATTCCAGCGGTCTCTCTTTCAAATCGGAATTATTGAGAACATCAAATGCCCACTGGAATAATTCCCCTTTAAACAAAATATAACTTAGTTGGAGTGCCCAGGTTGAAACAGGAGTCGCTTGGAGATCAGGATTGGTCAGGAACCTGGCACATTCAGAGAAAAACTCATTTTCTGTTTCAGAGCTAAGTTCTTCAAATTTCTTAAAGGAACAGGAACCATAATTAACTGTGTCATACTTTCTGGGAACCCCCCCCCCACAATGGGGATTGGTAATGGGGTTTTCATAATGTAAGGCTTGGTGGTGTATTCTCCACAGTCAGCATGCAACACATGAGCTGGCGTGGAGGAGGTACACACACTAGCACCAGGAAACAGGCTATCCCTAGTATAGTGGAGGGGAGGACTGACTGCAATAGGAGATTGTGGCGCACAGAGCCGGTGCAGATCTGACAGCCACAAACAATGCTTTCGTTATAACGTCTCAGCGCAAAGTAGCACTGAGCGCACAAACCAGAACTGAGGAGATCAGGACAGGTAGACAGAATGAACGCTTGCTAGCTAGCGGCTACTAAGCGACAGCAAGCGTCCAAAACCAGACAGACTGGAATGAGGCAGCCAATGCGATGCGGCGATGGCGTGCCTCACAAAGACAGGACAGGACAGTCAGAAAATAGCAGGATTAAGATAGATGAACGTAACACAGATAGATATACAATAAGTATGTTTTCATAGCGTATTACAATTACAGCTATCAATGAAACTATTTGTAACGTCTGACTAACATATGTATATATCGGCAATGAACCGATATATGACATAAGCAGGAACGCTGACTAGGAATGGAGTAACACAGGGAACAGGACTCAGAAGGATTCGCTATCTCTTCACAGAGATGAACGCAATCCACAAACGGTAACAGAACAGGATTCAGAAGGATTCGTTATCTCTTCGCAGAGATGAACGCAATCCACAAACAGTAACAGAACAGGATTCAGAAGGATTCGTTATCTCTTCGCAGAGATGAACACAATCCACAAACGGTAACAGGACAGGATTCAGAAGGATTCGTTATCTCCTCGCAGAGATGAACGCAATCCACAAACGGTAACAGAACAGGATTCAGAAGGATTCGTTATCTCTTCGCAGAGATGAACGCAATCCACAAACAGAACCAGGAGCAGGGTAACTACCTCAGCACGGGTGGTCACGGTACGCGCAACCTACCAAAACGTGCTGGAAAGCTGACTAACTGCACACAGGATATAAACAGTTCGTGTACGTATACATCAGCGACACTGATGTATCAACGTAACACAAATACCAGGAAAATAATAAACGTGCTGGTATGCATATATATTGGCAATGAACCAATATATGATGCAAAGACCAGCAAAGTATCTTTAGAACAAGAAACACGATCGAGGGCTGAAGCGACAGCAAGACAGGCTTAAGCTGAAGCTATGAAAACCCAAGGAAACCCTGCAGGAAGCAGATCTTTATACTGAGGTCATCCAATGGGAGCAGACATGCAGATTCCCACACAGGTGAATGATAATCAGTCACAAGCTGACAGCAGGGAAAGACAGACAAAGCTATGCAGCTTGCATGGAAAGCAATCAGAACTACCTGAGCTGCAGCACTACTGCTTCCAGCAATACCTGCTGCAGCAGCGATCATTACAGTTTCAAAGACGAACAAAGACCGGACCTAGTGTGCAAACTTCATAGGAGCATATATGGCCTGAAACAAGCAGCCAGAGCATGGAACATAAAAATAAACGAAGTGCTTACACATCAGGACTTTCAAAGGAGCAAAGCAGACCCCTGCCTATACACAAAGAAATTGGCAAACAGATGGATCTACCTGCTAATTTATGTTGATGATATTCTGATTTGTTTTGAGCAAGAAGAGGATAAAGCAGAGGTACTGAAGAATCTGAATAGGCACTTTGAGACCAAAGATCTTGTTGACATAAACAATTACCTCGGCATTCAGATTGAGAGAGAGTAAGATGGGAGCTTCCTTCTGAACCAAAAACACAAAATACAAGACATACCTCAAACATGTGGAATGGAAGATGCCAAACCAGTAAAGTCTCCTATGGAAACCAACTACCTAAAGGAGATGAACAGCCAAGATATCCTTTTACCAACTAACACTCAATACAGGCAACAATAGGGAAATTGTTGTACCTTACCACTGCTACAAGGCCTGACATCGCAGCAACTGCTGGAATCTTATGTAGAAAGGTTTCAAAGCCAAGCCAGATGGACTGGAATGCTGTGAAGCGAATCATTCGCTATCTTAAAGGAACTCTATGTTACAAACTAAAGTTACCAGCAAGTGATGAGTGCACCTTAACTGGATTTGTGGACGCCGACTGGGCAGGAGACACCAATGACAGAAAGTCTACCAGTGGTTACTTATTTTTTTTGTCGGGAGGTGTCATCAGCTGGACTAGTAGAAAACAGCTTTCTGTTACTCTGTCCTCCACTGAAGCAGAGTATGTTGCAGCAGCCCAGGCAAGTCAAGAAGTTATATGGCTGAGACAATTACTAACAGACTTGGGTCAACCTCAACCGGGACCAACACAAATCTATGAAGACAACCAAGGATGCATTGCACTTTCAGAAATGGAAAGAGTTAACTCAAGAACCAAACACATCGATGTGAAGTTCCACTTTCTCAGGGATCAGGGATTCCTTGAGTTACTTTATTGCCCAACCGAGGATATGATAGCGGATATCCTTACAAAGCCTCTGACAGCTGAAAGACACTCAAGGCTTACAAAGAAGATGCATTTAACAGACTAAGCCTTAGCTGTTGAGAAGGGGTGTTGGAGAAATTCAACAGAACTGCAGCTTAGTCTAAATAAGAACTGACTGCAATTTATATTCTGGACACTAGATGTCGCTGCTGATGATGCCTCTACAGTGATGTCTATGGTTATCTCTCTATGTTTCTTTTAGGTGTGTCCAGTGCTTCCTGTGTGTGTACACTGAGTGTGTTTTAGCCTGTCACCAGGTAAGACGCATTACGCTTATCTGTGTTCAATTGATATTATATATATTACGAGACTTAAGGGCGCCTCCCACAGTGTTTGTTCCTTTAATATATGGTAGTGTTATTGCTTTCTTATTATAGGTGGCCTAGTAGTTGGGCATGTATGTACAATTTTGAGCCAACTATGCAGACTGTTGTGCATGAACAGTGGTGCTCATCCCGATTCCGGATACCCGAAATACCCGGATTATCCAGTGGCGTATCTAGGCAAGACCGCGCCCATGGTAATACTTAAATTGCGCCCCCCCAGCCCCCCCCACACACCCCTACAATCAACAGCATCCTGTCTAACCTTTGTGGACAGGGTAACCCCATCATGCATTCAGAACACACACGCACGCACAAATACCAGAATGTAACAGTCACTATGAAATAAATGAGGCTATCCTACTGATCCTCTGCCTCCAATACTTTAAGACAGGGAACATACTTGACTGTTTTCATACGCGTTTTCTGCACAGAAAAAAATGAAAACTCATGTTAATCAAGGGCTAGTTCACACTTAATGGGCTTGATTTACTAAGAGGCGCTAACCTACTTAGCACGTCTAAAGTCTTAAGGCGCGCTAACCAGGGTGCTAAGTAGGTTAGCACCGGATTTCTCAATTAGATCGCGCGCAAAGTTTTGCGCGCAACATTTTACGCGCGCAAAGTTCTATGCGCGCGCTAAGTCCCATAGGCTTTAATGGGCACTTCGCACGGAGCGCCCTGCGCTCTGTGCAGTGCGCGCGCAAAGCTTTGCGCGCGGTACTTTGCGCATGATCACTACTTCTCACATTTTAACTGAGTTTAGACGTGCTAAGGGCCAGTGCTAAAGTTAGCACCGTTTTGTAAATCAAGCCCACTGTGTTTTTCTTGCACAGAAAAAAAAAATTACATTCTGCATGATAATTCTGCACATTTTGTCAGTTTTCTGTATCAATTACATTAGCTGTTGTGAAAAAAGCACACATTTTTCTGCATAGAAACACACTTGGTGTGCAGAAAATGTACGCAGAAAAAGCAGAGTTGAAAACTGAAAAACAAGTGTGATCCCTGCCATAGACCCTAGTATGCAGATCAAATGTCTATGACACATCTGAAAAGATTAGCTGCATGCATGTTTCAGGTGTGTGATTTAGACCCTAGTGACCAGAAGGATCAGCAGGATTTCCATGCAACTGGTATTGTTTAAAAGGAAATACATTTGGCAGCCACCACTCTCATATGAATGAAAGCAATGACACATTTGCAGTGACAATTATAACTTAATAAAAGCCTGACAACCTATTAAATATCAGTAGATAGGTGCTGAGCTAGAAATATAATGCATTCTAACAACTGAGGTACACTGTACAAGAGAGAGGTTGTTAAATCTGGCCACAGAGATGCCAGCAGGATAATGGTTAAAGTGCAGAGAGTGTCATAAATAAAAGTAAGTAAACAGCACACTGAGATAAGGCTGAGGTCTGAGGAATGTGTGAATGACAGAGATGGATGTGAGATCCTGTAACCTCCAGACCAGAAGCTTCTGTTGCTATCTCAGGGGACTGAGACATGATCTCTATTAGGGAGTGAGGGAAAACTTCGGTGCTCACCTCTCAATAGCTTGTAATGTAGATATAAGGCAAAGGCTGAGAAGGGCAGGCTGCTGGATGATTGTTATTCCCTTAGACTCAGGAATGCTGTCAGCAGCTCTGTGCCCCCCCTGATGATTGAAGAGGGAGGTCGCCTGGGGCACATGTCATGTCTGCATCCCTCCAGAGTCCAGATACGTCTGGCATTATCCGAACTTTTTCTGCTATCCGGACTCAGATACGCATTCCGCATAGCTGGCTAAATCCAGAATGCACTATCTGAGCGAATCCAGATACGTATTAGGTATCCGGAAAGCAGTCCGGATACCTAGTTCGGGTACCCGGATCCGGATAGCATAACCACGGAGATGACATCCATTGACACCATTGAGCCAATCAGAGGGCTTCCAGTGGAAGCCCTAGCCAGGGCCGGCCTTTGACCTGAGCGACTGAAGCGGTCGCTCAGGGCGCCGGCTTCCAGGGGGGCGCATGGGCATTCATCTACCTTGTCTGGACTGGCCCTGGGGGGGGGGGGGGTTATAGCATAGTAAACATTATCACAAATACTCCTTGAAAAATATATATATTTAATCGTAGTACATGATAATTGGTTTTAAACAATTTACAAGCATTTACTGTTGTTTTTAATTAGCTAAAACACTAATATGCTGTTGTTTAAATAAAAGTCATCATTTTTTAAAACTCTATATTTGTTATTCTTGGTTAAATATATCAAGCCTGAGTACCCCCTGGAACCATCAGAATTACCCCCTGGGGTACGCATACTACACGTTAAGAACCAAGAGCCTAGGGGATACCTAAGTAGAAAAAGTGAATTGCCTATGGACTTGTGTGTGTGTGTGTGCGCACGTACGTGCAAAGAGGATGAAGGGGGGGGGCTCCAAAATCTGGTTTCGCTCAGGGCGCTGTGCAACCTAAGGCTGGCCCTTGGGCCCCTAGCAACCAATTACAGTGGGGAACCCTGGCCAGCCCGTCCTGTATATAAGGCGGGGGCCATGATGAGAATATCATCCTTGCTTGTGCCTGATCACTGAGAGACATCTCCAGTGCTGTTTGGCTAAGCAAGTGCTGCATTACTGTGCTAAACCTAGTGTTTTTTCTCCTAAACACCTGTTTATTTTTGTTTTTTTTAGTTTTGTAGCTTTTATTTTGATTTTAGTCAGTGTGACAGTCAGACTCAGTGCTACAGCTGCTAGGCTAGGTTAGGGCCTTCTGTGTGCACAGGCTAGGCCTGCTGCCAGCCTTAGCTACACTATAGCTTGTAGGTTATTAGGGATTAGATTACTGTACTACTACTAGTCTTATATTGTGTGTAGTTAGTTGTTAGAGAGAGTACTGCTACTGTGTTAGCTTCATTTACTACAGATAGTTAGTGCAGTGCTTCTCTTATAGTCAGTCAGTGACTGATATTGTGGTGAAACCCCTCCCACAGTGTGATGTCATGACCAAGGTTCTGACAGTTTCTTGTCTGAACCTCGTTGGATTTTGGGAAAGAACGTCTGTTTCCAACTGCCAAACAAGCAGGCAGTATCTCCCTATGTGGAATGTTTGTCTACAGAGAGTTCTATGCAAACCTTACAGGAATAAGGATGTCACCACATGTGATAAAATTCAGAATGTAAATCAGGGATAGGAAAGATTTTACAGTGGGGCAGCTCTAAGTAAAACATGTATACATTAAGAATGTAAAAAACAAGCAATGTTATTCATAACGTTATTTTCATTACAGTTTCTCTGTAACCACTTCACCACTGAGGAGCTTTACCCCTTGAGCACCAGAGCAATTTTCACCTTTCAGCTCTCCTTCCATTCATTCGTCTATAACTTTATCACTACTTATCACAATGAAATAAACTATATCTTGTTTTTTTTTTCACCACCAATTAGGCTTTCTTTAGGTGGGACATTATGCCAAGAATTATTTTATCCTTAATATGTTTTAATGGGAAAATAGGAAAAAATGTGGGAAGAAAATCATTATTTTTCAGTTTTCGGCCACTATAGTTTTTAAATAATGCATGCTACTGTATTTGAAACCCATGAAGTTTATTTGCCCATTTGTCCCGGTTATAAAACCAATTAAATTATGTCCCTATCACAAAGTTTGGCACCAATATTTTATTTGGAAATAAAGGTGCATTTTTTCAGTTTTACGTCCATCCCTAAAAACAAGCCCATAGTTTTTTAAAGTGTAAACAGTGTTGTACCCTCTTGACATAAATATTTAAAAAGTTCAGTCGCTAAGGTAACTATTTATGTATTTTTTTAATTGTATTTTTTTTTAATTACAAAAAAAAAAAAAAAAAAAAAAAATTGGGAGTGTGGCAGGTAATTAGTTAATTTTTTGTATAAAACTAAAATATTTGAATATGAAAAAATGCTTTAGGGTGTAGTTTTTCTATTTGGCCACAAGATGGCCACAGTAACTTTTTGTTTATGTGACCTGCAAACGTCGGAAGGATGCTTGCAGGAAGTGCTATGAGGCTGGAAAACTTTTTTTCTTCACAATGATTGTGCTGCTTTTCGTAGAAGCAGCGGATCATTACGGGGCTTAGATCAACAAATAGGAACGTTTTTTCCCATTCATTGATCTCCAGGCGAGCGGGCGGCAGCGTGCACGAGAGCGGGTGCGTGCGCACAAGCGAGCAGGAGCGCGGGCAGCGGCGGGAACACGGGAGGTGCAGATATCTCCGTCCCTGGGGGTGAAAGGATGGAAAAAGGGACGGAGATATCCGTACAGCTGGGGGTAAAGTGGTTAAAGCCCTTCCTGAAAATCTAAAAATATATATTTTTATTGGCTAGCTATAAAAACAGTATAGGACCACTAGAGTGTAAATGCACCAATCACCTCAAGGAGGGTTTGGCCAGCTCCGTAACCCACTTATGAGTAAATTAATGGCAATGTACAGGGATATCCATCTGTAGTATGTCACTCTGACTTGTACGTATTGATAACGCACTATAACTTGCTAATGTCTAGCAGAGATCAAACTATCTCCCTTCATTCTACATAAGTAGAGCAATGTAATTGGCATGCCACAATTCCCTAATAGGCTGCCCTTCCATATCTTAAACACAACAATACATTTGACCAAAAACCAAGCATGTTTCGCCCATCTAATGCAAGGGCTTTGTCAGGGGAATAAACATACAATACATATAAAGTGCAACAGTGTTACAAGGTGCAACGTGTCACAATGGTGAAGCCCATAAGAGATAGATGTTTACTTTGTCAGCATAAAATAATGAAGCACTCATATGTGATATATTAATTAAACTAATTACTGTGTGCATTTATGAGATGTAATGTAATGTAATTTACTTCATTTATCCATTTATTTTGCATAGTACAAACCACAGGAGGAAATGCCGATGGTGCGCCATGTGTTTTTCCTTTTATGTATGGGAATATTCAGCAATACTCATGCACTAGAGATGGACAGAAAGACGGCAAGCTGTGGTGTGCCACAACCAGTGATTATAAAGATGGTAAATGGGGCTTCTGTCCTGAAGGTGAATTTTTTTTTTTTGTATTGCGATCACATACACATAAATAATAATACTTGAAACAAAAATGTATTGCACTTCTCAGGAACGTTCCTGTTATGTAAAATGTAGAGGCAAAATGTCCATGCAGCAGTGGTTGGAAACAGTCTCCACCTACGTGTGGTCCCTTTTTGCGGCACATGCACGGATAGTGCACCCTTACTTACACATATTGGCAACAAATTCACTAAATGATCTTCTGTCTTTATTAATTATTCATTTTTTGGAGAAGGAAGATAGATACAATCACTTATTTTATTAGTTTATTTTCACTTTGGGTGTCCTTTAAAATACTGATTTATGTGTGGTGACATGTTTTCACCTGCCATATTATCACTAGTGTGAATTGGGGCCATTGTCAGAAGATTGCCTTGTACCGCCCGAGAGCAGCAGTTCTACCTAATCTGTGAGTTTCAGCTTCACAGTTTCATGACGGTTTAACGGACTTGAATAAATTGTAATTTTAATTGAAGCAACATTATCTAAACTGGAGTACCTTGGAAATGAAACCCTGTAAAAGCATATCATACACTCTTTAGTATTGGATAGGCTGTGACTTTAAACATAGTCGCATTTAAATGCAGTCATTTTTTTTTTCTCCGTATATATGGAAAAATACATTTTTAAGGTAGATGTACAATCCAGGCTGACTGACAGCATAAATAAGTAGAGCAAATGCTGTACTAGAGCCCTTTAACACAATTTAAGCTGATTTTACACTGTTGCCATGTATTAATTTGATGACAGCGGAGTCTGCCACTAGATCACCACCGCCTTTAATATTAACCTGCAACAGAGTGTGCTAATAGGTTAATATTCATAGGCCCATCCCTCGCTCAGTGATGTTTATTTGATAACTTATTTCTTCTGTTTTAACAATATATGGTAGTGTGATGGTCACGAGGCCTTAGTGGCTGTTCAGAGTTCTTTAAAGCCATGGCAGTTATTTATGATGACCCCGGCGTAGCTGCTACAGCAGAGAGGAAATTAAAGAGACTATGTCAGGGTCATGGTACAGTTAAGGATTACGCCTCAGAATTCAGGAAGTGGGTGGTCTCTTCTAGATGGGAACCTTATGCTTTACTGTATTGCTTTCTCTCAGGGTTGTCAGACTCAGTATCAGATGTTATGATTAGTCATCCTGAACCCAAAACCCTTGATGAGGCAATATCAATGGCCATTAAGATTGATCGCAGGATCAGGTACCATAAGCAGGGCAGATCACGTACTTTGTCTAAGACAGTTCTTTCCACCTCTTCTGGCGCCACCAGTGTGGTTGAGCCGATACAAATAGGCCATTCCAAACTGTCTGAGGCAGAAAAAACCAGGAGGAGGAAAGAAGAGCTCTGTTTGTACTGTGGGGAGAAAGGGCATTTGATCCAAAACAGCAGTAAGAAGTCGGAAAACTTTTCTGCCTAGGTGTAGTAGGAGGTACTACCTTAGGTGAACCTGTGTTACCTCCAATCAATACTAAGATGTTATTACCCTGTTCCATCACCTGGGAGTACCAGGTTCATAACACCCAAGCCTCTATCAATTCGGGTTCTGCAGCCAATTTTATTGATTACGATTTGGCTTCTCAGTGGAACTGTAATATCCCTTGAAGATGCAGCTGCGGGCACGCAGGGTGCTTCCGCAGCTGCCTCGGTTTCCTTGGCGGGTGGTTCACCCGTTCCTCCGGTGTGTAGCATGGCGAGGACGGGATTGTCAGTTGCCCATAGGGTTGCTTTATCGCGCGGGCGCGCGCACAGACAGGACCTTTATGCTGGGAGGAGGCGCGTCAGCTGACCGGCTGGTCAGCTGACGTCAGAGGAGACTCACGGCGCTCCTGATTGGCTGATTGGAGTGGGCACGGCCGTGGGGTCTCCTCTGCTTCTTAAGCCTTCGGGAATCACTCGCAACCTGTCTGCTGTTGCGAATACTCTGTTTTAGCGCTCAGACCTTAGGCAGTATCCGGTGTGCTTTGATCCGGGAGGAAACCGGGGATTTCACACAAGACTAGGATTATTGTATTATTGTTCATTACTTGATATTCTGTGTATGACTCTGGCTCTCCTCTGACCTTTGCTCTTGCTTATCGATTCTGTACTTCTGCCCATCTGATTCTGTTGCTGACTCTGCCTGAACTTCACTACCCTCTTGCCTGCCGATTTTGTACTGTGTCTGCCTGTCTGTTACCGATCCTAGCCTGTCTGACCACTCTACTCACCTGTGAGCCCTTGTCACTGGTGAAGTGTTTCTGATAGTACCCACCAGCTCCTCTGGTGTGGTCTTGTTAAACTAATCAGTTACTATTAACAAACAAACAAACAAACACAGAACATTTATATTGCGCTTTTCTCCTGGCGGACTCAAAGCGCCAGAGCTGCAGCTACTAGGACACGCTCTATAGGCAGTAGCAGTGTTAGGGAGTCTTGCCCAAGGTCTCCTACTGAATAGGTGCTGGCTTACTGAACAGGCAGGGCCGAGGTTCGAACCCAGGTTTCCTGTGTCAGAGGCTGAGCCCTTAACCATTACACTATCCAGCCACTATTGCACCAAGCACTATACACTTAGTATATCTGTTAGCTATACTTGCATTATTGGTGATTCTGCAGATCACCACATAATCAGGTATAGTGTCTGCATTATTGGTGATACTGCAGATCACACAATAATCAGACGTCTGTGTTGCTACACCAATCATTACAGGAACATTCCCATCTCCTTCATAGAAAGGCAAATTTACGTAACTGCCATTGATGACTCTCCCCTGCAAAACAAACAGCCTCTTACGCAGACTCCTCCTCTCATTTGTCATGTGGGGGTTCTGCATAAGGAGGAGATACAGTTTTATGTTCTGCATATGTCTTCTTCCACTATTGTCTTGGGTCTTCCCTGGTTGCAAAAACACTCTCCTCTGATAGATTGGAACACTGGACAGTTGCTGGCATGGTCCCCAGCTTGCCAAAAACACTGTCTGGAGAGAATTGCCGTGTGTTCTGTTGACGTTCAGGTGGAGGGTGTTCCTGCGCAGTATGCCAATTTTTCTGATGTGTTTTGTCCGCGTTCTGCAGATAAACTCCCCCTCATAGGGAATTTGATTGTCCCATAGATTTAAGACCCGGTACCATGCCTCCTAGGGGTCATCTGTATAACCTCTCAGGTCCAGAACAGGTTGCCATGAAGGATTACATCAAGGAGAACCTTGAGAAAGGTTTCATCCGTCCCTCTAAGTCACCAGCAGGGGCGGGATTCTTTTTTGTGCAAAAGATACATGGTGGACTCCGTCCATGCATCGATTACCGTGCATTGAACAAAATCACCATCCAGAATCGATATCCACTACCATTGATTGATGACTTGTTTGCACAAGTTGCTGGGGCTAAACTGTTCTCCAAACTGGACCTGAGGGGGGCTTACAACTTGATACGCATAAGGCAAGGGGATGAATGGAAGGCTGCTTTCAACACACCCGATGTGCATTATGAGTACTTGGTGATGCCCTTCGGGTTGTGCAATGTCCCGGCAGTTTTCCAAGAGTTTGTCAAGGAAATTTTCAGGGAGGTTTTGGGACACTTTGTGGTAGTTTATCTTGATGATATTCTGATCTTCTCCAAAGACCTTTCAGAACACCGGGAACATGTAACGTTCGTGTTAACCAAACATAGGCAGAACTGTCTTTATGCTAAGTTAGAAAAATGCCTGTTTGAGGTGTCAGAAATTTCCTTCTTGGGGTACATTATCTCTAGAGTTGAGCTGAAATTTTCGTAATTTCGCATTACTATAATTACGCATGCAAAATTTGCGATTACGATGCGAAATTACGGTAGCGTAATTGCCATTAAAATCGTAATTGAAAATACCGTAAGCGTAATTTTCAACGCGTAATTTCGCGTTTCGTTCATGCCGTAATTTTGCATTAAACGCTACCGTAATTTCGCGTTAAATCGCAACGCTCCGTATAATATAAAAAAGCCGCCGACTTTAAGGGTTAATAGCAAAGCCCCCTTAAATGCTAAGAGCCTCAAATTTGGAGAATATATTAAGGCGATCAGGAGGAATAAGAGGAAATTTTTTTTTTCAAAAAGACCTTATAGTTTTTGAGAAAATTGATGTTAACGTTTCAAAGTAAAAATGTATACATTTAAAAACCCGCCGACTTTAACGGTTAATAGCAAAGCCTGCTTACAGTTTAGGAACACCAAATTCCTAGGGTATATTAACCTTTTCAGCCGCGCGGATCTGAGCTTTACGTCCGCAGCGGCAAGTGCTAGAGCCGCAGGGACGCGCTAGTCATGTCCCTGCAGTTTGGGTGGTCTGCAGGCGATCGTGCGGGCAGATGCCCGTGATCGCGCTGCTGCTGCTAGCAGAGGGGATTGGCTGCAGGGGAAAAAAGTCCACTGTGCAAATCCGAGCATGTCCGCCGAGAATAAACACTGTTTTTGTTAAAAAACAGTGTTTATTCTGTAAATGGAGCCGCCGCGCTATCTCCCGCCACGATTTCCGCCGGTTTCTGCCGCCCGATCGTTAAATTTATGAATGGAAACAATGTTTCCATTCATAACTTCCCCCGCCGCTGCTGTGATCGGAGGCTTCCGATGGAAGCCTACGTCACTTCCCTGGTTACAATGTAGTGATACATTGTATCCCCATTAGCGTACATTGTACGCTAATGGGATTTTTGCTCAGTAGGGACATCTTGTGGCCAAATAGTATAACACACCTACTAACTTTGGGGAATAAAAATAAATGGTTATTTATGTCAAGAGGACATAAAATGAATAAATATTGGGCTAAAAATTGGTGATGGATGTAAAACTGAAAAAGTGCACCTTTATTTTCAAATAAAATATTGTCACCATACATTAAACTAGGGGTATAATTTTAACATTTAAATAACGAAGACAAATGGCCAAATAAAATGTGTGGATTTTAGTTATGGTAGCATTAATTATTTTAAAACTGTAATGGCTGAAAACTGAAAAATAATGCATTTTTTTATTTTTTATTATTATTCCCATTATAATACAGTTAGATTAAAATAATTCTGAGCATAATTTACCACCCAAAGAAAGCCTAATTTCTGGCGGAAAAAACAAGGTATAGATCATTTTGCTGTGATAAGTACTGATAAAGCTATTGGGGAATGAAAGGGAGTAGCGCTGACAGGTGAAAATTCCTCTCGTCCATAAGGTGAAAAATCCCCGCGGGCTGAAATGGTTAAGGGGATCAGTGGGAATAAGAGGAATTTTTTTTTTCAAAAAGACTTTATAGTTTTTGAGAAAATCGATTTTTAAGTTTCAAGGGCAAAAATGTCTTTTAAATGCGGAAAATGTCAGTTTTTTTTGCACAGATAACAATAGTGTATTATTTTCATAGATTCCCCCAAGTGGGAAGAGTTTTACTTACTTCGTTCTGAGTGTGGGAAATATAAAAAAAAAACGACGTGGGGTCCCCCCTCCCAGGCCTCTTTAACCCCTTGTCCCCCATGCAGGCTGGGATAGCCAGAATGCGGAGCACCGGCCGCGTGGGGCTCCACACCCTGACTATACCAGCCCGCATTGTCCTTTCCCCTCGCCCTCCGAGCCCTTGTCCAATCCAAGGATAAGGGGCTCTTCTCCACCTCCGATGGGCGGTGGAGGTGGAGGCCGCGATTTCCTGGGGGGGGGGGTCATGGTGGAATCTGGGAGTCCCCTTTAAAAAGGGGTCCCCCAGATGCCCATCCCCCCTCCCAGGAGAAATGAGTATAGAGGTACTTGTACCCCTTACCCATTTCCTTTAAAGGGAAGGTTCAGGGACTAGCTAAAAAAAATAAAAATCCATTTCCACTTACCTGGGGCTTCCTCCAGCCCGTGGCAGGCAGGAGGTGCCCTCGGCGCCACTCCGCAGGCTCCCGGTGGTCTCCGGTGGCCGACCCGACCTGGCCAGGCCGGCGGCCAGGTCGGGCCTCTTCTGCGCTCCATGGTGCATTCCACGCCGGCGCGCTGACGTCATCGGACGTCCTCCGGGCTGTACTGCGCAGGCTCAGTAGTTCTGAGCCTGCGCAACACAACCCGGAGGACGTCCGATGACGTCAGCGCGCCAGCGTGGAACGCACCATGGAGCGCAGAAGAGGCCCGACCTGGCCGTCGGCCTGGCCAGGTCGGGTCGGCCACCGGAGACCATCGGGAGCCTGTGGAGCGGCGCCGAGGGCACCTCCTGCCTGCCACGGGCTGGAGGAAGCCCCAGGTAAGTGGAAATGGATTTTTATTTTTTTTAGCTAGTCCCTGAACTTTCCCTTTAAGAGTTAAAAGTAAATAAACACACAAACACTTAGAAAAAGTATTTTAATTGAACAAAAAACATAACCACGAAAAAAGTCCTTTAATATTCTTAATTCACCATTAATACTTACCTGTCCCTTTAAATGAATGATCCCTCGCAATATCCTCAGAAATGTTCTATCAGTTACAATGTAACAAAGTTATTACAATGTAACAACTTTGTTACATTGTAACTACGCCGCACCCGACGCCACTCGCCGCTCAGCCGCCGCATACGCGTCTGTGCTGCACGGACCCGACAGAGCTCTGAGCTATATAGCTCAGAGCTCTCTAAGCATCTTTGTATTTGGGCTCCAAGGAGCCCCATTGGTCCTTAGCAGACCAATGGGGTTCCTTCTGATTTGAAGGAACCCCATTGGTCTGCTAAGGACCAATGGGGCTCCTTGGAGCCCAAATACAAAGATGCTTAGAGAGCTCTGAGCTATATAGCTCAGAGCTCTGTCGGGTCCGTGCAGGACGCTAAGTCCCCGCCGGCTCCGCTGCCCTCCCCGCCTCTCCCACATGTCACCCACATGTCACCCACATGTGGGTGACATGTGGGTGACAGATGTGGGCGGGGTGGACAGCGGGGGCCAGCGGGGACTTAGCGTCCTGCACGGACGCGTATGCGGTGGCTGAGCGGCGAGTGGCGTCGGGTGCGGCGTAGTTACAATGTAACAAAGTTGTTACATTGTAATAACTTTGTTACATTGTAACTGATAGAACATTTCCGAGGATATTGCGAGGGATCATTTATTTAAAGGGACAGGTAAGTATTATTGGTTAATTAAGAATATTAAAGGACTTTTTTTCGTGGTTATGTTTTTTTGTTCAATTAAAATACTTTTTTTTAAGTGTTTGTGTGTTTATTTACTTTTAACTCTTAAAGGAAATGGGTAAGGGGTACAAGTACCTCTATACTCATTTCTCCTGGGAGGGGGGGTGGGCATCTGGGGGACCCCTTTTTAAAGGGGACTCCCAGATTCCACCATGAACCCCCCCCCCCCCCCAGGAAATTGCGGCCTCCACCTCCACCGCCCATCGGAGGTGGAGAAGAGCCCCTTGTCCTTGGATTGGACAAGGGCTCGGAGGGCGAGGGGAAAGCTTGGCTGCCACTCCCCTTCCGAGACCCCCCAATCCATGGACCATGCGGGCTGGTATAGTCAGGGTGTGGAGCCCCATGCGGCCCGTGCTCCGCATTCTGGCTATCCCAGCCTGCATGGGGGACAAGGGGTTAAAGAGGTCTGGGAGGGGGGACCCCACGTCGTTTTTTTTTATATTTCCCACACTCAGAACGAAGTAAGTAAAACTCTTCCCACTTGGGGGAATCTATGAAAATAATACACTATTGTTACCTGTGCAAAAAAAACTGACATTTTCCGCATTTAAAAGACATTTTTGCCCTTGAAACTTAAAAATCGATTTTCTCAAAAACTATAAGATCTTTTTGAAAAAATTTTTTTTCCTCTTATTCCCACTGATCCCCTTAATATACCCGAGGAATTTGGTGTTCCTAAACTTTAAGCAGGCTTTGCTATTAACCGTTAAAGTCGGCGGGTTTTTAACTGTATACATTTTTACTTTGAAACTTTAACATCGATTTTCTCAAAAACTATAAGGTCTTTTTGAAAAAAAAAAATTCCTCTTATTCCTCCTGAACTCCTTAATATATTCTCCAAATTTGAGGCTCTTAGCATTTAAGGGGGCTTTGCTATTAACCCTTAAAGTCGGCGGCTACCTAACATTGATCCATGCGTCAACTTTTCCGCTTGGGAGCATGGCCATACGCATTAATTTCGTAATACCACACAGTAATGCGAAAATTACGCGAAAAAATTACGCTTACGCGAAATTTCGCAAAATCCTTCTTCATTACGATTATGTACTTACGGCCATAATCGTAATTACACTAATTACGCGAAATTTCGTGAAATCGTAATTACGTCATTACGCTCATCTCTAATTATCTCCACCAATGGGCTCTCCATGGATCCCAAGAAAGTTTCAGCCATGCTGGAGTGGCCGCAACCTGTGGGGTTGAAGGAACTTCAGAGGTTTTTGGGATTTGCTAATTATTATAGGAAATGTATTAAAGGATTTTCCTCTGTGGTTATGCCCCTTACTGATCTGAACAAAAAAAAAGGGGCGGATACATATAATTGGTCTGAAAAAGCATGTTCAGCCTTTTCCCAGTTGAAGGCCCGGTTTTGCTTCGCCCCCATCTTACGTCATGTGGACGTCACACGTCCTTACATTGTGGAGGTGGATGCTTCCGAGATAGGAGTAGGGGCTGTACAGTCTCAACATTCCGGGGTTCAAGGACGATTATATCCTTGTGCATTTTTTCACACAAGTTCTCGCCAGCCGAAAAAAATTACAATATCGGTAACAGGGAATTATTGGCCATTAAGATGGCTTTTGAGGAGTGGCGTCGCTGGCTGGAGGGAGCCGAGCATGTTATCACAGTGTACACCGATCATAAAAACTTGGAGTACATCGAGGGGGCAAAGATACTCAATACCAGACATGCCCGTTGGGCTCTCTTTTTCTCCTGATTTCGGTTTATAATCACTTATAAACCTGGAAATAAAAACATCAAGGCGGACGCATTGTCCCGTTGCTTCAAACCCGAGACAGTATAGCCCTCATCCCCTGTCAGTATCTTACCCGAGCATGTGGGAGTGGCTGTCACAGAGCCCACGGAGGATCTGGCAGCCTCTCTGCAGGCCTTTCAGCATGACTCCCCAGAGGGAATGTGAAGAAACGCGGAAAAGCCGCAGCTTCTCAGGGTGAGGCGGCTGTTTCTGCGTCCAGCATGGCGTCACAACGCGGAAAAACCGCCGTATGCCGCATAGGCAGAGCGGCGGAATCCACATTGGGAGCGGCGGAATCCGCATTGGGAGCGGCGGAATCCGCATTGGCAGCGGCGGAATCCGCATTGGAGGCGGCGGACTTGCCGCATGGCAGTGTCCCTGACAAGGGGGCTGAGCGTGGGGAAGCCGCCGCTGGTGTAGTGAGCGGTGCGGCAGCTCCCACGCCCGGTCCAATGGATACATTGCAAGACAGTACTGGTGTGGCTGGGACTGATAGTCCACCAAGATTCAGAGTGAGCGTGCAGAGGCAGAGCTTATATAACAGCCAGAAGTGAGTCAGCTGACCAGGCTGGTCAGCTGACGTTTTCCACAACTCTCATTGGTCCAGCAATTAGGGAGGGGCCTGGAGAGTGTTCTGGTATATATACTGCTGGCTGTTCAGTTGCTGGTTGTCTGGCGTTGCGATCACTATGTGGTAGCACGCAGACCTGAGTCAGATCCGAAAGTGTGCCGGGACCAGCTGGAGCTGTAATCCTACACTTAGCTAGAGATTGTTGATAGTTTAAAGTACTAGTTTGATTGTGATTATCTGTTATGACCTTCTGCCTGCCTGACCATTCTCCTGAACTCTGATCCTGTACTTTGTCTTTCTGATACTCTGTTGCCGAACCCCGGCTCGCTCTTAGACTCTGCATCTGCCTTCTGATATTGTACCTCGATATTTCTGATACCCTGTTGCCGAACCCTGCTTGTACTTTAGACTCTGCCTTTGCCTCCTGATTCTGTACTTTGTCTGTCCGTGTGGTTATGACCTGATCTGCCCGACCTCGAGAACCAACCCTACTGTTAGAGGCGATTCCCAGTCCTGATAGTGACACTTCCTCTTGAGTGTCACTCTCGTTCTGTCGATTCCTTCTCTCAGCCTGACTCCTCCCTCCGGGAGAGTCCAGAAGGAATTGTGCAGTACTTCTTACTGCTCTGAGGCCCAGTCCTCTCATTACTACTGTTTGCACCAAAACACTCTACCCAGGTGTCCAGAGGTTAGCTTGTATATCTGATTATCGGTGATACTGCAGATCATCAATAATCAGGTATATATCTGTATTCCCAGTGATACTGCAGATCACCGGTAATCAGATTCTCCCTGTGTTACACCGATCGTTACAGAACGCCAGACCAAAAAACAAATGGACGCACGCGCTGACCCTCTGGGTATGCTTGCCACTTCGGTGGTTAACATCCATCAAGCACTAGGCCATCACAAAACATTAATTGAAGGCCTATCAGGGTCTGTGCGAACCCTCCAGACGTCAGTCGATGAGGTGCGATCCCCTCCTAGCTCTGACATACGTATGCCTGTACCGGAATGGTTTTCTGGCCATAGATCCGACTTCCGTAATTTTAGGAGTAGAATGTTAGCTTATTTTGCGTTGAGACCCCGATCCTCAGGTACTGAGGCCCAAAGGGTCACATTTATTAAAACCTTGTTATCTGGCGATTCCCAGACATGGGCGTACAGTTTGCCCACTGGAGATTCCGCTCTAACCAATGTGGAGGAATTTTTTAAGGCCATGGCGGTAATCTACGACGACTCAGATCTTGCCTCGACTTCTGAGCGGAAGCTCAAACTTTTACGTCAAGGCAAGGGTCCGGTCACAGATTACGCAGCAGAATTTAGGAGGTGGTCAGTTTCAGTCAGGTGGGGAACCTATGCCCTGTTAGATTGTTTCTTGACAGGCTTGTCTGATGAGGTCTCCGACCTGATGCTGGGTCAGCCCGAGCCCAAAACAGTCGATGAGGCCATTTCATCGGCCATTCGAATCGACCGCAGGTTACGCCATCAGAGGCAGACCAGAGGCAGTCACCGTGTCAGGGTGACGTCTTACGCTGCACCGCCCGCTGCAACCCTAATGACTCCATCTCCTCCTGTCTCGTCTTGTCCTGTTTTTCCTCCACCCGAGCTGATGCAGATTGGTCGGTCGAAACGGACCCAGGTGGAGCGAAGACGGAGAATGACGGAACAATTGTGTCTGTACTGCGCTGAGGAGGGGCATAGAGTACGAGACTGTCCTAATAAAGGGAAACGCTACTGCCTAGGAGTTGTAGGGGGTAACACCCTAGGCGCCCGATTCTTACCTCTAGAGGATAAACGGTTGCTTCTTCCTTGCATGGTTACATGGGAGAACAAATCTGAAACCACTGAGGACTTTGTTGATTCAGGCTCAGTGGCTAATTTTATGAATTACGAGTTCGCACAGAAACTGGGTATTCCGCTCACCCCGGTGAAACCACCTATTCAGGTTACGGCAGTGGATGATTCCCCTCTGCAAAGGAACCGTCCTCTATCGCAGACACCAGAGGTGGAAGTCAACATAGGGGTGCTGCATGGGGAGAAGTTAAAATTTTTTGTATTACACATGACAACCTCCACTATTATTCTGGGCATGCCGTGGCTACATCTCCATTCCACCAGATTAATTGGGCCACTGGTCAGTTGACTAGCTGGTCGGATCTTTGTCATCAGCAGTGCTTAGGGAAGGTGACATTGGGCCAGACTAGGGTTCACTTGGAGGGAGTTCCTGAGCAATATTCTGAGTACTCTGATGTGTTCTGTCCCAAAGCTGCTGATAAGTTACCTCCTCATCGCCCTTTCGATTGCCCCATCGATCTCCAATCTAGTTGTATGCCCCCTAGAGGCCATCTTTACAATTTATCAGGGCCAGAGAAGGTGGCCATGCAGGAGTACATCCGTGAAAACTTAGCTAAGGGATTCATTCGCCCTTCTCGGTCACCTGCCGGAGCAGGTTTCTTTTTTGTTAAGAAAAAAGATGGAGGCTTTCGGCCATGCATTGATTACCGAGGTCTGAATAAGATTACGGTGAAGAATCGCTATCGCTACCCTTGATAGACGATTTATTCACCCAGGTCACTAGGGCTAAGATTTTTTCGAAACTGGATTTGAGGGGTGCATACAACCTGGTGCGGATTAGAAAGGGCGACAAATGGAAGACGGCCTTTAACACCCCCGACGGGCATTATGAGTACTTAGTGATGCCCTTCGGGTTGTGTAATGCGCCGGCCGTTTTCCAGGACTTTATCAATGAGGTATTCAGAGAGGTGTTAGGTAGATTTGTTCTGGTATACCTCGAAGATATACTTATCTACTCTGACAACCTCTCAGAGCACAGGACGCATGTTAAGTTCGTGCTAAACAAACTGAGACAAAATATGCTTTATGCCAAATTGGAAAAGTGCATATGTGATTTCCACCTCGGGGCTATCTATGGATCCTGCCAAGGTCTCAGCGGTGCTGGAGTGGCCCCAACCAGTTGGTCTAAAATCCCTACAGAGATTTTTGGGATTTGCGAATTACTATAGGAGGTTCATAAAGGGGTACTCCACGATCATCGCACCCCTTACCAGTCTAACTAAGAAGGGGGCAGATACCACCCACTGGTCTCCAGAGGCTCTACGGGCCTTTTCCACTTTAAAGGAGCTGTTCTGCTCTGCACCCATCCTGAGGCATGTTGACACTTCTTACCCCTTTATTGTCGAGGTGGACGCCTCGGAGGTCAAGGTGGGGGCTGTGCTGTCTCAGCGGTCAGGGTTGCAGGGTAGATTGCACCCGTGCGCCTATTTTTCTCGTAGGTTCTCTCCGGCAGAGAGGAACTATGATATAGGCAACAGAGAGCTCCTGGCCATTAAATTGGCCTTTGAAGAGTGGCGTCATTGGCTAGAAGGAGCAGAGCACACAATCGCGGTCTTCACAGACCACAAGAATTTGGAATACATCGAGGGAGCTAAGAGATTAAGTCCCCGTCAGGCCCGATGGTCTTTATTTTTTACAAGGTTCAGATTCATAATTACTTACACTCCAGGCAGCAAAAACATTAAGGCAGACGCGTTATCCAGGTGTTTTGAGCCAGAGACAGCACAGCCCTCCGTCCCTGAGACTATTGTTCCGCAAAAATTAGTGCTGGCTGCAACCGGTACTTGGGAAGACTGGAAGGAGACGTTAAGCCCCTTCCAGCAGGACATCCCGGAAGGGAAGCCTGAAGGGGTTATGTTCATTCCCCTGCCCTTCCGTCTCCAGATCCTAGAGATGTTCCACGCGCATAAAAATGCTGGACATCCCGGTGCAGCCAGAACACAAGATCTTGTAGCCAGGTGTGCCTGGTGGCCCTCCCTGTCAGCAGATTGCAAAGAGTTTGTTAAGGAATGTGCAATATGTGCTAAAAGTAAGCCCTCCCGGCTGGCACCTGTCGGTACCTTACAGCCTTTGCCCACCCCGAGTGAACCATGGACCCACTTGTCCATGGATTTTGTGGGTGAGCTCCCCAGGTCAGAAGGCATGTCGGTCATTTGGGTGGTAGTCAACAGCTTCAGCAAAATGGCCCATTTCGTGCCCTTGAAAGGACTCCCCTCGGCCCAGGAATTGGCCGACCTGTTTATCATCCACATTTTCCGGCTGCATGGTATTCCGGAGAATATAGTGTCTGATCGGGGAGTCCAATTCATCTCTAGATTCTGGAGGGAATTTACCACCAAATGGGCATGAAGCTGTCCTTCTCGTCAGGCTACCACCCACAGACCAATGGGCAGACTGAACGGATTAATCAGTCGTTAGAGCAATTCTTAAGATGTTACGTTGCGGAGGCACAGAACAACTGGGTGAAATTTCTGGCCTTCGCAGAATTCGCACAGAACAATTTGAAGAGTTCGTCTTCTGGTTTTTCTACATTCCAGATTGTGACAGGGAGGTCGCCCAAATTCTCCCCCTTGCCAGTTGTCTCTTCTCCGTTTCCAACCCTGGAAGCCTGGCAGAGGGCATTTAATGACATTTGGGGGACGGTGAAGAGTAATTTGGAAAGGGCTTTCCAGAGTCAAAAGGGTCAGGCTGACAAGAGACGCTCGTTAGAGTGGAAGTTCCAGCCAGGAGACTTGGTCTGGGTGTCCACACGTCACTTGACCCTGAGACAGCCCTCAGATAAACTGGGTCCCAGGTTTGTGGGTCCGTTTTCGGTAGCTAAGAAGATCAACAACGTTACTTATTCCATTGATCTTCCCGCCAGCATGCGTGGGGTAAGGTCCTTTCACGTATCCCTGCTTAAACCAGCAGTCCATGTGGGCCCTACTCCTCCTCCTCCTGTGATGGTGGAGGAGAGACCTGAGTATGAGGTAGAGAAGATATTAGACTCATGCATGGTCCAGAATTCGGTGCAATATCTGGTGCATTGGAGAGGGTATGGCATTGAGGAGAGACAATGGGTACCGGGGACTCGCATGCATGCGGACGAGTTAAGGAAGGAGTTTCATGCCTTGCATCCCAAGAATCCTGGGAGGAGTTGTCCGGAGTCCACTCCTCGAGGGGGGGGTACTGTGAAGAAACGCGGAAAAGCCGCCACTTCTCAGGGTGAGGCGGCTGTTTCCGCGTCCAGCATGGCGTCACAACGATGAAAAACCGCCGCATGCCGCATAGGCAGAGCGGTGGAATCCGCATTGGGAGCGGCGGAATCCGCATTGGAGGCGGCGGACTTGCCGCATGGCAGTGTCCCTGACAAGGGGCTGAACGTGGGGAAGCCGCCGCTGGTGTAGTGAGCGGTGCGGCGGCTCCCACGCCCGGTCCAATGGATACATTGCAAGACAGTACTGGTGTGGCTGGGACTGATAGTCCACCAAGATTCAGAGTGACACGCGCGTGCGTGCAGAGGCAGAGCTTATATAACAGCCAGAAGTAAGTCAGCTGACCAGGCTGGTCAGCTGACGTTTTCCACAACTCTCATTGGTCCAGCAATTAGGGAGGGGCCTGGAGAGTGTTCTGGTATATATACTGCTGGCTGTTCAGTTGCTGGTTGTCTGGTGTTGCGATCACTACGTGGTAGCACGCAGACCTGAGTCAGATCCGAAAGTGTGCCGGGACCAGCTGGAGCTGTAATCCTACACTTAGCTAGAGATTGTTGATAGTTTAAAGTACTAGTTTGATTGTGATTATCTGTTATGACCTTCGGCCTGCCTGACCATTCTCCTCAACTCTGATCCTGTACTTTGTCTTTCTGATACTCTGTTGCCGAACCCCGGCTCGCTCTTAGACTCTGCATCTGCCTTCTGATATTGTACCTCGATATTTCTGATACCCTGTTGCTGAACCCTGCTTGTACTTTAGACTCCGCCTTTGCCTCCTGATTCTGTACTTTGTCTGTCCGTGTGGTTACGACCTGATCTGCCCGACCTTGAGAACCGACCTTACTGTTAGAGGCGGTTCCCAGTCCTGATAGTGACACTTCCTCTTGAGTGTCACTCTCGTTCTGTCGATTCCTTCTCTCAGCCTGACTCCTCCCTCCGGGAGAGTCCAGAAGGAATTGTGCAGTACTCCTTACTGCTCTGAGGCCCAGTCCTCTCATTACTACTGTTTGCACCAAAACACTCTACCCAGGTGTCCAGAGGTTAGCTTGTATATCTGATTATCGGTGATACTGCAGATCATCAATAATCAGGTATATATCTGTATTCCCAGTGATACTGCAGATCACCGGTAATCAGATTCTCTCTGTGTTACACCGATCATTACAGGGAAGACCTGAGGGTCACTTGTTTGTCCCACGACATCTGCGCTTACAAGGTCTGCAGATGTTTCACTGCCACAAAACATCTGGGCATCCTGGGATAGGCAGGACACAAGAGCTGTTGTCCCGTTCAGTGTGGTGGCCCTCACTGAGGAATGACACCAAAGAATTTGTGATGTCTTGTACGGTTTGTGCATGGAGTAAGCCTTCTAGACAGGCTCCTGCAGGAATGTTGCAAACACTGCCCATGCCTACCGAACCATGGACGCACATCTCCATGGACTTTGTAGGGGATCTTCCCAAGTCAGAAGGGAAATCTGTAATCTGGGTAGTGGTAGACCGTTTCAGTAAAATGGTTCACTTTGTACCTCTAGAGAAGCTTCCCTATGTGCAGGAGCTTGCAGACCTCTTTGTGACACACATTTTCCGCCTGCATGGCATACCTCAGAACATTGTCTCTGACAGGGGAGTACAATTTGTTTCTAAATTCTGGAGGGCTTTTTGTCAGCATCTGGGCTTAACTTTGTCATTCTCTTCGGGTTTTAACCCCCAGACTAATGGTCAAACTGAGAGAATGAACCAGTCCTTAGAACAGTTCCTCCACTGTTACGTGGCTGATTCTAAGCATGAGTGGGTGAAATTCCTGTCATTTGCGGAATTTGCTCATAATAACCTCATAAACACCTCATCAGGGTTTTCCCCCTTCCAAGTGGTCACAGGGAGGTCACCCAAGTTTTCGCCACTACCTGTGATTAACTCTCCTTTTCCCATCTTGGAGGGATGGCAGGAGTCATTGAAGAGAATTTGGGCCTTGGTGAAGGCCAATTTGGAGAGGGCTTTTGAGGTACAAAAGAGACATGCTGACAAGAAGCGATCTCCTGAGTGGGATTTTGCACCAGGGGATCATGTCTGGGTCTCCACACGTCATATTGCGCTAAGACAGCCATCCGTTAGACTAGGGCCCAAGTAGGGTCCATACCCTATCACTGAAAAAATCAATGAGGTGACATATAGGGTCGCTTTGCCCTCCACTATGAAGAGCATGAGTGGGTGAAATTCCTGTCATTTGCGGAATTTGCTCATAATAACCTCATAAACACCTCATCAGGGTTTTCCCCCTTCCAAGTGGTCACAGGGAGGTCACCCAAGTTTTCACCACTACCTGTGATTAACTCTCCTTTTCCCATCTTGGAGGGATGGCAGGAGTCATTGAAGAGAATTTGGGCCTTGGTGAAGGCCAATTTGGAGAGGGCTTTTGAGGTACAAAAGAGACATGCTGACAAGAAGCGATCTCCTGAGTGGGATTTTGCACCAGGGGATAGTGTTGGGCGAACATCTAGATGTTCGGGTTCGGGCCGAACAGGCCGAACATGGCCGCGATGTTCGGGTGTTCGACCCGAACTCCGAACATAATGGAAGTCAATGGGGACCCGAACTTTTGTGGTTTGTAAAGCCTCCTTACATGCTACATACCCCAAATTTACAGGGTATGTGCACCTTGGGAGTGGGTACAAGAGGAAAAAAAAATTAGCAAAAAGAGCTTATAGTTTTTGAGAAAATCGATTTTAAAGTTTCAAAGGGAAAACTGTCTTTTAAATGCGGGAAATGTCTGTTTTCTTTGCACAGGTAACATGTTTTTTGTCGGCATGCAGTCATAAATGTAATACATATAAGAGGTTCCAGGAAAAGGGACCGGTAACGCTAACCCAGCAGCAGCACACGTGATGGAACAGGAGGAGGGTGGCGCAGGAGGAGGAGAAGGCCACGCTTTGTGAGACACAACAACCCAGGCCTTGCATGAGGGCAAGAAGCGTGCGGATAGCATGCTTTGTACCGCCATGCAGTCATAAATGTAATAAAGATAAGTGGTTCAATAAACAGGGACCACGCGGCAACGCTAACCCAGCAGCAGCAGACGTGATGGAACAGGAGGAGGCGCAGGAGGAGAAGGCCACGCTTTGTGAGACACAACAACCCAGGCCTTGCATGAGGGCAAGAAGCGTGCGGATAGCATGCTTTGTACCGCCATGCAGTCATAAATGTAATAAAGATAAGTGGTTCAATAAACAGGGACCACGCGGCAACGCTAACCCAGCAGCAGCAGACGTGATGGAACAGGAGCAGGCGCAGGAGGAGAAGGCCACGCTTTGTGAGACACAACAACCCAGGCCTTGCATGAGGGCAAGAAGCGTGCGGATAGCATGCTTTGTACCGCCATGCAGTCATAAATGTAATAAAGATAAGTGGTTCAATAAACAGGGACCACGCGGCAACGCTAACCCAGCAGCAGCAGACGTGATGGAACAGGAGCAGGCGCAGGAGGAGAAGGCCACGCTTTGTGAGACACAACAACCCAGGCCTTGCATGTGGACAAAAAGCGTGCGGATATAGCAGCAATGCTTTTTGCCGCCATGCAGTCATAAATGTAATACAGATGAGAGGTTCAATAAACAGGGCCCGGAAACGCAACACCATCCCAGATGTTCATTGGTCATGTTACTTGGTTGGGGTCCTGGAGTGTTGCGTAGTCATTTCCAATCCAGGATTGATTCATTTTAATTTGAGTCAGACGGTCTGCATTTTCTGTAGAGAGGCGGATACGCCGATCTGTGACGATGCCTCCGGCAGCACTGAAACAGCGTTCCGACATAACGCTGGCTGCCGGGCAAGCCAGCACCTCTATTGCGTACATTGCCAGTTCGTGCCAGGTGTCTAGCTTCGATACCCAATAGTTGAAGGGTGCAGATGGATGGTTCGACACAGCTACGCCATCTGACATGTAGTCCTTGACCATCTTCTCCAGGCGATCGGTGTTGGAGGTGGATCTGCACGCTTGCTGTTCAGTGGGCTGCGGCTGCATGGGTGTCAGAAAATTTTCCCACTCCAAGGACACTGCCGATACCATTCCCTTTTGGGTACTAGCTGCGGCTTGCGTTGTTTGCTGCCCTCCTGGTCGTCCTGGGTTTGCGGAAGTCAGTCTGTCTGCGTACAACTGGCTAGAGGAGGGGGAGGATGTCAATCTCCTCTCTAAAGTCTCCACAAGGGCCTGCTGGTATTCTTCCATTTTGACCTGTCTGACTCTTTCTTCAAGCAGTTTTGGAACATTGTGTTTGTACCGTGGATCCAGAAGGGTATAAACCCAGTAATTGGTGTTGTCCAGAATGCGCACAATGCGTGGGTCACGTTCAATGCAGTCTAGCATTGAACGTGACTGAATTGAGCCATGTGTGCCAGAGTCCTACCAGAATCCTCATCATCCTCTTGTGAGCGTTGTGATAGTTGTTGTGATGCATCATAGTCGTCACCTTCCTCCTGGTCTGCTTCTGCTGACCATTCGCGTTGAATTGTGGAAGTCCAACGTGCACCGCTCTGGCCCTCGTCAGTGGTGGCATGAAATTCCTGCTCCAACTCCAGCTGTTCCTCCTCCTCTTCTTCGTCATAGCTGCTGGGGCCAGCGTTCCCTGAGGCGGATGGCCTGATGTTGGTACCATCACGCTGATCGTTTTCTCCTTCAGATTCCCCCAGTTGCATCATGACAGCTGTTTCCTTGATTTTTAACATCGACCTCTTCAGTAAACACAGCAGTGGTATGGTAATGCTGACTGAAGAGTTGTCACTGCTCACAAGCAACGTGGATTGCTCAAAATTTTGGAGGACTTGGCAGAGGTCCAACATGTTGGCCCAATCGGATCCACAGAAGCTTGGCAGCTGGCCGGATGCGCCTCGGTACTGCGCCGTCATGTACTGGACCACTGCACTCTTCTGCTCGCAAAAGCGGGCTAGCATGTGCAGCGTAGAATTCCAGCGCGTAGGGACATCACACAGCAAGCGATGGTGGGGGAGATTGAAGCGCTCCTGCATCTTGGCGAGTGCCCCCGAAGCAGTACTGGAATTTCTACAATGTTTGGACACTCGACGCACCTTCAACAGCAGATCGGGCACGCCTGGGTATGTCCTCAGGAACCGCTGAACTACTAGGTTCATCACGTGCGCCAGGCAAGGGATGTGTGTCAGCTTAGCCAACCTTAAAGCGCGAATGAGATTACTCCCATTATCACACACAACCATGCCCGGTTTCAGGTCCAGCGGTGCCAGCCACAAATCCGTCTGTTCCTTTATTCCCCTCCAAATTTCCTCCCCTGTGTGCTGCTTATCCCCAAGGCAGATTAGCTTCAGCAACGCTTGCTGACGCATGCCAACAGCTGTGCTGCACTGCTTCCACGATCCTACTGCTGCTGGGTTAGCATTTCCGGATGAGGTACAGCTTTGAGATGCGTTGGAGGAGAAGGAGTCAGAGAGGTAGGTGCTGCTGTTATCCAGTGGGAGGGACGGCGGTGCAGCTGTTTGTGGCGTGGGCAACACCCGTGCCGTAGCAGGTGAGGAATCGCTGCCAGGCTCCACAAGGTTCACCCAGTGCGCGGTAAGGGAGATGTATCGACCCTGGCCGAACGCACTCGTCCAGGTGTCAGTGGTGAGGTGAACCTTGCAGGCAACGGCATTCTTCAAGCTTCGGGTTATTTTGCTGACCACGTGCTCATGCAACTCAGGCACTGCAGAGCGTGCAAAGTGGTAGCGGCTGGGAACCACGTAACGTGGGATGGCCACTGACATCATGCCCTTGAAGCTGTTTGTCTCCACCAATCGATATGGCAGCATTTCGCAGGCCAGAAGCTTGGCTATGCTGGCTGTTACTGCCACGGCCCGGGGGTCATTTGCTGGCAATTTCCTCTTGCGCTCAAACATCTCAGACACAGACAACTGAACCGTAGCGCTGCACACGGAAGGGCTGTTGGTTGTTGTGTTTGATGAACACTGGGAGACCTCAAGAGCACTACTCCGGAAAGTGACAGTGTCAGCGTCGTCTGATGTTTGTGAATGTTGTGAACCACGCAATGGCTGGGCTACTGCTGCTGCTGAGGCGGGTCTGGTGGTGAGTCTGGTGAACCCAAGGGAGGCAGTGTTGTTTCTGGTACCCTGTCCTGACGCGTTTGCCCAAAGAGTGGGATGTTTGGATAGCATGTGACGGCTCATGCTGGTGGTGGAGAGGTTGTTAATATTTTTCCCCCTGCTCAGGCGGGTCTTGCACACCTTGCAAATCGCCATGGTAACATCCTCAGTGCAGTCTTCAAAGAAAGCCCAGACTTTGGAGCACCTGCCTCCTTGCTGGCGATTTCTGTTTGCTCCTCTTTTGCCTCTCACTTGAACTTCCACGCTTGTGGTGCCTGAAATTGCGCGCCGCCTACCTTGTGGCACAAGGCGAACTCGTGCAGCAGTGTGTTCTTCAACAGACTCATCTGTGCTGCTGCTACGACGGCGATGTTCTCGTTCACAAACAAAATCTGGGTCTCTGTCCACATTGTCCATACCCTCCTCTTCCATCTCCTCAAACTCGTCATATGTCATTGTGGGCCACCGCCGTGGAGTAGAGCTCCCCACAACAACCTCTGCGCAGCACACTCCAACGTCGTCTTCCAGATCTTGTCGGCCGACCTCCTGCAATTGCAACCCCTCCTGCCCAAATTGCTCTGGGATTTGGGTTTCCGAGTCCTCTTCGGACTCGCCTTGTATTTCAGTGCGCGGTGCATTTCCCACAGTTAACGGTTGTGAATCCAGGCACAACATTTCTGGCTGTTCCTCCATTGACCTTTGAAAGGTGGAAGTTTGTTGGGCTGGGAATAGCTCCTGCGAATACCCCATTGTGTCCTGAGGTAATTCATCGGACTGGTTATCTGGCAGTTGTGTGCGTGGTGTCGCTGCCGGTTGTGTCAGCTTTGTGCCCACTGGCTCCTTGTAACTGGCTGAGGACTCGGACCTCGTGCGTGATGTGCTGGTGCTGCTTAACCCACTGCTGGACGCTTGAGAGGTCATCCAAGTAATTATCTGGTCCTGTTCTTTTGGATTTGTGAGGGTTGTTGTCCTGGACAACATGGGCGGTATTGAGTGGGTTTTCTTGGGTGCTCCCCTGTGGCCTGTACGTGAACCGTCAAGGGAAACACCTCTTCCCTTGCCCCTCCCTCTTTCACTGGATTTCTTCCTCATTTCACTTATCCTTACAGTACACGCTGACTGGCAGCAGTACAGTGGCAGTACAGAAATGCTATACAGTACCACTATTCCCAGCAGCGACACAGAGCACAATGCTATACAGTGACGGGTGAGCGGTGTACCACTATTCCCAGCAGCGACACAGAGCACAATGCTATACAGTGGCGAACGAGCGGTGTACCACTATTCCCAGCAGACACAGAACAGTACACAGAATGCTATATAGTGTGGCTGAACGAGCGGTGTACTACTGTTCCCAGCAGACACAGAACAGTACACAGAATGCTATATAGTGTGGCTGAACGAGCGGTGTACTACTGTTCCCAGCAGACACAGAACAGTACACAGAATGCTATATAGTGTGGCTGAACGAGCGGTGTACTACTGTTCCCAGCAGACACAGAACAGTACACAGAATGCTATATAGTGTGGCTGAACGAGCGGTGTACTACTGTTCCCAGCAGACACAGAACAGTACACAGAATGCTATATAGTGTGGCTGAACGAGCGGTGTACTACTGTTCCCAGCAGACACAGAACAGTACACAGAATGCTATATAGTGTGGCTGAACGAGCGGTGTACTACTGTTCCCAGCAGACACAGAACAGTACACAGAATGCTATATAGTGTGGCTGAACGAGCGGTGTACTACTGTTCCCAGCAGACACAGAACAGTACACAGAATGCTATATAGTGTGGCTGAACGAGCGGTGTACTACTGTTCCCAGCAGACACAGAACAGTACACAGAATGCTATATAGTGTGGCTGAACGAGCGGTGTACTACTGTTCCCAGCAGACACAGAACAGTACACAGAATGCTATATAATGTGGCTGAACGAGCGGTGTACTACTGTTCCCAGCAGACACAGAACAGTACACAGAATGCTATATAGTGTGGCTGAACGAGCGGTGTACCACTATTCCCAGCAGACACAGAACAGTACACAGAATGCTATATAGTGTGGCTGAACGAGCGGTGTACTACTGTTCCCAGCAGACACAGAACAGTACACAGAATGCTATATAGTGTGGCTGAACGAGCGGTGTACCACTATTCCCAGCAGACACAGAACAGTACACAGAATGCTATATAGTGTGGCTGAACGAGCGGTGTACTACTGTTCCCAGCAGACACAGAACAGTACACAGAATGCTATATAGTGTGGCTGAACGAGCGGTGTACTACTGTTCCCAGCAGACACAGAACAGTACACAGAATGCTATATAGTGTGGCTGAACGAGCGGTGTACTACTGTTCCCAGCAGACACAGAA
This sequence comes from Hyperolius riggenbachi, assembly GCF_040937935.1. Lineage (NCBI taxonomy): Eukaryota > Metazoa > Chordata > Amphibia > Anura > Hyperoliidae > Hyperolius > Hyperolius riggenbachi. Next base: position 43,353,469 of record NC_090652.1, on the reverse strand, counting down.
CAGTACACAGAATGCTATATAGTGTGGCTGAACGAGCGGTGTACTACTGTTCCCAGCAGACACAGAACAGTACACAGAATGCTATATAGTGTGGCTGAACGAGCGGTGTACTACTGTTCCCAGCAGACACAGAACAGTACACAGAATGCTATATAGTGTGGCTGAACGAGCGGTGTACTACTGTTCCCAGCAGTGACACACAATGACTGGGGGGGACCCTGGCTAGCGTGGCTGGAGCGCGAACTACCCTGCCTGCCTACCCAAAGCTAAACCCACAGACAAATGGCGGAGATATGACGTGGTTCGGGTATTTATTTACCCGAACCACGTGACAGTTCGGCCAATCAGAGCGCGTTCGGGTCCGAACCACGTGACCCGTTCGGCCAATCACAGCGCTAGCCGAACGTTCGGGGAACGTTCGGCCATGCGCTCTTAGTTCGGCCATATGGCCGAACGGTTTGGCCGAGCACCGTCAGGTGTTCGGCCGAACTCGAACATCACCCGAACAGGGTGATGTTCTGCAGAACCCGAACAGTGGCGAACACTGTTCGCCCAACACTACCAGGGGATCATGCCTGGGTCTCCACACGTCATATTGCGCTAAGACAGCCATCCGTTAGACTAGGGCCCAAGTAGGGTCCATACCCTATCACTGAAAAAATCAATGAGGTGACATATAGGGTCGCTTTGCCCTCCACTATGAAGAGCGTGAAGTCCTTTCACGTTTCATTACTGAAACCAGCTGCTTATACGGATTCCTTCCCCCCCCCCCCCCCTTTCTGTGTATGACTCTTTGCCTGAACTTTTGATTACCCTCTCTGCCTCTCGATTCTGTACCTTGCCAACCTGATCTGCTGCCAACCTCGACCCGACCTCTACTCTGATTTTGCATGCTGATTCTGTACTTTCACCCATCTGATCTGTTACCGACCTCGGCCTGTTTACTTACTATGATTTTGTCTGATGATTATGTACCTCTGCTGACTGACCTGTTACCGACTTTGCTTGTATGGCCACTCTCTTACTAGTGATAGTCCCAGCCACCTAAAGGCTATCGCTGAAGGAGTACTCCTAGTGTTGCTGTGCACTAATACACGTGTGGTCACACTCTGAATACAGTGCTGACTACTGTTCTGATAGAGCACGTTCTGATCATCAGATACGCCACTGATCATTACAATATTTTTATTGGCTAGCTATAAAAACAGTATAGGACCATTAGAGTGTAAATGCACCAATCACCTCAAGGTGGATTTGGCCAGCTCCATAACCCACTTATGAGTAAATGAATGGCACGCCGCTCTCGTGTCTGACGTCACGGTGGATTCTCCTCGTCATCGCTTCCCACCAGGTCAGGTCTCTCCAGGGTGCATCAAAACAGAAGGGCGCACGCGCGCACCCAGAGACAGGACCTTTATGCGTTGAGGAGGAAAGTCAGCTGACCGGCCGGGGTCAGCTGACAACTCTGGTCTGACCCTTTGCCGTCTGATTGGTTGAGGCGAGTGGGCGGAGCCGCGGGCATTACCTTTTGCATTTAAGACCCGGGCTTTCAGTTCATCGTTGTCTGCTGTTGCTGAAACTTTGCGGTTAAGCTCTCAGACCTTAGTTAGTTCCTAGTGTGCTTTGATCCGGCAGGACCCCGGGGATTTCACACATAGCTTAGGATCTTATTAATAGCTATAATTATAACTGTTATTGTTGCCTTTTTGTGTATGTACCTTGCCTGAACTTCTGACTATCCTTTTGCCTCACAATTCTGTACTCAGCCTATCTGTCTTGCTGCCGACCTCGACTCTGTCCTTGCCCTCTGATTCTGTACCTCTGCATATCTGATTGTTGCCGACCTCGGCTATACTCTGACTACGATTCTGCCTACCGATTTTGTACTGTGACCTGACCAATCAGTTACCCACCCTGCTTGTACAACCTCTCTAGGATTAGTGGTAGTCCCCACAGCCAGGGGGTTTTCACTTAGGAGTACTCCTGAGCTACTGTGCACTTAAACACGTGTGATCACACCTTTATTAAAATACTGACATTTTGTTATACTTATTACTGTTGTATTACTAACCAGTCTGTTTTAGCTCACTCTGATCAGCAGAGTACCACTGATCATTACAATGTCACTCTGACATGTACATATTGGTAACGCACCATAACTTGCTAATGTCTAGCGGAGATCAAACTATCTCCCTTCATTCTACTTAAGTAGAGCAATGTAATTGGCACGCCACAATTCCCTAATAGGCTGCCCCTCCATATCTTAAACACAACAATACATTTGACCAAAAACCAAGCATGTTTCGCCCATCTAATGTAATGGCTTTGTCAGGGGAATAAACATACAATACACATAAAGTGCAACAGTGTTACAAGGGGCAACGTGTCACAATGGTGAAGACCATAAGAGATAGATGTTTACTTTGTCAGCATAAAATAATGAAGCACCGATATGTGATATATTAATTAAACTAATTACTGTGTGCATTTATGAGATGTAATGAAATGTAATTTACTTCATTTATTTTTTTTGCATAGTACAAACCACAGGAGGAAATGCCGATGGTGCACCATGTGTTTTTCCTTTTATGAATAGGAATATTCACCATTACTCATGCACTAGAGATGGACAGAATGACGGCAAGCTGTGGTGTGCCACAACCAGTGATTATAAAGATGGTAAATGGGGCTTCTGTCCTGAAGGTGAATTTTTTTTTTTTTGTATTGCGATCACATACACATTAATAACAATACTTGAAACAAAAATGTATTGCACTTCTCAGGAATGTTACTGTTATGTAAAATGTAGAGGCAAAATGTCCATATAGCAGTGGTGTCTCCACCTACGTGAGGTCCCTTTTTGCGGCACATGCACGGATAGTGCACCCTTACTTACACATATTGGCAAAAAATTCACTAAATGATCTCCTGTCTTTATTAATTATTCATTTTTTGGAGAAGGAAGATAGATACAATCACTTATTTCATTAGTTTATTTTCGCTTTGGGTGTCCTTTAAAATACTGATTTATGTGTGGTGACATGTTTTCACCTGCCATATTATCACTAGTGTGAATTGGGGCCATTGTCAGAAGATTGCCTTGTACCGCTCGAGAGCAGCAGTTCTACCTAATCTGTGAGTTTCAGCTTCACAGTTCCATGACGGTTTAACAGACTTGAATACATTGTAATTTTAATTGAAGCAACATTATCTAAACTGGAGTAACTTGGAAATGAAACCCTGTAAAAGCATATCATACACTCTTTAGTATTAGATAAGTTGTGACTTCAAACATAGACGCATTTAAATGCAGTCATTTTTTTTCTCTGTATATATGGTAAAATAAATGTTTAAGGTAGATGTACGATCCAGGCTGACTGACAGCATAAATAAGTAGAGCAAATGCTGTACTAGAGCCCTTTAACGCAATTTAAGCTGATTTTACACTGTTGCCATGTATTAATTTGATGACAGCGGAGTCTGCCACAGGATCACCACCACACTATTCCCTCTTTCATATTAACCTGCAGCAGAGTGTGCTAATAGGTTAATATTCATAGGCCCATCCCTCGCTCAGTGACGTTTATTTGATAACTTATTTCTTCTGTTTTAACAATATATGGTAGTGTTATTGCTGTCTTATAGGTGGCCTAGTAGTTGGGCATGTATGTACAATTTTGAGCCAACTATGCAGACTGTTGTGCATGAACAGTGGTGCTGTAACGGTTGGGTGTAGCAACTCAGATGTCTAATTATATGGTGATCTTCAGAATTACCAATAATGCAGACGCTATACCTGATTATGTGGTGATCTGCAGAATCACCAATAATGCTGGTATAGCTACAAGGGTGTAGTGTGAGTAGTGCTTGATGCAACCATAACTCAAACAGGTAGGGCTAGCAGGGTACAAACAGAACTGGAAACTGAGTAGTTTGACCTGACCTTTCCAGAGGGTCTGGAAAGGTACTAACAGTAACAGAGCAAACCAAAGAAGTACAATGAACCCACACCAGAGGGAGTACATAAAAAAGAGGCGCTGGGAAAAAAGGGTGTGGGGTTTTAAACGATAAGCATGGATAACGTTTAACCACTTAAGGACCGCCCCCAGCCGATGGGCGGCGGCAAAGTCCGGGCCTAAACGACCGCAATACGCCAATCGGCGGGGGCGGCTGCGGGCGTGGTTATGCGGCGATCGCGTCATTCGTGACGCGATCAGCCGCCGGCGACTGGCTCCGCCCCCTCACGCTGTAACCCGCCGGCGGGTTACTAGCACCCGGATCGCCGCATGTAAACAGTATAATAGGCTTTGTAATGAATACAAAGCCTATTATACTGGCTGCCTCCTGCCCTGGTGGTCCCAGTGTCCGAGGGACCACCAGGGCAGGCTGCAGCCACCCTAGTCTGAACCAAGCACACTGATCCTGCCCCCCCTTCCCTCTGATCACCCATAGCACCCCTCAGACCCCCCCCCCCCTGCCCACCCCCAGACCCCTGTTTGCACCCAATCACCCCCTAATCACCCATCAATCACTCCCTGTCACTATCTATAAACGCTATTTTTTTAACCCTAATCTGCCCTCTGCTCCCTCCTGATCACCCCCCACCCCTCAGATTCTCCCCAGACCCTCCCCCAGACCCCCCCCCTGGGTACTGTATGCATCTATCCCCCCTGATCACCTGCCAATCACCTGCCAATCACCTGTCAATCACCCATCAATCACCCATCAATCACCCATCAATCACCCCCTGTCACTGCCACCCATCAATCAGCCCCTAACCTGCCCCTTGTGGGCAATCTGATCACCCACCCACACCAATAGATCGCCTGCAGATCCGACATCAGATCACCTCCCAAGCGCAGTGTTTACATCTGTTCTCTACTCTAAACACCCACTAATTACCCATCAATCACCCATCAATCACCCACTATCACCACCTGTCACTGTTACCCATCAGATCAGACCCTAATCTGCCCCTTGCGGGCACCCAATCACCCGCCTACACGCTCAGATTGCCTTCGGACCCCCCCTTATCAATTCGCCAGTGCAATATTTACATCTGTTCTTCCCTGTAATAACCCACTGATCACCTGTCAATCACCTGTCAATCAATCACCCCCTGTCACTGCCACCCATCAATCACCCCCTGTCACTGCCACCCATCAATCAGCCCCTAACCTGCCCCTTGCGGGCAATCTGATCACTCACCCACACCAATAGATCGCCCGCAGATCCGATGTCAGATCACCTCCCAAGTGCAGTGTTTACATCTGTTCTCTACCCTAAACACCCACTAATTACCCATCAATCACCCCCTATCACCACCTGTCACTGTTACCCATCAGATTAGACCCTAATCTGCCCTTTGCGGGCACCCAATCACCCGCCCACACGCTCAGATTGCCCTCAGACCCCCCTTATCAATTCGCCAGTGCATTATTTACATCTGTTCTTCCCTGTAATAACCCACTGATCACCTGTCAATCACCTGTCAATCACCTATCAATCACCCATCAATCCCCCCCTGTCACTGCCACCCATCAATCACCCACTGTCACTGCCACCCATCAATCACCCCCTGTCACTGCCACCCATCAATCAGCCCCTAACCTGCCCCTTGCGGGCAATCTGATCACCCACCCACACCAATAGATCGCCTGCAGATCCGACATCAGATCACATACCAAGTGCAGTGTTTACATCTGTTCTCTCCTCTAAACACCCACTAATTACCCATCAATCACCCCCTATCACCACCTGTCACTGTTCAGGCCACACGCTCAGATTGCCCTCAGACCCCCCTTATCAATTCGCCAGTGCAATATTTACATCTGTTCTTCCCTGTAATAACCCACTGATCACCTGTCAATCACCTGTCAATCACCCCCTGTCACTGCCACCCATCAATCACCCCCTGTCACTGCTACCCATCAATCAGCCCCTAACCTGCCCCTTGCGGGCAATCTGATCACCCACCCACACCATCAGATTGCCCCAGACCTACCCTCAGATCACCTCTAAAGTGCATTGTTTACATCTGTTCTGCCATCTAATCACCCACTGATCACCCATCAATCAGCCCCTGTCACTGCTACCCATCAGATTAGACCCCTATCTGCCCTTAGGGCACCCAATCACACGCCCACACCCTCAGACCCCAGCCCTAATCACCTCGCCAGTGCATTGCTTGCATCTATTTCCCCCCTCTAATTACACCTTGAGACACCCATCAATCACCTCCTGTCACCACCTGTCACCCCCTAACACACCTACCCATCAGATCAGGCCCTAATTTGACCCGTGTGGGCTCTTGATCACTCAGCCAAACCCTCAGACCCCCTTCCGATCGCCTCCCCAGTGCATTGATTGCATTTATTTTCCCCTCTAACCACCCCCTGAGACACCCATCAATCACCTCCTGTCACCCCCCTAGCACTCCTAACTATCAGATCAGGCCCAATACAACCTGTCATCTAAGAGGCCACCCTGCTTATGACCGGTTCCACAAAATTTGCCCCCTCATAGACCACCCAGTTCCACAAAATGTGCCCCCTCATAGACCACCTGTCATCAAAATTTGCAGATGCTTATACCCCTGAACAGTCATTTTGAGAAATTTGGTTTCCCGACTACTCACGGTTTTGGGCCTGTAAAATGCCAGGGCAGTATAGGAACCCCACAAGTGACCCCGTTTTAGAAAAAAAGACACCCCAAGGTATTCTGTTAGGTGTATGACGAGTTCATAGAAGATTTTATTTTTTGTCAACAGTTAGCGGAAATTGATTTTTATTGTTTTTTTCACAAAGTGTCATTTTTCACTAACTTGTGACAAAAAATAAAATCTTTTATGAACTCACCATACACCTAACGGAATACCTTTGGGTGTCTTCTTTCTAAAATGGGGTCACTTGTGGGGTTCCTATATTGCCCTGGCATTTTAGGGGCCCTTAACCGTGAGGAGTAGTCTAGAAAACAAATGCCTCAAAATGACCTGTGAATAGGACGTTGGGCCCCTTAGCGCACCTAGGCTGCAAAAAGTGTCACACATGTGGTATCTAGAGTTGGGCCGAACCTCCGATTTTAGGTTCGCGAACCCTGTTCGCGAACTTCCGCGAAAGCTTCGGTTCGCGAAAAAGTTCGCGAACCGCCATAGACTTCAATGGGGAGGCGAACTTTCAAAGTTTTAAAACATTCTATCAACTGGAAAAATGATAGAAAACATGTTTCAAAAGCTCTAATACCTGGAGCCACACCTAATTGAGTGAAATACATATCACTGCTGGAAGACCCACCCACCTCCTCCTCCAAGCAAGGTCCTTTATACCATTTGCCTACCTACACTAATTAGTTATGGGACAGCTGCTATACACTCTGCTAGGGAGATTTTAATTCCTCCCACCTCCTCTTCTACCCTTCTACCTCCTACCAGAGGGAGGAGGGTCTCTTCTGCCAGGGAATTATACTATTTTAAAAACCAGTATACATCATACCATAGCTGGTACATCATACCATAGCTGGGAATACATACATGAGTATACATCATACCATAGCTGGAAATCAAACCCAGATCTCACTGTGTGGTGGACACGTCACCCTAAGCACTGTACCACTACAGAAGTAAGTGAAACTAGCCTAAAATTTAACATTTATGCTCAATGCAATAGAACCATTAGGTTGCTTAAAGGAGAACTGTAGTGAGAGGTATATGGAGGCTGTCATATTGATTTCCTTTTAAGCTATACCAGTTGCCTGGCAGCCCTGCTGATCTATTTGGCTGCAGTAGTGTGAATCACACCAGAAACAAGCATGCAGCTAATCTTGTCAGATCTTACAAAAATGTCAAACACCAGATCATACCATAGCTGGGAATCGAACCCAGATCTCACTGTGTGGTGGGCATGTCACCCTAAGCACTGTACCACTACAGAAGTAAGTGAAGCTAGCCTAAAATTTAACATTTATGCTCAATGCAATAGAACCATTAGGTTGCTTAAAGGAGAACTGTAGTGAGAGGTATATGGAGGCTGTCATATTGATTTCCTTTTAAGCTATACCAGTTGCCTGGCAGCCCTGCTGATCTATTTGGCTGCAGTAGTGTGAATCACACCAGAAACAAGCATGCAGCTAATCTTGTCAGATCTTACAAAAATGTCAAACACCAGATCATACCATAGCTGGGAATCGAACCCAGATCTCACTGTGTGGTGGGCATGTCACCCTAAGCACTGTACCACTACAGAAGTAAGTGAAGCTAGCCTAAAATTTGACATTTATGCTCAATGCAATAGAACCATTAGGTTGCTTAAAGGAGAACTGTAGTGAGAGGTATATGGAGGCTGCCATATTGATTTCCTTTTAAGCTATACCAGTTGCCTGGCAGCCCTGCTGATCTATTTGGCTGCAGTAGTGTGAATCACACCAGAAACAAGTATGCAGCTTATCTTGTCAGATCTTACAAAAATGTCAAATACCAGATCATACCATAGCTGGGAATCGACCCCAGATCTCACTGTGTGGTGGGCACGTCACCCTAAGCACTGTACCACTACAGAAGTAAGTGAAGCTAGCCTAAAATTTAACATTTATGCTCAATGCAATAGAACCATTAGGTTGCTTAAAGGAGAACTGTAGTGAGAGGTATATGGAGGCTGCCATATTGATTTCCTTTTAAGCAATACCAGTTACCTGGCTATCCTGCAGATCCTCTGCCTCCAATACTTTTAGCCCTAGACCCTGAACAAGCATGCAGCAGATCTGGTGTTTGACATTTTTGTAAGATCTGACAAGATTAGCTGCATGCTTGTTTCTGGTGTGATTCACACTACTGCAGCCAAATAGATCAGCAGGGCTGCCAGGCAACTGGTATAGCTTAAAAGGAAATCAATATGGCAGCCTCCATATACCTCTCACTACAGTTCTCCTTTAAGCAACCTAATGGTTCTATTGCATTGAGCATAAATGTTAAATTTTAGGCTAGCCTCACTTACTTCTGTAGTGGTACAGTGCTTAGGGTGACGTGTCCACCACACAGTGAGATCTGGGTTCGATTTCCAGCTATGGTATGATGTATACTCATGTATGTATTACCAGCTATGGTATGATGTACCAGCTATGGTATGATGTACACTGGTTTTTAAAATAGTATAATTCCCTGGCAGAAGAGACCCTCCTCCCTCCGGTAGAAGGGGAGGAGGGAGGAGGGAGGAATTAAAATCTCCCTAGCAGAGTGTGTACCAGCTGTCCCATAATTAATTAGTGTAGGCAGACAACTGAGTCAAATGGTATAAAGGACCTAGCTTGAAGGGCGGGTTCTCAAGCAGTGTGTTTGACAATAACATGTCTGCTGACAGTGAAATGGAGGCTAAAAATTTTGCTCAATACAGCATTATGGGGCGAATCAAACTTCCGCAAAAGTTCGCCTGATGCAGGCGAACGCGAACCCCCAAAGTTCGCCTGGAACCGTTCGCAGGCGAACCGTTCGGCCCAACTCTACCACTGGTATCGCCGTACTCAGGAGAAGTAGTATAATGTGTTTTGTGGTGTATTTTTACACATACCCATGCTGGGTGGGAGAAATCTCTCTGTAAATGGACAATTGTGTTTAAAAAAATTTAAAAATGTGTCATTTACAGAGATATTTCTCCCACCCAGCATGGTTATATGTAAAAATACACCACAAAACACATTATACTACTTCTGAGTACGGCGGTACCACATGTGTGACACTTTTTTGCACCCTAACTGCGCTAAGGGGCCCAAAGTCCAATGAGTACCTTTAGGATTTCAAGGGTCAGTTTGCGGCACTTGGTTTCTAGACTACTCCTCACGGTTTAGGGCCCCTAAAATGCCAGGGCAGTATAGGAACCCCACAAGTGACCCCATTTTAGAAAGAAGACACCCCAAGGTATTCTGTTAGGTGTATGATGAGTTCATAGAAGATTTTATTTTTTGTCACAAGTTAGCGGAAATTGATTTGTATTGTTTTTTTTTTCACAAAGTGTCATTTTCCGCTAACTTGTGACAAAAAACAAATCTTCTATGAACTCACCATACACCTAACGGAATACCTTGGGGTGTCTTCTTTCTAAAATGGGGTCACTTGTAGGGTTCCTATACTGCCCTGGCATTTTAGGGGCCCTAAACCGTGAGGAGTAGTCTGGAAACCAAATGCCGCAAAATGACCCTTGAGATCCTAAAGGTACTCATTGGACTTTGGGCCCCTTAGCGCAGTTAGGGTGCAAAAAAGTGTCACACATGTGGTACCGCCGTACTCAGGAGAAGTAGTATAATGTGTTTTGTGATGTATTTTTACATATAACCATGCTGGGTGGGAGAAATATCTCTGTAATTGACACATTTTTGATTTTTTTTAAACACAATTGTCCATTTACAGAGAGATTTCTCCCACCCAGCACGGGTATGTGTAAAAATGTATTTAATTTCCAAAGTCCAATGAGTACCTTTAGGATTTCACAGGTAATTTTGCGACATTTGGTTTCAAGACTACTCCTCACGGTTTAGGGCCCCTAAAATGCCAGGGCAGTATAGGAACCCCACAAATGACCCAATTTTAGAAAGAAGACACCCCAAGGTATTCCGTTAGGAGTATGGGGAGTTCATAGAAGATTATATTTTTTGTCACAAGTTAGCGGAAAATGACACTTTGTGAAAAACACAATTAAAATCAATTTCCGCTAACTTGTGACAAAAAAAAATCTTCTATGAACTCACCATACTCCTAACGGAATACCCTGGGGTGTCTTCTTTCTAAAATGGGGTCATTTGTGGGGTTCCTATACTGCCCTGGCATTTTAGGGGCCCTAAACCGTGAGGAGTAGTCTTGAAACCAAATGTCGCAAAATGACCTGTGAAATCCTAAAAGTACTCATTGGACTTTGGGCCCCTTAGCGCACTTAGGGTGCAAAAAAGTGCCACACATGTGGTATCGCCATACTCAGGAGAAGTAGTATAATGTGTTTTGGGGTGTATTTTTACACATACCCATGCTGAGTGGGAGAAATATCTCTGTAAATAAACAATTGTGTGTAAAAAAAAATAAAAAATTGTCATTTACGGAGATATTTCTCCCACCCAGCATGGGTATGTGTAAAAATACACCCCAAAACACATTATACTACTTCTCTTGAGTACGGCAATACCACATGTGTGGCACTTTTCTGCAGCCTAACTGCGCTAAGGGGCCCAAAGTCCAATGAGCATCTTTAGGCTCTACAGGGGTGCTTACAATTAGGCACCCCCCAAAATGCCAGGACAGTGAACACACCCCACAAATGACCCCATTTTGGAAAATAGACACTTCAAGGTATTCAGAGAGGAGCATAGTGAGTCCATGGCAGATTTCATTTTTTTTTTGTCGCAAGTTAGAAGAAATGGAAACGTTTGTTTTTTTTTTTGTCACAAAGTGTCATTTTCCGCTAACTTGTGACAAAAAATAAAATCTTCTATTAACTCACCATTCCTCTCACTGAATACTTTGGGATGTCTTCTTTCCAAAATGGGGTCATTTGGGGGGTATTTATACTATCCTGGAATTTTAGCACCTCATGAAACATGACAGGGAGTCAGAAAAGTCAGAGATGCTTGAAAATGGGAAAATTCACTTTTGGCACCATAGTTTGTAAACACTATAACTTTTACCCAATCCAATAAATATACACTGAATGTTTTTTTTTATCAAAGACATGTAGCAGAATAACTTTCGCGCTCAAATGTATAGGAAATTTTACTTTATTTGAAAAATGTCAGCACAGAAAGTTAAAAAAGTCATTTTTTTGACAAAATTCATGTCTTTTTTGATGAATATAATGAAAAGTAAGACTCGCAGCAGCAATCAAATAGCACCAAAAGAAAGCTGTATTAGTGACAAGAAAAGGAGGTAAAATTCATTTAGGTGGTAGGTTGTATGACCGAGCAATAAACCGTGAAAGCTGCAGTGGTCTGAATGGAAAAAAAAGGGTCTGGTCCTTAAGGGGTGAAAAGACTGTGGTCCTCAAGTGGTTAAAAATATATTGTACTGTATTTTGTTTATAAATAATGTTTTATAAAGTTATAAATCTTTAAATAATGTGCATGAAATCGGCAATTGTGAAAACGTTAATCTTCTGTTTAAAAACTGAAATGCATAATAACGTTTAAAAAAAAATTTGTAAGTAACCCTCCCTGTACCTACCCCTAACCCCTAGACCCCCGTATTGGTGCCTAAACCTAAGACCCCCTGGTGGTGCCTAAACCTAAGACCCCCCTGGTGGTGCCTAAACCCAAGACCCCCCTGGTGGTGCCTAAACCTAAGACCCCCCTGGTGGTGCCTAAACCTAATACTCCCCTGATGGTGCCTAAACCTAAGACCCCCTGGTGGTGCCTAAACCTAAGACCCTCCTTAGTGATCACTGTATTGTGTGTAGAATAATGTTTTAGAAACAGTAAGGGATAAAATATATTACAATTTACGTTACGTACTGATCGCTTTATTTTGTGCACAACAATGTTTTACAAACAGTAAGGGATAAAATAGTTTGGCGTGGCCTTACCAGAGGAGCTGGTAAGGTATATCAGTAACAATAACTGTATAGTTTGGTGAAACTTTACCAGAGGAGCTGGTAAGGAACTATCATGGAAGTGACTGTATAGTTTGACCAGACCTTTCCAGAGGAGCTGGAAAGGTACTATAAATCACTTTAGGAGAAGGCCTCACCAGAGGAGCTGGTGAGGAGAAACACCTCACCAGTGGCATGGGCCCACTGGTGAGTAGAGAGGTCAGACAGGCAAGGTTCGGCAACTGTGAGGTAAGTATCAATACAGAATCGAGAGGCAGAAGAGTAATCAGTAAACAGGCAGAGGTTCAGCAACAGAGAGGTAGATATCAATACAGAATCGTGAGGCAGAAGAGTAATCGGTAATCAGACAGAGGTTCAGCAACTAGTCAGATAGGCAGAAGTACAGAAACGATAAGCAGTAGCAGAGTCAGAGAATAGCCAGAATCATACACAGGTAATCAATAATATAACAATAATAGACAATAATCCTAGTCTTGTGTGAAATCCCTGGTTTCCTCCCAGATCAAAGCACACCGGATACTAGTCTAAGGTCTGAGCGCTAACACAATGTATTCACGACAGCAGACAGGGAACAAGTGCCAAACGAAGGCTTAAGAAGCAAAGGGAGACTCTCAGCCACTCCCTCCTTGGATTTCCGCCAATCCGAGCGGTGAGAGTCATCCCTGACGTCAGCCGACCGGCAGGTCAGCTGACTTGCCTTCTGCCTGCATGAAGATCCTGTCTCCGCGCGCGCCCACGCGAGACAGAAACTCTGTGAGCTGGAGATAATACCGTTCCTGGCGTGCTAGATGCCAAAGGAACGGAAAGTACTTGAGAGCCAGGGAGGCAGGCGGCTGCAGACACCCCCTGTGTGTCAGCACTGCAGCCGCCAGATCTGTGGTTGTTACAGGTGCTCATCCCAATTCCAGATACCCGAAATACCCGGATTATCCAAACTTTTTCTGCTATCGGCCTCAGATACGCATTCCGGATAGCTGGTCAAATCCAGAATGCACTATCCGAGCGAATCCAGATACATATTAGGTATCCGGAAAGCAGTCCGAATACTTAATTCGGGTACCCGGATCCGGATAGCATAACCACGGAGATGACGTCTATTGACGTCATTGAGCCAATCAGAGGGCTCCCAGCGGAAGCCCTAGCAACCAATCACAGAGGGGGACCCTGACCAGCCCCTCCTGTATATAAGGCGGGTACCATGATGAGAATCTCGTCCTTGCTTGTGCCTGATCACTGAGAGACATCTCCAGTGCTGTTTGGCTAAGCAAGTGCTGCACTACTGTGCTAAACCTAATGTTTTTGCTCCTAAACCCCTGTACTACACCATTATTTTATTGTTTTTTAGTTTTGTAGCTTGTATTTTGATTTTAGTCAGTGTGACAGTCAGACTCAGTGCTACAGCTGCTAGGCTAGGTTAGGGCCTTCTGTGTGCACAGGCTAGGCCTGCGGCCAGCCTTAGCTACACTATAGCTTGTAGGTTATTAGGGATTAGATTACTGTACACTACTAGTCTTATATTGTGTGTAGTTAGTTGTTAGAGAGAGTACTACTACTGTGTTAGCTTCATTTACTACAGATAGTTAGTGCAGTGCTGCTCTTAGAGTCAGTCAGTGACTGATATTGTGGTGAAACCCCTCCCACAGTGTGATGTCATGACCAAGGTCCTGACAGTTTCTTGTCTGAACCTCGTTGGATTTTGGGAAAGAACGTCTGTTTCCAACTGCCAAATAAGCAGGCAGTATCTCCCTATGTGGAATGTTTGTCTACAGAGAGTTCTATGCACACCTTACAGGAATAAGGATGTCACCACATATGATAAAATTTAGAATGTAAATCAGGGAGAGGAAAGATTTTACAGTGGGGCAACTCTACATAAAACATGTAGAGTTGCCCCACTGTAGCAATCCCCACATTCTCAGATCAACAGGTTCTAATAATCTAGTCATACCCAGAGTCCACTTGGAAACTTTTGGTCCCAGACCCTTCTGTCATGCTGCCCCTACGTTTTGGAACTCCTTACCTCAACAGATCAGGACAGCTCCATCCCTGGACGTGTTTAAATCCAGACTGAAAACACACCTGTTCAGTTTGGCATTTGCGGAAATATAACTTTTGTTGTGTGAATACTTCATCCTACTAATTACTGAATCTGAGAGATTTGAGTCCTATGGGAGAAAAGCGCTATATAAATGTTATTGTATTATTATTGTATTGTATTAAGAATGTAAAAAATAAGCAATGTTATTCATAACGTTATTTTCATTACAGTTCCTCTTTAAAACCCTTCCCGAAAATCTAAAAATATATACAGTATTTTTATTGGCTAGCTATAAAAACAGTATAGGACCACTAGAGTGTAAATGCACCAATCACCTCAAGGTGGATTTGGCCAGCTCCGCAACCCACTCATGAGTAAATTAATGGCAATGTACAGGGATATCCATCTGTAGTATGTCACTCTGACTTGTGCATATTGGTAACGCACCATAACTTGCTAATGCCTATTGCCTAGCAGAGATCAAACTATCTCCCTTCATTCTACATAAGTAGTGTAACTTGCTGAGCTGCGCTCACCAAAATATCCTATAAGACATAAACATGCTGTACATAGTGTAATGCTGTCAAAAACATCATATACACCCCAGTGATGGTGAATTCTGTGACACTCGTGTATCCACTCCCCAAAGCAGATTACGCTCACCAGATTGTAGCCACCTCAAACAACAGGTGGATCTAGCGTTTTAGTACAAATCACTCCACTGGCACTTGCAATCTTCAAACTATGGTTTAATATCCAGATCCTACACGACAGGCAGTGTCAGGCAGGCACCTGATCTGGGGATCACCGCTAGAACAAAGTGCTGCTCCAGTGGGAGGAGTGCGGTGGAGGGTTGAGACGCCGGGATCGAAAACTTTGATCTGGACATTAAACCATAGTTTGAAGATTGCAAGTGCCAGTGGAGTGATTTGTACTAAAACGCTAGATCCACCTGTTGTTTGAGGTGGCTACAATCTGGAAACTTTTATCTGGATATTAAACCATAGTTTGAAGATTGCAAGTGCCAGTGGAGTGATTTGTACTAAAACGCTAGATTCACCTGTTGTTTGAGGTGGCTACAATCTGATGAGCATAATCTGCTTTGGGGAGTGGATACACGAGTGTCACAGAATTCACCATCACTGGGGTGTATATGATGTTTTAACAGCATTACGCTATGTACAGCATGTTTATGTCTTATAGGAAATTTTGGTGAGCGCAGCTCAGCGAGTTACACTAATGCCATTTCTGGAAAAAGTGAAGCAGTGATACCACAGGAAGTGACTTTATTAACAAAATTCTCTGGTTGCCATTTCATGGAGGTCTGATGAACTTATATTCAAACAGTTCCGTTTAGAGTATCGGTTGCAGTAAGATCTGACTGCACCACAGTGGACTATTGTCTAACCCCTTTGGTTCTGAGGAACGTGGTTGAATTGATTTATAGTATTGAATATAAAACAGGGGAGGAAAAAGAGGATTAACTTGGATACTAATATTCAAAGGCAGCGCAGCCCTATTATATGTATAATTTTACATAAGTAGAGCAATGTAATTGGCACGCCACAATTCCCTAATAGGCTGCCCCTCCATATCTTAAACACAACAATACATTTGACCAAAAACCAAACATGTTTCGCCCATCTAATGCAAGGGCTTTGTCGGGGGAATAAACATACAATACATATAAAGTGCAACAGTGTTACAAGATGCAACGTGTCACAATGGTGAAGCCCATAAGAGATAGATGTTTACTTTGTCACCATAAAATAATGAAGCACTCATATGTGATATATTAATTAAACTAATTACTGTGTGCATCTATGAGATATAATGTAATGTAATTTACTTCATTTATCCATTTATTTTGCATAGTACTAACCACAGGAGGAAATGCCGATGGTGCACCATGTGTTTTTCCTTTTATGTATGGGAATATTCAGCGTTACTCATGCACTAGAGATGGACAGAAAGACGGCAAGCTGTGGTGTGCCACAACCAGTGATTATAAAGATGGTAAATGGGGCTTCTGTCCTGAAGGTGAATTTTTTTTTTTGTATTGCGATCACATACACATTAATAACAATACTTGAAACAAAAATGTATTGCACTTCTCAGGAACGTTCCTGTTATGTAAAATGTAGAGGCAAAATGTCCATGCAGCAGTGGTGTCTTCAGATGTACCACAAAAGGCACCACACGTAGCTTGAAAATAGTCTCCACCTACGTGTGGCCCCTTTTTGCGGCACATGCACGGATAGTGCACCCTTACTTACACATATTGGCAAAAAAATTCACTAAGTGATCTCCTGTCTTTATTAATTATTCATTTTTAGGAGAAGGAAGATAGATACAATCACTTTGTAACGATTGTGGAACTTTCTCCGTGATCAGCGCACAACGCGTGCGCTGATACGGCGGAAATCCTCCACAAGCGTATATTTGCAGGCACCCAGCAAAAGGTGCTATGCACCCGTAGAGGGAAAATTCCTGTCGCAGATGGCGCTGGGGAGTGCAGAGGAACCAATCCTCTGTACATCCACAAATGCCAGACAGGAATTTGTACGAAGCGCAGAACGCAATCGCAAGAGAGGCGATTGCGAATGAGAACGAGCAAAGGGACAGGTTGTATGTGTGTGCGCCAACCTAGTCGCCACCCCGCGACAGTGCACACACAACAGCAGATATGAAACAGGAACGCGATCGCGAGAGGTGCGATCGCCAGACATGACACAAGGCAGATCAGAACAGAATACGAGGTTATCAAAGGCACAGCAAATAATACAATGAGGAGATACGGAAAATAACAAATGCTAGCTAACCGCGAACACCGCACTCATTCGCAACAGTGCACGCGGTTATGCGCGGTCTCCACGTGATAAGCACAATAGAGACAAGCACGCCTAACTAACCATTAACAGACAAACATGAAACAGAGGACGCGAGCGCTTGCTTAACGGTTACCTCACCGAGCCTCCAGCAAGCGTAGCAGACAAGACAGACACACGAAAACAGGGACAAGCGAGAGATAGGATCCACAGCACTAGCGGAAAGTGGCTAGCGCGATCCCAGGAGACAGAACAGAAGGATCCACAGCACTAGCGAAAAGTGGCTAGCGCAATCCAAGGAGACAGAACAGAAGGATCCACAGCGCTAGCGAAAAGTGGCTAGCGCGTTCCAAAGAGACAGATCAGAAGAGATAGCTGGTAGCAACCGCTGCACCAGCTATACTCCAAGAACAGAGATCAGAACCATTTCCTGTCGACCACCGTTGGGACAGGACAATGACAACAGAACAAACAAACAAATAAACAATCCTAACTGCACAAGGGAAAACCTGCCTAGCGCAATTTCAGGAATTACTCTAAGCTGATCTTCAAACAGAGAGTAAGGCTGACTAACCATTAACTAACCATTAACAGACAAACATGAAACAGAGGACGCGAGCGCTTGCTTAACGGTTACCTCAACGAGCCTCCAGCAAGCGTAGCAGACAAGACAGACACACGAAAACAGGGACAAGCGAGAGATAGGATCCACCGCACTAGCGGAAAGTGGCTAGCGCGATCCCAGGAGACAGAACAGAAGGATCCACAGCACTAGCGAAAAGTGGCTAGCGCGATCCAAGGAGACAGAACAGAAGGATCCACAGCGTTAGCGAAAAGTGGCTAGCGCGATCCCAGGAGACAGAACAGAAGGATCCACAGCACTAGCAAAAAGTGGCTAGCGCGATCCAAGGAGACAGAACAGAAGGATCCACAGCGTTAGCGAAAAGTGGCTAGCGCGATCCCAGGAGACAGAACAGAAGGATCCACAGCGCTAGCGAAAAGTGGCTAGCGCGTTCCAAAGAGACAGATCAGAAGAGATAGCTGGTAGCAACCGCTGCACCAGCTATACTCCAAGAACAGAGATCAGAACCATTTCCTGTCGACCACCGTTGGGACAGGACAATGGCAACAGAACAAACAAACAAATAAACAATCCTAACTGCACTAGGGAAAACCTGCCTAGCGCAATTTCAGGAATTACTCTAAGCTGATCTTCAAACAGAGAGTAAGGCTGACTAACCATTAACTAACCATTAACAGACAAACATGAAACAGAGGATGCGAGCGCTTGCTTAACGGTTACCTCAACGAGCCTCCAGCAAGCGTAGCAGACAAGACAGACACACGAAAACAGGGACAAGCGAGAGATAGGATCCACCGCACTAGCGGAAAGTGGCTAGCGCGATCCCAGGAGACAGAACAGAAGGATCCACAGCACTAGCAAAAAGTGGCTAGCGCGATCCAAGGAGACAGAACAGAAGGATCCACAGCGTTAGCGAAAAGTGGCTAGCGCGATCCCAGGAGACAGAACAGAAGGATCCACAGCGCTAGCGAAAAGTGGCTAGCGCGATCCAAAGAGACAGATCAGAAGAGATAGCTGGTAGCAACCGCTGCACCAGCTATACTCCAAGAACAGAGATCAGAACCATTTCCTGTCGACCACCGTTGGGACAGGACAATGGCAACAGAACAAACAAGCAAATAAACAATCCTAACTGCACTAGGGAAAACCTGCCGAGCGCAGTTTCAGGAATTACTCTAAGCTGATCTTCAAACAGAGAGTAAGGCTGACACCCCACCAGGAGTGTTACATAGGACGAAATCCTTATGACCAGCGAAGCATTGTGGGAAAGACATAGTACTTATAGTACACGCCTCCAATGAATGTGGCCAGGCAATTTGCATGACAACGTATGCAAATTCCTCAGCAAGCACAAGCTGCAAAACTGACAGAAACTCTTCTTTCCAGAGTCCTGCAGCATGCAAACCTAACCAATGGTCAAAAAGCTGCCTGCCTGCACAGGTAGCTGAGCAAATCATCATATACTTATTTCCTTAGTTTATTTTCGCTTCGGGTGTCCTTTAAAATACTGATTTATGTGTGGTGACAAGTTTTCACCTGCCATATTATCATTAGTGTGAATTGGTGCCATAGTCTGAAGATTGCCTTGTACCGCCCGAGAGCAGCAGTTCTACCTAATCTGTGTGTTTCAGCTTCACAGTTTCATGACGGTTTAACGGACTTGAATAAATTGTAATTTTAATTGAAGCAACATTATCTAAACTGGAATAACTTGGAAATTAAACCCTGTAAAAGCATATCATACACTCTTTAGTATTGGATAAGCTGTGACTTCAAACATAGATGCATTTAAATGCAGTCATTTTTTTTTCTCCGTATATATGGTAAAATAAATTTTTAAGGTAGATGTACAATCCAGGCTGACTGACAGCATAAATAAGTAGAGCAAATGCTGTACTAGAGCCCTTTAACGCAATTTAAGCTGATTTTACACTGTTGCCATGTATTAATTTGATGACAGCGGAGTCTGCCACAGGATCACCACCGCACTATTCCCTCTTTCATATTAACCTGCAGCAGAGTGTGCTAATAGGTTATTATGCATAGGCCCATCCCTCGCTCAGTGATGTATAGCTAGACAGGAAGTGCATTACAGAGATTTCCATCATTTTGTGCATGCATGCTGCAACCACGCTCAGCAGTTCACACTTACTGCATCGCCATAGACTTGCATTTGTGGCAACCTAGCTATTTCCATCGTACAGCATCATGTTGCATTAAAGGGGAACTACAGAGAAAAACTGTAACATTTAAAATATGTGCAAACATATACAAATAGAAGTACATTTTTTTCAAAGTAAAATGAGGCATACATTTTTTTCTCCTATGTTGTTGTCACTTACAGTGGGTAGTAGAAATCTGACAGAAGTGACAGGTTTTGGACTAGTCCAACTCTTTATAGGGGATTCTCGGGGATTTATTTATTTTTAGAAGCACTTAGTGAATGGCAGTTGCTCTGTCCAACTGCCAAAAACTCTTTTTCAGGAATATCTTGATAAAGAATAAAAGCCTTGCTGAGAATCCCCTATGAAGAGATGGACTAGTCCAAAACCTGTCACTTCTGTCAGATCTCTACTACCTACTGTAAGTGACAGCGACATAGGAGAAACGTAATTTATGGCTCATTTTACTCTGGAAAAAAATGTACTTCTTATTTGTATGTGTTTGCACATATTTTAAATTTTACAGTTTTTCGCTGTAGTGCCACTTTAGGTGTGAAAGCCTTAACCTCCTTGGCGGTAATCCCGAGCTGAGCTCGGGGTATGCCACCGGAGGTCGCCGCTCAGGCCCTGCTGGGCCGATTTCGGTTCTGAAAAAAGCAGCACACGCAGCTGGCACTTTGCCAGCTGCGTGTGCTGCCCGATCGCCGCCGCTCCGCGGCGATCCGCCGCGTGCAGCGGCAAAAGAGGGTCCCCCCCAGCCGCCCGAGCCCAGCGCAGCCGGAACATACAGTTCCGGCCGGCGCTAGGGGCTGGATCGGGCGGCTCTGACGTCAGGACGTCGACTGATGTCCATGACGTCACTCCGCTCGTCGCCATGACTGTCAAAAATATTGGAAATTAGAAAAGTTGGTGCTTAAGTTTTTTATAATAAAGCAATTTGCATACACTCCAGAATGTTATAAAGAGTGTTCCGATGAATTGCGTAGTCCTTCTTTGCTGTGAAAATTAACCGAATCCCCAAAAAACCTTTCCACTGCATTTCATTGCTGTCATTAACCACCTGAGCGGTCTGGACGAGCTGAGCTCGTCCAACACCGCCGGAGGTCGCCGCTCAGGCCCTGCTGGGCCGATTTTAATCAAATAAAGTGCAGCACACGCAGCCGGCACTTTGCCAGCCGCGTGTGCTGCCTGATCGCCGCCGCTCTGCGGCGATTCGCCGCGAGCAGCGGCGAAAGAGGGCCCCCCTAGCCGCCTGAGCCCTGCGCAGCCGGAACAAAAAGTTCCGGCCAGCGCTAAGGGCTGGATCGGAGGCGGCTGACGTCAGGACGTCGGCTGACGTCGATGACGTCACTCCGCTCGTCGCTATGGCGACGATATAAGCAAAACAAGGAAGGCCGCTCATTGCGGCCTTCCTTGTTTATTCTGGGCGCCGGAGACGATCGGAAGATCGCCTCCGGAGCGCCCTCTAGTGGGCTTTCATGCAGCCAACTTTCAGTTGGCTGCATGAAATAGTTTTTTTTTTATTTGAAAAAAACCCTCCCGCAGCCACCCTGGCGATTTAATCAGAACGCCAGGGTGGTTAAAGGACCTTCTGCGGTCATTTCAGTAATCGTCTTGTTAACTCAGGTGAGAATGTTGACGAGCACAAGACTGGAGATCATTATGTCAGGCTAATTGGGTTAGAATGACAGACTTGACATGTTAAAAGGAGGGTGAAATCATCTTCCATCGTTAGCCAGATGACCAGCAAAGAAACGCATACAGCCATCATTGAGTTACATAAAAATGGCTTTACAGGTAAGGATGGTGTGGCTACTAAGATTGCACCTAAATCAACAATTTATAGGATCATCAAGAACTTCAAGGAAAGAGGTTCAATTCTTGTTAAGAAGACTTCAGGACATCCAAGAAAGTTCACCGAAAGGCGCCAGGATCATCTCCTAAAGAGGATTCAGCTGTGGGATCGGAGTGCAGTGCAGAGGTTGCTCAGGAATGGCAACAGGCAGGAGTGAGCAAATCTGCACACACAGTGAGGCGAAGACTTTTGGAAGATGGCCTGGTGTCAAGAAGGGCAGCAAAGAAGCCACTTCTCTCCCAAAAAAAACATCAGGGACAGATCGATTCTTAGAAATTTAAAAAAGTGATTATGAAAGAATGGGTTGCTATCAGTCAGGATTTGGCCCAGTAGTTGATTGAGAGCATGCCCAGTTGAATTGCAGAGGTCCTGAAAAAGAAGGGCCAACACTGCAAATACTGACTCTTTGCATACATCTCATGTAATTGTCAATAAAAGCCTTTGAAACGTATGAAGTGCTTATAATTATATTTCAGTACATCACATAAACAGCTGAAACAAAGATCTAAAAGCAGTTTAGCAGCAAACTTTGTGAAAACTAATATTCTTGACAGTCTCAAAACTTTTGGCCCAGGACTGTAGATCACAGCAATGAGAAAATCCTTTACACGACTATGCTTGCTTCAGCTGTGTAGCTAATGTATCAATCCCGACAGCTAAAGCTTTCTGTTTCCTGAAATGAGGCCATAATACCTCCTTCCTAAGACCTTCCTACCTCCTCATGTAGATTTCTATTATAATGCTGGGATTCTGAGAGACATACTCAGGAATCTAGTGTTCTTCCTACATTGCTAGTCACAAGGTCTACCCAGAATGACAAATGTTATATTTAATTAAACTATTAATGCTCTTTTTTTTCCTGTACATTTTTTGTGCAAATTAAAACAACACATTTTTGGTTGCATCTGTATTTAAAGGAGTACTGTAGGGGGGTAGGGGGGGGAATAGTTAAACTTACCCAGGACTTTTAATGGTCCCCGCAGGCGTCCTGAGCAGCCACTAACTAATGCTCCTATCCCCGCCTCCGGTTCACTTCTGGAATTTCTGACTTTAAAGTCGGAAAACCACTAGGCCTGCGCGGCCATGTCTTCGTTCTCACTGACGTCACCTCACCAGGAGTGTACTGCACAGGCGGAAATTCTAGAAGTGAACTGGAGGTGGGGACTGGAGCATCGGTGAGTGGATGCGCAGGCACAGGACATCTGCGGGGAACCATTAGAAGCCCTGGGTCAGTTCAACTATTTTCCCCCTACCCCCCTACAGTACTCCTTTAAATACAGATGCAACCAAAAATGTGTTATTTTAATTTGCACGAAAAAACTAAAAGAAAAAAAAAAGAGCATTAATAGTTTTATGAAATATAACAGTAGTTGTAATGATCAGTGATGTATCTGATGATCAGAACGAGCTCTATCAGCACAATAGTCAGTATTTTATTCAAAGTGTGATCACACGTGATTGGGTGCACAGTAATATTCAAAAGCACTGGAGAGTGATAGCCCTGAGTGACAGGGGCAATCACTCACAAAGAGTGGTCGTACAGGCAAAGTCAGTAACAGATCGGTCAGTCAGAGGTACAGAATCGTCAAGCAAGAATCGGAGTGAGTATCCAGGCAGTCGTCGGCAACAAATCAGATTGGCAAAGGTACAGAATCGTAAAGCTTAAATCAGAGTGAGTGTTCAGGCAGTAGTCGGCAACAGATCAGATTGGCAGAGGTACAGAATCGTTAGACAGAGAGTAATCAGAGTTACAGGCAAAAGGTCATACACAGTAATAATCAATACAATAATAATAATTATAATCCTAAGCTAAGTCCGAAACCCCGGGGTCCTGCCGGTTCAAGCACACAAGGATCTGACTAAGGTCTGAGAGCTTTCACTGCGAAGTTTCAGCAACAACAGACAACAAACTACTGACATCCCTGGGTTTAAATACAGACAGGCAATTCCAAGCCACCCGCCCAGCGCTGCCTGACCAATCCGCAGCGAGACCCAGTGAACTCATGTCAGCTGACCGACAGGTCAGCTGACCCGCCTCCTCAGCGCATAAAGGTCCTGCCACTTAGCGCACGCGTGTGCTGACCTGCACTAATGCAATGCGGAGAGACCTGTTCTGCCGGGAGGAGCAAGGGATGCTCGTGAGGACGCGGCAAGTGCCGCGGTGATGTCAGACGCGGAAGCAGCGGCCGCGCCGCTTCCCGCTGCAGAGGTAACCAAACTACTCCTAACATTACCCCCCCCCCCCCCCCCGAGGCGTGGCCTCAGGACACGCCCCTGATGGACTTTCGGGATGTGATGAGTGAAGTTGTTGTTTTAATTCCTCAGCATGAAGAAGATGAGCTGGGACCCATGACCTCTCCTCAGGACCAGGCTTCAGCAAATAAACGTGAAAGGATTTTACACCTCTTATAGTAGCTGGCAGAGCAACTCTATGGGCCTGATTCACAAAGCGGTGCTAACAGTTAGCACCCTGGTGAAAAGCCCTTTATCACGCCTAAACTCAGTTTAGGCATGATAAGTTTAGGTGTGATAAGTTTAGGTGTGATAAGTTTAGGCATGATAAGTTTAGGTGTGATAAGTTTAGGCATGATAAGTTTAAGCACCAACTGCGTTAGCACCGCAATGCACAGCTGATCAAAAGTTTTGCGCTAGCAAAGTCTGGTGCACTTCGCATAGAGTTTAATGGCGCTGCTTTGCGTGCGGGACTTTGCGCGCTATCTACACTTATCTAAACTTAGCATGCCTAAACTTATCACACCTAAACTTATCACACCTAAACTTATCACGCCTAAACTGGCTTTTCACCAGCGTGGTGCAATGGTTATCACGCCTAGGGCTCGATTCACAAAGCGGTGCTAACCCAGTTAGCATGCCTAAAAGACTTTAGGCATGATAACCATTGCACCATGCTGGTGAAAAGCCAGTTTAGGCGTGATAAGTTTAGGTGTGATAAGTTTAGGTGTGATAAGTTTAGGCATGCTAAGTTTAGATAAGTTTAGATCGCTTGCAAAGTCCCGCACGCAAAGCAGCGCCATTAAACTTTATACGAAGTGCACCAGTCTTTGCTAGAGTAAAACTTTTGATCAGCTGTGCACTGCGGTGCTAACGCAGTTGGCGCTTAAACTTAGCATGCCTAAACTTATCACACCTAAACTTATCATGCCTAAACTTATCACACCTAAACTTATCACACCTAAACTTATCATGCCTAAACTGAGTTTAGGCATGATAAAGGGCTTTTCACCAGGGTGCTAACTGTTAGCACCGCTTTGTGAATCGAGCCCCTAAAGTCTCTAACTGGGCTAGCACCGCTTTGTGAATCGGGCCCTATGGGCCTGATTCACAAAGCGGTGCTAACAGTTAGCACCGTGGTGAAAAGCCCTTTATCACGCCTAAACTCTGTTTAGGCATGATAAGTTTAGGTGTGATAAGTTTAGGTGTGATAAGTTTAGGCATGATAAGTTTAGGTGTGATAAGTTTTTAGGCGTGATAAGTTTAACCACTTCACAACGGAGGGGTTTTACCCCTGAAGCACCAGCGCAATTTGTACATTGCAGCGCTGCTTCCATTCATTTTTTACTGTGATATGATTGGTTATTGGGGACTGGGGTCCCCATAACCAATCATTGCACTGCAGAGCGGGGGTGTGTGCGCGCGCGCGCGGGTCGCGGGGGCGCGCGATCGCACGCTACACGTTTGTTTACATTAATGTGTTATCAATGGAGACTGCTTCTGTTTGAAGCAGCCTCCATTGTGTCCGCAATCGGCGCGTCTAATTGGATTTAGGAACGCTTGTTCCTAACATCCAATTAGTCACCTGCTGTGCTGGCTGGCTGGAGTGTGCGCGCGAGGTCCCCGCCCACTCCCAGCCAGTAAACAAATAAGTGCGCCTTTCTCCGTCCCTGGGGGTGAAGCAGTGCGCAGAGGGACGGAGAAATTTAGCACTGGGGGGTCAAGTGGTTAAGCACCAACTGGGTTAGCACCGCAGTGCACAGCTGATCAAGTTTTGCGCTAGCAAAGTCTGGTGCACTTTGCATAGCGTTTAATGGCGCTGCTTTGCGTGCGGGACTTTGCGCGCGTAATAAACTTATCTAAACTTAGCATGCCTAAACTTATCACACCTAAACTTATCATGCCTAAACTTATCGGGCTCGATTCACAAAGCGGTGCTAACCCAGTTAGAGACTTTAGGCATGATAACCATTGCACCACTCTGGTGAAAAGCCAGTTTAGGTGTGATAAGTTTAGGCATGATAAGTTTAGGTGTGATAAGTTTAGGCATGCTAAGTTTAGATAAGTTTAGATCGCTTGCAAAGTCCCGCACGTAAAGCAGCACCATTAAACTTTATACGAAGTGCACCAGACTTTGCTAGCGTAAAACTTTTGATCAGCTGTGCACTGCGGTGCTAATGCAGTTGGCGCTTAAACTTATCATGCCTAAACTTATCACACCTAAACTTATCATGCCTTAACTTATCACACCTAAACTTATCACACCTAAACTTATCATGCCTAAACTGAGTTTAGGCATGATAAAGGGCTTTTCACCAGGGTGCTAACTGTTAGCACCGCTTTGTGAATCAAGCCCATCATGCCTAAACTTATCATGCCTAAACTGAGTTTAGGCATGATAAAAATGGATATCACGCCTAAAGTCTTTAACTGGGTTATCGCCGCTTTGTGAATCGAGCCCAATATGTGTCATGATCGCTGCTGCAGCAGGTACTGCTGGCAGTAGTAGTGCTGCAGCTCAGGCAGTTCTGATCTCTTTCCATGCAAGCTGCATAGCTTTGTCTGCCTTTCCCTGCTGTCAGCTTGTGACTGATTATCATTCACCTGTGTGGGAATCTGCATGTCTGCTCCCATTGGATGACCTCAGTATAAAGATCTGCTTCCTGCAGGGCTCCTCGGGTTATCATAGCTTCAGCATAAGCCTGTCTTGCTGCTGCTTCGGCCCCAGTTCATGTTTCTTGTTCTAATGATACTTTGCTGGTCTTGCATCATATATTTGTTCATTGCCAATATATATGCATACCAGCACATTTGTTATTTTCTTTATATTCGTGTTATGTTAATATATCAGTGCCGGTGATATATACGTACATGAACGGTTTATATCCTGTGTTCAGTCAGTCAGGTTCCAGCACGTTTTGGTAGTTTGCGCGTATCGTGATCACCCGTGCTGAGTTAGTTATCCTGCTCATGGTTCTGTTTGTGGATTGCGCTCATCTCCACGTAGAGGTAGCGAATCCTTCTGAGTCCTGTTCCCTGAATTGCTCTAGTTCCTAGTCAGTGTTCCTGCTTATGTCATATATCGGTTCATTGCCGATATATACATATGTTAGTCAGACATTTATAGTTTCTTTTTTTTTTAAACAACATTTTTATTTTGAACCCAACATATGTTCTGACAGGAGATGGTACATTGCAGCTGTAACATGAAAGTCCATTACAAAAATGTGTATCACGTATAGGCATCTCACATAATAAACGTATGTACATTCTTTAATTACAGCATTATTATTAGCTCTATTTCCTGTCGCCCCTCCCTACCCTTCCCTTACCTTAAAACCCCCCTTAACCCCCCCCCCCCCCCTTCTGTCACCTCTGAGAGCAGATCATTTGCCTTTTTGGCCTTTATGTAATATCAAGGCGGCCTAGAGATCCCTTCAGATGCTCCAAGAGGTACCACTTGGTATATTTAAAATGTTCCATTAAAGTTCCTATCTCGTCGTTTGTAAATGTTGCAAGGATAAATCCTTTCCTTTTCTTGAAAAAACTTGCTGTTTTCTTATCCTTATGGATGATTGACTCAAGCCTGTCTTGGTTGAAAAGATGCTGAAGTTCTTCTTGTGTGTCCCACACAGTGGGGACGCTTGGATAGATCCATCTGTTGAAGATCACTTTTCGAGAAGCGATAATGATCAGATGTGCTAACTTACTAAAGTTTTGGCTATTTTTTGCATTGGGATCTGTCTTGTCGGATTCCACATAGTTAAACAGGAGCATAAGCGGGCATGGAGTCAAGTTTAGGTTACATACCCGTTTGATATATACCAAGATATCATCCCAAAATTTTACTATTGACGGACAGGAATACAAACAATGGAACAAATCCGCATTTTGCAGGTAGCATTTAGGACATCTCGGTGAGTAATGCGCAGGAGGGGTTTGATACTTTATGTTGAAGGCAAATTTTGCCCTGTGGATCAATTTAAGCTGTGATTCCCTCCATGTTTCCCCCGGTACTATGTTGTGGATCACTCTATATCCCGCCAGTATTTTTTTTTCTAGGTTTTCACATGTTATGTCTTTTTTCCATTTAATTAAATTGTTCTGAGCTTTGGTCTCCAAGTTAATTTCTTGTAGTCTAACATAGATTTCTGATAAAGATAATTGGGGGCGGTGAGGGGAAATAAACTTATCAAAGGAGTCCAAGCAGGCTACCACTGACAAATCTTTTATTTTGCTTCTTATATATGATTGTAGTTGTCCGAGGTATAGAAAGTGGCCTCTAGGTATCTCAAATTTTGCTCTAATCTCGGGAAATGTCAACAGCCTCCCCCTGCGCATATCACAAAGATGTCCCAGACATTCAATTCCTTTTTCTTTCCAGGTTAGGAAACCCCCGTGAGCCAGACTGGCTGAGAAGCTTGGGAGACCCCATAATGGCATGTACTTAGATATTTGCTGGGGTACATAGAATACCTTCCTAAGGGCTCTCCAGGCCATCACTGTGTCTCTAATTACTCTACTGGTTTTGAGTTTTGGGGGCATATATTTTTGTGTGGTATGGAGAAGACCAGGCAGCGACCATGGGTCAGAGAAAGATGCTTCTAAGTAATAATTTGAATGATTGCTGGTCTTGTTCAGCCAGTCTCTGATATGTCTACTCAGACATGCTAGGTTATATCGACGTATGTCTGGGATTGCTAGGCCCCCCCATGGTCTAGGAAGTGTCAATTTCGAGAGTGCTATCCTCGG
Organism: Hyperolius riggenbachi; assembly: GCF_040937935.1. NCBI lineage: Eukaryota > Metazoa > Chordata > Amphibia > Anura > Hyperoliidae > Hyperolius > Hyperolius riggenbachi. The sequence continues at coordinate 43,324,444 of NC_090652.1, read as the reverse complement.
CTTTTTATTTTTCCATAGGAATCTAGTCAGGGCTCTATTTATGTCCTGTATATCTGTATGTTTTAACAGCAGAGGAATTGTCTGTAGTGGATATAGCAACCTACCAAAAGTGATCGATTTAATTAAAGCAGCTCATCCCGGGAGATTGATAGGCAAATTCTCCCAACTGATTAATTGCCTTTTTAGGCTTGCAATTAGTGGGGCATAGTTCAGGGAATATAGCATGGTCGGGTCTTTATGTATCTTGATGCCTAGATACGTGATCACTGAGCTAAGTTTGACAGGAAGATGTGACAAAGTGTGTTTGGGTGCACAGGGAGAAAGGTATAACAGTTCACATTTAGTAATATTAACTTCGAATCCGCTAAATGATCCCACTTCTTTAATGATGTCAAAAGCCTTTTCAAGCTGGGACTCCGGGTTCCTCAAAAATAGTAAGATATCGTCAGCGAACATGGCCTGAGAGATCACTGCATCCCCTATTTCCATCCCATCTATATTTCGGTTAAGCATCTGGGTTAGAGGTTCCAATGCTAGGTTAAACAGTAGGGGAGACAAAGGGCAGCCTTATCTAGTTCCCTTTTCGAGCGCAATTTCGTCTGATAGGAATCCCGGGGTATATATCCGCGCTTTCGGGTTGATATGCATTGCTTTAAGTGTCGTCTAATGCCCCCCTGGAAATTCATTTTGTCTAGAATTTTCTCCAACCAATCCCAGTTAACATTATCAAAGGCCTTTTCCGCGTCAATCAGCAGTAGCGCATAGGTGCTACATGATTTAGGATAGGCTCTCACGTGGTCTTGGGCTATCAGTACTTTACGGATATTAGCTATAGCAGATCGTTGTCGTACAAACCCCACCTGGTTAGGGCTCACCAGTTTGGGGAGCAGGTCTGCCAACCTGTCAGCCATTATTTTTGATAAAATTTTGAGGTCTTGATTTATTAGAGAGATGGGTCGGTAGGAGCCCGGGTCTAGCAAATCTTTACCTGGTTTTGGGATACGTTTGATATAGGCCATGTTCGCTGACGAAGGATATTGCCCCAGTTCTAAGATCTTGTTGAAAAGGGAGGCAAGATATGGTGCCAACTCCTGCTTCAGTATTTTGTAAAACTCCGGGGTAAACCCGTCTGGGCCCGGAGCTTTTTTATTAGATAAAGCTTTGATTGTGCCTTTAACTTCATCTGGGGTGATGGTTGCATTTGAGAAGGAAAGATCTTCCTCCGAAAGAGTCGGTATAGATAGTTTATCAAACCAGGGAGGGATGGGATTCTCTGAGTTATGGCTTTGGGTTTGCTTATACAAGCTTTTATAAAAGTTGCTAAAGGCGGTATTTATGGATTTGGGGTCGTTTAGAATTTGGCCTGAAGGGGATTTAAGGCTGGTAATAACTGTGGTCAGTTGAGGTGGTCTCGCTATTCCCGAGAGGAGATTCCCCATCTTATTCCCAAATTTATAGTAGTATAGGTCCCTATAGGATTTTAGATACCTTTCTCTGATCTTAAAATCTGTGTCAGATTTCTTTTTAGCTGTAAGCCATTGTAACCGTGACTCCGGGGTGGGGTTGCTAAGGAATTTTTTGTGAGGGAACGCAGTTCCACCATAGATGAGATATATGATTCGTGGGATTTCTTCTTTTTGCCTGCTACATAACTAATTATTCTCCCTCTGAGCGTGGGTTTGGCTGCTTCCCAAAATAAGAAGATATCATCTTTATATTCCAACCACCACTGCAAAAGCAGCTGAGTGAAACCCTCGTCTTCATAGAGATATGATGGAAAACGCCAAATTATGTCAGTGCCCCTGGGGATTGTGGGAGAGTATGTTAATTGTATGGGGGCGTGGTCTGAAATCACTAGATCTAGAACCTCTGTTCGTGTTATCTGTGATAGAGCTGAGGGTGTAACAAAGAGGTAGTCCAAGCGAGACCAGATATCATGGGGGTTAGAGTGGAAAGTGAACTCTTCACTATCTGGGTGTAATACTCTCCAGCTATCGCAAAGAGATGTGGAGTCTATATAATCGTTCAAGATCAATGATTTGGAGGTAGTGAGTTTACTCGCTGGGACTCTCTTGGATCTATCTTCATAAGTGTTCATGATGGCATTAAAATCTCCCCCTTGTATTATTTTAGCTTCCCCCAGCATCAACACCTCTTTTTTAACTTCATTATAGAATGACTTATCCTCCTCATTTGGGGCATATACATTAAAGAGAACCAATTCCTCCCCAGCCAAACGCAACCTTATCCATATCCACCTTCCCCCATCATCCGACTTGTGATTCACAATTTGTCCCTGCAGGGATTTATGAAGTAGGATTAGCACTCCAGCTTTACGTCCCTGGGCTGGGGAACCAAAGACTTGTCCCACCCATGATTTGGCCATGTATTTAAACTGGTCCTGTGCTAGGTGGCATTCTTGGAGCATTGCTATGTCAGTTTTTATCTTTTTAAGGTGGCGAAGCACTATAGAGCGCTTCCCTGGAGAGCGTAAGCCCTTGACATTCCAGGATGTAACATTCAGCGTCATGGGGGAGTTGTACCATGGATCAGGCCGAATGGCAGTATACATATACTAAATGATTTGAAAATGCTCTCATTTCCGAGGTGACAGAACCCTCCCAAAGTTTCCCTCCCTTCATCCTTAACCCCCTCCCCTTTTAGCAGAAATTGACATGTAGGTCGGAGTTAAACTACTCCATGGCTTCACTGTCAGGTGTAATGTCAATGCCTTTCGAGGAAAAAAAGAAGACAATAAAAAAAACACAAAAAAAAAGAAGCAACAAAGAACATAGCTACGTGACTTCACTTCTACCCTGGACGTCGTCCTTTCTTCTTTGCTCCATGCCGATATTCCAGCCAACGTCCTGTCCTTAGCTGTAAATAATATTATAGAGCTTGCACCTCCAATCAAAATAGAAAGTTTTCAGCGAGAGAGAACAGTCTCTGAGCTGTGTGAAAAAGGAAGTCAACATGACTTCTGAATTTTGAAGGGTGAGCAAACTACAGTGTGGCAGCGCCCCCTGCCTGTTAAATTTGTACATTGTAGTGAACAAAAAAGGAGCTCACAGGATCAGTCCGGATCAGCATTATTTCTTCGCAGAAAAGTAAGGGCCTCAGTGACTGAATGAAATACATGAGTTTTCTCAGTGTCATCTGTAACTCTCAAAATAGCTGGATATTGTAAAGCAAACTTCCATTTTTTTTCAATGCATAGTGCGCATGCTGGATTAAAAGCCTGGTGTTTCTTAGAGACTTCAACTGAATAATCGTTGAATATTCGGATCTGGGTATTTTGATGTTCCAAGGGGTGATCTAGCTCCCTGTATGATCGCAGTAGCTCGTTTTTTTCTGCAAAGTCTAGGTATCGGGCAAGAACTAGGCGTGGAGTCGTTTATCTGAGGGACATCGTGGGGGTCCCACTCTGTGGGCACGTTCCACTTTGCATCCTCTTTTGAAGCCTAGCATTTTAGGGAGTGTGGAGGCGCAGAACTCTCGCAGGGCTTGGGCTGTCATGGACTCAGGGAGGCCCACCACTCTGAGATTGTTGCGTCGTGAGCGGTTTTCCAGATCTTGCCGCTTTTCCTGCATTTGCTTATGTTCTGCTTGCATCTTTTTATTTCCTTTCTCCTCGTTGGCTCTTTCCTCTTCTAACTTTTGTATGCGAGTTTCAGCTTGATCTAACCGCTGATCATGGGACTGCAGTCTGTGTTTTATTTCCCCCAGTGAATGATCTATGGCTGCCTGTATAACTGAGTGCAGCTCTGGCGCCAGCCTCTCCACCACCGCTGCAGCCAGTTGCTGATAATCAATGCCCCCCCTGTCCTCTCTCACCTTGGTCTGGCAGCTGAGAGTCCTCTGGGTGTTCGGAGGTTTGTGAGTGCTGGGACTCATGGTCCATCACGGGAGACTGCAGTTGATCATGCTGCCGGGGAGGAGGGGCGGCGGCCATGTTGGGAGCGGTTTCTTCCACGGCTGGGGCCTGTTTTGTTGTGGACCGCGTAAGATAGCGGTCCATGGGACGGGAGGTTGGCGGCTGGCGAGTCTGGGTGGCTTCCAGAGAAGTTTGCCAAAGAGCGGGGGCGCTGTGCAGGCTCTGCGGATCACTGGCTGCGGACTCGGCTAGCGGAGCTCCTGAGTCAGCCTCCTTCCATCCAGGCGCCGGAACCGGAAGTGACGTTTATAGTTTCATTGATAGCTGTAATTGTAATACGCTAGGAATACATACTTATTGTATATTTGTCTGTGTTACGTTCATCTATCTCGATTCTGCTATTTCCTGACTATCCTGTCCTGTCCTTGTGAGGCACGCCATCGCTGCAAACACATTGGCTGCCTCACTCCAGTCTGTCTTGTTGTGGACGCTTGCTGTCACCAAGTAGCGGCTAGTTAGCAAGCGTTCATTCTGTCTACCTGTCCTGATCTCCTCAGTTCTGGTTTATGCGATCCGCGCTACCTTGCGCTGAGACGCTATCGCGAAAGTATTGTTTATGGCTGTCGGATCGGCACCGGCTCTGTGCGCCACAATCTCCTGTTAGAGTCAGTCCTCTCCTCCACTAAACTGGGGATATCCTGATTCCTGGTGCTAGTGTGTGTACCTCCTGCACGTCAGCTCATGCGTTGCATGCTGACTGTGGAGAATACACCACCAAGCCTAACATTATGATAACCCCATTACCAATCCCCATTGTGGGGGGGGGGGTTCCCAGAAAGTATGACACTGTTAATTATGGTTCCTGTTCCTTTAAGAAATTTGAAGAACTTAACTCTGAAACAGAAAATGAATTTTTCTCTGAATGTGCCAGGTTCCTGGCAAATCCCGATCTCCAAGCGACTCCTGTTTCAACCTGGGCACTCCAGCTAGTTTATATCTTGTTTAAAGGGGAATTGTTTCAGTGGGCTTATGATGTCCTCGATCATACCAATTTGAAAGAGAGACTGCTGGAATTTCTAGCGTTTGTGATCCATAACTGGCTGCGAAAAACTAATTTGCCTTACCCTTTTAATGAGCTCCTGGCAGCCTGTCAATCAGCTGCTCCTTCAACTGCTTGTAAAAATAATCGGCAAGCAGAGAGTGTTACTGATAATTTTCCTGCAGCTTTGAATAAATCACCAAAGGCAGCAGGGTCTAAGGCAAAACGCAAACGTTATAAGAAACGTGTCCGATCTGCAAAGTCGTTATCCTTAGCGACTGCGCTTCAGACCTGTAATGAGATTCTGCCATTAACAGATAATGAAATGCAATTGTCTTTCTGGGGAGTTAAATGGACTTATGAAACTACTAATGAACTTTCATCCCTGGCTAGGGAGAATAAAGATGTTTGTTTAAAAGAATTATCTGAGTATGATTATGAGGAGATATTACAGAGTATTGAACAAATCAACTTATTTGTGAAGCAAGGGAAGTTTGCATACACTACAGTTCAACACTTGCTACAGGTTTTGGAGATTCTTAAGAATAAGGAATCTGCCAATCACCTGCTAATTAACCCAATACATGTTCCTGCCACAATCATATCTGCAAACTGTGATCCGCCTGAATGTTCAGCTGTTAAGTATGCATGGGATCCTCCATTCGAGAAGGGAGAGATGGAAGACCTGGTCTGTGAATGGAAGAATGATTCAAGTTCATTTTGTCAATTTTACAGTGCAAAAAGTGAATTAGTATTGAATGCATGCATTAAGTCGGCCTATAACCTAATAGAGACTGGTGTGTGTAGGTATGACTGTGTGGCTCCTTTGATTGATGTGTGGGAAACGATTTTGGATGATTTTTATGCGACTCAATTTGTTGATATCAGAAAAAACACAGTGAGCTGGAGATTGTTCCACTTTCTCAGTTTCTGAGGCTCCACAATCCAGTCAGGTGACCTCTGAACCTTTGTCTCTGAGTTCTTCAGTCTCACAATTGAACTTGACTCCGGATTCGCAAATTTGGCGTTCTGACTCGCCTGCTTCAGCACCTTTGGCTGATTCAGCAGGTGATTTGGAGCTCTTTTTGTGTGAAATTGAAGTTCCTGCAATTCCACCCTGTACCATGGATAACTCAGTGTTACTTCCCAGTAAAACAGAAGCCACTGATACTTTCTTAACCTTGCCCTGCACAAATTCCTCAGCAGAGAATCCAGAGGTCCTGCTGACTTCTGAGTCCAGCCTAGCCAGTACTCATGAGTCTTTGTTCAGTGAACCAGACACCAGAAAAATCTTGCCTGCCTCTGCAAACACTTCTGCAGAAATTACCTGTGTTAATAAAGTTCAACTCCTGTCTGATCCAGCAGATGCCAATAGATGCACTACATTGTCTTCTGAGTCCCAGCAATCCTGTCTAGAAACCTCAGAACCCCAGCATCTGAATTTCCCAATTTTACAATTGAATGGTGATTCAGATGCGCAAACATTGTGTCTTGATCTTCCTGTTTCTACGCCTCGCTCTGGTTTTGTGGATGGCTCAGAGCATCTGCTATGTGAACCTGAAGTCACAGAGTTATTACCGTGTTCAGAAAACATAATGTAAGAGTGAACAGAGGTGCCAGCAGGATAAAAGGTTCTAAAAGGCTTAAAATCCCTCAGGAGGTGGTGGTGGACTCGCCTTCCCGAAGCAGACAAGATACCGTCAGTTTTATGACAACAGGTTTATTAACCCCCTTGGCGGTATGAAAAATACCGCCAGGGGGCAGCGCAGCAGTTTTTTTTTTTTTTTTTTTTTAAATCATGTAGCGAGCCCTCAGCTGCTGCTCAGCGGCATCCCCCCAGCCCCGCCGATCGCCTCCGGCGATAGGCGATCAGGAAATCCCGTTCAAAGATTTGCCATGGGGCGACGGGGCGGAATGTCATCACCGACGTCAGCGACGTCGGGACGTCATTGGGAGACCCGATCCACCCCTTGGCGCTGCCTGGCACTGATTGGCCAGGTAGCGCAGGGGTCTGGGGGGGGGGCGCACGCCGCACCGGATAGCGGCGATTGGGCGCGCGGCGGCGGCGATCGGGGTGCTGGCGCAGCTAGCAAAGTGCTAGCTGCGTCCAGCAAAAAAAAAATTATGTCAATCGGCCCAGCAGGGCCTGAGCGGCACCCTCCGGCGGCTTACCCCGTGTCACACACGGGGTTACCGCTAAGGAGGTTAATATACTCCAAAACAAACAGTGCAACGGTATGTTCCCGCTTCCTCAGGCAATAAACAGATAGGAGTACACCGTAAAGACAGAGACAGATAGCGTGTCCTTATAGCGATGTATATGTGTGCTGATGGTTTTTGGTGTATAGTTATGTTAACGTGAATAATGGGTAAACAATGCTGTGGTTAGAGGTATATTGGGAGAGGGGGTGAGGGGCTGTGCGGGGATTGTTATAAGAGTAAAAATCGTAGTGAAAAAAAGGGGGGGGAGAGAGGGAAAAAAATGGGGGGGGGAGACTATAGGTGGGGGGAGGGTTAGGGAGAAAATAAGGGTGGCAAAACACAATGCAATCAGATGTAGTAAAATACAGTAAAACAGACTCACCAGTATGGTCTCAAGGTCACGAATAGCGCCTCTGAACCGCTGAGTCTGAAGATCAAGGTTTATATACCTAAGAGTATATGGGTGGACCAATTACATGGTTCATAAGGGGTGGGGGCTGTGTGATGGGCAGGTAATGTGTTTCTATGGGTGGGGAGGAGGCAAGATGGGGGGCGTGTTTGTGGGCCAATAGGAGCAGGGGACAGGTAATGTAACCTATATTGGGCCAATAGGAGCAGGGGACAGGTTATGTAACCTATGTTGGGCCAATAGCAAGAGGGGATGTGGTTGTATAAGTTCGGGAAACAGAAAATAAACTAATGTGTGCAAAGTGTGTCTATTCAGAGGCTGAATAGAGTAGTGGTCAAGGGCTCTGCCTCTGGCACAGGAGACCAGGGTTCGAATCCTGGCCAGGGTTAGTGTTGGGCGAACAGCGTTCGCCACTGTTCGGGTTCTGCAGAACATCACCCTGTTCGGGTGATGTTTGAGTTCGACCGAACACCTGATGGTGTTCAGCCAAACCATTCGGCCATATGGCCGAACTAAGAGCGCAAGGCCGAACGTTCCCCGAACATTCGGCTAGCGCTGTGATTGGCCGAACGGGTCACGTGGTTCGGACCCGAACGCGCTCTGATTGGCTGAACGGATCACGTGGTTCGGGTAAATAAATACCCGATCCACGTCATTTCTCCGCCATTTGTCTGTGGGTTTAGCTTTGGGTAGGCAGGCAGGGTAGTTCTCTCTCCAGCCAGGCTAGCCAGGGTCCCCCCAGTCATTGTGTCGCTGCTGGGAACAGTAGTACACCGCTTACCCACACTATATAGCATTGTGTTTACTGCCACTCTGTGTACACCGCTCACCCACCACTGTATAGCATTGTGTTTACTGCCACTCTGTGTCTCTGCTGGGAACAGTAGTACACCGCTCACCCGCCACTGTATAGCATTGTGCTCTGTGTCGCTGCTGGGAATAGTAGTACACCGCTCACCCACCACTGTATAGCATTGTGCTCTGTGTCGCTGCTGGGAATAGTAGTACACCGCTCACCCACCACTGTATAGCATTGTGCTCTGTGTCGCTGCTGGGAACAGTAGTACACCGCTTACCCACCACTGTATAGCCTTGTGCTCTGTGTCGCTGCTGGGAATATTAGTACACCGCTCACCCACCACTTTATAGCATTGTGCTCTGTGTCGCTGCTGGGAATAGTAGTACACCGCTCACCCACCACTGTATAGCATTGTGCTCTGTGTCGCTGCTGGGAACAGTAGTACACCGTAGTGGTGCTCAAATACCCCTTTTCAAAATTCGAGTTAGGTCGAATTCGAATAGTAAATTATTCGAGCTCAGTCGAATATTCGAGTCGAATAATTTTTACTATTCGATTCGACCTCGGAATTCGAGCTCACTATTCGAGTCGGTATTCGAGCTCATTATTCGAGCTGACTATTCGAAATGGCCTTAAATAGCTTCCAACACTTGTTTTGAGGGTGAATGATGCAAGAAACCTCTTTTTTTCCAAGTAACAACAGCAAGTGATTATATGGGGATGTTCCTTTAAAAAAAAAAGTTGAAAAGAGAAGTTGTGTCCAGAAATTTGTTCAGTACTGTATATACTTCTTCTTCTTCTTCTTTATCTTCTATATCTTCTTCTTCTTCTTCTTCTATATCTTCTTCTTCTATATCTTCTTCTATATCTTCTTCTTCTTTTATATTGTCTTCTTCTTCTTCTTCATCTTCTTCATCATCATCTTCTTCTTCTTCTTTTTCTTCATCTTCTTCATCTTCTTCATCTTCTTCTTCATCTTCTTCATCTTCTTCTTCTTCATCTTCTTCATCTTCTTCATCTTCATCTTCTTCATCTTCTTCATCTTCTTCTTCATCTTCTTCATCTTCTTCATCTTCTTCTTCTTCTTCATCTTCTTCTTCTTCATCTTCTTCTTCTTCATCTTCTTCATCTTCTTCATCTTCTTCTTCTTCTTCATCTTCATCTTCTTCTTCTTCATCTTCTTCTTCTTCTTCTTCTTCTTCATCTTCTTCATCTTCTTCATCTTCATCTTCTTCATCTTCTTCATCTTCTTCTTCTTCATCTTCATCTTCTTCTTCTTCATCTTCTTCTTCTTCATCTTCATCTTCTTCATCTTCTTCATCTTCTTCTTCTTCATCTTCATCTTCTTCTCCTTCTTCTTCTTCTTCTTCTTCTTCTTCATCTTCTTCTTCTTCATCTTCTTCTATATCGTCTTCTTCTTCACTTATTTCTCTTTTCAAATTTTTTTTTTAAAGAAATGCAGCTATTTTTGAGCGTAACAAATAGCTGGTGGCGCACGCATGTTGGAAGCGCCATTGTATGTGCTCCCTGGCAGTGGAAACACACAGACAGCAGGAGGTAAATTCAGCAGCAGGAGGAGGAGGATGAGTGTGTGGCAGCAGGCAGTCAATGAGGCAGGCAGCGTGACATAATAGCCCTGGTACCTAGCGATGATACCAGGGCTGTAAATAAACACAGCAGGCAGGAGGTCCCAGACAGCGGTCGTGGAGCCCACATTGTGTCCAATACACAACTGGGACAACACAGTTTTCAACCCGGGCACCTCAGAAAAATTAAACCTTTTTTTGGGGGGGGGGGGGTTTGTTTTGTTTTTACAACAAATTACACAGATATAGCTATTTTTTGACGTAATAGCTGGTGGCAGAGTGGCAGCAGAAGGTAAATCTGTGTACCCTGGCAGTGGGAAACACAGACAGACAGCAGCAGCAGCAGGAGGAATGGAGGAGTAATTATGTGTGCAGCTATTGTTTGACGTAATAGCTGGTGGCAGAGTGGCAGCAGAAGGTAAATCTGTGTACCCTGGCAGTGGGAAACACAGACAGACAGCAGCAGCAGCAGGAGGAGGAATGGAGGAGTAATGTGAGCAGCTATTGTTTGACGTAATAGCTGGTGGCAGAGTGGCAGCAGAAGCTAATTCTGTGTACCCTGGCAGTGGGAAACACAGACAGACAGCAGCAGCAGCAGGAGGAATGGAGGAGTAGTGTGAGTGTGGCAGCAGGTAGGCAGCGTGACATAATAGCCCTGGTACCTAGCGGTGATACCAGGCCGTAAATGAACACAACAGGAGGTCCCAGACAGCAGTCGTGCAGCCCACATCGTGTCCAATACACAACTGGGACAACACAGTTTTCAACCCGGGCACCTCAGAAAAATTAAACCTTTTTTGGGGGGGGGGGGGGTTTGTTTTGGTTTTACAACCAATTACACAGATATAGCTATTTTTTGACGTAATAGCTGGTGGCAGAGTGGCAGCAGAAGGTAAATCTGTGTACCCTGGCGTTGGGAAACACAGACAGACAGACAGCAGCAGCAGCAGGAGGAATGGAGGAGTAATTATGTGTGCAGCTATTGTTTGACGTAATAGCTGGTGGCAGACTGGCAGCAGAAGGTAATTCTGTGTACCCTGGCAGTGGGAAACACAGACAGACAGCAGCAGCAGGAGGAATGGAGGAGTAGTGTGAGTGTGGCAGCAGGCAGGCAGCGTGACATAATAGCCCTGGTACCTAGCGGTGATACCAGGCCGTAAATGAACACAACAGGAGGTCCCAGACAGCGGTCGTGCAGCCCACATCGTGTCCAATACACAACTGGGACAACACAGTTTTCAACCCGGGCACCTCAGAAAAATTAAACCTTTTTTTTTGTAATGGTTTTGTAGTTTTGGTTTTACAACCAATTACACAGATATAGCTATTTTTTGACGTAATAGCTGGTGGCAGAGTGGCAGCAGAAGGTAAATCCAGTGGTGCTCAGCAGAGCTCGAATATTCGAGTAGCTCGAATATTCGAGCTCTTTTTCAGCTATTCGAGCTCGGTATTCGAGCTCCGAATAGCTGGAGCTATTCGAATGGGCTATCCGAGTACACTCGAATAGCCCATTCACTATTCGAGCTATTCGAGCAACCCGGCGCTATTCGAGCTCGGTACCGAGCTCGAATAGCGTCATAGCCCAGATTGATGTCCTTAGAGCCAATCAGAGGGCTCCCAGGCCCTCTGACGGCAGCCAATCACAGAGGGGGACCCTGGCCAGCCCCTACCCTATAAATAGCGGCCGCCATGTTACGTTTCTCCGTGCTTGCCTGAGACTTGTACAGAGAGAGAGTTGCTCCTTTGTGCTTTGGCTTAGCAAGAGCTCTATTGTGGTCATTTACCTAGCGTTTTTGCTCACATACACCTCCTATACACACCTATATTGTTGTAAGTTAGTTAGACATTGTATTTTAGTTAGTAGCTTGTGTGTTACATTAGAGACAGGCAGCTGCTGCAAGCTTACAGGTTTAGGCCTCAGGGGGGCCTTGCCTCTGTGGGCAGCTGTCCTCTGTTTATTTCTCTCATCTATACCAGTATTTCTGCTGTCCTTTACTAATAGTATTGTAGTTATACTGTACTAGGAGTAGGACACTCACTGACTGTCACTGTTTATAGGCTACTAGCTAGCTCCTGCGTGTGTGCACTCACTCACTGTCTGTGTGTACACACACTCTATTTCCTTCTGATTACTGATAGATTATTGTTAGTTGTACTTACTTACTACTTACTCTTACTGTACCCGTAGGGACACTCACTGTCACTGTTCATATAGGCTACTAGCTCCTGCGTGTGCGCACTGCACTCACTGTCTGAGTGTACACACACAACACACACTCTATTTCCTTCTGATCGCTGATTGATTATCGTAATTAGTTAGTTCTACTTACTGTTACTACTTACTCTTACTGTACTAGGAGTCTAGGACACTCAGTCACTGTCCATAGGCTACTAGCTCCTGCGTGCGTGCACTCACTGTCTGAGTGTACACACACCACCCACACTCTATTTCCTTCTGATCGCTGATTGATTATTGTAATTAGTTAGTTCTACTTACTGTTACTACTTACTCTTACTGTACTAGGAGTCTAGGACACTCAGTCACTGTGTTCATAGGCTACTAGCTCCTGCGTGCGTGCACTCACTGTCTGAGTGTACACACACCCACACTCCATTTCCTTCTGATCGCTGATTGATTATTGTAATTAGTTAGTTCTACTTACTGTTACTACTTACTCTTACTGTACTAGGAGTCTAGGACACTCAGTCACTGTGTTCATAGGCTACTAGCTCCTGCGTGCGTGCACTCACTGTCTGAGTGTACACACACCCACACTCCATTTCCTTCTGATCGCTGATTGATTATCGTAATTAGTTAGTTGTACTTACTGTTACTACTTACTCTTACTGTACTAGGAGTCTAGGACACTCAGTCACTGTCCATAGGCTACTAGCTCCTGCGTGCGTGCACTCACTGTCTGAGTGTACACACACCCACACTCCATTTCCTTCTGATCGCTGATTGATTATTGTAATTAGTTAGTTCTACTTACTGTTACTACTTACTCTTACTGTACTAGGAGTCTAGGACACTCAGTCACTGTCCATAGGCTACTAGCTCCTGCGTGCGTGCACTCACTGTCTGAGTGTACACACACCACCCACACTCTATTTCCTTCTGATCGCTGATTGATTATTGTAATTAGTTAGTTCTACTTACTGTTACTACTTACTCTTACTGTACTAGGAGTCTAGGACACTCAGTCACTGTGTTCATAGGCTACTAGCTCCTGCGTGCGTGCACTCACTGTCTGAGTGTACACACACCCACACTCCATTTCCTTCTGATCGCTGATTGATTATTGTAATTAGTTAGTTCTACTTACTGTTACTACTTACTCTTACTGTACTAGGAGTCTAGGACACTCAGTCACTGTCCATAGGCTACTAGCTCCTGCGTGCGTGCACTCACTGTCTGAGTGTACACACACCACCCACACTCTATTTCCTTCTGATCGCTGATTGATTATTGTAATTAGTTAGTTCTACTTACTGTTACTACTTACTCTTACTGTACTAGGAGTCTAGGACACTCAGTCACTGTGTTCATAGGCTACTAGCTCCTGCGTGCGTGCACTCACTGTCTGAGTGTACACACACCCACACTCCATTTCCTTCTGATCGCTGATTGATTATTGTAATTAGTTAGTTCTACTTACTGTTACTACTTACTCTTACTGTACTAGGAGTCTAGGACACTCAGTCACTGTGTTCATAGGCTACTAGCTCCTGCGTGCGTGCACTCACTGTCTGAGTGTACACACACCCACACTTCATTTCCTTCTGATCGCTGATTGATTATTGTAATTAGTTAGTTCTACTTACTGTTACTACTTACTCTTACTGTACTAGGAGTCTAGGACACTCAGTCACTGTCCATAGGCTACTAGCTCCTGCGTGCGTGCACTCACTGTCTGAGTGTACACACACCACCCACACTCTATTTCCTTCTGATCGCTGATTGATTATTGTAATTAGTTAGTTCTACTTACTGTTACTACTTACTCTTACTGTACTAGGAGTCTAGGACACTCAGTCACTGTGTTCATAGGCTACTAGCTCCTGCGTGCGTGCACTCACTGTCTGAGTGTACACACACCCACACTCCATTTCCTTCTGATCGCTGATTGATTATTGTAATTAGTTAGTTCTACTTACTGTTACTACTTACTCTTACTGTACTAGGAGTCTAGGACACTCAGTCACTGTGTTCATAGGCTACTAGCTCCTGCGTGCGTGCACTCAATGTCTGAGTGTACACACACCCACACTCCATTTCCTTCTGATCGCTGATTGATTATCGTAATTAGTTAGTTGTACTTACTGTTACTACTTACTCTTACTGTACTAGGAGTCTAGGACACTCAGTCACTGTCCATAGGCTACTAGCTCCTGCGTGCGTACACTCACTGTCTGAGTGTACACACACCACCCACACTCTATTTCCTTCTGATCGCTGATTGATTATTGTAATTAGTTAGTTCTACTTACTGTTACTACTTACTCTTACTGTACTAGGAGTCTAGGACACTCAGTCACTGTGTTCATAGGCTACTAGCTCCTGCGTGCGTGCACTCACTGTCTGAGTGTACACACACTAAATTTACTTGTGATTACTACTGATTATTGTAACTGCTAGTTGTACTTCCTGACTGTTACTACTTACTTACTGTACTAGGGGACACTCACTCAGTCACCTCACCAACCAACCCACTCCATTAAAGTACCCCACTTTTCACCCGCCCTTTTAAAAAACTTTTGTCTATACGCCCAAAACATTGAAGATGTCTGGAAGTGGCAGCCAGCGCGGTTTGGGCAAGGGCAAGGGCAGCAAGGGAATCAGGAGGAGAGGGAGCAGCATTGTGGCAAGCCGCGGCCGCGGGCGCGCCACCATGCACAGTTCCGCAGCAGCAGCAGCAGCGTCAGTGGCTAACATTCCTCCCATAGCCACTGGCCGTGGACGCCTTGGACGCCGCCCAGCAGGAGCATCTGCAACTCACGCTGCAGAGACACAGCAGCAGCAGCGTGTAGCACCTGCTCCCATTTTCCTCCAGCCGGGTCGGAAACGTCCCATTGAGGAAAAGGATGCAGACACTGTGGTGCAACTCATGACGGAGGATGAGCAGCCCGCCATCAGCGCTGCATCCGAGGCCTCCACCCTCACCACCACCACCACCACCACCACCACCCCTGTTCGCAGCAGCCGCCCAGCAGGGCCTGGGGAGGAGGCCAGTTCACCGTCAGTTGGCGACCTGTCATTCAGCAGTCTTTTGACCCCAGGCATCATGAGTCAATTGTCTGCTGTTGTTGGCGATTTTGAGGAGGAGATGCTGATGGGCACTTTGGGGGATGAGGGATTGGACAGCAAGACTGTGGCGACAGTCAAGCAGCCCATCCATGCATCAGGAGAGGAGTTTGGGGGGTCCTCATCCCAGCAGGACATGTTTCAGGAGGGGGAGGATGATGATGACCCGGTGACAGACAGAGACTGGGTGCCACCACCTCCAGGGGATGTCGTCCTCAGCAGCTCTGAGGAGGAGGAGGAGGATGCTCTTGTGGGCCTTGCAAGGAGGCGCATCATTGCAAGCATTGGCAGCAGCAGTAGGCAGGTCCCACAGCCTGCTGGTGTCTCAGGCTCAGCAGCAGCAGCAGCAGCATCTGCCAGTACCACCACCAGCCGCACCCAAGCCCCCCCCCCCCAACCACCACAGGGAGACAGGCAGCAGCACTTCCATGCCGTAGGGGGATGTTTAAGTCACCAATCTGGCGATATTTCACCATGCCCACTGTGTACAGCAAGTACGCCACTTGCAACCACTGTCAGCGGAAGTTGAGCAGAGGTGCAGACCCCTTAAAGTTCTGCACCAGCTCGCTCATCAACCACCTTGCGGCTAAACATTTCCACCAGCATGAGGAGTTCCAGAGGCTGAAGGCATCTGGTGCTGGCAGTGGCACCACACCCATCACTGCACAGCCTTCAGCAGCAGCAGCAGCAACAGCAGCCACCCGCCCTCCTGCTCCTCCAGCAGCACCAGCAGGAGTGCGGAAACGCACTGCTCCTCCCCCCTCTGCAACTCCTGCCGCCGACACTGAGGCCTGTTCTGGCAGCCAGTCCTCAGTGGCCTCCTCTGCTGTGTCTGCTGATTCCCGTGTCAGCAAAAGGCCACGCCAGAGCCTTTTGAGCGAGTCCTTCCAGGGGGTGGTTAGGGCTCTGCCTCCCAGCAGCCGTCGCGTGCGGCAGCTGAACGGCTTGCTGGCACGGGCCATGTGCTCCCAACTCCTGCCGTACACGCTCGTGCAGGAGGGGAGCGACATTCGTGCGCTGCTTGCTTGCGCAGCCCCAGACTGGCAGCTCCCCAGCAGACACTTCTTTGCCCGCAAGGCCATTCCTGCACTGCACCGCTTTGTGATGGCCAATGTGGAGCGAGGGCTGGAGCACGCGGTTGGTGAAAGGGTCCACGTCACCATGGACTCCTGGAGCAGCCGCTTCGGGACAGGCCGCTACCTGTCCTTCACTGTCCACTGGGTCAGCTTGGTGGAAGGGGGTGAGGATGGGAGAGCAGCAGCGGGCACAGCAGCAGCAGCAACACAGTGGGTGGTGCCACCCCGCAGGGTCAGGGGAACTGCAGCAGGTTCCTCCGATCCTCTGCCATCCTCCGGCACACCTGGCCAAACCCCCCGCCTCAGCAGCAGCGTGAAGGCCCGCCACTGCCAAGCGCTGCTGCACTTGGTCAGCCTTGGGAAGACCAAGCTGACGGCAACCCATGTGTTGGCCAAACTCCAGGAGCAGGAGAGGATTTGGCTGACCCCCAGAGGCCTCAGAGTCGGAGAGGTGGTGGCCGACAATGGGGCCAATCTGGTTGCCGCAATAGACAGGGGAAACCTGACCCACATCCCCTGTCTTGCCCACGTGCTGAACCTGGTGGTGCAAAAGTTCCTGCGCACCTACCAGGGGATGGGCGAACTGCTGGAAACGGCAAGGAATGTTGTGCGTCACTTCCGGCGCTCGGCTGCAGCCTGTGCGAGCCTGGAAGACGTGCAAAAGGAGCTGGATCTGCCACGCCATCGGCTGATCCTTGACGTTCCGACTCGCTGGAACTCCACCCTGGCGATGTTGGAGCGTCTAGTTGAACAGAGGCGCGCTGTCAAACAGTACCTTGCCCTGGCCACTGTTTCCGCAGCTCAGAGAAGGGACAAGACCAGCAACATCCCGTCCATCGTCCCCGATGATGACTGGAGGCACATGCAGCAGGTGTGCTTTGTGCTGGCTCCCTTCCTGCAGGCCACAAACATGGTGAGCAGGGACCATGCTATGGTCTGCGAGTGGGTGCCCCTGGTTTCTCTGCTGAACAGGGCGCTCGATGCTTTGCTGGAACAGGGAGCGGCAGCCTTGGACCAGCAGGAGCGGCAACCAGCTGCGCAGTCCACCTCTGAGGGGGAGGAGGAGGAGGACTTGGTGGAGGTCCCTGACCTGGCTGCTGATGAGGGGGATCAGCACAGCGCAGCTGAGTTGGTGCGGGGGTGGAGAGAGGATGAGGCGGCAGAGGAGGAGGATGAGGACAGCACTGACGTCGATGTGCCAGCAGACGTGGCCCGCCTCTTCCCAATGGCAGCGCACATGCTGACGTGCCTGCGCAGGGACCCCAGGGTGATCCAGATGAAGCAGAGGGAGGACATCTGGATCAGCATGATGTTGGACCCACGCCTCAAGGGGAAGTTGAGCCAGTTCCTGCCGCCTGCAGGAGGAGACCCAGCGCAACAAATAAGGAGCTTGCAGCAGGCCCTTGTTGAGCGCTTGGAGGAAGCCTTCCCCCAGCCTTCCACCCCCACTGTCCAGCAGCCAGCACAGAGGCAGCAGCAGGTGCCTGCATCCAGCAGCAGCAAGCGCCCCACAGACCTGCTGTCTCTCAGCCACGAGCTCTACAGGACTGTAGAGGCTCCGGCAGCAGTGACTAGAGAGGAGATGCATGCAGCAGCATCCTCCTCCGGTCACAGCCAGCGCCTGACCCGCATGGTGGCTGACTACATGGGGTCGTACAGCGGGCTTGACAGCGATGCCCCTGTTGATCCCATGGAGTATTGGGTCAAGCGCATGGAGATCTGGAGCGAGCTGGCGCAGTACGCCCTGGAAGTGCTGTCCTGCCCCCCTTCCAGCGTGCTGTCCGAGCGCTGCTTCAGTGCAGCTGGTGGCGTGGTCACCGAGAAACGCTCACGTCTGTCTCACAAGTCTGTGGACAGACTGACGTTTCTCAAGATGAACCAGGCGTGGGTGGAAGGCGAGTTCCTGGCCCCTGTTGTCGGCGAGAGGGGGACATGAACTGGCTGCCGGAACCATCGTTAATGTGCCTTACCACCCTTTACCACCTCCTGGCTCCTGCTCACTAAGCCAGCCTGGTTCACTTTGACTATTACGTCGCCTGCAGCCACACATTTTACACCTACAGTGGGCTGCTGTGTACTGCCCTTCTGCTGTCTGTCTGTGTTTCCCACTGCCAGGGTACACAGAATTACCTTCTTCTGCTGCCACTCTGCCACCAGCTATTACGTCAAACAATAGCTATATTGGTTGTAAAACCAAAAACCAAAAAACCATAAAAAAAAAAAAAGGTTTAATTTTTCTGAGGTGCCCGGGTTGAAAACTGTGTTGTCCCAGTTGTGTATTGGACAGAATGTGGGCTGCACGACCGCTGTCTGGGACCTCCTGTTGTGTTTATTTACAGCCCTGGTATCACCGCTAGGTACCAGGGCTATTATGTCACGCTGCCTACCTGCTGCCACACTCACACTGCTCCTCCATACCTCCTCCTGCTGCTGCTGCTGTCTGTCTGTGTTTCCCACTGCCAGGGTACACAGATGATTTACCTTCTGCTGCCACTCTGCCACCAGCTATTACGTCAAACAATAGCTGCTCGCCTACTCCTCCATTCCTCCTCCTGCTGCTGCTGTCTGTCTGTGTTTCCCACTGCCAGGGTACACAGAATTACCTTCTTCTGCTGCCACTCTGCCACCAGCTATTACGTCAAACAATAGCTATATTGGTTGCAAAACCAAAACCAAACAAACCATTAAAAAAAAAAAAAGGTTTAATTTTTCTGAGGTGCCCGGGTTGAAAACTGTGTTGTCCCAGTTGTGTATTGGACACAATGTGGGCTGCACGACCGCTGTCTGGGACCTCCTGTTGTGTTTATTTACAGCCCTGGTATCACCGCTAGGTACCAGGGCTATTATGTCACGCTGCCTACCTGCTGCCACACTCACACTACTCCTCCATACCTCCTCCTGCTGCTGCTGCTGCTGTCTGTCTGTGTTTCCCACTGCCAGGGTACACTACACAGATGATTTACCTTCTGCTGCCACTCTGCCACCAGCTATTACGTCAAACAATAGCTGCTCACATTACTCCTCCATTCCTCCTGCTGCTGTTGCTGTCTGTCTGTGTTTCCCACTGCCAGGGTACACAGAATTACCTTCTGCTGCCACTCTGCCACCAGCTATTACGTCAAACAATAGCTATATTGGTTGCAAAACCAAAACCAAACAAACCATTAAAAAAAAAAAAAAAGGTTTAATTTTTCTGAGGTGCCCGGGTTGAAAACTGTGTTGTCCCAGTTGTGTATTGGACACAATGTGGGCTGCACGACCGCTGTCTGGGACCTCCTGTTGTGTTTATTTACAGCCCTGGTATCACCGCTAGGTACCAGGGCTATTATGTCACGGCGAGCTGCCTGCCTCATTGACTGCCTGCTGCCACACACTCATCCTCCTCCTCCTGCTGCTGAATTTACCTCCTGCTGTCTTTGTGTTTCCACTGCCAGGGAGCACATACAATGGCGCTTCCAACATGCGTGCGCCCACCAGCTATTTGTTACGCTCAAAAATAGCTGCATTTCTTTAAAAAAAAATTGAAAAGAGAAATACGTGAAGAAGAAGAAGACGATATTGAAAAAGAAGGAGAAGGAGAAGATGAAGATGAAGAAGAAGATGAAGAAGAAGATGAAGAAGATGATGAAGAAGATGAAAAAGAAGAAGAAGATGAAGAAGATGAAGAAGATGAAGAAGAAGAAGATGAAGAAGAAGAAGATGAAGAAGATGATGAAGAAGATGAAGAAGATGATGAAGAAGATGAAGAAGAAGAAGAAGAAGAAGAAGAAGAAGAAGAAGAAGAAGAAGAAGAAGAAGAAGAAGAAGAAGAAGAAGAAGAAGAAGAAGAAGAAGAAGAAGAAGAAGATGAAGAAGAAGAAGAAGATGAAGAAGAAGAAGATGAAGAAGATGAAGATGAAGAAGAAGAAGAAGATGAAGAAGATGAAGATGAAGAAGAAGATGATGAAGAAGAAGAAGAAGATGATGAAGAAGAAGAAGAAGAAGATGATGAAGAAGAAGAAGAAGATGATGAAGAAGAAGAAGAAGAAGAAGAAGAAGACAATATAGAAGAAGAAGAAGATGATATAGAAGAAGAAGATCTAGAAGAAGAAGAAGAAAGATAAAGAAGAAGAAGAACAAGTATATACAGTAACACTACTGAACAAAATTAAGGACACAACTTATCTTTCCACATTTTTTTTTAAAGGAACATCCCCACATAATCACTTGCTGTTGTTACTTGGAAAAAAAGATGTTTCTTGCATCATTCACCCTCAAAACAAGTGTTGGAAGCTATTTAAGGCCAATTCGAATAGTCAGCTCGAATAGTGAGCTCGAATACCGACTCGAATAGTGAGCTCGAAGTCCGAGGTCGAATCGAATAGTAAAAATTATTCGACTCGAATATTCGACTGACCTCGAATAATTTACTATTCGAATTCGACCTAACTCGAATTTTGAAAAGGGGTATTTGAGCATCACTAGGTAAATCTGTGTACCCTGGCGTTGGGAAACACAGACAGACAGACAGCAGCAGCAGCAGGAGGAATGGAGGAGTAATTATGTGTGCAGCTATTGTTTGACGTAATAGCTGGTGGCAGACTGGCAGCAGAAGGTAATTCTGTGTACCCTGGCAGTGGGAAACACAGACAGACAGCAGCAGCAGGAGGAATGGAGGAGTAGTGTGAGTGTGGCAGCAGGCAGGCAGCGTGACATAATAGCCCTGGTACCTAGCGGTGATACCAGGCCGTAAATGAACACAACAGGAGGTCCCAGACAGCGGTCGTGCAGCCCACATCGTGTCCAATACACAACTGGGACAACACAGTTTTCAACCCGGGCACCTCAGAAAAATTAAACCTTTTTTTTTGTAATGGTTTTGTAGTTTTGGTTTTACAACCAATTACACAGATATAGCTATTTTTTGACGTAATAGCTGGTGGCAGAGTGGCAGCAGAAGGTAAATCTGTGTACCCTGGCAGTGGGAAACACAGACAGACAGCAGCAGCAGCAGGAGGAATGGAGGAGTAATTATGTGTGCAGCTATTGTTTGACGTAATAGCTGGTGGCAGAGTGGCAGCAGAAGGTAAATCTGTGTACCCTGGCAGTGGGAAACACAGACAGACAGCAGAAGGGCAGTACACAGCAGCCCACTGTAGGTGTAAAATGTGTGGCTGCAGGCGACGTAATAGTCAAAGTGAACCAGGCTGGCTTAGTGAGCAGGAGCCAGGAGGTGGTAAAGGGTGGTAAGGCACATTAACGATGGTTCTTAGCCAGTTCATGTCCCCCTCTCGCCGACAACAGGGGCCAGGAACTCGCCTTCCACCCACGCCTGGTTCATCTTGAGAAACGTCAGTCTGTCCACAGACTTGTGAGACAGACGTGAGCGTTTCTCGGTGACCACACCACCAGCTGCACTGAAGCAGCGCTCGGACAGCACGCTGGAAGGGGGGCAGGACAGCACTTCCAGGGCGTACTGCGCCAGCTCGCTCCAGATCTCCAGGCGCTTGACCCAATACTCCATGGGATCAACAGGGGCATCGCTGTCAAGCCCGCTGTAGGACCCCATGTAGTCAGCCACCATGCGGGTCAGGCGCTGGCTGTGACCGGTGGAGGATGCTGCTGCATGCACCTCCTCTCTAGTCACTGCTGCCGGAGCCTCTACTGTCCTGTAGAGCTCGTGGCTGAGAGACAGCAGGTCTGTGGGGCGCTTGCTGCTGGATGCAGGCACCTGCTGCTGCCTCTGTGCTGGCTGCTGGACAGTGGGGGTGGAAGGCTGGGGGAAGGCTTCCTCCAAGCGCTCAACAAGGGCCTGCTGCAAGCTCCTTATTTGTTGCGCTGGGTCTCCTCCTGCAGGCGGCAGGAACTGGCTCAACTTCCCCTTGAGGCGTGGGTCCAACATCATGCTGATCCAGATGTCCTCCCTCTGCTTCATCTGGATCACCCTGGGGTCTCTGCGCAGGCACGTCAGCATGTGCGCTGCCATTGGGAAGAGGCGGGCCACGTCTGCTGGCACATCGACGGCAGTGCTGCTGTCCTCATCCTCCTCCTCTGCCTCGTCAGCCTCATCCTCTCTCCACCCCCGCACCAACTCAGCTGCACTGTGCTGATCCCCCTCATCAGCAGCAAGGTCAGGGACCTCCACCAAGTCCTCCTCCTCCTCCCCCTCAGAGGTGGACTGTGCAGCTGCTTGCCGCTCCTGCTGGTCCAAGGCTGCCGCTCCCTGTTCCAGCAAAGCATCGAGGGCCCTGTTCAGCAGACAAACCAGGGGCACCCACTCGCAGACCATAGCCTGGTCCCTGCTCACCATGTTAGTGGCCTGCAGAAAGGGAGCCAGCACTAAGCACACCTGCTGCATGTGCCTCCAGTCATCATCGGGGACGATGGACGGGATGTTGCTGGTCTTGTCCCTTCTCTGAGCGGCGGAAACAGTGGCCAGGGCAAGGTACTGTTTGACAGCGCGCTTCTGTTCAACCAGACGCTCCAACATCGCCAGGGTGGAGTTCCAGCGAGTCGGAACGTCAAGGATCAGCCGATGGCGTGGCAGATCCAGCTCCTTTTGCACGTCTTCCAGGCTCGCACAGGCTGCAGCCGAGCGCCGGAAGTGACGCACAACGTTCCTTGCCGTTTCCAGCAGTTCGCCCATCCCCTGGTAGGTGCGCAAGAACTTCTGCACCACCAGGTTCAGCACTTGGGCAAGACAGGGGATGTGGGTCAGGTTTCCCCTGTCTATTGCGGCAACCAGATTGGCCCCATTGTCGGCCACCACCTCTCCGACTCTGAGGCCTCTGGGGGTCAGCCAAATCCTCTCCTGCTCCTGGAGTTTGGCCAACACATGGGTTGCCGTCAGCTTGGTCTTCCCAAGGCTGACCAAGTGCAGCAGCGCTTGGCAGTGGCGGGCCTTCACGCTGCTGCTGAGGCGGGGGGTTTGGCCAGGTGTGCCGGAGGATGGCAGAGGATCGGAGGAACCTGCTGCAGTTCCCCTGACCCTGCGGGGTGGCACCACCCACTGTGTTGCTGCTGCTGCTGTGCCCGCTGCTGCTCTCCCATCCTCACCCCCTTCCACCAAGCTGACCCAGTGGACAGTGAAGGACAGGTAGCGGCCTGTCCCGAAGCGGCTGCTCCAGGAGTCCATGGTGATGTGGACCCTTTCACCAACCGCGTGCTCCAGCCCTCGCTCCACATTGGCCATCACAAAGCGGTGCAGTGCAGGAATGGCCTTGCGGGAGAAAAAGTGTCTGCTGGGGAGCTGCCAGTCTGGGGCTGCGCAAGCAAGCAGCGCACGAATGTCGCTCCCCTCCTGCACGAGCGTGTACGGCAGGAGTTGGGAGCACATGGCCCGTGCCAGCAAGCCGTTCAGCTGCCGCACGCGACGGCTGCTGGGAGGCAGAGCCCTAACCACCCCCTGGAAGGACTCGCTCAAAAGGCTCTGGCGTGGCCTTTTGCTGGCACGGGAATCAGCAGACACAGCGGAGGAGGCCACTGAGGACTGGCTGCCAGAACAGGCCTCAGTGTCGGCGGCAGGAGTTGCAGAGGGGGGAGGAGCAGTGCGTTTCCGCACTCCTGCTGGTGCTGCTGGAGGAGCAGGAGGGTGGGTGGCTGCTGTTGCTGCTGCTGCTGAAGGCTGTGCAGTGATGGGTGTGGTGCCACTGCCAGCACCAGATGCCTTCAGCCTCTGGAACTCCTGATGCTGGTGGAAATGTTTCGCAGCAAGGTGGTTGATGAGCGAGCTGGTGCAGAACTTTAAGGGGTCTGCACCTCTGCTCAACTTCCGCTGACAGTGGTTGCAAGTGGCGTACTTGCTGTACACTGTGGGCATGGTGAAAAAGCGCCAGATTGGTGACAGAAACATCCCCCTACGGCATGGAAGCGCTGCTGCCTGTCTCCCTGTGGTGGTTGGGGGGGGGGCTTGGGGGGCTTGGGTGCGGCTGGTGGTGGTACTGGCAGATGCTGCTGCTGCTGCTGCTGAGCCTGAGACACCAGCAGGCTGTGGGACCTGCCTACTGCTGCTGCCAATGCTTGCAATGATGCGCCTCCTTGCAAGGCCCACAAGAGCATCCTCCTCCTCCTCCTCCTCAGAGCTGCTGAGGACGACATCCCCTGGAGGTGGTGGCACCCAGTCTCTGTCTGTCACCGGGTCATCATCATCCTCCCCCTCCCGAAACATGTCCTGCTGGGATGAGGACCCCCCAAACTCCTCTCCTGATGCATGGATGGGCTGCTTGACTGTCGCCACAGTCTTGCTGTCTAATCCCTCATCCCCCAAAGTGCCCATCAGCATCTCCTCCTCAAAATCGCCAACAACAGCAGACAATTGACTCATGATGCCTGGGGTCAAAAGACTGCTGAATGACAGGTCGCCAACTGACGGTGAACTGGCCTCCTCCCCAGGCCCTGCTGGGCGGCTGCTGCGAACAGGGGTGGTGGTGAGGGTGGAGGCCTCGGATGCAGAGCTGATGGCGGGCTGCTCATCCTCCGTCATCAGTTGCACCACAGTGTCTGCATGCTTTTCCTCAATGGGACGTTTCCGACCCGGCTGGAGGAAAATCGGAGCAGGTGCTACACTCTGCTGCTGCTGTGTCTCTGCAGCGTGAGTTGCAGATGCTCCTGCTGGGCGGCGCCCAAGGCGTCCACGGCCAGTGGCTATGGGAGGAATGTTAGCCACTGACGCTGCTGCTGCGGAACTGTGCATGGTGGCGCGCCCGCGCCCGCGGCTTGCCACAATGCTGCTCCCTCTCCTCCTGATTCCCTTGCTGCCCTTCCCCTTGCCCAAACCGCGCTGGCTGCCACTTCCAGACATCTTCGATGCTTTGGGCGTATAGACAAAAGTTTTTTAAAAGGGCGGGTGAAAAGTGGGGTACTTTAATGGAGTGGGTTGGTGGGTGAGGTGACTGAGTGAGTGTCCCTAGTACAGTAAGTAAGTAGTAACAGTCAGGAAGTACAACTAGCAGTTACAATAATCAGTAGTAATCACAAGTAAATTTAGTGTGTGTACACTACAGACAGTGAGTGCACGCACACGCAAACACGCGCAGGAGCTAGCCTATGAACAGTGACTGAGTGAGTGTCCCTAGTACAGTAAGTAAGTAAGTAGTAACAGTCAGTAAGTACAACTAACTAATTACAATAAGCAATCAGTTATCAGAAGGAAATAGAGTGTGTGTAGTGTGTGTACACAGACAGTGAGTGCACACACGCAGGAGCTAGTAGCCTATGAACAGTGACTGAGTGTCCTAGACTCCTAGTACAGTAAGAGTAAGTAGTAACAGTAAGTACAACTAACTAATTACAATAAGCAATCAGTTATCAGAAGGAAATAGAGTGTGTGTAGTGTGTGTACACAGACAGTGAGTGCACACACGCAGGAGCTAGTAGCCTATGAACAGTGACTGAGTGTCCTAGACTCCTAGTACAGTAAGTAGTAACAGTAAGTACAACTAACTAATTACAATAATCAATCAGTTATCAGAAGGAAATAGAGTGTTTGTAGTGTGTACACAGACAGTGAGTGCACACACGCAGGAGCTAGTAGCCTATGAACAGTGACTGAGTGTCCCAGACTCCTAGTACAGTAAGTAGTAACAGTGAGTACAACTAACTAATTACAATATTCAATTACAATAATCAATCAGTTATCAGAAGGAAATGGAGTGTGTGTAGTGCAGTGGTGCTCAGCAGAGCTCGAATATTCGAGTAGCTCGAATATTCGAGCTCTTTTTCAGCTATTCGAGCTCGGTATTCGAGCTCCGAATAGCTGGAGCTATTCGAATGGGCTATCCGAGTACACTCGAATAGCCCATTCACTATTCGAGCTATTCGAGCAACCCGGCGCTATTCGAGCTCGGTACCGAGCTCGAATAGCGTCATAGCCCAGATTGATGTCCTTAGAGCCAATCAGAGGGCTCCCAGGCCCTCTGACGGCAGCCAATCACAGAGGGGGACCCTGGCCAGCCCCTACCCTATAAATAGCGGCCGCCATGTTCCGTTTCTCCATGCTTGCCTGAGACTTGTACAGAGAGAGAGTTGCTCCTTTGTGCTTTGGCTTAGCAAGTGCTCGATTGTGATCATTTACCTAGCGTTTTTGCTCACCTACACCTGCCATATACACCTATATTGTTGTTAGTTAGATAGACATTGTATTTTAGTTAGTAGCTTGTGTGTTACATTAGAGACAGGCAGCTGCTGCAAGCTTACAGGTTTAGGCCTCAGGGGGGCCTTGCCTCTGTGGGCAGCTGTCCTCTGTTTATTTCTCTCATCTATACCAGTATTTCTGCTGTCCTTTACTAATAGTATTGTAGTTATACTGTACTAGGAGTAGGACACTCACTGACTGTCACTGTTTATAGGCTACTAGCTAGCTCCTGCGTGTGTGCACTCACTCACTGTCTGTGTGTACACACACTCTATTTCCTTCTGATTACTGATAGATTATTGTTAGTTAGTTGTACTTACTTACTACTTACTCTTACTGTACCCGTAGGGACACTCACTGTCACTGTTCATATAGGCTACTAGCTCCTGCGTGTGCGCACTGCACTCACTGTCTGAGTGTACACACACAACACACACTCTATTTCCTTCTGATCGCTGATTGATTATCGTAATTAGTTAGTTTTACTTACTGTTACTACTTACTCTTACTGTACTAGGAGTCTAGGACACTCAGTCACTGTCCATAGGCTACTAGCTCCTGCGTGCGTGCACTCACTGTCTGAGTGTACACACACCCACACTCCATTTCCTTCTGATCGCTGATTGATTATCGTAATTAGTTAGTTCTACTTACTGTTACTACTTACTCTTACTGTACTAGGAGTCTAGGACACTCAGTCACTGTGTTCATAGGCTACTAGCTCCTGCGTGCGTGCACTCACTGTCTGAGTGTACACACACCCACACTCCATTTCCTTCTGATCGCTGATTGATTATTGTAATTAGTTAGTTCTACTTACTGTTACTACTTACTCTTACTGTACTAGGAGTCTAGGACACTCAGTCACTGTGTTCATAGGCTACTAGCTCCGGCGTGCGTGCACTCACTGTCTGAGTGTACACACACAACACACACTCTATTTCCTTCTGATCGCTGATTGATTATCGTAATTAGTTAGTTCTACTTACTGTTACTACTTACTCTTACTGTACTAGGAGTCTAGGACACTCAGTCACTGTCCATAGGCTACTAGCTCCTGCGTGCGTGCACTCACTGTCTGAGTGTACACACACCCACACTCCATTTCCTTCTGATCGCTGATTGATTATCGTAATTAGTTAGTTGTACTTACTGTTACTACTTACTCTTACTGTACTAGGAGTCTAGGACACTCAGTCACTGTCCATAGGCTACTAGCTCCTGCGTGCGGTCACTCACTGTCTGAGTGTACACACACCACCCACACTCTATTTCCTTCTGATCGCTGATTGATTATTGTAATTAGTTAGTTCTACTTACTGTTACTACTTACTCTTACTGTACTAGGAGTCTAGGACACTCAGTCACTGTGTTCATAGGCTACTAGCTCCTGCGTGCGTGCACTCACTGTCTGAGTGTACACACACCCACACTCCATTTCCTTCTGATCGCTGATTGATTATTGTAATTAGTTAGTTCTACTTACTGTTACTACTTACTCTTACTGTACTAGGAGTCTAGGACACTCAGTCACTGTGTTCATAGGCTACTAGCTCCTGCGTGCGTGCACTCACTGTCTGAGTGTACACACACCCACACTCCATTTCCTTCTGATCGCTGATTGATTATTGTAATTAGTTAGTTCTACTTACTGTTACTACTTACTCTTACTGTACTAGGAGTCTAGGACACTCAGTCACTGTGTTCATAGGCTACTAGCTCCTGTGTGCGTGCACTCACTGTCTGAGTGTACACACACAACACACACTCTACTTCCTTCTGATCGCTGATTGATTATCGTAATTAGTTAGTTCTACTTACTGTTACTACTTACTCTTACTGTACTAGGAGTCTAGGACACTCAGTCACTGTCCATAGGCTACTAGCTCCTGCGTGCGTGCACTCACTGTCTGAGTGTACACACACTAAATTTACTTGTGATTACTACTGATTATTGTAACTGCTAGTTGTACTTCCTGACTGTTACTACTTACTTACTGTACTAGGGGACACTCACTCAGTCACCTCACCAACCAACCCACTCCATTAAAGTACCCCACTTTTCACCCGCCCTTTTACAAAACTTTTGTCTATACGCCCAAAACATTTAAGATGTTTGGAAGTGGCAGCCAGCGCGGTTTGGGCAAGGGGAAGGGCAGCAAGGGAATCAGGAGGAGAGGGAGCAGCATTGTGGCAAGCCGCGGCCGCGGGCGCGCCACCATGCACAGTTCCGCAGCAGCAGCAGCAGCGTCAGTGGCTAACATTCCTCCCATAGCCACTGGCCGTGGACGCCTTGGGCGCTGCCTAGCAGGAGCATCTGCAACTCACGCTGCAGAGACACAGCAGCAGCAGCGTGTAGCACCTGCTCCCATTTTCCTCCAGCCGGGTCGAAAACGTCCCATTGAGGAAAAGGATGCAGACACTGTGGTGCAACTCATGACGGAGGATGAGCAGCCCGCCATCAGCTCTGCATCCGAGGCCTCCACCCTCACCACCACCACCACCACCACCACCCCTGTTCGCAGCAGCCGCCCAGCAGGGCCTGGGGAGGAGGCCAGTTCACCGTCAGTTGGCGACCTGTCATTCAGCAGTCTTTTGACCCCAGGCATCATGAGTCAATTGTCTGCTGTTGTTGGCGATTTTGAGGAGGAGATGCTGATGGGCACTTTGGGGGATGAGGGATTGGACAGCAAGACTGTGGCGACAGTCAAGCAGCCCATCCATGCATCAGGAGAGGAGTTTGGGGGGTCCTCATCCCAGCAGGACATGTTTCAGGAGGGGGAGGATGATGATGACCCGGTGACAGACAGAGACTGGGTGCCACCACCTCCAGGGGATGTCGTCCTCAGCAGCTCTGAGGAGGAGGATGCTCTTGTGGGCCTTGCAAGCATTGGCAGCAGCAGTAGGCAGGTCCCACAGCCTGCTGGTGTCTCAGGCTCAGCAGCAGCAGCAGCAGCATCTGCCAGTACCACCACCAGCCGCACCCAAGCCCCCCAAGCCCCCCCCCCAACCACCACAGGGAGACAGGCAGCAGCGCTTCCATGCCGTAGGGGGATGTTTAAGTCACCAATCTGGCGATATTTCACCATGCCCACTGTGTACAGCAAGTACGCCACTTGCAACCACTGTCAGCGGAAGTTGAGCAGAGGTGCAGACCCCTTAAAGTTCTGCACCAGCTCGCTCATCAACCACCTTGCGGCTAAACATTTCCACCAGCATGAGGAGTTCCAGAGGCTGAAGGCATCTGGTGCTGGCAGTGGCACCACACCCATCACTGCACAGCCTTCAGCAGCAGCAGCAGCAACAGCAGCCACCCGCCCTCCTGCTCCTCCAGCAGCACCAGCAGGAGTGCGGAAACGCACTGCTCCTCCCCCCTCTGCAACTCCTGCCGCCGACACTGAGGCCTGTTCTGGCAGCCAGTCCTCAGTGGCCTCCTCTGCTGTGTCTGCTGATTCCCGTGTCAGCAAAAGGCCACGCCAGAGCCTTTTGAGCGAGTCCTTCCAGGGGGTGGTTAGGGCTCTGCCTCCCAGCAGCCGTCGCGTGCGGCAGCTGAACGGCTTGCTGGCACGGGCCATGTGCTCCCAACTCCTGCCGTACACGCTCGTGCAGGAGGGGAGCGACATTCGTGCGCTGCTTGCTTGCGCAGCCCCAGACTGGCAGCTCCCCAGCAGACACTTCTTTGCCCGCAAGGCCATTCCTGCACTGCACCGCTTTGTGATGGCCAATGTGGAGCGAGGGCTGGAGCACGCGGTTGGTGAAAGGGTCCACGTCACCATGGACTCCTGGAGCAGCCGCTTCGGGACAGGCCGCTACCTGTCCTTCACTGTCCACTGGGTCAGCTTGGTGGAAGGGGGTGAGGATGGGAGAGCAGCAGCGGGCACAGCAGCAGCAGCAACACAGTGGGTGGTGCCACCCCGCAGGGTCAGGGGAACTGCAGCAGGTTCCTCCGATCCTCTGCCATCCTCCGGCACACCTGGCCAAACCCCCCGCCTCAGCAGCAGCGTGAAGGCCCGCCACTGCCAAGCGCTGCTGCACTTGGTCAGCCTTGGGAAGACCAAGCTGACGGCAACCCATGTGTTGGCCAAACTCCAGGAGCAGGAGAGGATTTGGCTGACCCCCAGAGGCCTCAGAGTCGGAGAGGTGGTGGCCGACAATGGGGCCAATCTGGTTGCCGCAATAGACGGGGAAACCTGACCCACATCCCCTGTCTTGCCCACGTGCTGAACCTGGTGGTGCAGAAGTTCCTGCGCACCTACCAGGGGATGGGCGAACTGCTGGAAACGGCAAGGAATGTTGTGCGTCACTTCCGGCGCTCGGCTGCAGCCTGTGCGAGCCTGGAAGACGTGCAAAAGGAGCTGGATCTGCCACGCCATCGGCTGATCCTTGACGTTCCGACTCGCTGGAACTCCACCCTGGCGATGTTGGAGCGTCTGGTTGAACAGAGGCACGCTGTCAAACAGTACCTTGCCCTGGCCACTGTTTCCGCAGCTCAGAGAAGGGACAAGACCAGCAACATCCCGTCCATTGTCCCCGATGATGACTGGAGGCACATGCAGCAGGTGTGCTTTGTGCTGGCTCCCTTCCTGCAGGCCACAAACATGGTGAGCAGGGACCATGCTATGGTCTGCGAGTGGGTGCCCCTGGTTTCTCTGCTGAACAAGGCCCTCGATGCTTTGCTGGAACAGGGAGCGGCAGCCTTGGACCAGCAGGAGCGGCAGTCCACCTCTGAGGGGGAGGAGGAGGAGGACTTGGTGGAGGTCCCTGACCTGGCTGCTGATGAGGGGGATCAGCACAGCGCAGCTGAGTTGGTGCGGGGGTGGAGAGAGGATGAGGCGGCAGAGGAGGAGGATGAGGACAGCACTGACGTCGATGTGCCAGCAGACGTGGCCCGCCTCTTCCCAATGGCAGCGCACATGCTGACGTGCCTGCGCAGGGACCCCAGGGTGATCCAGATGAAGCAGAGGGAGGACATCTGGATCAGCATGATGTTGGACCCACGCCTCAAGGGGAAGTTGAGCCAGTTCCTGCCGCCTGCAGGAGGAGACCCAGCGCAACAAATAAGGAGCTTGCAGCAGGCCCTTGTTGAGCGCTTGGAGGAAGCCTTCCCCCAGCCTTCCACCCCCACTGTCCAGCAGCCAGCACAGAGGCAGCAGCAGGTGCCTGCATCCAGCAGCAGCAAGCGCCCCACAGACCTGCTGTCTCTCAGCCACGAGCTCTACAGGACTGTAGAGGCTCCGGCAGCAGTGACTAGAGAGGAGATGCATGCAGCAGCATCCTCCTCCGGTCACAGCCAGCGCCTGACCCGCATGGTGGCTGACTACATGGGGTCGTACAGCGGGCTTGACAGCGATGCCCCTGTTGATCCCATGGAGTATTGGGTCAAGCGCATGGAGATCTGGAGCGAGCTGGCGCAGTACGCCCTGGAAGTGCTGTCCTGCCCCCCTTCCAGCGTGCTGTCCGAGCGCTGCTTCAGTGCAGCTGGTGGCGTGGTCACCGAGAAACGCTCACGTCTGTCTCACAAGTCTGTGGACAGACTGACGTTTCTCAAGATGAACCAGGCGTGGGTGGAAGGCGAGTTCCTGGCCCCTGTTGTCGGCGAGAGGGGGACATGAACTGGCTGCCGGAACCATCGTTAATGTGCCTTACCACCCTTTACCACCTCCTGGCTCCTGCTCACTAAGCCAGCCTGGTTCACTTTGACTATTACGTCGCCTGCAGCCACACATTTTACACCTACAGTGGGCTGCTGTGTACTGCCCTTCTGCTGTCTGTCTGTGTTTCCCACTGCCAGGGTACACAGAATTACCTTCTTCTGCTGCCACTCTGCCACCAGCTATTACGTCAAACAATAGCTATATTGGTTGTAAAACCAAAAACCAAAAAACCATAAAAAAAAAAAAAGGTTTAATTTTTCTGAGGTGCCCGGGTTGAAAACTGTGTTGTCCCAGTTGTGTATTGGACAGAATGTGGGCTGCACGACCGCTGTCTGGGACCTCCTGTTGTGTTTATTTACAGCCCTGGTATCACCGCTAGGTACCAGGGCTATTATGTCACGCTGCCTACCTGCTGCCACACTCACACTACTCCTCCATACCTCCTCCTGCTGCTGCTGCTGCTGTCTGTCTGTGTTTCCCACTGCCAGGGTACACTACACAGATGATTTACCTTCTGCTGCCACTCTGCCACCAGCTATTACGTCAAACAATAGCTGCTCACATTACTCCTCCATTCCTCCTGCTGCTGTTGCTGTCTGTCTGTGTTTCCCACTGCCAGGGTACACAGAATTACCTTCTTCTGCTGCCACTCTGCCACCAGCTATTACGTCAAACAATAGCTATATTGGTTGCAAAACCAAAAACCAAAAAACCATAAAAAAAAAAAAAGGTTTAATTTTTCTGAGGTGCCCGGGTTGAAAACTGTGTTGTCCCAGTTGTGTATTGGACACAATGTGGGCTGCACGACCGCTGTCTGGGACCTCCTGTTGTGTTTATTTACAGCCCTGGTATCACCGCTAGGTACCAGGGCTATTATGTCACGCTGCCTACCTGCTGCCACACTCACACTACTCCTCCATACCTCCTCCTGCTGCTGCTGCTGCTGTCTGTCTGTGTTTCCCACTGCCAGGGTACACTACACAGATGATTTACCTTCTGCTGCCACTCTGCCACCAGCTATTACGTCAAACAATAGCTGCTCACATTACTCCTCCATTCCTCCTGCTGCTGTTGCTGTCTGTCTGTGTTTCCCACTGCCAGGGTACACAGAATTACCTTCTTCTGCTGCCACTCTGCCACCAGCTATTACGTCAAACAATAGCTATATTGGTTGCAAAACCAAAAACCAAAAAACCATAAAAAAAAAAAAAAGGTTTAATTTTTCTGAGGTGCCCGGGTTGAAAACTGTGTTGTCCCAGTTGTGTATTGGACACAATGTGGGCTGCACGACCGCTGTCTGGGACCTCCTGTTGTGTTTATTTACAGCCCTGGTATCACCGCTAGGTACCAGGGCTATTATGTCACGCTGCCTACCTGCTGCCACACTCACACTACTCCTCCATACCTCCTCCTGCTGCTGCTGCTGCTGTCTGTCTGTGTTTCCCACTGCCAGGGTACACAGATGATTTACCTTCTGCTGCCACTCTGCCACCAGCTATTACGTCAAACAATAGCTGCTCGCCTACTCCTCCATTCCTCCTCCTGCTGCTGCTGTCTGTCTGTGTTTCCCACTGCCAGGGTACACAGAATTACCTTCTTCTGCTGCCACTAGGGATGCTCATTCGGATTCCGCGGAAATGCAATTTCCGAAATTCCGATCGGAAATTGCATTTCCGCATCGGAATGCGGAAATCGGTAATGCAAGTGCGGTAGGCGGATTTCCGCCGGAAATCACGGAAATTTTCGCCGGAAATCGCGGAAATTTCAGCCGACTTTAACATCGATTTTCTCAAAAACTATAAGGTCTTTTTGAAAACTTTTTTTTGCATCTTGTTCACAAGATTCAGTTTAATAAACCCTGAAAATTTGGTGTTTCTAGGACTTACGGGGGCTTTGCTATTAACCGCTAAAGTCGGCAGATTTTTACTGTAATGTAAAATGCAGAAAATCTGCATCTGCCTATTTTCTGCATTTTACATTACAGTAAAAATCTGCTGACTTTAGCGGTTAATAGCAAAGCCCCCGTAAGTCCTAGAAACACCAAATGTTCAGGGTTTATTAAACTGAATCTTGTGAACAAGATGCAAAAAAAAGTTTTCAAAAAGACTTTATAGTTTCTGAGAAAATCGATGTTAAAGTCGGGCGGAATTTCCGCGATTTCCGGCGGAAATTCCACATTGGAATGCGGAAATTGGTGACGGAAAGCGGAATCGGTAATTGGCAATGGCAGAATGCGGATTTACCGCGGAATCGGAAATTGGCATTTCCGACCATCCCTAGCTGCCACTCTGCCACCAGCTATTACGTCAAACAATAGCTATATTGGTTGCAAAACCAAAACCAAACAAACCATTAAAAAAAAAAAAAGGTTTAATTTTTCTGAGGTGCCCGGGTTGAAAACTGTGTTGTCCCAGTTGTGTATTGGACACAATGTGGGCTGCACGACCGCTGTCTGGGACCTCCTGTTGTGTTTATTTACAGCCCTGGTATCACCGCTAGGTACCAGGGCTATTATGTCACGCTGCCTACCTGCTGCCACACTCACACTGCTCCTCCATACCTCCTCCTGCTGCTGCTGCTGCTGTCTGTCTGTGTTTCCCACTGCCAGGGTACACAGATGATTTTCCTTCTGCTGCCACTCTGCCACCAGCTATTACGTCAAACAATAGCTGCTCGCCTACTCCTCAATTCCTCCTCCTGCTGCTGCTGTCTGTCTGTGTTTCCCACTGCCAGGGTACACAGAATTACCTTCTGCTGCCACTCTGCCACCAGTTATTACGTCAAACAATAGCTATATTGGTTGCAAAACCAAAACCAAACAAACCATTAAAAAAAAAAAAAGGTTTAATTTTTCTGAGGTGCCCGGGTTGAAAACTGTGTTGTCCCAGTTGTGTATTGGACACAATGTGGGCTGCACGACCGCTGTCTGGGACCTCCTGTTGTGTTTATTTACAGTCCTGGTATTTCCGCTAGGTACCAGGGCTATTATGTCACGGCGAGCTGCCTGCCTCATTGACTGCCTGCTGCCACACACTCATCCTCCTCCTCCTGCTGCTGAATTTACCTCCTGCTGTCTTTGTGTTTCCACTGCCAGGGAGCACATACAATGGCGCTTCCAACATGCGTGCGCCCACCAGCTATTTGTTACGCTCAAAAATAGCTGCATTTCTTTAAAAAAAAAATTGAAAAGAGAAATACGTGAAGAAGAAGAAGACGATATTGAAAAAGAAGGAGAAGGAGAAGATGAAGATGAAGAAGAAGATGAAGAAGAAGATGAAGAAGATGATGAAGAAGAAGATGAAAAAGAAGAAGAAGATGAAGAAGATGAAGAAGATGAAGAAGAAGAAGATGAAGAAGAAGAAGAAGATGAAGAAGAAGAAGAAGAAGAAGATGAAGAAGATGATGAAGAAGATGAAGAAGATGAAGAAGAAGAAGAAGAAGAAGAAGAAGAAGAAGAAGAAGATGATGAAGAAGAAGAAGAAGAAGAAGAAGAAGAAGAAGAAGAAGAAGATGAAGATGAAGATGAAGAAGAAGAAGATGAAGAAGAAGAAGATGAAGAAGATGAAGATGAAGAAGAAGAAGAAGAAGAAGAAGAAGAAGAAGAAGAAGAAGAAGAAGATGATGAAGAAGAAGAAGAAGAAGAAGAAGAAGAAGAAGAAGAAGAAGAAGAAGAAGAAGAAGAAGAAGAAGAAGAAGAAGAAGAAGAAGAAGAAGAAGAAGAAGAAGAAGAAGAAGATGAAGATGAAGATGAAGAAGAAGAAGATGAAGAAGAAGAAGATGAAGAAGATGAAGATGATGAAGAAGAAGAAGATGAAGATGAAGAAGAAGAAGATGAAGAAGAAGAAGAAGAAGATGAAGAAGAAGAAGATGATGAAGAAGACAATATAGAAGAAGAAGAAGAAGATATAGAAGAAGAAGATCGAGAAGAAGAAGAAGAAAGATAAAGAAGAAGAAGAACAAGTATATACAGTAACACTACTGAACAAAATTAAGGACACAACTTCTCTTTCCACATTTTTTTTTAAAGGAACATCCCCACATAATCACTTGCTGTTGTTACTTGGAAAAAAAGATGTTTCTTGCATCATTCACCCTCAAAACAAGTGTTGGAAGCTATTTAAGGCCAATTCGAATAGTCAGCTCGAATAGTGAGCTCGAATACCGACTCGAATAGTGAGCTCGAAGTCCGAGGTCGAATCGAATAGTAAAAATTATTCGACTCGAATATTCGACTGACCTCGAATAATTTACTATTCGAATTCGACCAAACTCGAATTTTAAAAAGGGGTATTTGAGCATCACTAGTGTAGTGTGTACACAGAAAGTGAGTGCACACACGCAGGAGCAGCACGTGGGCAAGACAGGGGATGTGGGTCAGGTTTCCCCTGTCTATTGCGGCAACCAGATTGGCCCCATTGTCGGCCACCACCTCTCCGACTCTGAGGCCTCTGGGGGTCAGCCAAATCCTCTCCTGCTCCTGGAGTTTGGCCAACACATGGGTTGCCGTCAGCTTGGTCTTCCCAAGGCTGACCAAGTGCAGCAGCGCTTGGCAGTGGCGGGCCTTCACGCTGCTGCTGAGGCGGGGGGTTTGGCCAGGTGTGCCGGAGGATGGCAGAGGATCGGAGGAACCTGCTGCAGTTCCCCTGACCCTGCGGGGTGGCACCACCCACTGTGTTGCTGCTGCTGCTGTGCCCGCTGCTGCTCTCCCATCCTCACCCCCTTCCACCAAGCTGACCCAGTGGACAGTGAAGGACAGGTAGCGGCCTGTCCCGAAGCGGCTGCTCCAGGAGTCCATGGTGACGTGGACCCTTTCACCAACCGCGTGCTCCAGCCCTCGCTCCACATTGGCCATCACAAAGCGGTGCAGTGCAGGAATGGCCTTGCGGGAGAAAAAGTGTCTGCTGGGGAGCTGCCAGTCTGGGGCTGCGCAAGCAAGCAGCGCACGAATGTCGCTCCCCTCCTGCACGAGCGTGTACGGCAGGAGTTGGGAGCACATGGCCCGTGCCAGCAAGCCGTTCAGCTGCCGCACGCGACGGCTGCTGGGAGGCAGAGCCCTAACCACCCCCTGGAAGGACTCGCTCAAAAGGCTCTGGCGTGGCCTTTTGCTGGCACGGGAATCAGCAGACACAGCGGAGGAGGCCACTGAGGACTGGCTGCCAGAACAGGCCTCAGTGTCGGCGGCAGGAGTTGCAGAGGGGGAGGAGCAGTGCGTTTCCGCACTCCTGCTGGTGCTGCTGGAGGAGCAGGAGGGCGGGTGGCTGCTGTTGCTGCTGCTGCTGAAGGCTGTGCAGTGATGGGTGTGGTGCCACTGCCAGCACCAGATGCCTTCAGCCTCTGGAACTCCTGATGCTGGTGGAAATGTTTCGCAGCAAGGTGGTTGATGAGCGAGCTGGTGCAGAACTTTAAGGGGTCTGCACCTCTGCTCAACTTCCGCTGACAGTGGTTGCAAGTGGCGTACTTGCTGTACACTGTGGGCATGGTGAAAAAGCGCCAGATTGGTGACAGAAACATCCCCCTACGGCATGGAAGCGCTGCTGCCTGTCTCCCTGTGGTGGTTGGGGGGGGGGGGGGCTTGGGGGGCTTGGGTGCGGCTGGTGGTGGTACTGGCAGATGCTGCTGCTGCTGCTGCTGAGCCTGAGACACCAGCAGGCTGTGGGACCTGCCTACTGCTGCTGCCAATGCTTGCAATGATGCGCCTCCTTGCAAGGCCCACAAGAGCATCCTCCTCCTCCTCCTCCTCAGAGCTGCTGAGGACGACATCCCCTGGAGGTGGTGGCACCCAGTCTCTGTCTGTCACCGGGTCATCATCATCCTCCCCCTCCTGAAACATGTCCTGCTGGGATGAGGACCCCCCAAACTCCTCTCCTGATGCATGGATGGGCTGCTTGACTGTCGCCACAGTCTTGCTGTCCAATCCCTCATCCCCCAAAGTGCCCATCAGCATCTCCTCCTCAAAATCGCCAACAACAGCAGACAATTGACTCATGATGCCTGGGGTCAAAAGACTGCTGAATGACAGGTCGCCAACTGACGGTGAACTGGCCTCCTCCCCAGGCCCTGCTGGGCGGCTGCTGCGAACAGGGGTGGTGGTGAGGGTGGAGGCCTCGGATGCAGAGCTGATGGCGGGCTGCTCATCCTCCGTCATCAGTTGCACCACAGTGTCTGCATGCTTTTCCTCAATGGGACGTTTCCGACCCGGCTGGAGGAAAATCGGAGCAGGTGCTACACGCTGCTGCTGCTGTGTCTCTGCAGCGTGAGTTGCAGATGCTCCTGCTGGGCGGCGCCCAAGGCGTCCACGGCCAGTGGCTATGGGAGGAATGTTAGCCACTGACGCTGCTGCTGCGGAACTGTGCATGGTGGCGCGCCCGCGCCCGCGGCTTGCCACAATGCTGCTCCCTCTCCTCCTGATTCCCTTGCTGCCCTTCCCCTTGCCCAAACCGCGCTGGCTGCCACTTCCAGACATCTTCGATGCTTTGGGCGTATAGACAAAAGTTTTTTAAAAGGGCGGGTGAAAAGTGGGGTACTTTAATGGAGTGGGTTGGTGGGTGAGGTGACTGAGTGAGTGTCCCTAGTACAGTAAGTAAGTAGTAACAGTCAGGAAGTACAACTAGCAGTTACAATAATCAGTAGTAATCACAAGTAAATTTAGTGTGTGTACACTACAGACAGTGAGTGCACGCACGCGCAAACACGCGCAGGAGCTAGCCTATGAACAGTGACTGAGTGAGTGTCCCTAGTACAGTAAGTAAGTAAGTAGTAACAGTCAGTAAGTACAACTAACTAATTACAATAAGCAATCAGTTATCAGAAGGAAATAGAGTGTGTGCAGGGCCGGATTTCTGGCTAGGCCACATAGGCCATGGCCTAGGGCGGCAGAAATTTACCCCTCTTTGGGGCGGCTGAGGGCAATAAGGCAGCCAGCAGGGAAGACAGTGACAAATGACTGACCGGCGCCACGTGTATCTCTTTTAATCATGCGTCCCGACTCCCGCACGGCCGCCAGCTGCAGACAGCTTGTTGTAGTCCCTCCCCCCAGCTCTCTCTGCTCGGCTTTGACTTTACCCACCACACACAGTCAGTGGCAAGCAAGACCCGTTCCGTCCGCGGCCAGCCGCCCGCCCTGCATATGAGATTGCATTGGCTGGACGGATGGGCAGGGCGGGTCTCTCAGTCACCTGGATGATGGATCATTCATGATTCATCTGATCTCCCCCAAATACCGGCACGATCGGCACCACAACAAGTCCGCAATAATACATGAGCTTGCTTGGCGCAATTGGCTGGATTGTTTACAACGTAGCCAGCGCTCGTAGACTGACAGGGTCAGGTGATTGGGCGTCCAATAGCGCTGCTCGGGGGGAGTGGCTTGGCCAGTGCTGAAAACTGATTGGCTGCCGCTGGGTATGTGATTTGTGGCGGCAGTGTGTGGGCGATTTAAGATGTTTCCCGGCGGCGAGACACTTTGAACTGGTGGGGTAAGCGTCGAGAAGCTGCAGCCACAGCCAGGCAACTTACTCACATGTTGATCACATCAAGTTGCCTGGCTGCAATTCAGCTGTCCCACAATGTCCGACTCCGCCCCTGGCTGTGCTGTGTCTGTGTGAGTGATGAATGAATGTAAACAACACGTGATTCTGTATTAGAAAGAAACATCCCCACCAGGGCGCATGAGCACGGCACAGAGATGGATCACAGAGAGAAATGAAAGTGCCTGCCTGGTGATGGAATGTTGGGGGGCTTTTTGCAGAAGGAGAGGAAACCGGACAGAGGAAATTTGATGCATAAGGTATGCAAAATGCATTATGTGCTGCAATGCTTAAGGGGATTATGTTTGCACACTGCACTGTTTACAATCTGATCCCTGCCTCTATGATGTCACTATGTCAGTAGCTGCAGGTGCTCAGGGGAATTTACAATCTAATCCCTGCCTTTATGTTGGTAACTGTCTGTACTCAGTGGAGCTTACAATCTAATCCCTAGCCTTTATGTTGGTGAATGTCTGTACTTGGGGAAGTTTACAGTCTAATCCCTGCCGCTATGATGTCACTAACTACACAGAGGAGTTTACAATCTAATTCCTGCCCACGATGTCAGTAACTGTACTCAGAGGAGTTTACAATCTAATCCCTGCCGCCATGATGTCACTAACTGTACTCAGGGGAGTTTACAATCTAATTCCTACCGCCATGATGTCACTAACTATATTTAGAGGAGTTTACAATCTAATCCCTGCTGCAATGTCAGTAGCTGTACTCAGAGAAGTTTACAATGTAATCACTTCCGCCATGTTGTCACTAACTGTGGAATGTTGGTAACTGTCTGTACTCAGTGGAGCTTACAATCTAATCCCTAGCCTTTATGTTGGTGAATGTCTGTACTTGGGGAAGTTTACAGTCTAATCCCTGCCGCTATGATGTCACTAACTACACAGAGGAGTTTACAATCTAATTCCTGCCCACGATGTCAGTAGCTGTACTCAGAGGAGTTTACAATCTAATCCCTGCCGCCATGATGTCACTAACTGTACTCAGGGGAATTTACAATCTAATCCCTGCCACTATGATGTCACTAACTCTACTCAGAGGAGCTTACAATCTATTCCCTGCTGCCATGTCAGCAGCTGTACTTAGGGAAGTTTGCAATCGAATCCCTGCCACCAAGTCAGTAGCTGTCCTCACAAGAGCACTATATGCCGGTTGGAAGACAGTGGAGCAAAGACAAAACAACTATGCGCAGAGAGAAGACAGAGAGCTATGGACCATGAGACAGCTAAAGAGTACACGCAGCAAGCAGACCCAGGAAAATGAGAGAAGTAGATTGGGCAGAAGAAGAGAAGGCATCAAATTGGCAAGTATTAACACACCCCACCCCCCTTTCCTTTTCCACCAATTAATTCTGGAGGGGTCATTGTTGCCCTGGAGGGGTCATTATTATGTATTTATACATATATTGCCCTGGAGGGGTCATTATTATGTATTTATATTGCACTGGCATCTTCTGCAGCACATTACAGAGTACATAGTCATGTCACTGACTGTCCTCGGAGGAGCTCACAATCTAATCCTACCATAGTCATAGTCTAATGTCCTACCATATTATTATTATGTATTTATATAGCACTGACAATTTCTGCAGCACATTACAAACATGTCACTGACTGTCCTCAGCAGAGCTCACTTAATATTGTGTGTGGTGGGGGGCGGCTTGTTGACTGCTGGCCTAGGGCGGTAAAAAGTACAAATCCGGCCCTGAGTGTGTGTAGTGTGTGTACACAGACAGTGAGTGCACACACGCAGGAGCTAGTAGCCTATGAACAGTGACTGAGTGTCCTAGACTCCTAGTACAGTAAGAGTAAGTAGTAACAGTAAGTACAACTAACTAATTACAATAAGCAATCAGTTATCAGAAGGAAATAGAGTGTGTGTAGTGTGTGTACACAGACAGTGAGTGCACACACGCAGGAGCTAGTAGCCTATGAACAGTGACTGAGTGTCCTAGACTCCTAGTACAGTA
Organism: Hyperolius riggenbachi; assembly: GCF_040937935.1. NCBI lineage: Eukaryota > Metazoa > Chordata > Amphibia > Anura > Hyperoliidae > Hyperolius > Hyperolius riggenbachi. The sequence continues at coordinate 43,282,876 of NC_090652.1, read as the reverse complement.
AGTAGTAACAGTAAGTACAACTAACTAATTACAATAATCAATCAGTTATCAGAAGGAAATAGAGTGTTTGTAGTGTGTACACAGACAGTGAGTGCACACACGCAGGAGCTAGTAGCCTATGAACAGTGACTGAGTGTCCTAGACTCCTAGTACAGTAAGTAGTAACAGTGAGTACAACTAACTAATTACAATATTCAATTACAATAATCAATCAGTTATCAGAAGGAAATGGAGTGTGTGTAGTGTGTACACAGAAAGTGAGTGCACACACGCAGGAGCAGCTAGTAGCCTATGAACAGTGACAGTGAGTGTCCTAGTACAGTTACAGTATATAACTACAATACTAATACAATCAGTAGTAAAGGACAGCAGAAATACTGGTATAGAATAGAGAGAAATAAACAGAGGACAGGAGGACAGCTGCCCACACAGGCAAGGCCCTGAGGCCTAAAGCTGTAAGCCTGCAGCAGCTGGCCTGTCTCTATGTAACACAAAAGCTACTAACTAAAATACAATGTCTAACTAACTAACAACAATATAGGTGTGTATAGGAGGTGTATGTGAGCAAAAACGCTAGGTAAATGACCACAATAAAGCTCTTGCTAAGCCAAAGCACAAAGGAGCAACTCTCTCTCTATGCAAGTCTCAGGCAAGGACGGAGAAACGTAACATGGCGGCCGCTATTTATAGGGTAGGGGCTGGCCAGGGTCCCCCTCTGTGATTGGCTGCCGTCAGAGGGCCTGGGAGCCCTCTGATTGGCTCTAAGGACATCAATCTGGGCTATGACGCTATTCGAGCTCGGTACCGAGCTCGAATAGCGCCGTTTGCTCGAATAGCTCGAATAGTGAATGGGCTATTCGAGTGTACGCGAATAGCCCATTCGAAAAGCTACAGCTATTCGGAGCTCGAATACCGAGCTCGAATAGCTGGAAAAGAGCTCGAATATTCGAGCTACTCGAATATTCGAGCTCTGCTGAGCACCACTGGTACACCGCTCACCCACCACTGTATAGCACTGTGCTCTGTGTCGCTGCTGGGAATAGTAGTACACCGCTCACCCGCCACTGTATAGCATTGTGCTCTGTGTCGCTGCTGGGAATAGTAGTACACCGCTCACCCACCACTATATAGCATTTCTGTACTGCCACTGTACTGCTGCCAGTCAGCGTGTACTTTAAGGATAAGTGAAATGAAGAAGAAATCCTGTGAAAGAGGGAGGGGCAAGGGAAGAGGTGTTTCCCCTGATGGTTCACGTACAGGCCACAGTGGAGCACCGAAGAAAACCCACTCAATACCGCCCATGTTGTCCAGGAAATCAACCCTCACAAATCCAAAAGAACAGGACCAGATAATTAATTGGATGACCTCTCAAGCATCCAGCAGTGGGTTAAGCAGCACCAGCACATCACGCACGAGGTCCGAGTCCTCAGCCAGTTACAAGGAGCCAGTGGGCACAAAGCTGACACAACCGGCTGCGACACCACGCACACAACTGCCAAATAACCAGTCCGAAGAATTTCCTCAGGACACAATGGGGTATTTGCAGGAGCTATTCCCAGCCCAACAAACTTCCACCTTTCAAAGGTCAATGGAACAGCCAGAAATTTTGTGCCCGGATTCACAACCATTTAGTGTGGGAAATGCACCGTGCACTGAAATGCAAGGCGAGTCCGAGAACTTTGAAACCCAAATCCCAGAGCAAGTTGGGCAGGAGGGGTTTCAATTGCAGGAGGTCGGCCGAGAAGATCTGGAAGACGACGTTGGAGTGAGCTGCGCAGAGGTTGTTCTGGGGAGCTCTACTCCATGGCGGCGGCCCACAATCACATATGACGAATTTGAGGAGATGGAAGAGGAGGGTTTGGACAATGTGGACACAGACCCAGATTTTGTATGTGAAGGAGAACATCGCCGTCGTAGCAGCACAGATGAGTCTGTTGAAGAACCCACTGCTGCACGAGTTCGCCTTGTATCACAAGGTAGGCGGCGCGAAATTTCAGGCACCACAAGCGTGGAAGTTCAAGTGAGAGGCAAAAGAGGCGCAAACAGAAATCGCCAGCAAGGCAGGTGCTCCAAAGTCTGGCCTTTCTTTGAAGACTGCAGTGAGGATGGTACCATGGTGATTTGCAAGGTGTGCAAGACCCGCCTGAGCAGGGGGAAAAATATTAACAACCTCTCCACCCCCAGCATGACCCGCCACATGGTATCCAAACATCCCACTCTGTGGGCAAACGCAGCAGGACAGGGTACCAGCAACACTGCCTCCCTTGGGGTCACCAGACTCACCACCAGACCCTCCTCAGCAGCAGCAGTAGCCCAGCCATTGCGTTGTTCACAACAACATTCACAAACATCAGACGACGCTGACACTGTCACTTTCCGGAATAGTGCTCTTGAGGTCTCCCAGTCTTCATCAAACACAACAACCAACAGCCCTTCAGTGTGCAGCCCTACGGTTCAGTTGTCTGTCTTGGAGATGTTTGAGCGCAAGAGGAAATTGCCAGCAAATGACCCCCGGGCCGTGGCAGTAACAGCCAGCATAGCCAAGCTTCTGGCCTGCGAAATGCTTCCATATAGAGTGGTGAAGACAAACAGCTTCAAGGGCATGACGTCAGTGGCCATCCCACGTTACGTGGTTCCCAGCCGCTACCACTTTGCGCGCTCTGCAGTGCCTGAGTTGCATGAGCACGTGGTCAGCAAAATAACCCGAAGCTTGAAGAATGCCGTTGCCTGCAAGGTTCACCTCACCACTGACACCTGGACGAGAGCGTTTGGCCAGGGTCGATATATCTCCCTTACCGCGCACTGGGTGAACCTTGTGGAGCCTGGCAGCGATTCCTCACCTGCTACGGCGCGGGTGTTGCCCACGCCGCAAACAGCTGCACCGCCGTCCCTCCCACTGGATAACAACCGCAGCACCTACCTCTCTGACTCCTTTTCCTCCAACACATCTCAAAGCTGTACCTCATCCGGAAACGCTAACCCAGCAGCAGTAGGATCGTGGAAGCAGTGCAGCACAGCTGTTGGCATGCGTCAGCAAGCGTTGCTGAAGCTGATCTGCCTTGGGGATAAGCAGCACACAGGGGAGGAAATTTGGAGGGGAATAAAGGAACAGACGGATTTGTGGCTGGCACCGCTGGACCTGAAACCGGGCATGGTTGTGTGTGATAATGGGAGTAATCTCATTCACGCTTTAAGGTTGGCTAAGCTGACACACATCCCTTGCCTGGCGCACGTGATGAACCTAGTAGTTCAGCGGTTCCCGAGGACATACCCAGGCGTGGCCGATCTTCTGTTGAAGGTGCGACGAGTGGCCAAACATTGTAGAAATTCCAGTACTGCTTCGGGGGCACTCGCCAAGATGCAGGAGCGCTTCAATCTCCCCCACCATCGCTTGCTGTGTGATGTCCCTACGCGCTGGAATTCTACGCTGCACATGCTAGCCCGCTTTTGCGAGCAGAAGAGTGCAGTGTTCCAGTACATGACGGCGCAGTACCGAGGCACATCCGGACAGCTGCCAAGCTTCTGTGGATCCGATTGGGCCAACATGTTGGACCTCTGCCAAGTCCTCCAAAATTTTGAGCAATCCACGTTGCTTGTGAGCAGTGACAACTCTTCAGTCAGCATTACCATACCACTGCTGTGTTTACTGAAGAAGTCAATGTTGAAAATCAAGGAAACAGCTGTCATGATGCAACTGGGGGAATCTGAAGGAGAAAACGATCAGCGTGATGATACCAACATCAGGCCATCTGCCTCAGGAGACGCTGGCCCCAGCAGCTATGACGAAGAAGAGGAGGAGGAACAGTTGGAGCAGGAATTTCATGCCACCACTGACGAGGGCCAGAGCGGTGCACGTTGGACTTCCACAATTCAGCGCGAATGGTCAGCAGAAGCAGACCAGGAGGAAGGTGACGACTATGATGCATCACAACTATCACAACGCTCACAAGAGGATGATGAGGATTCTGGCAGGACTCTGGCACACATGGCTCAATTCATGCTAGACTGCATTGAACGCGACCCACGCATTGTGCGCATTCTGGACAACACCACACCAATTACTGGGTTTATACCCTTCTGGATCCACGGTACAAACACAATGTTCCAAAACTGCTTGAAGAAAGAGTCAGACAGGTCAAAATGGAAGAATACCAGCAGGCCCTTGTGGAGACTTTAGAGAGGAGATTGACATCCTCCCCCTCCTCTAGCCAGTTGTACGCCGACAGACTGACTTTCGCAAACCCAGGACGACCAGGAGGGCAGCAAACAGCACAAGCCGCAGCTAGTGCCAAAAAGGGAATGGTATTGGCAGTGTCCTTGGAGTGGGAACATTTTCTGACACCCATGCAGCAGCCCACAGAACAGCAAGCGTGCAGATCCACCTCCAACACCGATCGCCTGGAGAAGATGGTCAAGGACTACATGTCAGATGGCATAGCTGTGTTGAACAATCCATCTGCACCCTTCAACTATTTGGTATCGAAGCTAGACACCTGCCACGAACTGGCAATGTACGCAATAGAGGTGCTGGCTTGCCCGGCAGCCATCGTTATGTCGGAACGCTGTTTCAGTGCTGCCGGAGGCATCGTCACAGATCGGCGTATCCGCCTCTCCACAGAAAATGCAGACCGTCTGACTCAAATTAAAATGAATCAATCCTGGATTGGAAACGACTACGCAACACTCCCGGACCCCAACCAAGTAACATGAACAATGAACATCTGTGATGGGTTAGCGTTTCCGGTCCCTGTTTATTGAACCTCTCATCTGTATTACATTTATGACTGCATGGCGACAAAATGCATTGCTATCCGCACGCTTCTTGTCCTCATGCAAGGCCTGGGTTGTTGTGTCTCAAAGCGTGGCCTTCTCCTCCTGCGCCGCCCTCCTCCTGTTCCATCACGTGTGCTGCTGCTGGGTTAGCGTTACCGGTCCCTTTTCCTGGAACCTCTTATCTGTATTACATTTATGACTGCATGGCGACAAAAAGCATGTTACCTGTGCAAAGAAAAATGACATTTTCCGCATTTAAAAGACATTTTTTCCTTTGAAACTTTACAATCAATTTTCTCAAAAACTATAAGCTCTTTTTCAAATATTTTTTTTCCTCTTGTACCCACTCCCAAGGTGCACATACCCTGCAAATTGGGGGTATGTAGCATGTAAGGAAGCTTTACAAAGCACGAAAGTTCGGGTCCCCATTGACTTCCATTATGTTCGGAGTTCGGCGCGAACACCCGAACATCACGGCCATGTTCGGCGAACGTTCGCGAACCCGAACATCCAGGTATTCGCCCAACACTAGTCAAGATCTCTGGGACCATGCCGAACTTCCTCAGCTGACAAAGGAAGTAGAGTCTCTGCTGGGCTTTCCTTTGGATGACAGTGATGTTAGGCCTCCAGCTGAGGTCGCTGGAGATGGTAGTGCCCAGGAGACGGGCACAGGGCGTTTAGAAGCAAAAACGCTAGGTTTAACTCAGTAATACAGCATTTGTGTCATGCACATTGGAGATGCTGATAGCGGCGCGCCCGCCGCTTCCGCAACTGACAGCGCGGTCTGTTAGGGGATGTTGGCGAGCATCAGGCTCACGCGTGCGCGGAACACCAGCGTTCTTGTGGCCTTAGGAGATGTGTCAGCTGCCTGCCCGATCCAGAATTCTGATTGGTTGGGCTGCTGGGGCGGCGCCGTTTGAGTTATCCACAGTATATTAGGACCTGCTTGTCATTTGCTCTTTGTCTGTTGTTGCGAAAACTTCACAGTATAGCTCTTAGACCTTAGTCAGATCCTGGTGTGCTTGAACCGGCAGGACCCCGGGGATTCACACATAGCTTAGGACTATTATTATTATTGTATTTATTATTATTGTGTATGATCTTTGCCTGAACTTCCGACTACTCTCTCATAGCTCCCAAATGTCCCTTTTTCGGAGGGACAGTCCCTTTTTGGGAGCCCTGTCCCTCTGTCCCTCTTTCACCCTCATTTGTCCCTCTTTCAGGACTTTGTCCCTCTTTCTAGGTAAATATATATATTTCTATACCAAAAATGTGTTTGATTGACTCTAAACTTTATTCCCAACCTTTAAATTGATATATTACTATTTTTAAAATTTTAGTATGAAGGAAAATTAACCAGGATATAAAGTACCAGTGTGGTTTGAATGATAAAACAACATATGTTTCTTATGAAATCTTTATAGTATGCATGACTAGAGGCGTGGTGAGGGCGTGGTCAGGGGTGTGACAAGGGCATGGCTTAAGTGTCCCCTTTTCTCATCTCAAAAAGTTGGGAGATATGCTCTCTGCCTCCTGATTCTGTACCTCTGCCAATCTGATCTGTTGCCAACTTTAGCTTGTACTCTCACTCTGATTTAGCCTCCTGATTCTGCACCTTTGCCAATTTGATCTGTTGCTGACCTTGGCCTGTATACTCACTCCGATTTTTCCTGACGATTTTGTACTGCTACCTGACCGATCTGTTACCGACTTTGCTTGCACGACTACTGTCAGCTTAGTGATAGCCCCAGCCACTAAGGGCTATCACTTAGGAGTACTCCTGTTTACCACTGTGCACCAAAATACACATGTGATCACACTTTGAATAAAATACTGATTATTGTGCTGTTAGAGATTGTTTCGATCATCAGAAATGTCACTGATCGCTACAATTTGCTTAGCCAACAGCACTGGAGATGCCTCTCAGTGAGCAGTCACAAGCAAGGACGAGATTATCATCATGGCGTCCACTTTATATACTGGAGGGGCTGACCAGGGTTCCCCTCTGTGATTGGTTGCTAGGGCTTCAGCTGGAAGCCCTCTGACTGGCTCAATGACATCATGGACATCATCTTAGTGGTTACACTATCCGGATCCGGGTACCCGAACTAGATATCTGGACTGATTTCCAGATACCTAATAGGTATCTGAGTTAGCTCGGATAGTGCATTCCAGATTTATCCAGGTATGTGGAATCCGTATCTGGATAGTTCGGGTATCTGGAATCTGGATGAGCATCACTGGGTTTAACAGTAGAAAAGCACTTGCTCCGACCAACAATAGCACTGAAGATGCTCTCAGTACCACAGAGTTACAAGCAAGGACGAGGCATGGCCTCCGCTTCACATAGGGCCAGGCTCCCCTCCTCTGATTTGTTGCTAGGTCCTCGGCTGGGGGCCTTCTGATTGGCCCAACAACATCATCCCGTAGATACCACGTGTCACCCAGATTCGTAATCAAGGGTTAACCCATGATCACGGCCGGTATTCGAGTGCAATTACGGGTGCATTCGAATTCGGACTCGTGGTCGACATTGATCACGGGCTCCGAATACCAAGCTCGTGTTCATGATAAACTACTCATGATCATGGGCTACCCGTGATCATGAGTTCGTGATGAGCAACCACACAGAGCTGGCAGCAGGAAGTATACTGGGTAAGTATTTACTCACGTTCCCTTGGTCCAGCGACAAGCAGCTCTCGCTTCCTCTCAGAACGGCATCCAGCTTCACACTGCCACTAAGAGCAGAATGGGAGCGATGATCGCTGTAGGAACCAGGAAAGGTGAGTACTGGTCCTTTCCTGTTGCTTCTGCCACTGCTGCTGCCTTTAGTGATCACTACGATCAATGGTGATCATAGCAATCACGTTATTAGGAGCCAATCAGCATGGCTCCCGATCAGTGAGGGAAAATGTCAGCTGTCATATGCGTGCAATAATGGTGGGAGCACTTGAATGACAGCTAGTGAAATCTATGCCCTGGCACCACCAAAACAGGGTGTACATCTCAATTACTGCCCTCGGCAGTGAAATAAATAAATAAATAAACTCTCCAATCTATTCCTAAATTATTCAAAACTGCCATTTACCCTGGATAGTGTCTGTCTGCTGTGGATGTTATCTTCCCACATGTGCTAAACTGTACTTGGAATTTTTTCTTTTTCCTTAGAAAAGCTCTGTGGAAAGCCTGAAGAAATAGCAAATGGGAGAGTTCTAGAAGGAAAGCCAGAGTACAAGCATAATGAGAAAGCCTCCTATGAATGCTCTGCAGAGTACAGATTGTCCGAAGATGGGAATACTACATGCTTACTTGGAAGATGGGAAAATGTTCCGAAGTGTATCTGTAGGTAACACTCACCCTGATTCCTGAAAACAAAACATGCATGCAATATTGATGACTGTAAGGGTTCTTCCGAAAGATTCTGGATTTTTTTTAAATGCTAGTTATTAAAGAGACACTGAAGCGAAAAAAAAAAAATATGATATAGTGAATTGGTTGTGTACTATGAATAGTTACTAGAAGATTAGCAGCAAAGAAAATATTCTCATACTTTTATTTTCAGGTATATAGTGTTTTTTCTAACATTGCATCATTCTATAATATGTGCAGATTACACAACACTCAGCATTCAAAATGAGTCTTTCAGAGCAGTCTGTGAAGTAATGACCTCTCCTCTAGCAGAGGAAAAGTAAATAGTCCAGGAACAGTTGAGATAATAAAAGTCAGATAACAGCCCTCTCCACGACTAACTTAGTCGAAGAGCTTAATGGCTTGTTTGCATAGAGATAACAACTGGAGTTTCTCAACTCTTCCTGTACTGGAAACAATTACACTGATGTATCTGATCTTAATGTTTTATTTCTTAGCTGTGCTACACATACAAATCATAATATCATCATTTTTTTCCCGCTTCAGTGTCTCTTTAAGAATTAAAAAAAATTACAAACACATTTTCCACGTAGGCTTCAATTCTCAAAGCATTACTGCATGTGGTAGTGCAAAAAAAAACATTATTGTGTGTATGAATTTTGGAGAGCACAGCAATTATTTTGATACGATTTTTCCACAATCTTTTAGCACCCTTCCTTCACAAAAAAGAAAAAGTCGTCCATATAGCAATAATTAATACTTATAACAAATGAAGTCCATGTAATATGAACAATTTTATTAGGGACATATCCCTTCTAAAAGCAATTAAAACATGACAAAAGTGAATACAAATTGTCCAATAATGGGTACAATGGTGTTATTAACAATCATTGATACAAGTATACATCCAGTGCACTTGTAAAGACCTCACTGACCTAACTTCCCATCAATGCACAATCTAATCAAAAGGCTGCTGAGAACAGCATCTATAAACAGAATGCTAGGAAGAAAAAGAGATGAATACAATGCTTGCCACCAAAGTCACCGCAATGTGATATACAGGCCGGCACCCCTCGAGCCATCTCACATGTATCGCAGACCCCCTCTGCTTCTTCGGAGATGAATTGTTCGGGCCCCAGGCACCCACAGCAGGCACCCTTACCCTCCTCCCCACCCACGGCCATCCTCACCCTCCTCCCCACCCACAGCAGGCACCATCACCCTCCTCCCCACCCACAGCCATCCTCACCCTCCTCCCCACCCACAGCAGGCACCATCACCCTCCTCCCCACCCACGGCCATCCTCACCCTCCTCCCCACCCACATCAGGCACCATCACCCTCCTCCCCACCCACGGCCATCCTCACCCTCCTCCCCACCCACAGCAGGCACCATCACCCTCCTCCCCACCCACAGCCATCCTCACCCTCCTCCCCACCCACAGCAGGCACCATCACCCTCCACCCCACCCACGGCCATCCTCACCCTCCTCCCCACCCACAGCAGGCACCATCACCCTCCTCCCCACCCACGGCCATCCTCACCCTCCTCCCCACCCACAGCAGGCACCATCACCCTCCTCCCCACCCACAGCCATCCTCACCCTCCTCCCCACCCACAGCAGGCACCATCACCCTCCTCCCCACCCACGGCCATCCTCACCCTCCTCCCCACCCACAGCAGGCACCATCACCCTCCTCCCCACCCACGGCCATTCTCACTCTCCTCCCCACCCACATCAGGCACCATCACCCTCCTCCCCACCCACGACCATCCTCACCCTCCTCCCCACCCACAGCAGGCACCATCACCCTCCTCCCCACCCACGGCCATCCTCACCCTCCTCCCCACCCACAGCAGGCACCATCACCCTCCACCCCACCCACGGCCATCCTCACCCTCCTCCCCACCCACAGCAGGCACCATCACCCTCCTCCCCACCCACAGCCATCCTCACCCTCCTCCCCACCCACAGCAGGCACCATCACCCTCCTCCCCACCCACGGCCATCCTCACCCTCCTCCCCACCCACATCAGGCACCATCACCCTCCTCCCCACCCACGGCCATCCTCACCCTCCTCCCCACCCACAGCAGGCACCATCACCCTCCTCCCCACCCACGGCCATCCTCACCCTCCTCCCCACCCACAGCAGGCACCATCACCCTCCTCCCCACCCACGGCCATCCTCACCCTCCTCCCCACCCACAGCAGGCACCCTTACCCTCCTCCCCACCCATGGGCACCATCACCCTCCTCCCCACCCACGGCCATCCTCACCCTCCTCCCCACCCACGGCCATCCTCACCCTCCTCCCCACCCACAGCAGGCACCCTTACCCTCCTCCCCACCCATGGGCACCATCACCCTCCTCCCCACCCACAGCAGGCACCATCACCCTCCTCCCCACCCACGGCCATCCTCACCCTCCTCCCCACCCACAGCAGGCACCCTTACCCTCCTCCCCACCCATTCCAAATAATAAATATACCACCACCTCATCCACTAGTCAGTCTGACTGACTACTACAGTCAGTCAATCACAAAACATTAAAATACAAAATCGGAATCCGACCCGACCCAGAGCAGAGCAGCCAGAGCCAGGGGCAGCCGCTGAGCCGCAGCAAAGTGACTCACCAGGGTGCAGGGATGGTGGGGTCCGGACCGCGACGACGATGGCGGAGGGCAGGCCAGCCGGCGGGCACGAGCCAGGCAGCATCCATCTTGTGCCGGCGCGCAGAGGGCAGCAAGCGGGCAAGGCCGGAGGGGCAACGGCGGGCTCTTTATTGTCACGGTCACGAGCGGCAGCACTCAGTGACCGTGACTATCATCGCATTGGCGGGCGGCGGGCAGAGGCAGCGTGCTGCGTGACTTCCGTTCCCGCCGGATTCTGCAGGCGGAGCGGAGGCAGCGCAGCGGAGCAGCCAGGACAGCCTCACAGTCAGAGGCCTAGTAGGTGGCAGAGCTCGCCGCGGAAGTCCGGCATGGTGGGTGGGCGTGGGCCGTCACGCAAGTGGCAGGGGCCAGGCTGGCGCCGCTGCCGCGTCACTGTGAACACAGGAGGCCAGGGTCACTCACCGGGAGACTTCACTGCAGCACTTGAGGCGGCCAGGCAGTAGCTGGTAGGTTACAGTGACACTCCAGTCTCTCCTGAGGGCGGCAAGAACCAGGCGCAGGCACTTCCTCTTAATGCCTGTTGCCGCCCCTCCACTGCCTGTCGCCTGAGGAACCCGCCTCACCCCGCCTCATGGGCGGGCCGGCCCTGGATACCGTATGCAGAAAATGACAATCAAAACTGTACAATATACAAGATTGTGGAAATATCCACCACACGGTGATTCCTCAGAGATGTGGTTACCTCTGAATGGGTACCCCGTGTGTGAGATCCTCGGTCCAGGCGAAGATTGGGATCTCAGCCCTTGGCAGTAATCGTCTGCTAGGGCAGGCGTCTCGGAGAGGCAAGCCTCAGAGATTTCCCACCAGTGGGAGACGTTCCACTGGGGAAAAGAAAGGTCAGACAGGCAGAGGTTCGGCAACAAAGAGACTGCAGCAGTACAAGAACAGAAGGCTGATTCAGAGTCTGTTAACAGGCAGGGTCGGCAACTAAGAATCAGATAGGCAAAGGTACAAAATTGAGAAGAGGAGAGAGTAATCAGGGATAGCCAAAGTCAAGACACAGATAAATATGCAATACAATCCTAAACTGAAGTGTGACGTCCTTGATATCAACACCTAGGAACTGAGCTAAGGTCTGAGCGTTTACACCTAAGTATTCACGACAGCAGACAACTTGCTACTGACCAGCAAGTCCTTTTTGTATACAGGATCTTCGAACAAAAGGGTAAAGAAGCAAGGCTTACCAGATTCCAACAACCCACATTATAAGGTTGTAAACGAGTTTGATAGGTGGTCCGCAGAACTTTCAAATGGTGTCGTTTCACCAGCGATGTTGCACACCACAGATTCCTCCGGAATATATTAGATATCCTGAGGTCGCAGAGACTCACCAAAGGGGAGTCCAGTAGGATAGTGACATGAAAGAGATGTACGGCACATCTAAGTGTAAACCGTCTTTATTACATAACAAGTAAACAAGTCTCCCCTGATGACGCAAGATTGCGAAACCGGTCGGGAAGGTGACAGGCGGCACCATTTTATTTGAGGTCTTCTATTGACCATTTTATGCGCGCTACTTTTTCGGGGTTCCCAGTGCACGGGCCCCGTATGTGAGTTTTCCTTTATCCTTGTTTTTAATTGTTTTACTTGTTATGTAATAAAGACGGTTTACACTTAGATGTGCCGTACATCTCTTTCATGTCACTATCCTACTGGACTCCCCTTTGGTGAGTCTCTGCGACCTCAGGATATCTTCCGGATATATTCCGGAGGAATCTGTGGTGTGCAACATCGCTGACACCATTTGAAAGTTCTGCGGACCACCTATTAAACTCGTTTACAACCTTATAATGTGGGTTGTTGGAATCTGGTAAGCCTTGCTTCTTTACCCTTTTGTTCGAAGATCCTGTATACCAAAAAATGATGAAAGCTGTATTACTATAGACCTGCGCTGACTTTATATATTCATTGCTTGTGTGGACTTTTGGACATTGTCCTTCTCGGCTGCGGTCGCCTTCTGCCTTGGCGCTGACACTTGTTGTTTATTTAAGTCCTATTTGTAGCCAGAGAGCTACTCAGCGCCACCCCAGAGCCCCAGCCAATCCAAAGCACTGCAGGAGTCAGCTGACCGGCCTGGTCAGCTGACTCTTCTCCTGGAACAATAAAGTTCCTGTCTCCTCGCGAGCGCGCGCGTGATCTGCCGCCTCCGAGCCGGCGAGAGAGCTGGCGACCCCCCAGGTAGCAAGTGTGCGGCGGAGTCCTACGAGCTCACGGACTCCGCCGCCTGCTCTACACCACTCGCCGGCAGGAGTGCGGAGGCCACTGGCCGAGATGCGGAGTCAGCCGCCACGTGCGCTCTGGCGGCAGCTCCGCTATCTCTCACATAAAGGCTGCATGATAGTTCCAAATTTGAAGTCAGTGAATCGTTTTATGTCAGTAGCGGAAAAGAAAATAAAGAAAGAAATAGATTTGGGCAGAGTGTCGGGCCCTTTCGACAAACCTCCGTTCGCAGACTTTCGCATTTCACTGTTGGGTGTCATCCCGAAGAAGATTCCTAACGAATTTAGATTGATACACCATCTTTCGTTTCCGAAATGAATGACAGCCTAGATAAAACATTGGCATCGGTTTCATACGTTATGTTTGATCATACGTTGGAAGTTATTCGGAAGTTTGGTCATGAAGTGCTACTAGCTAAAACTGACATCCAATCTGCATTTAGATTGCTACCTATAGCTCCAGACAGATTTAACTCATTAGGTTTTTGCTTTAAAGATAAATATTATTTTGACCGTTGTTTGCCGATGGGATGTTCACTGTCATGTTTTTATTTTGAGACATTTTCAATATTCCTGGAGTGGGTGGTCGTGCAGAAGTTACAGTCTGGTTCGTTAGTTCATTATTTAGATGACTTTTTGTTTATAGGCCCAAAAAATTCACAAGTGTGTCAGAAATTGTTGGACACTTTTATGGACACAATGGAAGATTTTGGGGTTCCCCTTGCAGGAGAAAAAACGGTTTCCCCTACTACTTGCATTGAATTCTTAGGAATCACAATTGACACTGAAGGAATGCAATTCAGGTTGTCAAAAGAAAAAATTGACAGTGTAAAAAGGTTGCTGATTAAATTAATTAAGAAGGATAAAGCAACAGTAAAGGAGATCCAATCTTTGCTGGGGCACTTATCCTTTACATCTAGGATTATGCCAATGGGCAGAGTCTTCTCCAGAAGACTGGTGCAACTCATTGCAGGCATGAAGTCGCCTGCTTTACATGTGAGACTGGTTAAGGAGGTAAAAGATTACCGGTATATGAATGTTTGGCTAGAATTCCTCGCTTGCTACAACGGTCGTTCGATGTGGCAGAGGGAATTCGTATTAGACTCCGAAATGGAATTCTTCACGGATGCAGAGGGTGCGACAGGTTATGGAGCGTATTGGCAGGGAAGATGGTCAGCGGAGCAATGGCCTGAGGCTTGGATCAGGGAAGGAGTTAACAAAATATACTGTTACTGGAATTATTTCCGGTAGTAGTAGCATTGACGTTATGGGGTTCAGAGTTTGCGAACAGACGAATCCACGTGCAAACTGATAATAAAGGTGTAATGTTCGCAGTGAACTGCCTGTCGGCAAAGTCAGCGGGTGTAGTGAGACTCCTGAGGCATTTAATACTGCTATGTTTGAAGTTTAATATATGTATTAAAGCCTCTTGCCAACAATGGGATACGTTCAAGGCAGTGGCCCGAAAGCAAGAGTGGAAGGAGAAGGTTGCCCAGAGTATCTATGGAGCCTTATCTGGGCTTAATTAGTGAGATGGTGAGAAGATAAGTTTCAGAGAACACATGGAGGGACTACGAATCATCATGGAGCAAATGGTGTGAATTTGCAGCCTTATATGATTTATCCCCATGGGCTGACTTGGGGGATTTATTCTTAGCCTTTATTTGCCAGGAAGTCAAGAAGGGGTCGTCGCGCAATAAGATTGCGAAGACTCTAGTGGGAGTGTCACTTTTCAGACACTTAGCAAATTCTCCTTCCAGTAATTCTTTTTTCTTTTTTTTTCCCTTCCTTCCAGAAATTCTTATCCGATCATCAAGCAGTTCATGAAAGGGCTGAGCAGGCAAACCATAAACCTGATCACAGAAGGCCTATTTCGTTCAAGTAGATGCAGGATATTGCAGTAGCCCTGAAAGGGGTTTGTATGGATAATTACGAATATATATTATTTAAAACGGCCTTTGTTTTGGCATTTTTGGTGCCTTTAGAAACTCTAAACTGGTTGCTCCCAATAAGAAAGTGGAGGGGACCTCTTAGATCCGAGGATGTGAGTTTAGTTGGAGAGGGCTTAGAAATTGTGATTAGAAAATCAAAAACGGATCAGCTTGCTAGAGGGTCAGTGTTAAAATTGGGAGCTATTACTACTGGAGATTGCTGCCCAGTTAAGTTGGTTCAGCAGTTCTTAGCGTTGAGGCATCCTTCAGTGTCTTTTTTGGTGCATTCCTCAGGTTCTCCTTTGACTACCTTTCAATTCAGAGCGAGTTAGCAAAAGTCTTGCTCGCCTCGGCATAAGCAACTATAGGTTTACTTCCCACTCCTTCCAAATCAGAGCCGCTTCAGAGGCAGCTAGATTTGGTTTGAATGACGAAGCTTTGCAGCGCATTGGGCTCTGGGAATCCCACATATTCCAGTTGTATGCCCGTCCTAATTTGTATGTTTATTAAATTTGTGTTTCGGAACAAAAGAAAATTGTTTGGGTAGCGGGCCATTCATTTGTATTCTGGGCACAGAAAAGAGCCAGACACAGGCCGTACACAGAAAATGTATTCTTGGATAATGATACTGTAACGATCGGTGTCAGCACACACAGAGAATCTGATTATTGGTGATCTGCAGTATCACCAAGAATACAGATATATACCTGATTATTGATGATCTGCAGAATCACCAATAATACAAGTATAACTAACCTCTGGACACCTGATGAAGTGTAAGTGTTTGGTGCAACAGTATATGAGCCTGGATCACCTGAGGAGCAGGTGACCCTAGACCGTATAACAAGTATCTCCTAGTTAGGGTTGGAGATAACCAGAGAGCCAGTGATTCCCTGAACTGCTGGGAGTCAGACTCTACTGCAGTCAAAGGACTTCTATGGGATAGAGTCCCTAACTGGATTGCAGAGAGGTCCCTCTGAGGGACAGGGAGTCCCAGCAACTACTGGACACCCCGCCAGGGGGTGTCACAGATAGAAGGGTCGGCCAGGCCGGGTCGGCAACACACGAGCAGATAAGGTACAGAGACAGAAGGCTGATTCGGTAACCAGGGACAGGCAGGGTTGGCAACAGGTAATCAGATATGCGAAGGTACCGAATCAGAGAGCAGGAGAAGGGTCAAGAGAGCAATAGGTCATAACAGATATCAAGCAGAGGCCTAGTCTAGAGTGTGAGGTCCGTGGTCTCAACACTCAGGAACTGGTCTAAAGAATAACACAGCAATGACACAGTACCCCTAATCTTGGGTGTGAGGTCTGTGGTCTCTACACCCTGGAACTGGTCTAAAGAATAACACAGCAATGACACAGTATCCCTAATCTTGGGTGTGAGGTCCGTGGTCTCTACACCCTGGAACTGGTCTAAAGAATAACACAGCAATGACACAGTATCCCTAATCTTGGGTGTGAGGTCCGTGGTCTCTACACCCTGGAACTGGTCTAAAGAATAACACAGCAATGACACAGTATCCCTAATCTTGGGTGTGAGGTCCGTGGTCTCTACACCCTGGAACTGGTCTAAAGAATAACACAGCAATGACACAGTATCCCTAATCTTGAGTGTGAGATCCATGGTCTCTACACCCTGGAACTGGTCTAAAGTATAACACAGTAATAACACAGTAATCTGGCTAAGTGTGAATTCCCAGGTCCACCGGGTTCTAACACACTGAGGGATCTGACTATGGTCTGAGTGCTAACACATAAGCATTCGCAACGGCAGACAACCAGCAACTGACAGGCAAGAAGTATATATAGTGCAGCGCTCCTTAGTGCCGCCCAGTCCCATTCAGCCAATCACCTACTGTGCTGGGATCAGCTGATCATCCTGATCAGCTGATCCCTCTCCTATTGGTATAAAGGGCCTGCCTGTTAGCGCGCGCGCGCGTAGCTCTCCATCTGTGTGCACTACTAGGCTCAGACAAACCAGACGCATGCTGCTACGGAGAAACCGCCGGTCTGAACGTGGAACCAGCCACCCCGCTGACAGACCGTGCAGCGGTGTCTCCGCAATCCATTACAGTACCCCCCCCCCCCCCCCCCCCGAGGAGTGGACTCCGGACACCTCCCACCAGGCTTCCCAGGATGAAAGTCATGAAACTCCTTTTTTAATTCCTCCGCATGCATGCGACAATCTGGCACCCAAGATCTTTCCTCTATGCCATATCCTTTCCAGTGGACCAGATACTGCATGAAATTCTGCACTAAGCGAGAGTCCAGGATCTTTTCAATTTCATACTCTGGTTGGTCATCCACCAACACAGGGGGGAGGGGGGGGGAGAGGAATCCACGTGTACTGCTGGCTTCAAAAGAAACACATGGAATGATCTCACACCTCTCATACTGGCTGGGAGATCAATCGCGTAAGTGACATTGATTTTCTTGGACACTGTAAATGGTCCTTTAAATCTAGGGCCCAGTTTGGGGGACAGTTGCTTCAAGGCCAAATGTCGAGTGGATACCCACACCAAATCTCCTGGAGAGAACTTCCACTCCACAGACCGTCTTTTATCTGCCTTTCTTTTCTTCGTTTGGAAAGCTTTCCCCAGATTCCTCTTAACCATTCCCCAAATCTCCTTTAGAACCCTCTGCCAATCCTCCAGAGCTGGGAACGGTGTAGATGCGACCGGCAAAGGAGCAAACTTAGGTGATCTCCCTGACACTACCTGGAATGGGGAAAATCCAGAAGAGGAGCTTTTCAGGTTGCTGTGCGCAAATTCCGCAAATGGCAAAAATTTTACCCAATCGGATTGCGCATCTGCAACATAACACCTGAGGAACTGTTCCAGGGAGTGGTCAACTCTCTCGGTCTGGCCGTTGGTCTGTGGGTGGTAGCCTGATGAAAATGCCAGATCCATGTCTAACTGATGGCAGAAGGCTTTCCAAAACTTTGAAACAAATTGGACTCCCCAATCTGACACTACATTCTCCGGAATGCCATGCAGCTGGAAAATGTGCTGGATGAAGAGATCAGCCAATTCCTGGGCCGAGGGGAGTCCTTTCAAAGGAACAAAATGAGCCATCTTACTGAATCTGTCCACTACCACCCAAATGACCATCTTGCCCTCAGACCGAGGGAGCTCACCCACAAAATCCATGGAGACATGGGTCCATGGTTCACTTGGAACTGGCAAGGGCTGTAAGGTGCCAACAGGGGCCTGATGAGAGGGTTTACTCCTTGCACACACTGCACACTCTCTTACAAACTCCTTACAATCTGTTGCCAATGTAGGCCACCACGCACATCTGGCCAGTAAATCCTGAGTTCTGGTGGCCCTGGGATGACCAGCATTCTTGTGGGAATGAAACAGTTGCAAGAGTTGTAAATGGAAAGGCAGTGGTACAAACATGACCCCATCAGGCTTCCCCTCTGGAACATCCTGTTGGTAAGGACTCAGAGTGACTGTCCAATCCCTCCAGGTCTCAGTGGCTGCCAGAACTACCTTCTGAGGTAGAATGGTCTCAGGGGCTGAGGGCTGTACTGTCTCAGGCTCAAAACACCTGGATAAGGCATCGGCTTTGATGTTTTTACTACCAGGAGTATATGTAGTTACAAATCTGAATCTTGCAAAGAACAGGGACCACTGGGCCTGGCGGGGGCTAAGTCTCTTAGCACCCTCTATGTACTCCAGATTCTTATGATCTGTACAAACCGTGATAGTGTGTTCTGCACCTTCTAGCCAGTGTCGCCATTCCTCAAAAGCTAACTTGATGGCCAAAAGCTCCCGGTTGCCTATATGTAACGATTGGTGTCAGCATGCAGAGAGAATCTGATTATTGGTGATCTGCAGTATCACCAAGAATGCAGATGTATACCTGATTATTGATGATCTGCAGAATCACCGATAATACAGATATATTGCTAACCTCTGGACACCTATAGGTATGTGAGTGTTTGGTGTAACAGTAATACTTTGAGACATGCACCTGCTGAACAGGTGGATAGAAGCAGCCTGGAATACTGCTCTTGAGGCACGGGAACCTTCCAGCAGCCTGAGACTCTCCAAGGGGTGGAGTCAGGCTGGAGACAGGAAGGACCAGAGAGTGAGTGACACCTGGAGGTGGATGTCACTATCAGATCTGGAGACTATCTCTTAAACGGAGAGATAGCTCTCGATGTCGGGCACGCCTGGTCGGCAACACACTGACAGACAAAGTACAAAGACAGAAGGCTGATTCGGTATCCAAGGCAAGCAGGGTCTGGCAACGGAATATCAGATATGCGATGTACCGAATTAGTAATCAGAGCAGGTCCGGCCCTAGACTTTTTGCTGTCTGAGGCAATCTTTAAAGAAATCGCCCCTGCCCCCCCACCACCCCCCAAGCCATGGGTGTAAAGGGCCGCCAAGCCGGAGGGGATAGTGGGCAGGAAGGGGGTATTGGGCCTAGCGGCGGTGAGGGGGGTCCTCGCCTGGGTCCCCCGTCCTCCGCTCCCCTCCAGCTTTAAAAAGTTACATTGCTGCAGCTATTGTAAGAGGCACGGGCGGGGATCACTCACCTCTTCCTCGTTCCATCGTGCGCTCCACTGACGTCACTTCCTGTAACGCCGTCCACTCACAATACAGTGGGCGGCGGAGCAGGAAGTGACGTCAGTGGAGCGCACGCTGGAACAAGGAAGAGGTGAGTGATCCCCGCCCGTGCCTCTTACAATAGCTGCAGCAACGTAACTTTTTAAAGCTGTAGGGGAGCGGAGGACGGGGGACCCAGGCGAGGGAGGGGGGGTCCGACCCCCCTCACCGCCGATAGGCCCAATACCCCCTTCCTGCCTGCTATCCCCTCCAGGTCGGGCGGCCCCCCCCACACCCACGGACAGGCGGGTGCCGCCCCCCCCCCCCCCCCCCCCAGAAGTGCCGCCTGAGGCAAAAGTTTTACCCCGCCTCATGGGCGGCCGGCCCTGGATCAGAGGGATAGTCAGGAAAGCAGAAAGTCATAACAGATATCAACAATGCCTATTCTGGGTGTGAGGTCCTTGGTCTCTACACCCCGGAACTAGTCTGATGAATAATAAATGATAACACACGTTCCCTAGTCGGGTCTACATGAAAAGGGCGCCGGTAAAAAAGGGCGCCTGGTGGAGCCCATATATACTAACTTCGGCTACAAAAAAAGGTGCCTGGTGTAGCCCATATAAACTTCGGCTACAAAAAAGGCACCTGGTGTAGCCCATATAAAAACTTCGGCTACAAAAAAGTGTCACACTCACCATAGACGTTCCTCCGGGCATCCCCGTGTGCGTCCTGCTGTGCGCACGCGCGGGGGTTCACTGGGCCTCTTGTGCTCACTTCCTGCTCGTCGGTGTGTGTGGTGGAATGCGCACGCGCGCAGAACGCTGCGCGCGCAGCACCTAGGGCACCGCGCATGCGCGCACCCGCGTGCGCGTGAACCCACGTG
Source organism: Hyperolius riggenbachi (assembly GCF_040937935.1). Classification (NCBI taxonomy): domain Eukaryota; kingdom Metazoa; phylum Chordata; class Amphibia; order Anura; family Hyperoliidae; genus Hyperolius; species Hyperolius riggenbachi. Next base: position 43,262,462 of record NC_090652.1, on the reverse strand, counting down.
CGCGCGCACTCAGAGAAGTGCGCGCGCATGCGCAGAAGGGTTGCGCACGTCCTGCGCATGTGCAGGGCGTTAATTTCGGCGCCAATTGTCCCTATATAAGCAGCACTGCCCTTGACTGCAGTGCTGCTCTTTCTGATCAGCTAGTGTGCCATTCCGGTTACCTTTGGTTCCAGTTTATGCCTGATTGATTGATCTCCTGCCTCGACCCTTGGATTGTGACCCCGACTTCTGCTTGATTGCCGCCTGCCTCGACCCTTGGATTGTGACCCCGACTTCTGCTTGATTGCCGCCTGCCTCGACCCTTGGATTGTGACCCCGACTTCTGCTTGATTGCCGCCTGCCTCGACCCTTGGATTGTGACCCCGACTTCTGCTTGATTGCTACCCGCCTCCGGACCTTCAACTTACCTTGGACTCCGCCTACTCCTTTAAGAGTGTCTCCTGTTCTCCTGACCACTCGCTGAGACTATCCCAGTAGTGACCTGGTAGGGCACTAGGCAGCTAAGTTCCACATCCCCCTCCTGGGGGTGTGGTCCTGCACCCCCCTCAAGGGAGTGTGGGTGAAGACCCGTGGTCACCTAGACTCCACTACTGGGGAACGTCTCTTCCTTCGTGGGAGGGTCAACAGGGACTGAAGAGAAGTCCTAACAAAAAGGCGCCTGGTGTAGCCCATATAAACTTCGGCTACAAAAAAGGCACCTGGTGTAGCCCATATAAAAACTTTGGCTACAAAAAAGGCGCCTGGTGTAGCCCATATAAAAACTTCGGCTACAAAAAAACTCCGGGATGTGTTAATTACTATTCCCCCTCCAGGCCACCATGGATAGTGGGGGAATGAAATAATTCGGCTTACAGTGCTTGTAGCCCATATAAAAACATAGGCTACACAAAATGCAATAATATGGGCTACAAAGGGGCGCCCTACTGTAGCCGAAAAAAATACGGGCTACAAAGGGGAGCCCGCTTGTAGCCGAAAACCTTGTAGCCGAAAAAATATGGGCTACAAAGGGGAGCCCGCTTGTAGCCTATATCAAAACTCGGGCGCCCTTTTCTACACCTTGTAGCCCATATTTCCAGAAATAACATTGATGTCTATGGCGGCGCCCTTTTCATACAGGCAGCTCGGGCGCCCTTTTCAACCGATCCCCCCTAGTCTGGGTGTGAGGTCCGTGGTCTCTACACCCTGGAACTAGTCTGAAGTATAACAGACGATAATGCAAGTTCCCTAGTCTGGGTGTGAGGCCCGTGGTCTCTACACCCTGGAACTAGTCTGAAGTATAACAGATGATAATGCAAGTTCCCTAGTCTGGATGTGAGGTCCGTGGTCTCTACACCCTGGAACTAGTCTAAGCATAAACAGATGATAATGCAAGTTTCCAAGTCTGGGTGTGAGGTCCGTGGTCTCTACACCCTGGAACTAGTCTAAGCATAAACAGAATAACAATACAAGTAATCTGGCTCAGTGTGAATTCCCAGGTCTCTTGGTTCAAACACACTGTTGGATCTGACGGTGTGGACTCCTTGGATTACTGGGTCAACCACCTAGATATTTGGAGTGAGCTGGCGCAGTACGCCCTGGAAGTCCTTGCTTGCCCCCCTTCCAGCGTGCTGTCCGAAAGGTGCTTTAGTGCGTCCGGTAGTGTGGTAACCGAGAAGCACTCTCGTCTCTCCACCTGTGGACAGACTGACGTTTCTGAAAATAAACCAGGCTTGAGTGGTTGGTGAATTCCTGGCCCCTGTTGTTGGCAAGAGGGGGAAATGAAGCGGCTGGAAATCACACTATGCCTGCCTTACCACCCTTTACCACCACAACCGCCAGGCTCTGCATAAGCCTGGTTCAAATTTTTTTGACAGTCGTGGTACCAATACACTAGGTGCTATGGTAAACACAATTGCTATGTAATTTTTTTGGAGGTGTCTGTGCTGTCCAAGTTGTGAGGAGGCCCCAACTGCGGCAGTACAACCGCTTCCTGGAACCTCTCCTAATTTTTTAACTGTGCCGTGGTACCTACAAGTGCCATGGTGAACTATCTAAACACAATAGCTGTGTAATTTTTTTGGGATGTGTCTGTGCTGTCCGAGTTGTGGGGAGGCCCCAACTGCGGCAGTACGACCGCTGCCTGGAACCTCTCCAAATGTTTTAACTGTGTCGTGGTACCTACAAGTTACATAGTTACTTAGTTATTTTGGTTGAAAAAAGACATACGTCCATCGAGTTCAACCAGTATAAAGTACAACACCAGCCTGCTCCCTCACATATCCCTGTTGATCCAGAGGAAGGCGAAAAAACCCTTACAAGGCATGGTCTAATTAGCCCCTAAAGGGAAAAATTCCTTCCCGACTCCAGATGGCAATCAGATAAAATCCCTGGATCAACATCATTAGGCATTACCTAGTAATTGTAGCCATGGATGTCTTTCAACGCAAGGAAAGCATCTAAGCCCCCTTTAAATGCAGGTAAAGAGTTTGCCATAACGACTTCCTGTGGCAATGCATTCCACATCTTAACCTCCTGAGCGATAATCCCGAGCTGAGCTCGGGGTATATCGCGCAGGAGGATTTCTCAGGCCCTGGTGGGCCGATTTGCATAATTTTTTTTTTGTTACACGCAGCTAGCACTTTGCTAGCTGCGTGTAACTTCCGATCGCCGCCGCTCGCCGCCGATCCGCCGCCGCTCGCCGTGCCGCGCAGCCCCCCCCCTACCCGACCCCTTGCGCAGCCTGGCCAATCAGTGCCAGGCAGCGCTGAGGGGTGGATCGGGACTCCCTCTGACGTCACGACGTCCATGACGTCGGTGACGTCATCCCGCCCTGGCGACCGGGGAAGCCCAGCAGGAAATCCCGTTCTGAACGGGATTTCCTGCTTACTCTGATCGCCGAAGGCGATCGGAGTGGGTGGGGGGATGCCGCTGCGCTGCGGCTATCATGTAGCGAGCCCTGGGTTGAGTTGTGGGGAGGCCCCAACTGTGGCAGTACGACTGCTTCCTGGAACCTCTCCTAATGTTTTAACTGTGCCGTAGTACCTACAAGTGCCATGGTGAACTATCTAAACACAATTGCTGTGTAATTTGTTTTGGATGTGTCTGTGCTGTCCGAGTTGTGGGGAGGCCCCAACTGTGGCAGTATGACCGCTTCCTGGAACCTCTCCTAATCTTTTAACTGTGCCGTGGTACCAACAAACTAGGTGCCATGGTAAACTATCTATGCTGCCTGCCAGACATTACACTTCTTCTCCTCCTCCTGTCTCCTGCTGCCTGTGCAGCTCCCACCGCCAGGGTGCATCGACCTACTCATCCTGCTCCTGATGCTCCTGTCTGTGGTACCCACCAACACCAGGGTCCACACTAAACTACATCGTCTGCTGCCACCAGCTATTATGCCACTCCAATAGCTGCATCGACCTACTCATCCTGCTCCTGATGCTTCTATCTGTGGTACCCACCAACACCAGGGTCCACACTAAACTACATCGTCTGCTGCCACCAGCTATTACGCCACTCCAATAGCTGCATCAACCTACTCATCCTGCACCTGATGCTCCTGCCTGTGGTACCCACCAACACTAGGGTCCACACTAAACTACATTGTCTGCTGCCACCAGCTATTACGCCACTCCAATAGCTGCATCAACCTAGTCATCCTGCTGCTGCTGCTCCTGTCTGTGGTACCCACCAACACCAGGGTCCACACTAAACTATATTGTCTGCTGCCTTGGAGAATCACCTTGGGTATCCTATAAATACATTCTCCTGGGAGGTGTATTTTCCCTCATCCTAGCTCTTCAAATTCGACTTTGGCAACCATAAAAATCTACCTGTGATCACGGGTAAATTCGAATTTGCGATGCCTAGCGAGCACCACTGCTTGGCACCCATTGATGCCCCACATCTCTGTAAGTAGAAGTCCCTGTCGAACATAAAATAGTTGCGGGTAAGGAGGTATTTTACTGCCACATAAAGAAAAGCACACAAATCAGAGGAAAAATCTAAGTATCTCTCTATATGATGTAAGAATGCTATTAAAGCCAAATGGTGGGGAATGCATGAGTAAAGGGACTTAACATCCACTGTTAGTCAACTATATTCTTTTTTCCACGGGAGAGTCTCCATACTGGATAAAAGATGTTTCGTATCTCTCAGATATCCAGGGAGACGTTTCACCAATGGTTGCAATAATGAGTCAACCCAATCGCTAAGGCACTCACCCAGAGCGCCAATCCCAGCCACAATGGGACTGCCCTCCAGGGGCAGCGCCCTGCTTATAAATGTTAGGAAGATGATGAAAGACAGGGATAGAGGAATGCTTGACTTCCAAATATTCAACCAGTCTTTTCTCCAGCACTCCTAAACTTTGACCATATGCAAGAAGGTCAGAGAGCTGCTTTTGAAAACGGCTAGTCGGGTCCCCAGGGAGGCAAATATAGATATTGGTGTCATTTAATTGTCTGAGGGCCTCCATTTTATAAGCCTCCCTGTCCATAACGACCACCCAGCCTCGCTTATCAGCATTTCTTATAATATCATTTTTTGCACGGGATTCGCTTGGGGTCAAATTGGACATATGGGGCTTCATGGAGTCCTCCACTGACATCACCAATTCCTTTTCAATAACTTCCTGAAAGATTTCTACTGGGAAGATCTAGCCGTTAAAGGATAGAAGTCAGGGTTTCTAATCCTCACTGGTCTTACATCATCCATGGACACTAACCCACCACTGCCAGACGCCAGAAAATCCAATGTCCATCTAGCCCGGGTGTCCTGAAAGTGCCCAATGACAGGTAATTGTTCTTTTATATACATATCTTCTGTATTATATTTTGAATTACATGTATATGTATTGATGAACAGAACCAGTATGTAGTAAGGGGTTAAGTTGGATGGTGTAGGTGGATGGGTTAGATCCCTCCCAGTGGCGTACCTACTGGGGATGCTACCCCATCGGCTGCAGGGGGGCCCGGGGGCCCTCTGGGGCCCACCAGCCATGTGCGGGGGAAGTGCTGCCACCCCCCGATTGTGGGACCCCCCAGCCTGGTGTGGAACTGACCGCAGCGTCTAATAGACGCCGGGCCAGTTCATTGCCCGCAGTCTCCCGGGAGGCAGAGCAGGGCTACAGCAAGATGGCTGCTGAAGCCCTGCTCTGGAGACTATTTGTGTCTCCAGTACAGGGCTTCGGGCGCCATTTTGTCATAGCCCTGCACTCTGCCTGTCAGCGTGGGAGATGTGCTGCTGGAGGATCGTCGGAGAGCTGCACGCCAGATGCCGGTAGAGGAGACGTCTGCCAGGTGAGTGAATTTATTTTTTTTTCACAGGTGCAATTGTTTTTTTCTGGTGCCTGCTGCCCACATTACGTTTTTCTGGTGACTGCTGCCCACATTACGATTTTCTGGTGACTGCTGCCCACATTGCAATTTTCTGGTAACTGCTGCCCACATTGAGATTTTCTGGTAACTGCTGCCCACATTGTGATTTTCTGCTGTCTGCTGCCCACATTGCGATTTTCTGGTAACTGCTGCCCACATGACGATTTTCTGGTAACTGCTGCCCACATTGCAATTTTCTGGTGTCTGCTGTCCACATTGCGATTTTCTAGTAACTGCTGCCCACATTGCGATTTTATGGTGTCTGCTGCCCACATTGCAATTTTCTGGTAATTGCTGCCCACATTGTGATTTTCTGGTAACTGCTGCCCACATTGTGATTTTCTGGTGTCTGCTGTCCACATTGCGATTTTCTGGTAACTGCTGCCCACATTGCGATTTTCTGGTAACTGCTGCCCACATTGTGATTTTCTGGTAACTGCTGCCCACATTGCGATTTTCTGGTGCCTGCTGCCCACATTGCGATTTTCTGGTGTCTGCTACCCACATTGCGATTTTCTGGTAACTGCTGCCCACATTGCGATTTTCTGGTAACCGCTGCCCACATTGCGATTTTCTGGTGTCTGCTACCCACATTGCGATTTTCTGGTAACTGCTGCCCACATTGCGATATTCTGGTAACTGCTGCCCATATTGTGTTTTTTTGGTAACTGCTGCCCACATTATGATTTTCTGGTAACTGCTGCCCACATGACGATTTTCTGGTAACTGCTGCCCACATTGCGATTTTCTGGTAACTGCTGCCCACATTGCGATTTTCTGGTAACTGCTGCCCATATTGCGATTTTCTCGTGCCTGCTGCCCACATTGCGATTTTCTGGTGCCTGCTGCCCACATTGCGATTTTCTGGTGACTGCTGCCCACATTGAGATTTTCTGGTAACAGCTGCCCACATTGCGATTTTCTGGTGTTTGCTGCCCACATTGCGATTTTCTGGTAACTGCTGCCCACATGACGATTTTCTGGTAACTGCTGCCCACATTGCGATTTTCTGGTGTCTGCTGTCCACATTGCGATTTTCTAGTAACTGCTGCCCACATTGCGATTTTATGGTGTCTGCTGCCCACATTGCAATTTTCTGGTAATTGCTGCCCACATTGTGATTTTCTGGTAACTGCTGCCCACATTGTGATTTTCTGGTGTCTGCTGTCCACATTGCGATTTTCTGGTAACTGCTGCCCACATTGCGATTTTCTGGTAACTGCTGCCCACATTGCGATTTTCTGGTAACTGCTGCCCACATTGCGATTTTCTGGTGCCTGCTGCCCACATTGCGATTTTCTGGTGTCTGCTACCCACATTGCGATTTTCTGGTAACTGCTGCCCACATTGCGATTTTCTGGTAACCGCTGCCCACATTGCGATTTTCTGGTGTCTGCTACCCACATTGCGATTTTCTGGTAACTGCTGCCCACATTGCGATATTCTGGTAACTGCTGCCCATATTGTGTTTTTTTGGTAACTGCTGCCCACATTATGATTTTCTGGTAACTGCTGCCCACATGACGATTTTCTGGTAACTGCTGCCCACATTGCGATTTTCTGGTAACTGCTGCCCACATTGCGATTTTCTGGTAACTGCTGCCCATATTGCGATTTTCTCGTGCCTGCTGCCCACATTGCGATTTTCTGGTGCCTGCTGCCCACATTGCGATTTTCTGGTGACTGCTGCCCACATTGAGATTTTCTGGTAACAGCTGCCCACATTGCGATTTTCTGGTGTTTGCTACCCACATTGCGATTTTCTGGTAACTGCTGCCCACATTGCGATTTTCTGGTAACTGCTGCCCACATTGCGATTTTCTGGTAACTGCTGCCCATATTGCGATTTTCTGGTGCCTGCTGCCCACATTGCGATTTTCTGGTGCCTGCTGCCCACATTGCGATTTTCTGGTGACTGCTGCCCACATTGAGATTTTCTGGTAACAGCTGCCCACATTGTGATTTTCTGGTGTCTGCTACCCACATTGCGATTTTCTGGTAACTGCTGCCCACATTGCGATTTTCTGGTAACTGCTGCCCACATTGCGATTTTCTGGTAACTGCTGCCCACATTGCGATTTTCTGGTGCCTGCTGCCCACATTGTGATTTTCTGGTGTCTGCTACCCACATTGCGATTTTCTGGTAACTGCTGCCCACATTGCGATTTTCTGGTAACCGATGCCCACATTGCGATTTTCTGGTAACCGCTGCCCACATTGGGATTTTCTGGTGTCTGCTACCCACATTGCGATTTTCTGGTAACTGCTGCCCACATTGCGATTTTCTGGTAACTGCTGCCCATATTGTGATTTTTTTTGGTAACTGCTGCCCACATTATGATTTTCTGGTAACTACTGCCCACATGATGACTTTCTGGTAACTGCTGCCCACATTGCGATTTTCTGGTAACTGCTGCCCACATTGCGATTTTCTGGTGCCTGCTGCCCACATTGCGATTTTCTGGTGTCTGCTACCCACATTGCGATTTTCTGGTAACTGCTGCCCACATTGCGATTTTCTGGTAACTACTGCCCACATTGAGATTTTCTGGTGTCTGCTTGCCCACATTACGATTTTCTGGTGTCTGCTACCCACATTGCGATTTTCTGGTAACTGCTGCCCACATTGCGATTTTCTGGTAACTGCTGCCTACATTGAGATTTTCTGGTGTCTGCTTGCCCACATTACGATTTTCTGGTGTCTGCTACCCACATTGCGATTTTCTGGTGTCTGCTGCCCACATTGCGATTTTCTGGTAACTGCTGCCCATATTGCGATTTTCTGGTGCCTGCTGCCCACATTGCGATTTTCTAGTGCCTGCTGCCCACATTGCGATTTTCTGGTGACTGCTGCCCACATTGCGAATTTTTGGTAACTGCTGCCCACATTGCGATTTTCTGGTGACTGCTGCCCACATTGTGATTTTCTGGTGACTGCTGCCCACATTGCGATTTTCTGGTGACTGCTGCCCACATTACGATTTTCTGGTGACTGCTGCCCACTTTACGATTATTTTCTGATGACTGCTGGCTGCTGCCCACATTACGATTATTTTCTGATGAGTGCTGCCCCACTTTATGATTATTTTATGGGAAAATGTTGCTCACTTTACAATTATTTTATAGAGAAATGCTGCCCAATTTGCAATTAAGTAAAACATTGCTGCATTAGGATTATTTTATAGTGAAACGCTGCCCCATTACGATTATTTGTCGCCTATGGGGGGCCCATCCTCATTTTCGCAAGGGGGACCAGTGATTTCTAGTTACGCCCCTGATCCCTCCCATGTGCTGCCCACTTCCCCCTTTAAAAGGAAGCTACTTTGTCAAAAATCTTTGCTACGATTAAGGACCAGTAGGTCCGAAACATGTCAGCAATGTGCTGGTGATGCTGATTATTGGATACGTCCGCTAATAAAGTGTTCAAACGTGGCATGATCTGCTTCCTTGGAGAATCACCTTGGGTATCCTATAAATACATTCTCCTGGGAGGTGGATTTTCCCTCATCCTAGAACCCAAAATGTACATTGGGCTGTACTTTTTTTCTAGGGATGAGTACTGTTGACTTTGACATCCATAGCAAATCTGTTGAGCATCCAACTTCCCCAGAAGATACTGGCATTGGACCAGTTCTGAGGATATTGGTGTGGGATCATTAATTAAAGGACTGAAAGAGTTAAATATCAGGCATGTAAGTGGCTGACTCAGTCCTGACTCAGACAGGAAGTGACTACAGTGTTAGGCCCGGTTCACACTTGCGGTTTTGTAAAAACCGGAACGGATGTCCGGACCGCACCGGATCCGGACCGGACCTAATCCGTACGGTTCCTATCCGGATCAGGTCCAGATCCGGTCCGTTTGCATCCGTTTTCTTTGCGGTATGAACACGGTTCTTAAAGAGATAACAACCTGTAAATACCTTGGGTCTGGGAGGTCAGCAGAAGCTCTGGGGTCATTGTTGGAGACAGGTGGACGTGTGGAGACCATCCGTGGATACAGAGACTGCAGTTGGGACCATGGATCCAGTCATTTTTTACTCGTACCTGGGAACTCTCTCCTTCCTGTTGTTCACCTACTACTATGTGGGGAGAAGGCCTCACCTCCTCGTTATCAGACATATCATCAGACATGTTGCTGCCAAAGAGCTCCAGCATGAAATCCCTGCTGCTCCACTCTGTGAACGCTGGGCCCATGTGGACCCATCCAAAATGGCCACTAGAAAAAGCATAGGAAGTGGGGTAGAACGTCCGTTTTTTATAGCCAGTGTGTTGTGCGCTCTCCGGTTCTCATTGCTTTGTATTGGCCGGATGCAACAGTCCGGCTCCGCTCCGGATACGTCTGCCGGGGGAGCCGGACCAAAAAATAGCGCATGTTGGATCTTATGCCGGAGTCCGGATCCGGTCCGGCTCCGGTCCGGACGAAACGGACGCATGTGAACGGACGCATAGACTTTCATTGCTATGCCGTGCGTCCGTTCCGCATGCGGTCCGGCTCCGGCACGGCGATTCCGGACGGCGACCACTAATGTGAACCGGGCCTTACCCTAACTGATAAGAAATTCCAACTGTAAAACACTTTCCTAGCAGAAAATGGTTTCTGAGAGCAGGAAAGAGATACAAAGGGTCAATAGTTCATAAATTTTAGCTCTTGCATACTTCAATAAATGTGTCATTGAGCAAAAACAATAAAACAATTATAACTTTAAAGTAGATTTAAAGGTAACCAGAGGAATCTAGGTAAAACATAGAGAAAGCTTTTATACATACCTTGGGCTTCCTCCACCCCCATAAACCTGGATCCCTCCCACGCCGCCATCCTCCGCTTCCTGTAATGCCGGTAACCTGGTCCCGTCACTTCCGGCGGACGTGGCCAATTTTCCGCATGAACAGGGGCTCCCTCCATATCCTTACGCATGGCACACGTAAGGATAAGGAGGGAGCCCCTGTGATGTGGAATATTGGTCACGTCTGCCCGCCGACTGGCCGACTGACGGAAGTGACGGGACCCAGTACCGGCGGACAGAGGAAGCGGAGGACGGCGGCGTGGGAGCGATCCAGGTTTATGGGGCTGGAGGAAGCCCCAGGTATGTATAAAACCTTTCCTCCCAACGTCTCTGGTTCCTTTTAAACATAAAATAAAACTGTAAAATATCTTAAAAAGTCAATTTTTAGGAGAAGGAAGATAAATACAATTGTTTATTTCATTTCTTTATTTTCACCTCGGGTGTCCTTTAAAGTGATGCTTGCATGTGTGGAATCTGTAGGTATCTGTCACTTAAATATCACTAGCATCTGTATCTTTGTTGGATTTGTGACCATACTTATTTTTTGAAGTTCCACTAAAAGTTGTTATCACAAAGATACTTTAAAGGGACTCCGAGCTCTAATTAACATTAAAATCTGAACTTACCTGGGGCTTTATCCAGCCCACCGTAGGTTGGGGGGTCCCTCGACGTCCATCTAGTTTTCTCCCAGGGCCTGTCCAGAAATGGCTGCCGGCGACACTGGGCCCGAGTGTCGGGCTCCTCTTCCTGAAAGGTGATGTCAGTCGTTACCACGCCGGCCGCCTCGCGTAATCACGGCAGCCGGCGTGATAGTACCGCGCAGTATTGCCGGGAGCCGCTGGGGAGCCATTTCTGACCAGGCCCTGGGAGAAGAGCCAGATAGATGTCGAGGGACCTCCCGACCTACGGTGGGCTGGAGCAAGCCCCAGGTAAGTTCAGATTTTTATTTTAATTAGAGCTCGGAGTCCCTTTAAATTTGGATTTTAATTTGTTTTTCACTTTGTGCAATTATTGTGGTCCTATCTGAAGGCCTTTAATGCCTTTTTTAGATACCTCTTGTGAACCTCCAGCAGACATTCCACATGGGGAAATCAGAGAACAGAAAAAGAATAAATACTCCTCTGGTGACCGTGTGTTTTATGATTGTGACCCGGGATATACCACTGGACTGGATAATATAGATTATATCACTTGTGAGGATGCACGGTGGACAGAGTCAGCATGCAGAAGTAAGTCGGATTTCTTTGGATATCTAAACCTGTATTTTACACATCTACACAATAATATGATGACTATGCTCTAATGATTTATTTTACAGTTTTTTAGCAATATTGTTGCCAGAGCTGCACTGATTCAGTAAATGTACAGAGATTGGTTAGGCTGAGATTTTTTATGTTGGAGGAAAACTTGGTGACAGAGGAAACAGTCCTGTGACTGAGAAGCCACTGGGGGCATTGAAGGGGAAACGGGATGGGCCTTAATCTCATAAATAGCTGATAAATTAGTCATTTTTTTAAGAATTATAATACCATTTGGAAACTCATCTATATAACACAGTAATAATAGATGGCATAGAGTTTTCTTTATTATGACAATAATTATACCATCATAGGTGTCTTCATGGGAAACCGTTAATTTGTGTGCCAGTGGCACCTGGTAAAATGGATACCGTCATCAGCAACTATAATAATAGCCATGACTAGCAGCTACTGCTATTATTTTGGGCAGCAAAATGCATGAAGGAGCCTGTTATTTATAGCTGCAAGTAGCGGTAATAGCAATCGCAAATATCTTGCTTCCGACTATCGTATTACTTTTACTATACCCTGCTATTGCCAAACCCAATCTCAGTTGTGCTTGGCAAATAAAACTGATTATGATATTAATATAACTACCTATTGCAACGACTTAATTGATGCTGTTGTTTCCGCAACCACGCGTAGTAGAACTACGTCAACGATGCATAAACTTCGCTACGAATTCACCTACGAAAGTACGCGTCCAACTACGCAGTTCCGCGTAGTTAACGTAGCCGTATGCATAGCATCATGCTCCCATGCGGAAATTCTTTCCGCATGAGCTTTATTAATACTGCGCATGCGTGTGCCCTTTAATGCATAATGTCTTGCTGCCAAGCGGAATTGTGTCCGCATATGCCTATTACGTGAACCATGTTGGTGCGCGTGCGCATGCGTAGTTTTCATCCGTACACGTAAACACACGCGTACGTCACAAAGACAGTTTTGATTGGCTGATGCGTACAAACAGGAAGTTGGCCAGAGCAGGCACCGGCAAGCGCGTGGAGAGGACGCATCACACGCATCACACACAGCACTGCCATCAAGATGCCGCCCAAAATTCCCCCCGGGATGAAAGTTATGCTAATTGAGGTAAGCAATCTATTAACAGAATGCATATTTTTTGGCTACTGTTTCTGACTGCATTTCTCTAATCTTTATATGTCCCATCTAAAAGGATATCATAGGTGTTGTAGTAGAGAATTGTTTTTAGTTTATCTCTGTAACTTTGCATTTGTACCAGTACTGTTAATAGTAGAGAGTGAGACACATTCACTACAGTGACCAGATTTTTCTGGGTCCAAACCGGGACGAGTGAAGGTGGTGGTGGGGAGGGGGTGTGTGACTGTGGATGGCTGGGGAGGGGGTCGCGGCGCGCCAGAAAATGGGCCTGGGGGGCGTGTGCGGCGCGCATAGTGCGCCCCGCCAAAAAATGGGCATGGTCATGACATTGTATGGGCGGAGCGTAACTGTAACCCCAAAGTAGCAAATATAGCCATTTTAGCAGAGAACAAACGCAATTTGGGCCACATTTCATCAGAAAACAAACGCAATTTAGGCCACATTTTAGCAGAAAACAAACGCAGTTTAGGCCACATTTTAGCAGAAAACAAACGCACTTAGGGCCACATTTTAGCAGAAAATGAACGCACTTTGGGCTGCATTTCAGCAGAAAATAAACACAATTTCGGCCACATTTCAGTCGAAAATAAACGCTATTTGGCCCACATTTCAGCCAAAAATAAACGCAATTTGGCCCACATTTCAGCAGAAAATAAACACAATTTGGGCCATATTTTAGCAGAAAACAAATGCAATTTGGGCCACATTTTAGCAGGGGAAAAAAAATCGCAATTTGGGCCGCATTTTAGGCAGAAAACAAACGCACTTTGGGCAACAATTCAGCAAAAAAAAAAAAAAAAAAAAGGAATTTACTCACCTGACAGAAGTCTCCTCACCCTCTGGCGTGCATCTCCCCGGACGATCCTCCTCCAATCTCCCGCGCTGACAGGCAGAGCAGGGCTACGGGAAGATGGCGCCCGAAGCCCTATACTGGAGACACAAATAGTCACACCATCTTCCCGTAGCCCTGCTATGCCTACTGGGCCTGGAAGAATATGCAGGTTGAAGCGGGGCTGCAAGCTATGAACTGGCACAAAGTCTATAGATGCCGCAGCCAGTTCATGGAATCCATTCAATTATATATTTGATGCTTGCTGTCACAGGATCTTCTCTGTCAGTCAAATCACACATGAAATGAAATGATGTAGTTATTATGGCCTGCAATGTCAGCAGTTACAGGTGGCACTAGTCATCGTTGATCCCTAGTATCTTCCCGAATACATAATACATATAATACAGTGGTCATTAATGCTGTAATATTTATTTTTCAGGAATTTACCAGAGGCCGGTACGTCCTCACCACCGCTCCGGCCAAAACGCACCGTGGTGAGAAGGGCGCAGGGGATCCTGAGGTCCGAGTACCAGAGGGTCCTCACCACCAAGCAGGTGCAGATGTTATGGAGCTATCTCAAGAGGAGGGACCAGGACCTGCTGAGGCGAGTGGTTGCACAAATGGGATGTAAGTCAGCAAACTATTAGTTTATGTATGTCTATCTTGGGTTTTATATGCTGTATGTATTTATCCTAAAAAATAATTCCATGGGCTGAATACTATAGAGTTGTGCAGTATGTACAGTTAAAGTATATATCCGTAAGGTATTCACAGTGCAGCACTTTTCACACATTTTGTTTTGTTAGAGGCTTGTTCCAAAATGGGTTAAAACATATTATTTTGTGCTCCTGTGAGGGCATAGTGATGATATTTGTGCAATATGTGCTGATTATACTGCATTCATGCAAATAAAGTTATTTTAAAAAAAATGGGCCCATAGGCTTAACATTGTTTTTTGATAACCACTGATGATCAACTAGCTTTTTTTTTTTTAGAAAAATTTGATAGGTGCTGTCGTCCATCTGGACCCTATATCCTCTCCAGGCCCTAGGCAAGTGCCTAGGTTTGCCTTGTGGATGGTCCGGCTCTGTTGCACAGCAATTTTTTTTAAAGATCTCTCCAGAGCTATTCGATCGTATTGAAGCCTACGCTCTTGCTGGGCCACTCAGAGACATACACAGAGTTGTCTCGAAGCCACACCTTTGATATCTTGGCTGTGTGCCCAGGGTCGTATTCCTACTATAAGATGAACCATTGCCCCAGTCTGCGTTCCAAGTGCTCTCTTTAAAGTGATCCTTAAGCCTGTAAAAAATGAGTTTTACTCACCTGGGGCTTCCCTCAGCCCCCTGCAGTCGATCGGTGCCCTCGCCGCCTCGCTCAGATCCTCCTGGACCCGATGGCGACCACTTCCGGTTTCGCTGTCAGGACCCGACAGGCATGGGAACGCGAGTGATACTTCACGTTCCCAGCCAAAATATCGCCCCCTATGCTGCTATTGCGTCCAGGAGGCCGCAATAGCCGCAAAGGATCACTTTAAAGCCTATCCTAGTTTTATTTTACTGTATTGAAGAGTCATATTCTTTCATGTCTAATAAATAAATTAAAGGTATAAGAATATGATTTTTTGTTCTGTGTTTAGAGTAAGGTCCTTATCAAAGTTCACTTGAAAATAGAAATAAAAGTAATTGTAGTTCAAACAAAAAGTTATTAATTTTTATCCATTTTATCATATATTTTGATTACATTTTATTATTCATTACTGCTTACTACAGCTGCAAGTGGTACCCGGGGAACCTCTGCACCTAGGCCTTCTTCATCCAGAGCCTCCTCACCTGTCCCCAGCCATCATAGCCAGAGGGCTTATCAGAGGAGAGACAGGACACGCTTTATGGTAAAATTCTCTTACTGTATGATTAACATTGCATACTATGGAAAAGCCAGTACCGTATATTCCGGCGTATAAGACGACTGGGTGTATAAGACGACCCCCAACTTTTCCAGTTAAAATATAGAGTTTGGGATATACTCGCCGTATAAGACTGCCCCTCTTCCAATGCACACCACATTAAAAAAAAATCGTATACTGGTGCTATGTATGAACAGATACTGGTGTTGTACTGCATGTGGTACCCAGTATAGAACAGTATATAGTCACTTGACTGGTTGGATTGGTCAGCTCTCCCTCTCTCTAAGTGGTTTGGTCAGCTCTCCTTGTCTCCCTGTTTATCAGAACGGTATGGAACAATAGATCGCACTGTGCCCATGAAACACACCTCTTTCACCCTTCTGGCCCCACCCTTGTATTCTATTTACCTCCTTCTCTGCCTCTCAGATCTCACACATGTGCGCCTGCGCCGCTCCACTACAGCCCTCAGCAGCGAGGTCTAAGAGGCGGTAACAGAATAGGGCGTATCACCCGGCATCAATGACACCCGGCGTATAAGATGACCCCTGACTTTTCAGAAGATTTTCAAGGGTTAAAAAGTAGTCTTATACGCAGGAATATACAGTAAATGCTATGTTATATGTATTACATTACAGGTTCTTAATTTTAGGGATGATCAATGAGATTGAAATATGTACAAGTTGATGGATTGCTGGGTTAACCTATTTTACCCATTTTTTTCTACAGTTCCTCTATCGACATATATGAGGCTGAGGGGCCAGGTGAGGCGGATAAATGAAGAGGGTCGGAAGACGAAGAGGAGGCATAGGCGGGAAATCCGCATCCTAAAAAAACAGATGCTGGAGATGCGGCAGCATATGGCGAATGTGGAGGAGGAGGTCCGCCAGTTGAAGGGGACAGGGGCTAGGGTGGACTGAGGTTTTTTGTTTTTTGTTTTTTTGTAATTTTTGTTGAACAGTTTTACTGCTGGCAGGTAATGTAGCTGCTGCTTGGTTTTTTGGCAGTTGGAAACAGCTGTAAACAGCTATTTCCCACAATGCAGCAAGGTTCAGAGACAGGAAACTGCCAAAAGTACGTACTTTTCTTGTTTCTTGTGGGAGGGGTTTCACCACAATATCAGTCATACAGCGCCCCCTGATGGTCTGTTTGTGAAAAGGAATAGATTTCTCATGTACAAGGGGGTATCAGCTACTGATTGGGATACAGTTCAATTCTTGGTCGGAGTTTCTTTTAAAGAGACTCTGTAACAAAATGTTCAGCCCTACTTCTTCTATCCTATAAGTTCCTATACCTGTTCTAATGTGCTCTGTCTTACTGCAGCCTTTCCTAGTTGCACAGTGGCTGTATTATCTCTGTTATATGATGTAATCATCTTTCCTATGTCGGCTTTGTCGGGCTCAGGCACTCAGGCTGGAATGTGCAGGGCTGCTTGTGATTGAATAGAAGCTATACACACCCTCTCCACGCCCCCTACAGGCTCTGTATGAGTCACACACTGAGCTCCTCTGAGCCTATCACAAGCTTTTAGCAGCCATGTCTTTTGTTTGTAAACACTGCCTAAAACTGGCAATTATTAGCCAGGATTGCAGCAGGGAGTGGCGGAAACAGCACAGAGGGGCCCAGGAGAGCATAATGAATAGAATGGTATGTTTTTTTATTGTACAATTTTTAGAGTACTGATTCTCTTTAAGAAAAAAAAAATTTCACAAAAAATAAATGTTTTTCTTAAAAAAGGATAAGTTTCTTCTCTTTTGTTGTACGATCTCTGACACTGACACATTGTGTTGGACTAAATAATCGCAAAAGAAATACAATGACATTGTTAGTACAATGCATTTCTGAAACATATTTTTATGCAGAATACTTAGTTGTGTGTGTCACATTGCTTGTGATGCAATCCCGAAATGTCTTCAATGTCCAACACAAAGCACCAGTGTGAAAAATGTACAGTGTGAAGAGTATATGTAGCAATTATTCATTGCTTTTTAGTTCTCTTTTACAGCGCATGCGCCGGCTCAGTCTCCTCTAATTTCTTCCTCCCCTCTTCTGCATGGGCCACGTCATAGTGCACGGAACTATGATGTGCTGCAGAGAGTCAGAAATATTTAGAGGAGACAGAGCCTGCGCATGCGCTGTAAGGACCCGCAGACATCATTTTTCAGGTTACAGCTCTACTTTCTGTAGGAGCCATGGTTTCAATCAGGGATGCTCGGATAGTGCTTTTTAAAATCCGATTTGATCCGGATACCTAGATATCCAGATCCGGTTCAGATATCCGAATCCAGCCTTTTAGATATCCACGTTCACGGACGCCTTATCCGCGGATATCCGACCTATTCGGATATCTGGATAGAAAAAACGGAAGTGCCCTTTAAATAGCTTTAAAAGGTGTTTTTAGGGTAAATGAGGCATGTATCATCATTATTTTGCAAAGGGGAACACTAATTGATGATGTGGGGACTTCAAACCCCCCCCCCCCCCAAAAAATGGCTGTCAATTAACATTAGGCCTAGGTTCCAGACAGCGGTCGTGCAGCCCACATTGGCCTCAGTTCACTAAGCTTTATCAAACACTTTATGAAACATTTGATAATTTACCTCATGGGTAAAATCTAATTTTGAATTCACAAAGGTGTTATAGATATATTGAAGGTTTTATCAATAAAGCATTCGATAAATATATAACACCTTATTGAATTCAAAATTAGATTTTACCCATGAGGTAAATTATCAAACGTTTGATAAAGTGTTTGATAAAGCTTAGTGAATTGAGGCCATTGTGTCCAAAGTCCAACCGCACAACTGGGAAATGACAGTTTTCAGCCAAGACACCTACAAAAAATTATGCAGCAATTGTGTTTTGGGTTAAATATAGGTGGTATCAGTGGCCTGTGGCACCCTGGTGGTGGGAGCAGCACAGGCAGCAGGAGCAGGGCAATGCAGCAGCAGCAGATGTAACGTGTGCCAGTAGTATGCCGGATGTGGCACTTGCCACGTGGCACTTGCCTAGTGCCACTTGTCACGTGGCACTTGCCAAGTGTCACTTGGCACATGCCACTTTCCAAGTGTCACGTGGCACTTGGCACGTGTCACGTGGCATTTGGCAGTTGTCACGTGGCACTTGCCAAGTGTCACTTGGCACATGTCATGTGGCACTTGCCAAGTGGCACTTGTCACGTGGCACTTGCCAAGTGTCACTTGGCACATGCCACTTTCCAAGTGTCACGTGGCACTTGGCACGTGTCACGTGGCATTTGGCAGTTTTCACATGGCACTTGCCAAGTGTCACTTTGCACGTGCCACATGGCACTTGCCAAGTCACTTGGCACGTGTCATTTGGCACATGGCACTTGGCACTTGGCACATGTCACGTGGCACTTGCCAAGTACCACATGACATGTGCCAAGTGCCACATGACATGTGCCAAGTGCCATGTGACACGTGCCAAGTGCCACATGCCACGTGCCAAGTGCCACGTGCCACTTGGCAAGTGCTACGTGGCAAGTGGCGCGTGGCAAGTGCCGAGTGACAGACAGCAGAGGAGAAGACACTAGTGCACACTAACACATTAATGAATTAAGAATAGTGTAGTGATAGTGAAGGGGTTAATCAATGAGCTTATCACTGTGTACAGCCCTTGGCTCAGCAGCAGCACTGCAGCTGTGCAGCACACACTCTAACTGTCACACTATCATACATCAATCAAGCTAATTAACGATTACTATAGAGTAGTGAAGAGGTTAATCAATTAACAGCTTTAGGTTTATAACTGTGTACAGTCAGCCCTTGCTAGGCCACCAGCACTGCAGCATGTCTCTCAGTGTGCATTCAGCAAGACAGGACGATCTGTCTCATCATGGCAGCACTCCCTATTATACAAGGGGGGCTGGCCAGTGTTCCTTTCTGTGATTGGGTGCCATGGCTTAGGCTGGGAGGACTCTGTTTGGCTCAATGAGGTCAGGTGGGGCTGGCCAGGGTTCCCCCCTGTGATCGGTTGCTAGGGCTTCTGCTGGGAACCCTCTGATTGGCTCCAGGATGTCATCAACTTAGTTACAGTATTTCGGATCCGGATATCCGTGGATATTTGGGTCATGCGTCAAACTATCCGCAGATAGCTATCCGGATTTGGGCACAACTATCTGGGATCCGGATCTGGCCGGATCACGTAAAAATGGTCGATTATCCGGGTTACCCGGATATCCGGAATCTGGATGAGCATCCCTGGTTTTCAATAGCATTGAGAGCGGGCATACCGGGATGGAGAGGGGCTTTCTGACGTCCTCTGTGCACGGCAGCAGGTGGTTCACTTGACTCTAAGCAGGTCAGGTAACACGCCGGCTTCCATACAAGGAGGATGGCAGAAAGCCGCTAGGAGTTTCAGGAGGGCTGCCGGCGCTATACGTCCTGTACAGGACGCATTCTAAGGTGTAGTAACAGGTTCATCAATGAGCCGGTTCTTTTTGTATTGAATCAAATGAATCGGTTCAGAGACGATTCATTTGATTCAATACAAAAAGAACTGGCTCATTGATGAGCCGGTTACTATACCTAACAATGCGTCCTGTGCAGGATGTATAGTGTCGGCTCCCGCTGTCTCCACACCTGCCTGCACCTGTCACCCCTCACCTAGGCTGGCACCCGGTGTGCCAGGTGCCAGGCTAGGTGAGGGTGACAGGTGAGGAGGCGGGGAGGACAGCGGGAGCTGGCACTATGCGTCGACAGGGCGCATTCTAAGGTATAGTATATTAAATTGCCGTGGGAGAACTCCAATCAACTTAGTTAACGATCGCAAGATTGGAGGATACTGTATACGTTGGATCGTTTACCGAGGATATGGTCGTAGGAACATTTTCTTAATGGTACAAAGGTAAGTATTTCTGGTTAATTTAGAATAATAAAATACTTTTCTCGTAGTTGTGTTTTTATTTCATTTAACCCTTTGTGGAAATGGGTAAGGGGTACTTTGTACCCCAATACTCATTTTTCCTGGGAGGGGGGTGGGCATCTGGGGTCCTCTTCTTAAAGGGGATTCCCAGATGCCGTCATGAGCCCCCCCCCCCCCCCCCCCCGGGAGTCGTCGCCCCCAGCTCCTTTTGGGGCACCGGAGGTGGGGAAGAGCCCCTTGTCCACGGATTAGACAAGGGCTCCGGGGTGGAGGGGGAGACTTGGACGCCCCCCCCAGAGCCACCCCCCATACCATGAACCATGCAGGCTGGTATAGCTCAGGGTGCGAAGCCCCAGTCGGCCGGGGCTCCGCATTCTGGATATCCCAGCCTGCATAGGGGACAAGGGGTTACAGAGGCTTGGGAGGGGGGACCACACGTCATATTTTTTTTTTCAGATTTCCCTCACTCAGACAGAACATTCCCCAAAATTAAAAATGTTTATTTAATTTTTTTAATATTGATTCCCACTATCTTTTTAAAGGGAAGATCCACGCTCTCCTTGCGCTCCAACGTGCGTCTCACGCGGGCGCGCTGACATCATCGGACGTCCTACGGACTGTACTGCGCAGGCGCAGAACTACTGCACCTGCACAGTACAGCCTGGAGGGCGTCAGATGACGTCAGCGCGCCCGCGTGAGACGCACGTTGAAGCGCACAAGAGCCCGACTTGGAATCCAACCTGGCCAGGTCAGGTGCGCCACCGGAGAAGACCGGGAGCCTCCGGAGAGGTGGCGAGAGCACGTCCTGCCTGCCATGGGCTGGAGGAAGCTCCAGGTAAGTGGATTAGTATTTTTTGGGGGGTCCGTGAGCCTTCCCTTTAACATATCCTGCACTTTTGGCGTTGCTAGGATGTAAAGGTCCTTTACTATGAACTTCGAAAATTGGTGGGTGATAAATCAACCAGAGTTATGGTCAGGGGTCTAGTTCTGGGAAAAGAGGTGAGTGGACTCACCCTAAAAACCTCTGCGCCACGTTGGCGTGGTCATGGGTGGGGCCAAAT